>NW_027411644.1:8803529-10224362 GCF_047663935.1 Musca autumnalis
TATTAAGCAAAGGAAAAGGCGAAAGCACAGAACCATCATCGTACCGGCCACTCGGTATACTCGATACAGCTGGGAAGCTACTAGAGAGATTAATCAAACCCAGGTTAAATGAAGTCATTCAAGCCGCAGGCGGTCTCTCAAAAAGACAGTATGGCTTTCGCCCACGTCCACGGTAGGAGCCCTCAAAGACGTGATAGATACGGTAGAAAGTGCTCAGTGCGGAAATCATTCCTCCCGTCCCATTATATTATTAGCAACGTTGGATGTGAAAAACGCGTTTAACAGCTTACGATGGGCTGACGTAACGCAAACGCTAGACAAAATATTCAATATCCCGAAGTATTTACTCAAGATTATCAGAGACTAAATGAGAAATAGAAAGTATGCAAGTCACGTCGGGAGCAGCCCAAGGCTCTATACTGGGGCCTGATCTGTGGAACGCAACCTACGATGAAATATTAAAGATTGAGGTGCCACATGATACATTCCTCGTGGGATACGCAGACGACATCGCTGCAGTAATCAAAGCCAGGAGCATTAACGAAGCTCAAAGTAAACTGCGTCAGACCATGATACGCACGAAATGTTGGTTGGATGAACATGGGCTTCAACTAGCTCTGCAAAAAACGGAACTGCTACTTCTTACCAGGCGACATATACCAACCGAAATAGATATCAATATAGGCGACGTAGTCATCCCCACAAACAATCCCTAACATATTTGGGCTTGAGACTGGATTCAAAGTTAACATACTCAAAGCAGAACCACAAAAGCTGCGAAAATAACCTCACAATTGTGTAGATTGATGGCTAATATTGGTGGCCCCATACCAAGCAGGAGGAAAATTCTAATGGTGGCGAACAACAGCATACTGCTGTACGGTTCGGAAATCCGGGCTACGGCTCTAACAACTCATGTCAGGGCGAGTAAATTATTGTCGGTGCAGAGAACAGCAGTGTTAAGGGTAACATCAGCCTACCGCACGGTATCTGCAGGAGCTGTACTTGCTGTAGCGGGAATGATCTCCATAGATCTACAGGCAATGGAGCGCCATAAAATATTTATCGCCAAGCAGAAAAGCGAACCACCACATATAGAGTACGCGAGAGCTGTCCGAGAAGAAACGATGGAAACTTGGCAAATACGGTGGCAAAATGAAAGTAGTGGTAATTGGACGCACAAGCTAATCCCTGACTTACGAGCCTGGTATAACAGAAGTCAACAGGTCACGGTTATTTCCGGAAGTACCTACACCGAATGGGAAAATGCAGTACACCTTATTGCGTATATGAAGAAGAGGGGGTAGTTGATGACGAGGAACACACATTCTTTAAGTCTAACCGCTGGACAGAAAGGCGGCAAATACTAGAAACCGAGATTGGTCATTTTGGAAGTGGAAACATCACAATGAAAATGATGGAAAGAGAAGCAAACTGGAAAGCAGTTGCAAAATACGCGGAATATGTTCTCCGCAACAAAAAAATTTTCCTATCCAGGACGCATAGCACGAAATACTCTTTCCAATACTAATTATCATTTTTTTACTCAAATGGACATTTTTAAAATAGTTGATTTTTTTGGAATTATATGGTTGTTTTGAAAACAAAAGGAGTACTTTTTAATTTGTGAAGAAAATAATTTTTTTGACGAAATATTTTTTAAACAAATTGTTTTACAAAAAAAGGAAAATTTCACTTTTTTGTATTTTTTGGTTTGTTTATTGGCTTCTGACCCTTTTTAATAGATTGGTACACATGAAAAACTCAAACTGAGTCATATTTTGATGCGAAATATGAAAAAAATCAAAATTTTACCTTTGAACTTGAATTCCTATGCCACTATTAAACCGAATTTGGTCATTTTAATGTATCGGCAAACTGAATGTGTTATCTGTCGAACAAAAATCTATATCCATTCAAGTTACAGAGTTTTGACCAGGAAGAATCGGTTCTGAACCACTGTGCGATAGACACTTCCAAAATACCATTATCGAAAATACCATTAACTTTTAAAACCAAGGGTCTGCCCATAGAACTTTTAAGTCCTCACACCTGTTTCTTTTGTAAAATATTTGTGAAAATTTTATACTTTCGTATTTTCTAACCTCTTAATGGGCAATTTTGTTTTCAATTTCTTCACTTTTTAACCAAAAAATTAATCGTATTTATGATACATTACAGCAATGGAAGAAAGGTCTGGTCAATTCAAAAGTAATATTTCTTTGCCACAAAATACTCACAAAGTTTAATAGCCTCCGTTGGTGGTGGCCTTTGGAAATGGCGTCTAAAAGGCAAAGAAACAAAAATAACAACAACAAATATAAATTGTTGAACTCTTGTTGGGTTCTAAATTTTCTTTAAATGAGTTCTTGGAAAAGTCAACATCTCATCAGTCTCATTTGTAACATTTCGTGGCAATTAAACAATTATTGACGAAGACGGCAACGGCGACGACGCGTGCTTGAAATGAGTTTTGACGACCTCATTTTTGTTGATGTTTTCCCCCTTTGTATTTCAATTCGAGGTCCTTCATTTCGTTTGTTAAATGACTTTAACTTTTTTAATGAATATAAATGACTTTGCCTACACCAATGCTAACGGCTTGTCTACTCCTTGATATGGAGAGAGTAGTGAACCAAGCCAGTTAAGGAACTCTATTAACTGAATTTGTTGTTGTTGTTGTTAGGCAGTAGCAGCATCAAAGTATCACAATTTTTCTCATTAGATTTTCATCGTCAACATCATTATCAACGCTAACTTGCCTCTTGAGGTGGTAACAATGAAGAAGCCGTTCGAAACACAAGATGGTATAAAAAATAACGGGGGGATATTTAAATGACTTTATTACCTAATGACATGGATACATTTTTATACAAACAATTACTCACCTTTGCCGGAGAACTCAGAGCGACGGTATTCATAAATATCGGCTATATACATATGTATATACATAAGTGTGTGTACTTGTTTGTGGGGTTGTGATGAAAATCGTTTTAAATGCCTGTCTGCTATACCTTATTGAGTAACGAAAGGTTAAAATATAAAAATAGAAACATATTAACCAAAATTAATTTTCTTTTTAAAATATTTTTATTAAGTGTTATTCCTATTTATTTTTAGCATAAACATCTTTCATTGCTTCTCCAATTTTTACTATTTTATAAAGCAAAATATCTTGGAATAATTATTAAATTACAGTCGAAATCGCTTATAACGTCGGTCAAGGGACTGCCGGAATTCGTCGCTATAACCGATATGTCGTTATAAGCGATAGGGCTATAAAGGGCCCCAGAGATTTGAGACTTTTGGATATGGTCGTTATAACTGATATGACGTTATAAACGACCACGTTATAAGCGATTTCGACTGTATATATGTAAGGTTCTTGTACCATGTCTTTATGTATACATGTTCAGAAATTAGATATACATTTAAGAAATAAAAACATATTTCTAAAATGTGGATTCAATCTCAAACACACGCGTTTAAAGATTTCGCACAGGCATACAGTGGTTATCCTTGGAATTCCTTTTATTATTCCTTGCTGTTGACATAATCACAATTTCAAATAACCATCTAATCCAATGTGCACGTAATATGACCATTAAAGCATACTTAAAAGACAAAAAAATAACCGAGCTAAACAAATGAATGAACGAGAACCAAAAGCAGTTTGTCTACAAAACGTGACTCAGCAATAGTCAAGCTAAATATGACGATAGTTGTTGCATGCTATTCAGGAATAAGAAAAAGAAATGTTTTTCTCAGGTAGAAGATGCTTACGAAGAGCAACTAATTACGCACTTAATGTTGTTGCATAAGACTGTAAGGCAGGCATATTAAAACTGTTATTGCTGCATAGCACAGCATGGGGAATATTAGTTCAGTTCTGTCAGTTATTTTGCCAAAGAAAAATACCAGTTAAAACCAACATTTATTATTTGTGTGTATGTGTGTGTGTGGTTTCTAGTCATAGACGGCTTAAGCCAATGTCGTTACCATTTATATTTCTTTTTTCTCTGTTGTGCAATATTTGTTTCTTTTTGCTGTTATTAACGTTTATATTGTCGGCATAATGAGGTTGTCTTATAACAGATTCAGAAGTAGTCAAAGTAAATTACATTAATGGCAGGAAATAATTTACCTTAAGTATTTATTACAGCATCGCCGTCAATGGCAACACTGAGCATAGTTATTTACAATAAGCCATATCTACTTATTTTTTGAACTATATGAAACAGAAATGTAATCTTGAAAATCTCGAAAAGATTCTTATTTAATAGGCTTTGCTACAAATATTGTTGTTGCTAAGAAAAAATAGAAAAACATCTGAATAAATTACAATATTTAAAGATGGAAAGCTTACTATAAAGGCCCTTGTACAAAGTTTGAAATCTGAATTAGACTTATTTTCATATTAAATAGTTATTCTACACCAGCTTATCGGTTAGTGATGAAAAAGGCACCACAGACAAATTCCAAAGACTGTATGGAATGCATACATACATATGTAATATATATATATATATATATATATGAGATATATATAAATTTGAACTGATTTCTATATAATATGGTACACTTATTACCAGAACAAATTCCGTCACATATTCCAACTTTCATCAAAATTGGACAGATATAGGGTGTTTGGTGCAGCAAATACGTGAAATCGGGCGATCGGGCGAGATATAATTTGGCACACTTATTTCTAGACCGAATTCAAATACACATTCCAAATTTAATCAAAATCGGGCGTATATAGTGTCTTCGGTGCAGCAAATACGTGAAATCGGCCGAAAATATATATGGGGGCTATGTATATATATCCAAATCTTAAACTATTTTCACCAAAAGCAATAGCGTTCTTATTATGCCTAAAAACTGATATACTCCAACTTTCAGATGAATCAGACAATAAATATGTATATGCCTAGAAGGAACTATGTATGGGTCTATCTCGTCTCCTTTTGTATGTTATATACAAATGCTCAAAGACATAATACCCCTTACCACAGTGTGGTGTAGGGAATAACTATCAAAAGGGCTTTAGTAATCGTAGTCGGTGCGTAAACTTTTTTCACCTAATCGACTTAAAAACACGTTTTCGTTATCAGCTACATTTTCGCTACTTGGTACTGGAGTGGTATTTTTTTGATTATAGCCTCAATGGGTATGTATGAGGTCACTAAGAGCTATAAATCGACTAAAGAATGTTAATACAACTGAAGCCAATGGGATAAGAAATCTTATGATAGGAGGCGATACACTGATAGGGCATAGGTATAGGCTAGTTGGCAACATCAAGAAAATCGCATTCTCACCAAACCTAGTTATTTATGCTCCCTTCACAGAAAAGAAGAAAGTACGGTATGTACAGAAGGCACCCATAAAGCGTACTGTGTGAACGAGTAAGGCATATGGCAATTGGGATAAAAAACAATATCAATTCGACTTTACCCCCGTTTACACATGCAGGTGACAGTTCGAAAAATACCAATACACTCACACATATTTACTGCCACACCAACTAACAACCTCACTGCCGACAAAATTTCCTTGTCAGTAATCAATGTAAGTGCTTTGAAAGTAACTTCAAATTTTTTTCCGAACGTTTACACATGCAAGTGTCAGTTCGAAAAAATTGAAGTTTGTGTAATCATTGGGTTAGTCCTTACATAACCACAATCGATCAAATCTTCTCGTCCGACAACCGTATACGAAGTCTGATAAAAAGGTTAGTATTGATTTGGTGTGTTCTTCGATTTTTTACTATTCGTAAAAATGGATCATGAAATTAGAACTGAAATTAGAGACGAGTCTTCAAACTGCACTGTTCCCAAATTTTGTGTAGGAAGTACCCGAAGGACTCGGTTGCGTCCATATTCCAAACGGATACATGACTGGATGAACTAATTCGATATTCAAAATTTGGACCAATCAGAAACTCCCTGCGAGAGTTATCTAGAGGATTTGTCATTTTAGTTGGTGCACACAGTGTTGCTCAGAGCTTTTAGGCCATTATCCGGGGAAGTATGGACTTGTCCCCTATAACCATCGTAAGGGGGACAGCAAGGACAACCTGCTGAAAAAAATTCAAAACGATCTGGGAGGAGCTCTTAAACTTCACTATTTCCTAATTTTGTGTGGGAGGTTCCCGAAGGAATGGACCGATTGTTATTTGAATCCAATCGATATCTGAAAGGAATAATACAATATGCAAAGTTTGGACCAAAACGATTGCTCCCTTCGAGAGTTATCGGTCACACCATTTTACAGAAACATGTTTTATTTTTTTATTTTTTATTTATTTATTTATTTTTTTTTTTTTTTTTTGGGGAGGTACCCAAAGGAGTGAGGCGATCCCTGCAAAAATTCGGATCCGTTAGTCATTATGTAACTCAAAAATAACTACTTATATTACTCCTTACTAAGTTATGAGTACGGTGGCACAGAGCGTTGTGTCCGACTACAATTAAATCCTAGAGTTGTGTGTTCAACGCTCACCGTCGGCCGGGCACTTTTTGTTAATAACACAAATTTGGTGGTGCACATGTATGTACCCAGCAAACCAATCGTACCGACAGCGTAACGAAATTTCGTTAATTTCGATTAATCGGAACAAAATTCGGACGCTTCGGCCGATTTCGGATCCGAAATCGTAACGATATCTTAACGAAAGTTGTATGAATTGGTTGATATGATTTCGGAACGAAATGCCGGAGGGAAATCGAAACGAAAGAAAATCCTTGGGAAATTCGGAAGGGAAATTTAATTCCGACATTCGCTCCGACATCGGGACGAAATCGGTGCAAAAACTGAACTATTTCCCCTTCGAAAAATCGTTTAGAAATTGGAACGAAGACTGAACGATTTTGCTTCCGAAATTGTTCAGACGTGTCGGATATCCGACATTTGGTTTGCTGGGTACATGTACACGTTTAAGCAACTCTTAAAGTTCGTACACGTGGCGTAGTGTGTGGTGTGTTCGGCTACAAAGCAGAAAAGTTCGTGTGTTCAAATCCAGCAAGTAGCGAAATAAAATAAAAATATGAAGTGTGAAAACAGTTCAACAGTTCTAAAAAAAATAGAAAATATTTTTTTTGCTTATTGCTTATTTTTATACCCTCAGCATTTATGCTAACGGGCAAAACGTGGGTTTAGACCCCAAGTATGTTTGAACGAAATCCGTTTCAGACAATTTGGAGTTGATTTAGCAATGTCCTTCCGTCTGTCTGTCGGTCTGGCTGTCTGGATCCCACGATAACTCTCGAATGGATCAACCAAAATTTGGCTTTCGTAATATTTTGTCCAAACTTAGTTTAAGTTCGAAGATTGGCGTACCTCCCCCACAAAAGATAGAAAATGTTCGGAAAATTTGTGCGCACGCTAACTCTTAAAGGAAGTAACAGGTTTGATCCATACTTTGCACATATTAAAATTTCTACCAGACGTAAATGAGGTTCCAATATGGACTCAATCGGTCCACTCCTTTGGGTACCTCGCACACAAAATTTCGGATAAGTTCAGCTAGGGACCTGCTCTCCAATCGCTTTGATTTTTGTTGCAACAAATTGTATTCACTGCCACCCATATGACGTTACAAGTTTAAGCAGGGGAAGTCCATACTTCCTGAGAAATTAGCCTGAAAGATGAAAAAAGCCCCTATTACACCGTCTGTAGTGGTTGGAGCGCAAGATAACTCTCGAACCGATCATCCGATTCGGTCCAAATTTTGTTCAAAAATAGTTTAAATTTGAAGATAAGCCATATCGGTCCACACCTTGAGGTACCTCCACCACAAATTTCAAAAATGTTCGGAAAAATTGTGCGCACGATAACTCATGAAGGGATTGACCGATGTAATCCATACTTTGCACATATTAATATATCTACCAGATACAGATCAGAATATGGACTATATTTGCCCACTCCTTCGGGTACCTCCCACACAAAATTTCGGATAAGTTCACTTTAAGACCTGCTTTGATTGAAGCAAATTGCATTCTCTGCTTCAAATACGACGGTAAAAGTTTTTTCATGGGCATGTCTATACTTCTAGAGAAATCAGCCCGAAAGGTGTACCACTATGTCACCATATGTGGCGATCGGAGAGCAGGATAACTCTCGAACTCTTCAACCGATTTGGTCACAAACACATTCGATCTGTCCGTAGGTGAAAGTTTCACTTCACATTGGCTGAGGGTAAATATCTGTCGGCAAAGTCGACTAACACTTTTTTACTTGTTCAAGTTCTAGTGGCCATAGAATAACTAGTAAATCATTGCGACATGTACTTGTTAAAATAATGGCTTAGTAGGGGGTTTCGTAAGTAGTTTCGACTAACAAAAAGTACTATAAACACCCATTATTTATGAAGGATTTTTTCTTGCTTGAATATGACCCATCTTCCATTTTAAATCAAGTTTGGGCAAAATATTACGAAGTGCAAAATTTGGTTCGAATCGGTTGTTCCATTTGAGGGTTATCGTGCGCACCAGCCAAGCAGTCAGACAGACAGATGGACGAAAATGGCTAAATCGAATCCAAATGATCTGAAACGAATTTCGTCTAAACATATTTGGGGTCTAAAACCATTATTTCGATGAAGAAAAGTTTTAGCCAAAAGGCTGAGGGTATAATTATGCTGCTCTCGTTAATGAAAATAGTAAGTTCATTCGCCACTAAAGAACATAACTTTCTTTTAAACAAAATACCATGTTAAAGGCAATACAGTAGACTTATCCATTAAAAGACTTCACATCGAGCGGTACCTTCAAATCTGAGGTACCATACATTGGATGAATACCGACAGTTCTCTGCAGGAATGCTGCATATCCCCAATAAAGATTGTGTGCCGAATGTTACCTATTTCTCTAGGATAACGTGGCTAAAACGTTTAAAATACCGAAAATCGAGAGGTACCTTCCCTGGGGGCTATATAAACATGTGGACCTATACCTACAACTATATGACAGAAAGTTTTGTAGGCTCAATGAATACAATAAATACAGAATTTTAGCCATTTCGGTTGGATAATGTGGCTAAAACCTTCAAAATACCGAAAATCGGGGGGTACAGTTCTACGGGGGCTTTAGCAAAACGTCGACCAATATAAACCATTTTCAATGCCAAATATCGTAGGAGTAATCCAAACTTCTTTACCAAATTCTAGCTCTATCTTAAATATTGCTTATCTTGATTTTAATAGACGGACGAATGAACGGACAGTCGGAAATTGTTATATTGACTTAGAATTTTATGCTGATCAAGAATATATACTGTATATGTTTTCGATGTATTACAAATGGAATGACAAAGCCAGTTATATCCTCCATATACGGTGGATGGTATATACATTTTAACTTTTGTGAGGTAGGTAACGAAAGGAGTTGACCGATATGGCCCCTTTTCGACCTTAATCTAATTTTGGATAAAATGATAGGAGGCCCAAAACTGTTGATTCGTTCGACATTTATCGTGCGCTCTAACCTGTCAGACAGAACTAAATGGACTCTAAATTGACTTAAACGTATTTCGTCCAACCATTCGGAAACCATTATTTTTGTTGGAGAAGTATTTTGGCCACTGGGGATCACAAATGTTCGGTCGAAAATGTAACTAGAATCGTGCGCTCTAACCTGCCAGACAGAACTAAATGGACTCTAAATTGATTTAAACGTATTTCGTCCAAACATATTTGGGGTCGGAAACCATTATTTTTGTTGGAGAAGTTTTTTGGCCACTGGGAATCACAAATGTTCGGTCGAAAATTTAACTAAATGTAAATTTGGGAGATAGCGTTATATGGGTGGCTATATAAAAACGTGGACCGATACCACTCAAAAGTAAATCATATGTACAATTTTCAATATTCCCCCAAAAGTCTATATCTTTACCGTTTGTACTAGAGGTATCACAAAGAAGCGAGTGCTGGTAGGGGGTTTGAAATTGTTATTGCCATTGTCATAAATAGGACGGACATCCACAAAATATTACATTGACGAAACCTAACCCGTAAGGACTACCTGTTTTTGAAAATATCAAAGCAATCATTGACAATATTATGTAACTTTGTGAGGGCGGTGGACGATACTAACAAGTAGATAACTGATCCGTCTGAATTAGGAATTCGATGGTTCTTTAATGTTGCAATTTCTTGTTCAAAGCTATAAATTGTCCTCGTATAGAAATTAATTTTAACAGATTATTTATATCCCTGTCAGTCACGGAAAAGAAACAATTTTGTAACCCCCTGAATGTAACCTTGTGGCACAAAAATCCGATTTTCTATTTCAAACTCATTAAAGTGATGTTTGTTCGTTATCGACAAACATTATTATTGCCTTCACTTATTGAGAACTATATTTCTCCTATCCCAAAAAAAAAAAAAAAAAAAATCCTAAATTCCAATTAAATTGAGATTGAAATGATATTGAATTTCTATTTATTTTTGTGCCAGTGTTGTTAAGGATTTTTTTCCTGATGGTTTCCTTTTTAAACAAATTCACTTTTGCCATCCTTTACTAAATTTCTGGGTGAAGTTGCCTCCATATACTTTTATGTTATAAAGCAACAGAAAACAGGAACGTAGACTCTGAACTAATTGGCAAGTCAATCGAAAGAAAGCAATTCTAAAGTATCTCAAGTAGAGAAAAAAAAAAATTTTTTCTGATTTTCAGTTTCAATGTTCATAATCGGATCCATTTACAAATGATGTAGTTTTCTGCGAAATTCACTAAAAATAATATAATTTTCAATTACTGCCTATAATTTAAAATATTTACTTGTAGGCATTTGACCTAATGAACAGCTTTCCTTTCAATGTTGAAGGAAAAGAGCGAGTTTGGAGAAAAATATGTTAAACAAGGACTTACACTCATAGTTATATCATTAGACATTTAATGAAGTGTTACAAATATGTTTTTAATTTTATTTAAGGTCTATGGTAATAATACGTAAACACATATTATTTAGCTGATGGCCTAAGTTGCTAATGCTATTATTTAATTTATCTTATATTAATATAAGATACATTTTATAAATAAATAAGTAAATAAATATAATAACATTTATTACAATTTATTCTTCTTACTTATCAATGATTTTTTTCTATTTGACAGGTGGTTGGCCGCTCTCGCATTCTTGTTGTCCTGTGAATAAACAACCACGACACTCTTAATTTTAAACTTAGACTGAAGAAATGAAATCTTAAAGCTGCTCATAAAATGCCACATTGCCTGTGGGTGTGCTGCAGACTCTTCTAGTGCCGCAACTGCCAACACTTCAGCACAAAAGTCCAATTCGCATCAAGAATGTGTGTAAGGCCGGCATTATAACGAGGAATACAACAGACAAAAGAATTTCAACAAAGAATAAGTGTAGAAAAAACGACTATTAACAATTGCAAGAAAGAAGCAACAGAATCCGAAAAGCTCGCAATAAAGCAAAAAAAAAAGTAGTAAGAAGCAGCAGGTGCAGGTGCAACCAAATGTAGGCAATATTGAGCCGTTTTTTTCTAGTAGTCAGCAACACATGCACACAATTCTACAACAACGACAACAATATCCAGTTAACAGCATCAGCACTCGCATGCAAATATTGTTTTAAACAAAGTGCCAAAGACCAAGAAAGGAAGATAAACTTCTTGTCTGAGGGGTTGTGTAGATCACAAAACACAGAAAACAAAGACACTACCGAAATGTATATCCCAGCACCACGTGCATCATACAAGTGATGCATATGCTTGCATAAAACAACAGGAAAATAAAGGCAAGGGGTAGAATTGTGAAAAGGATAACAACAAAAGCATCAGTATTCCAACGTAAATGGAACAACGAAACGCCTGGCATCACATCCATCTCATATAGATGTCAGCTTGTTGCGAATCCCTGATGCAGTTACAAATGATAAGCACCCCATACGGAATGGGCCTCTATGCTGATACTCCGTCTACAACGAAAACGATAAATGAATACACTGCCAGCAACAACTAAGCCACCTGCAGCAAAAACACACAACTAGAAGTGGTGAGAATACAACTAAAAAAAGATTCTAGTAAGTGGCCCTTGCACAAGTGAAATTTTAAGTGCTTAACGCGCTGCCAGCAAAAAACAAGCAGTAATCCAACGCTTGTATTTGCACTTACTCACCATCCCAAACACACACGCGCACACATAACACAAATGCATGCATAGTTGGCAGCCAGAATGGAACTATAACCAACAAATATAATTGAAATTTAAAAGTCCTTTCCTTTCTCTGGATGAGAGAAAATGGCTCAACAATCATAAATTCTTCCATAGAAGGGCTGGAGAAAAATAATAAAAAAACGAACCACAGAGTGGAACACAACAGAGAAACTTAATTAGAGCACAGACACAATGGCATCACTGCGTAATCTCTCATAGTTAAGTGGAGAACAAAAACATATAGCCAAGTTACGCGCACATACATACCCATTCAGAATAAGGACAACGATTTCTTCTTTTAGAGAAATAAAAACAGCAACAACAACAATAAGAGGCCAACTTACAAAAATTGCCTACAATCCCACAAAAGCGGTTGCCTATGCAACCGTTGAGCCACTAAAGCATAATGATTATGTTGCATCATGGTATGCAACAACAACGACGACGAAGATGCCCTACACTGAGAGACGCCATAAAATTTATCACACCTGCTGCACAAAAGACTGCCACCTTACTGCGTCTACAGCCCAAACACAGTCGAAGAAAATTAAGTCGACGTCAGCAGCAGCATCAACAGTATCATCATCATCATCAGCGTCAACACCAGCATCACCACCGTCATCAACAACAGACAACAAAACGAATACCTCTGCCATTGGCTTTACTGTTGCTAACAACATTGGGTACCATGAGTGGGCCGCCATTCGGTAGCAGTGTATCAGCTCTAGCAATGAACGGTGGCAATAACAACAATAGTAACAATAAAGTTTCTCAAAATAGCATAAATGTAAACAACAATAATAATAACAATCTAAGCCTAAGAACGTCAGCTTTAATAGCAGCTGCCTCAACAACCACATCCACATCATCATCTTCCTCAACATCAACGTCATCATCGTCTTCTTCCTTAGTTGGGTCAAATGGAAATGCAGTTCCATCATTGGCACTAACAGCAGTGGGTGGTAGCAGTTCAAGTTCCTCATCAATGTCTTCTTCTCCCTCCTTGTCGTCGTCTTCATCATCGTCTTCTTCTTCGTCTTCCTCGTCGTCATCATCATCATCATCGTCATCGAATTCTCGTAGCAGTCGCCAATATGGCAGTAACAGTAACAACAACAATCAACACGACCAATTACCCTCACAACTTTCATCACGTATCATTCACACACGCAACGGAGCCTTATCGGGCGTAATTGTACAATTAGATGGCCGCCATTTAGATCCGGTTGAGGCATATCGTGGCATTCCGTATGCATCGCCACCTGTCGGTAATTTGCGATTTATGCCACCTGTATCGGCAGCCATGTGGTCAGGCGTCAGAAAGGCAGACAGGTAAGTTTAACTTTAGTTTAGCTGGCGTGAATTCACGTTGTGACCGGTGTTTTGCATTTATTGTTGTTGTTGTTCTTCATTCACAATGCAAAAATCGTTGAAGTTTTATAGTTTAAGTAAATTAGGGTCAATAAGCGTCAGACATATATCCGTTTCAAAGTTATTCTATGGAAAGGAACACTGGCCTACAACATTTGAGGTGTAAAGTTTATGAAAATATTTGAAATTTAGATGGACAACAATCTCAATGTTTTGAATTAATCAATTTTTTAAATATATATGTATGTCATTTAATAGAATATAAAACAAGACTGTTTCTTTAGGACGATTCGAAATTCGTTCGAATTACTACCAAACTCCTGTTATTGTAGAACAAATGAAGCAAAAATTAAAAAAAATAACAGGTGATCAAATGTTAGAGTGATTATAGTCGGGACGGGACCGACTATGTGATACCCTACACCACTACCCTGTGTATCCGATTTTCAATGGTAATGATTTTTTAGGGCGATACTAAAGTTATCAGCCACCCAAATGGCGTAGAGCTAACTAAACTAAAATAATAAAAAGGCCAGGGTCGCTCCCTGCAAAACTGGGATATTTGGCATTACAATTCCATTCAAAAAATCGAAAATAGGATGTATTACCGACTATATTTTCTCCTTTCTTTGACGGGCATTCATTTTGGAATGCCCCTGCTAGAAGCGGAGATATTGGTATAAGAATAAAACATTCAATTTTTCTCCACATGACTTTTTAGCCATTACGACCCCTGCACATTATACATCTATCACCAAACTCAATAAGCTCACTAATCATTACAAAAAAAATAAAATGGAAAATGTAGGAGATATCGACTTCTGCGATGTTTTCGTTGTTTGACCACCTCCGCCAACTTTCCACTTTCATTAGCAGGCTTTGTTTTCGGAAGGTCTCCAACCGAATCTGTGATATTCGTCATTCCAAATAAAATCCCTACATTTCCGTTGATTGGCCAACCTGGGTTACATCGTTGTGAAGGTGATATTTTCTTATTTCATAAGCGGGGTTGCTTTTGGTCTACTCCGTATAGAATTAAAATATTCGCTTTTGAAAAAACGTTGTCTTTTTTTCCAAATAAGTTTTTGCCCATTCCCATCCCTGAATAATATCTGATCATCTCCAAAATCAATAGCTTTCTTTCTATGATTTATATGATCCGGACCGCCGAAAAACTAAAATATCGCGGGGTACCAGCACACTCAAAAGGATATTGTAAGTACTGTACCCAAAAAAATTGGTTTTTAAGAAAAAATATCGCACTAAATTTTGACCTTTGGCAATAGATTACTGTGATGCTGTGGGGGCTACATAGTCAATATACATTATGCGTAATCGCGAGTACTTTAATCCTATGATTGGATTTTTGAAATAGGCGAGTGCGCGTTCAAGTTAAATCAAAAATAATTAGACACATTTATTTCTTGACGAATTCAGTCACACATTCCAAATTTCAATGAAATCGGAGATATATAGCGTGTTTGGAGCAGCAAATTCGTGAAATCGGCTAAAAATATGTATCAGAGCTATATCCACATCTGTACCTATTTCGGTATAATTTGGCGCATTTATTTCTAGACCGAATTTAGGCACACATTACGAATTTCATCGAAATAGGGCACATATAGCGTGTTTGGTGCAGCACATACGTGCAATCGGCTGAAAATATATATTGGGGCTATATCCAAATCTGACCCGATTTCAATATAATTTGGCATCTTAATTTAGACCTAATTAAGTCACACATTCCAAATTTCATCGAAATCGGACATATGCAAATAGCAAATACCTGAAATCGGCTGAAAATATATATAGGAGCTATATCCAAATCTAAACCGATTTTCACCAAAAGCAAAAGCGTTCTTCCTATGGCCAAAAAATGATATTCCCCAATTTTCAGCTGAATCGGACAAAAAATGCAACCTGCACGTTGCGAACGGACGGACGGACATGCATAAATCGACTCAGAAATTGATTACATGTATATCCAAAAAGAAACGATGGGTCTATCTTGTTTCCTTATGCATATTACATACAAATGCACAAAGAGATATTACCCCTTACCACAGTGCACCTGTTACACCTTACCACACCTAACCCCTAATTTTTTTTAATTTGATCCAAAACGCACATATGAACGGCGATTATATAACGTTAACTTGTGCCAACCGAGCGATCTTTGTTTCCAGAAAAAATACAAAAATGTATGATGATCGGTTAACGATAACCCGTGCCGCCTGACCCATCTTTATTTCAATAGGTCTTTGTATGGGGGCCGAAGGCGAATTGTCAGGAAATCGCTCTACAGGCCACAACTATTTTCCTTACTTACTTAGCTGGCCCATTACAGAACATTTGTTCTATAGGCCGAACTAAGAAGAGATCTCCATTCCTCTCTATTTGTTGCTTCGCACTCTGGAATACCGCGCCTTTTCATCTCATCATCCATTTGTTTGCGCCATCTATTCCTTGGCCTGCCAATTCTGCGTGCACCGCCATGTGGCATGTATTCATACGCCTTTTTAGCGGGTTCATCATCGCTCATTCTTATGATATGGCCTAGCCAACGCAATCGGTGCATCTCGATACATTTAACTATATTGATGTCGTTGTATAGCAGATACAGCTCGTTATTCATGCGACATCGACGCATTCAATACCATCTTCTGGGATTGGGACTATGGTATCTTCAACAACAGATTTGAAAAATGTTCTTTCCATATCCTGAGTACACTATCTGTATCAGTTACCAAATTACCTTGCTGGTCTCTACAGGAGGATGTGCCTGTACCAAAGCCATCAGTTTGTGCTTGACTCTTTGGTAGAATTTTCGGACTTCATTCTGGCTCCTGTACATCTCGATTTTTTCACACTCCCGCTTTTCCATCTCTCTCTTTTTCCTGCGGAGAAGACGTTTCTCCTCTCTCCTTTTCTCCCTGTATCTCTCTCGTGCGCTACGCGTTGCTACGGATTGTAAAGTAGCCCTATATGCCGCATTTTTCTCTTCGGTGGCAGCACGACACTCCTCATCATACCATGGATTCCTTGGTGGAGGTCTCTGGTATCCAAGTATGGATTTTGCGGCTGCTTGCATGGAGTGGGCAATGCTTTGCCACTGCGCTGATATGTTATCGGGATGAGGAGTGCTTTGATTAAACAATTGGGCTAGTTGAGTGGAATATGCTGTGGCTATCTGTTGTGATTGCAGCTTACCGATGTCTAACTTTCGTGTTGTGTCTGTTCGTACTTTGTTTGCTACGTTTAAGCGGGTGCGTACCTTTGCTGCAACAAGGTAGTGGTCCGAATCAATGTTTGCGCCTCTGAACGAACGCACATCCAACACGCTCGATGAATATCTTCCATCTATCACAACATGATCAATTTGGTTTATTGTTTTCTGATCTGGAGACAGCCAGGTGCCCTTATGAATATCGAGATGATTAAATCTGGTACTGCTAACTACCATGTTTTTTTCAGCTGCAAAGTCTATCAGCCTCATACCATTGTCAGATGTTTCACTGTGGAGACTGAATTTCCCGACTGTTGGGCCAAAGATATTCTTCTTTCCAATTTTGGCATTAAAATCGCCTAGAATGATTTTAATGTCATGGGCAGGGCAACGGTCATATGTTTCTTCTAAGCTTGTAAAATATATCTTTGGTCTGTTCGTCCTTTTCTTCAGTGGGAGCATGAGCGCAAATAAAGCTGATGTTGAAGAATTTAGCTTTTATTCGAATTACAGCAAGTCTTTCATTCACTGGGGTGAAGCTGGATACCAGATGTTTTAGTCTCCGACTAACTACGAATCCACAACCAAACTCATGCTTTACGTCATGGCAGCTATAATACAGTGCGTCACCTTTAGGTGTTGTTGTGACGCCTATCCCAATCCATCGTATTTCCTGTATGGCAGTAATATCGGGCTTGTACTTTTCAAGTACGTCTGCCAATGCGAAGAATGCACCTTCTCTATAAAGAGTGCGAACATTCCAGGTGCAGATTCGCAGATCATGGTCCTTAAAACGTTTGCGGGGTTCGTCAACTTTAGAGGGGTTTGTTTTTCTTTTCTTTCGTTTTTTCATAGTAGGCTGTTTTTTCTAGGGAAGGGTTACTAACCCGACGCCCAAACCCAAGTTTTTAAAGTTCTTATGCGTGAACGCGCGGCACATGTTAGCTCACTACCTTTAACGGGTGTTAAAGGCAGTTCCCCAGGTGACACCACGGGAGGTCAGTGTCCACTTGGGATGAAAGAGGGACCAAGATAAATCCTGGGCTTTGCCATGTTAAAACCGGTCAGGACCGTTGCTTGGTATCTTCCATCCCCTACGTCACCCACTATTTTCCAATCAACTAAAAACATTTACCAGTTCATTGTTGTGGCTAAAAAACGTATTCTACAAAATTTTACACAATACAATGTGACACAGGTATTGTGCTGCTATCCTCGGCTACGATGTTGTTTATCCATGCTTAAGATCTCCAATCGCTAATCGTTACCATGGTGGAGTAGTGAGCATGTCCGCTTTACACAAACAAGGCCATTTATTAAGAAATTTGGAAGCTTTTTGCTGTATTTTTAATAATATGTGTCTCGAAAAGTCTTCGCATTTATTGACCACTTAAAATCGGCAGCTGATCATACAGCCTTATATTTGGTTACAAATGTTGACAGGCACCATTGTTGTTGCGACTATATCATGATTGGATACCAAATCCCGGATCCCAGGTCTCACACAGAAATAAACCTAATAACGTCTGAACTCTTTACGTTCTTTACCTTTATGTATCATAAATTAATGTCAACAACGTTTATGCCACAAAAGTGAATAGATAACAGATCACCGTTTTACAGGATCTCGAGTTTACAAATAGCTTTATGCAATTTATGTCGCCCTGTGTAGTGCATAGACATGAAATATTCAATCTCAGTAGTTCTTTGTCTGCAATTTTACAAACTAATGAGGTTGGTATGATTTCATTGCCCTGCTTGCAGGAATAATGAAAATGGATAGTCCAATTAGGTTGGGATAAGGTAAGGTATTTTATTGTTCCAGGACTACACCTTATGAGGTCAGCTCAAACTAACACAACACACAAATAAACAAGTAGGAGAGGGCTATAGTCGGACGGGGCCGACCATGTGATACGCTACACCTTTTCCTCTGTTCACTAGTTATCCACGGAATTTATTTCAAATGATTGCGACATATTATGTTATTGATAAAATTAATTTATATTTTTGCACCATTTGTTATTGATATAATTTGTATCAAAAGAGAGGTCAAGAGTTGGTTTCGAGCTTCGTGTTCGTAATTTGTCGGAATATGCCCCTTGAATTTAAAATTTGGACCATAAATTAAATATTGCATATTTTTCGCACAATTGTCGATTTCAACGTCTAAATACTATCCGATCATTTCTTAAAAATTTGTAATTTTCCTTGACCAAATAACATGAAAAATTTGTAAAAATTAAAGTGTAACTGAGCATGGTTACACTACACACAATTAAAACTGTGGGATCCCAGTATACAGTCAACCAAAAAAGTCTACATACACCCTATAAATCTCGGGTTTTAAGGGTAAGGAAGCATTTTTATGAAAATCCAAGTACATAGTTCTATCTCATATCCCTAATTAACAATATTACATAGATCAAAAATATATTCCATAATACGAATAACGGTAAATTCAATAAAAATTAAAAAATTAATAGGGAAAAAGTGTACATACACCCAATGAAATATAGAGATTACCGTAAAATTTATGGAATAAGCAATACAAATGTTACATTTTATTGCTTTATCGAATGTCTTTGGTTGTCCATGATATCTTTTAGGCAAAATAGGAACATATTTGTGGATTAAATGCCGTTATTTTAGGTCAGACTTCGCGTATAACTTGTTTAAGCGCACCCTTGCAGATTTCTTTGAGTTTTTGAGGTTGTTACTTTATAAAACCCCAGAAAATCAGTGGGACTGATAATTTTGAGATCCTAGAGCGTTTTGAAGTTGTCCTTGTAAACATTATATGCTCCTGAACTTCGCTAAATATACGAATTCTTGAGTTTTCTCATAAATTTTATAGTTCTCACAACATTCCAAGGGACAAATTACATGCAGAAGCCTTCGAATTACCTTGTAATAAGGTCTGGTACAATCCTCAAGCATCCATTGAATCAGCAATGTAAAAGTTTCCGACATTTATAGCGCTTCAAGTGACCCTAACGATCATAATACGAGAGCATACTAGTTAACAGTGTAAATTTCATACAAATTTCATGCATTCTTTGGTGGTGCTTTTATTTTGTTCTGCATTCTTTGGTGGTGCGTTAATTTTGTACATTTCTGATTGAGTTAAGGTCCAAAAATGTATTACAAGGTAGTTCCAAGGTTCTTGCGTGTAGTTTGACCCTTGGAATGCTGTGAAAACTATAAAATTTATGAAAAACTCAGGAATTCGCATATTTAGCGAAGCTCAGGAGCATATATTATCCATAAGAACAACTTCAAAACGACCTAGAATCTTAAAATAATTAGTCCCACTGTATTTCCTGGGGTTTCATAAACTACCGGACTGAAAAACTCAAAGAAATCTGCAAGGGTCCGCCTTAACGAGCTATACGCGAAGTCTGACCTTAAATAAAGTCAATTAAAGCACAAATATGGTCCTATTTTGTCTAAAATGTATCATAGACAACCAGAGACATTCGATAAAGCAATAAAATGTAAAATTTGTACTGCTTATTCCATAAATTTTACGGTAATCTTAATATTTCATTGGGTGTATGTACACTTTTTCCCTATTAATTTTTTAATTTTTATAGAATTTACCGTTATTCGTATTATGGAATATATTTTTGTTGTATGTAATATTGTTTATTAGGGATATGAAATAGAACTATGTACTTGGATTTTCATAAAAATGCTTCCTTACCCTTAAAACTCGAGATTTATAGGGATATGTAGACTTTTCTGGTTGACTGTATACTAGGCTGTAACTATGTTATCTTACTTACATCAGCATATTTGGCACAAATGGAATGGTCAAGAGTTCCTCTTGTAAATATAACTTACGGGGATGGAACACATTTTCCGGGAATAAAGATATAGTCATTATACTTAAAATGTTACCAAATTTTACACAATTGTTTTGGTCCAATAAATTGTAATTTTGTTTTGGTCCATTTCACCCCCTAAGTATTTCACGATCACCACCAAAAACTAATCTTTTCTATTGTGGTGGGAACCTAACCTCCACTCAAAACTTCGTAACCGTTGGTCCATAAATGCGGGATGGAGTTTGATACAAATATCTAGAAATATTTCGCGGTGTTACATGAATTGTTCGAAAAACATACATATGTCACTAATTGTGTTTTCACAGCTAAATGGGAAGGGAATATTAACTCTGTACTCTCTCTCTCTTTTTTAGCCCCTATATGTATATCCGAAATTCAGAACGACAATAACAAAAGAAATTCTTCAAACATACTTATAATTCCCACAACCATTGTCTGTCTCTCAGACAAAGGCAACAATTTGTAATTCCCACAACTGATGTAAGAAATATTCCATTTATGTCTCCTTAAAATATCTGCTGTGTGCACATTAATTAACTTAGCTGTTTTCTTTTTTTATAAATTACAACAGCATTCCTATAGCTTTTGGTTGTTTTAACCACAATATTTGGTGAGCATATTTCAAAGCAAAGCACAATGGCAAATATAGAGTTGCCAAAAATGAGCTGTGTTTCTGTTATTAATTTTCCTTCAACAATTTCATGTTGGCTTTTGAGATAAAAGAACGAAGCTTAATGTTCTCTTAAAATGGTCTGGAGTGCCACTAATGTTTAAGTGAACACGTGTAGTTTTGTGTGTGCGTATGTTTGTGTGTTTGTGTGTGTAAAAGGAAGGGGTGGAGGGTTCGCGGATGTGTGCGAAATGTTCTGCTTGCCAAGACACAGAAACCTCCGAAATTCGTGCCACAGCAGTCGTTAACAAGTTATAGCGCACATTAACAATTTCCTGGAATACCGACAATGTCGTGTATGTTCCATACCCGGAGTTCCACTTCAACTTAAGGATACTTTAGCTGGAATTGTTGAAATTTAATGGCAACAAATAAAAAGAGATTAAGAAACAAGGATCCATACCCCAAAAACAGATACCACGATGGCGATTAAAGACGAGGAAGAAAAAAACTGAAGAAATTATATTTTTTTTTGGTAACAAAGATGGACATGATGGTTTGGTTTTGGGAATCCGGTTTGCAAATCTTGTACAGAATATGTTCTTTGCATTTTATAAAATTTGCAGGTTAACGATGTTGTAAGTTAGTCTTCAGTCTTTACTGGGAAATTTTGGACTGTGGCAAATAACCTCAAACATTTTATTAACAATAAAATTTATATATCCGGTAGCCTTGCCATGATTGCAATGCTCAGAGATTAGCAAAGAGCTGTGCAAACGACACTCGGCCAGGGCCATCATAAACGAAGTGTAAAATTCATGTCATAAACTTCAGCGCAAACAGGATGGTTAGTCTACATAAATTCTCATTTTGTTAAGTCTTTAATGGTCAGGATTTAGATGCGTTTTATGATGCCTGAGATATTTTGGTATAATGCGATGGAATGTGATGGAGAATGTACTGGGATGTGCCTAGAACACCCTTTGCCATTATAAAACTAAGTAGCTTTCTACTTAGTTCGTAATAAAAACGAAACGAACAAAAACGTAATAAAATCCTTTAATGAATGTGTTTCATAAAAAAAGAAAGCAACTGATACGGAAATGGCCAATATACCAAAGGCGAACTCAAGACTACCTCTTCCCATTATATTTCTTAGCGCTGCTGCTTAACTTGATTCAGTTGTTATGATTGGTTAAGTGAAAAAAGAAAATACTGCCTTGCAATCAAAGAAAACAAAATAAAAATAATAAACGCGCCAGCATTAAATGGAAAATTGTCTGTTCATCACTAAAAATTAAGCGTTACGGTATGGAAAGGCGTACAATTTTAATCTTCTTTTTCAACATTGCTTATGGATTTGCAAGCAACACACTCAGAAACACTCCAACACGCGCAAAGCTTAAGGCAGTGACTGTGCAAAAAAAAAACGGCAAAGACGACGATGAAGAAGAAATAAACCATAGTTAGTGGTAGGATATAATGAGATTTGAAGAGCTGACGTTTAGCAGAAAAAGCAATTTGTGATGCAGAAATTGAACGAAACATCGTAACGTAATGGCAGGCAAAATTAAAATGATTTTTAAATTGAGTTTTATTTCATTAGATGTTGCAACAACCCAAGAGATTAACAAGCTATCAAACAATGTTGGAATGTTATCCTACACACACACCCACAAGTATCACTCTGACATACAGACTTCCTGCCACATACCGCGAACTAAACTAATTTCCCAAAAGAGAAGCGAACCAACGAAAGACACTACAAGGTGTGTCTTTCTTCTTAACTAAACAACACAAAATTGCAAATTATTTCCTGCAGTCATAGACATGGCTCTTTTCGCCGTTGTAGTTTCTTGGCATTTTTGCGGTTCGGTATTTTAGGCGTTTCCTAAGTTTGCTGTTGCAGCATGCAATAACATCTAATATTCTTGTATTTACCAAGCCTTTAGCTAAAATTCATATTTTCAGGCAGTCATGTTTTAAGGGAGTGCTTTCTTCCCACCATTATCGCTTGGGGCAAAAAAAATGCACAACTAGACATACGTTTTGGTGGAAGCAAAATAAAAGCAGACAGTATGCAATTAGAGAGAGATCTAACAATTTAAGATTATCAGTTCTCTTATTAAAGTACCATAAATTATATCTAAAGTTGAGACACAAAGAAGAAGGAATGCAGTAATTTTTGGAAATTATTTCAGATATCGGGTTTTTTTTTTCTTTAATGGCCGTTTATGGACGACCCTCACGACCTTCGTTTTTTAGTGAGTGTCCGCCACGATTGAATTCATTGAACCAGTTGTTCATAGTCCTATAGGATGGTCCTTTATCGACATACCAGGATATAGGTTGATCGATGCACTCTTGCCGTAATTATCCACGTCGAAAGTTATGAAAAATGATCGGACGAAAATGTTCACAAGTATTTTCCATTTTTTTGCAAAGTGATTTTTTCAAGTCACTGTAAACAGCCTAACAACTGGTCATACGTTAAACTGACCTGAGTACGCTTAGACTAAAAACTGTCAAAGTGACCCTCGTAACATGCATAGTTCCTTTTAGGAATATATGTACATATAATCACTTTCTGAGTCGATTTATACATGTCCGTATGTCCATATATATTTTGTAACACTGTGCAACACTGAAAATGCAAACAACTACTAGTGGGAATTTTCTGAAAGTACATATCAAGACTACAAGACCCCTAGTTGGGTTTCGTATTCTTAGATCGGGTTTGGATTTTATGGCCTCATCTATACCGGGCTAAAATGACCCTTTTTTAAATTTATCCGTGCTTTATCTCAGAAACTAATAAGAATTTTGCTTTGCGGTCTTCAGCTCTATTGTAGTCCTAAAGTAGTAAAAAGTATATGTCGAACAGACTATTGAGAGTTGAACCAAGTAGCCTTTAGCAAACATTTTCCAAATAATGACCTCGGCAATTCGTCAGAACATTCTGAAACTGTAAAACATATCATACTTTTTTCAAAACATATTTCAAGCAACGTTCACACAGGCTATTTATTCTCATATTTGAAGTTTCAATGTATTGTTGATATATTTATCAAATTGTCGTTGAAAAATGTGATAGAAACAACGCGATAGAGGAATTTTACAACAATGATATGGTCTGAAGAGTTGTTTATTACATTCTAGCGAATATTTTCCCCAAAGATAACATTAAGAAAAATTTGACGCTTTTGGAGATACGCTGCAAAATATATACAAATCACGGAAACTTTAGATATATTATAAAGTTTGAGGCAATAACTGAGGCTGTTCGTGTTCATTATGTTTCCAAATACGTTCTTCCTGTTCTTATCTACAAGGTTGCTGCGGATGTCATGGAAAGATTGGTATTGGTTTCAAAGATATAGCCCCGATTTTCTTTAAAAAGTGAATATTTAGCCATGTTTAGATAGGGCCATAAAATAAGAACAGGATCTAACAAACAAAATCCAAAGAGGGTTTTTGTATATTGCGTCTGTACTTTCATAAAAACCGCATTTGAAATTGTTTGCACAAAATGACCTTGAAAATGTTGCACAGTGTAATCAAAGTACGTCTTGCATTTATTTTATACGATTCAAACAAAAATTGTGGAAGACCATCTATTTTGGCAAAAGGACGAACGCCATTTATACTGGTAAGAATCCGTTCAGATTTGAGGTATTTGGTACACCAGTCACACTAGGTTTGTCCAATTTTAATGAAATTTGAAATGCACGACGGAATTTGGTTCAGATTTGGATATGGCTTTCACATATATATAATTTGTCCAATTTTTATGCAAGTTAGGACTAGAAAAAAGTTCGCCTAATTATTTTTAAAACTATTAACATTTGCACATATCAAGTGATATAACAAGATTTTCTGCACTGAGAGATGACATGCACAATATGGACCATCGATCCGTATTTTTAAGCATATCGTTCCTGGAATCAAGACAGGCAATAGAACTTTCGGACAAGTCAAGATCTCTGCTGGATTTGACACGAGGCAGCTAATTTGAAAACTGAAGTTCATGCAGGCTATGTGCAGAATGTGCCCTGTTCCATGGATGGTCTGCTCGGCCATTCTCTATACCCTCAGCCTTTAGGCTAAAGAGGGTATATACACATTGATCTGTATATCTGGATGGCCATCTGGCTGGCTTCTGCGCACTATAACTCTCGAATGAAGCAACCGATCGGGCCCAAAATTTGGCATTCATAATATTTTGTCCGGACTTAGTTTAAGTTCGAAGATGGGCCACATCGGTCCTCTCCTTCCGGTACCTCCCGCAAAAAGTTCAAAAATTGCCATAACTTTGGAAGGGAGTAACCGAATTGGTCATTACTTTGCATATGGTAATATTACTTCCAGACATAGATCTAGTTGGTATATGGACTATATCGGTCCACTCCTTCGGGTACCTCCCACACAAAATTCGGTAAAATGAAGTTTAAGAACTCCTCTCGCATCGTTTGACATATCCAGTTCTGATTCCGAAAATGCCGTTCATTGTCACATGCTCTCACTATGCTTTGAGAGGATTCAATCGAAGACATGGAATCATTGACGAGCCCCTCAGCAATTGGACAGATCGTTTGACTTAGTCAGATATTATGATGTTCTGTTCAAAATGGAGCAATTTGGATCCTTATTTATTTATTTTCATTTAGGAAGGTAGCAAAAGTCTCATGTATTCATAGTAAATAAGCAATAAGCATTATTACTACAAATCTTCTTTGGTTATAGTTTGGATTTTCCGAGCACACAGTGGATCACACTAATGCGCTGCTTACAGCTTTGCGCTGCTGTGAAGATTGTTTTAAGAAATCATGAGCGTAGCATTTTCCCCTCTGGAGGGGGAAACAAAACAACATAAAACCAACCAATTTAGCGGATTAAAGAGGCCAACATTTTTGTCTGAAAATTTTGAAAAATTTTCCGTTCTTTCCGGATGACAGGAAACGCCCACGTAAGTCACATTTGGAAGAAGGATTTTTAACCTTTCCATTGATGATAGTTGGCATGTATATGTACGTGGTCAGATAACAGATTGATTAATATAAACCATACTCTAGGAAAACTTTAGTCTGCGACCCACAATTTAAAGTTTGGCACTAGATGGCAGCTCATATTAATACTAGACAATCTTGGCCTACATTGGAATCTTATTCCCGCGGTGGGTACTGGTGGGCATCATGACTAAAACCTTAGGTCAATTTTAAGTATTTGATTGAATCGGGATTAGAAAATACACTTAGAAAAAAAATGGAATTCCACAACACGTTAAAACATTATTAAAACAAGTAAAAAAGTATCAGTCGGCTTTGCCGACAGAGATATACCCTCAGCATGCTTGACATTTGAACTTGCCCAACATAGTCCATTATGGAGGTGAATCTTGTTTTGGGAGTCATATCATATCGATAGATATCGCGCCCTCTAGTCATTTCTGTGGGTCTTCGTATATATTTTGAACCATTTGTGCCTAAGTGTAGTTTAATATCCGTTCGAAGATACTGGTATAGTATCTTCGAACGGATATTAAACTACACTTAGGCACAAATGCTGAACTTTTTGCGGGAGGTCCGATATGGGCCATTTTAGAAATTAAACTAAATTTGGATAAAATATTAAAAGATAATTCGAGTGATTCGAAGTGATTCGAGAGCAGGTCTTAAAGTGAACTTATCCGAAATTTTGTGAAGGAGTGGACAAATATAGTTCATATTTGAACCTGATCTATATCTGCTAGATATATTAGGATGTGTAAAGTATTGATCAAATCGGTCACTCACTTCAAGAGTAATCGTGCACACAATTTTTCCAAAAATGTTTGAATTTTTGTGGGGGAGGTAACTGAAGGAGTGGCCCGATTGAGTCCATATTGAAACCTCATCTAAGCCTGGTAGAAGTTTCACCATGTGGAAAGTAAGCATGAGTTATAGTGCGCACAAATTTTCCGAACATTTTCGAACTTTTGTGGGGGAGGTACCGGAAGGAGTGGACCGATATAACCCATCTTCGAACTTAAACTAAGTTTGGACAAAATACTACGAAAGCCAACATTTGGACAGAATCGGCAGATCCGTTTGAGAGTTATCTTGCGCTTCAACCACTACAGACGGTGTCGTAGGGTTTTTGTGCAACTTTCAGGCTATTTTCTCAGGAAGTATGGACTTGCCCCTGATAAAACTTGTACCGTCGTATGGGGGGAAGTAAGTACAAGTTGTTACAAAAAAAAAAAAAAAAAATCAAAAATCGAAGCTATTCGAGAGCAGGTCCTAAACTGAACTTATCCGAAAATTTGTGTGGGAGGTACCCGAAGGAGTGGACCGACTGAGTCCATATTGAAACCTCATCTAAGCCTGGTAAAAGTTTCACCATGTGCAAAGTAAGCATGAGTTATAGTGCGTACAAATTTTCCGAACATTTTCGAACTTTTGTGGGGGAGGTACCGGAAGGAGTGGACCGATATAACCCATCTTCGAACTTAAACTAAGTTTGGACAAAATATTACGAAAGCCAAATTTTGGGCCGAATCGGTTGATCCGTTCGAGAGTTATCGTGCGCACCAGCCAGACAGACAGACGGACGGACATTGCTAAATCAACTCCAAATTGTCTGAAACACATTTCGTCCAAACATACCATTATTTCGACGAGACACATTTTGCCCGTATGAAAGTGTATATACCCTCGTTAGCATAAATGCTGAGGGTATAAAAATAAGCTATTACCTCTTCCTTTAAAATCCAATACAATATTTTGCAATACGTAGTGGTTTCGGATATTTTGAATAAATTTACTTACACGTAAATTGTAGGTTGTATTCGCTTCAAAAATAGTAATCGAATGTTCCGACTTTTGGAGCAATTCTTAAGAACAACGCGTTCGAATGAAAGACTAATACATTTCTAAAAAGGTAAATGTCATAGCTGCCAGATATTGTTTGATATTCAATTTCTTTTTTATTTTTGGCCAATGATTGGATCCACTGTGGAACAGTTTTAAACCCTTCCGGTTAACTTAATGTTAAAAGTGATTATTAAATTTCTAGGAGGGCCTTCTTCGCATTAACACTTTCATATTTATATTTACTATATTAACTATATATTATATTTTTAATGCCTCCAAAAAAAAAACATATAATAATGGCTTTAAGATGTTGCCAACAAATAATGTTAAGTCACAAAGACTTAGGGGGTGAAAAATAAGAACGCAAAAAATAGCCCAAGTCCTTGTAAAACTGTACCACACAGTTATTAAATTAAAGGGTTCGTGGACGTAGCCAAACATTATTTGTATATTTTACTTACAAACATTCAAATGTTGTCCATTTAAGTAAAAATATAAATTAAATAAAAAAAAAATAATTTAAAAAAAAAAAAAAAAATTAAGTTTCAGTGTTTTATTTAGAAATGCACTTAAAACTAGAAAATAATTTGTCGCTTAGCCTCAATAAATATATTCTTTCTCATGATGGAATCTCTCAAATAAAAAGCTTGCCGTTTGATTTTGCCATCATTTATAATTTTAGTGTAAGCGTTTTATTTGAGAAAGAAAATTTAGATAAAAACTTTAAAATGCTTGAAATCGTGTAATACCGTTATATAAAGGCTATTCCAAAACCTGGACTTATGTCCATAATTTTTGGTGGGGACTCCAAATGCGAAGTTACATGCAATTGTGGCTAAAAATGAAGATAAAATCCTTAAAACACTTGAAATCGGGTGGTAGCACTATATGGGGGCTATATCAAAACCTGGACCTATGTCAACAAATTTTGGTGTAGAAGTTTCTGTACCATTGGGGACTCCAAATGCTAAGTTAAAGCCAATTCGGCCTAAAAATGAAGATAAAATCCTAATAATACTTGAAATCGGGTGGTACCGCTTTAAGGGGGCTATACCAAAACCTGGACACATGTTCACAATTCCTGGTGGGGAAATGTCTATATAATGGAAATGCCAAATGACAGCTAATTCGGGCAAAAATGAAGATAAAATCCTCAAAATACCTGAAATCGGGTGGTACCGCTATATGGGGGCTGTGCAAAGTAAAAACACTATAAAAATGGTAAGAATGCACCAACATTGGTTTTGATTTTACATTCATGTATTGTCATCCAAATCTGAAAATTGTGCAAAGTTTTAGTTTGATTGGTCAACTGCAACTGTGTCAAAAATGAGTTACCAGATTTGAAATGCACTTTAAATAAAACACCGTTAAAACACTGTAAATGGACCCATCTTTGTTTTAAGTTTTAGCTCGATTGGTCAACTGCAACTCTGTCAAAAATGAGTTACCAGATTTGAAATGCAATTTAAATAAAAGATCGCTAAAACACTATAAAAATGGAACAGTATTGGTTTTGATTCCATATTCATGTATTGTCATCTTAATCAACTGCAACTGTGTTAACAATGAGTTACCAAATTTGAACTAAACGGACACCAAATCAAGTTAAATAAAACGCTGTAAAAATAGGCACAACGCAAAAAATGCAAAAATAAAATCTTGCAAAAGTGAGCCTTTGGTCCAATAATCCTATAGTTCATATCATCCATTGGACCGACTTTTGATTGAAGGGAAGCTTAAGACCTTACGTGTTGTAGAAATTAAATATATCTTTCGAGGGAGGTATTACCTTGTCGCATCATTGATGTTCGTGGAAAACAGCACTTTAGTTATATTTCCGTTCAAAACACAAAATATGTTGGGCAGTAAAAATTACTATGAATCACTGAGCAACACTCTTCGCACATCTTTGACTACTTCTTTAACCCGCAGTTACCGAATATTTTAACTGTGTGTTCTACGTCAGCACCTGTATGGACCCGTTCTGTAGCGCTCGAACATTCGGCAATACTGAAATATCGCCATTATCTGTAAACTGCATCTTCTCTTTAGTTATCGTCATATTATATGATTGATATTTTCATAAATCCATAATAGATTTCAAAAAACAAAAAAAGAAAAGAAACTGTTCCTTCGCTTTAGGTCTTATTTAATTTATTTATTATTTATTTTTTTTTTTAAACATTTTCTAACATGACATTGGGGTCTAAATCAAGTAATGTTTATTCCAAACCACTTATACCGACATTATGCGATTTAGAAGATACTTCGAAGAAATATCAAGGTCCAACATTTGTAGAAACAGTTGTTACAAAATCATTTTCCTATCTCAATACATCTACACAACTACTTCCAATATTATTTTACCACATACTCCTTTTTCATTCAGATACTCTCTTTACGATATGCACTTAAAATACATATATCACATTAATCTCTCTCTACTTAAGAGTAGATAATCTTTGAATATATTACTTTCGGCATAAACTTGTGTCATAAAATTGTCTAGTTAACAAATATATTTTCCATGAACACTTAAAACTATGTTTGAATACTTCAAATTTTATAGTCAATTTCCAAAAACCCCATATAACTACAACTAACATATGGTACACATTCATATTCATGGTCATAACAATAGAGTTAACAGCTAACTAACAAAAATTCCTATTAAAAGTTTGTACTATTTTTGTACTATTTTTGGGGGGAAAATGATTGCCCATACGTTCAAATTTTTATTAAATTACCTTAGTTGAATGTCACACACATACATACGTTCACCCTCCCCTCCATAAAACTATGCCATCAACTTTGTCATATTCCTTTGGTGTGTGTACTCGTACGCTTCGATTCAAATTAGCACCTACAAGTATCATAGGATTTTATAGTTCTAACGAAAGGCCTATTAATATTTATTAGCTTTAAAAGTTGGGCAAAAAGCCTATTGTTGTGCTTCTTTTAGTTTTATTAATTAAGTCATGAATAACATCAACTGAGTGAAGTGAGAGGAGGAAGGGTATGAACGCCAGAGGAAACAAGTTTTGGGATTTTGTTTGATTTTTTTTTCCTTTGAAGGAGTGACCTTTGTAATGAAGGAAACCAAAAAAATATATATATACAGAAAGGTAAAGCAGGTGTTGCTGTCATTGTTTTCTCAAGAAATGTTTGATACCTAAGAAAAAAATGCATATCTTTCTAAGTTACAGTCCCATTCCCCATCCATCATCTGTTTATCTTGTTATTCTTTGTTTAACTAATTTTTGAACCCCTCTATTGTATTCTTTTTGGCATTGTTATTTGTTACTTTCTTACGTTATTTTACATCTTTGCTGATTATTTTCTTGGTTCCATTTCCGTTACTTTATAATACCTGGAAGGCATGCATGGTGTATATGAGGGTAAGGCTTCTCCTTCTTAACTTTGCCATTTACCCAAACGAAATCATTTTCATTTCACCTTACTTTTTCATGAAAATTAACCTTCTCTCATCCAAAAAAAAATGTTTTAAATACTTTTACAATTTTTAGCATTTGCCTTGTTGGCCGTTTTTCTCAATTTACAGTTGATTTAAAAGAGGGTAAAAGATTCATTTGATTTTTGTAAGATTTCTTTCCATAGATCTTTCTTATTTTCTTCCTTCCGTTCTTTTTCAAGGGTCATGTAAAAGGAATTTTTGATTTTCATGACCCTTTTGGAAAGTAAAAACTTAAAAGGTACCTTTTGCCTAATTGTGTTTTAGTTGACATTTACATAAAATTAATTAAGTCACCGATTGCAAAGGCGAACTAAATCCACGTGCCAAAAAAAGGAAAAAATCGATAGCGATTCCCATAGGGGAAGTTGTAGCAATGCAGTGGTCCCTCTGCCTCAATTAGGAATGAAGATAATTATTCATTTGAAATAATTTGAATCAGATAACCGTAGAAGATTCCTCGTTTTCACATCAAATCTTACAAGTATAATAAATTAAACAAGCATTTTCGTTTTTATACCCTCAGCCTTTAGGCTAAAGAGGGTATTTACACTTTGATACGACCAAAAATGTGCCTCATCGATATAATGGTTTTAGACCCCAAGTATGTTTGTACGATATCCGTTTCAGACAATTTTGAGTAGATCTAGCAATGTCCGTCCGTCTGTCTGTCTGTCTGTCCGTCTGTCTGTCCGTCTGTCTGGCTGGCTGGTGCGCACGATAACTCTCGAATGGATCAATCGATTCGGTTCAAATTTTGGGTATCGAATTATTTTGTCCAGATTCGATTTAAGTTCGAAGATGGGCCATATAGGTCCACTCCTTTAGGTACCTCCCCCACAAATGTTCAAAAATTGTCGCAAAACTTGTGCGCACGATAACTCTCGAAGAAAATAACCGATTTGGTCTATACTTTGCACATCGTGTAATTTCTACCAAACTTAGATGAGGTTTCAATATGGACTCAATCGGTCCACTCCTTCGGGTACCTCCCACACAAAATTTCGGAAAAGTTCAGTTTAGGACCTGGTCTCGAATCGCTTTGATTTTTGTTTACGCAAGTTGTATTCGCTGTCCTCTATACGACGCTGTAAGTTTCATTAGGGGCAAGTCCATACTTCCTGAGGAAATAGCCTGAAAGTTACAAAAAGCCCTATGACACCGTGTGTAATGGTTGGAGCGCAAGATAACCCTCGAACGGATCTGCCGATTCGGTCCAAAATTTGGATTTCGTAATATTTTGTCCAAAATTAGTTCAAGTTCAAAAATGGATTATATCGGTCCACTCCTTCCGGTACCTCCCCCACAATATTGTTTCCAAACTTAGTTTAAGTTCGTAGATAAGCCATATCGGTCCACTCCTTCAGGTACCTACCCCACAAAAGTTCAAAAATATTCGGAAAAATTGTGCGCACGATAACTCTTGATGGGAGTGACCGATTTGGTCCATACATTACACATACATTACATAATATCTACCAGATATAGATCAGGTTCGAATATGGACTATATTTGTCCACTCCATCCCGTACCTCCCACACAAAATTTAGGATAAGATCAAGAATTTTGTTGAAGTAACTTACATTCGTTGCCTCAATTACGATGGTAAAAGTTATTTCAGGGGCAAGTCCATACTTCTTGAGAAAACAGCCCGAAGGGTTTAAAACCCCCTATGGCACCCCCATGGTCTATGTCGGTCCATTCCTTTAAGTACCTTTTCCGCAAAAATCTTGAACTTTAATCCTAATCAACATTTTTGTCGGTTCATACGACCAAAATTTTGAAACCCCCTAACTACATAAGTTTTTTGTGAAAAAAGTGTTTCAATTTGCCCATGCTGAGGGTATGTCTCTGTCGGCAAAGCCGAGTGATACTTTTTTACTTGTTTCTTCTAATATTTGCTTTTACAAATATTATCATTCACATTTTATATCTCTGTCGACAAAGCCGAGTGATACTTTTTTACTTGTTTCTTCTAATTTTTGCTTTTACAAATATTATCATTCACATTTTCATACCTTTAACAATAAAGAAAACATAAGCATGAAATATCTAGCTGAAACGAGTGTTATCAATAGCATAAAGTTGTCGTTATTTGAGTAATGCTAACATTTCAAAAATCCGCTGGTTTTCCTAAATTTTTAAATTTTATCTGTTTTTGTTCGTAACACATCGAACTAATCATTTGCCACAATATAAAGTAAATATATATTTTTGATCAGGATAAAACTCTAAGACGATCTGGCAATGTCTGTCTGTCCGTCTGTTGTAATCACTCTAGCTGTCCGCAATAATTGAGATAGAACGCTAACATTTTGCACTCGAGCGTATATTTTCCATAGGCAGGTCGAGTTCGACGATGGGCTGTATATGTCCACGTTTGTTTATGGGCCCGACATAACGGTATCACCTATTTAAAGTTTTTTGAGGCTTTTAGCTATATTTTTTTACTTAATTGGCAAAAATTTGTCATTTGAGGTTCCCAATGACCAAAAAACTTCTCCACGTAAAATTGCCAAGATAGATCCACGTTTGGGTATAGTCTCCATATAACGGTACCTGCCGATTTAAGAAATTTTGAGGCTTTTAGCTACATCTTCGAATTAGCTGAAATTTGACGTTCCAAAACCTTCTCCACCAAAAGCTACCCAGATATGTCCACGTCTTGGTATGGCTGCTCCTCCGATTTAAACTATTTTAGGGATTTTAGCTAAATTTTTTGACCGAACTAGCTATAATTTGACATTTGAGGTTCTCAGTGGTCGCGAAACTTCTCAACCACAAAATTGTCAATATATCCCAGCAAAATATTCGATGACAAATCATGAGTTGAATCATGGGTGCAAGTGGCATGGCATCGATGAAAATTCGGGTGAATCACCGATGAAATTTGCAAGGGAGTGACAAGCGCTTTCACGAATGAAATTTGCAAGGGATTGACACACGCTTTCACGAATTCATTGTCATTGCATTTGGCACCAGTTCATTGTCATGGCATTTTGCACCAGTTCATTGTCATGACATTTTGCACCAATGCATTGGATCTGGATTTCCAACAATCAGAAATAAAATTTTGCGGACAAATTATACAATTTGTTGAATACAATACACAGATGGTTTCTATCACCAGATGTCATTTTTCTTTATTTTTATGTAGTTTTCAAGATTATTATGTGTGTTCGTTTACTGAAAATTTGTACAAATTGTTACTGGATGTTGTTCGTTTACTCTACAGTACAATGCAAAAGAGCTTAGTCGTTTGCAAGAAATTACTGGACTTGTACAAATTTTTGGGTGAACGAATACACCTATTATCTTTATGTGTTTTTTAAACATATTATATTGTTTTGCCAAAATAATAGTTATCTCTTGGGGTTCCATTTTTTTCAATATTCGATAAATTTTTTGCCAATCTCTGCACCAGGCTGATTCATCATTTGGGAAATCAACATAGTATAAATTTGAATTCTATTATTTTTAAACAACTTATGCTATAATAGTTATCATTTTTTGGTAGTCTTATTTATACTTATTAAATGGCTTTTATTCTAAACAGAACGCAGCGATCTTCTACTATGCTTCTCCAATTTCGGATGCCATGTTTTGTGACATCACATTCAACTTGGTCTTTCCATTGGAGTTTTGTCGTCAAATTGCTCGTATTCATATTCCTGTGGCTTTATTCATCCTCTTCACATGGCCCAGCCAATGCAGTAGTTGCAGCTCGATACGTTTTACTTATCGGTGTCGGTCGGCGGGTACAGCTCATGGTTTATAGACCGGGTCTCTTTTATACTTATTTTTAATTCCTCAAAATGAAACAGGTTTCCAAACGCAAAATATATTATTTTTATTTTATAATAATTTACATAGTATTTTTAATAAAAACATGTAAATTTTACCACTATCGGTCATTTTCTTCTGACATTTATTTTCATTTTAACAATTACTTTTGATCATTTATTGTACGGGTATCAATTTATTTAAACTCATGACAATATAATGACTAAGATCGGATCTTTCACGACTTCAATTGTACTTATGAAAATTCAATGAAAAGGATCGGATCTTTCACGACTTCAATTGCGCTCATGAAAATTCAATGAAAAGGATCAGATCTTTCACGATTCCAGTCGAACTCATGATAATTCGATGAAAAAGATCGGATCTTTCACGACTTCATTTGAACTCATGCAAAAAAACCAATGAAATCATGATTTCACATGGAACCGCTTCAATTAAATTTTGCTGGGATGTAGGTCCATGTTTTGGAATAGCCCCATATCACGGCACCCCACGATTTTCAGTATTTTGAGGATTTAAGCTACAATTTTTGACCAAACTATGTGAAATTTGACATTTGAGGTTCTCAGTGCTCCCCAAACTTCTACACTAATAACACTGTGCAACACTGAAAATGCAAACAACTTCTAGTGGACCTTTGCTAAAACTACATATTGAGACTACAAAACCCCCAAATGGGATTCTTGTTTTTAGATCGGGTTTGTATTTTATGGCATCATCTATACAGGGCTAAAACTACCCTTTGTCGTTGTCGTTGAATAATATGCTAGAAACAACGCAATAGAGGCATTTGACAACAATGATATGTTCTGAAGCGAATATTTTTCCCAAATATAATATAAGGAAAAATTGGAACAGAACAGTAGAACAGTAATTCGATGGCTCTAAAATTGTTACCAACAATTCTATCTCAAATGTTCTTCGGGTATACTTTCCAGGGCCATCATCGGGTAAATTTTGTTAAAAAAACAAGTGAGCAAAGTCTATAGTCGGGACGAGGCCGACTATGTAATACCCTACACCACTACCCCTGTGCATAAGCTTATCACTGGTAAACATAATTAAAAAAAATAAATAAATAATTAATAATTTTATATCTGACTACTGTCGACAATGTACTTGGTACTGATTCAAAGCTGGGCAGAAGAGAAGAAGAAGAGAAGCAGAGGTATTTGTCATTAAAAAATACTTCAAAATATTAAAATTGGGATAGCTTAGTGCAGTTTTCAATAACTCTGATATTTTACCATAAATGCCAACACAAATATCCGTATTGAAATAAAATTTCACAAATTAGAAATAGGGATATCTGAGAGTATTTGGCTATATTTCAAGTATTTGACCACTTTGGTAACACAATTGAGATCAGTAAAAACCTCAGCATGTCATGATTTGTTGAAATGCACCTACCCAAAGGTGGAATATTCGTCATTACAATTCAAGAAAACATTTTACACCAACCTACATTGCATCCATTGACACGGTTTACTTTTGGAATAACCCTGCCGCGGATATTTTCATATTTGAACATTTCGAAGCCTGTAAATTATCTGACCATCACCAAAATCTATAGCCTTCTTCCCCTCTGGGACCCCCATCAGCCCCCAACATTTCGCGACGATCCTATCAAAATTTCGACATGTAGCGTGACTACAAAAATGTTGCTTTTGCAAAGGTGAACATTTCTTCTTCTATTGACAGGCTTTGCTTTTGGAATACCCCTACTAGAAGCGGTCATTTTTGCATATTACTAAAAGTTGAAATGTACTCCAACCTAGCTTTCATTTTGGGAAAGGTGATATTTTCTTCTTCAATTGACAGGCTTTCCTTTTGGAATAACCCTACTAGTAGCGGAGATATTAGCATTAGAATAAAACGTTGATAATTGTTCCACATTAGTTTTTTTGCCCATTCCGACCCCTGAATATTATGCAATAGGGTCATGTCTTTTTGACAGTTTTTCTCAAAAATAACTTTCTGTAGTGAGAATGAATGAACTTTTGCCTATTAATGCCAAAAATAATAAAGAAATGTTCCGCACAAACCGCATTGAAAAAAATTGTTTTTTTCAAAAAATTCTATGAAGTGAAAAAGATGGTTTTTCTCAAAAAATTATTTCCTGTTGCACGAATGAATGTCCTACTGCCTATTAATGACTAAAATAAGGTTTATTCCATTTAAATTTTTAAAAAGGTCCCGCACAAATTGCTTTTAATTTTTATGATATATGAAATAAAGTTATATATAATATAAAATTATATACATATATGTTATAATACGATGATGAAATTAGTGAGAAACAAACGGTTATGTCATTTTGGTTATGTCGTGTGTCCATAAACATATTTTGTTTTCAGTTAAATATCTGCTTGCAATGACTTCAAAAAATTTTCAAAAGTTCTGAAAAATAAAAACTTAAAAAACTTTTTGTGAGGATGCTTTTTTCGTCGAATTACTTTCTAATTAAAATTTTATGCAATCTTAGGTGAAAACTCATCAAACTATTATACAGGAATACGAGGTTGCAAAAAAGTCATAACTCTATTATGCAACCATCACCAAACTCAATAGCCTTCTACCTCTCTGGGATCCTCATTTACCACCTGGAAAAATGGGATGCTTTACCGACGTTTGCGATATCCGCGTTGTTTGATCACCTACGCCAACCTACTTTGCAACAATGTAAAGGAAATTTTATTTTTCCATTGACGGTTTTTGCCCATTCCGACCCCTGAATATTGGCTTCTTCCTCTATGGGATCCCCATTAACCCTCGTGACGATCCGATCAAAATTGCGACCTGTAGCGTGATAAAAAACAATGGAAAAATGGGAGGCATACCTACATCAAACTATTTTGCATTATTGTAAAGATGGGATTTTCTACTTTTATAGTCAGGCTTTGATTTTGGAAGGTCCCATTCAATGCTGTGATATTCGTTATTATAATTAAAATCGCAAAAATGAAAAGTTGGGTTTCATTAGCGACTATTGCGATATATTAGTTGTTTGCCCATCTACGACATCCTACTTTACATGTTGAGAAAGGTGATGTTTTCTGCTTTCGTTTCGTTTTGCTTTTGGTATACTTCGTATAGAATCTTTTTTTGCTTTGGAATAAAGCGTTGACTTTTTCTCCAAATAAGATTTTTGGCCATTGCAACCCCTGAATTTTATTCGGCCATTACCAAAATCAGTAGTCTTTTTCCCCTCCGGGATCCCCATTAACCACCAAAATTTGGTGACGATCCGATCAAAATTGCGATCTGTAGCGTGATTACAAAGATTAGATGGACAGACGGACGGACACACATAGCCAGATCGACTCAGCTCGGTTTGGTATATATGAGTATGGGTCTACGACCATTATTTCGATGCGCTACAAACATTTTGGCCAAAACCAATTTATAATACCCTCCCTTCATAGTGGTGTAGCGTATAATTAACACGACTCCCAGGGATATACTTACTTATCTAAGGGTTAGGAAGAAGTTTACTCCTTTCTAACTAAACATACTATCACATAAAACTCATTATCATCATTTATTGTTGTAATATCAATAACAATATTGTTTTTTTAATGACCACCAAAATATTGGTAATTTCTTTTTGCTTGTGCAGCACTATAAACTTATGAGAACTACCAAAGAACAATAACAATTATTACCTACCTTATCTTAATGACTTTGTATTGTTACTATTTTCGATTCAGCTACAATAAATATTTTCGCATAACTCATGGCAAATTTTCAACACGTGTCAAGAAGAAATTGCAACGTTTATTGATTTTATATTTTTGTGCCATAAGCAAAAACAAAGAAGCATTTTACTACCAATATATACACACATTTGTAAATTTAAATCGTAAAATATACCAAACTTTAATGACATCCACTAATCGCTGCTAATAATCGCTAGGCTTTTATGAAATATAAATATAAATTATGGCATTTACAGTACAAATGTCTTTTTGGCTATATTCGTCTGAGTTGCTTTCAAAAATGCCTAAGGATTAGCCTTAGCAGTAAGGAAGGCACACAACAACAACAACATCGCCACCAGCAACACCATAATTCATGTGTCTAATGCACAGTTTGTGACGATAAAGGCTTAATTTCCTTCCAAACCTTTCAAAAGTCTTTTGAAACTTTCAGTGTTTAGAAGGCAAAGGAGAGAGAATGCAAGAACTTTGAAAGCTATGTCTACAACAACTGTGTGTGTATTGAGTGTGCGCTTATGGTATTAAAGTTTGCGACTTGAAGTCAGTCGATGAGTCTAAGAGAAGAAGAAAGGATATTAAGTGCAAAATAACAGTTGTTGCCTGGGGTCTTGTGAATGTTATTTGCAATAATTCTCAACTTTTAAACGGATTTTAAGTTTTATAACATCATTTGGTTAGTCATTTTGATCGATAGAGATTTAAATTAAATTCATGAAAGAAACATTTTGGGAGTAGAATAGAATGTTTTTGTGAAGAAATGAATATGCGAATATATATTTATGACTATAAAGAAAATCTGTCACAATAGACATTTTAATATATATGTATGTACACATTAGAAATATTAAGTTGTCTTTCTACACTACACCCCTATGTGAAAAGGATATTTTGAGTTTGACTCCATAGTTTGTAACAAACATATCTAGCCAAGTGAGAATACTGTAGGGCATCACATGGCAATATTTTCCAATTGCCATAAAATCAAATCACTTGTATATAAAATTCTATTATTATGTCATAAAAACGTAATATGTATAACAAATATTTTATAAATTATTCATAGGCATTTTTACAACTCTCCATATAAATTTATAACTGTAAACTGTCCTATCGTATTGCCAACCATTTGCCTCCACTTTAAATGCAAATACTTAAAATAGTCATTGATGAATTTGCACATTGCAAACAAATTGAAATGGTCTCAAATCAACTTTGAAGAGACTTCAAAAATGTTACTTAAACTATAAAACTTTTGAAGGAAACAGGCAAAAGGAAAGAATCTTAAAATGAAAAAAAAAAGAAACTTTTCAAATAAACTAAAGAAAGAAAGTGAAACGGGAAAGGAAACTTTACAATTGAGAAAAGCAGAAAGTTTCAATTGTTCGTTATATAAAAGTGGATACCACCATTATCAACACCCAGTTGGGGTTCGAATGAAAACAACATCTTTTCTTTTGGTAATTTTGTGAATACACAATGTTAATCTATGGAATCTTTTCTCTTTTTCTTTCTTTGCCCTTTTTATGCCACCTTCGACGACAACTTCTGGAAAAAAAGGTTCAGCCCTGTATGCCCTCAACGCCTGCCCGAGATAGGCAATCAAACTGCAGCTCTGGAACGTATGCCAAAAGGTCGCTATGAGTATTTGAAACGCTTACTGCCATATTTGCTAAATCAATCCGAGGATTGTTTATATTTAAATATTTACGTTCCCATACAAGGTAAGTGTTGATGTTTTTGTTATTTCAATATTTTTGTTGATATTTCTATACGACCGACAGACAGCCAAAGAAAACCAACAACAACAACAAGACAGTCTAGCGTCTTAAGTGCCAATCCATTAAGAATTTAAATAAATTCTTTCAATATTTTTTTGTGTTCGTTTGCACAAAAGACAAAATACCATGCCATGGAAACTTTTCAATTTTCCACATGGACCCTAAAGCTACTTAAGCTACGAGTGGCATCAAATGTGTCTTTTACTTTGTTTAACAAGGGAAGGGTGCGAGCTGTATTAAATATGTAAGAGTGTTAACCTTTTCTTTTTTTTTTGGTGTTGTCAAACTTGAAGTGTTTAATATTTTGTAAAAAAAGAACATGGTCGGGTGGTAAACATTCAATGCGTTAGATAAAACGCCCGTAAGTGACAAAAACAAAAAAAGATAAATGTTTTGTTTTCTTATTGGGAATATCTGTGGGCTAGCCCACATAAGAGGCACTCATGAAAAAACCAACATAACAAAGTTTTCTTGTTCCTAATGACTTTAGATGTTTTTTTTACTTTGTGCGTTTTTAGACTGATTGGAATCCTGGTGATAAGGTGAAGTATAATAGGGATATTAAACATACGCTTGTACCGAGCTAGAAATAAATATAATTTGAAAATAAAATAAAAATATGTAATTTATCAATATGATAATCAAGAAATTATTGTTCTTAAGACGTTTCTTTACCGAGGAGACAAATCTTTAGCTGAGATAAGAAGGTAGGATTTCGAATAATCAGGTTCCTCATCTTATTGTAAGGTGAATTATACAAATGTTAGTTTTCAGAACTTTAACTCAAAAAAAGAAAATATAGATATGATGACTTGCATAGTTTAAAAAATAAGAGCAACTACCTTTTAAATTAATTTTCAGAATTGTTTCGACAATACAATTTATATTACATAAAACACTTTTTATACCCTTCACCATAGTATGATATAATCACTATTAAATATACACTCGTATATTCATGATCAGGGTAAAATTATGAATCGATCTATGAGAATCCGTCCGTATGTGGTCATCACTCTAGCATCCACAAAAAAGAGTATGGCTATGAAATGTGCGCGTTTTGTTTGAATGCAGGTCAAGTTTAAAGATTGGCTATATCGGTCCAGTTTATCGGTGAAGTTTTTAGCCACATTTTTAGACCGAATTACTTTTAATTAGGCAATTAGGGTTCATAGTTACGATATACACGAACAGTCACATGTTACTGGCTTATGCCGACGACATTGACATCATGGGTCGATCGGTAAAGGAAGTAACTGACACCTTGCAAAAGTCGAAAGAGAATCTGCTAAAGTTGGTCTGGCAGTAAACGGCGTAAAAACCAAGTTGATGGTATCGACGCGTAATATGTCCATAAACACCGCACCATCTGTGAATGTTGGTACCTATAATTTTGAGGTAGTAAAGGACTTCGTCTACCTCGGAACCGCCATAAACACAACAAATAACATCAGTTGTGAAATACGAAGAAGAATAGTGTTGGCTAACAGATGCTACTTTGGGCTGAGTAAGCAGTTTAGGAATTAAGCCACCTCTCGTCAAACAAAAATAACACTGTACAAAACACTGATACTACCCGTGCTAATGTATGGTTCCGAAGCATGGGTACTTGCTCAAGCAGATAAGGCAGTGCTTTGTGTTTGAGAGAAAAATTCTTCGAAAGATCTACGGGCCAATCTGTGTTGACGGTGAATATCGACGTCGCATGAACCACGAGCTGTATCTGCTATACAACGACATCAATATAGTTAAACGTATCGAGATGCAGCGATTGCGTTGGCTAGGCCATATCATAAGAATGAGCGATGATGAACCCGCTAAAAAGGCGTATAAATACGGGCCGCATGGAGGTTCTCGCAGATCTGGAAGGCCAAAGCTTCGTTGGAGCGAACAAGTGAAACGATATATCACAAATGTTCTGTAAAAGGCCAGCTAAGTAAGTAAGTTCATAGTGGTCACCAAATTTATCTACTATAAATTGTGGATATAGGTCCATGCTTTAAGATTTCGAGTGGTGAACCGTACATAGTATGGGGGATATATTAAATTGCACAAAAATTGAGCTAGAGCTCTAAATGTTTGCACCCGACTATTTTTTCCATAGGTTGTTCAAGATCGAATATGGGCTATTTCGGTACATGTTTAGGTATAGCCCCATATAACGGAACCTCCCCTTTTTCGGTATAATTAAGATTTTAGTTAAAGTTTGTAACCGAACTAGCTGTAATTTGAAATTTATGTTTCATAGTGGTCACAACACTTCCCACCAAAAATTTGGTTGGCACATGTCATTACATCATGTATTACCGAGTAATGAGAGCTCATTAGTCTCCGCATTATCAGGCACTACATATATAATGGCAAACATATAACTTCTTACTTTACTCATTACTAAGTAGTTACTAAGTAATGAGTACAGTACGGCACATAGTTTTCGTGTCCGACTATAAATCCTAGGGTTGGGTGTTCAAAGGTGATCGTCGGCACCGGAGTTTTTTATACCCTCAGCATTTATACTAACGAGGGTATATACACTTTCATACGGGCAAAATGTGCCTCATCGAAATAATGGTTTTAGACCCCAAGTATGTTTGGACGAAATGTGTTTTAGACAATTTGGAGTCGATTGTGCAATGTCCGTCCGTCCGTCTGTCTGTCTGGCTGGCTGGTGCGCACGATAACTCTCGAATGGATCAACCGATTCGGTCCAAAATTTGGCTTTCGTAATATTTTGCCAAAACTTAGTTTAAGTTCGAAGATGGGCTATATCGGTCCACTTCTTCCGGTACCTCCCCCACAAAAGTTCGAAAATGTTGGGAAAATTTGTGCGCACGATAACTCTCGAAGGAAGTAACTAATTTGATCCATACTTTGCACATCGTGAAATTTCTATTGGACTTAGATGAGGTTCCAATATGGACTCAATCGGTCCACTCCTTCGGGTACTTCCCACACAAAATTTCAGATAACTTCAGATTAGGACCTGCTCTCGAATCGCTTAGTTGCAGCAACTTGTATTCACTGCCCCCATACGACGGTACAAGCTTCATCAGGGGTGTTGTAATATTGGAATCCTCACGATACGTTCGTGCAACACACAACACACATCACAAGTACCAGCGATCAGTTCGCATTGTGTGAACACACACAAGTCTTGTATTGTAAATAGAAAATAGTGCTTGTGTAGAATGTAAGCGAAAGAATAATCACTCGTAATAAAGCACTCAACAGCAACACATCGTTCGTTTCATTTTCTCCACGCTGCAGACATCACCAAACAAGAATAAGTTTCAACAAGGGGCAAGTCCATACTTCCTGAGAAAATAACCTGAAAGATGCAAAAAGCCACTATGACAGCGTGTGTAGTGGTAGAAGCGGAAGATAATTCTCGAACGGATCAACCGATTTGGTCCAAAATTTGGTCTTCGTAATATTTTGTGCAAACTTAGTTTAAGTTCGAATATAAGCCATATCGGTGCACTCCTTCAGGTACCTCCCCACAAACGTTCAAAAATGTTTGGAAAAATTGTGCGCACAATAACTCTTTATTGGAGTGACCGATTTGGTCCATACTTTGCACATCCTAATATATCTACCAGATATAAATCAGGTTCGAATATGGACTATATTTGTGCACTCCTTCGGTACCTCCTACACAAAATTTTGCATAAATTCATTTTAAGACCTGCTCTCGAATGACTTTGATTTTGCATTCGCTGCCTCAATTATGACAGTAAACGTTTTTTCAGGGGCATGTCCATACTTCTTGAGAAAACAGCCCGAAAGTTGTAAAAACCCCTATGACACCAAATGTAGTGGCTGGAGAGCTCGAACCGAATGTTGTTTTCGTCCACACTTTGGATATTGTAATATTTCTTCGAATACACTGTGAACCGAAATTTTGGGGGGTGGAAAATTTCTATTGGAGATGAAAGCCCTTGTTGAGTATATACAGAACCCCGAAGGACAGATTCGCCTTGAGTCGAACTTTCGCGATATGGCGTGATGAATATTTTGCTGGAGACCCTAAAAGCCATCTGGAATCATCGTTATATCTTTGTTCGCTGTTGTTTAAGCTTATATTTAAGATGACATGTCTCAATCAAATGAGGATTTTTTTCGTAGAACATTTCGACCTTCTAACTCGCTTCCTTCAATGTCCTTCTCGTCCTTTATTTCAAGAACCGTAATAAAAGTGGCACAAGATGACATTTTTCCGCTTCGAAATATTCTACAAAAATGTGGCTCGGAAGATTTTAGGTACGGTTCCCAAAAACATAAAATCGATAAAATCTTGTTTAAGCGGTCGTTTTTCACTTTTATCCGAATCTTGCTCAGACAGCCCTATATCTATTTATTTCAATGTATTATTGTTAACCTATTGATGACCGAGAATTCTCGGAGTCATTAAAACTGTTGCATCTCGTTTTGCTAAGCACGTTAATTTAATAATTTTTTGGAATAAAGATCCGGATATCCGAATTATGGAACCGGTTATTCTGATATTAAAACCGAATTTTTATCCGGTTTTTATGAACCGATTAACCGTATATGTATATCATTAGAAAGCTATTAAAATGGTCAATCAGATAGGAGTAGAACGATAAAGTCTATATTCGAACACGATCTATATCTGGAAGAAATAATACGATGTGCTAAGTTTGGAATAAAACGATTGCTCCCTTCCAGAGGTATCGTTCACAACATTTTGCAGAAAAATTGAATTGAAATTGGTGGGGACGTACACGAAGGAGTCAGTCAAGCGATATGGCCCATCTTCGAACTTAAACTATGTTTGGACGAAATATTACGATACCCAAAAATTTGGTTCGCATCGGTTAATTCGTTCGAGAGTTATCGTGCGCACCAGCCGGACAGACTGACAAACTGACTAGACTAAAGGCTGAGGGTATAAATACATGTATTTGTTTAAACAACCCTAACTGTTCGTACGAGTGGCCTGGTGTGTAGTACGTTTGGCTACAAATCTGAAGTTCGTGTGATCAAAACCAGCAGAGAGCAAAATAAAATAAAATAAAATGAAAAACAAGAAAAATGTGGAGTATTGAATTTGAAAACAAATTCACGTCAACTGTTTTAAAAGTAGAACGCATGTTTTTTTTAGCTTTTTTCGACAGTCGGTATAATGTGTACTTGAAACAAATATAAGGAAGTACTTCCTTCCTATGACCCATGTAAAAATAATGACTTTTACGGTCAATTTGCAGGTAGTTACTACTGCCAAAATTTACTGAATAAATTCCTTACTTGGTAATGACTTTTTTGTTGGGTTCTTCACCAAAAACTGTCATAGCCTCCATATAACGGTACACCTCTATTTCCAGTATTTTCCAGGATTTTAGCCACATTTTTTGACGGATCTACCCATAAATTGACATTTGAGGTTTCTTGGAATCAAGAAAATTTTCCACCAAAAATCTTCCGATTTTAGTTATGTAGAAAACGGTAGTGATCAAAAAACTTCTCCATGTTATATTATGGCCCGCATATACCTCCAAATTTAAGGAGTTTTGAGCAAGTCAGTTATATTTGTTGATCGAACTGTACAATTTGACACTTCTCCACTAATAATTGTCAAGATAGGTCCACACGTTGTTATAGTTCCCATATAAAGGTACCGCCTGATTGAATACATTTCTAAATAGATTTTCTGATTTAATTCAGGCATTTGAAGTATCCGTGGTCAAAAAACTTCTAAAATTCACCTAAAACTGTGGACAGAAAAGGAAATTAATTCTTCCATTTTAGTTAAGCATATTTTATTTTGAAGGATATAAAAAGTTAACGATTTTTACGGTGTTTTATTCAACTTGCTTTGCTGTCTGTTTGGCTCAAATCTAGTAATTAATTTTTTAACACAGTTGCAGTTGACCAATCGAACTAAAGCTTTGCACACTTTTCAGATTTGGATGGCAATATATAAACAAAAAAATTAAATAAAAATTAGAAAAATCTTAAAAATTAAAAAAAAACTTTTATTTGCTAAAAAATTAAAAATAAATATAAAAAAAAGTTAAAGTGTTTAAAACTATAAAATAACATTTGTTTTGATTGTTGAAAAACATCGACACATAACAGTGGAAAAGGTTTTGTTTGTTTCGCAAAAACTTTCGTCGGAGTTGTGTGAGGTTGCCAAAGAAAAACTTATCATTGAAGTTTTTTCTTTGTTCACCTTTATACTTCGAGCTGACCATTGATGTTTGGGTACAACAAGTTTTTTGTTGAAGATTTTATTGAAAAATAACTTCGGTGGAGAATATCTAGAAATAAGAAACAAGGGAACTGATGAGATCTGGTGGCGTGGATCGAAACTAGTTTTCCCTGCCCTACCCCTTGGCGAACAATGCCAATTTTTTTCCACTAATTGTTTAAAAAAAATAAAACAACAACAATGGGATTAAGCCAGACTATTTTGAAAAAAAAAACTAGAAAATAACTTTTCTCTTAGCCTCAATAAACATGTACATATATTCTTCTTCATGATGGAATCTCTAAAATAAAAAGCATGCATTTAAATTAAAAGTAGTGACAAAATTAAAAGGCAATAAACGACAAGCGTTTCATTTGTGAGATCCTTTCATGAAGAAGAATATACTTATTGAGGTAAGAGAAATAGTGTTCTAGTTCTTAGTGCATTTATGTATAAATAAGACAGTGTAACGTAGGGGATGGAAGATACCAAGCAACGTTCCTGACCGGTTTTAACATGGCAAAGCCCAGGATTTATCTTGGTCCCTCTTTCATCTCAAGTGGACACTGACCTCCCCGTGGTGTCACCTGGGGAACTGCCTTTAACACCCGTTAAAGGTAGTGAGCTAACATGTGCCGCGTGTTCACCCATAAGAACGTTAAAAACTTGGGTTTGGGCGTCGGGTTAGTAACCCTCCCCTAGAAAAAACAGCCTACTATGAAAAAACGAAAGAAAAACAAACCCCTCTAAAGTTGACGAACCCCGCAAACGTTTTAAGGACCATGATCTGCGAATATGCACTTGGAATGTTCGCACTCTTTATAGAGAAGGTGCAGTCTTCGCATTGGCAGACGTACTTGAAAAGTACAAGACCGATATTACTGCCATACAGGAAATACGATGGATTGGGAAAGGCGTCACAACAGCACCTAAAGGTGACGCACTGTATTATAGCTGCCATGACGTAAAGCATGAGTTTGGTTGTGGATTCGTAGTTAGTCGGAGACTAACCCCAGTGAATGAAAGACTTGCTGCAATTCGAATAAAAGCTAAATTCTTCAACATCAGCTTTATTTGCGCTCATGCTCCCACTGAAGAAAAGGACGAACAGACCAAAGATATATCTTACGAGCGCTTAGAAGAAACATATGACCGTTGCCCTGCCCATGACATTAAAATCGTTCTAGGCGATTTTAATGCCAGAATTGGAAAGGAGAATATCTTTGGCCCAACAGTCGGGAAATTCAGTCTCCACAGTGAAACATCTGACAATGGTATGAGGCTGATAGACTTTGCAGCTGCAAAAAATATGGTAGTTAGCAGTACCAGATTTAATCATCTCGATATTCATAAGGGCACCTGGCTGTCTCCAGATCAGAAAACAAGAAACCAAATTGATCATGTTGTAATAGATGGAAGACATTCATCGAGCGTGTTGGATGTACGATCGTTCCGAGGCGCAAACATTGATTCGGATCACTACCTTGTTGCAGCAAAGGTACGTACCCGCTTAAACGTAGCAAACAAAGTACGAACAGACACAACACGAAAGATAGACATCGGTAAGCCACAGCATATTCCACTCAACTAGCCCAATTGCTTAATCAAAGCACTCCTCATCCCGATAACATATCAGCGCAATGGCAAAGCATTGCCCACTCCATGCAAACAGCCGCAAAATCCATACTTGGATACCAGAGACCTCCACCAAGGAATCCATGGTATGATGAGGAGTGTCGTGCTGCCACCGAAGAGAAAAATGCGGCATATAAGGCTACTTACAATCCGTAGCAACGCGTAGCGCACGAGAGAGATACAGGGAGAAAAGGAGAGAGGAGAAACGTCTTTTCCGCAGGAAAAAGAGAGAGAGATGGAAAAGCGGGAGTGTGAAAAAATCGAGATGTACAGGAGCCAGAATGAAGTCCGAAAATTCTACCAAAGAGTCAAGCATCAAACTGATGGCTTTGGTACAGGCACATCCTCCTGTAGAGACCAGCAAGGTAATTTGGTAACTGATACAGATAGTGTACTCAGGATATGGAAAGAACATTTTTCAAATCTGTTGGTATCCAATAGCAGCGAAGACGACGAAGATACCACAGTCCCAATCCCAGAAGATGGTATTGAATGTATACCGCCCAGCCAAGATGAGGTAAAGACAGCAATAAATCGGCTGAAGAACAATAAGGCAGCAGGGGCCGATGGCTTACCAGCCGAGCTGTTCAAAACCAGAGGCGACACGCTGATAAGGTGTATTTATCAGCTAGTTAGCACCATCTGGCAGGAAGAACGAGTACCCGACGATTGGAACCTGAGTATCCTGTGCCCCGTCCACAAGAAGGGAGATAAGACTGTATGCTCTAACTATAGGGGCATAAGTCTACTCCCTATTGCCTACAAGATCGTGTCAGGGATATTGTGCGAACGAGCCTATGGTCAACGAGATAATTGGACCATACCAATTCGGCTTTAGACCTGGCAAGTCCACCATTGACCAGATATTTACCCTGCGGCAAATCCTGGAGAAGACCCAAGAGATGCAGATCGACATCTACCACCTTTTTGTCGATTATAAAGCAGCCTTCGACAGCCCGTTGCGTTCAAAGGTATTCCAAGCCATGTCTGAATTTGGTATTCCCGCAAAGTTCATCCGGCTTTGTAAAATGACTTTAACTGACACGAGGTCCTCAGTTAAAATAGGAAAGAACCTCTCCGAAGAGTTTGGTACCAAAAGAGGTTTCAGACAAGGAGACAGCCTTTCGTTTGACCTCTTCAACATCCTGCTACAAAAGGTTATACGAGAGGCAAACGTCAAAAGAAGTGGCACAATCTACACCAATAGTCACATGTTACTTGCTTATGCTGATGATATAGACATCATGGGCCGATCAGTAAATAAAGTAACTGATACCTTTATAAAGGTCGAAGGAGAATCTGCTAAAGTGGGTCTGGCGGTAAACGGTGAGAAGACCAAGTTGATGGTGTCGACGCGCAATGCGTCCATTGAGCTCGGACCGACTGTGGAAGTTGGTTCCTATAATATTGAGGTAGTAAAAGACTTCGTCTACCTCGGCACCTCCGTAAACACCACAAACGACATCAGTTGTGAAATAAAAAGAAGAATTATATTGGCCAACAGATGCTACTTTAGTTTAAGTAAGCAGTTTAAAAACAAAGCCACATCTCGTCAAACAAAAATAACGCTCTACACTGATACTACCCGTGCTGATGTATGGCTCCGAAGACTTAGTACTTGCGCAAGCAGACATGGCAGTGCTTGGTGTGTTTGAGAGAAAAATTCTTCGAAAGATCTACGGACCAATCTGCGTTGACGGTGAATATCGACGTCGCATGAACCACGAGCTGTATCTGCTATACAACGACATCAATATAGTTAAACGTATCGAGATGCAGCGATTGCGTTGGCTAGGCCATATCATAAGAATGAGCGATGATGAACCCGCTAAAAAGGCGTATGAATACATACCACATGACGGTGCACGCAGAATTGGCAGGCGAAGTAATAGATGGCGCAAACAAGTGGATGATGAGATGAAAAGGCGCGGTATTCCAGAGTGCAAAGCAACAAATAGAGAGGAATGGAGATCTCTTCTTAGTTCAGCCTATAGAACAAATGTTCTGTAATGGGCCAGCTAAGTAAGTAAGTAACTTATTTTTTTAATTATTTCTTTTTATTTACTCGCGGTTTTAGAATATTTTTTAAAACATATTGCATACATTTGGCATGTTCATTTTTTCGAAAACTCGCATGATAAAAAAGTGCAAAAATCGACTTTCATCTCAAAACCTGTCCAAATTACCTATTGTGCCAAGGTGAAAATCTGTTCAAATGGTGTATTTACTAGATATAAACCCGTATTTATTTAGACAAAATTTTCAAAAAGCAAGTTAAAACATCTTTTGCCATGGTAATTTCAACATACTGTCTTATCTCCTTTTTTGTGGGTTACTCAATTTTTAAAATGTTTGCCAATACGAGTGTGTACTATATTGTGTTTAATGTGTATTTTGCTTTAAATCTCTTATTTATATAGTCAATCCATTTCAAAATATTCCAATTGTTTTGTTTTTTATCTATACAGAAGTTTAGCATCGTTTTTCTTTTATTCTATAAGTTATTACCTGTTACCAATTTCCATATTTTTAATGGATCCATAAAAAAGTTATATGTCACACATTTGTTCTGGTCAATATGCCTACCTTTGTTCAAACACACACTCACACACGTTAAAACATTCATAGAAATTGCTACATTTTTATTCTCTCTGCAAAATCATAAATCACTTTTCTAAAAATGGAAATTGCTTCCAACTTAGAGAATAACATATTTTTGTTATCATAAGTTATGGAGCGAAAACTAGCCAAAACTACAATAATCAGCACAAAAATTTGAAAGAAAAAAATTTAATATTTTTTCTCACACTCTTCCCAAACGGCAAAAAAAGTTAGATTCAATAGTTTTATTTTTCTCCATAATGGAAGAGAAGTGAAACTTTAAGCCTGAATGGTATGCAAATATTTATTTGGCATTTCTGTGCCTTAATGTATGCTAAAATTTCTCTTCTATGCCTTAATATTTAGCTACAGTTTTATTTTTTTCCAGACTGAATTTTTTATCATCGCAAAGTGTTTGTATATTTGAAGTTTTCCAATGCTTGTGGATCTTCATTGTGTTCATCGGTTATTTTTACATGAGGTTGTTTGTTGTTCGAGTATTGTCTTGCCCTTTTTCTTCCTTGTTTTCGTGCTGAAAAAAGGGAAAAAGTTATAATTTAGTGTCATATATTAATATCTGCTTTGCTGTAAATGCCAAATTTTGTAGGAAAACCAACAAAATGGAAGACCTACCCACCACCACTCCGCCATCTATTCGGTTCAAAAAGTTTTTGAACTCTTTTAAGGGTATTTTTTCAGCTCGTATATAAAAAATATGCTGTGTGTGCTATGTAATGTGGAGGAATGTAAACAAATAAAGTTTGTGTTTTTTTGTTCCCTGCAAAGAAGCTATCGCAAGTTATGACAACATTTGCGTTAATTATGCCATATCACTTTTATCGAAAAGTTCAATACTTTCATTTTTGTAACAGCAACATGGCAAATATAAACGATCTATGGTATCTCACCCCAAAATATGACAGTAGGATGGAGTGTATTTGTTGGTTACGAGTTTTTTATGATAGCGTAAAGCATTCATAGAAATATATTGGGGGGGAACATATCTTATTTCTTGTGCTTTTTTCAAGGAAATACAATTTGAAATATATACATATGTATGATTATGAGTTTTTGAAAATTTTAAAAAGATTATCACGAACTATTGTCACATTAATATCAACAAATGTGTGATGAATAAATAATTCGTGTACACCATTTTTTAGATTATAGGAAATGACAAATTTGTATGTGAATTAAATCATAGTACGTTTGGAACATGTGTATTTTAAATTGTCAAATAGTATTATTTAAAATTTAATTATGCACATTTTCTTTATAACAAAAATAACAAACAACCTGAAGTAAACATATCAATTAGAAATAAATCTGTCTTAAATAAAATTACCGTGCTGGGGAAAAATATATTTATGTTAATTAAAAATTTCCACAAAAAAATGAACAAACTTATAAAGCATCTTTAATTCTCTGCTGAGAGGCTAGGTGATGAAATATGAATGGCAATTTCCTTTCAAGGGCAAAGAATCTTTACAAAGGTTTCTGAAACAAACAAGCCACATAATCTGCACTTCTGGGCTCCTTCATCTGATGAAAAATTCTCCAGAAAAATTATTTTCTTTTTTAATAACTGCGCACCTGTTTTTGTTTATTTTCGCTTAAATGTATGTGTGTATGTATTATGCCTGATGTTGTTTTCTTAATCGTTTTTCTTCTTCTTTTAATTTTTCCCAACAGTATTTTTTTAAGCTGAAATCTTACAAAAAATTGTAGTTAATTAAAATTTTAATAAACTTACAAGACAAATTAATTGGTTTACGAAACGGTAGGCCAGTTGCTGTTGCTGTTTTTTACCTTTTCCCCTTAAGTAACAATTCTTATAAATACAATAATAAAAGGGGATCGAATACACGATATTTTTTTATAAGTAATTGGTAAAGGGCATCAAATGAATGTTCACTCTTAGGTATCAATAGCAAGCTGTTTCATCTTAAACAAGACGCCTCCGCCAGGCCGAGTCAAAAGCCTTGCGGTTCGATTCCAAGGCCAGGGAAAAAACATCACACGTTCCAACGGTGGCAAAATACACCTCAACGATATTTCCTGAGTATTCCAGCCATGGAAAACTTCTCTATAATATAAGTTTCTTTTTGTTCTGAGGTTCGAATATGGACTGGAATTTGTTCACTCCTTCGGTTTCCTCCTATACAAAATTTCGTTCACGTTCACTTTAAGACTTGCTCTCGAACCACTTTGATTTTTGTTGAAAAAAACCCTATGAAACCATATAAAATGGCTGGAGGGCACAACAACTCTCGAAATGATCAAACGATTTGGTCCGAAATTTGAGCTTCGTCACATTTTGTCCAAACTTAGTTTCAGTTCGAAGATGGGCATTACTGATCCACAACTTAGAGTACGTATCCCTGTATTTAAAACTTCCACTAAAATGGTATGCACGATATCAATTTGGTCCAAACTTGTGATATCCTACTATTTTGTTCAAATTTAGTTTGAAGATCTGTGGCGAGATCTGAAACTATAGTCTACCCTGCCTTACCCCTTGGTAAACATCGCCAATTGTTTCCCACTATGGGATTAAGCCTGAATATTTTGAAAAACAAAATAAAAGTCGTCATCCCTCCTAGTTTTAGATTTACTGAAATTGCTACTGGGCGCGATACCTATCGAAAAGATATGACTCCCAAAATAAGATCCATGGATTATGTGGGTCCATTAATCTATGTACTTCCTCCGCAACACTTTTGAACTTTAATCCTAATCCACATTTTTGTCGGCAAGATCAAATGTCCAACAAGGGCTACGAAATTCTGAAAAGACCCTAAATAAATTCGATCTCTCTAGATGAAAGTTTCAATTCACATAGGCTGAGGGTATATCTATGTCGGCAAAGCCGACTGATACTTTTTTACTTGTTTCTTCTTAAAACTACGAATCAAGTCCTCCACTACGTGGTCAAGATTTCTTACATCAGCTCATAGGAAAGGAACTCGGAAGGGGTCATGAGACCCTCTCACATTCCTACGAATCCTCCTGCGCTTTCGAAGACCGAAATGCTAGGAGATGTATATTAGGTCTAGCTTCCCTCGTTGATAAACCATCCAGGTCAAGTACCACCTTTATAAACCTGTGGTCAGCAATCGCAACAGTACCACCACCCAGCAGGTGGAGACGTGGGATTCACAGACAAATATATATGAATGACACGAAGGTTATATACCCACGTGGGATATCAATTGAAAATATATCAAAGATAGGAAACATAAGTATGGCGGAGATGTACCCTAATTTTCTGACCAAAAAAGGAACACAATGATTATGCCGTATATAAAATATATGGATTTTGTGTCACGAGTTGGCTTCAAAATAGGCGGAATCTGTAGGCACCGTAATTTGGACCTATATCAGTATTAATTACTTTATGCTACATTTGGAAAACATTTTTGAAAACGTTTGAGTCTAATTTTGCATAATAGCCATTTTAGTATGTACCGACAGGGTTTTTAAAGCTTTTGGGCTATAACCTAGTATGGACTTACTTTGGAAAAAAATTACCGTTGTACAATGGATCGTGCAAACAACCTTTTGCAAAAAAATTCAAATAGATCCGAGTTGAGTCGTCAAACTACACTTTTCTCAAATTGTGTGGGATGTACTCGAAGGACGGGACCGACATTCTCCTACCTGATACATGACTGGATGAAATAATACGATGTGCAAAATTTTGACCAATCAGAATCTCTCTGCTAGAGTAGTCTTTCCGATTTGCCATTTTAGTTGGGGTTTCTTGGAGCTTTTAAGCCAGACTTGCTGCCATACTTCCGTCGCACAATGCTTCAGAAATCGATTATTCTGGCCGAAACCCCAATGTCGTCACCGATTGCTAATTTCTATATGGGATTCGATAGTAAACATATAGAAACTAAGGAAACCAAAAAATTAGGAGGTGTGGGTGTGGCGTGCTCCTAAAGCAATTTTGGAAAATACGTAATTTTTGCAAATTTCTGGACAAAGAAATAGATTTTCTCTATAACAAATATGGTGTTTATTCTTTTTGTGTCAGGTAGGTAGCATTGTTGTCTTTATAAATTACCGTAGCGTTTACACGATGTGAGATATTTTATTTTTCCTCAGGTACTAAAGTTTTAGTGAAATTACTTTCAAAATTTCGTGGACTAGAACATTTAGGGAACAGTTTGGAGTAAAGTTCCGTTTTCACAGAATGATGTCCGAGAGTGTCATCGTTCAGCTCTTGTACCCGTTCCGTCCGTTTAATACTAAACTAGTTTATATTTACATATTTATATTTATTTTTAACTGTTTTTATCGAAAATTCATATCTGAAATATGTTTCCCCTAATGAATATGAACTACTTAAGTAACTGAAATGTATTGAATTAAAACATAATTTTTGTACTAATGAATTTTCTTGCTGGGTATAAGCCCAATGTACAAGCCCTTCTTTTACAAACATCCACACGGTAAGCACATAAGCTCTCTCATCAAGAAATCATCATAAGTATTTGAAGCCGACACTGTCTTATTTCCTAATCTGATTTCTCTCGCGTAATTTCTCAGAAATGAGAAATAATTTAACAACAATTAAAACAGTTGTCTTGGGTCGCCAGTGTCAACGAATTATAATTGCTTCTCTAACCTCCAATTTAATTACAGTCCACACTCTCTTTCTCAAAAAGCTGTCTTAAAAACAGGTTCCACTTACCCAGCAGCGAAAACCTGTCACCCGCACTTGCCCGCCTGTGCAGTATGTTTTTTTTCTATACCGTTTCTCATATTTTTTTTCGTTCTTTCTTTATTGCGAATAATATAATATAAATGTAAGTAACAAATATGATATATACAAAGTTTAGGAATTTGTAATCCCTTTTCTACTTCATTGTTTTATAAATTATATAACATATGAGTTTAGACAGTTAATAATAGGTTAAATAGGGAAAATACGCAAAAACAAAAAACCCTTTTTAAACAAATGTTTCTCATATTAATTACAGTTTTTTATGCAAATCGACATTTTTTATGAATATGAGTTTTAATATGAGTTTTATGAAAACCCAAGGAGAATTTTTTTAATTTTTGAAAAAAAAAAATCAAAAAAATGTTTTGTTTTTTTTTAATTTTTTTATAGTTTTTTTTTTTTTGCATTTATATACGTAGCTTATTTATTAGAATTTGGCCATTTGTAATGTATAGGAAGGTATAAAAAACACAAAAACACTCACATTTTGATGAAAAAAGTAAATAACTCAAAAGTTTAACTTTGACCTTGATTCCGTCTGCACCTGCTAGACCGAATTTTTCTTTAGTCACCGGAAAGCTGATTAGGTTATCTGTCGAAAATTATGAAAATATTTTTATCCGTTAAAAAGTTATAGAATTTTGATAAGAAAAAAACTATTCTGAATCACAATTTAGCGTTCGATTTCCAGCCTTGACAACATCAACAATTTTTAACTAACTCAAAAAAAAAAACACCTCTGCCTATTGGCTTTAGTTTTCTCTTCACTATTCAGTCCCTAACGCAGTGCTCCTTGATGTCATGGATATCAGAGAATTCCCGTTGTCCTTTAGAGATGCATGAGGGCAATAGTTAGTTCTTTACAAATTAAAATTAATTCTTAAAACATCATTAATTTAATTATTTAAAATTTATTTTCTATGAAAAAATATATATTTCTCAGTTTGTCCAACATTTTAATTAATCTCATTCTAGATATCTAATTAAAAATTGGATTACATGGAAATTCTAAATATTAATTAAAAACTTTGCATTTACAATATCAATTAAAAAACTCTTAGGTTTCTCATTGTTTTTTATTTAATGTGCAAATTTCTACGAAAAAGGAATTTTGGTTAACATTATATAATGATATGCTTTGTAACATAAGTATGAGAAAACTTTAATTTCAAAAGAAATTCTCCGATTTACATTTTTCAGCTGACATGTCAGGAAGAAACGAAAATGAAACCAAATAATGACAGTTGACAAGCAGATATGGATATAAGCTTTAACCTAATTATGATGAAAAACTAGCAACCATGTATAATTTAATCTATTCCATTCTCCTTAGTTGTTTTTAAGCACCTGCATGATTTTTCATTTTATTTTATCAGTGTCTTCAGTGTCATTGTTTTACTTCTAATGAGAAAAAAGATACTTAAACTGAAGTAAAAAAATCATAGTAGTATAGTTATGTTTAAATTTAAGAGTTTTCATGCTATGAGGTAGGTGGTAGGTATAAACCGCAAAATGTCATTAAACAGCTTCCATCCAGTCATTCATTCATTCGTTGTTACTCTCAACATTCAAACTACGACCAACCATGCAAAACCACTATGAATTGTCATTTGCATAAATGCTACAAAGCCGCAAAATATGTAGAAGAGACACAGAGAGGGGAAAAAGAATTCGAGTTCCCTCTCCTTTTGTTTTTCCTATATTTTTTGTTGCGGACTTAAGTGTATACATTACATTATAAATAGGTTGATTACAGTCGTCCTTTTCTCTGTTCTCCAACAGTTTTAGCAGGAAAATGAGACGGACTCGTTGTGGAAGGGCATAATGGAAACTGTCAATGATTGACAACACTGTGACATGCTAAAGCAAAAGATGTTAAATGATATAAATGGTTTCGAAACAATGGGACTACTCGTACATAGGGACAAGTGAGGCATAAGTTATAAAATTTTTGTCAATTTTTAATTAATTCTCAGAGTTGTTTGAAATTCAAATTCCTGTGAATGTCATTGATTTCCAATGGGATTTTTTATGTCAACCATTACTTTTGTTATAAAGTTACTAGAGATGTTGGTGTTTGCTGCCACCCACTTTCTTTGGGTTATGTAGAAAACCGACACCTAGGAATGAACTTAAGACGACTTTAATTTAAATGTACTTTATAGCGGAAAAATAGCGGAAAACTCTAGGAATGAACTTAAACTGACTTTAATATAAATGTACTTTATAGCGGAAAAATTAATTTAAAATAATATTGAAAGTCTACGTTTTTCCCACAGCCACATTGTAGTAGGAAACAGTTTCCTTAAGTTGCAAAATCCTGCAACAGGCTGCAAAGGTGCTTCTAGGCTGATGTTTTTTTATGATAGGCAGCATTTTTTCGATTTTACTTTAAACTCAAGGTATAAGGCATTTTTCTCCATTGGACAAAGTTCAGTCATAACTTCACATAACATATTTAATGGAATTACAACAGAGGAAAAATGGAAAATATAAAAACAATAATGGTAAACTAATTAAGTGGAAAACTTAGAGATTGGAAATTAAGACTTCTTCTTTTTTAAGTTCTTGTACCGTTTGCAATTCATGCCACCACCTACACTTAGTAGAACATAATCACCAACTACTAGCCACTAGAGCATAACATAACCAGACTCTATTCCATGGCAACAACAACAACAACCATACATACATATGTATGTACCTACATATCTACTTCAACATTTATATGCAATGGATAACAAATAGTGCCAACTCATTATCTTGGATACCATAACAAGCATTGAGTATAACACGACCAGAGATATAAAGCTAAAGTTATTATGGCTTACGGATGGGCAGCAGCGGCAACATCAAAAGCAAAAACACCAATAATGGTATCAACAAAAAAAAAGCTGCAAATCATTTTTAAGGATCTGATATGGCTAGAAGATGTTGCTGCTACCTATTACAGACAATATGAATTGAAAGGAATGTGAAAAAATGGAATCTTGTAAAAGCCGTATTAAGAACTAGGCACATAGAAGAAGAAGAAGAAGTAGACAAGAATCACACAACCATAGAAAACAACAAAGCAGCCACACACACACAAACATACGCGTGGTATAGTGGGTAACATGAAATAGAGATAATGCTCAGAAAGCAGCTTGCTACTGTGTATGGTTGCATAAGGTAGCATAAGATGAGATAAACATGAGACCTGGCATGACATCCTGTTGTACGGGGGCAAACGACATGTTCTGTTTCTGCTGCGGTTATATTCTATGTTTATTAAAACGGCCATAAATTTTATTGTCAACTTCAAGTGGATTAGAAATGAGACATTTTTTTACTGTTATTTGTTATTTTGTTTTTCTATTTAAAAAATGTCTTGATATATAATAATAACGCCACTGATTGACTTCAATGTAACATATGTACATACATACATAGAATTGTTAATAAACTATAACAAAATATTTTTTGGAAATTTTGCCTGTAGGGCATTGATTTCACATTGAAGTTGAGGTTTATGATCGTAGATGTACTGTCTAAGCCAAAGCGAAACCAGGTAACATAAATTGGTTGTTGTGAGGGTTTCAAAAATCTTGGATCATAAAGCACAACTCAAAATGAATAACAAAATATGCTTACATTTGAATCCTTATATCTAAGTTTTTGAAGCTAGTGCCACATTTTATGAAACATGAACATTTCCGAAGGAACTCGAGAGATATTCCCCAAATCAATGGGTGCACCACGATTCATATTACCATATGGTAAATCTTTTTGAACGCCGAGTACAAACGACATTACTTGTAGAACAGTTTTACATGGCTGAAGGATACTCATGAAATGTAGGGTTTTTGACAGCGTTGAGTATTTGTTTGGCTAGTGGACGTGGACATGCTTACCATGGCACAACACTGACACCAGATGTTTAACTAAAACATTCAAAGTACTTCAAATAGGATGTAACTTCATATGGGGGCTATCACTTACTTAAATATATTCCCACAAACATTCCTGACGGAACAAGGGAGACTTCTCTCATTTCAGTGAGAGGTTAACGTAAACCTTTATTAATAATTGTTGATGAATCAGTTTTCTGACTACTGGTAGTCATAGATTTTTAATTAAATTTAATTTTAATAGATATTTAATTAAAATTATTTATAGATTTCTAATTAAATTTAATATCCGGGAACCTCCATTATCCGTGATAGAAAAGAAATGTTGGACTTTTTTCCATTTCATCTATTTTTCGTTATAAACTGCATTGCCCGGGAGTAAAAACACACTTTCCAATTAATTTGATTAGGCAAACAAAAGGTAAAAAAAACGAAAACTGGAAATTCTCCCATATTACACAATTTGTGTATTTATGTATCACAAAAACCATTGGTCAAAGTCAATTCAGATGAATCTGATGATGATGATATTATGCATCCTTCTAAAATTTGGTGGATTACCTTAACAAATTAATTAAAAATTGCAGATTTTCATATTATTGTAAAATATTATGCCATTTTTACTTAAAAATATGTTCAAAAACTGCATAAAAGCATTGCCTCCATTATCCGAGAAAATCGATTATCCGTAATGCCTTCGGTCCCGACCATCGCGGATAATCGAGGTCCGACTGTATATAAAATCGAATGGTAACGTTAATTTTACTATGCCAAACCGTGGAAGTATATCCAACTTTTTAAATTTCTTGACCACTAAGAACTCTAAGTGCCACATTATGGCTAATACCGTAAGAAGATTAAGCTAAAAACTTCAAAATATTTAAAGTCGGTGTTACTATTGTATAGGGCCTACGCCAGAATATGGGCCGATAAAGTTCAGTTTCGAACTTAATCAGAATTTATGAGTTCTACCTTATTTTTTCGAAATCTAGAATGATCACAACAGGAGGACGCCCAGACATACATAAATCCACCCAGAATTTTACCCTGATCAAGAATATACATATATACTGGGGTGATGACTTGTTACAACATGGCATACCTGTTTCATATTTCGATGAGTTTTTATATAGGATTAGAATCATCTCATAGGTCAGATGACTTTAACATTTTTGTACCCTACACCACTGTGGGGAGGGCATTATAAGTTAGTGAGTCGTTCTGGATATATGTGTCCGTCCGTCTGTCCATCTAAACGCTACAAGTTACATTTTTTGTCGGATCGACACGAAATTTTAGGTGTTTATGGGGTCCCAAAGAGGAAAAAGCCTTTTAGTGATGGTCGGATAATATTCATGGGTCGGAATGGGCAAAAAACTTATTTGGAGAAAAAGTCATCGTTTTATTCTAAAGCGAATATCTCCGCTTCTATAAGAGGTAAACCAAAGGCATCCTGGTAAGAAAGTAGAAGATATCACCTTTACAACGATATAAAGTATGTTGGTGTAGGACGTCAAACAACGGAGATATCATAGTAGTCGGTAATGCTTCCAATTTTTCCACGTCGCAAGTTCGAAGAAGAAGCCTATAGGGTTTGGTGATGGTTGCATAATATTTAGACAGCGGAACAGCAAATGCATAAATGGTTAGGATAATCGTAGAGAAAATCTGATTAGATAGAAACTCGTTTTATCACAAAATAAAAGGAATTAGGCCCAGGATTTGTGGTCTAAATATCCCACCGAAATGGCTGACATTTGGTATTAAGTCTTCGTTACGGGTATGAAAGTTTACACCTGAAATTTGTCCGCATAGGACCACGTCTTCATATAGCCCCCACAGAACGGTACCTCTCGATTTCCGATATATTGAAGGTTGTGGCCTCAACATCACTGAAATGGCTGATGTTTTTTATTAAGTCTTCTTGTGGAGTATAAATCTTTCCACCTGAAATTTGTCGGTATAGGTCCACGTCTTCATATAGACCCCACAGAATGATACCTCCCGATTTCCGGTATTTTCAAGGTTGTTGCCTCAATATCCCGCCGATTTTGGGGTTAAAAAACTTTCAACCTAAAATTTTTCGGTTTAGGTTCAGGCTTTCATATAGTCCCCATAGAAGGATACCTACCGATTTTTGGTATTTTGGAGGTTGTGGCTGTGTTTTACAAACAAACATTTTTGTACCTATTATTTGTTGCATACGAAAATACATATGTAAAGTGCATAAATTTTGCATATGCACATATTATTTTTTGCATTTGTCATATGTTTAGATTGCAACTTAATCAGAAGCCAAATATGCCCATTCCCAAAATTTGACATGAATCGGACCAAAAATAGGGGTTGCCTAAAATTCCGCTGTCTAATAATATTCAAGGGTCGGAATGGCTAAAAAACTAATGTGACGCAAAATTCAGCTTTATTCTTATGCTAATATCTTCGCTGCTAGTAATGATATTTCAAAAGGAAAGCCTGCCAATAAAAAAAGAAAATTTCATTTTTAAAAAGATGTAAAGTAGGCTGTCGTACCATTTTTTTACTTGAATTATACTGACGAATATCCTGGATTTGCTTAAATGGATTTCTACAAATAATCTGACACACTGAGGTTTAAATTGATCCAAGTTGTGTTACGAAAGTGTACAAATACTTGAGATATAGACAAAGACGCTCAGATATCCCAATTGCAAATATGTGGAATTGTATTTCCAATGCGGATATCTGTGTTGGTATTGATGATAAAATATCAGAGGTGTTGCAAAATGTCCTATGCTATACCAACTTCAATGTTTCGAAGTAATTTTTTAATGACAAATACCTCTGCTTCTCTTCTTTTTCTATTCTGCAAAGCTTTCTATCAGTACCAAGTACAGTTCAGTTATCCCTAAGTCATTTATACCAAATGACCTCTACCAAAGCTCTCTAAAAAATGTTTACCAGTGAAAGGCTTATGCACAGGGGTTGTGGTGTAGGGTACCACATAGTCGGCCCCGTTCCGACTTTAGCCTTTGCGCAATCGTTATTTATCAACATTATGGGCAAATTTCTGAAGTCACTGTAAGCAGATAAATAATTAAACCCGGGGTTAAAAACTTCATGGGATCATTAAACACACCAGAAAGCATAGACTAATGAATATACAGACGACGGATTGATCTCACCGAGTATGTTCGAATTGAGTGTGCTAGCTAAGAAACTAAATATCAAATGCCAAAAAAATACAAGTTAATAAATATTTTGTTCTGGCAAAAGACTACATTGGGTTAGTTTTTGATGGGTACTATGTATATTCCCAAATAAAAATATCCAAGAAAATATTGTCATTTTTCCCAAAAATCGTCTTCGAGCTTTTTTGAGTTTTTCGGTTTGAGTTACTTGACCGCGGAAAAATTGAGTTATCCGTCGTCTATAAATTCATTAGTCTATGCAGAAAGTTTAATATTCTCACTGTTATTGGAAAGGATGAATCTCTATGGGAGGTTGTCCTAGTTGCGGCAGGATTTGTATAATAAGTCTTGCATAAATTTGATAGCACGCTAATAGCTCTGGTTGCTTTGAACAATGCTGATTGGAGACTCATCTTTTTTCAGTGGGCCTTCAAACAATTGAGCACTTTTGGGCAGTCATTCAGAGCTACAAATAGTTCTTCAAAATCTTCAGCGCGGAACTTAACCAGTGATCAATCTTTCCCATCTTTCAATTTGAGCGCTGCTAACTTAATTTCTATAGATTCATTCTTGAAGACTGTCTTATATTCAAAGTTCTCAAGGTGTTTGTCGTCATGGTTTACTTCTGAAGATAAAACGTGATTACCAAGCAGCTTGGAATTGGTATTTCAATGCCCTTCGAATTTGAACGACCGTTGCCACTTTGGGGGTTGCCAGTTTTGAACTTATAATGAACTTGCAATGTCTATTGGGTTATTCTACCTTTTTTTCTTCGATGTTGCATTGTCATCCTCCCAAGGACTATTTACACAGCAGTCGGATGAGTCAGTGCTACTTTTGGAACAATCAGATATCGCTGAGCTGCTAAGAGTGGACACAGTCGATTCCATTGTCCTCTTTTGTTTGGATAGGTTGATGGGTTTGGCACCAGCAAGTTAGCCGCTAAAGTAACCAATGCGGTCTTTGCTCTCAATTTGCGTTGAGTTTGCTTCAAGCAGTTTTGTTCAATTTGCACAAATTGGTTGATCAGGGGCCTGATTACGGAATTCGATTCGATTGAGAATTTGCTCGTGAATGAAAACATCAAACTATGATAACCTATTCGCTCCACCAAAGTACATTTACTAAGGTAGATGAATTAGCAATCTGTTAAACCAATTCAAAACTTCATTCCGAAATTGTTACGAATTCAACAAATGTTTATATTTTTCTATAATAGTTTTGTTTTAGTTTTTGCTTCAAAATAAACCCATTTTTTACCATCTACCTTCTTAATGTTCTTTGAAGAACACGTAGGTTTTCATAGATTGATTTTTTCATTCACGAGCAAATACTCGATCGAATCATAGGGGCATAGGGGTTTAAGTCATAATAAAGAGCGCTCATAAAAGTTGTTTCTGTAAAAATTCATCCCTAACAGTTAGCCAACGGAAAAACACACATACAAATGTATTTTTCTCTCCCCCCCTCATTAGTAAGCATAATGGTCATTTATTCCTGCTGCAGGAAATAATATTTGAGTAAAAAGTCGAAAAATCATCTCCCTCTTATCAACATCGTAAATGTATAACAGGTATGTACCGATGGATAAACAACATCTCCCTTGTTATGTATTATTTGTTATTTGTCTGTAATATTTCTTACAAGTTTTCAGCTGCATTCGAGATTGTTCCATGGTGTCCTGTTTACAAGTTTATTTATAAATAAATGTACACACAAAAGGAATATGCATGTACGTATGCACAAGGACGATGGGTGATACCTTTCTCAGGTTGTACACATACAACGAATATGTATGCAATAATGCATTTAGTATGTATACTGTCATGGTAAATGTCAGTTCGATTCTATTTGTTGTAATACCCTAGGACATGTTGTAATACTTGTATTTATAGGTTGATGCGTTTGTACAGATGTGTAGCCTCATGACAAAGATTTAAAATACAATCACATTTGGGGGCGACTATCAATACAAAATTTGATGTTTTAGAGTATGAGAAAAAAAAATTGTACTTTTGTATCTTTTATTTTTAAGCTCTTTTTGTTACTTTAAAAATGAGAATAGATACAATAAAAGTGAGATGGGAAGGAGGACGTGAGAAAGGGAGTGTATTATCTAATGATGGTGATTTCTTAATTTCTCCTTAATCCCAGTTTTAATTAATCCCAAATTCAATTCACCATCATAGGAATAAAATGGAAGTTCTTATTAAAAAATATTATTTTCATGGTATTATTAAATTACACAAATTATTATTATTTTTAAAATTGACTTCAAAGTTCGTATGGTACAGCTAACATCGTCTGAACCATGTTCATTTCCTATCAAGCCAAATATAAACAGCATGGGTACCCTTTTTAGCACAAATAAATTGGCACTTAAAATCTTTAACACAAACCGAAATGTATCACTGTCGTGCTTGTTATGTTTTGTTTTCTCCCTTCCTTACGTTCAAAAGACTTATGCTCGTGTTCACAAAGAAAAGACAAAAGGCCAAACTGTAGTTTAACCTTTTTTCCTTGCAGAGTAACATTTTGCCACAAAACAAAAAGTGGCCAAGATTTGTTTGAATTTGCCTGCGTCATTTTCTTCTTCTTCATTTTCTTGTGTGTCCTGCTTTGCCTTTCTGCCAAAGATGGAGATGATTTCTTTAATTCTGCCCATAAATCATTATTTATGCGCCTTCAATGTCAAAATAAATTTCCGCTTAAAGACAAAAACCCGACTACAAAAGAACATCGGCAAAAAAAGTTTGCCTATATAAAAGTCAACGAAAACATAAGATGAACAACAACAACAACAAATTTATATAAAAACTTATAAAAGATGAGCACTTAATGTCAGAATTAATGAAAAAGTAGTCAGAGAAAATGCAAAACAAAAAACATAAACAACCAAAGGACAAAACAAATAAACATGAACTGATGAAGCAGAAACACGAACAACACAAAACAAAAATGGTAATATATGTCTGAACAAAAAGAAAAAAATCTGAATATAATGGCTAATAATATTTCTGCTGGATAATATGCGAGAATAATGGATATCCTTGAGTTTGCTTGGTTCAATTAGCGAAGAACAAAAGTGCGGAAAATGCTAAATAATAATAGAGATTATATTTCTATACATAAGAATATTATCGTTTAATAAAAAGAGGCTACTGTAGGAAAAGGGCATAAAATGGATAACTGACAATTTGAATGGCTCAATTATTGTCAATAAGAAAACAAATGCAAAACAAACTAACGAAAATGATGTCAATACATAAAAATAAATAATCAATCTCAGCGTTTTTTTATTTTCGTGAAAACTCCAATAATATTAGGGAAGGAAGGAAAATACTAGATTCATCTAAGGCTTTGTTATTTTAACATGTCTACTTTGAGTTTGTTGTGGTGGGGTGTATCTTGAAAGAGATAGATAAGATTATGGATATATCAACACAAAATCTTGTTTGTTACTCACTGCACTGTTTGTTTCGGGCAAAGTTGATCAGAGATTCATATTTTTATACCCTCAGCATTTATGCTAACGAGGGTATATACACTTCCATACGGGCAAAATGTGCCTCATCGAAATAATGGTTTTAGACCCCAAGTATGTTTGGACGAAATGTGTTTCAGACAATTTGGAGTCGATCTAGCAATGTCCGTCCGTCTGTCGGTCTGGCTGGCTGGAGCGCACGATAACTCTCGAACGGATCAACCGATTCGGTCCAAAATTTGGCTTTCGTAATATTTTGTCCAAACTTAGTTTAAGTTCGAAGTTGGGTTATATCGGTCCACTCCTTCCGGTACGTCCCCCACAAAATTTCGAAAATGTTCGGAAAATTTGTGCGCACAATAACTCTTAAAGGGCTTATCCGATTTGGTCCATACTTTGCACATCGTGAAATGTCTACCAGACTTAGATGAGGTTCCAATATGGACGCAATCGGTCCACTCATTCGGTTACCTCCCACACAAAATTTCCGATAAGTTCATTTTAGGACCTGCTCTCGAATCGCTTTGATTTTTGTTGTAGCAACTTGTATTCACTGCTTCCCATACGACGGTACAACTTTCATCAGGGGCAAGTCCACACTTCCTGAGAAAATAGCCTGAAAGTTGCAAAAATCCCTATGACACGGTGTGTAGTGGTTGGAGCGCAAGTGGAGTGGCCGATTTGGTCCATACTTTACACATCCTAATATATCTACCAGATATAGATTAGGTTCAAATATGGACTATATTTGTCCACTCCATCCGGTACCTCCCACACAAAATTTCGGATAACTTCACTTGAAGACCTGCTATTGAATCACTTTAATTTTTGTTGAAGCAACTTGCATTCGCTGCCTCAATTACGACGGTAAAATTTTTTCAGGGGCAAGTCCATAGTTCTTGAGAAAACAGGCCGAAAGGTGTAAAAACCCCTTATGACGAACTGATCAACCGAGTTGGTCCAAAATTTGGCCTTAGTTTCAGTTTGAAGATGAGTAATACCGGTCCAAAACTTCCGGAACTTCCCCCCAATATTTAAAGAATGTCACTAAAATGGTATGCACGATATCTCTTGAACGGAGCAACCAATGTGGATATCCCAATATTTAGTCTAAATTTTTTTCTTAGGGATATTACAACTTAAATGACTAGTGGGTGCGATATCTATCGAAAATATATGACTCCCAAAAGAAGATCTACTTCCATAACAGACTATGTCGGTCCATTCCTTTAAGTATCTCGTCCGCAATCCTTTCGAACTTTAATCCTAATCCACATTTTTGTGTATTTTTTGGAATAAAGTGTTTCAAATTAAACTGGCTGAGGGTATATCTCTGTCGGCTAAGCCGACTGATACTTTTTTACTTGTTTAATATAATTTTTGGTGTAGAGTATATGAAGGTATGAGAGTAAGGGTTCGGGAAGGGTTAACCTTCATTATGAGGATTTATTTGACGTATACCGGATTTGCTTTGAACCGTTTTTTGTCTAAATATTTAATGAGACCTTTTTCAATATGATATAACTAAAAAGTTCCAGGGTTCCACTATTCTAATGGTACACAAATTTACAGGAGTTTTTGAACTAACAACTTCTCAATATATTAATTGCGACCAACTGCGACGGCGGGCAATAGACCTTCTTTAACCGTAACACCCGATTTTAGGTATTTTCAGTATTTTACCTGCAATAATCAACCGATTTAGCTAAAGATTTGAACATAACGTTTTCTGCGAGTAAGCCCTCTCGTCACCAATATACGTCCACATACACGAATAGCCCCTAAATAACGGTACCTCCCATTTAAATGGTTTGTAAGGATTCTGGCCACATTTTCGAACCAAATTTTCTGAAATTTGACATTGTGGGATCTTAGTGAGTAAAAAGACATATCATTTTTTTTTCACTAATTGTCTGCAATTGTGAGAATCGCAAAAACACAGTTTTTAAAGAGATACACTCGATTCAAAATGGCATAAGTCGTAAAAAAAACGAAGATATTCACCCATTTTTTGTGATCAGTATCGCCTTTAAAAAAATTTCTAAATTATATAAAACTTCACGAGGAACCTAGGAAAGACGTATTAGATTTATATACACGAACAAATAAATAAAAAATACTTTTCCTGCAGAAATATAATTTCTAAGTGGTAAGTGCCTGAGCAACTTCAACATTTAAAGAGAAGAGTCATCAGTTTAGTCTGGAATAAGCAAAAGTTCATTCCTGCAACTGGAAATAATTTTACAGGCAAATTTCGAATGGTAATCACTAGGGTGGTTTTAAAAAGTGTATAGTTTTGTTAGATTTTAGGATTGGCAAAGTGTGGCCAAAATCAAAGCTGATTTTCACAATTTTTGGTAGGATTAGTTTCTAGCCAATTCAACAAAGAACATGTCAAACGTTTGCATCGCTTGGACAAAAAATGTGGTCTGTTGAGCAATTTCGTGAAAATTCGGTTTTGATCCCATAAAAATTATTATTCAAACATATTCTGATTGTGGTCAAACTTTGAGTTAATATTACCTTTCTACAATTAAAGGAAAAACAAGTAGGAACAACGTTAAGTTCGGACGGGCCGAATACACCATGAGTTGTATTGAACTAAAATGGAACAATTAGTTTATTTTGGTTTATGAAGAAGACTAAATACCAAATTTCAGCAATTTCGTCGATTTATACCGACAATTTCCTGCAGAAAGTTTTTAGACTCAAAGAAGACTAAATACGAAATGTCCACTATTTCGATAAGATAATGTGGCTAAATTTAAAAAAAAAAAACAAGTAAGAAAGTATCAGTCGGCTTTGCCGACAGAGATATACCCTCAGCCTGTGAAAATTGAAACACTTTTTTCACAACAAACTTATGTATTTAGGGGGTTTCAAAATTTTGGTTGTATGAACCGACAACAATGTTGATTAGGATTAAAGTTAAAAAATTTTGCGGAAAAGGTACTTAAAGGAATGGACCGACCATATGGGTGCCATAGGGGGTTTTTACACCCTTCGGGCTGTTTTCTCAAGAAGTATGGATTTGCCCCTGAAACAACTTTTACCATCGTAATTGAGGCAGCGAATGTAAGCTGCTTCAACAAAAATCAAAGTGATTCAATAGCAGGTCTTAAAGTGAACTTATCCAAAATTTTGTGTGGGAGGTACGGGATGGACTGGACAAATATAGTCCATATTCGGACCTGATCTATATCTGGTAGATATTATGAGAATGTATAAAGTATGGACCAAATCTGTCACTCCCATCAAGAGTTATGGTGCGCACAATTTTTCCGAATATTTTTGAACTTTTGTGGGGTAGGTACCTGAAGGAGTGGACCGATATGACTTATCTACGAACTTAAACTAAGTTTGGAAACAATATTACGAAGGCCAAATTTTGGCCGGAATCGGCATTTTCGTTCGAGAATTATCTTGCGCTTCCACCCATAAACGTGGTGTCATAGGGTTTGTTTTTCAACTTTCAGACTATTTTTTCAAGAAGTATGGACTTGCCCCTGAGGAAACTTGTACCTTCGTATAGGGGACAGTGAATACAAGATGTTACAACAAAAACCAAGGCGATTCGAGAGCAGGTCCTAAACTGAACTTTTCTGGAATTTTGTGTGGGAGGTACTCGATGGAGTTTACCGATTGAGTCCATATTGGAACCTCATCTAAGTCTGGTAGAAATTTCATAATGTGCAAAGTATGGACCAAATCTGTTACTTCCTTCAAGAGTTATCGTACGCACAAATTTTCCGGACATTTTCGAACTTTTGTGGGGGAGGTACCGGAAGGAGTGGACCGATATAATCTATCTTTGAACTTGAACTAAGTTTGGACAAAATATTACGAAAGCCAAATTTTTGACCGAATCGGCAGATCCGTTCGAGAGTTTTCTTGCGCTCCAACCACTACACACGGTGTCATAGGGTTTTTTGTATCTTTCAGGCTATTTTCTCAGGAAGTATGGACTTGCCCCTAATGAAACATACAGCGTCGTATAGAGGACAGCGAATACAACTTGCGTAAACAAAAATCAAAGCGATTCGAGACCAGGTTCTAAACTGAACTTTTCCGAAATTTTGTGTGGGAGGTACCCGAAAGAGTGGACCGATTGAGTCCATATTGGAACCTCATCTAAGTTTGGTAGAAATTACACGATGTGCAAAGTATGGACCAAATCGGTTATTCCCTACAAGAGTTATCGTGCGCACAAGTTTTGCGACAATTTTTGAACATTTGTGGGGGAGGTACCTGAAGGAGTGGACCTATATGGCCCATCTTCGAACTTAAATCGAATCTGGACAAAATATTTCGATACCCAAAATTTGAACCGAATCGATTGATCCGTTCGAGAGTTATCGTGCGCACCAGCCAGCCAGACAGACAGACAGACAGACAGACGGACAGACAGACAGACGGACGGACATTGCTAGATCTACTCAAAATTGTCTGAAACGGATATCGTACAAACATACTTGGGGTCTAAAACCATTATTTCGATGAGGCACATTTTTGGTCGTATCAAAGTGTAAATACCCTCTTTAGCCTAAAGGCTGAGGGTATAATAACCAAAAATCAATGCTTCTATGTGGGATATAGGAAGACGTGGAACTATACTAATAATTCTTTTCTGGAATGTTTGATATCCCCTGTAAGACTAAATAACAAATATCAGTCTATTCGGTAGGACATTGACGTCACAACCTTTACCGTTCTACGGGGGCTATATAACGCCCTGGACCTATACTGAAAAATTTCATATGGAAAGTTCTATACCCCAAATGAAGACTAAACACCAAATTTCAGCCAGTTCGATGGAATATTGAGGCAAAAACCTTCAAAATAACGAAAATCGGGGGTACCGTTCATTGGGGTCTATATGAAGGCGTGCACCTATACCGACAAAATTAGAGGGAAAGTTAAATACCCCCACCGAACACTAAATCCCAAATTTCAGCCACTTCGATGGATTATTGTGGCCGTAGCCTTTAAAATATCGAAAATCGGGAGGTACCGTTCTATGGGGCTATATTAAGGCGTGTACCTGTACCAAAAATTGTCGGGTAAAGTTTTAAACCCCAAAGAAGACTAAATAACAAATTTCAGCCAATTCGGTGGAATATTGAGGCCACAACCTTCAAATTACCGAAAATCGGGAGGTACCGTTTAATAGGGTTTATATGAAGGCGTGCACCTATACCGACAAAATTAGGGGGGAAAGTTAAATACCCCCACCGAATACTAAATACCAAATTTCAGCCAGTTCAATCGATTATTGTGGCCATAACCTTCAAAATACCGAAAATCGGGAAGTACCGTTCTATGGGGGCTATATTAAGGCGTGAACCTGTACCGACAATGTTCTGGGGGAAAGTTTAATCATTTCCGTGTGATAATGAAACTAAAATCTTAAAAATTCCGAAAATCGGGTGGTACCGTTATATGAGGACTATATTAAAACGTGGACCGACATAGCTCATTTGCAATACCAAACATCCTAGGGCTAATAGAAGCTACTATACCAAATTACAAAGCTCTATCTTAAAAATTGCGAGCTGTATCTTGATTTCAACAGACGGACGGACGGACAGACATACATGGTTATATCGACTTAGAATTTTGCCCTGATCAAGAATAAATACACTTTATAGGGTCTCCGATGAATATTTGGATGTTTTACAAACGGAATGACAAATTTAATTATACCCTCCATATTACGATGGAGGGTATACAAATTATTGGGTATTTACATCTTGCAAATAATACATTTCTTCTGAATTCCAATAAAAAATAATAAATAAAAAATTAATGTTAACAAAATTTTCCTTCCAAGAATTACATGATAGAATAATTTTCATCATCAAATACAGAAACATTTTTTAGGGAAATTTTAAACAAATTTGCACCCATTTCACAAAGTTGATTGATTGTTTGATTGATTAATAGAAATTTTAAAAGAATATATTTTAAACTTAGCATTGAAAAAATTTTACCTGGAAAACATTTCGACATTAATTTACATTCCTCTGAATCCTTTTTCCAGGTATTGGTCGTTGTTGTCATTTTCCTTTACCTTCGTAAGAAAAAATACGAAGAAGGAACATAACATAAAACATGATGCAAAATTTGTAATTTGTCGTAGGGATTTATGTATTGTTGTGTTAATACTTAAAGTCCTGCTGACATTACCAGTAAACTGAAAAAAAACTTACTTGCTTTTGTAGAAATTGACAAGGGGAGATATAAAAACATTTACCACAAGAACAAACCACACTACCTACATAAAGCTTAAGAAAAAATAATACCATGTTTCGTTATAGTCATATTGATTTGTGTGTGAACCTATTTTAACATGGTAGAATAAGAAAAGGTAGCAGCAATACACAGCTGACTGAACTGGGTTGTAACGTTAGTGTCAAATTTCAGATGACATTTTATACATTTATTTCTATTTCGATGTACATTAGGGACATTTATCTTTTGAGAAAAAAATATATCATTCGGAAAAAACCATTTCCCAGAAATACTTCTTCATATCAATGATATGTAACCTCCTCCAAGTTCGAACGATAAGCCGCGCAGTAAATCCCCGCTTGTAGAGGCGATACAACGTTTGTTAATATGTGAGGTATTTTGTTAAAATTTAAAGAAATAAAGCCCTAATAAACATGTGCTTCTTTGATTTCTAAAACAAAACATTGAAACAGCTTCTCCTTTTTCTATGAATTTCCAGCGACCCCAAACTTATCTGCAAGAATTCTACTTTCTGCGAGAATTTATGCATTTAGTGGAATGATGTGGAAACATAAAAATTGAAAATGTAACGAATTTTCATTCATGTTTTCCAAAATATTCAACCAAATGTGAAGAATTATTAGTTTTTTAAATTCCAATAATTTATAGACATTTCCTTGTTTTGTTTACAAATACAACTGGCAGTAACGTTACAAACAAAAACAAATTCCTTTGTGGTTGTTGTTCGAGTTGTATTTGTTGTAGTATTAACTTTACCTTATATTTGTTCTACCATGCTATTTTACCTGTGTTGAAAACCTAATGGCTTCATGCGTAGTCTTTTTCTTGTTAATTTTTCATTTCTTTAACCCAGATATGCCCATTGCTTGATCGTGATCATTTTAAAAGTATTTTTATATTATTTTAGAAGCAAATGTGAAATAATAACAGTATGTTTATATGTTTTTTAAATTTTTTTTAAAAAAAGTGGTTTTTGAGGCCACTTTTGGACACAGGATTTTATCTTATAACTGAGAGTTATGGGACACAAAACATTTGACATATAGTCCAAAGACACCTTTTCGGCATCTAGTTAACGTTTTTTCGTAGTAGGCTCCACATCGTGTATGTTTTCGTTATAAAACTACCCAATAATTAATCGGTCATAACGCAAATCATTGTAAAAACTAAGCGATAGGTGGCAACTTCGATGAACTAGACCTCAAAACTCAAAAATAGTAGCTCAAAATAATGGAATCACATAATATCCCAAGAGCTACAGATGTGTACTGAGTATATCACCAAAATAAACGGTACTTTGATAAACATAACATATCAAATTACCAAGAATTTTGTCTGTCCTATATATAGGACGCTGGGCATATCTGGGTTAAGAGGGGATATTCGATTTGTATGTGGAATATTACGAAAAGAAAAAGCATGAACTGAATATGCCTACAAGAAACTTGTGGGAAGAAGATTATTATGAGAAGAACAAGAACTGTGGGAACTACTGGTATAGGAAGTTGGTAATACTTTGGTCATATGTTGCAGTTTTAAGATCTGTTTTTACACTATTCCAAAATTTGTGTAGAAATGATAAATAAATTTAATATACGAAAGAGTTGAAAGAACACGATGACTTTTTGATTTTTGATATAGCGGATATGGTGAGGCATGACTGAAAACAACCAATCGTAGCTACGAGTTGTATTTTGGCACGTTCTTTTAAATTTGCTATGGTGTAGAGTAACATTACGTTGCTTCTCCCGCCTTTGTTCTTTCCAATGCTGGTTTTATTTTAAATAATGTAAATATTCCCGTTGGCATATCTCATACAGCCACACATACATACATATTATTTACTTTCTTTGTATCCGTTTTACTTTCAAATAAGAAGAAAGAAAGAAAAAAAAAACAAAATACACATTCAATAGCGTTTGGTAAACGAGCAGAAAATCGGTATAAATTCTGGCTGATACCCTATCGAGATGCGAAAGCCAAGATGCACATGGAAACTTATTGAAAAGTTACTGTCTTCAGGTAAACACTACGTTTCTGGTAATGCAAACAAATTTAGTGGAAGTAAAATAGAGGAAACACGAGGGAAGTTTTTATGCTAAAAGCTTCTCCTATAGCAACGTATTTGCTGTTGTTCACTTTTTCTATTGTTTGTCTAGAGCATGCTGAGTGCTCGATGGTAACAAGAGAAATGTGGTTATTTGTTAAACCGAAGATAAGATGAGGTCAGTAATAAGTTTTGACAAATGGTAATAGGTACAAAACGATGAAGAAGACAAATTGGAATAATATATTTAAGGAGCTATTGATATAAACTTGCAATCAATTGCTTAAAATATTGTTGCTTTTTTATTAAGGGGTTATAGTCATTTATTGAGCACCATGAATATTTCTTTTTTATAAGAAACCTTTTTAAAAGATTTTTTAATCTAAAATGTCACCCCTTGAGCTGCGAAGTTTTCTGACAAATACCCTCTGTGATAGTAAAACAGTTTGCGGAGCTCACCGTAGCTCGAAACAGAATAAACCGATCAGCATATGTTTTGTGGGATCATTAAGAACCTAATAATCTTGTCCTTAATCGAAAAGTAATTAAATTTTAAATTTAGAAAAAAATGGGGAGCTGGAAATTAAAAATTTCGATTTTAACTAAACAAGTAAAATGTCATTAAGTTCGCCCGGGCCGAACTTTTTATACCCTCCAACATAAAATATTCTTAATTAAAATAAAGTAATTAGTTTTCATTCCTGTTCTAAATTTTAGGTGCAAACATTTTTCGACCACGAATACCCCAAATGCCTAAATTATCCAATCTAATCTAAAAAATGTGTTCAGCCAGGTAAAAGGTACAACCTACGGGGCTATATCATAGTGTAAACCAATCTTTACAATTTTTGGTTGAAACTTTTTATAACAGCAGGGACCTTAAAAGTCAAATTACCGAAAATCGGGAGGTACCACAACATGGATCTATGTCCACGATTTTTAGTGAAGAAGTTTCGTGACCTCTGTGTGTTCGGTTAAAATTTTAGCTAAAACCCTTAAAATACTGAAAATAGGGATTTACCGTTTTATGGGAGCTATGATGAAGATTTCTAATGAAGAAGTTTCGTGTAGCTAAAATCCTCAAAATACCGAAAATGTGGAGGTACCGTTATATGGGGACTATACCAAAACAAGAATATTACTTACTTACTTACTTAGCTGGCCCATTACAGAACATTTGCTCCATAGACCGAACTAAGAAAAGATCTCCATTCCTCTCTGTTTTTCGCTTCGCTTTTTGGAATACCGCGCCTTTTTATTTCGTCATCTACTTGTATGCTCCATCGAGGCTTAGGCCTCCCGATTCTGCGTGCACCGCCATGTGGCATGTATTCATACGCCTTTTTAGCGGGTTCATTATCGCTCATTCTTATGATATGGCCTAGCCAACGCAATCGTTGCATCTCGATACGTTTAACTATATTCATGTCTTTGTATAGCTGATATAGCTCGTGGTTCATACGACGTCGATATTCACCGTCAATGCAAATCGGCCTGTAGATCTTTCGAAGAATTTTCCTCCAAGCACTGCCTTATCTGCTTGCGCAAGTACCCGTGCTTCGGAGCCATACATTAGCACGGGTAGTATCAGCGTTTTATATAGTGTTATTTTTGTTTGACGAGATGTGGCTTTGTTTTTAAATTGCTTATTTAAACCATAGTAGCATCTGTTGGCCAATACAATTCTTCTTCTCATTTCACAACTAATGTTGTTTGTTGTGTTTATGGCAGTGCCGAGGTAGACGAAGTCTTTAACTACCTCAAAATTGTAGGTACCAACTTCCACAGTTGGTCCGAGCTCTATGGACGCTTTGCACGTCGACACCATTAATTTGGTCTTTTTGCCGTTTACCGCCAGACCCACTTTCGCAGATTCTGCTTCGACCTTCCTAAAGGTATCAGTTACTTCCTTTACTGATCGTACCATGATGTCTATGTCATCAGCATAATCAAGTAACATGTGGCTATTGGTGTAAATTGTGCCATTTCTTTTGACATTTGCATCTCGTATTACCTTTTCCAGCAAAATGTTGAATAGGTCGCACGAAAGGCTGTCTCCTTGTCTGAAACCTCATTTGGTACAAAATTCTTCGGAGAGGTTCTTTCCAATTTTAACTGAGGACCTAGCATCAGTTGAAGTCATCTTACAAAGCCGTAAGAGCTTTGCGGGGATACCAAATTCAGACATTGCATGGAATACCTTTCATCGGAGGGGACTGTCGAATGCTGCTTTATAATCGACAAAAATGTGATATGTGTTGATCTGCATCTCTTGGGTCTTCTCTAGGATTTGCCGCAGGGTAAATATCTGGTCAATGGTGGACTTGCCAGGTCTAAAGCCACATTGGTATGGTCCAATTATTTCGTTGACCATTGGCTTTAGTCGTTCGCACAATATCCCTGACACTATCTTATTGGCAATAGGGAGAAGGCTTATGCCCCTATAGTTGGAGCATACAGTCTTATCTCCTTTCTTGTGGACGGAGCATAGGATGCTCAGGTTCCAATCGTCGGGTACGCGTTCTTCCTGCCAGATGGTGCTAACTAGCTGATGCATACACCTTATCAACGCGTCGCCTCCGGTTTTAAACAGCTCGGCTGGTAAGCCATCGGCTCCTGCTGCTTTATTATTCTTCAGCCGGTTGATTGCTGTATATACCTTGGCCGGACGGTATACATTCTATACAATCTTCTGGGATTGGATCTATGGTATCATCGTCTTCGCTACTATTGGATAACAGCAGATTGGAGAAATGTTCCTTCCATATCCTGAGCACGCTATCTGTATCTGTTACCAGATTACCTTGCTGGTCTCTACAGGAGGGTGTGCATGTACTAAAGCCATATGTTTGATGTTTCACTCGTTGGTAGAATTTTCGGACTTCATTTTGGCTCCTGTACATCTCGATTTTTTCACACTCAAGAATATATGTATGCAGACTATTTTTAGTGAAGATATTTCGTGGCCACTGAAAACCTCAAATGTCAAATTACAGCCAGTTCGGCTAAACATTGTAGCTAAAATACCCAAAATCGGGAAATATCGTTAACAAAAAATACACATATGTTGACGATTTTTAGTGAAGAAGTTTCCTGACCACTGAGAATCTCAAATGTCAAATTATAGCTAGTTCGGTAAAAAATTTAGATAAAATCCTCAAAATACAGAAAATTGGGAGATAACGTTATATGGGGGCTATTCCAAAACATGAACCAATATTAACGATTTTTTGTGGATAAGTTTAGGGACACTAAGAACCTTAAATGTCAAATGCCAGCTAGTTCGACTAAAAATTTTGGCTAAAATCCCCAAAATACCGAAAATAGGGTGGTGCCGTTATATTGGGTCTATACCAAAATATAGACATTTTTTCCATAATGTTTGGAATATAAGTTTTTTTGGTAACTCGGAACCCTAAGTGTCAAATGATAGCTAATTCGGTTTGAACATCTGACTAAAAACGTCAAAATAACTGAAGTCAATGGGTACCGTTATTTGGGGGCTATACCAAAATATTGACCTATTTGGACGATTATTGGTAGAGACATTTCTTGACCACTGAGAACCTTTAAATGTCAAATGACAGCTAGTTCTGCTAAAAATTTTAGCTCAAATGCTCAAAACGCCGAAAATAGGGAGGTACCGTTAGATTGGGTATATACCAAAATATAGACATTTTTTCCATAATGTTTGGTATATAAGTTTTTTGGTAACTAGGAACCCTTAATGTCAAAGTATAGCTAATTCGGTTTGAACATATGACTAAAAACGTCAAAATACCTGAAGTTAGTCGGTACCGTTATATGGGGGCTATACCAAAACCTGGACCGATATATCCCATCATTGAACTTGAACTGCTAGCGAACAAATTACGTATCTTCCCAAAATTCCACGGTCCTATCTCCATTTTTGTGGATGCCAGAGTGATTACAACAGACGGATGGATATGCATAGATAGACTCAGAAGTTTACCCTGATCAGGAATATATACGTTTTAGGGTCGCAAAGGATTATTTCAATGTGTTACAAACCGAAAAAGCTTAATATACCCTCAATATTATGGTGGGGGGTAAAAAAGGGGAGTGTTGCGGCATAAATCCTTAAACAAATTATAAAAAAGTCTCCCTCTTAGGGACATGTGAAGATCGGATCATTGGTTTTCGGCTACAGTGTAACATCAATGTTACATATAAATCACAATAAATTTTTTCCTGCCAACGCTCATATCTCAGCCAATTTCTTTGAAAATAAACTAATAAAAAATTTATTTTTTTTAAAAAAAAAACCATTGCAAGTGGCTATAACCCCTTAACAGTGACATGGTGTTCACAAAATTATAATATCCGAATATCCCTTGATTTGATTTTCTTAGTTCAATGACACTAGACCGGTTTTAATCCTTGAACCCAAACAGAATAACCGCTAGAGAAAAAATCTTAGGTCAGGTATGTGGGACTTGTCAAAATACAGTTTTATCAATATATCAATTATAAAAATAATTCAAAAATAAGTTATAGGTTCTTCGAAAAACCCGAGTTTTAAACATCAATGTTATATATAAATCACAATAATTTTTCCCTGCCAACGCTCATATCTCAGCCTATTTCTTTGAAAAATAAGCTAATAAAAAATTTTAATTTAAAAAAAAACCATTGCAAGTGGCTATAACCCCTTAATAGTGACATGGCGTTCACAAAATTATAATAGCCGAATATCTTTGATTTTCTTTGTTCAATGACACTGGACGGGTTTTAATTCTTGAACCCAAGCAGAATAACCGCTAGAGAAAAAATCGTAGGTCGGGTACGTTGGACTTGTCAAAATACAATTTTATCAATATATCAATTATAAAAATTATTCAAAAAAAGTTTCAGGTTCTTGCTCAAAATTTTCGAAATTTTGCACGTAAAGCCAATGCCTTTAACACCCTCCACTCAACTCCAACCTTTGCTTGTCTCTTCATAAATCTTTCTATGATAAATTCCAGTCCGCACAACTTTTGAGAAATTTTCAAATACATCCAATTAAATATTTTCTTCTCTCCCTCCCCCCACAAAGATATTTTTCTTTCTTAAAAAAAACAAAAATTTCAAGAGTGTTAACAATGAGTAATGACATACAACAAATCAGTTGAAAACAATAATTTACACGTTCCAAAAAGCCAGCAACAAAAAACCTAACTTGTGTCCAACTAACCTTATTTAACTGACAGCACGTTGATATCTACCACGCCCTCTGTTTCGTCTTCGCAACAGTAGAAAATACAATAACTTCGCCAACAGTCACGAATGTAACGGAACAACCAATTCATTTTTCCAATACAAAATTCTGTTGGGATTATAAAAAAGCCAAATTTTGAATTATGAGTCGAACAGCACAAAAATACACAGAAAAACCATCATCATTACCGAGAGCTTAACACTCTCAGTGTGGTGGTCTTGCTCCATCCATGCCGTCACCACTCTTCTTTCTTTCCCTTTTTTTTTTGGCAAAGTTTGCCCTTTTGGATAACAATAACACCTGCTTACAAGACCAAAACTTAAGGTGTTGCCAAAAAAAACAAAAATATACAGCAAAGAAGTAGAAGAAAACAAAACAATTTTGAGAATGAAATATAATTGCCAAAATATTCTGCTTTGTTACCACACAACAGAAGCCATGGATTTGGTAGCCACCCCACGTATTGTTATAAGTTTGAAGTCAACCAACAATTTTCACAAAAATTTCACACGCAGATGTTGCATGAAAAGTTTTGCTCTTTTGTTTGAGACAGTGGCATGATGTTCACTGGTTTACAGTGTTTTAAAGGAAAAACTGAAAGAAACAACTGTCAAATTAAAAACAGCAAGGAAGCACAGATGTAAAATTGAAATGCACTGGATTAGACTAGGGTTGGCCCAGGTTAAGGGCTGGAAATGGCAACTTTAGATATTTTTAGTATATTTTTTTACCTTAGGTTGAAAGTTTCCCCATTGGGCCAACCACCTCATAGGTCATAACAGCTCAACTCGAAAGAGAATTAATTCAAATATCACTATAAAATGACTTTCCCTTTAGTAAGGATAAAATTCAGATCTGGGTCTCCTACAACCAGATGACTCTGCTACCGGCGTCTCAGCGTTCTAAGCCACCATCAATTTGTCAAAGCTTCCGATGACAAATAAGATGATGAAATCTTCTGATACAGAAAGACAAATACAAATAAAGGTGGAAAAAATCTGCCATAGTATTTGTAATAAAACATTGAAAAACACGGTTGGAGGCCAAGTCGGACTATAGGAAAAGTTTGGCATTAAATAACTGACATAAAATAAACTAAATAATTCGAATGTAAAATTTTCCAAAGATTTGTTGTATAAATGGTAGTTTCCATGATTAACCTTTGTCCACCCACTAAAATTACATTCTAACAAGACTGATGATCGGATATAACCACCCATGAAACGTAGCATAATGGTTGAATGTGTGGGACTTTGGTCAACTCCTAATTTTTCAACGCACCTCATACGTCAAAATAGCTCAAATCGAAAAAGAATCAATTCAAAAATGCCTACGTCGGAAAATTGTGTCGTTTATATTCAATTCCGCATCTCAAATAAACACCTACCGCAAGAAGTTACAAAAAATCATGCTGTAAGATATTTTACGATACGCCAAATGGTACTGGAAAAAATGTGGTAAGTACCGTTATTTTGGTTAATGATCCATTTGTCATGTCTAAAACTCCGCTGGCCATGGCTTGTGCATGCAGGACACTATTTATAGGCGACAAGAGCAGACGTATACCTATGTACTTGAAATATTGTGTCTATTTTGACTACGTCGTTATTTTTCAAAAGGTACTATCGCAGTATTTATAATCTTTGGTATTAACACCCTTTCATTGAGTAATTATTATGTATTAAATATTGTAAAAATTACCATTATTATGCTCAATATTTTGTTTTACAAATAAATGTAACGCAGTTTAACTGACCATGCTATTAAAGCTTAGCTTCGTTTTCTTTTCATCTGTATTCGTACTGCGAATTCCACAATTTATGTTAACCACTGTTTCCACAATTCTTTACAACAGATAAACACTTCATTTTTATTATTTTTTTTTTTGTATTTACAGTTTGTTTAAAATGTATGACAAGTTCTGCCTGAAAAAAGTATACGCAACATAATATTTATCCCTCACAAAACAAAATTGTTCTCGGTGTCTCCCTTGATGTTTGCGCAGCCAAGTGTTTGCAAATGTTATTTTGTGACATTTAAAGGCCACAAAAATGGCCCATAAAAATCCCTTTAATAATTGATAATACAAATGCAAACGTAATAACGTACTTATTGCTATAACTGTGTAACAAACACGTTACCACATTTATGGAGAAACAATCTCCCCCAGACCGGAGCATTGTATAATACAATTTTACACTTGTAGTCGTGCTAGTGACTCAGTCCGATTATTATTTGTTTCCATTTTTTGTTGTTTCCTCCAGACAAAACTTATATCATGAAGAAATCCTTATGGCTTTTTTACATCTCATGAGACCATGTTAGGTGTTTGTTACTGTTGTAGTGCGTGACTTCATGCTATTCAACAACGAATTATTAAACATCGAAGTATAATGCGTAAATCGAGTGAATAATATACAAAAAAAATCATGGCACTTAAACGAATTTAGGTAAATGAAGTAAAAAAATCGTAAGGAGAGAGAGAAATCGTTTGGAAGCACGTTTTCTCCGCAAGTTAAGATGCCAATCAAATCAAAGTTTTTGACCTTAAAAAGTAATACACGAAAGTGTTCGTTTTGCAAATTTTGGCACTAAAATAAATTCTCAACATTTATGTGACACATGCAAACGAAATAATGAAAATATTTATTCGATAACAATGAACAATTTGTTCAATCCTACCAATCGTTACTGCACAAGGAAACGCCATATTATTGTTGCAAAACAAATTTCTCCTCCACAATCATTTAAAATTTTTGATAATTTAATTTTTGATTTTAGCCTACTTATCTTTGGCTTAAATATCAGAGAACATATAAAACAATTTTTTTTTCTTCATAAGATGAAATTCAGCTTTACTATTTATTACTTTTAATATATTTCCTAGATTAATGTATAATAAGAATTTTATTTAAGTTATGTCTGTTGCATGTTGCACCTGACACTGTACATTCTGTCGTATTGTTATTTATTAGTTACAATACTTATACGCAATAGAGTTCAAATTCAATATATCCCCGCCAAATAAAATTGAACTAATATAGGATGTAGTAGTAGTTCCAATGCTTATTTTCTAAGCAGTACACATACAGTCGTGGTAGAGGAACCATGTAACCTAACCCCCTATAGTGCACTCCCAACCAAATTGTTATAATTGTTTTTTTTTTATACCCTATACCACAATGTGGAAAAGGGTATTATAAGTTTGTTTTGGTAAAAATGCATGTAACATCGCGAAATATTCGTCGGAGACCCCCAATGTGGTATACCAATCTTCATATCTCGACGAGATAAAGCTATTTTGAGATGTGTGTCCGTCCGTCAGTCCGTCCGTCCGTCCGTCTGTCCATTATAAATTGTAAACACGCTCCAGACGCAATTATGGACCGATCGTCACGAAATTTTGTATGGAGGTCGGGTTCAGATCAGAATAGATCCCTATTCTTATTGGTGATGATCGTGAAATATTTAGCGGGTGAAATGGACCAAAAACATAATATTTATCAAATTTTCTAGCGGCTCTGTACGTCTCAATAATAGTCCGATCAACGCGTAATTTTAAATAAGGTAAGAGTATATCACAAAGGAGAAGCTTGTAATTTGAGATGGCGATCGGATAATATTTAGAGGGTTAAATGGACCAAAATTTTGTGTGAAAATTGTGAAAATTTTTAATATACAGCTTAAATCTTAATTCCTGGAAGTGACATTCCGGACAAGTGAGATATACTTGAAAGTGGAACGCGTGACCTTTCAATTGATGCCAATTATGTTGGTGTGCATGATCAGATAACAGAGTTACAGCCTAATATGTTCCGTTATTTGTTTGTATTGTAATAATAAACTCGCTAGAAGTCGCAATTATACATCAATAGTCATGAAATTTTGCACCGGGTAAGAGTATAGGTCGAAAAAGATGCCTACAATTTTGAATGATGATCTGATATTCTTTAGCGGGTGACCATTACTTTTGTATGAAAATATAAAAAATTTGTTTTTGGTCGATATTTTAATTCCTTGGGGACATATATATTTCGCAAAGTAGCCTACATATGGAAAAAACTACTGACCTTTCCTCTGATGTAAATTGCAATAAAGTGTTTGCTAGATAACGCGCCTACTGCCTAATATATAATGGGTTCGGTGTAGAGAACCACATTTTTATCCCATGCTACATATTGTCTCTCCAAAAGTTTATGTAACACCACGAAATATTCGTCCTAGACCCCTTATTTGGTGTGCCAAAATTCATATCTCGACGAGATAAAGCGATTTAGCGATGTATAAACAACCTTAAGGCCGCAATTATGGAGGGTTCGGGCCAGAATAGAAATGATTAGTTTTTGGTGATGATCGTGAAATGTTTAGGGGATGAAATGGACCAAAAACAAAATTTTAACCAATTTTGTAGCGGCTCTGTAGGTCGAAATAATAACCCGCAAAATTTTAAACAAAGTTTGAGTTTATGATGAAGAGAAGCGTACAAACCAACGTGAAGATCAGATAATACTTAGCGGGTTAAATGGACTGAAACTTTTGTGTGAAATTGGTAAAAATTTCAATAACGTAGTGGTTAAACAACGGAAGTAGTAGTACTACATAAGTGGGTTTCATTACATTTTAGTTTGTGTGAACTAAATTTTCCTTTCCTGCTACAAAAATGTCTTTGTCATGCTAGATAACTTTTTGGTTTTGGCCATAAATATTATACGTTACATCTCTGATATTTGATAATTAAATTTTCACAATCATTAAAAAGAAGTTCCGTGAAGTGCGATTGTCCAGGGATAGTGGTATAGGGTTTCCCATGGTCGGCTCCGTCCGACTATAGACTTTTCTTACTTTTTGTTTTTTTTTTGTGAAAAATATTGCATAGATTTCTGACACAAGGCCACCTGCGAAACAGCGTTTTTAAAAAAAGCGTTTTGCGGTTTGCACTCTACCTCGTAAATGTGTTGATTACATATCTAATAATCTTGTCTTTAAACAAGCGAAGTCTTAAAATCACAATTATAAAAATTGTTTCCCTTAAAACGTTCATATAAGCCAATTTTGTTCCGATTGACTTGAAATTTTCACTACATATTCTACGCTACATAAAATTTAGATTTCTCGAAAGTTACAAGTGGGGGAACCCCTTAAGGTCCAAATAATATATATTTATGGTTCAATAATGTATGGAACAACATATCAGCTAAATGACTGCAGCAATGTAGGCGGCATACCTTTATCCGAAGGTCTAAATATTGGATGACGCTAAGACGTGTACCTTAACTAACTTTGAATGAAAATGCTTACACCTGAGTTTTTGAGTTTTTGCGGATTCTAAAACTATAATGTTCATAGATGAGAAAAAAAATTTATCGGAGAAATTTTTGAGATAAAGAACTTCAAATGGGGACATTACACTGAGACCATCGCCTTCTTGTAAACCAATGTCATGACTTGCATTTTCTGGAAGCTGGCGAATAAGTCAGTGGCCGGGCCAAGCTCGTTATATCCTCCACCACCACTGTATTGAAGTAAATATGAACAAATAGTAACTACTAAGCTCTTCCTCTACATTAAGTGTAATTCCTTGGAGGAGAATAATATCTTAACTTATGATAGTCACTATATACTTATAATTTTCTGTGTAGGGGTTTTCTACCCATTGAGATTCCAAAAAACCAAGTTACATCCAATGCAGAAGGAAAATGTAGTAACGCCCTTTAAAAGAGTTCATCGTTGTTCTTTCTATAATCTGACAAAACCCAAACCAATTTACAGAAATATCGGTTCGAATATTTGCAAAAACCCCTCGAGTTATATAAAATTGGGCAATACCGGTCCATGGGGGTAAGACTAGAAACTACATATATGTATATAGATAGTTTTTTGCGATTACATTTTTTATCTTCTGGGAAAACAACTTTCCGATTAACAAATGATCTGTAGAAAAATGTAACTAAAATCTTCAAACAAATCTTAAAGGTCCCTTAGATGGCAAAACGTGGACGTATGATGTCTAATTTTTTGCTAGGAATGCTTTGTGCCGTTGTAATGGGGTTATATAAAGAGTTATTTCAAATTTCTGCAATTTCGGTGGGATGTTGATGCCACAACAATCAAAATACCGAAAATCGGGAGGTAATATTGTATGGGGCTATATGAAGACGTTTACCAATACCGACAAATTTCAGGTAGAAAATTGTAATTGTTTCCGAAGTTACCGTTCTAGTATATGAAGCCGTTTACCTATACCAACAAATTTCTGGTGGAAAGTTTTACACCCCCAATGAAGACTACATACCAAATTTCAGTCATTTTAGTAGGTTAATGAGGCTAAAACCTTCAAAATACCTAAAATCTGCAGTTATCATTCTATGGGGACTATATCAAAACGTGAACCGATATAGTCCATTTTCATTACCAAACATCCTAGGAGCAATAGAAACTTCTATACCAAATTTAAAGCTCTATCTTAAAAATTGTGCGCTGTATCTTGATTTCAACATACAGACGGACGGGCACGACGATTTCAACTTAAGACTTTATGCTGATCAAGAATATATTTACTATATAGGGTCTCCGACGAATATTTCCATGAGTTACAAACGGAATGACACATTTATTTATACCCTCTATATTATGGTGGAGGATAAAATCTAGATGGTAAAATAAAATCTGGATGGTAAAATCTAGCTAAAAATAATAAAGATCAATCTTGTATAGAATTTTCACAACGTATTTCATATTTTCTCTAGTCTCATTTCGATTGGACTTGCCGTTGTCATGCAAAAAAACCTAAACCGTGCAAGGCGGGGGGTGCATATCATTGCACCATAATGGTACCCTATTGTGACCTTGTGTATTTAATGTGAATTATTTCTGGCTTATTAAAATACGCCTTCTCTTCTAAATAACACCAAAGAAGTCCAACGGTATCCAGTGATATGATCTTGGGGGCCAATTAACATCATTATCGCGTGAGTTAACAGGGCGATTGAATTTCGAAGAATTTTCTCTCAAACACACCAAGCACTGCATTGTCTGCTTGCGCAAGTACCCATGCTTCGGAACCATACACCAGCACGGATAAGAGCAGTGTTTTGTAAAGCGTTACTTTGGTTTGAGTAGATGTGGCTTTGTTCATAAACTGCTTACTTAAGCCAAAGTAGCATCTGTTGGCCAATATAATTCTTCTTTTTATTTCACAACTGATGATGTTTGCTGTGTTTACGGCGGTGCCGAGGTAGACGAAGTCTTTTACTACCTCCAAATTTTAAGAACCAACGTCAACAGTTGATTCGATTTCTATGGACGCATTGCGCGTCGACACCATCAACTTGGTCTTCTCGCCGTTTACCGCCAGACCCACTTTAGCAGATTGTCCTTCGACCTTCATAAAGGTATCAGTTACTTCTTTTACTGATCGGCCTATGATGTCTATATCATCAGCATAAGCAAGTAACATGTGACTATTGGTGTAGATTGTGCCACTTCTTTTGACATTTGCCTCTCGTATAACCTTTTCCAGCAGGATGTTAAAGAGATCACACGAAAGGCTGTCTCCTTGTCTGAAACCGCTTTTGGTACCAAACTCTTCGGAGAGGTTCTTTCCTATTTTAACTGAGGACCTCGTGTCAGTTAAAGTCATTTTGCAAAGACGGATGAGCTTTACGGGGATACCAAATTCAGACATGGCTTGGAATACCTTTGAACGCAGCGGGCTGTCGAAGGCTGCTTTATAATCGACAAAAAGGTGGTAGGTGTCGATCTGCGTCTCTTGCGTACCTTTGCTGCAACTAGGTAGTGGTCCGAATCAATGTTTGCGCCTCGAAACGATCATACATCCAACACGCACGATGAATGTCTTCCATCTATCACAACATGATCAATTTGATTTCTTGTTTTCTGATCTGGAGACAGCCAGATGCCCTTATGAATATCGAGATGTTTAAATCTGGTACTGCTAACTACCATGTTTTTTGCAGCTGCAAAGTCTATCAGCCTCATACCATTGTCAGATGTTTCACTGTGGAGGCTGAATTTCCCGACTGTTGGGCCAAAGATATTCTCCTTTCCAATTTTGGCATTAAAATCGCCTTTAATGTCATGGGCAGGGCAACTGTCATATGTTTCTTCTAAGCGCTCGTAAAATATATCTTTGGTCTATTCGTCCTTTTCTTCAGTGGGAGCATGAGCGCAAATAAAGCTGATGTTGAAGAATTTAGTTTTTATTCGAATTGCAGCAAGTCTTTCATTCACTGGAGTGAAGCTGGATACCAGATGTTTTAGTCTCCTACTAACTACAAATCCGCAACCAAACTCATGCTTTACGTCATGGCAGCTATAATACAGTGCGTCACCTTTAGGGGTTGTTGTGACGCCTTTCCCAATCCATCGTATTTCCTGTATGGCAGTAATATCGGCCTTTTACTTTTTAAGTACGTCTGCCAATGCGAAGACTGCACCTTCTTCATAAAGAGTGCGAACATTCCAGGTGCAGATTCGCAGATCATGGTCCTTAAAACGTTTGCGGGGTTCGTCAACTTTAGAGGGGGTTGTTTTTCTTTTCTTTCGTGTTTTCATAGTATGCTGTTTTTTCTAGGGGAGGGTTACTAACCCGACGCCCAAACCCAAGTTTTTAACGTTCTTATGGGAGAACGCGCGGCACATGTTAGCTCACTACCTTTAACGGGTGTTAAAGGCAGTTCCCCAAGTGACACCACGGGGAGGTCAGTGTCCACTTGAGATGAAAGAGGGACCAAGATAAATCCTGGGCTTTGCCAAGTTAAAACCGGTCAAGACCGTTGCTTGGTATCTTCCATCCCCTACGTCACCCATAATAGGAATATGGAATTGTAAAAAATCACCACCCTAGCATATAACATCGTTAGCCTAAAGATTGTGAGTATAAAAAGGTAACGAACTGAGTTTTGTATGCATCGACGTACAGATTTCTTAGTGGATTTCCACAACCGTACACCTGCAATTACAGTCTTCAAACTTTGTTTATATGTTGCTTTCATTTGTTTTATTAAATTTCAATTAACGCCAATAAAAAGGTACAGAATGGAAACAATTTAAAAAAATTGTGATTTTTTTTTTCTTTTTTTTCTTAAAATTTGATTGATGGGATTGTTATCAAAACTATGAACATACAAAGGGCAATTAAACTTTAGAGCTACTTACTAATCTTCTTTGGCATAAAAAGTCACTTTCTAGACTACATAGACAAATGTGAATTTTATTGAAAACTTTTTGGGGAAAATGTCACATCAGCTTCGAAGTAAAACTTTTTAATATGAGGATAAACTACTTCTTAGATTTGCTGATTGTTGTTTTTTATATTTCTGCAGATTAAAAAAATATTTAAGGACTTTAACAAATTATTACGACGTTTTTGAGGAAATAATTTGTCATTACAGCTTTTCATTTGACATACATTTATTTTATTAAAGGATTTCCCCTTTCACCTCCGTTGTTAACAAACAATATCCAATAATAATACAATAATTTAAAAAATAAAACAATTTTGACAATATTCTTAAGCTGTAAGTACATGTTTGTATTGTCATTTCATGTACATATATATTAACCACAAACTGAACTTTATTTATGTTAAAAGGATATTTACCAAGTAATACAACAACCACTACTTCGACTATCTATAGTTTAGAATGGCAATTTGGATGTTTGGTTGGTTTTTAAGCAAAAGATAAAACAAATACCAAAGTTTCCCACTCTTTCAATAGTTCAAGTAAACACCCGCGTACTCTGCTGTCCTTGGTACCAGTTACATTAAATTGGGCGTTTGTTAGCTAAACTTTCCTTTAGTCTGTTTTGCTTTGCGTTGCCTTGCTTGTAGCGCAAACGACACAATTCTCCTCAGCCACAAGAAAGGAGAAAGTAGCAAATGTTGTAACATCCTCCAACATGTACGAACGACATAAGATGACAAAAGTTGAAAGTTTTTTAAATGGTGTTTGCATGTTTTGTGGTTGGGTTCGTGTTGTTCAGATTTCTACCAAGTTTATAGAATGCCAGTTAAGTTGTTGTTGTTTCCGTTATCCTTTCGCTATTGCGATCTTTGTGAATTGAGGATAGGGGTAAAGTATTTTGTGGCTAGATATTTTGTCATTGGGAAATTTAATAAGAAATTAAAAATATTTTCAAAGATTTGCTGAAAATGACAAGCGTGTGCATTGATTTACAAGGCCCTGATTGCGATGGAGGTAGAAGGCCATGTAATTACAAATTGCCTACCTCTACAAATGTGGTTAAGGCTGTGGTATTTTTGGAAATGTAATAAGAAAATAATTAATTAAATTTCTGGTGGTGAAACGAAAAAGTTTCCTTTTTCTTAAATCCACTTAGCACAAGTTTCAAAATATTCCATTTATCGAATATTCTTTGTTGTTGTTTGGTAATTACAATGCCATAAAAACGTTGTAACTAATCCCTGAGCTTGTTTTGAGCATTTAAAATTTAATCCTTTTAAGCGGCATATACAATATAATCCCCAAAAATTAAAAAATAAGAATTTTGTTAAATAAATACAAAAAACTCCTTTTAAGTATTAAGTGTTACAAGAACTTTTGGAATTACAAATTCTCAAAAAAAATGTAATTATCTGATAAAAAAAAAAGAACAACAAAAGCTGAAAGTGGATTATTCTTAGACAAATAACTAAGTGAATGTTATTTTTAAAATTATTACAAGTTCTTACACTAATTCGTACATGAACCCTCAAAATGTTGGATGTAAAGATACGACAAAAAAAGTTGCATTTTGTATGTCTTTGTGGAGATTTAAAGAAATCTGGACTTCGTGGATTTAAAAGAAAAATCTAAAAAAAAATATTTTTCCAATTTTTTGAATGGCTTAATTTTGTTAAATATCAAATAAGCTTAAGATTGTAAGACGGACATATTTGTTGAAGACCGACATTTATAATAGAGTTTAAAATGGTCATTGGATATCCTTGGGTTTTACGGAAAATCACCCACATATGTATATTGAAATTCCCAAAGTTTTTTACATGGCACAATTACCAAGGTAGTGGTATCGTAAAATTTTTAATATGTTATGTGGAAATTTTCTTTATGTTGTTGGGGAAATTACAACAAAAGTAATTTTTTATAAAGATATTTGACTTTTCATGTTCGAACAGCTGGTGTGATACCACTACCTGGGTAATTGTGCCTTGGCTTTTCAGTAGTGTGATTCCCTAACTCATTTTTTGTGTTACCGACGAATGTCGATAAAATTAAAATGCTTATAATTTAGGTAATTAACGATATTTTTTTGGTAAGTTAGCGACAAATAAAAAACAGTCGTAAAATTCTACCGATGGCAATAGTGTTGTCAACATTTACTTGTACTAGTTTTTATTCATTTTTGTCGGCAACTCACACTACAGGGGAGGTATTTCCAAACAATATCTTTATAAGTTTTTTTTTTTTTAATTTTAGAAATTAGATATTATGTAGGTCTAAAAATACTTTTAAGTGCTTAATATTCTCTATTATTAAAAATTTAATTTATTAACGTCATTTGTCTATGAATATATTTATATCGTTCACATTCTACTTAGAATATGTTGATTGGCATTGCCTTCGGTATTTTTTCCTCTCCCATAAAAAGTAATTTGAAGTACTGAATGTTATTTATTTCTTAGAATTATTTGAATCAATATAAATAACTATGTATAACCTTGATACTGTAAAAGTTAATTTTCTTATTCTCAGAATTTTGGTGTTGATAATGAAGAAGTAACAAATAAGAGGAAACTAACTGTATTACTGTAGTACCACCTTCTTTGACATAAAAAGTCAATACTGGAATAGGTACATAGAAAATTGAGAACTACATTGAAAGTATTAAAGGAAGGTATATCAAATCAACATCATAGTAAAGCAATATAAACTGAGGAACTATTAAAAAACACTTCCTGGATATTGTAATTTATTTTACACAAAAAAACATGTATTCAATGGAGTTTTTCGGAACACTTTGCAAGGTTTGACAAATCTATTTGTCAGTTTTTATGGAATGTTACAATTTTGATGAAATTTGGAATGTGTTATGGATTGTGGCCGAGAAACAAATTTACCAAAACACAATAAAATCGATTCATATTTACGTACAGTTCTCACATATGCTTTCTGCAGATTTGAGTATTTGAAGCTTAAACACGATATATGTGTGTTTGAAATTGTTGAGCTAAATATGTTTACTGCTATGTACTACAATTCCATTTTTTACATATTCATAGTGTTGTAGGGTATCATATAGTCCTGCCCTTCATATTAAAGAAAATTAAAGAAACAGCTTTTAAAAATAAAAAATCTTGTGCTAGTATAATATTTCGTCGGCGTTCAAAGTACCGCCTCTACAAACACACACAAATTTCCGCTAAGATCCACGTCAATGTCTGCTCTTGAATAGTTTTGATATTTGTTTCATTGGTATAATTACTTCATTGAAATTCCTTAGCCCTGCGAATCTAGATTGACAATAAGATACAGCTCGCAATATTTAAGATAGAGTTTTATAATTTAGTACAGAAGTTCCTATTACTTCTAGGATGTTTGGTATTGAAATTATATCGGTCTATGGCTTGGTATAGCCCTCATAGAGGGTACGTTGAAGTTTGTGGCCTCAACATCCAATCGAAATGGCTGAATATTGGTATTTAGTCTTCGTAGGTGGTATACAACTTTCTACCAGAACTTTTTCAGCATAGGTCCACGTCTTCATATAGCCCTCACATAATGGTCTCTCCCGAACTTTGGTTGGCTTTGTTAGGATTACAAAACGTTGCTTGCAAAAAAAAAACAGACAGTATAGGATACCACCATTAAAGATGAACATTTTTGAAGATTTTAGTTAAAGTTGTCTACCGAATTGGTTGTGAAGTGGAATTTTCCCAGAAGATAGAAAACTTACTCCCAAAATTATCCATATATAACCAGGTTTTTGTTTAGCCCCCATGAATCGGTATTGCTGACTTTAACATCATTGTTACTTGTTGGTATTGCAAATGGCGTCATCCTGAAGCAAAACTTTTTTGGAATAACTGTAAAATTTAATTTCATACCGCCAATACTGTATTCCTCCTTTTTCATTCCAGAAAATATATTTTTATACCCTCAGCATTTATGCTAACGAGGGTACATACACTTTCATACGGCCAAATTATAGCTCATGGAAATAATGGTATGTATGTTTGGTATGTTTGGACGAAATCCTCTTCAGACAATTTGTAGTCGATTTAGAAATGTCCGTCCATCTGTGTGGTAGGCTGTAGCGCACGATAACTCTAGAAATAATCAACCGATCTGGTCCAAAATGTGGCTTTCGTAATATTTTTTCCAAATTTAGTATAAATTCGAAGATGATTCATATCGGTACACTCCTTCAGCTACCTTCCCCAAAAAAGTTCGAAAACATTCGGAAAAATTGTGCACACTAAAAATCTTGGTGCCACCGCCTTGCACGCTGAAGGTCGTGGGTTCGATTCCCCGGACGGTCAACATCAACATTTTCAACGGTGGTAAAATACCCCTCAGTAATGTTGGCGACATTTCCTGAGAATTTCAGCCATGTAAAATTTCTCTGCAAAGTGGTCCCATATCATTGAGCTAATATGAATCGGGGTGCACTCATTTATATGAGAGAAGTCTACTTTGTCCCGTATGTGATGTTTGTGGAACAATTATTATAATTCTTGAAGGGATTATGTCCATTATTTGCACATCGTGAAATTTCTTCCAGACATAGGTTCCAATATGGACTCTATCGGTCGACTCCTTCGGGTACCAACCCAGTTTAGGGCCTGCCCACGAATTGCTTTTATTTTTGTTGTAACAACTTGTCCATGTTGTGGGCAAGTCCATACTACCTGAGAAAATAGCCCGAAAGGTGTGAAATATTCCTATGGTATGTAGCGACGTGTTTTCACTTTGAAGCTGGGGTAGTTCAGTGGGGGCCAGGGTCGTCACAAGAATTTATTTGTTGGGAACGTTAGAGAGAGAGAAAACACAAGTTTAATTTTTTTCATAAACGTTATAATCTTTAATACAAAAACACTTCACACTACATTTCATTAAAAACTTTATCGAAATCTTATTTTTGGTTTCGTACAGTTCCGGAGTCTTCGGCAGCACATTTGATCAATCGTAGTTTTAATTGTTCACAGGTCTGGGAATCATTTTTATTTTCCGACGGCAGCTCGTGGTTTGGCGAATCACTATCTCTGTTCACTATCATATGCTGATGGCTTAATAATCATTCGTGAGGACGATGACGTCAATATCTCCAACTGTCGAAGTAGGTTAAGAGATCGGTACGTTGATTACTCTCAGTACCCCAATTAACCGCTGCACAAAGTTAAGAGATCGGTACGTTGATTGCTCTCAGTACCCCAATTAACTCACACACCACACTAAAGAGTTAAGAGATTGGTACGCCAATTACTCTCAGTACCCCAATTAACTCACACACAACACCAAAGAGTTAAGAGATTGGTACGTCGATTACTCTCAGTACCCCAATTAACTCACACACAACACCAAAGAGTTAAGAGATTGGTACGTCGATTACTCTCAGTACCCCAATTAACTCACACACAACACCAAAGAGTTAAGAGATTGGTACGTCGATTACTTTCAGTACCCCAATTAACTCACACACAACACCAAAGAGTTAAGAGATTGGTACGTCGATTACTCTCAGTACCCCAATTAACTCACACACAATACCAAAGAGTTAAGAGATTGGTACGTCGATTACTCTCAGTACCCCAATTAACTCACACAATAACTACACTACAGAGTTAAAAGATTGGTACTTATCATACCCCAGTTAACTCACTACTATCCCACAGAGTTAAAAGATTGGTACTTATCATACCCCAGTTAACTCACCAGCGGTCAACAGACAACTGTCCCGAGTGACGGCAAGGCATCTCCTTTTATAGCGTGGCGGTAGTGGCTGCGCCAACCAAGTGCGACCAACTTCAGGTTCAAACACTGTTCCCACTAGGGGAGTGCATTGCTGTGGTAGTCATACCAGTTGGCACTAGCGTTTGACGTTAATTTAAAATTTAATTCAAAAGTTCTTTGAATTAAGTTTATTTTTTTAAAACATAATCAATTTCCTGTAACCAAAAACGAGTGATCCGAGATCACGTTTTTTGGAGCGTTACAGGTACCATGTGTTGATTTGGTCCAAAATTTGGTCATCGTAATATTTTGTTCGAACTTATTTTATGTTCAAAGATGAGCCATTTCGGTCCACTCCTTTATGTACCTCTAAAATGGTGCACACGATAACTCTCAGGTTCGAATTATATATACATCAACTCCTTCGGCTACCTCCCACACAAAAACTTGGAAAAATTTTGTTTAAGGCCTGCTGTCGAATCGCTTTGATCTTTGTTTTAACAACTTGTATTCGCTACCCCCATTATGACAGTACAAATTTTTCAGGGGCGGTACAAGTTTCCTGAGAACATAGCTTTAAAAACCCCTATGGCAACATGTGTAGTGGCTAGAGCGCACGATAACTCTCGACCGGATCAGCCGATTCGGTCCAAAATTTATCCTTCGTAATATTGTGTCCAAACTTAGTTTAAGTTCGAAGGTGGTCACTACCTGTGCGCACCTGCAATTCACACAGGCTGAGGGCATATATCTGTCGGAAAAGCCAGCTGATATTTTTTTACTTGTTTCCTCCTCCTTTTCTTCCGAAACCTCTCTTATACGCTACGAGTACCTACTGGTTAGAGGATCTTGTTTGCAGTATTCCTCATAAGGATATCAGCGTGGCGCTCCTAGACGTTTGAGTTTTCGAGCTGTTTGTATGGTGTGGAATATACTTTGTCATTGTTCCGATATGTAATGGAGACGGAGAGTGATTTTATAGGCTGCTTGGAGCATATTGTAGCTTACACAGCACAATGCGTACCTTAATCACAATGTTCAATCAGTTGTTTAACTATGTTGTACTAATGTAGTACATCGAGCTGATGTTTTCTAATTAGGTCGATCGTAATACCACTCTCCACACTCGATGAGTGATCAATTTCGTACCTTGTAAAACACACACACACAACAAATTCTTTATATACATACATATGTATTAATGGTAAATATATTTAATATTTGTGTTCTTTGCTTTTCTAATACCACTTAATTTTGAAACCGTTGAGGGTACCATAAATGACGAACATTTAAACAAACCACAACAACTCCCAGTCAATCTCACATTCCCGTTCCTCAATTTTGACATTTTCATGATAAAAATCACATATCCGCATTGAAATAAGATTCAGTAAATTTCAAGGAGGTGTGAATAACCCCAACATCATGATTGGATGATGATTGTGTACCATTTGTGTGTATGTGTGTTTGTGGATTTGGCAATGTTTTTCACTTTAAAAGACTTTGAGAAATGAAATGCCATTAAGAAATGTCACTACACTGGATTGACATTGAGGTGGTGGTATACAGCAGTGAATATGAATGTTGAAGAATTGAAATAAGACACCCTAGTATAAACCTTAACTCAAAAAATGCCTCCTTATTCACCATATTTTTTCTTCTTCTCTTCACGCTATGCAAAAATTGTAAAGAAGAAAAAAAGACTTGTTGGTGGTATGGCTTTGAACACAAAACAAACATTTTAACGCTTTGATAAACGACTCTATTCTTCTTCATTTCCCATCTTTCATTCATTTTATGCTTGCGTATGGTGCATGTGTGTGTGTATAGTTGCTTCCTCATTTCCTTTGTATTTCATTCATAAGATTTTATACTTTGCGAAAAGTACAATGTTCGAACACAAAGCCAATATGTAGATGATAAATGTGGTTGTGCCACAAAGTAAAGTAACACAATGTTTTTTTTTCGTATTACATATTTTTCAAAATTGATGTTGCAAAAGTTGTTCTTATTCTAATTTTTTCTGGTAATTCAAAACTCAATTTAAGTTGTTGTATTATTTAAGTTTTAGAGTAGTTTTTGCAATTATTTTCAAACGTTCTTAACAGTAATCTTTATAACTTTTGGCAGAAGGATAAACCAAGTTGAAACATTTACAAATTAGAAGCGAAGGGGATTTTGTGTAAATGGTTTGGGATCTTCAATCATCTTTTATAAAAGGAAAATACATTTAGGTCAACATTATCAACCGGGGTGATAAGCAATTGTAATTGTACCTATCATAAAATAATTAGCAAATTACCTAATAAGCTCAGAAGAATCGACACATGTGGAATATTTCTTTAAGAAGAAAGCCCACTCCTGTTAGGGAGTCCTACACGAACTGTTACCTCGTGGCAACATAGGTCCTAAATAACAAGAATACAAGTAAAAAGTATCAGTCAGCTGTGCTGAAGGAAATATACCCTCTGCCTCTGACTAAAAAAGGAAACACACTAATTGTGCCGTATATAAAGTATATTGATTTTGTATCACGTGTTTGCTTCAAAATACGTGAAAATTTTAGGTACCGTAATGTGGGGCTGTACCAAATCATTGGCATATACCATCAATTTCCTGGGAGCAAACTTATGATTCATAGAGAACTCGAAATATTAAATTACCTTAAAGAAATTTTGAAAGGCATTTTTGAAATAGTTTGAGAGTTATCTAGCACACTTGTCAGGATTTTTTTGGAGCTTTTAAGCTATTATCTCAGGAAGTATGGATTTACTCCGGAACAAATTATACCATTGTAAAGGAGGCCGGTAGGACAACTTACTGAACAAATTTCAAAACTATTCGACAGGAGATCTTTAACTTCACTCTTTCTGAATTCTGTAAAGCAGGTACCCCAAGGAGTGGACCCGATGTAGTCCATATTACAACCTGATACATGACTGGATAAAATAATAAATGTGCAAAGTTTGGAGCAATCAGAAACTCCCTACGAGAGATACCTTCCGGAGTTGCCATTTTAGTTAGTTCCACCAGGGTTTTTTGAAAAAGGTAAAATTTTTTCTTAAGATAATGACCTAATCTTAAGAAAAAATTTTACCTTCTTAAAGGGAGTCGCAAGGACATCATGCTGAACAAATTTTCAAAGCGATTCGAATTTTGTGTGAAAGGTACACGAAGGAGTTGACCAATACAATCCATATTCGAACCCGATATATATCTGGTAGGAATAATGCAATGTACAAAGTTTGGACCAAATCGATTGCTCCCTTCGGGAAGAATCTATCACAACATTTTACAGAACAGTTTTGATTTTTTTTTTGTGGGGAAGGTACCTTCGAACATAACCATTTCGGTGTTTCTTTTTTGTTTTTGATTTGAAAAATATATTTTTCCAATTTTATATATACATAAGCTCACTATATAAATAATCAAAACTAATTTTGTAACATTTTGTTACAATTCAATTTCATCTTATAGAAGACCAGGATGCCTTATATAAGATGAAGAGGTCTTTTTATAGAAGAGCAGGACGTCTTCTCATTGAAGAGCAGGACGTCTTTTCATAGGAGGGCAGGAGGTCTTATTATAAATATGCATGAGGTATTCTTATAGAAGAGCAGAACGTCTTCTCATAGAAGAACAGAGAGTCCTCTCATAGAAGGGCAGGTGGCCTTCTCATAGAAGAGATAGGGATATTTTATAGAAATGCAGGATCTCTTTTTACAGAAGAGCAGAAGACCTTCTTATAAAAAACAGAAGGTCTTTTGACAGAAGAGCAGGAGCCCTACTTATAATCTGGAGGTCTTCTTTTAGAAGATTTTGGGTTCCTCTCAAAGAAGAGCCGGAGGTCTTCTTATAGAATATCTGGATGTCTTCTTTTAGAACATTGAAAGCTTCTTATAGCAGAACTAGACTCTTCTTATAGAAGATCTGAGTCCTTCTTATTGAAAAACTGGAGGACTTCTTATAGAAGATGTGGAGGATTTATTTTAGAAAGTCTGTAGAAATTGTTATACAAGATCTGGAGGTCTTCTTATAGAAGACATGGAGGTCTTCTTACAGAAGAAGGTCTTCTTATAAAAGACCTGGAGGTCTTCTTATAGCAGACCTGAATGTCTACTTATAGAAGACATGGAGGTCTTCTTATAGAAGACCTGAAGGTCTACTTATAGAAGACATGGAGGTCTTCTTATAGAAGATCTGGGGGTCTTACTATAGAAGATCTGGGACTCAAACAAAGTGAAACATTTCCGTTGGGAAAATCTAAAAAAATCTGGCAGCTCTATTGAATTATGTTTCGGATCTTTTTCTCGTTTTAATTATTAAGACAATGATTATCTACTAAATCAATTACGAAAAGTTAACCAAAAAAATTTTTTTTGTTAATAATATATATATAAGTTTAAGATGGCATTTTCTAGAAAATTGTCAATCGCACGACTAACGCTCGCTCTTTGAGACATAACAATGTATAGGGTCCACCAATCAAAATTTTTTGTTGGTTTATTTTTAGACAACACTTCAGGAAGAAATACCAAATTATTAAAAAAGGGTACCCATAAGTATTTTGCCTTAAAACGGACTTCAAAAAGTGGATATGCCATATGGCATAGGATCAACGAAAGGGTTAAACTAAGTTTGGACAAAACATTACGAAGTGCAAAATTAGGTTCGATACTTGGGGTCTAAGACCATTATTTCGATGAGGCACATTGTTGGTCGTATCAAAGTGTATATACCCTCGTTAGCATAAATGCTAAAGGTATACTTTTCACAAAGTTGAGTGTATATTTGAAATTCTAACTAATCATTTCATTTTAAAATACATAATTTCATAAATGTAGTCAGTTTGAGTCTTAGACTATGATAAGTGTAGGCAGAAAAGTACAAAATACCCATGTTTCCTCCACTAAAGTGTTGTTATAGTCCTCATATAGCTTTACGTTTTCAAGCGAAATGTAACGTCATTGTTAATAAAAAATTATTAAAAACAATTAAGTGTTTTATTTATAAATGCACTTAAACCTAGAAAATAAGTATATAATTCTTCATGACGGGATCTCTCACAATTTTTAATTTAAATTCAAGCGTTTTATTTAAGAGATCTCGCCATGAAGAAGAATATTCTTATTGAGACAAAGAGAAAAATTATTTTCTAGTTTTGAGTGCAAATATTAATAAAACACTGCAACATCATTTTTAATTATTTTTTTTAATGGTTTAGTAAATATATATATTTTGACCACTGAGAACCCTATAGCCAAATTACAGCCAATTTAGGCCGAAAATATAGATAAAACAATAGCTTTATTCCTTTACTTTTTTAATGGTAAGAGTGGTAAAAGAGAAAAGTGTCAAAATTGCTCTCTCATGAACATTTTTACCAGAAAAGTAAGGGAACGGAAAAATGGTAGATCTGGCAGCAATGTCGAAAAGAAACATAAAAAAATAAATTTTCATCTTTTATTTACAGTTTTTAACTTAGTTTTGTCAGCGTTCGACTTTTTCTTCTGTTTTTCGTCCATTTTCTTCTTCATTGTATAATAATCGTCAAACAAAAGTCGAAAAATCAGTTCTGCCATTTTTTACCTGCAGAAATTTGTCTTGTAGCCTGTGGTAGAAGAGAAAGTCATTTTCGATCTCTCTCCTCTCTCACTCTCTTAAAAATTGCTTCCAGTTTTGCCACTTTTCGGGGTTAAGGAACGCTTTGCAGGTTAAAAATGGTAACAAATAGTAAAAATGGTAACCTCAGGTAAGTAAAGGAACACAGCTATTATAATACCTGAAACCGAGCGGTACAATTATATTGGGGTTATACAAAAACCTGGATCTATGTCCGAACAACTACTTCCGAACCTCCGAACTACCTCCACCGAACCTCCGAACTTCCCATTCCACCTTCAACGGAACCCCATAACCGAAAATGTAGATAAAAACTTCAAAATACATGAACGCGGGTAGTACCGTTAAATAGTGGTTACACCAAAACCTGGAACTATGTCGACAATTTTTAGTGCAGAAGATTTCCGAGTTCTGGAACCTCAAATGCCCAATTGCAGTCCATTTGAGCGGAAAATGTAGATGAAAACTTAAATGTGCATCAAATCGGATGGTATATTTATATGTATGTGGATTATACCAAAATCTGGATTTATGTCCACAATGTTTAGTAGGGAAGTTTCTGGACCATTGAAGCTCCAAATTCCAAGTTACAGCTAATTCGTAAATGTAGATAAAAACGTCAAAATTTGATTGGTCAACTGAATCTGTGTTAAAATGAGTTACTTAATTTGAACTAAGAAGTCACCAAAGCAAGTTAAATAAAACACTGTAAAAATTTTACAATTTTGTAATCCAAGACAAAATTCCTTACTAAAAATAAACTCCTTCCTTTCATAAAGGATACCATAACATATAGATTTGTTTGCTTTAATATTTAATTTCTAAAACAAACTCTCAAATACAACTCTTTCTCTTTCCCACACACATTCATGGAAGTCACTTTCAAAGTCACTTCAAAAGTCCAATATGGAAAAAATGCTCTTATCGTAATTAGGTCGATGCAGTATTACCACTACATTCAACATGTTCTTATTGGCAATACAAAACAAATTTATTACAACAAATTGTTATCAATTATGGCCACCACTGTTCTGTACACGTCTGATATAGCCAATCTATAGACTTAATAAAAAAGAGTGAAGCAGCAGCAGTTGAACTTCTTTTGAGCACAATTTCATTTAATGCAAAACCATTTGCTTCGATTGCATTGTCAATAGCACAGCTGTAGAGCATATTACGCAGACATACTCGAATGCACAAACACTTCTTAAAAAATGCACATCGATTTCGTTAGCGTTCTAAAATAGATTTTAAAGCATTCCCACTCACATATATAGGTATGTACATTAGGGTTATGACTTTTTGACCTTTTTGTCCAAAATGATTTCTTGTAGCAAGAATGAATGAACTTTTGCCTATTAATGACTAAAATAACGTTTATTATGTTTAAGTATTAAAAAAGGTCACGCAAAAACCACTTTAAAAAAATTGAAAAATACTATGAGAGGAAAAAATGTTCTCAAAAAAATATTTCGTGTTGCACGAATGAATTACCTTTTGCCTATTATTGACAAACTTTCAATTCATAAAAATTATATGATATAAAATGATATATATGTAATGATATGATGATAAATTTAGTGAGGAGCAAAAGGGTGTGCCATTTTCGTTATGTCGTGTGGCTCCAAAGCATATTTTCAGTTATGTATACATATGTATATGTATATATTTTCAGCGTCTTCAAAGTTTTTCAAAAAACTCATATAGAAAAAAATTTCAAATTACTTTGTGCGTGAGGTTATTTCACCGAATCACCTTATAATTTAAATTGTATGTAATCTTTTGTAGAAATTCATCACGCTATGATACAGGGATGTAAGGTTGTAAAAAAATCATAACCCTATTGTACATACGTAACCTCTATTTTTGTAATGAGCTTGTATGTGTGTGTGTAAAATAACAAATAGAAAAATAGGAAGAAAGCACGCAAGCACTAATATACCAATCCAAAGAAGAAAACCATGCATGTGAAAACTGAGCGTATGAATCCGGCATTTCAATGATTGTGGGAACGACGAAGACAGTCCAGGCTGGCAGCACACATTCACTATTGTGAAAAGTGCAATGTTTTGTCTCACTCACGAACCAAGCAAGAAAATTGGCCACGAATACCCAGAAAAAAAAACTTTTCATCTTTTCAAGCGAACAATTTCTCATTTTGCTTAAAAAGGAACACTTTTGCCTTCTTTTCGAAGGCGATCACGAAATGTATTGTTTGGCCTTCTTTCATTTCATTCTGCTTTCTTGGTTGCTTGCTGGCACGCAAAGCTGAACAAGGAGATTTTGAAAGATTGCACAATAATTTGAAATAACTTTTTGAAAAATTGCAAAGTTACAAAGTGAGTTTTGTGTCAATGGGCATGCATGTGTGTATGTTTATGAGTGTGTGTTAGTGTGAATGTTTTTTTTTTCTTTACTTTAAGATATATCGATTAATGATTGCCTGTAGATAATTTATTCTTTTTCAAGAGCTCTTTAATGTAATTTCAAGCCCTATATTTTTTAATGATATTTATTACTAATAAATATGATTGGGAATATTTTTAGGATATAAAAGTAGAAAGAGCTTTTATGTTCAGTTTGTTTTATCTTAAAGTTGTACACCCATAGACTTTTACCGGAACATTCATTTTTCCTTAAAACTTAAAAAAACACAATGAGAAAATTTCACACAATTCGTGTGTTTTACTAATTGTCATAAACAAAACTGCAAGTCGTACATAAGGAAGGAACAGAACCCCATTTATAAATTACTAAATAAAAAATATAAAGGAAATTGGCCGTTGTTGATATTAGGCCGCCAAAGTCATATCGGCGTTATGTTGTTTAAACACGCATACACAACACAATAAAAATACATTTTACAAATATCCAAATAAATTATAATCACCCACATATTCCATCAGTAAACTGCTGAAGAAGTGGGTTAAAATATTCTTAAGATGAAATTATTTCTAACTAAAAATATTTGAATAGGTTGTGTTATGAATAATTTAAATTCGCACATGTTTGTTTAGGTAAATGTTTAAATAACAGGAAAACTTTTTTTGTGAAGTTGATAAGTGTAATAAATTAAAAAACAAACATTCATAGGAACTTTCTGCGAAACCCATGAGTAAGAATGGAATTAACAGAAGTAACGCAACCGGTTCCGGGTTCCAGGCCTCAGAGTAAACGCAATAAGAGCTAGAATGCACGAGAGAGAGAAATAGCATTGAAGATGTTTGGAATTTGCTTAACCTTCATAAAAGGAATTTCTCTCCTCTCAGTGAAGTGACGTAACTTCAAGTCGTCTCTGTAACCGACTGATTTTTTTGATCTCAGTTTTAGCATTGGTAAAGTTTGCTTTCAATTGAGCATATCATTTAATCCTGCACAAAGAAGTACTCGGTGATTAAGTCGACTTATGGAGCTCATCTTTAATGACAACGCGAAGAACGCATTCCAGCACATTATGCTGAAGATGGGTATGGGGTGACCATAATTTTTCAACATTTCTGTTTTGTGGGACGACAGCTTTGAGTTTATAACAAAGTGTCTTCCAATGCTTTTGGGTTATGCTTTCTTTTGCTCGCTGATGCTGCATTGCCATCTTTTGAAGGACTATCTGTACCGTTGTCGTATGAGTGCGTGCTAGTTTCGCAACAATCAGGTATCTCTGAGCGGGTAAGTGTGGACACATTGTACTCTTTCACTCCGAGGGGTGGATGGTATTAGCACCAGCAGCTTTGACACTGGAGTCACAAATGGAGCCTTTGTTCTCAATTTGCAGTTTGTAGAGGTTTTTTTTTACTTTTTGCACATCCATTCGAATTTTACCTTGGTGATTTCAAAAAATGTCTTCGATGAATCAAGGTTTTGTTTTTTCGGCACCGCTCGCAACTCAACATACATTTTTTAACTTTGCACAAATTACTTGATAGGAATATATGCGGGAAGTTATATGTTTTTCTCCATATGGCTTTAAGCAATATAGAATGACGGCTTATAACGTGGTTTCTGTTAAAAAATTGTCCCTAACGGATAGATCGCGGAAAACTACACTTCAATAAAAACTCCACTTTCCTTTTCCCCCTCAAATTTAATGTAAAGGGAGTAGTTACCACAAAAGAATCCGAAAACTATTCAGCATAAACGTAGGAGTGTTATTAGTCTCCTACCACAATAATAAAAATGGGCTCATTACAAATGCACTTACTAATCCATTATTTTAAAAAAAGGCCATGTCATTGGAAATCGGGACTTACTTCTTGGCCACTAAAATAAGAGGTTAATCTTTGGCTACTAAACGCCAAAACTACTTATTTTAGTGGTCAAAAATAACTAATAATTTCTCGCCTTCTTAAAATAATGAGTTAGTAAGGACACTTGTAATTATTATTTGTATTTTATTTTTTTAGTCAAAATACCGAATATCGGGAGGTACGTTTATATGGGAGCTATACCTAAATGTGGACCTATATTGAACATTTTTTGCAGGTAGGTATGTTGTCCCCTCAGAACTCAAAATGCAACATTTCAGGTAAATCGGTTGGAAATTTTGGCTAAAATCATCAAAATATAAAAAAAAATTGGCCGGTACCTTTATATCGGGACAAAATCTAAATGTGGACCTACATCCATTAAAATTTGTTTTCTCTCTTTTGGGCTCGTTATAAAACTATGTTTAAAATTCCGAGGCAGTAGCTCGATTATAACTATTTTTGCCAGTCCTTTCAATACGAGTGGGACCACTGTGCATCGGTTCACACCTTCGGGTACCTCCCCCACAAAAGTTCGAAAATGTTCGGAAAATTTGTGCGCACTATAACTCTTGAATGGAGTGACCGTTTTGGTCCATACTTTACACATCCTAATATATCTACCAGGTATAGATCAGGTTCGAATATGGACTATATTTGTGCACTCCTTCGGGTACCTCCCACACAAAATTTTGGATAAGTTCACTTTAAGACCTGTTCTCGAATCTCTTTGATTTTTAATTAATTCTCTTTCAAGTTGAGCTTATTAGACCTATTATATACATTGAAAAATTAGGGGTCTACCGAAGTCCCACGCATTCAACCATTACGCTACGTTTCACGGGTGGTTAAGCCGATCTTCAGGCGTATTGAATGTTGATTTTGTGGCAGACGAAGGCAAAGCTTGGGAACTTGTATATATATCGCACTTCATTAGATAAATGCATATGCGAAATTATGTCAGTTAATTGAAACTCCAAACTTTTCCTATAGTCCTGCTTGGTAATCCCATTTTTCAATGTTCACAAATACTATGATAAGTTTTATTCCTACGTCATTAGCAATTGCTCTCCTATATCAGAAGATTTTTGATCATCAATTATTGTCTACTAAAAATTTGGCAAGTTGATGGAGGCTCAGAACTCTAAGACGCCGGCAACCTTGACACTCAGTTGTCGGAGACCCAGGTTCGAATCCCAGCCTGGCTCATGCTGAAATTATTTTTGTTATTTAGGCGAAGGTCATTTATAGTGATATTTAATTAATTCTGTTTCGAGTTGAGCTTATTAGACCTATTAAATACATTGAAAAACTAGGAGTCTACCGAAGTCCCACGCATTCAACCATTACGCTACATTTCACGGGTGGTTAAGCCGATCTTCAGGCGTATTTAATGTTGTTTTTGTGGCAGACGAAGGCAAAGCTTGGGAACTAGTATATATATATATATATCGCATTTCATTAGATAAATGCATACTTTGAAGCAACTTGCATTCACGATGGTACAAGTTTTTTTCAGGGGCAAGCCCATACAAAATAACCTGAAAGTTGCAAAAAAACCCTATGACACCGTGTGTAGTTGTTGGAGCGCAAGATAACTCTCGAAGGGATCAACGGATTCGAACCAACTTTTGGGTATAGTAATATTTTGCCTAAACTTAGTTAAACTTCGAAGATGGGCCATATCGGTCCACTCCTTCGGGTACCTACCCCACAAAAGTTAGAAAATATTCGAACTGGTCAAGCGATTTAGTCCGACATTTGGCCTTCGTCATATTTTGTCCAAACTTAGTTTCAGTTCGAAGATTGTCTATACCGGTCCACAACTTCCAGTACTTCCCCCCAAAATTTAAAAAATTACACTAAAATGGTATGCACGATACACTTTCTTGGACGGGGTAACTAATTTGGTCCAAACTTTAGATCTTCTAATGTTTTGTCCATATTTAGTTTAACTTCTAAAATGATCCATATTAGTCCTTTCCTTAAGGCAACTCCCCAGCAAAAGTTCAAAGTTCCTTTGGAAATATATACCAATGCTATTCGTTGTGGCCCTGTTTACAGCGATATTTTGTTTTACGTGGACAAGTTCATGCTTCCTGGCATACTGGACCAATATACGATGACCGACTTAAATGACTAGTGGGTGCGATATCTATCGAAACGATATGACTCCCAAAATAGGATCCACTTTCATAATGGACTATGTCGGTCCATTCCTTCAAGTACCTTATCCGCAAGACATTTGGTCAAATGTTCAAAAAGGGCCACAAAACTCTGAAAAGACTCTAAAAACAATCGATCTGTCCGTAGATGAAAATTCCAATTCACATATCGTCAGTGTCATGTTTAAGTGTTCCATACGCCATTTTTGACTTTTTGAGATATAGGTGGTTTCTAAGGTTTTCCGGTATGCTCTTTCTGAATTTCTAGTCGGCTTTCTCCTATCTGCTCTAGTTTCCGAGATATCCATGCATCGACGCGAAAGCTTAAACTTTTTTCAGTTATGAACTTAATATTATAAAAAAATAGTTATAATTAGTTTTTATTTTTAAATAATTTTTTGACCACAAAGAACCACATAGCTAAATTACATCCAATTTTGGCCGAAATTGTAGATAAAAACTTTAAAATGCCTGAAATCGGGATGTACCTTTATGTGGGGCTATACTAAAGTCTGGACCCATGTTCACAATTTTTGGTGGGAAGTTTGTGTACCATTGAGAACTCCGGTCTCAAACTGAAGATAGAATCCTCAAATCTGAAATCGGGTGGTGTCGCCATGTAGGGGCTATACAAAAAACTGGACCTATGTCCAAATTTTTTGTGGGGAAGCGTCAGTACAATTAGGAACTTCAACTGTCAAGTTATAGCCAATTCGGGCTAAACATGAAGATAAAATCCTCAAAATACCTAAAATCTGTTGGTACCGCTATATGGGTTTATAGGAAAGAATTGACCCATACAAGTTTTATGCATTGTCATCGAAATCTGAAAAGTGTGCTAAGTTTTAGTTCGATTGGTCAATTGCAATTCCTGGTAAACATGTTCACCATACCGTGAATTTATGCAGTCTAACACAGTTTTTGTTTTCACCAGGGTCAGCCAAGCAAAAGTTCTGTTTGTGTGTGTCACATGCACGAGAGTTATTCTCCCTCTTTCTACAACAACTGCCTGTTTATTTCTTGTTAGAACCGATCGGTGGTGAGAGCTAGATTGAAACTCACCACAAGTGAGATTGTGTTTGTGCACATAGCAAACCCCCGCGGGCGCCATGGTGGCTGACGCTAGTTTTCACTGACTTGTCTGTATTAGCTTTTATTAATATTTTAGTATGTATTAAGACATTACAGACACCCTCGGATTTCCACATGAAGGATCGTGTTAAGCTGGGTACACATTGTCAGTTTTGAATGACAGCTTTGTTGTTGCTTGCTAGTGTGGCCGTTAGTTTTTGTCATTCATCATGCAACCGCAAAATGTTTTGTGGTTGCTGGACGGTTTGACAGTTATCGATAATTGCGAAATATCGACATTCAAAACTGACAATGTGTACCCAGCTTTATGATCCGGCAGTTGAAGAGTGATATTTGTTTCTCCCCATTCCATCGATCCACAAGTTTCTTCCTTTGATGTTAGTGTTTCATACAAGGTAACTAGCTACACGTGTCAGTCCCCGTTGTGAACCATGATATTTTGTTAGTGGTATGTTCTATGGCCTATTTCTCTTGAATACATATTTTTCAACACATCTCTGAGCACATATAAAAATCGTACCAAGACATGACAACGATTCCTTGGTCAATATGTCACATAATTTACCTTTAAAACTTTTATTTATTTGTCAATATGAGTTTATATCTCAATTAATGTATAATCCATGTACCTAGCCTCAAACACACATACATATGTATTTATGTATCTAGCTTTCAACAGATATTTCATTTTATATTGCCTGAAATAAATATAATATCCTTGTTCGGTCAATATCAGTTTAAAGGCTTTACTCATCAAACGTACGTCGATTGACATATGAAACACACCGAAGCCACATAAAGAAGATGTCAACAAAAGGTAACAAAGTGTGTATTTATAAATGGATGGGAGAAAATAAAAAAATAGCAAGTATATGGTAACATGGGGCGCCTTCGCCACGTTTTTGTTCAAAATCTTCTCATATCAACACCGTTAAATTTTTTTCAAATTTTATTTTTGGTAAAAATATTAGCATATCTTGACTATAATAATCAAAAATAATTTTAAAATTCACAAAAAGAACCAGAGTCAGTACTTAATTGAAGTAGGTACCTTGAATTTAGGTACAAAAATCATAATATTAGTAAAAAAGATACGTTTAGGATAATAATTGACTTTAACTTCACATTATATGTGGTATATCAATGGCATAAAAATTTAAGTTAAACATTACACATTTCTAACATTAATCCGCCACACCCCTATCATGGCGTAGGCGCCCCACCCCTTACATATTTCATAATATTACTATATTGACATTTGTAATTGATTTTTTCATGCGAATTATTTGGATTTATAATCTTCAGTAGTTGTCTTTTAACGGCATAAAATATGTTTTTGATATCACAAAAGGTAAAGAAGATATCACACAACATACCTACCATAATTAATTTTCCCAATACCCTGAAAACACAAAACCGCGTGTCATACCTATGACACAACTGCAAATTTTGGGAGATGGTAAACCTACATTAAACTCACAATTTTTCCTTTAACAGATTTTTTCTTTCATTTGTAGTTTGCGAGAAAATCGGCGATGGCATAACCGCCCCAGTGGGGAAGGCGCCCCATGTTACCATATAAATGTCAACAGAAATATGCCCGAAGTATATGACAGTAAAATATTCCGACTTTTGCTGGTTATGAGAACACAATTCAGCTATCATTTCAAAAAATATAGTATCTAATTCAAATCTTTTAATTTTAAAAATTTAAAGAATAAAATTTCACCATTGAACAAAAAGTGATAAGTGTGAACATAACAATAATGTACATATGTACATAAATATGTATGTAAGTGTTTCACCACTTAATACATTGAACACTTTGTACTTATTGAAAAAGTATATAATATTTAAATTTAATTAATAAACAGAATGTGAGTAAATATTTTAGTGTGGTCATTAAAAATTGCCTGAAATAATATTTTTCCAGTCACCTGATATAAAAAACCATAATTATATAATACATTAACATATTTAATCCCTTTTTTGTATTATTTAATATGCAAATAAAATTAAAAGTGAAGCCTTTGCCAAATGGACAGCTACAACAATCAAAAATACATATAATATAAATACATATGTATATATAATGAAATAATAATTGCGGTCATTATTATATACATTTATTAAGAAAATAAATTTTATACCTCAGGGCATCGCCACGCGTACGAGGCTTTACTGTATTGAAAAAATGAACACATACATGCTGACATTGACAGATGGAATAATACATGCACAAAAACGAGAAAAAAATACTAATTGACATAAATGTGGAAGGGTCAGACTTTTGATATCTAAATTCCAATCGTAATTGACAGCTGACATTTTTTAATCAAATGGCAAAACCAAATAGAAGTACTGCATGAAACAAGAAATATCTAAAAAAAACAAGAACAACAGCAACATTAATTAATGCCCTTCATGTTATCTTCATCTGTCTGTCTGTCTGGGTAGGCAGGCTATCTTGAGTATTTATCCATGGGCCTAGAAAAACTAAATAAACTGTAGAATATAAGCTTAGAATTTGCTTAAGCGATTTTTATCACTTACAGTCCTTAATTTATTTTCTCTTTGTTTCCAACATCTTTACAGTTGCCTCAAGAGATTCTTCAGCCAACAGTGGTTCATCATCGTCGTCATCAAGTAGTGGTGGTAGCGGCAGCAGTAGTGGCGCTAGTGGCAGTTCATCGTCCCCTTCACAAGCAAAACTGCCTGTCATGGTTTTCGTTCACGGTGAATCATATGAATGGAATAGCGGTAATCCCTATGATGGCTCTGTGTTGGCCAGTTTCGGTCAGATGCTAGTGGTGACGATAAACTACAGATTGGGTCTTCTAGGTAAGTGTTGTTGTGTTTCTTTTTGTTTTTCTTCCGCTTCTTGGCATGCTTTTAACCTCCATTAAGATTGTGGTTAAGAGTTATTTTAATATACAGCTGCTGGTGGTATTACTTTTGTGACAATTTTCATAGGAAATTGGGCAACAACAAAAACAATGGTGATTGATGAAATCGAATATCAAAATGAATTAATAAATCATGTGGATTGTATATTTATTTCCATTGAAATGAATTTCCTATGAAATGAAAATTGTATCTTTAGTTACAAACATACGTACATATGTACATTAGGGTTATAACTATATTCTTTGAAAATATAAAAAATAACAACACATAGCCGTGTAGAGCAAGGAAAAATATTATGAAATGTGTTGCTACTTTTCCCCTACCGCACCGATTGCATTCAAATTTCCCATTGCAGTTATTTATTTTAGTTTATTTTATTTTTTTCTTTTTACGACTGAAAATCATTCCTAAATAAGCAATTTTTTAGTGAAAGTGAATTTAATATTCAATATCGGACCATTGTACTGATACTGAAAGCTGATACATAATTTTGGCCAAATCGCCAAACACCACAATGTGGGGGCTCGATTCTGTTTCTGTTGAAAATGTGAAATGAAAACTTTTATAAAGGAGAAAACTGTCAAATGAAAAAAAAAATATAAAGGAAATATTTTTCATTTTAAATTTCCATAGAACAAGAATCCAGCCCCTGGCTTTTATACCAAATGACTTAGGACTAACTGAACCAAAATAACTAATAATTTTATATTTGAATACTGTCGACAAAGCACTTGGTACTGAATGAAAGCTTTGCAGTATCTCCCTAAAAATGTTTACCAGTGAAAATCCTATATACAGAGGTAGTGGTGTAGGCTGACTCGTTTTTTTAGAACTAGAAACGCCTTTTTGTTTTTGGGTGGTATGTTTTTTTTTTTTTTTTTTTTTTTTTGGTTATAGCCCTAATGTACATACATATATGAATGCACATATTTATACGATTTACTTTAATACAAAGAAAGAAAATGTATATGTCAAATAGGTTTATCATTAATTCCAATTTCATTTGTAATATTTCTTGTTAGAGAATATGGTGAATTTTCTTACTCTCAGCCTTTAGACTAAAGATGGTATATACTTTTTTATACGACCAAAAATATGCCTCATCGAAATAATGGTTTAATGTTTCGATGAAATCTGTTTCAGACAATTTGAAGTCGATTTAGCCATGTCCGTCCGTCTGTCTGGCTGGTGCGCACGACTACCCTCGAATGGATCAACCGATTGAACCAAATTTTGCACTTCGTAATATTTTGACCAAAGTAAGTTTAATTTCGAAAATGGGTAATATCGGTCCAACCCTTCGGTTGAAGTGAAGTTTAGGAGCAACTCTCGGATCGTTTTAAACTTTTTTCCGGCAGGTTTTTTTCTCGCGGTCCCATTTACGACGGTACACTTTTTTTCGAGGGCAAGTCCATAAATCCTTACATAGTGGCCTAAAAGCTCCAAGAAACCCTGACGGCACCAACTAAAATGGCAAATACGCAAGGTTACTTTCGCAGAGAGTTTCTGATTAGTATAAAACCGTGCACATCGTATTATTTCATCCAGTCATGTATAAGGTTGAAATATGTAGTATATTGTCCATCGTCAGGCCCCTTCCACACAAAATTTGGGAAAAGTGCAGTTTGAGGACTCGTTTCGGATTTAGTTGACATTTTGGTACAATTTATTTCCAGAGTCAGTCCATACTTCCTGATATAAGGGCCCAAAAGCTCCAAAAACCCCCTGCCGGCTAGTGTGCCAGATAACTCTCAAACGTTTTCAACAGTTCTTTCATATTTAGTTTAACGTAATGTAATATTTCGAGTTCTCTATAAATGAGAAATTTACTTACTAAAAATGTTTGCTCTATACGATGTCAATGTTTTGCTCGTATGTCAATGATTTGGTATAGCCCCAAATTACAGTACCTACAGACTTCAGATTTGAAGCATTCAGCCACACTTTCATTGTACTTTAGGTTTTCGATTTTTTAACAGCCATAAAATAAACAAGGCAAAAATAGTCGATATAGGTCCATGTTTGGGTAAAGACCCTGTACAACACTGAAGTTGTAAAGTATGGTATAAAATTAAATAATGTGACTAAAAGCTTCAAAATATCGTAAATCGGTAGGTAACTCTTCTATGTTGGTCTATATTTAAAACATGGATATATATTCATAAATTTAGACACGGCTTGGATGTATATGACTTGAATGTATAGGGCTGTCGAAGTATGTTTTATAATCTACTAAAATATGGTAAGTGTCGATCTGCATCACTTGCGTCTATTCCAGACTAGGGCGCATAGTAAATATCTGATCAACACTACATTTAACTGGTCTAAAGCTTCATTTGTTTGGCCAATTATTTCATTGGTCGTAGATTTTAGTCGTTCATACAGCATACCACTTGTTATGCAATAGGGATCAGACTTATGTCCTTATAGTGTATAACATGGTCTTACGAGTATTTCCTTCCTTATGGACTAGACAAAGGATGTTCAGGTTCCTATCATTGGGTATTTTAGCTAAATTTGCAGACCGAAATAGCCGTTATTTTGGCATTTAGAATTCCTAGTGGTCAAAACATTTCTCCGCCAGAAATTGTGAACATATATATGTCCATATTTTGGAATCATTGGATTCTGGTATTTTGAAGGTATTATCGATTTTTTTAAGTGACTGTAATTTGGGTTTCTAGTGGCCAAAAAACTTGACATCGCTTATTGTGTTTATATCAATATTTTCGGTCTAAGTTGGCTTTAATTTCTCAGTTGCGGTTTCCAGTGACACAAAAATGTCTGGTAATTATACAGTTTGTAACTCAACGAAAAAATTGCCGTAGACCTAAACTTATATATACGAGGTCGCAAGTTTGGTCGGATCGTCACCAAATTTTAGATGTTGATGGGGGTTCCGAAGTGAAAGGAGCCTATTGATTTTGGTGATGGGCGGATAATATTCAGAGAGGCAAAGTCAACGTTTTATTCCAAAGCGCTTATTCCGCCGCTTCTATTAGGTGTATTCCTGACAATGATAGTAAAAACATCACCTTTACAACAATGTAAAGTATGTGTCAAACAAAGGAAATATGACAATAGTCGCTAATTCAACCCAATTTTTCATTCTTGGGATTTTATTTATAATGGCGAATGTGACAGATTTGGTTGGGTACCTTCAAAACCCAAAACCTGACAATGAATAAAAAATCCCACCTTTACAGTGATGCAAAGATGGTTAACGTAGGTGGTCAAACAATGAAGTTATCGGCAATGCATCTAATTTTTATACCCTCAGCCTTTAGGCTAGAAGGGTATATACTAGGCCGGGCTATTTGAAAACCTTAATGGGCCCTTCGCGTTTCTGATTCCTAGGATTGAATTGAGCAAAAAAGTCCACTAGAGCATAGGTCTACGGTGAAAATCGAGCCTCCCGATTTTGATTTGAAGTATTTTATCCACGTTTTTAAGAACACAAGGACAAAAATTGTAGCCAAGACAGTAATTAATAACTCTCTAATACATCGCAAAAGCATTGGAACGCTCCTTCAGGCAGTTTTGGCTTGAGAAGTTGCAAACTTTTCGAAAAATGTCGATAAATGGTACAGTGCTACAAAAGTTGACCAGAAAAATATTCAAGCGCTCTGATGAAAAATTATATCGTGTTGGGATCCATGGACAACGACAATGCCTTTAGTAAGTTTGTGTCACTTCGTTTTACTTTTTTATAACGGTACAAGTAGTGAAAATTCGGGTTTCTTACATTTTCAAATTTAAACGGACATGTCTTTTTTCACAACGGATTTCTATTGATTCTTCTTCCTTTTAAAGGGGTGAATAATATCTTACGAAGAAGTTATTTTTTTTTAAATCGGTTAACAGTGGCTTGTGCGCACGATAACTCTCGAACAGTTCAACCGATTCGAACCAAATTTTGGGTATAGTAATATTTTGTCCAAACTTAGTTTACGTTCGTAGATGGGCCATATCGGTCCATTCCTTCTGGTACCTTCCCCACAAAAGTTCAAAATATTTCTATAAAATGGTCTGAACGATAACTCTCGAAGGGAGCAATTGATTTGGTCAAAACTTTGCACATCGTATTATTCTCTCCATATATAGATCTTGTTCGAATATGAACTATATCTGTCCACTCCTTCGTTTTGAAATTTTTTTTCAGTAAGTTTTCCTTGCGGCTCCCTTTATTACGATATAATTTTTTTTCTTGCGGAAGTCCATACTTCCTGATATATTGGCCTAAAAGCTCCAAGAAACCCTGACGGCACCAACCAAAATGGCAAATCCGCAAGATAATCCTCGCAGGAATTACTGATTGGTGCAGGCTTTTCACATGGTATTATTTCATCCAGTCATGTATCGGGTTGGAATATGGATTGTATCGGTCCAGTCCTTCGACTACCTCCCACACAAAATTCGGATAAAGTGATGTTCAAGAGCTCCTCACGGATCGTTTTGAAATTTTTTTTCAGAAAGTTTTTTTTGTGGCTCGCTTTACGACGGTACAATTTTTTGCCGGAGTAAGTCAATAATTCCTGAGATATTGACTTAAAAGCTCCAAGAAACCCTGACGGCACCAACCAAAATGCAAATCCGCAAGATAATCCTCCCAGGGAGTTTTTGATTGATGCAGGCTTTGCACATCGTATTATTTCATCCAGTCCGGTATGGGATTGAAATATAGACTATATCGGTCCACTCCTTCGGGTACCTCCCACACAAAACTCGGATAAAGTGAAGTTTAGGAGCTCCTCTCGCATCGTTTTGACTCTTTTTCAGTAGATTGTCTCATTTACAATGGTACATTTTGTTCCGGAGTAAGTCAACACTTCCTAAGATAATGTCCCAAAAGCTTCAAACCCCTGTCGGATATTGTGGAAGATAACACTAACACTTTTCAAAAATTTCTTTCAAACTTATTTTAACATAATTTAATATTTTGAGTCTTTTATGACTAATTTTGATTGCCAAAAATGTTTGGTATAAGCCCACGTTACGGTACCTACAGATTTTAAAGCAAACTCGTGATATAAAATCAATATATTTTATATACGGCATAATTATTGTGTTTGGTTTGGTTTTGTTGTTTTTTTCTTGGTCAGTGTCTGAGGGCATTTCTCCGTCAGCACAGCTAACTGATACGTACTTACTTGTTTTAAATCACGCTACAAGTTTAAGTTTTGATCGGATCATCACGTGGTTATTGGAGATCCCAAAGAGGAAGAAGCGTATTGAGTTAAATTCATGCGTTGCCAACAGTGTTAAAAAACTAGAAATGTAGAAAAACACGCTCAGGTATTCCAATTTCCAATAAGTGGAATTTTTATTTTGGTTTAGTTATCCCTACGTCATTTGGTATAAAGGCCAGCCTGACTGGATGCTTTCGTATCTCCACAAAAGAAATGTTTATCTGTGAAAAGCTTAGCTCACATAGTCGGCCTGTCCCGACTATAGCCTTTGCTCACTTGTTTATTTCTTCTGAATAACCTTACTGCCAATCTTAAGATATCAATATTTATTGATTGCCACAAATGGATGTCGTAGTCCATAATTAACTCTCTTCCCTCACAAATGTCTACAGTTAATTAGCAAATTAAAAAGATGTAATACGGATTATTTCCTACAATAAGCTTATTCGTAAGCTATTGAATGACCAGTATTTTAGTAAATTATTCTTTTATGTATTTTTTCTATGCTTAAAAATATTAATAAAATATTCTTTTTGTCTATATTTTTTATTTCAGGTTTCCTCAATGCCAATACCGACCGCTACTCAAAACTGCCAGCAAATTATGGTTTGATGGACATTATTGCTGCCTTACATTGGCTTAAGGAAAACATTGCCTCATTTGGTGGCGATCCGCAAAGTATTACGTTAGCTGGCCATGGCACCGGTGCTGCTTGTGTACATTTTCTCATATCATCAATGGCTGTGCCAGAAGGTAGGTACACTTTTGACGAGAATGAATTGCATATAAAATTTATTTGCTTATTTGGTATTTTGCATATTTGTCTGTCTGCCACTTTGGCGGTTTGAACTCAAACCATAATTGTTTTTCACTTACATATTCTATTTTATTTTTTTGGCAATTTTACACCAGGTTTACTATTCAATCGAGCCATACTAATGTCAGGTTCAGGCTTAGCACCTTGGTCGTTAGTCAGTAATCCTGCCAAATATGCTGCCATTGTGGCCCATCATGTAAACTGTGCACCGGACTTGCCGCATGCCCACTTCATGAAGTGTTTACGTGAAAAACCTCTGGACCAGTTGTTAAGTGTGCCTATTAGACAGCCAGAATTTGGTTTTGCATTTGGCCCCAGCATAGACGGAGTGGTTATCGATGGTGGTGACTATGTACCACCGCCGCCCAATTATATGCATGCCCAGGCATCAACGTCATCTGGTGGTGGCTTGGGCGGTGAGGCAGGCAATGCAGCGCATGGTGGTTGGGGCACACCGGGACAATTGGAAAATATAGGTAAGGATAAATGAAACAATAGCAAAAAAAAAAATTAAAATCCCTTTATTAATATTTATTAATTTTCTTTTAAACACTTCCTTTTATTTCATTCTTGGTGCTCTCTTTTTCTTAATGTGAAAAAAATAATTCCCAAAATGCTAACCAATAAAACCTCTCCACAATTAATTATGCAGTATTAATGAGGAAAACGGCCATTAACAAGTTATCAAGGTAAGTTTTGCCAGCCATTCCTTAAAATACCTTTTATAATTACTTCCCATTATGTTGTTGTTGCTGGTGTTGGTCCTCTTGAGTTGTTGTACTTGTGATAGATATTCTGGGATGGTCGTTACTTCATTTGCTAAGGAGTCATTTTTAAAACCAAAGACAAGCATGTAATGGTGAGCGATATATTTACGGAATGCTAAATGTAATTGTAGAAAATATATTACAAGGTTCATGGCTTAGAGTTAAGGAAATGACTTTTCGACGGCTACATTTCTAAATTCTGATAAATTATATTGGAATTTCACAGATTTAACTTAATTAAGTTTGGTGGGTTCTAATATCGCAAATATGTAAATTATTTATTATTTGAAGATTTTTTCTTAATATGACGTGCAATTTTAACTAAACTATTTTAAATATCTATGAGAAGGAGTTATGCTGTCCTGTTAAGAAGCAAATGATTATCGGCGGTGAATGGTGAAACATGATGAGGAAGAGGCCATGAATCCGATGGAAAAGCAAGTGACAAAACAACAAGAACTCGAAAAAAGCCTATATTTAATTTAATAAGTATACAATTTACTTATGGATTATTTTACAACAATTACGTTCGTTTTTTTTGTAGTTGTAACAAAAAGAAAATAAATTTTAGCAACTTATCAGTCGAATTTCTATACTGGTCTCATAATAAAATAAAATATTAATAATAATCCATAGGGTTATAATTACCACCACATAGCAGTGTAGAGCATGAAAAAATATTAGGAAATGCTCTATCACTTTTTCCCTATCGTTAAAAAGATGTCCGCACAGAGTTTCCATAGTCATAGCAAATCGTTATTAAATAAGCTATTTATTGTTGAAATTGAATTTTATCTAATATTCGAAGAATTATTACAGTATCCAAAGTGTGGACGAACTCAATATTCGGTTCGAGCTCTCCTGCCACTACATATGGTGTCATAGGGTTTTTTTACAACTTTCGGGCTGTTTTCTCAAGAAGTATGTACTTCCACCTGAAAAAACTTTTGCGCTCATGCTCCCACTGAAGAAAAGGACGAACAGACCAAAGATATATTTTACGAGCGCTTAGAAGAAACATATGACCGTTGCCCTGCCCATGACATTAAAATCATTCTAGGCGATTTTAATGCCAAAATTGGAAAGGAGAATATCTTTGGCCCAACAGTCGGGAAATTCAGTCTCCACAGTGAAACATCTTATAATGGTATGAGGCTGATAGACTTTGCAGCTGCCAAAAACTAGGTAGTTAGCAGTACCAGATTTAATCATCTCGATACTCATAAGGGCACCTGGCTGTCTCCAGATCAAAGAACAAGTAATCAAATTGATCACGTTGTGGTAGATGGAAGACATTCATCAAGCGTGTTGGATGTACGATCGTTCCGAGGCGCAAACATTGATTCGGACCACTACCTTGTTGCAGCATAGGTACGTACCCGTCTAAACGTTGCAAATAAAGCACGAACAGACTTAACGCGGAAGTTGGACATCGATAGGCTGCATACACAACAGATAGCCACAGCATATTCCACTCAACTAGCCCAATTGCTTAACGCGAGCACTACTTGTCCCGATAACATAACAACGCCATGGCAACATATTGCCCACTCCATGCAAACAGCCGCAAAATGCATACTTGGATTCCAGAGACCTCCACAAAGGAATTCATGGTATGACCAGGAGTGTCGTGCTGCTACCGAAGAGAAAAATGCGGCATATAGAGCTACTTTGCAATCAGTAGCAACGCGTAGCGCGCGAGAGAGATATCGGTAGAAAAGGAGAGAAGAGAAACGTCTTTTCCGCAAGAAAAAGAGAGAAATGGAAAAGCGGGAGTGTGAAAAAATCGAGATGTACAGGAGCCAGAATGAAGTCCGAAAATTCTACGAAAGAGTGAAACATCAAAGAGATGGCTTTGGTACAGGCACATCCTCCTGTAGAGACCAGCATGGTAATCTGGTAACATATACAGATAGCGTGCTCAGGATATGGAAGGAACATTTCCCCAATCTGCTGGTATCCAATAGTAGCGAAGACGATGATACCACAGATCCAATCCCAGAAGATGGTATAGAATGTATACCGCCCGGCCAAGGTAAGGTAAAAACAACAATCAACCGGCTGAAGAATAATAAAGCAGCAGGAGCCGATGGCTTACCAGCCGAGCTGTTTAAAACCGGAGGCGACGCGCTGATAAGGTGTATGCATCAACTAGTTAGCACCATCTGGCAGGAAGAACGCGTACCCGACGATTGGAACCTGAGCATCCTATGTCCCGTCCACAAGAAAGGAGATAAGACTGTATGCTCAAACTATAGGGGCATAAGTCTTCTCCATATTGCCTATAAGATAGTGTCAGGGATATTGTGCGAACGACTAAAGCCAATGGTCATCGAAATAATTGGACCATACCAATGTGGCTTTAGACCTGGCAAGTCCACCATTGACCAGATATTTACCCTGCGGCAAATCCTAGAGAAGACCCAAGAGATGCAGATCGACATATTTCACCTTTTTGTCGATTATAAAGGAGCATTCGACAGTCCCCTCCGATCAAAGGTATTCCACGCAATGTCTGAATTTGGTATCCCCGCAAAGCTCATCCGGCTTTGTAAGATGACTTTAACTGATACTAGGTCCTCAGTTAAAATTTGAAAGAACCTCTCCGAAGAATTTTTTACCAAAAGAGGTTTCAGACAAGGAGACAGCCTTTCATGTGACCTATTCAACATTTTGCTGGAAAAGGTAATACGAGATGCAAATGTCAAAAGAAATGGCACAATTTACACCAATAGCCACATGTTACTTCATTATGCTGATGACATAGACATCATGGGACGATCAGTAAAGGAAGTAACTGATACCTTTAGGAAGGTCGAAGCAGAATCTGCGAAAGTGGGTCTGGCGGTAAACGGCGAAAAGACCAAATTGATGGTGTCGACGAGCTATACAAAGACATGAATATAGTTAAACGTATCGAGATGCAACGATTGCGTTGGCTAGGCCATATCATGAGAATGAGCGATGATGAACCCGCTAAAAAGGCGTATGAATACATGCCACATGGCGGTGCACGCAGAATCGGCAGGCCTAAGCTTCGATGGAGCAATCAAGTGGATGAAGAAATGGAAAGGCGCGGTATTCCAAAAAGTCAAGCGAAAAACAGAGAGGAATGGAGATCTTTTCTTAGTTCGGTCTATGGAACAAATGTTCTGTAATGGGCCAACTAAGTAAGTAAAGTATGGACCAAATCGGTCACTTCCATCAAAAGTTGTCGTGCGCACAATTTTTTCGAACATTTTTGAAGTTTTGTGGGGGAGGTACCTGAAGGAGTGGACCGATATGTCTTATCTTCTAGCTTAAATTAAGTTTGTACAAAATATTACGAAGGCCAAATTTTGGACCGAATCGGCAGATCCATTCGAGAGTTGTCTTGCGCTCCTACCACTACACGCGGTGTCATAGGGGTTTTTTGTATCTTTCAGACTATTTGCTCAGGAAGTATGGACTTGCCCCTGATGAAACTGATACCGTCGTATGGGGGCAGTGAATACAAGATGCTACAGCAAAAATCAACCCGATTCGGGAGCAGGTCCTAAACTGAACTTTTCAGAAATTTTGTGTGGAAGGTACCCAAAGGAGTCCATGTTGGAACCTCATCTAAGTATGGTAGAAATTTTACGGTGTGCAAAGTATGGACCAAATCGGTTACTTCCTGCAAGAGTTATCGTGCGCACAAATTTTCCGAACTTTTGTACCGGAAGGAGTGGCCCGATATAACCCATCTTCGAACTTAAACTAAGTTTGGACAAAAACATGCCAAATTTTGGAGCGAATGGTTTGATCCGGTCGAGAGTTATCCTGCGCTCCAGCCAGACAGACGGACGGATATGGCTAAATCAACTTCAAATTGTCTGAAATACATTTCGTCCAAACATACATAGGGTCTAAAACCATTATATCGATGAGGCACATTGTACCCGTTTGAAAGTGTATATACCCTCATTAGCATAAATGCTGAGGGTATAAAAATTTACCCAAGTGGACGATTTTTGGTGGACAAGCTTCGGGATCACTGGAACCTCAAATGTGAAAATTTAACTAGTTAGGTAAAAATTGTACCTAAAATCCTCAAAATGCCGAAAATCGGGGGAAACCAATCGTGGGGGCTATAAAAAACGTGGACTTATATTGACAATTTTTAGTGGTTATTGAAAACCTCAAATGTCAAGTTTCAGCTAATTCTTTAAAAAAAGTAGCTAAAAGCCTAGTTAGGTCAACAGTGTAGCTAAAATCCTCAAAATACCTTAAATAGGTTATATGGGGGCTATACCCAAACGTGGACCTATATAGTCCATCTTCGAACTTGACCTGCCTATGGAAGAAGGACAATCGGGTTCAAACGTTGAGCGATCTATTTCAATTATTGCGGACGCTAGAGTAATTACAAGAGACGGACGTAGCTAGATCGTCTTAGAATATATGATTGCAAATGATTAGTTCGATGTCTTACAAATATAAAAACGAACTTAATATACACGGTGCTATTGAATCAAATTTAAATGGAAGGTACTTACACCTGAAAAAAAAAACAAAAAAACGCCGGAGCGCTTTTTAAATAAATCGCGATTCAAGTTGACATTTTTAGGGGTTGTTCAGGTTTTCACGATTTTGCTTAGAAACCACAAGTCCCTACAGCGATTTTTTTTTTTTTGGATTTTTCTCATGTATGAATATTGTTGCTTAAGAATTCACAAAAACGTCCCCTGTGTAAGCGGTTTTCATTAAATGTTAGTTAAGGCGCACCCTTCATGGCATTGTTTTATAAGGGGGCGATACAGTCAATGCATTGTCCCAATTTGAACTTCAATATCCCAAAAATGATAAAACCTACGAAAATACCGTAAAGGCCAATCTTATAGAGATTTTCATAGCTACAACATTTTTTCAGTCTCATTTTGATAGGATTTGCGGTTTCTAAACAAAATCGTGAAAACCTAAACAACCCCTAAAAATGTCAACTTGAATCGCAATTTATTTAAAAAGCGCTCCGGCGATTTTTTGTTTTTTGATTTTTCTCATCTATGAACATTAGGGTTATGACTTTTTGAAATTTTTCCTCAAAAATGATTTCCTATAGCAGGGATGAATGAACTTTTGCCTATTAATCACTATTCTATCGTTTATTCCATTGAAATATAAAAAAAGTTCACGCACAAATCGATTTTAAAAAAATAATTTTTTGAAAAAATATATGAAATGAAAAAAAATTTTTTTTCAAAAAATTATTTTTGTTGCACGAATGAATAAATATAAGCCTACTAATAACTATAATAACGTTTATTTCATTCAAATATTAAAAAAGTCCCGAAAAAAGTCACTTTGAAAAAATTTTAAATTTTTTGTTTTTTGTTAAAAAATTATATTTTTGAATAAAAGCGTTTACGACATTTTTACGATTCTCAGAATTGAAGAAAAATAGTGAGAAATAAATTTTATGCCATTTTAATTATCTCATGTGGCTCTAAAGTTTATTTTCAATTATATATCTGTTTTCAGTGACTTCAAATATTGCCCATAATTTTGATAAATTCAAATTTTGAAATCATTTTGTGCGTGAGGTTTTTTCACCGAATCACCTTATAATTAAGATTTTATGTAATCTTATGGCAAAACTCATCACGCTATGATGCAGGGATATGAGGTTGTAAAAAAGTCAAAACCCTAATGAACATATTAGTTGCAGAATCCGCAGGTGTAAGCACCTTCCGTTTAAATTTGATTCAAGAGCACCGTGTATACCCTCCATACTATTGTGGAGGGTATACAAATTATCCAAAAGGCTTTTAGAAATCGGTGTTGGTGCGGGAACATTTTTAACAGAATCGCACGTGCACTGGCGTATTTTTTTACATATTGTCACGAATACTAACTGGGAGATTTATTTTATTTTAGTATTCCGGATGAGGGAGAATAAGTCCTGTTTTTCTTTAAAAATAATATTTTTCTCACAAACTCTGCACCTCTAAATATAATATGTTTTTATTTATCCTTGGCCATGGTTTGTATTACCAAATTCAGTTATAGATTTTTAGATGTTTCAAAATTAATTGACTTTTCATTAACTCAAACTACAATATTGAATAACGCAACGGATAATCCCGTCCCCCATTGGATATAATTCCAATTATGATAACGTTATGTTTATGTAATCTTCTTACGCTGTACAATCAACTGAAGCAGGTCAACATTAAAATTAAAAATTTCTACCTTTTAGTATCTCTGGGCTCATATCATCTAATTTGTTGCCATGCCATCACCATCATCAGTATCATAGTCTTAAACAGGGGATGTGTGTGTGTGTGTGCGCCTAACCTAACGCTCTTCTTTGCCGTGAAATGTTCAACATTTCACTTAATTAATTAAAAATTATTAATTTTAACAGCACCACTTGCCACCGAAAATTATTCTTCTTTAACGAAGTGCATGCACCAGGTTAACAAAATTATGTCAAGTATGTTGCACTTTATGTTGCTGCTGCTGTTGTTGGTTGGCTCAGGTAGGGTCCAACATGTTCTATCATCATTAATCTAAATCAACATGTGTATATAAGAGTTCTCCTTGGTTGAGTGTGTCGGTGTGTGTGCGTGTATTTTGAGTGAGTATTTGCAAGTGGTTCATGCTGCCACTAAAGGACAGCAACATGAAATGTTTACCTCAAACATTAACAAAGTTCACAGCATGAAATACTGTAACATAATTAAGTTCTTACATAAATATGCATTTTAATATAATTTATTTTTTGAGTAAATCCTATACATATATGTAGAAAATATAAAATTTGTACACGAAAGAATTGGGACCACTATTTTTGTAAAATATCGAGATTTTCTTTTTTTTTAATTAATTTCTCGTTGGAAATCGAGCTTAATGATCAATAATGCATCTGAAAAAGGAAAGCCGACGACTCGAACCCACACACCCACCACTATGTGACATGACATGTTTCGCCTTTGGTAAAGGCTTCTCAGACATATCGGATGTGGGACGGCTTCGCTATCATCTAACATTTACTCTTTCAAATGCAATTTGTTTTTTACAATGCTGAATATGTTTTCAGTCATTGTATGGCTTTCATGACAAACGCTAAGCGTAGTCTTTGAAAGTTATGAGTTTGGCTCTGAACACTAACACGCCGTGACGACACTTTTTTCCTTGTGTTTTTCGAGCTTAATGATCGATAATGCATCTGAAAAACGAAAGCCGACGGCTCGAACTCACACACCCACCACTATGTGATATGACATTTTCGATTTATCTAACTTATAAAAAATTTAAAGATCAACACTGCAAATTCAAGACGGCAGCAAAACCGTTATAAAGAAACCGTTGGAAAGAAACTACCAGCATTTCTCTTTGTTCTACTTTCATCTTGAGTGATCAGTGACCACTGGTCAATGGGCTTGTCCAAAACGCAAAACGTACTCCAATAATCCTGCTAAGGAAATTGACAATTTTAAACGTACAGTAAAACAGGAGAATCTGGATCCTGATATTTAAAAATGGAAATCAAAGAAAGGGATCGGCAGGAAATATCCAAATTCCAACGGAAAATAAATTTCGAATCCACCTAATATTTCTTCTATATCTATGTATGTATATGTAGTTACATAAACATGTACGTATAAAAATGACATGTAAAAGGTCCTACCTATGAAGCGTATACGTGTGTGTGTATATTGTTGTATGGTTTATAGCACCTTTTATGTTTAATTAGTTATGCTTTAATTAATATAAACTAACGGGACAACAATAATTAATTGATTCTATAAATTTGCCAAAGTAAAACCAAGCCATGACTGTAATAACATGGCTTGTCCAATTATGTCCATGTTTACCTCTAATCAGAAATAAATTATGACGGGGGTTTTGTTCAGTTGTTGGTATATTTACACACGGTGTATGTATGTATATGTATGGCAGCAATTTGTTTCTAATCTAAAATCTAAATACAATGAAGGCACGTAATAAACATAATTTTCAAAAACAACACTTTTGATGAAGGAAACATATTTATGGCGGGGCAGTGCGCCAATGTTTTGATGTGGGTATACCGAATATGTGTATGTTGATTTGATTTTTATTTTCCGCATACATACATTCCGCATATTAAATATAAATTAATTACTCGCTGGAATATGGGATGTGAAATAACAAAAAAAAAACAAAGAACTGTTACTTGCTTAGTTGGCTACAACAGAACATTTGTCCTTAAAGCCGAACCCCAAAATTTCTTCCAAGAATAAAACTTGGGAAATTAGGTAAAAGTTTTTTACTACGAAAAACTAAAAAAAAAATGATTTGTGTTGAAACTGTGGCCTTTGCCAAGAACAAATCACTTTTCAACACATTAGAAATACTATAGCACTTTAGACATACTATACACGGTGCTCTTGAATCAAATTTAAATGGATGGTGCTTACAGCTCGGAAGTTTTTGCGGATTCTGAAACTACAATGTTCATAGATGAGCAAAATCAAAAAACAAAAAAAAAATCGCCGGAGCGTTTTTTATATAAATCGCGATTCATATTGACATTTTTGCTTGGAAACCGTAAGTCCTATCAAAATGGAAATAAAGAAAATGTTGTAGCTATCAAAATTCTCTACAAGATTGACCTTAATGATATTTTCGTAGGTTTTACAACCTTTGAGATATAGAAGTTAATATTGGGACAATTTAAATTCAATTCAATTCTTTATCGTCTCCTTATAAAACAATGTCATGACTGCAATTTCCCAACTTAAACTTATATATCTAAAAAAAATGGTACAACCTAGGAAAAATTACATAAGCCAGCCTTGTAGAGAATTTTAGCTATACGAATTTCTCAGTTCCCATGCCGATAAGACTTGCCGATTACGCTTTTGTCACCTGTAGCGAAGACCCTTGAGGCCTTAGTCCTCCCCAGCATTAGAAATAGCTAGCAAGTTGCCGATCATCACCATGGATTCCGTAAGCAGCACAGCACGACAACTGCGCTGCACGCCATCTCCACACATATTTGTCGAGGACTCAACCAGGAGCGGCCGTGTGATAGAAGAGTAATGGTGGCGCGTGACTTATCAAAAGCTTTTGATACTATCAAGCACTCCACGCTGTTCGAGGACATCGATCAGACAAACCTCGGGCCAAGTCTGAAACGTTGGATAGTCAACTATATGTGTGGTCGCCAGTCGTATGTGGAATTCAGGAACAAGAAACCCAAGCCCCGTAGAGTGAAACAGGGAGTTCCCCAAGGAGGGGTGATATCTCCGGAACTGTTTAACCTCTACCTTTCCTGTATTCCGCCCCCTCCAGACGGCATTGAGATCATAACGTATGCGGATGATTGTACGATCCTGGCGTCAGGTACCTATACTGATGACATCTGTGAGAGACTGAACTTCTATTTAACCGATATTACTACCTTTTTCCACGCGAGGAACATGCAGATACCCGCCACTAAATCGACGGCCACTCTGTTCACCACATGGACGGCGCAGTATAGAAGAGAGTTGAATATCAGGGTCGATGGTAGCAGAATTCCGGCCACAAACTGCCCCAAAATTCTAGGGGTCACATTCGACACCACCTTCACGTCGTCCGCGCATGCCGCAGCTATCTGCGATAAATTGAAATGTAGGAACACGCAGTGGGATAAGATTCAAATCTTCCAGTACGACAACATAATGAGATGCTATCGTTGCAGTACTTGCTCGGGTGTTACCGTGAGAGCATCCCAATCACCATCTGCTGGCCACCGATACATCCAGGCATATCAGGCAGGTTTGAACAGCATTCACACGGACACAGTTGCTAAGACCATAAGCAGTTATTGTGTGAAAGCAGTCATCGGAGCACATCCCCCATCTATCGCAGCTGAAGAGCGTCAGCTGCCACGACAAACCAGAGTAGTTTTGGCTCAATTACGCTCGGGATATTGCAGTCGCCTAAATTCCTATTGGGCGGGAATCGATCGCACCGTGCAAGACATCTGCCCAGTATGCGGCATGGGCCCGGCCCGCACGATATTAAGCACCTATTCAACTGTCCCGCCAAGCCTACTCATCTGACTCCAGTGGATCAGTGGTTACATCGCATCGAAGTAGCCAACTTCCTGGAACTGGAGATAGACCCAGAGCCAGATTGAACAGGAGAACGAACATACAAACATAATAATAAAACACTGTTACAACAACAACCACCTTGTGGTAAGGGGTATTATGTCTTTGTGCATTAGTTTGTAACATGCAAAAGGAAACGAGATAGACCCATAGTTGCTTTTAGAGATATACATATAATAACTTTCTGAGTCGATTTACGCATGTCCGTCTGTCCATGTATTTTTGTAAACAAAGTACAGGTCGCATTTATTGTCCGATTCGCATGAAAATTGGGTAAGATAGTTTTTTTTGGCCAAAGGACGAAAACTATTTATTTTGGTGAAAATCGGTTCAGATTTGGATATAGCCCCCATATATATTTTCGCCCGATTTGAGGCATTTGGTGCACCAAACTCGCAAATTCTGTCCAATTTTGATCTAATTTGGAAAATGTCACCAAATTTGGACTAGAAATGAGTGTGCCATTAGATTTGGATATAGCTCCCATATATATTTTAGATTAGATTTTAGATATTTCGTGGATTAAACACACAAATTCTATCCGATTTCAATGAAATTTGGAATGTGTGACGCAATTTAGTCTAGAAATAAGAGTGCTAAATTATATAGAAATCGGTTCAGATTTGGATATAGCACACATATACAATCTCGGCCGATTTTAGGTATTTGGTGCACGAAACACGCAAATCATGTCCGATTTCAATACATACTAAAACGTGTTCCTTTGTTGAAAATTTTTAGTGAAGAAATTTCTGGGCCATTGGGAACATCATCATCATGTTGCTAAAATCCTCAAAATACCCTAAATTGGGTGGTGTTGTTATGCCAAAACGTGGACCTGTATAGCCCATCTTCGAACTTGACATGCCTATGGATAAAAAACACTCGGATGCAAAATGTTAGCGTTCTTTCTCAATTATTGCGGACGATAGAGTGACTACAACGGACGGACACTGCTAGATCGTCTTAGAAGTTTATCCTGATCAAGAATATATATACTTTATATGTCGCAAATGGTTACATTAAAACAAACTTAATATGCCCTTCATACTTGCTGGAGTGTATAAAAAATTGGGTTTAAGCGGAAAAACATCACGAAAAAAATTACAAACCATTTTATATTTCTACTGCACTAAATCAGATCACGAAAATATTGAAAGTAAGACAGAATTTGATAATAAAAATACCAATAGTAGGGAAGGTTGTCATATGTGGGTCCCAGAGTCGTTGGCAGGGTATTGTTGTAGGGTATTTTCTTTGTACGTTGGTTGCGGGCCCATGATACATGACCTTACGATAATGTAATGCCTAAATGTCCTCTGTCCCATTACAAAATAAATATTTGTTGAATTAAATTTCTTCCTGCCTTTGTAAATATCCATTCATACATACATCTAACATTTCCATTAGTTATTAAATTATAAAACCTTTCACATGTGCACACAATGCATTCACATAATACTCGAGCATCTTTTATTTAAGTTTTTTACATATGTTTGTTTACCCAAGCCCTAAAGTTAATTTCACATCATTTCCGGACCTTAATATTAAAGGCAATCTAATTATGGCTAACAGACTAGGACAATATAACTAATTTGAACATGCCCCCAAACATATGGACTTCAAAGACAAACACAGGATTCGCATTGCTTTCTAATACCGTACTAGGAATTCTTCTTAGAAATTATATTCTAGTCCTGCATATTATGCTGTTGGCTTTTAGAAAGATTAACATAATTTTCTATATCTTTCAATGTCTGCATAAGTATGTTTACCATAACTACTTAAAACCTTTAAATAGACACACACATATGCATCTATGTATATGGGTGCTAGGTTTGTAGATATCCTTGAAAGCAAACTTGAACACGTGCCCATTTAAAAGGTTTTATTGCCTGCCATATGACTTAGGTTTGCTTTGCTTTTGTATATTCAAATTTTGTAGTTGGCACTGGGGTACATGTGCGGTATCATTTCTTTTGGATTGGAGGTGGCCACCAGCAAGCAGCAGTGCCTTCATGCTTGTTTAATTACACAAAATGTAATTTATTAAATACGATGATGTCATGTTAATCTGTTTTTAGCAAGTAATTAACAATGCTTTTACATGCCTATGAACACAAACATGCACATACACACACACACACACCAAATACATGGATAGAGACACACACATTTGTTTTCAATGATACACCCAATAACTTACAAACACACGTATATTGCGCCAATTTCCTATCATACCTCTGTGTGTGTGGGAATAAACCGTTATTAGTACCACATAAATTTGAAGAACAAAATCGTTTTGATTGGTTATTTTGTCAGGATTAATTGAATAAATGTCGTTGACATGAAGCTACAAAATTGACTTTCCACAAGCACCAACTTCTGTCAGAAAGATAATTACATTTGAATGACTCAGCTAAGTGGGTTCGTGATGGTAATTTACATGTCCTCATCAAAACATCCTACTAGACAAGTATCTGCATAATATGCCCTTGGCTTTTATTTTCCATGCATGAGGAGTATTTAGTCATTGGTTAAGATGACAATGATTAGGCAGAAGAAGGATGTGGTTTTTGGTAGTTGTATGTATTCATTAACATATATGGTATTTGTTCTTCATGAGGGGGGTCTCTTGTGGCTCTTACAAAGAAGGATATGAATTTAATTAATATTGCCAATATACTTTTATTAGGAAAAATAAATATTAATATGGATATCTTAATATGGACTTAATTGGATTTTTTGAAAAAAGTAAAATAGATTCAAAGAATATTTAAAATGTTACTAAGAAACAAGCACAAAATATGCCGTTAGGGAATATATACATATATGTATGTATAACACTGATTATGCGAACGAACATGTATTTCCCGAGCGCTCGATCTCGTGTTGTATCTCGCGTTCCTGAAAAAAGCATATCGTTATAATCATGGCCATAACAACTACATGTGGTAAAACTTTAAAAATGATTCGAGAAAAGTCCCTGAATTGTACCTTAGCAAACATTTGCGAACTTTTGTGGGGAAGTACCGGAAGAAGTATAGCCCATTTTCAAACTCTATGAAAATTTCAAACAAAAAAGTTAAAGTTTTGTTCCAAATCTCCTACTTCCTTCGAGTCATTACAAGTGGCGTCAGCAGGAGTATGTGGGAGCTTTTCTCAGAAAGAATGGAATTCGACACAAGTAAATATATCCCTATAATCAAAAAACTGTTGATACCCAAGTAGAAACTCTATAGACTTGAAGAGTATTGTAACGGTATTTTTAACGAAACAGTATGCAAAATAATGGGAGAGTCGAGTGGGTGGAGTTACAGTTGGCGAAGTTGATCATTATGCATCGATTTTTTTAATAAAAAGTTAAAAAATTACAACATTTGTAGTCAGTACCTTCTTAGTGAACAGGAGCGACATCAAGAAATCAAGATACAGTTTGCAACATTAAAGAAAGAGCTTTATAATTTGGTACGGAAGTTTATATTAACCTAAAGGTGTTTGGTATTGAAAATCTGCTATATCGGTGAACAGTTTAATATAGCCACCATAGAACGGTACCTCGCGATTTTCGATATTTTGAAGTGTTTAGCCTCATTATGCCACCGCAATGGCTGCAATGTGGCATGCCTGCAAAGAAATGTTGGTATAGGCTCCCGATTACATATATCCCCCATAGATCAGTACTTCCCGATGTCGCGATTTTTTAAAGTTACCTTACCAATCCGAAATAGATGGAAATCAGTATATAGTCGTCGTTGAGGATATAAAATATTCCGGAATTGTCGGTACGGGTCTACAACGGTACCTCCAGATTTTCCATAGACTTATGGGTTTTCTCTCCTTATTCCACCGAAATGACTGCAATTTGGTATTTTGTCTCCGTTGGGGGTACTAAGTATTCCTGCGGAGAATTTTTTTATAGGCCCATGTCTACATGTAGCCCCTATAGAACGGTTCCTCCTAATTTTTTGGAATTTTTAGCCACAACTATTTCGTTTGAAACTGTTGCCATTTGACATTTAGTCTTCGTTGGGTACATAATATATCCCGCAGAGAATTGTCTTTTGAAGTATTTGCTAGGGTTTAGCTGCATTACCTTACTGAAATGGCTAAAATTTGGCATTTAGTCTCCATTAGGGCCAGTAAATATTCCTGCATATATTTGTAAGTCCAAGTTTTCATTTAGCCCTTTAAAACGGTACCTCCTGATTTTGGGAGTTTTGAAGCCTTTTGTTAGTAGTATTATTTATCTTCGTTGGGGTTATAAAATATTCTGAAAGGTCCAAGTTTTGATATAGCCCCCATAAAACTGATGAAATGTGGTTTCAGTCGCAGATGAAGCCGTCTCACTTGTTAAGACTTTATGTGACTGGTTTAATTGAGCCTGAATCTTTAGCTTCTCTGACAACGAGATAGGTTTCTACGGCCTCGTTGTCTTCGATGCCAATGGAGTCAGATTACTCGACCCAGCCGCAGACACTACTGGTGTTCGCAAGCGACTCGAGCACCCTGAAACAATCGGATTTCCATATTTACCCAGAACCGGTCATGACATCGCAGCTGCTTCTAGGGTCAGGATCCGATCAATCGGGAGGAAACGCTTTAGAACGTGAGAGTATTTCCTCTTAAAACGCCTCACGAATCGCAGTTTCAAAGTGCTCCTACGGGATTCCGCTTTGTGGCAATACTCGGATTTCTGTCATCATTCCTCTCCCTAGCCTTACTGTACTTAGTTCTTAGTGGTTCATCTCAGAGAAGGGTGGTCCTGTCGGTTGCTACGCTCATCTTATCCTCAAAGGAAGTTAAACTGTCACCCCTAGGTTTATACTCCCAAGTGTAGCTGAGGAAGGCAGCTCTCTGTAGATCCTTGTCTGACATTGGGATGTCTTCCCAGCTACTTTCCAGCGACACTGTCTAAGATGAGCACGCTCTAGAATTCCATTGGTAAGAGTCTGAGTCTGAGACCAACGGTCATCCACAGGATGGAGACCAACGGTCATCCATTGTACGCCTAATTCTTGCATATCTCTAGTATGGTGGAATGTTCTGAACAAAACGACATATTTAAACAAACTGAACAGCGTCCAAAGAGTGGCATCACTACTAATCACTGTGCCATGAGGAGCACTCCACAAGCAGCCTTAAATGTGCTACTAGATCTACATCCACTGGACCTAGTAGTGCAGGAACTGGCAACAATGAATGTACCTTGTCTTAAGGAGCTAGGTTCATGGCGAAGTTCCGAGCACGGACGAACTGCAATCCTACGTCGATTCGGACTATCAACGGCCTCTGGGAACATTAGTGACTATATATAACGACAAATGTGCTTCGAGGCAACGAAGGTGCACATACCCCAAAGGGATGATTGGACATACAGTAGCCCACCACAATACGGTATGGAGATCTATACTGACGGCTGTAAGATGGAAACAGGCACAGGAGCAGGTGTCTATAGCAATTCCCTTGATCTACGACTTTCATACAAGTTGAGCGAATATTGTAGTGTCTTCCAAGCCGAAGTTTTTACGATCAGAAAGGCCGCGGAACTGATAAACAACATGAGAGGGGACATAGTTGGACCGGTGACCATTTATGTTGATAGTCAAGCGGCTCTAAAATCACTCAGGACCCATTATATCAAGTTCGCGGCTGTTCTGGACTGCAAACACGCTTTGGAGCCACTAAAATCAATCGTCACCTTGTGTTGGGTCCCAGGGCACTGCAACATCGAGGGAAACGAGGCAGCCGACGAACTGGCACGCTGCGGATCAGAGTCACAAAACATTGAAATCGACAACTCCATCAAGCCACCACTGTGCCACTTCAGGAGAAAAATAGAAGAGAAATGTCGGGATAAATTCTGCCAACAATGCCAAAATACGTCAAGCTGCAGAACATCAAGGGCGGTTTGGCCAATCCCGTCCAAGTCAAGAACCGCCTTACTGCTCACCATGAAGAAATCCTATCGGAAACTAGCAGTGGGTATCATCACGGGTCATTGTAAATGGGAAGAAGGCGATACAGCTGACTACTGTAGGCTGTGCGACGATAAGGAAGAAATAGAGACGATCGAGCATCTACTATGTCGCTGTCCTATGCTCACTTCAAGAAGACTGCGCATCGTGGGCGTACACAACACCCAATCTCTAACAGCATTCTGCCAAACAGAGCCGTCAGATCTGCCACACATTGCCAAGAGCCTGAGATGGCTTCAACGAACTGAGAACGCGACAAACACCAGCTTTACACAAAACAACGTTCCTCAATCTTAAACCGGAAACCGTACTCCTCACATCAATAATCATCTCTACAACAACTAACGAACACTACTGGATCACCAATATCCATCATCACGCTAGCAATAATCATCGACACACCAGTCATCAAGTCATTACCCCCCATTTCTACATCAACTTTATAACTGTAACACAACCATCAAAACTATATCACACCAATATCCTCTGGATATCGATCAATTCCGTGGTCTGTGGAGTGTATAGTGTTTCTGACGGTGTCCATTATCAGAGTAGATTTGTCGTCTCTGTCCGAATTTGAATTTTGCAGCATTTCCCTTTCACTACCATGATAAGGCGCCCAGGTATTAACGAGGCTAGTACAGTAGTTGCCCCGACTGCAAAACTGAAGCATCGACGATATGCTACGGCTACAAAATTAGAAAATATCTTTAAATTCTTTGAATACCCCCTGAGTCCTTATTGGATATACGGGGTTCATAGAAAAATTGATTCAATCCATATTGTAATACGTTTTGAAACAAACTTTTGGAAAGGGAGGAAACTTTAGTCCTAGCTGACAGAAGGACTTAAATGAATTCTGAGAGTTATTACCGGTATAAATCGCTCGCAAAACCCATTTTTCATTCCGATCATTTAAATGAGAATTTTTCTAGGAAAGGAAAGCGTTAAACTTTGTTTAGACTGTGCACTTATACGATGATTAAGTGTATTATATAGATTTATTTGACATATATTGTGAAAATGACAAAATAAGCGACTGGATTTGCTTAAACAAGCGTAACAAGCTTTTATTTTGACCAAAGGTGGATTTATTATTACACCACAATGCGCGATTTAACAGGCCTCCATTTTTGATACACAATACAATAAATTATTAAAAATCTTCAAAATCATCTTAATATGTTTCGTTTGAAATTCCCATTTTTTTTAGAAAATTGTTACTAGAATTTCGGTCTAATTATAGATCCTGAAATGACTTTAACCTTAACTTTTTTCTCAATACTAAAAACTTTAAGTATTTATAGCAGCGATTCAACAAATTACAACCTTTTACTACAGAAGGAAGGCGCCAAAATTTGTCCTTTGAAATTGTACGACCACTACAATTTTCATCGAACAAATTGCATTATTCGATTCCATCCAAAACCGGGTAAAATGAAATACAACGATTTAAGTTCCCAAGCCACTGAATAATGATTTGTTATGTAGGAAAAATGTAAAAAAGGTCATAAGTGAAATAGTTGTGATGGCCCAGATGGTGAACGGAAACAATGTAAAATTGCCATAAAATCAACAACAAAGACGACGATTTCTAAGCTGGTTTCCCCCATCGTCCGACATTGGTCATAACAGTAATAAATGTTCGTATTCATAAGCTCATAGCACAAAAAAAAGAACAAGGAACTGCTTACCTCCTGTACATAGTTATATTATTCCAGACTTTGTGCTTTCATGTGTTTGTTGTTGTAGCCTCTTTAGTTTCGAGCAAATTTGACCGTAGAACAGAGAAATCACCAAACCCTAACCATTCAAAAGGCGAATTGTTACACATTTGAGTTTATGCTTGAGGTTGAGTGATTTGCTGGTAACTGGGCTGCTATCACAATGTGCTGGGTGTTCGTGTGTGCGTGTTTGTGTGTGATGATATCAACAGCAAAAAATCTCTTGCTGGGTTGAACAATTGTTGGAGAAGTAGTAAAAAATAAATTGCCGTTACAAAAACTATTATTTGTGACAAAGGAAACCTAACTATGCGTAGTATAAAGCTTGTCGTTGAGCTCCTTTTCTAGATTTCGAAGTATTTATTTGTGTGTGTGTGTGCGTTGGATATTTTTTGTGTTTGCTGAGGTATTTGTGTGTGTATTTGTGTTAAAATAAATGTCCTTGTTGCTGGGATGCAGAACTGGGGTCCAAGCAGAGCCAAAGCAATATGATGACTTATTTCTGAAAATAGTCATTCTTCTTTTTTTTTTGTCAAATGACACCACCCCCGCTCACAGAAATAACTACTCTAAGGGGTAAATGGTTTGAGTTTATTAGTATGAGTGCATTTCTATAAAAAGAACAAAGATACTTAAAATGACAAGTCCTCACAAAAATGGGAAATTCGAACAACCCGAGAAAAAAGGCAACCAATTGTTAATGACACTTCCGAAAAAGGGTATACTACTACGGAAAAGCAGACCAACCAAGTCGCTTGACACAAACTCACAAAATTCATAAATAACTTTTCTACCAGCAACAAAAAAAGTATGTTACGAATATGAGCACAATAACAACTGGAGATAAATGACTACAATGGCGCAGTAGGGTATAGTGTGTCCTGATTTTTTCACAAAAGTTGCATGAAAGGGAAAACTTTTGTGCTTCTTTTCTTGAGTTCATAAAATTGCTAATAGTAGTTTGGAGAAAATCATAAAGAGCTAAAATAATTTCTTGCATTAAAAAAAGTTGCCGAACAGAAAAAATTTAATACTATACCTTGACTTAATGTTAATACTAAGTGGGGGGGAGGGGTTTATTATATAAAATTTGCACTAAAATATCTTTTGGTTGGTATTCACACCTAGATAAGCGGAAATAAGGATAGGCTTGAGGAGAAGGTTCTTACTGAGAAGACTCATAGAATTTTTATGCCTAAAAATCGTTCAGAAAATACAAAGATACATTTTCGCCAAATTTCGAAAATTTAGCTTGTATGTATATACTGAGGCTAAAGATGATGTAAGGGATGAAAGATACCAAGCAACGTCCCTGAACGGCTTTAACATGGCATAGCCCAGGACTTATCTTGGCCTCTCTTTTATCTCAAGTGGACACTAACCACCCCTTGGTGTCACCTGGGAAGCTGCCTTTAACACCCGTTATAGGTAGTTAGCTAAAATGTGCAGCGCGTTCACCCATAAGAACGTTAAAACTTGAGTGGGCTTTGGGATAGTAACCCTTTCCTCCAGAATCCAACATGCTATGGGAAAAAAGCTAAGAAAAAGGAAAAAAACCCTCTGAAGTTTACGACCGCCGCAAACGTATTAAGGAACACTTTTTATACAGAAGCTGCTGTTTACGCACTGGCAGATGTACATGCAAAGTACAAGGCCGATATTATTGGCCTAAAGGAAATACGATGGATTGGGAACAACACCTAAAAGTGACGCACAGCATTGCGGATTTGTAGTAATCGGATAGTCGGATATTAAAACATCTGGTCTCCAGCTACACCCTGGTGAATGAAAGACCTGCTACAATTCGGATAAAAGTTATATTCAGTTTTTTGCACTCATGCTCCCACTGAAAGCATGGACGAGCAGGCCATATATTTTACAAACGCTTAGAAAATATAAAAATTATTCTAGGCGTTTTAAATGAAAATTTTCAAAGGATGTATTTGGCCCAACAGCCGGGAAGTTCAGTCTCACAGTGAAAAGTATTACAGTGGAATAAAGCTGCTAGACTTCGCAGCGGCAAAAAGTTAACACTACCAGATTTAAGCAACTTGACATGCATAAGGGATCACGTTGTGATATATAGAAGACATTCATCGAGAGTGTTGGGTGTACGATCGTTCCGAGGAGCAAACATAGACTCCACGATGCTGCAACATAAGTACGTACCCGATTACACGGATGTTGGAAATCGGTAAGCTGCAATCACAACAGACACACTCAACAGCACAGTCCATTATTCTGGCGCAATTGCTTAATGAAAGCACTGCTCGTTCCGATGACATATGTGGTAAAATATTGCCCACTCCATGCAAACAACCTCAAAATCCATACTTCGATCCCAAAGACCTCCACCAAGGAACGCACGAAGAGAAAAATGCGGCATGTGAGGGTACTCTACAATGCGTAGTGCACGAGAGAGCTATCGGGAGAAGAAGATGCCATTTCCCATATTCATATTAGGTCAAAGATATATCCGAACGGTGTGTCTTAAGACACCATTTGTAGAGAAGTATAAGCAATTATTGCAAATTGTTGGTATCAAATACTAGCGAATATGACTAAAATGCCACAGATCCGATCCCCGAAAAGGGGATACGACCGGCCATGTTGGTGACAAAAGGAATAAACCGGCTAAAGAATAACAAGTAAGAAAATCGTTAAGTTAGGCCGGGCCGAACTTTTTATACCCTCCACCACGAACTGTATTGAAGTGAATTCCAAAAATTGCGAAAATTGGGATATATCGTCCTATGGGGGCTATATGAGGGCGTTGACCTATACCGAGAAATTTCAGGTGGAAGGTTGTATACCCTTAACGAAGACTAACTACCAAATTTCAGTCATTTCGGTGGGATATTGAGGTCATTACCTTCAAAATACCAAAAATCAGGAGGTACCGTTCTATGGAGGCTATACTAAGGCGTGAACCTGTACCGACAAGTTTCTGGGAGAAAATTTTATACCCCAAACGAAGACTAAATACCAAATATCAGCCAGTTCTGGGGAATATTGAGGCCGCAACCTTCAAAACACCGAAAATCGTGAGGTAAGTTCTATGGGGGCTATAAAAGGCGTGAAACTATACCAACAAATTGCTGGGGGAAAGTTTTGTACCCCCAACGAAGAAAAAATATCAAATTTCAGCCATTTCGGTGGATTAATGTGGTCACAACCTTCAAAATACCGACAATCTGGAGGAACCGTTCTATGGGGGCTATATGAAGGCGTGGACCTATACCTACAAATTTCTGGGGGAACGTTTTGTACGAACGAAGACTAAGTACCAAATTTCATCCATTTCGGTGTGATAATGAGCCTTAAACCTTCAAAATACCGAAAATCGGGAGGTATCGTCCTATGGGGACTATATCAAAATGTGGACCTATGTAAACATTTTATGGTAGAAATGTTTCTTAGCCTCTGGAAACACAAAATACAAAGTTACAACCGATTCTGGACTAATACATTCAAAATATCGTAAAGAGACGCGTACTATATTTGAGGTGTTATATGGGGGCTATACGAAGACATGGGCATATATAAACAAACTTTGGTAGATATATTTTTTAGCATCTGAAAACACATAATACCAAATTGCAACCAATTCGGTGGTCAAATGGGACAAATATCTTAAAAATTCCTTAAAACGACTACGCGTCACGCGTCTCTTTGTATGGGGGCTATACGAAAACGTGGACCTACAGAGCCCGCCTTCAATACCAAAATCCTACGTATATATTATAGATTTTACCAAAATTACATCCACCTACTTTAATCCGTTCGGCCGCTAGAGTGATTTCCACAGACGGACAGACAGACGGACGGACATGGCTATATCGATGTAGAATTTCAAGCTGATCAAGAATATATATAGTTTGTGGGGTCTACAATGATTATTTCGAGTTGTTGAAAACGGAATGACAAACTTAATATACCCCCATCTTATGGTGGAGGGTATAAAAAAGCGGCAGGTATCGATAACTTACCATCCGAACTATTCAAAACCGGAGACGACACGCTGATAAGAAGAAAGCGTACCTGACGAATATAACCTAAGCATCCTGTGTTCCGTCCGAATAGGGATAAGACTGTGTTCTCTAACTATAGGGACATAAGTTTGCTCCCTATTGCTCAGGATATTTGTTGAACGATTGAAGTTTATTGTCAATGGAATTAATCATACCAATGCTGCCTTTGACCAAACAAATCCACAATTCACCGGTTATTGCGTATCCTGGAAAAGACCTGGAAAAGACCCAATTACCATATTTTGTCGATTATAAAGCAGCATTCGATAGCCCATATACTCAAAGTAATTACAAGCCATGTCTGAATTTAAAATCCTTACAATGTTCATTCAGCGTTGTAAGACGACAATGAATAAAACCCGTACCGCAGTTAAAATAGCAAAGAACATCTCTGAACCATTTAGTACCAAAAGAAGTTTCGGGCAAGGAGACAGCCTTTCGCGTGACCTATTCAACATTTCCATGGGAAAGGTTATACGAGATGCAAACGTAAAGGAAGAGGCACAATAAACACCAGTAGCCACATGATACTTTCCTATGACGACGACATTGACATCATGGGTCGATCAGTAAAGAAGTAGCCGGACGTTTAGGACAGCCGAAAGAGACGCAGCTAAAGTGGGTCCGGTAGTTGAGGCAGTAAAACACGTTGTCTATCTCGGCACCACCGTAAACCCAACAAATAACATCAGTTGTGAAATAAGAAAAATAATTGTATTGGTCAACTTATGCTACTTTGACTTAAAAAAGCAGCTTAATAACAAAGCCACATTTCATCAAAAACAAATAGCACTTTACAAAACACCGATACTACCCGTGCTAATGTATGGTTCCGAAACCAGGGTACTTGGGTAAGACAGAGCTTGGTGTGTTTGGGAGAGATATTTTTTATTATGAAGATCTACGACCCAATATGCGTTGAGGGTTAATATCGACGTCGTCTGAACCGCGAGCTGTATCTGTTATACAACGACACCAGTATAGTTAAATGTATGAAGATACAACAATTGCGTTGGTTAGACCATGTTATATAGTCCAGTCAAAACAGACATGCGTATAAGGGAGAAATAGCAAACATTCCCACAAAGCTGCATTTTGGTGGGAAGCTAGGGTTTGCCATTAATAGTAACATCCTAAATGTCCCCATTGATCCCATGTGTGCAAACGAAATAACTCAGTGTCAAAGGTAATTTATGGAGGCCTTATTCATTTTTTTTTAATTTTTCTCAAAAATGGTAGGACCTATCAGAAATCGATTGTAGTAAAAGTTGTAAGCTTAAAACTTGCCTGTATGACTTTTCACTAGGAGTCACCATTCTTGAGATATCGTGATACATGTGTCAAATTACACATGTGAAGAAGTAAGCCGCGTAAGAACATCATGATGTGGGCCGGTTAAACACACAACGCCATGTGTTAGGTATTTCCATAAGCTTTTAAACGATACCCACTTTGCAGTAATCGGTTCAGTAGAACCGGGTTTAACCCGGTTGTAAATCTGGCTTCTCTGGTCAAATAACCGGCGAACCGGATCCGCCGCCCATGAAAATTATACATTTCCGTAACCAGCACAACAAACCCTACCTTTTGACAAAATTCAAAAAAAAAAAACAAGTAAAAAAGTGTCAGTCGGCTTTGCCGACAGATATATACCCTCAGGCAATATGAAGCGAAACTTTCACCTCCGGACAGATCGAATGTATTTAAGGTCTCTTCAGAATTGTGTGGCCCTTTTTAGATATTTGAACTTGCCGACAAAATCGTGGATAAGGAATTAACTGCACTAATACACAAATGTTGTACTTTTATAGGGCAGGTACCCTTAGGGAGGACGATATGGGCCATTTTAGAAGTAAAACTAAATTTTGACAACATATTAGGAGATCCAAAGTTTGGACCAATTGGTTGCCCCAATCAAGTGATATCGTCCTAGCATTTTAGTGACATTTTTAAAATATTGGGGAGAAGTACCGGAAGTTGTGGACCGGTATTGGCCCATGAAACTAAGTTTGGATATAATATGACGAAGACCAAATGTTGGACCAAATCGTTTGAACAGTTCGATAGTTATCGTGCTCTCCGACCGCCACATATGGTGAAATATGGACTTGCCCCTGAAAAAACTTTTACCGTCGTAATGGAGGTAGCGAATGCAAGTTGCTTCAACAAAAATCAAAGTGATTCGAGAGCAGGTCTTACAGTGAACTTATCCGAAATTTTGTGTGAGAGGTACCAGAAGGAGTAGACAAATATAGTCCATATTCGAACCTGATCTATATCTGGTAGATATATTAGGATGTGCAAAGTACAGATTACATCGGTCACTCCCTTCAAGAGTTATCGTGCGCAAAATTTTTCCGAACATTTTTGAAGTTTTGTGGGGGAGGTACCTGAAGGTGTGGACCGATATAGCCCATATTCGAATTTAGACTATGTTTTGATAAAATATTACGAAGGCAAAATTTTGGACCGAATCTACAGATCCTTTCGAGAGTTATCTTGCGCTCCAACCACTACACAAGGTGTCATTGGGGCTTTTTGCAAATTTCCGGTAATTTTTCCAGGAAGTATGGACTTGCCCCTAATGAAACTTGTACCGTCGTATGGGGGAAGTGAATACAAGTTGTTGCAATTAAAATCAAAGCGATTCGAGTGCAGGTCCTAAACTCAACATATCCGAAATTTTGTGTAGGAGGTACTCGAAGGAGTGGGCCGATTGTGTCCATATTGGAACCTTATATAACTCTGGTAGAAATTTCACGATGTGCAAAGTATGGATCAAATCGATTACTCTTTGCAAGAGTTATCATGCCCACAAAATTTCCGAACATTTCCGAACTTTTGTTGGGGAGGTACCGGAAGGAGTGGACCGATATTGCTCATCTTCGAACTTAAACTAAGTTTGGACAAAATATTACGAAAGCCAAAATTTGAACCGAATCGGTTCATCCGTTCGAGAGTTATCGTGCGCACCAGCCAGACAGACAGACGGAAGGACATTGCCAAATCAACTCCAAATTGTCTGAAACACATTTGGTCCAAACATACTTGGGGTCTAAAACCATTATTTCGATGAGGCACATTTTGCCCGTATGAAAGTGTCTATACCCTTTCTAGCCTAAAGGCTGAGGGTATAAAAATCGTTCGTTCCCGTTGGGCACATATAAATGATGTGTTTATACAACCGCTATATCCCAATAATGGCTCCCTCTAGGAAAAAATTATAAAGACCAAACTTGTAGAGAATTTTTCTGTCTACAATATTTTTTCTATTCATTTTTTGATTAGAACCACCGTTTTCAAGAAAAAAACCAAAAACCTAAAAAATCCATAAATTTTGACTTTGACCCCGAATAGCTGTTTTTGCAAACATGGGATCGATGCGGACTTTTAGGACATTGCTTCTAATGACAAACCCTAGCTCTCCATCAAAATTCAGCTTTGTGGGAATTTCTTGCTATTTCAATGTCTGTTTTGACTGGACTAATAAGAATTAACAATAATGATAGGGCAAATGTTATGTAGAGGGCCAACTAAGTAAGTAGTCCATTTACGTGGACCTCTTAAAATAGTTATTAATACATTATATCCAACATAATTTTCGCGAATAATAATTTACTTATTTATAACCGAATAAGTCCGCAGATGCAAAAATATCCCAGTACTATTATATTTTATGTCTTCGTATTTTTTTAAACGTGATTTTTGAAATTACTGCGGTCATATTTTTCACACTTATTGGGATTTTGTTTTCCACTCTTAGAAAGAGGGTGGCATAAGGCTGGGAAAAAACCACGAATCCAGAAAAAATCATCACCATTTGTACAAACAAAAACTTTAGCAGCTGTCTCAAAGCCAATGAAGAATTGACTTGAGAAAATATTTTTCCAGCATTACTCCTTACGCAAATATATCCTTTCACTTGCTGTGAAAATCGAAAATGCTATTTAATCATGCCAAAAATTTTCTTCATCAAAAATGGTATTTTCGATTTTATTACCCTACACTTTTGTAAACCCCTATTTACCGTATAAAATAACAAATTTATTTCTTCATATTATGTACATCCTTCGAATAACTGTTCACATTCTTTCCTATTGAAAGTCATAAAACTTTTGCAAAAATGAAATGACCGAGAAATTGATGTAATCAGTTTTATATTCATCCGCATAATAAAATTACAACATAAAATGCTTTCATTTGTATTCTCTTTGATTTCTACGTTCTTCGTAAATTGCTATTGTTCGGTTGGGGGTTTAGAGTATTGAAGAGATTTTTGATTTTCCGCAAATACACCGCAGCACCAGAATAACAGTACAACAACCAAATCCCTTTTTTCATTTTGGGCTTACTTTATTATGTGTTTTTTTATATTTGGTTTCGTCCATTACCCATACATTGTCGCTTTTTTGTTGGTGTTCCTCCTTTTACTACATCCACTACTACATTGCTCTTCGATATCATTCAATTATGTTGAAATTTATTCATTTCGTCTGTATAACCAACCAATCACCTATACCAACTACCACCCCCCACCCGTACATACATATGTATATTTTTTGTCGCATTGACTCTTTCATTTATTTCAAGTTTTTCTTTTTCTCCGTCCGTGTTCGGTTTTAATCATTCACTTTTATGCGTACCAATTTCATTTTATTTCGTAATTCCAGATATGATTTAATGGCTGGCGTCACACGTGCCGAGGCGTTCTTCTCCTTTAACTCGGGTGATGTTCAATATGGTATCGAAGCTGACAGACGTTCGAAAATCTTAAAGGCCTACGTGCGGAACACCTACACCTATCATTTGAATGAAATTTTTGCCACCATCGTTAATGAGTACACCGATTGGGAGAGACCCGTTCAGCATCCAATTAATATCAGGTAAATTCCATGCAAAATGAAATAAAAGAATGAAACGAAAATATTGTAAAGAAAAGTGACAGAGAATAGTAAGCGCTCGTAAACGAGTCACTGCGTAAAATTTTAAGGTAAATGTGTGCATGTGTGTATGTCTCCTCCAACGAAGAGCCCTACGACAATATACAATTTATTTGCATTTTACCAAAAAGGGATGAAAAAAAAACACTCGTCGTGTCCACAGCCATGCTGCACATGACAACAATTTTCAATTAAATATAACTCCGTCATAATAACGAATTTGCACTATGGGTTTTAGTAATGTTAATGTCATTTAATCCGAATGCGTTTTTATTTCTTTATATGAAATATTTTTATTCAAGGAAGGTAATGTTGGCAAGATAAAGAGGATTACCCAGGAGGAACATGAGGAAAAGAAGAAACCTTCCTTCTGCCGGGTTTACACGAGGATAATTTTCTGAAGATAAACAAGTAAAAAGTCGTTAAGTTCGGTGGCGCCGAAATTTGTATACCTTCCACCGAAAATCAAGAAGTAAGCTTCTATGGGGATATAGGAAGACGTGGACCTATACTGGTAATACTCTTCTGGAATATTTTATAACTCTTGGAAGACGAAATAACGAATTTCAGCCAATTCTGTTGGATATTGACGTCACAATCTTCAGTATTACGAAAATCCGGAGGTACCGTTCTATTGGGGCTCTATCGAAACGTGGACCTATACCGACGAATTTTAGTCAAAAATGGGGCAATATGAAAGCGTGGACCTATACAGACATATTTCTGGCGAACAGTTTTATAACACATTGAAGACTAAATACCAAATTTCAGCCATTTTGGTGGAATATTGAAGACACAACCTTCAAAATACGAAAAATCGGGAGGTACTTTTCCATGGGGGCTATATGAAGGCGTGGACCTATACCGACAGATTTAAAGGGGAAGTTTGAGTACCCCCAACAAAGTCTAAATAAAAAATTTCAGCCATTTTGGTGGAATATTGAGGCCACAACGTTCAAAATACCGAAAATCGGGAGGTACCGTTCTATGGGGGCTATATGAAGGCATGGGCCGATACCGACAAAGTTCTGGTGAAAAGTTTTATACCACCAACGTAGACTAAGTACCAAATTTCAGCCATTTCGGTGTGATAACAAAACAAACATTGTTCCACAACATCCCATACGGGACAAGGGAGACTTCTTTCATATCAATGAGTGCACCCCGATTCATATTAGCTCAATGATATGGGACCTACTGTTTATCGCCGAGTCCGAACGGCGTGTCGAAAGACACCACTTGTAGAGAAGTTTTACAAGGCTGAAATACTCAGGAAATGTCGCCACCATTACTGAGGGGTATTTTGCCACCGTTGAAAAATGTTTGATGTTGCCTGGCCGGGGAATCGAACCACCGACCTTCTGTGTGCAAGGCGGGCGTGCATACCATTGCACCACGGTGGCACCCAATTTCGGTGTGATAATGAAGCTAAAACCTTCAAAATACCGAAAATCGGGAGGTACCGTTCTATGGGGGCTATATGAATGTGTGGACCGATACCGACAAAATTCTTGGGGAAAGTTGTATACCGGTAAAGAAGACTACGTACCAAATTTCAGCCATTTTGGTAACATAATGAAGCTAAAACCTTCAAAATACCGAAAATAGGGAGGTACCGTTATATGGGGGCTATATGAAGGTGTGGACCGATACCGACAAAATTCTGGGGGAAAGTTTTATACCCCTAAAGAAGACTACGTACAAAATTTCAGCCATTTTGATAGGATAATAAAGCTAAAACTTAAACAAGTAAGAAAAGCGTTAAGTTCGGTCGGGCCGAACTTTTTATACCCTCCACCACAAATTTCAGCCATTTCGGTGGATTAATGTGGCCACAACCTTCAAAATACCGAAATTCGGAAGGTACCGTTCTATGGGGGATATATGATGGCGTGGACCTATACCTACAAATTGCTGGGAGAAAGTTTTATACGCCTAAAGAAGACTAAATACCAAATTTCAGCCATATCGGTGTGATAATGAGGCTAAAACGTTCAAAATATCGAAAATCGGGAGATATTGTATTATGGGGGCTATATCAACACGTGGACCCATATAAACATGTTATGGTAGAAATGTTTCTTATCATCTGGAAACACAAAATACAAAGTTACAACCGATTCTTTGGTCAAATGGGTCTAATACATTCAAAATATATTAAAATGACGCGTACTTTATAAGGGCTCTTATGTGGGAACTATACCAAAACGTGGTCCTATATAACCCAACTTTGGTAGGAATGTTTTCTGGCCTTTGAAGACACAAAATACCAAATTACAACCAATTCTGTGGTCAAATGGGTCTAATACATTCAAAATATATTAAAATGACGCGTACTTTATATGGGGCCTTATATGGGGGCTATACCAAAACGTGGGCCTATATAACCCAACTTTGGTAGGAATATTTTTTGGCCTCTGGAGACACAAAGTACCAAATTACAACCAATTCGGTGGTAAAATGGGCCAGATATCTTAAAAATTCCTTAAAACGACGACGCGTCACGCGTCATTTTGTATGGGGGCTATACGAAAGCGTGGACCTACATAGCCCGCTTTCAATACCAAAAGTCCTACGTAAATATAACATATTTTCCCAAAATTTCATCAACCTACGTCAATCCGTTCGGACGCTAGAGTGATTTCCACAGACGGACAGACGGACGGACATGGCTATATCGATGTAGAATTGCACGCTGATCAAGAATATATATACTTTGTGAGGTCTACAATGATTATTTCGAGTAGTTACAAACGTAGTGACAAACTTAATATACCCCCATCCTATGGTGGAGGGTATAAAAATACCGAAAATCGGGAGGTACCATTCTATGGGGGCTATATCAAAACGTGGACCGATATATCCCATTTTCAATACCAACCATCCTGCAAGTAATAAAAACTTCTGTACCAAATTTTGACTCTCTATCTTTAAAATTGCGAGCTGTATCTTGATTTCAACAGACAGACGGACATGGTCAAATCGACATAGAATTTTATGCTGATCAATAATATATATATACTTTATAGGGTATCCGATGAATATTTCGATGTGTTACAAACGGAATGACAAATGTAATTATACCTTCCATATGGTGGACAATACCGAAAATCGGGCGGTACCGTTATATGAGGGAAATACCAAAACATAGACTTATGTTTACAATTTTTGGTTGAGAAGTTTCGTGACTACAGAAAACCTAAAATGTCGATTTTCGAGTAGTTTCGTCCAAAAAAAATGTTGCCAAAACCATCGAAATGTCGAAAATCGACATGTACTGTTAGATGTGGCCTATACCCAAACATGAAACTGTATTGACAACTTTTGGTGGAGATGTGTTGTGACTAACCCCCTGTTTTTGTAACTATTTTTTGTTCGTTCGTCTATATCGTAATAATTTGGGCATCCATAGCTATGCCCCTAGATGACATATACACCTAATTCTTCTTAGACACGTTCTATATATAGTTAAGAATTCCACATTTAAAAATCAGCGTTCCACATTTGCGCTAAGGCGAGTAAACCGATCTACAAAATTTGACAATTCCTGTGAGAACAATAATTTTTTATACAAAAACAGGGGGTAGTAGGCACTTTAAATGTCAAATTGCGGTCAAGAAATACAACTAACATTTTCAAAATTCCGAAAATAGGGAGGTACGCTTAGATAGGGCATATACCCAAAAAGTGGAACCATATTGACAATTTTGTGACCACTGGCAATCTCAAATGTCATATCGACACCTCCAAATAATAGTATGCTAAGTCTAAAAAGTGAGTTTTGCAGGAGAAGCTCTCAAAGTTTGGAAATTTTTTTGAACTTCAGCACTATGCTAAGACAATATTTGTTTTTAACTTCTGTTCGGATTGACCGATCATTACCAAAATTAGACAGAATTTAAGTTAAAGGACGTTCGACACCTCCAAATAATAGTTTGCTAGTTCTGAAAAGCGCGTTTTGCAGGACAAGCTCTAAAAGTTTTGAAATTTCTTTGACCTTCAGTACTATGCTAAGTAAATATTTGTTTATAACTTCTGTTCGGATTGTCCGATCATTACCAAAATTTGACAGAATTTAAGTTAAAGGACGTTAAATATAAAAATGTAAAGAACTTGAAAACATGCTAAGTCGATATAGTCGATGTATTTCCGTCAAACTGTGTAGCTAAAAGTCTCAAAATACCTTATATCGTATGGTACTGTTATATGGAGGCTAGGGATACGTAAAATCGATTTCGGTTAATCGATTATTAACCGTAAAATCTCCAAAAGTCATAGTCGACTATTGACTTTGCGAAAACCGAATAATCGATTATTCTTAGTCGACTTTCGGAAGACGGAGTCAATTATTATTCGTAGTCAACCACTAGTCGTAGTCTATTATTATTCGTAGTCGGCTATTAATCGTGGTCGACTATTAGTCATAGTTGACTATTGGGTGTGCTAAAACCGCATAATTGACGGTGCTTTTTCTATACATATAACTATCACGGATCGCATCAATGAAAATGGTCGATTATATTCGATTATAATCGGTTTTCGGCGGTTAACGATTAATCGAAATTTGACTTTTAGAACACTCTCAAATAATCGACTAACCGGAAATCGAGTTTTAAGTTTTTCACGAAAACCGAATAATCAAAAAACCGATTATTGCAATTCACTGCGTATCCCTAATGGAGGCTATACCCAAACGTGGACCTATCTTGCCAATTTTTAGTAAATAAGTTGTTTGGTCATTTGGAACCTCAAATGTGAAATTTCAGCTAATTCGGTCAAAAACAATCTGAAATTTGAATTTAAGATTACTGTTGGATTGTAAGATTGAGATATAAAGGCAGTTTTGAAAATTCGTACATATGTGTACGAAAAGAACTAAGTAGTACTAAATTTTGTATAATGTGGATTTGGGTGAACGGATAGAGCTGAAAACTTGCAATTTGGGATTAAAATTCCTGTTAGAGTATAGAATTGAGATATGGATGTAGTTTTAGAAATTCGTACTTATGTGTATGAAATGTACCAAATGGTACTAAATTTTGCACAGCTTGGATTTGGTTGGCGGATAGAATTGAAATCCTTAAATTTGAATTTAAGATTATTGTTTGAGTATCAGATTGAGATATGGAAGTTGTTTTGAAAATTTGTACTTATGTGTACGAAAAATACTAAAATGTACTAAAATTGGTAATATATCAAAATTTTGACATTGAATGAAAATCAAGGCTGAGAGGTAGAGTTGATACAAGGAGGAGTTTTTGGAAATGTGAACTCATGTGTACGAAAGGTACTAAATGGTACTAAATTTGGTACAATTAAGATTTGGGCTAACCGGTTGAGTTGGAGTCCTGAAATTTGGACTAAAGTTTTGGGAATTCATACACATGGGTACGAAAAGTACTAAATGTGGTACAATTTGGATTTGGGTGAACGAATAGAGATAGAATCCTGAAATTTCGAATTAAGATTAATGTTGGAGTGTAGGATTGAAGTAGTTTTGGAAATTAGTACATATGGGCAAGAAAAGTACTAAATGGTTCTGAATTTAATACAATTTGAATTTGAGTGAACGAACAGAGCAGAGATTTGAAATTAATATTACTGTTGGAGTGTAGGAATGAAGAAGTTTTAGAAATTCGTACTTATGGGTACGAAGAGTACTACTTTGGTCCAATTTGGAATTAGGTGCTGCAATCCTGAAATTTGGATTAAGATTACTTGTATTTGTAAAAGTTGAGTAAACTGTGTGGTAGTTGTTATAGTTGTAGCTACCTTATATCAAAGTAGGTTTCGTCGATGATTACAATGATGAAAGAAGATATTATGCAATTATTATAGGACAATTACGCTTCCATATACAGTTGAGAAATCGCGCAGTTGAGAATGGGTGTGCCCAATTGTGAAATTTTTTGGCTTGGCAGAGCATGAAATGGTGTAGTGTTATGTGCGGTGATTAACCACATTTAGGTCCTACAACTCAGACATTGAGTTTCAGGAATCAGTGATTGCTTTTTGGTTATCTAGAGATACTAGATCATAGCTAAGCTCTTCTCATAATCGCTTATGGGGTGTGGTCTCACACCTAGTACAATTTCATTCGCGTATGATGGAGTTTATTTGTGTCCCACGCTTTTGGGTACCTGCTTCCGTAAACCTTCTGTAAGGGGTATATCGAAAGCAAAACCTGGAAAGGAAAGTAGAAATTATCACCTTTATGTGAATGAATGCCTCGACGAGCTGAGTCGATCTGGCTATGTGTGTCCGTCCTTCCGCATGTCCGTCTGTCCATCTAAACATTGTAATCACGCTACAGGACGCAATTTTAATCCGATCGTCACAATTTTGGGTGATGATGAAGCCTATTGATTTTGGTAATGGTCGGATAATATTCAGGCAAAAAACGTATTTGGAGAAAAAGTCTACGTTTTATTTGAAAGCGAATATCTCTCTTCTGTAAGAGGTATATCGAAAGGAAAACCTGGCAAGGAAAGTAGAAAATATCACCTTAACAAAGATGTCACCTTTCCGTGTATTTTCAATAGTGTCACATTTTGTGCTTGATACTGGCGGTCTTCCGGTGCTTTTAAACGGTATTAAGCGGATATTCTTAGAACTAAATTCTGGGTTTTTTGATGACTTCTTCACTGCATACTGCTTATATCGGGCGTTCATATTATCTCCGTATAATCAATGATAACCTTATTGAAAAAGAGGATGGTTCTTAGTGTATATTGAATAATTGAATATAGTGCTAATAAGTACCATAGCCTCGAAGTCAATCATCCCCAATACCGCTGTAGGAGGAAGTTTTACCGTAAAGGCATACATATAAGACTGTTGTAGTGAAGTAAGCATGTATTCGAAATGCTGTTAGTATTTTACCCCCAGAGGTGAATCTAGAGACTAGATGCTGTAACCTCCGATTAAATGCAAACCCATACACAGACTCACATTAATAGTTGTCATTAAATAAAATAATTGACACTTTAAAAAGGTTTTATTCGATAAGTCGCTGTTTTTCAAATTTATTTGAATGTATTTGAGAAACTTCGAACCATTGTGGTTTCTTTCCAAAAGAAAACTTCTTGGAGACGGAAGTGTTATGTAAATAAAATTAAAATGATATACCAGCACCTATAATTCCATGAAACCCCATTGTTTTAAAATTTACAGTTACGGGCTCTGCAATTTCCTATTGTTGAAAATGTTTCCCATGTTTCAACTGTAAAAATTGTTCAATATTTCACCGTTTTTGTGGATATAACCTTTAATCTTCTCACTCATACCATTGTGCAAATATTGAATGGGACTTTAAATATGAATTCAATTGAATTTTCAACACGTTCACATGTATTCGATTACCAATTACTTTGGTCGAACAATTGTTTTTTGTTTCTGCTTTTTGTTTTCATCGTGCATTTTTTTGAATTATAAACGAAACCTGACCGTGGAGCGTATACAAAATAATTCAGCGCACATTCAACAACTCATAAGCGGGCTGTAGTATCTGCTATTCCTGCACAATAAAAACAAAACAAAAAATTTAAATTTCAAATGAAAAGTCAAATTAATATTTCATTTAAATTATCCATCCATCATAATTTTATGTTTTGTTTGCAAATAAAAAAACAACGTCTCACATCTGTATATGTATGTGGGTGTGTGTGTATGTTAAGGAATACAATACGCTGATAAACACAAATTTTGTCATGGCCACGGGTAATGTGTTTAGGGCACACACAAAATAATTGGATTTTTGCATTCTTTTTTTTCATTTGCCACATGTCACAACAAGTAGAAACTAATGATGTATACATTCTTGGTTGACTTTATTTTTAATATGGATGTACATATATATGCTGAATTTTCCACAGACATACCATTGAATTTTTTTATTGAGGATATCCTTGCAGACGCTAAACTTGTCAGAGGATGTTTGAAAGAATTTTGTTTTGTATACAGTTATATCATAAAGGGTTTAATTTCCGTCTGAAAATGCGTTTTAAATACTAAATGTTTTATGACGTTCAGAAAATATTATTAAATTTTCTGCTTCAACGGGTTATATTCGACAAAGTCACTTTTTACAAAATACAAATTTATTGGAATAAATTACAACTAGAAATGACAAGACCAAACTGTCCACCACAGCACATTTATTACAAACCAAAAACATTTTTATCGTAATGAGAAATAGTCCATAGAAATATTATACCAGCAAATAACTTGGCTTGCGACACCCCTAAGCGTAGTATCCCATGTATCCTCCTTACATTTCGAGTGACATATGACTCCCAAAAAAAGGGGAATGTTCAACAAAACATTTGTCAAATGACAAAAAACACAAACCTGTCAAATTTAGCCCAACCGGAATAAAGAAAAAAAAAACAACCAAACAATGTTTGCCATTTTTTATGCCAAGGATAAAATTCTTGAAAATTGTTGTTCTTATTGCTTTTTATTTATATTTTGATTAATTTGCCAGGTAAAAACGTTATCGCACAAACAAAGTTACATATATCCATACAGAGGCAGCCGAGACAGAATATCAGTTCTTTAAACTTTTCTTAGATATACCTCCAAGTGTCGACCTTTTATGTTGTCTCTTCAATCTGACATACCACGTTTGGAGATATAGTCTTTCATAAATTTTTCCCACCGAGACGTAGACTCCTACTTCTGTCTGAAAGAATAGCTATATTTTGAGATCCACATACGTAAACAATTATAATTTTGTAATTAATAGATTTCTACTTGTTGTTATTAATACACAGCACCTGGTTTGGGTATTAATCAAATGTCCAAAACCAAGTTTTTGGAGGTCTTATGAATAAACGCGAGATACATTATTTCACCTCTTTAAATGGATGCTGAAGGTAATATCGATTTGGGATGAATACGAAACCAGAATACATCCATGACACTGCCATATCAGCAAGACCATTCTTATTATCTTCCATCCTCTACGTGATACGCAAATACTCAATTCCATTTAAATATGGCCTCCTCTTATTATTCGGACTTGTTGGATCTATTTTGATCTTGATATTATTTTTATGTGACCCATATTTGAGATACCAACGACTGCATCCCACTTTTCAAGTCCACGAAAACAGATAAAGGGGCTTGTTTATAAAAAATTAATATATAAATTCTTTTTTTGTCTTTGTTAAACTGAAATTATCTGTAGTCGCCATATATATTTATCCATGAATGAAATTGAAAGCCCTTTGAGTACATTCTAAACTTGAACATCTATAGAATATTTCTATGGCTACCTTTGTATACACATAATTGTTTTGGGACAAAGTCCCACACTGTTTTCTCTTGCAAAATATAAAAATTCTATTTTCAATCCCAACTAACGCCCGAATGACATATCCTTTATGTGATATAATCGTTTGATTTAAATTGCTTCCAATAGAAATAATAATAAAAAATTTCCAATATCCTACTGTTTCCTAAATGTGGCTATTTTCATTTGTGTAACCAGCAATTTCTAAATTGATAAAATCACCCAAAAAAGGGAATACTCTCAATAAAAACACACACACACACGCATAAAAACACGTCAACTCATTCAAACAAATTTTCAATGAGAACAATCCATATTCTATATTTCATCAATACACATACACGGGCGCTGAAACAAGCTAACAAACATCCACAGAATTTTAAAATCGCTAACAATTGTGGTAGATCTAACAATAACCGTGCAAAAACAACAACATAACAATTTCCCACAAATAACACATTTTACACACGATTTTCAAATTCAACCACAACAAAAGTGAGGAAAAATCTGAACAAAGTTTATTTTTTTCTCCGGCCACCATCGAGATTTTATAATACAGCAACAATAACATCACACACACACAATTGAATGATTTTCAACACCTGAATAAAATGAAGCAAATATTCGAGGATGGGGCAAATGACGGACTACCAAGCAAACACACTACAACACATAATACACATACCGCACGAACTACATATTACATTTTTTATTGTGCTATTTCGTAATGGTGTTAAAAGCTTTACTCGCCCCCAGTGTCAACACCAACTAAATTCGGGTGGTCCTTGTATCAATAGCTGATTTATTCACACCATCAGCAGGAAGTTTGACAAAATATATACCTTAACGTTTCCTCAAACACAAACTCACACACACACATTTCATACATACAAATATGTACGTTGATATACTATATTTATTATACACACACATCATCACCATCAACATCATCAGATAAAAGCCTGTAACATAAAAAAGAGCCGGATAAAACACAATGAATAACTTGTCTACTATAGAAAATTATTTTCATACAATCATTGAAATTGAAAGCCAAATAAAACATTTGGTTTTGTGTATGTATGTACAAAATGGCTGGTGTGAAACCAGGTATCTTTTCACATAATATAAAATTTCAAAAGATTTATGGTTGATTTTAACGTTTAAGGTGTAAATGAATTCGAAACAAATTTATATACAACAGATCCATCTGATGAAAGCTTGAAGAGACAATTGAACAACAAAATTGACAACAAAAGAGGACCCAACCTTAGACTGTTTGTAGAGTGTTTAATTAGATGTTTTTTTTAAATTTGTCAAACATAGCTACGTTTTAGCAACAACTTTCGAAAGTATCCGACATATTTGAGATATTTTTTAAGTGGGGCAATGCTTAGGCTAATGGAAATTACCAATGGCAAATTATCGCTAATTCCCTTAGAAATTTTGGCAAAAACCTTAAAAACTACTAAAGGAAAAAAAGTGAGCCAATGCTATAGTCGGGGCCGACTATGTGATACCCTACACCACTACCCCTGTGCATAAGCTTTTGACAGGTAAAATAAACATATTAAAATTGGGATAGCTTAGCGCATTTGCTCTGAATGTCTTCATTAATTCAGGTCAATTATGTTGAAACGCATGGAAAAGTGGGATGTACGCCAACCATCAGCAGGCTTCTTTCTCTGTGAGACCCCCATCAACCCCCAACATTCCGATCAAAATTCCGACCTGTAGTGTAATTGTACAACAAATGGAAAAAGGAATGCATTACCGACTATTGCGATATCTCTGTTGTTTGACCACCAATGACAACCTACTTCACATCGTTGTAAAAATGATATTCGCTACTTTAATTGCCAGGTTTTGGTTCAGAAATAAACTATGTTTTGTTTTTCTGTATATTCGTCATTGGTTATTTATTGGTATGCAGACATAACCATTGGTTATTGCTTATTCCGACCCCTGAATAATATCCGACCATCACTAAAATCAATATGTTTTTTCCTCTGTGGGGACCCACATTAACACCCAAAATTTCGTGACGATCTAATTAAAATTGCGAGGTGTAGCGTGATTACAAAAAAACTAAAAAATGGGATGTATTTCCGACTATTGCGATATCTCCTTTATTTTGCCACCTACGCCAACCTGCTTTACATCGTTGTAAAGATGGGATTTTCTACTTTCGTAGTCAAACTTTGTTTTTGGAAGATCCCCAACCAAAGCTGTGATATTCGTCATTATTATTAAAATCGCAAAAATGAAAAGTTGGGTTCTATTAGCGGCTATTGCGATACCTTAGTTGTTCGACCACCTACGACAACCTACGCTACATCGTTGCAATGGTGATATTTTCTACTTTCCTTAGCATGCTTTTATTTTAGTCTACCCCATATAGAAGCGGAGATATTTGCTTTGAAATAAAATGTTGACTTTCTCCATTCCGACCCCTGCATATTACACTGTGACACAAAATGGAACTCAAAGTCTGGGGGGTGGAAATTTTCTTTTGGAGATGAAAGCCCTTGATGGGTATACTAAGAACCCAAAAGGAAATTTTCGCCATAGGTCAAGTTTCTGAGATATCGCGCGATGAAGTTTTTGATTTTTTCCCTATAATACTTGGGAAAATAGCTCCAAATCTCTGTTTGGCGTTGTTGTAGCTTCAATTTGAGGTGACATGTCTTCAGTCAAATCGATTGGCGAATCTTTTTGTAGAACATTTCATTCTTCTAGCTCAATGCCTTTCATGTCCTTTTCGTCCTTTATTTCTTGAACCGTAGTGAAGTACCACAAGATGAGATTTCTCAGCATCCAAATATTCTACAAAAATGTTGCTCAGAAGATTTTAGGTACGGTTCTCTTTGACAACTAATCGATTTTGTCCTGTTTTCATTGTCTTTTTTGACATTTAATCGGTTTTGGTTCAGAAATAAACTATGTTTTGTTTTTCTGTATATTCGTCATTGGTTATTTATTGGTATGCAGACATAACCATTGGTTATTGCTTATGTAGACATCTGGGGTGCTTCTGAAATATTTACCACAAATAGCTACTGTAATGATGAACACGTTAATAACAAATTTTCTTGGAGGATAAATCCGGTTATCTCAATTTTTGAACCGGATATTCCGACATTAAAACCGATTTTTGATCCGGTTTTAAGTAACCGATTAAACTTATATGTATACCAATAAAAAGCTTATAGAGTTGTCAATCAAATTAAATTAATTCGCTTCTGAAAACTGTGTTAGTTGCAGTTCTAGAATAAAAAAACCGTTTTCTTTAACCGTTTTTAAGGAAAAAAATGACCTACGGCATAACTGTCCTTCCGGTTAAGTAATATTATCTTCATCGACTTTCATCGCCAAAAAGAATTGTTCGCCCCCCAGCCTTTGATCTCCATATTTGCGCGTATTGATATTTTAAAGAAAACGGTTTTTTTATTCTAGAACTGCAACTAACACAGTTTTCAGAAGCGAATTAATTTAATTTGATTGACAACTCTATAAGCTTTATATTGGTATACATATAAGTTTAATCGGTTACTTAAAACCGGTTCAAAAATCGGTTTTAATGTCGGAATATCCGGTTCAAAAATTAAGATAACCGGATCTATCCTCCAAGAAAATTTGTTATTAACGTGTTCATCATTACAGTAGCTATTTGTGGTAAATATTTCAGAAGCACCCCAGATGTCTACATAAGCAATAACCAATGGTTATGTCTGCATACCAATAAATAACCAATGACGAATATACAGAAAAACAAAACGTAGTTTGTTTCTGAACCAAAACCGATTAAATGTCAAAAAAGACAATGAAAACAGGACAAAATCGATTAGTTGTCAAAGAGAACCGTACCTAAAATCTTCTGAGCAACATTTTTGTAGAATATTTGGATGCTGAGAAATCTCATCTTGTGGTACTTTCACTATGGTTCAAGAAATAAAGGACGAAAAGGACATGAAAGGCATTGAGCTAGAAGAATGAAATGTTCTACAAAAAGATTCGCCAATCAATTTGACTGAAGACATGTCACCTCAAATTGAAGCTACAACAACGCCAAACAGAGATTTGGAGCTATTTTCCCAAGTATTATAGGGAAAAAATCAAAAACTTCAACGCGCGATATCTCAGAAACTTGACCTATGGCGAAAATTTCCTTTTGGGTTCTTAGTATACCCATCAAGGGCTTTCATCTCCAAAAGAAATTTTCCACCCCCAAAAATGCTGCTGCACAGTGTTATCCGATCATCACCTTCTTTCCCTCCGGGGCCTTCATCAACACCCAACATTTGGTGACGATCGGATTAAAATTGCGACCTCTAGCGTGATTACAAGGTTTAGATGGACAGACGGACGGACGGGCACACATATCCAGATCAACTCAGCTCGTCGAGACATTCATTTTTGTATATACATATGTATGGGTCTACGACCATTATTTCGATGCGTTAAAAACTTTTTGGCCAAAACCAACTTATAATACCCTCCCCACATAGTTGTGTAGGGTATAATGAAAATTTTGTTGGTTATACCGATCCCAGCTAAAATTTGGATCCGTTAAAAATCTGTTGGTGGTGCACATGTATGCATTTAAACAACGCTTAATATTTGTATGTGTGGCATAGTGTGTTCGGCTACAAATCAGAAGTTCGCATAATCAAATCCAGCAGGGAGCAAAATAAAATAAACTAAAATAATACATAATAAAATAAAAATATGAAGTTTGTTTAAATTGAAAACAAATTCCACCGTTCTAAAAATAGAACATATTTTTTAGCTTATTTTTCAATTTATAGTGACCATAGAATAACCAGTTATTTTAGTTGTTATAGAATAACAGTTATTCAGGTCGACGTGTCCTTGTTAAAATAATGGGTTTGTAGGTTGTTACGGCTAACCAACAAGTACTATAAAAAGCCATTATTTAGTAATGTTTTGCTGGGTTATAATTAAAGTAACGGTGCTTATAAGATGACCGCTTTTCGTTAAAAAATACTCAACATCGCCAGGAAATTAGTTTTGTATGTTATCCCGAGTTATTGACTGCCGTATTCAAATATGCTTAGAAGATATTGTATTTGCATTACAGTTCCATAGAACAATCGGATTTGTTTAAGAACCTTTTTATACCCTCCACCATAGGATGGGGGGTATATTAAGTTTGTCATTCCGTTTGTAACTACTCGAAATAATCATTGTAGACCCCACAAACTATAAATATTCTTGATTAGCGTGCATTTCTACATCGATCTTGAATTATCTGTTAACGCGCGGTTTAATATTTTTCTGCCACTACGGACGATTTTGGACCACTCTCACGACCTTCGTTTTTTGGCTAGATTGTTTGGAATTGAATTCATTAAACCAGTTTTTCATAGTGCTATAGGATGACCCTTTATCAACATACAAAGATTAATTAATTTAATTAATCAAGCTATATGACCTAGGGAGATTACATTGAAAAATTGGTATCTAGCGAAGTCCTACACAAACATCAACCGCTATGCGACGATCGTTTCGTTAACTGGTTAGGTTAACATCATCAGGCATATTAGATGTTGTTGTTGCTAGACAATTTTTGCCATTTGGAGCTCCTATTTATACATCCAAGGTTGCAAATTTGTGAATTTCAAATTGAAGATTTTTATTTGCACTTGCCCCCTTCTATTCTAGAAATCAATTTTTCATATTACAGTTGATAGCTTTTTTCCATCATACTGTAGTATGTCTTTCACACCGAAAGATTTTAAATGGCTTGTGGTTCAGAACCATAAGACGTCAGCAACATTGTTTGTTAGTTGGCGACGACCCAGGTTCTAATCCCAGCCGGGCTCAGCTCAATTTTTATTTTTAAGTTTTGCCTTTTTAGGGCGAAGGCCATCATTTGTGAGATTTTTAATTAATTTAATTAATCGAGCTATATGACCTAAGGAGATTACATTGAAAAATTGATATCTAGCGAAGTCCTACACACACATCAACCGCTATGCAGTGCATTCTTGCCGTGATTGTCCACCTCGAAAGTTGTGAAAAAATGATCGGACGAAAATGTTCACAATAAATTCCATTTGTTTTGCGACCGCTGGGAAATTCAAACTATGGGTAGTTCGCTCAAAAATGTAGAGAAAACAAACAAAAAAACTAAAATCTGGAGGTAGCGTAATATAAAATATGGACACACGTTTGAAATTTTTGTGGGAGGAATTTTGCGAGCACTTTGAATTTCAAGTTTCAAATTTACAATTGCAGATAGTTCGGTCAATAAATATAGCGAAAACCCTCAATATACCTCAAATCGGTTGGTACCTTTATATTGGGACTAAGCCAAAGTTTTTGGGGAGAGGTTTTGCGACCAATGGTATATACCATTTTGTTTATGTCGTGTGGCTCCAAAGTTTTTTTTTCAGTTATAAACCTGCTTACAGTGTCTTTACAACATTGTCCAAAGTGCTGATAAATAAATAGGTGAGGACTTTTTATCGAATCACTTTATAATTAAGATTTTATTGTAGTTTTAGGTAAAAACTCATTAAAATATTCTAAAGGAATACAAAATACATCGGAAAAAAAGTAAACAATTTTTAACTATAATAAATTGATTTTAGCGTTATTTTTGTATATTTTGCCCATTTGCAAACAGATTTTAATTTGAATGTCATATTAGTTGCAAAAAACATGAAAAACACCGACTGATTGCTCAATTCTTTTTTTAATTTAATATATGCATATTATTTTTTGTTGACCTACTGTTGATTCAGCGCAAAACCCCAACCCGATTCCGCTGTAACCCAGCAGATCACAAAATAGATACATACATGACTTTATTACGGTTCATGTGAAAATTTTTTGCACGCACAGTGGAAAATTATGCGGTAATAACAATGAGTTTTTGTTTGTTACCCAGAAAAAAAACCAAACGTTCGCTTGTAGACAAATATTGATAGGTAAAAAAATAAGAAACAGCCATAAATTAATTATATGTACATGAATTTAGAATATTTATGAAAACAAACATAACATCGCCACACAAAAACATTGGCAAATTTCACAAAATTTGCATTCAAAAAATCTTCCAGTGTTTTCATTGAAAAACCATTTTCATTTTTTTTCTAAGTCAATACTGCAAAAAATTCAAATGATTGCTTGTTCAACATAACTGAATTTTAAAATGAAATATTGCAGATAAATTATTTTTTAATTAAACATAACGAATATTTAATAGAAAGTAAATATTCCCTCAAACACACACACGTGTCACACATATGCATACACACATAGTATCTATGATAAAATCAATGATTTGAGATAAAGACCAACAACAGTTAATATCAATTTTTTTGTACTTCTCTTGCAGAGATGAAACACTGGAGGCATTAAGCGATGCCCAGGTAGTTGCCCCTGCTGCTCAAACAGTTGACTTGCATTCAGCCGACCATAGAAATTCCTACTTGTATGTGTTTGACTATCAAACACGTTACGGCGATTATCCTCAGGTGAGTTCACAGTCTCATCAAAGCACAAAAACATTTCCCAATAAGTCCCCCGACCCAATTCATCATTTGAAAAAGTAATCATCTGCCTGTTAAGCCGAATCCCCAATGATATGTTCCAATGCTTCATGTTGTTTACTTTGCATCTGTTTTTGTGTTGTTTCGTATAGCGTCAAGGTTGTATACATGGTGAGGATTTGCCATACATATTTGGTGCACCCCTTGTAGGAGGATTCAATCATTTCACACGCAATTATACTAAGACCGAAGTAAGCCTCTCAGAGATTGTTATGCTTTACTGGTCGAATTTCGTAAGAACAGGGTAAGTTTCCGTTTGAAGAGTAACAAATTTCCTAATATGAATCTGTCAAAATCCTCATAAAACTCTTAACATTGAACTGTTTTTTGCCAATTTTCTTTTTCATAGAAATCCCAATGAACAAATGGAAAGTGACCATGGCAGTCGTCAAGAACGTAGCCGTTACAAGACCATTGATTGGACAGCATATGAAAGTGTACACAAAAAGTATTTGAATTTTGGTAAGTTCATGATTCACCTCAGCCACTCGACATCATACATTTCCTATGGCTATTGTTATCAACATTGACTTGTAATGACTTGATTTTGTTGTTCTCTGTTCCTCTTCTTGTTTTGATTAGACACAAAACCAAAATTGAAAAATCACTATCGTGCCCATCGATTGTCGTTTTGGCTTAATCTCATACCGGACCTTCATAAGCCGGGCGGTGATAATGTACCACCCTCACATCACCAACTCAGCGACGATGACGATATGGACAATAACATTGCTGGCGAGGCAGCTGTTAAGCCCTTGAATCCACCCTACTCACCCAGTATAGGAAATGCAGCCCTGGGCAATTTTAGCATATTTACCAATCAAGTGTTCTCCCTGCTTAATCTTAGTTCACCTTCGTCTTCATTACAACGCAATGGCACCAGATATCCTGGGAGCAAACTCTATCCCGAAGATATGATGGATGGTGATGGTCATGGCGGCAGTCAGAGCTCACAAGAAAGTGATGGATTTGCTGCCTATTCCACAGCCTTGAGTGTGACAATTGCCATTGGTTGTAGTTTGCTTATATTGAATGTCCTTATTTTCGCCGGAGTCTATTATCAGCGTGACAAGACACGTCTCAACGAACCAAGGTCACAAAGTAAACTGAAACGCCAAGAAAGTGGACAAATGCCCAATAATATTTGTGGAGATTTGGAGACGCTAACAATTCACACGAAAAGTGATCCAGCCACCATACTCTCGCACCACCATGCTCTGCAGCATCATCAATTACCACCGCCAGAATTTGCTGATCTACCACATCGGGCCCCACCTCCACCAAAACACCTCAAGTCAATGCAACAGGATCCGGGTGGAGGTGGAAGTGTGGGTATGGCCAACAATACCAATGCCCAAAGTGCCACAATAATGGGACTTTTACCACCGCATGCCTTACAAGTCATGGGTAATCAGTGTGGAACACTAACTAAAAAAAGTTGTATGAAACAATCCGCAATGCAGCAGCAGCAACAACAACAGCAGCAACAACAACAACAGCAGCAACAGCAACAAGTACAACAGAACCAACAACAGATGATTGTAACACATCAACATCAGCTGCAGAATCCTCACAATCAAACAATGACCACATCGTTGACGGGGGGTGGTATGGGCGGCCCTGGTTCCGGCAATGGTCCACCTCCTGTACCACCTACAGTTACTGTGACCACAGCACAATCGATGCAACAACATCCCTTGGCCCAGTCTCAACCTCATCCTCTAATGGATGAGTTAAGAGTGTGACATTAATTAACCGTACGTTTCAAATGTGATCTCTAAGGGTTATCATAATGACCTCTTTCAAACATTTCTCCCTTTATCTATCCACTTCCCTCTCTCACTGTATCCCACTCCTAGTCCCAAAAGAGATTACATGGTGTTGCGTGCGCTATCAAAAATGAAATGCTACAAAAGGTATGAAAACTTAGAGCATACAAAAGGTCTTGGCTAAAGCAAGCCAAACAAACAAAGAAAAAGAAAGAAACTAGAAAAAATTTAAAAACATGGAAACTTCTTAAATGTTAAACTATTTTCTGTTGTTTTTTCATTCAAAAACCGAAATATTTCTAAGTTTTGTTAATGTTTTTATGAATGATACTGTTGTTTCGTCTATAGCAAAATCTGTGTACATAGTTATCAAATGAGAAAACATCTATGGTCTAGTTTAACGTGCAGATTAAGTTCTCATCTAGTCATAAATGTAAGTAAGTGTTAGTTAATTACGATAAATAAATAAAAAACAATATACGCATTAAGAAATATCCTTTTTGCCATTAGGACCAACAAATAACTAATTTTGAAATGATTTTTTTGTGTTTTTATATTTAATTATATATTTTTTTTAATTTATACATATTTTTGGTTCTGTAGCAAAATAAAAATAAATAAGGGCTTCTTTTTATTATATTTCATTACATCCCTAAGTAACACGTTTTTTTCCAATCGAATTTTCATCAACATAATGAAACACTCCTCATCCGCTTTATTAAAGTGCGAGGAAGGCCCATGTTCGATAGTTTCTCATCCCAACTTTAAATAACTTTACGAATCCAGTACAAGGAAAAAGGTACATTAGGCTAGATTGGCTACAATAGGCGGAGATCAGTAAAGTAGAACCTCGATAATTCGTAATCCAAGGGACCGGCAATTTTATAAGACTTATCGAGGATTTCGAATTAACGAAAATGCGAAGGAAATGGCTTCAAAGGACCGAAAATTTATACGAATTATCGAAATTTTCGATTTACCGAGGTACGAATTATCGCGATTCTACTGTAGTTTTAGAAACGAATCTATCTCTCAAAACCTCAATTACTCCAATATTTTGTTGGTGTCCAAAACTAATAGAGCTTATTTTTCTGAAATATACAAGGTGGCGCAAAAGTAATCTTCCGAAGTTTTTTGGCTGTAATTAAAAAAAAAAAACAAGTAAAAAAGTATCAGTCAGCATTGCTGACAAAGATATACCCTCAGCCTGTGAATATTGAAACAATTTTCTCCCAAAAAAAACCTATGTATTTAGGAGGTTTTAAAAATTTTGGATGTATGAAACGACAAAAATGTTGATTAGGCTTAAAGATCAAAAGTTTTGGGGAGGAGATACTTAAAGGAATGGATCGACATTGACCATTATGGAAGTGGATCTCCAACCACTACATATAGAGGGTTTTTACAACCTTCGGGCTGTTTGCTCAAGAAGTATGGACTTGCCCCTGAAAAAAATTTTGCAGCGAATGCAAGTTGCTTCAACAAAAAACAATGTGATTCGATTGTAGGTCTTAAAGTTAACTTATCTGAAATTTTGTGTGGGAGGTACAGGATGGAGTGGAAAAATATAGTCCATATTTGAACCTGATCTATATCTGGTATATATATTAGGATGTGTAAAGTATGGACCAATTCGGCCACTCCCTTCAAGAGTTACCGTACGAACGATTTTTCCGAACATTTTTGAACTTGTCTTTAAGAGCTGAAAGAGTCTGAGGCTTCTTGACATAAACCCGCGACTTCAAAAAACCCCACAAAAAGAAGTCTGGAGCGCCTCATCACTCAGGATTATTTTTGATGAAAAATCATCTTCCTCTTGGTAGTGATTAAGGATGGATTGATCGTATGTTGGACGCGATTGGTCAGCGTTTAACAGCTGATGCACCGTCTGGACTTTGTACGGAAACATCTTCAAATATCGTACCAAAATTCGCTGTAAAGACCGTCAACTGATACCCATTTGCGTGGCACGTCGTCTAGTCTATGTCGAGGGCGCTTCCGTGACATCCTCGGCTACAGCAGCAATATTCTCTGCAGAACGGATACTCCGGGGTCTGCCATGCCTGGCAGCATCTCGTGTTGTGCCAGTCTCTTCGAAGCGAGCGGCTAAACGTCTGCGACGAAATTCACGTTGTGCTTAAGTCACCGACCGATTATTGGTCAAATAAATAGTCACCAATATTCCGCGTTCTGGAGCAGTGTACCGTAACATTGTTTACCAACGTGTATTTCGCATGTGTTTACTACACAAATGTCAAAACAGAACTGACATTAGGGGCCAATCGCAAAAATTATAGCATTTTCTGATAGGAGGATTACTTTTGCGCCACCTTGTAGTTATGGCAATATTAAAACGCTTTTTAGCAGTTTTAAACCTGGAAGAGTGTAAGTAAGGAAAGTATCAGTCAGCTATTCCGAAAGAAATACAACCTTAGCCTCGGATCTGAAGAAAAAAGCCAACACAATACTTCTGATGTTTATAGGCCAATTTCACAGAAAGTATGGATTTGCCCCCGAAAAAATTGAACCGCCTTAACTAGGGCCGCATACCCAACATGTTTACAAAAATTTAAAAACGATCCCAGGCGAGTCCTTATACTGCACTCTTTTTAAACTTTATGTGGGAGGTACCCGAAAGGTTGGTCCGATCTACTTAATATTTGGACATAATTCGAGGTTGTAAGAAATAATAGGATGTAAAACTTTTGAACCAAATCAATTTCTCCCTTAAAGGGTTATCTTACGTCCTACGTAGTTTGGATGGTATCGGCAGTGTTTTTTAAGATTTTGGGCCATTATCTCAGGAAGTATGGACTTGGCCCCGAAAAAAAAAATTCCCCGTGGGTCCGCAAGAAGAACTTTTCGAAAAACCATTTCAAAACGATCGGAGACGAAAATGTTAACGGCAGTTTTCCCAAATTTCGTGTGAGTACCTCCCTCCCGAAGGACGGCAACCCTAATGTTCATATTCCAACGTGATACATTACATTAGATGAAATGATACGATGTGCAAAAATTGGACCAATCAGAGACTCCCTGCGAGAGTTACTCTGCGGATCTGCCATTTTAGTTGGTACCGTCAGGGTTTCTTGGAGCCTTGAAACCATTATCTCATGAAGTATGTGTTTGCCGCCGTAAACAATTTTACCGTCGAAAACGTGCCGCGGGGACAAGCAAGCAAGTTCCAAGTAGGGTGTATTGGGAAACATCGTCAAATACCACCCTCACAAAACTAAAAAATGTTCGCTAAAATATGTTCGCACGACAACTCTTGAAACGGATACTGCTTTGGTCAAAACTTTCCATATCATAATATTTCTGCTAATCTTAGATAAAGTTAGGAGATGGTGCTTAGAGATCAAAGGCCTATACCCATAGTCAAAGACCTATACCCATACCGATCTATGCCTGGAAGTAATATTACCATAGTTACGACCAATTCGTTAACTCCCTTAGAGAGTTATTATGCGCACAATTTTAGCGAAAAAATGGGAGGTACCCGAACGACTGGATCGAAATTAAACCTAGTTTGGATAAAATACTATGAATGCCAAATGTTGGACTCGATCGGTTGCTTGGTTCGAGAGTTATCGTGTGCTACAGCCAGTCAGACAGACGGACGGACATGGCTAAATCGACTCCAAATTGTCTGAAACACATTTCGTCCAAACATATTTGGGATCTAAAACCATTATTTCGACGAGGTACATTTTATCCGTATGTATTTATCATAAGGGTATAAAACCATAAAAATATCTGAAATCGGATGGAAACGATATATGGGGGCTATACCAAAACATGGACCTATGTCCACAATTTTAAATGTAGAACTTTGCTGACCTCAGCGTGACCACAATTTTAGGTGAAGAATTTTTTGACCACTTCGAACCATAAATGCCAAATTATAAATGCCAAATCCGGCGGTACCGCTATCTGTGGGCTATACCAAAGCCTGAAGATAGATCCGCAATTTTTAATGGATACGTTTTCGAGCCAGTAGGAACGCTAAATATCAAATTATAGCTAATTCGGTCTAAAAAGTCAAAATACTTGAAATCGGGTGGTAAAATATTTAGACATGTTTAGATGTGGCCATGTTCTGGGTCTGCACTTTTATAAAATCCTGAGTAGAAGTTTTTTGCAAACGATTATGATAAAAATATTGCACTGTGAAATTTCCGATAAAAAGGAAATGGGCCGAAATCTTCTACATTGTTCCGCACTCGGAACCGCAGTTAAATATTGCGTGCATTACACTATGGTCTCAATTCCATATGTTCTGCCCATAACAATTTCAACGTCCATTTCGTGTTGAAATTGATCATTATTTATAATTAATGTGTAAAAACAGAAATCCTTACGTTTTATCGACCAAAATTACCGAAAACAGCAAAAATTCATTGAAAATTCCCGTTGTATGAGATCTAAATATTGACATATGTTAATAACACTGTGATACAAAAGTGGACAAAATTTTTTTGCAGGATTTCTGATGCACAAATTCGGTTTTGTGGGAGTCCATAGACGACGAAAATACCTTTGGTTTCTTTGGGTCACTTCGGGTTTTGATTTTATAACGGTAAATGTAGTGAAAAATGGGCTTTCTTGGATTTTCAAATTTAAACGGACATTACTTCTTTTTTCCACAACCGATTTGCACACACTTTTTTTCATTATAAAGGGGAGAGTAATGCCTTTCGAACAAGCCATAGATTTTTAAAATCGGTTAACAAATGGCTAAGTAATAGTGGTTTAAGTGTGACAAAAACGCATTAAAAAACAGTAAAACATTTTTCCATGTGCTCTAGGCTGCGTAAACGACACCTAACGGTACAATTATTTACTGTCAGCAAGTAGGAAATTTAGTTGGCTTTCCAAAATGGGAAAAACCAACGAAATCGGTTGAAAAATGAATGCGTTATGGCATTTTTTGTGTTTCAACTTTTTGGTTTTTTTCATATTTTCCTTTATAAAAGATGGGTATCTTAGCATGTATGATTCTAGTTGTGATTATCCTGCTTAACAATTACGCACAAGGTATCAATGTTTTATAAAGGAAAATATGAGAAAAAACCAAAAAGTTGAAACACAAAAAATGCCATAACGCATTTATTTTTCAACGGATTTTGTTGGTTTTTCCTATTTTGGAAAGCCAACTAAATTTCCTACATGCTAACTGTGAATAATTGTACTGTTAGGTGCCATTTACGCTGCCTGGAGCACAAGGAAAAACCTTTTACTGTTTTTTAATGCGTTTTTGTCACACTTAAACCACTATTAATTAGCCATTTGTTAACCAATTTTAAAAATCTATGGCTTGTTCGAAAGGCATTACTCTCCCCTTTATAATGAAAAACAGTGTGTGAAAATTGGTTGTGGAAAAAAGAAGTAATGTCCGTTTAAAGTTGAAAATTCAAGAAAGCCCATTTTTCACTACATTTACCGTTATAAAATGAAAAACCGAAGTGACCCAAAGAAACCAAAGGTATTTTCGTATTCTGTGGACTCCCACAAAACCGAATTTATGCATTAGAACCCCTGCAAATTTTCACTGTAGCACTGTGTAATTTTATGGTACAAAAGATTCATACATTCCAAGAGGTCGAAATCAAAAATTTCAGCAGAATCGGCAATAAAGTGTCGCTAAAACGCCCACAGGCTGACATATTTTCACAAAAAATTATACATACTTGTTTTCTACACTCTGAAACCCTTAAAGTAGTAGTATTTACTTACTCCGACAAAAAATTGCATCGTAGTGGAACTGGAAAAAAGTACTGAAAAAAATTAAAAACGATCCGTCAGGAGCTCTTAAACTTCACTTTATCCTAATTTTATGTGGGAGGTACTCGATACAATGCACATTCCAACCTGATACATAACTAGATTAACTAATACGATGTGCAAAGCCTGCCTCAATCAGAAACTCCTTACGAGAATTATCTTGCGGATTTGCCATTTTGGTTGGTGCCGTCAGGGTTTCTTGGAACTTTTAGACAATATCAGGAAGTTTGGACTTGCGCAAGAAAAAAATTGTACCATCGTAAAGGGAGCCACAAGGACAACTTACTGAAAAAAATTAAAAGAACATCCGATAGGAGCTCTTAAACTTCACTTTACCCGATCATTTTACAGAAAATTTTTGAACTTTTGTGAGGGAGGTACCAGAAGGAGTGGACCGATATAACCCAACTTCGAACTTAAACTAAGGTTGGAGAAAATATTGCGAAAGCCAAATTTTGGACCAAATCGGTTGATCCGTGCGAGAGTTATCGTGCGCACCAGCCAGACAGACAGACATTTTTCGTATCAAAGTGTATATCACCAATATTTTTGAAAATTTAACATAGCTGAAGCCAAGGTTTACCCTTTTAGAATACGCGACTTCTGGTTCTATATTATACAAATTAAATATTTTTGGATTAAATGAAATGTTGTTGGACGTGGCAAAAAATATTGGCCTTAAAAGATAATTTGTGTGGAAGCTGTGGCTATATTTATGTTAAAAAATGGGTAAAAATGGGTTGAAGCCACCATGTCTTTTTTTGTTTTCTCTCGATTTGTGAGTAAACCACACTTCTCTCGATTTTCCTGTCAAAGTAAAAGTAGAAGCAAACTAAATAAGGATCATGTCACTAATGTATTACTTTTCAAAATTTGAACTGCTTCTACCATTGAATGATGCTGACATTTTGAAGCCAGATTTACAGTGTTTTTTGACATTTTCTTCTAATTTCATTCCGCAAACAGGTTTTTAAAAAAATTATATATAGGATTGTAGAACTCGCGATTTTGAGTTATTTGATATATGTGTCGTGAAAGTAGTCTACACAGCTTCATAGAAATCTGCATCCAAATACGGAAATTTTGTGCGAACATTTTTCTAAAAATCATATTTTTCGGGCCTAATTTTTACAATTGTCATTCGATTTCCTCGTACTTGATTGCACATTTTAGTTTTTTACGTTCCGGATCTAATAAATCATTCCTCGTTTGGAAATATCGCGTATTTTATCGCGTTTTCTGTGGTTCTTTTCCATGCAATGAAATAACTAATACAGCATCTTCGTTTTAGCGGAAACAGAGATTTGAAAACTTCACTGATAAGGGAGCTACATTCATTTTATCCCAAAAAATTGTGTGTGATGCTACATCCACGGTTCTTAATTGATCGCCTTGAAATAGATATATATCGATGTAGATTTTCATGGTGGACATTGAAATCGGATGCGAACAAAAATTGTATGCACTTTGCGCAAATTAGCGATATTTTATAGGTATTTTAATGCTAAGATGCAGCTGATGCTACATTTTAGCCTCCAAATTTAATTTCGAAAAATATATATAATTTAACAGATATGGTCTTGCTGTACATGAAAATCACATGCGGACAAAATGATTTTGATAATTACGCGATTTAAACGTATTTTAAAATGCATATAAATAAAAATGGGTTACTTGAACTCTATTTCCATTTCAGAAGCTTTGACATATATCCTCATCAACCCAATTAGCTTCCCTAATTTGAAAGCTTTAATATGAATGTCAATAAAGCAAAATCCGTCTATTTTGTTGGGAGATTTAAGCAGGAAGGAAGTGTTCCTATAAATTTTTACAATATTTTCTACTAAATAATGCATGTGAAAAAAATGTTTTTTCAAACAAAAAATTATTTTTTGGCCAAAATATGTGCTTATTTTGGCTGTAACATCCAAACTATAACACCAATATGTATGATTGCAGTCTCATTTGATTCGCCGTGAAGTTTGGATCCACAAAAATTTTTTATGTAATTATATGACCACTAAATGGGCCTTAATTTTGAAAAAAGTAGACTTATATTCAATAATTTATCAATTTTATGTACATTCCGCGAATTCTGTGTAACATTTTGCAGGTATTATGCAATCTACTCGCTGAAGTCACTTCGAGAGAACTTTTTTGTAACAATTGTGCTCATTAAAATAATTAGCGTTTTTATAATATTTTCCTTCTTAAAAAGCGAAATAAAAGCGCCATAACTTTTGTCCGCAATAACTAAAAATTGGCTCGCGACCAGATTCGTTCTAGAAATCTTTTTCTTAACCTACTTATCAAAAATCGTTGATGTAGCGCGAAAAAATTTATCCTTTTTTCTGAAATGGAATATGAAATATTTGACAATATTCCTGATATACCCTTTGTAGCCTAAAGGCTGAAGGTATAAACAAATTTCTCCCATCTTAAAATAGAAAAATCCACTTTATTTTAACTGTGACAAATGTGAGCACGATTTGACTTCTGAATTTAATAGTACAGACACCCTGTTGGCTTCCAAATTCGATTTGGACGTGGCCATATTTGGACATTTTTTTAAAAGTTTAAAAATATTTTAAAAATATGTGTAAAAATAATTTTCAATATATATACAAACATTGATTTCACTACGCTAATTTTAAAAATTTCTTCGTTCTTTTTCAAAAATTATAAAAAAATATAAATTTCGTATCTTCAAAAAATAGTTTTGGCCAAAAAATTCCTGATGGAAACCATAGTGCATTGGGTAAATCAAACAGTTTCAGATTTCCAATACTATTAGCACCTCATTGAGCGATATATCAAAAGTTTCCCCTTTTTCTTGTCACTGATGGACTACTACTAAGGTGGCGAGATTTTAGAAGTTGTAAAAGTTGAGGTAAGGTAAGAATGCATTAGCTTTACCCAGCTAAATTTATACCGCTCAAAGTGCGGTATTACTTTGAACTTTTCTTTACATGCCTCTTTCGTAAAATTTCGCTTCTGATGGCAAATTTGTTCTTTTTACAAATTTCTTTCTCCAAAAATTTAGAAACAAAAAATGCTTAAATAACACTGTGCGACACGAAAAAAATTAACCACATTCTGACACGGCAGCGTGATAGAAGACGAAAAATAAGAAGTCACGTGTTTCGGCGTTTTTCCCTGTTACTTCGAATTTCGCGGTTATGGGCCCCCAAAGACCTGAGGCCTTGATGTCAAAAAAGACCATTTTGTCAGGCTCATATCTTCTAAACCGCTAAGAATTTTGGTTTACTCGTGGAGGCAAAGTTGTAGCTCTCATCTTAAAGAATAATAATTGTGAAGACATAAAATCCATTCAGCTTTATCTTCAAGGTCACAATCGTTAAGGTCAAGTTTCCGTTATAATTTTTTCTCAGATTTTGGCCTACAGATATCAAACCGATCAAAATTGAATCAAACAACCAACTACAAAAATGTACCTTAGATCTCAATAAACAACTTTCTAGAACATACGAACACTGTAGAAATGGTTCTTAAAGGTCAAAATAGCAAAACAAATGCAATTTTTATTTTCTTTTTTCGGTTTCTGCTCAATAGAAATTAAACCATTCAAAATTCAAGAAAACATTTAACCACAATAATGTAGCGAATATATCAGAATACAACTTTGTGGAACATCAGAGTCCACTACGAACTGTTCTTAAAGGTCAAAATAGCAAATTACTTTAGAAAATATTCGGTTTTTATACTTTTTTCTCCGATTCTGGTCCATAGATACCGAACCGTTCAAAATTCAAGAGTACAAGCAACTACAAAAATTTACCTAAGATCTCAGTTAACAACTTCCTAGAACATATGAACTTTCTAGAAGCGGCCCTTTAAGCTCAAAATTCCATTAGTTTTACTCATTCTTTCCTGGTCAGGTCCGTAAATGACAAACCTTTCAAATTTTCTAGAGTGTTGAACAGTTTGTTATTTCCAGACCTGAGCATTAACCATAATATAATTGTTAGTGAATTTTGAACATGAAGGACCGTTCCTAGAATGTTCATATGTTCTAGGAAGTTGTTAACTGAGATCTTAGGTACATTTTGGTAGTTGCTTGTATTCTTGAATTTTGAACGGTTCGGTATCTATGGACCAGAATCAGAGAAAAAAGTATAAAAATCGAATATTTTCTAAAGTTTTTTGCTATTTTGACCTTTAAGAACAGTTCGTAGTGGGCTCTGATGTTCCACAAATTTGTATACTGATATATTCGCCACATTATTGTGGTTGAATGTTTTCTTGAATTTTGAATGGTTTAATTTCTATGGAGCAGAAACCGAAAAAAGAAAATAAAAATTGCATTTGTTTTGCTATTTTGACCTTTAAGAACCATTTCTACAGGGTTCGTATGTTCTAGAAAGTTGTTTAGTGAGATCTAAGGTACATTTTGGTAGTTAGTTGTTTGATTCAATTTTGATCGGTTTGATATCTGTAGGTCAAAATCTGAGAAAAAATTATAACGGAAACTTGACCTTAACGATTTTGACCTTGAAGATAAGGTTGAATGGATTTTATGTCTTCACAATTATTATTCTTTAAGATGAGAGCTACAACTTTGCCTCCACGAGTAAACCAAAATTCTTAGCGGTTTAGAAGATATGAGCCTGACAAAATGGTCTTTTTTGACATCAAGGCCTCAGGTTTATGGGGGCCCATAACCGCGAAATTCGAAGTAACAGGGAAAAACGCCGAGACACGTGTCTTCTTATTTTTCGTCTTCCATTACGCTGCGGTGTCAGAATATGGTTAATTTTCCATGACACAAAAAATTACACACAGGGTAACCTTGAATGAACAAAATCAGGAGCATACCACGACCAACCTTGAAACATATTCACCTAATTTTTAGCTACATAATTCGCAATTCAATTCCGCATATGTTTTATAAATCGGTGATGATAAAATATTACCTTTAAAATCAAATTCTGAATCATTGTGTATACATTTTCCTTTATTATTTTTTGTTTCTAAATATTTACAAAGTATTTAAATATAAATTAACATTTTTTTATTTATCACTATTACGTAATTATTTTTTATGGGTTTTGTTTGTTATTTTTTTAATTACTAATTAAAAGTTGTTCTTCCAAAGACTGAATTATCATGTATGTACATTATTATAAAAAAAATTAAATTAATATAGAGGAAAAATAAACCAAAAACAAACACGAAAACCCCTAAACCAAAACCAAACAAAGAAACAAAAAAAAAACCAGATTCTAAATTAAAACCTAACATTTTAACCGTATTAACAAAAACAAAACGCACATTCATATAAACAAACATAGGCAAATACCTAAAAAAAGAAACAACATAACAAACTACTGTACAAAGATAACAACAAATGTGTAAACATAGCCGTGTAATTGGTGGATAACCGGAAAAAGGAAACAAAAAAACAAAAACAAGCAGTACTACAACTATTACAAAACAAAATCAGTGTATTTGTTAATTAAGTTATAAATATTGAAAAGTAAACACACATTTACGTAACGTATAACGTTAAACTATTAAGTGAATGAGACAAGATAAGTTTATTAACAGAAAAAAAACTCCCCCATTTTATAGCATTTAACACACACCTACATGGAGACACATAATTGAATACTCACACACACACCTACACACATACATATGCATATATGCCACATAGTTAATTTATAATGAAATTAAATATTTATAAACAACGTAGCAGCATAACATTTAGTTGGATAATTTCCAAAGTAAATAAACAATTTGTAAGTCATTAAAGCAAAAGAAAAAAAAAACAAACGAAAAAAGGGAACCCTAGTTTATACTTCCCCCCCAACATACATAAAAAGGCAGTAGTGTAATTAGTAACTAGATTATCATGTAAAATTGTTTAGGAACACAACTTCATAAAAAACTTCATTAAAACTGTGCATTTCTATAAATCAAAATCAAATCATTCATACACACATTCACACATTCGACATATTTTAGGATGTAAAATGTAACATTAAGGTTTAACAGATAAATCAAAACACACAAAACCAAAAAAAAATAAACTATATTTATAGTAAATTAATTTAAACCAAAAAAAAAACAACTCTTATACATAGGCCACATTACAACCGGAAATAGGAAAATCCAACCAAACCGACAATTACAGTTAAATGTAATGAAAATAAATAAACAAAATTATGCAAAATAGAAAACAAACTAATATATAAATAATAATAATAATAAATTTTTTGAGGTAAACATGTTAAAATGTTATAGTGATTACGATAATATCTATTTGAAAAAGTAACAACAACAAATAACTACCAACAAGTCATATGTAAAAAAGACACACACACACACACACGAGAAAATCCTTCATAATAAATATTATTAACTATAATTCAATTGTGGTATACTGAAATGAAAAACCAAAAAAAGTGAAAAACAACTAATTCTATAAGTAAACCTATATACGAAAGAAATGAAATAAAAATTAAACTATAATACAAAAAAATCAGATGAATTTTTATTCAAATGGCATGCAAGTAAAGGGTAAGGAAAGTTACTATATAAGTTTTAAATAACACTGTGACACAAAATGGAACTAAAAGTCTGTGGGGTGAAAAATTCCTTTTGGCGATGAAGGTCGATGAAGATAATATTACGAACCAGTAAGGACAGTTATGCTGTAGGTCAAACTTCTGAGTTATAGCGAAATGAATTCTTTATTGATGAACTTTACATGCATGACAAAAAAAACCTAACAAAAATTTGATCACGCCATAACTAAGAAGTTTGACCTACGGGGTTCGTAATATTATCATCACCGACTTTCATCGCCAAAACGAATTTATCTTCATATCGACGCCTCCAAACAATAGTATGCTAAGTCGACTTAGCATGTTTTCAAGTTCTTTACATTTTCATATTTAAGGTCCTTTTACTTAAATTCTGTAAAATTTTGGTAATAATCGGACAATCCGAACAGAAGTTATAAACAAATGTTTACTTAGCATAGTATTGAAGGTCAAAGAAATTTCCAAACATTAAGAGCTTGTCCTGCAAAACTCGCTTTTCAGAATTAGCAAACTATTATTTGGAGGTGTCGAACGTCCTTTAACTTAAATTCTGTCTAATTTTGGTAATGATCGGTCAATCCGAACAGAAGTTATAAACAAATATTGACTTAGCATAGTACTGAAGTTCAAAAAAATTTCCAAACTTAGAGAGCTTCTCCTGCAAAACTCACTTTTTAGACTTAGCATACTATTATTTGGAGGTGTCGATATTTGTTCGTAGTGATATTTTCCTTAAAATCGGTTCAAGAAAACGCGTTTTTATACCCTCAGCATTTATGCTAACGAGGGTATATACCAGCGACGACCACAGAAATACAACCAAAGCGAAGACATGTATGAACGTATGAGTGAAAAAAGCAACAACCACATTATGTTTTTGTTTGTTTTCATTCATTTACACTGTACGTGAGAGAGAGAAGCAAATGCAAAAACAACTCAGTGGGCGCCCTCACTATACGATCTAAGCAAAGAAGCTCGTCCCTGGTATATACACTTTCATACGGGTAAAATGTGCCTCATCGAAATAATGGTTTTAGACCCCAAGTATGTTTGGACGAAATGTGTTTCAGACAATTTGGAGTCGATTGAGCAATCTCCGTCCATCTTTCGGTCTGTCTGGCTGGCTGGAGCGCACGATAACTCGATAATATTTTACCCAAACTTAGCTTAAGTTCGAAGATGGGCTATATCGGTCCACTCATTCCGGTACCTTCCCCACAAAAGTTCGAAAATGTTTGGAAAATTTGTGCGCACGATAACTCTTGAAGGGAGTGGCCGAATTGGTCTATACTTTACACATCCTAATATATCTACCAGATATAGATCAGGTTTAAATATGGACTATATTTGCCAACTTCATCCGGTACCTCCCACCCAAAATTTCGGATATGTTCAGTTTAGGACCATCTCTCGAATCGCTTTGATTTTTATTTTATCAACTTTTATTCACTGCCCCATACGACGGTACAAGTTTCATCAGGGGCAAGTCCATACTTCCTGAGAAAATAGCCTGAAAGTTGGAAAAAACCCCTATGACATCGTGTGAGGTGGGTGGAGGGCAAGATAACTCTCGAACGGATCTGCCGATTCGGTCCAAAATTTGGCCTTTGTAATATTTTGTCCAAACATACTTTAAGTTTGTAGACAAGCCATAACGGTCCACTCCTTCAGGTACCTCCCCCACAAAAGTTCAAAAATGTTCGGAAAAATTGTTTGTACGGTAACTCTTGAAGGGAGTGGCCGAATTGGTCTATACTTTACACATCCTAATATATGTACCAGATATAGATCAGGTTTAAATATGGACTATATTTGTCCACTTCATCCGGTACCTCCCACCCAAAATTTCGGATAAGTTTACTTTAAGACCTGATTGAAGCAACTTTCATTCGCTGCCTCAAATAGAATGGTAAAAGTTTTTTTAGGGGCAAGTCCATACTTTTTGAACAAACAGCCCGAAGAGTGTAAAAACCCCCTATGGCACCATATGTTGTGGTGCCATAACGGTCAATGTCGATCCATTCCTTTTAGTATCTTCTCCGAAAAAGTTTTGATCTTTAATCCTAACCAACATTTTTGTCGGTTCAAACGCCCTAAATACATACGTATTTTGGGAGAAAATTTTTTTCAATATACACAGGCTGAGGGTATATCTCTGTCGGCAAAGCCGACTGATAATTTGTTACTTGTTTGTTCTAGCACTGCAACTAGCACATCTTTAATCAGCGAATTACTTTCATTTGATTGACAACTCTATAAGCTTTGTAATGGTATGCATATAAGCTTAATCGGTTACTTGAAACCGGTTCAAAAATCGCTTTTAATGTCGGAATATCCGGTTCAAAAATTGAGATAAGCGGATCTGTCCTCCATTAAAATTTGTTCTTCATTACAGGAGCTTTTTGTTGTAAATATTTCAGAAGCACCCCAGATGTCTACATAAGCAATAACCAATTGGTAAGTCTACATACCAATAAATAACCAATGTCGAATATACAGAAAAATCAAACATAGTTTTTTCTGAACCAAGACCGAGTAAACATCAAAAAGGACAATGAAAGCGGAACAATATTGATTAGTTACCAAAAAGAACCGCACCTAAAATATTCTGAGCAACATTTTTGTAGAATATTTGGATGCGGAAAAATCTCATACAATACGGTTCAAGAAATAAAGGACGAAAAGGGTATGGAAGGAATTGAGTTAGAATAATGAAATCTTCTACAAAAAGATTCGCCAATCGATTTGACTGAAGAGATGTAATCTCAAACCGAAGCTACAATAACGCCATATAGAGATATGAAGCTATTTTCGAAAGTATTATAAGGGAAAAATAAAACAAATCATCCCGCTATATCTCAGAAACTTGACCTATGCCGAAAATTTCCTTTTGGGTTCTTAATATACTAATCAAGGGCTTTCATCTCCAAATGGAATTTTCCACCCCCAAAAATGCTGCTGCACAGTGTAAGCGGTTACAATGCGAAGGGAACATAATTTTGTTCTAAAAACTTAAATGAGAAAAGGCTATTTTTGGTGGAATGGACTAGATGATATCCGAAACATTTCCGAAACATCTGCCATAAATAAACAATTTTCATGGAGAAAGTTGAAAATATCTAAACTCATTAAATTATTTCTTTACACTGAAAGAAAATTACGTTGTCAATGAAAATTGTCAATGATTTTGAACCAACGTAAGACTTCATTGTATGAATGAAACTTTTCATTTATTCAATGAAACTCTACGTTGCACTATGGTCTCAAATCCAAATTTCCTTGGAAAAACTATTTCAACGTCCATTTTGTATTAAAATTGATTACTGATTCCACCAAAATTATCAAAAAGTGCCAAAATTCATTGAACAGGGTTGTCCCGTTGTATGGGGTCTAAACCAAAGTGAATCTAAATATGAATTTTAAAGATAATCGATTGATAAATGTTGGTATTACCATTCAATTTCAATGGGATACTATATATGTTCTCAACATTTATTTATAAAAATAATCTCCTATCTTAAAATAGAAAAAATCCACTTTATTTTAAGTGTGGCAAATTTGAGCAAGATTTGACGTCTGAATTTATTTGTACACCTCCATGCTAGCTTCCAAACTTCAAACAAAAAAGTTTTGGCCAAAAAATTCCTGATTGAAACCATAGTGCGTTAGTTCAAAATCAATGAAACATTTTTCTTTCAGTGTATAAATTATTTGTAGAGTAACAATAGTTTTTGTAGAACATACATGTTACTGCTATGCCTAAATACGACCGTATTCCCAGGCCGTGTGTGTTGAAAAAAGTAGAACACATGTATTCTTATGAGAACTACCGTCGAGCGTATACTTTTTGTAAGTTGAACATTTTCAACTTTGACAGAACGTACGATATGTTATGTGTGTGTTTTGTATTTTGAAAACAAAAGTCCAACAAAAATTTCGGATTCAACGTATTTGGGTTATACGGACGCTCAAAGAGCGTTGTTGTGGTAGGTAGGTGAATATTTTTTGTACGTCACGACTTGAATTAGGTATAGCTGTTATGTGTTTATTTCAGCTAAAGTGTTCATTTTGGTAGAATATATGAATAACAAAATGTTTAACAGTGGGTAATGAAGTTGATATTAAAACTTGTAAGGAAAGAGACAAAGTCTGGCGGACCCGACAGTGTAATACCCTATACCATTGTAATAATATGTTCCATGTAAAGACTGAAGGTTATCAAAACTAAAGTAAACTAAAATAACTTAGATCATGCTCTGCTGAGATTAATTACCGTCGTTCTTTATAATAAACCATGATATCTTGCATTTTACTAGCAAAATGTTCGCTACGTTCTATACAAATAGACAGTTTTTATTATTGAATAAACTTAAAATATTTATAGTACTTATACCTATTTTAGTTGTATTTTATGTTGTTATGTTACGTTCGTTTAAGCAAAATCTGTTTTAAATCTGATTTTTCATAAGGTTAAAATATTCACTTTGCAGCATTTTCATTGTCATTACTAAAGCGAAAACTAAAATAAAATTGTCTTCATAAAGATTCATCTATTACGACTTAAGACACAAACTCCCCAGTTGTGAGAGTGAGAGAGGAATGCACTACTCACTGTCACCTGAATGTTTCGTTAACTAAAATCTGAAACTTTTGTACAAAGTCAAGAAATGTTCAGAGAGAAGATCTTCAAAAATTACAGAACGTAGTTATCACCTGAATATTTTGTTAATATCAAAACCTGAAAATTTTGTAAGAAACTCAAAAATTGTAAGAGCGAGATACATGTTATTAGGAGTAAATGTTGCCACCTGAATATATAGTTCATATCAAAAGCTGAAATTTTGTTCGATTCAGGGGAAAATCTAAAGTTATATACCCCAATTTTGGATTTTACTGCCCGATCCTAAAAATTGCGGACGAAAAATAAAAGGTGGACGACAAAATAATGTACCTTGGTGTATTTTTTGATGAAAAATTTAATTTTTTTTCGGCACGTCGCACAGAGGACGAAATCATTGATCTAGCGGCGCGAAAGTCAAAAAATCAAAATATAAAATTGCGAAATGTTTTCCATTATATCGATTACAGACACTCTGCTGACTAAGATTTTGGTTTTACTTTTTTGTTGTTGTAAATATTCACTCAGTTATTCAGTGTCAAGTGCAAGAAATTTAGACGTATCAGATTTTAATAAAATTGTTGCTAAAAACCTGAACTCATATTTGTTTAATTGTTAAATAAATTCGTAATAAAACTAAACAAAGTTTATGTAAAGTTTTCTCGACCTTTTAATTCTTTATGTCAAATTTTTAAGACTTAGTCTTATTGGGCTGTTAGGTCTATATTTGGTAGATGAAAATAAAAACTATTTATTTCATTTTTCTATCCTTTTTATTGATAGGGGAGGGTTTAAGTTAAATTAAAATAAAATGTTTGGGGCCTGAAGTTACATAGTTATAAAGCAATAAATTTTCAAAAATTATTATTTTTTGTATGTTTGTAGGGCAATATACTTTTGTTGGATGGAGCGTAACTACAAAGGTCCACCGAGGTTCGGTCCAGTTATTTTTTTAATAATTAAATTGGACTCCCTAGATTCCGAATAACCAAAATTTAGCTGCAAATAGCTGCAAATCTTGCTGATAAATGGTCTTGAAAAATAGCTTAAATCCTCAAAATACCCAAAATCTGTCGGTACGGTTATATGGGAGCTATATCAAAATGTAGACCTATGTTCGCAATTTTTGGTGGAGAATTTTTGTGTTTACTGGGAACCCTAAATACCAAATTACACCTAATTTGGTCGGAAAATGTAGCTTTAAATCCCCAAACTACTGAAAGTCGGGAGGTACTTTAAAAGGGGCCTATACCCAAACGTGGACCTATGTCCACAATTTTTGGTGGAAAGGTTTAGTGATCACTAGGAACCCTAAGTACCAAATTACAACTAATTTGGAAGGAAAATGTGGCTTAAATCCTCAAAATATCGAATATCAGGAGGTACCGTTATATGGGGGTTATACCAAAATATGTGCCTATGTTGTTCATATTTAGTCCATAATTACCCACAGACACAGGTTGAGTTTGTGCAAAATTTTAGAAAGATATCTTCATTCGTTTCCAAGTTATTAATTTCGCGCCGCTAGATCAGTGGTTTCGACCACTGTGCGTCGATTTTATCTTGGGTAGAGCGAAGAAAACATATTTCGGCTACCATGACGTCTTGCGTCACATTGGTGGTTTGTCAAATCAGATAAAACTCCAGATTTACAAACAAATAATCAAACCAATATTTATGAACGCGTTCCCTGTCTGGTTCTTAATCTCCTCCAGCTAAATGGACAGATTGAGGTCCATTTTAACCTACTGCCTTGGGTTGAGACCAACTATCAGAAGTGAGGGGTCAATAAAAAAGCATCATTTAGGGAAAATATACGATACAGTCGATTTAGAGAGAGTGGATCGATTCCTCATGGGACAGGCCCTGAACTTTGTGGAGGTAGAACAAAACGTGCAAAATGAACTCATCCAAGGATCCTTAAAATGTTCACATGACGCAAGCACTTTAGGTAATAGGAAACACTTAGCACCTAATTCTCTTAATTTATTTATTATATGATAAGATTACATTTATAATGATGAAGGATAATAGGTATTTTACCATAGAAGGTATACTACAATGGACGTCAACAACACTGTGTACATTACTACACAGTGCTTGTTGACATCATGTAAATAATTGTAGATAGTGGTATTAGTTTTCACCCTAGTTTTAAATCCTTAGTTTTAAGACATCACTTGATATCGCCTATTTAAAAATTGTATTTTTGGGCTGATTTAATAATGAAAATTAAATATTTTTGTTTGATGCTATTGACTGTGGACAATCCACAGCATTTATGTAGTGCATTAGAGGGTAGCGTATAGCCATATGTTTAGTTATTTAGATTAACAATAAGCCATATTTTATAATTATAAGATGTTTTCAATAAATAATGGCTACAGCCAACATGGATTTGTATGATTTTTTTATTTTTTGACAAATTTAATGGAGTTGATAGAATTCCTACTCCTAATTACTGAACAAATAGTTAAAATGTTTTCTTTATAAACTGTGCAAAACAAAATTATACTTAACGTATTTTTCTTCATTTTTTAAATCATAAACCCTCTTTACTAACGCTATTTCAACCCAATATCACATTTGTATATCCAGAATCTTAAATATAAAAAAATTAAAATAAATATAAACTAATATTTTTTACGCTTTATTTTCAACCAGCTGATTTTTAACTTCAGGCTCGTTTTACTGTTAGTTATAGATGTTTTTTCACAGTTACATATATTTTGCTATGTAGTGGACATTAAAAAGATATCCAGACAAGATAAACATAAATTGAACTTGTCCTTTCATATATTTTTTGAAAATTTGCATCAGTATGCAAAAAAGGTTTAACGAAAATTGCATTCTTTAATTAAATTTATTTAATTAAAACAAATCAAAAAATTTAAATTTTCAAAAGAATTATTTTGATTGATAATTTTTATATTAAAACTCATATATTTAAAAATGTTCATTTGTTTTAAAAAACTGTAAATAATATGAAAATTATAAGAGAAAGTGCACATTTTTAGTTTGATGATAATAAAGTATACGGCTCCTAGAAATCCCTCCACCACACATCCAACATTTTGTCGTCGAACGTAAAAGGCTCCTGGATATCTAAATGCGAAGTACTGATATTGATCGTCAACAAATCACCAACGCGGACATCAAGAACATTAGTATAATAATCAAAAAATTTATCATTATAAATGAGAGAGAGCGATAAACTATCAAGGCTTACCTGAAGAACTTCATGGTCAACGCTAAAATAAGGGATTTTTTGATCCAGACGCGGTTGGATTAGTCATTGTACTGCGGATACCGAAAAAGTCTTGCGACATATATAAAGTTAAACGCAGAAAAACCGTCATCATTTTCCTCACTTTCGTGGTTATCTACTATCTAGACATTGACTATTTCCCGACAGCACGAAGTGAAGCATCAGTGCTAACGTTCCCTGGAGCTAATTCTCATATGCGTTCAACTTATTGGTCAATTTCCCTATTGTCGCCTTTTGGGAATTTGTTCGAACATTTGCTGCTGTTTCGCATCAACCGCGACATTGACACAAGCACACTTTTGGGAGACTATCATTTTGGATTTTGATCTATCCTCTCAAAACCCCATGCTCCAGCAGCCTTCTCCACATATGTAAGTAACAGAATTTTATAAGGTGAAGCAAGTAAATCCGGCATTAAGGTCGGCCTTTTCAAAACAAGATTTCAGCAAGTTCGGTTGGAAATTTATAATATTTTAATAATATATAAAAAGTATAATATTTATAATACTGAAAATCGGACGGTGTCGTTCTACAGGGCTATATCAAAACGTGGACATGCACCAACAATTCACTTCCGTATTCTTTTATACCCCCATTTGAGAGAGAATACTAACTTTAGCTATTTAGGTGGGATAATGGTGGTAAAACTTTCACAATCCCAAAATCGGTAGGTAACGTTCTATGGGACCTACATAAAAACGTGGTCCAGTATCGACCATTCTCTGCGGACCATTCGTTATAATGAGGCGATATCAAAACACGGATATGAAGCGGCATTTCCCTGCCGGAATATTTAATGCACTCAAAGAAAAAAAGCTATCAAATTCCAGCACTTTCGGTGAGATAATGAAGCTAAAAGAACTAGATTCAGTGTCAATTTTCATCTATTGCGATTGGATAAAACACCAAAAAAATGGTAAAAACGTAGACCTATACCGAGAAATCTCAGCAGAAATGTTTAACGCCTCCAAAAGATGCTACATACCAAATTTTAGGTATTTTCGAAGAATAATGCGACTAAAAATTTTAAAATATCAAAAATCAGGCAGAACTGTTCTGAGTGAGCTGTATCAAAACGGGGTCCTATACCAAGACCAAATAGAATTCCAACAATTTCGGCGGAATAATGAATCTAAAACATACAGAAAATCGTTAGTTACGTCGACCAATATAGCCCACTTATTCCTAGGAGTAACAGAAACTTCAGTGTCGAATAATAAAACACTATCTTATATGTTGTGAGCTGTGTCTTGATTTAAAGAGACAAACAGACAGGCGGACATCGTTATATGGACTTAGAATTTTATGCTAATAAGGAATATATAATTTTAATTTTTTTACGACGAATATCTTGATGTGTTACAAACGAAATGACAAAGTTAGCACCCAAAGTTGTTTGGGTGCAACCAAATACAAACCCAAAAGCCACAAAAAAAAAACAAACACATACAGTTTGTCAAGTAATTGTTTTCGAACCAAGAAAACTAAAATTTTTCTGTAATAGTTTATGAAAAATGACTTGTAATTGGGATAAAAATGTCGGGTTTTTTGCAAAAAAATAGTTGGTAGACTTATTAAAGACAAGATAGGATGTATAAATAAAAAATTGACCCACGTAGTTCAACAAAAAATTACGAAAACCCATAACTACATATAATTCAAGCTGTCAAATAAATGTTTTCGAAATTTAATGGAGGTTCTAAAATAACCCATATTTTTGGTAAATTCTTGAAAATCATGACATTTTATGAATGCTATTCTTAAGAAGGGTTAACTACTAACAAGTATCAACAATATTAGGCACAGAATATCCCTACTAGGAGGGTTACCATATGGACCAAGGGAGTACCAGGTCATATCACATGTAAACAGGGTCCTATAGGTCTTATACCGGGAATATCTGAAAACTAAGGCGTTTTATGAGTTTTTTAGTTCACCAGGATGGACTGCCATCAATTACAATAAATATTGCCTACAGAATAATTAGATCAGGGTGGTTGCTAGATCTACTAAAAGGTGACAGGTTATATAAACAGTAAACGAGGCCACCTGGATCCATAACCAGGGCTCAAAATATTTGTTTATTTAACTGAAATTGAATTAAGGGATCAGGAAATTCTCCAACATAAACCAAAATACGACATAAAAGTACAAAAATTGCTTAGAAATGCATATATAAGATATTGTCAGTCTATGCTGATTTTTAATAGACCTTCGATTTCAACTGTTTATAGCGAGTTCAGAGGAATTCTTTAATTTTTTTGCTTCCATGCTAACACTGAAGCAATTTTTACCCATAAACATAATTTTCCCCTTAAAAATTTACTACAGTAGTACTGCGGAGTACTCGAAATGTGTCCAATAGGTCGAAGTATGCATTTCTGGAAATTGTCGAAACCTTTACCCCATACATTTCTAAGCAATATTGGTATCCTACTGCGATATTTCCGATTGTTTAGTGAAATGCCATTATCTCCTAATTAATTTTAAGTAAAAAAAACAAACTTCGGTGCCCTGTTTCGGGGCCCAGGTGGCCTCGTTCACGGTTTATATAACCTGGTACCTTTTTAGTCGATCTAGCAACCCTTCTGATATAATTATGCTGTAGGTAATATTTATTGTAATTGATGGCAGTCCATTCTCGTGAACTAAAAAACTCATAAAACGTCTTAGTTTTCAGATATTCCCGGTTAAAGACCTATAGGACCCTGTTTACATGTAATATGACCTGGTACTCCCTTGGTCCATATGATAACGCTCCTAGTAGGGATATTCTATGTCTAATATTGTTGATACTTGTTAGTAGTTAACCCTTTTTAAAAATTACATTTATAAAATGTCATGATTTTCAAGAATTTACCAAAAATATGGGATATTTCGGAACTTCACTACATTTCGAAAACATTTATTTGACAACTTGCATTACATGTAGTTATTGGTTTTCCTTACTTTTTGTTGGACAACGTGGGTTAATTTTTAATTTATTCATCCTATGTTGTCTTAAATAAGTCGACCAACTATTTTTTGCAAAAAACCCGTCATTTTTATCACAACTATCAGTCATTTTTCATAAATTAATACAGAAAATTTTATTTTTCTTGGTTCGAAAACAATTACTTGACAAACTGTACATCAGTGGGCGCATTCTGAGAGCAATGGAGCGTTTGGATTCAAACATATTTTTAACATATATTTTTCTGCGTGTATGACAGAATGGCATTTCATATCAGTTTATAAACGTTATAGCAGGGCTGCCTGAAGGACCTACGATGTACTGCTAGCGCTACAAGGTAGCTTTAGATGAACTTTGAAGTAAAGGCTAAATAATTATATGGATATCCTTCACAAATATTTCAACAAATGACGTCCCCGTGATGGAGAAAGCAAGAGAAAGTCAAAAAAGATCAATTTGCTTTTCCGGTTCATCACAACCTACTATTCGGCAAACTTATGGTCAACCAGTGGTTTTTATTAAATATTTCTAAAATGATAAGTTTTTCTAAAACTCATCTAATGGATGATACTTACAAAAAACCTCTCTACACATCATTGCACACAGCAAAAAGGCCTCTCTAACATATGTCCCAAACATATTTTGCAGCAAACATATACTTGTTTGCAAGCAGTCCCAAACATAACACATGTTTGGGTCCTGCAAACAAATATATGTTTGTGTGCAAAAAAATTATATGTTTGGGTGCAAACAAATACAAACCCAAAAGCCACAAGGGAGCGTAAATGTCAATGTGAAACACATTGAAATGTATGCTCACTTGCTCTCAGCAAGCGCTCACTGGATATCTCTAATATATACACACATTTCTAAATGGTGGTGTTTTATTGAAAGGCATAGAAACAAGTAAAAAAGTATCAGTCGGCTTTGCCGACAGAGATATACCCTCAGCCTGTGTACATTAAAACATTTTTTTCGCAAAAAACTTATGTATTTAGGGGTTTTAAAAATCTTGGGCCGACAAAAATGTTGATTAGGATTAAAGATCAAAAGTTTTGCAGAAGAGATACTTAAAGGAATGGATCGACATAGACCATTATGGAAGTAGATCTCCAGCCACTACATATGGTGCAATAGGGGGTTTTTACACCCTTCGAGCTGTTTTCTCAAGAAGTACGGACTTGCCCCTGAAAAAACTTGTACCATCGTAATTGAATCAGCGAATGCAAGTTGCTTCAACAAAAAACAAAGTGATTCGATAGCAGGTCTTAAAGTGAACTTATCCGAAAACTTGTGTGGGAGGTACCGGATGGAGCGGACAAACATAGTCCATATTTGAACCTGATCTATATCTGGTAGATATATTAGGATGTGTAAAGTATGGACCGAATCGGCCACTCCCTTCAAGAGTTACCGTACGAACAATTTTTCCGAACAGTTTTGAACTTTTGTGGGGGAGGTACCTGAAGGAGTGAACCGATATGGCTTATCTTCAAACTTAAACTATGCTTGGACAAAATATTACTAATGCCAAATTTTGGACCGAATCGGCAGACCCGTTCGAGAGTTATCTTGTGCTCCAACCACCTCACACGGTGTCATAGGGGTTTTTTTCAACTTTCAGGCTATTTTCTCAGGAAGTATGGACTTGCCCCTTATGAAACTTATACCGTCGTATGGGGGGCAGTGAATACAAGTTACTAACGCCAAAATCAAACCGATTCCAGAGATGGCCCTAAACTGAAGTTTTCCGAAATTTTGTGTGGGAGGTACCCAAAGGAGTTTACCGATTGAGTCCATATTGAAACCTAATCTAAGTCTGGTACACGTTTCACGATGGGCAAAGTATGAACCAAATCGGTTACTCCCTTCAAGAGTTATCGTGCGCTCAAATTTTCCGAACATTTTCTAACTTTTGTGGGGGAGGTACCGGAAGGAGTGGACCGATATAGCCCATCTTCGAACTTAAACTAAGTTTGGGCAAAATATTACGAAAGCCAAAATTTGATCGGTTCATCCGTTCGAGAGTTATCGTGCGCTCGAGCCAGACAGACAGACGGACGGACATTGCTCAATCGACTCCAAATTGTCTGAAACACATTTCGTCCAAACATACTTGGGGTCTAAAACCATTATTTCGATGAGGCACATTTTGCCCGTATGAAAGTGTATATACCCTCGTTAGCATAAATGCTGAGGGTATAAAAAAGCAAAAGCACAGCAGACACATAGGTACATACAAAATTCCAAAGAAAGACAAAACAGACTTTAATAAAAGAAAAAACTGAATGAAATAACTTATAAAAACTCACACTTTTAAAAAGAAAAAATTTATATAGAAACATCGTTCAACGCTTCTCCTTAGTTGTGAAATAAAACACATTTTCTTCAAAGTTCAGCGGGAAATCGGCATCTGGAATCAAATGATAATATAATGTAATAAATAGGTACATCCATATTTCAAATATACCTATGTATGTATGTATGTATATGAAAAATGTATTGATGTAATTACCAATATTAATGCGATTTCTTCCTTGTCCAATAAAATATTTCCATTCACTTTTTGATGCAATTATAAAATGTGTTGGACATTTAATTTACTAACAAGCACAATTTCTTTAAGAAAAGACAAAACACTGATTTATTTACTCACTTTACCGTCTTTAATCAACGTTTGTTTCCAGAACACTGAAGAAAAAGATTAATACCATTTTTTCTTTTCCTCTTCGCTTGCTAAGTTGGTTAACAACAACAAAGCACGAAACACACGTGATTTACGCATACACATCACAAAACTTCTGCGTCTCTTATTACACCATACACACAGCTCTTTATTATAAGCCGCGAGAGCCCTGTTGTTACTCTCTTTGACAAACATCCTCTCTCCACCCATGAAAAATATGTTCTAACATAAAAAATATGTTGTTACGCAAACATATAAAATTGAGATATGTTACAAACATATATTTGTTTGGACCCAAACAAATTATGTTTGGATCCAAACATTTATTTGTTTGCAATCAGTCCCAAACAAATATTTGTTTGGATCCAAACATATTTCTAACATATATGCTTTACTTTACTTCTTACTGTACTCTTTGAGAATAGCATCAAATTATTAATCCATTTTGATTTATTATTGCGGCTAGAACCCTAAAAATACCGAATATTGGGCGCTACCGATTTATGGTGACAACATCAAAGGGTTGACCCACATTAAACGAGAGTTTTTTGACATTTCAGTCATTTCGAATTAATAATTTATATAAAATCTTCAATATGGGGATCCTATCAAGACGTGGACCAAATTCAACATTTTTTGCAAGAATGTTTTCTATTTTTTTTTTTTTTTTTCAATTTTAGCCAATTTCATAGAAAGATGTATTCAAGATCCTCAAAATGCCAGATATCGGTAGGTACCGTTCTATGAGGGCTATACCTAAAGTTGAATCTATGTTGATTTTTTTATTTGTGTTACTAAACTAACCTTTTCTGAAATTTTGGTATTGATATCTGCACAGGAAGTATTTTTAGCCGCTCTTCCCATACAAGTTCGACCACAGTGCGACGCAAGGAAACTTGAGGAAACCTCTGAGGCAGTACTTGGTATGTTTGAGCAAAAAATCATCATGTTTATATGTTTTACCAACACATATTGATTTGTGATTACTTTTTTTTTGTTATTAACCCACTTAAAGCCACTGGTGGTTAAAACGCCACAAAAAATTGTTGCAAAAATTGGCGTAGAACTCGGGTATTGTCGCACATTTTTGTGGGATTTTTTAAATTTTGTTTTAGTACTATCTGTTATCTGTCTTTTCCTTCATTCATTTCATTTGGCCTATGCATTTCCACGCGTTTGGCCTAAAACCCAAGCAATTCAAAAAACGATTTTTTTGTAATTTTCTTATAATTTTAATCATAAATGTTACATTCATATAAATTCAGGGATTTGTTAGGAATGTAGAAGAAGTATTATCTCAATAAAAACCAAGGAATTGTCATGTAGGAATACACCTGTATTGCCCTTCAAAGTTTTCGGCATTTTTAAAAGAAGACCCGATTGCAGGAAAGCTATACGTTTTAAAGAAAAATGCTTAAAAAGTCTCAGGAATATCATTTACATATAATGTTTTAAGTTCTCTCGCAAAAATAAATTCTCGGCGCTAGGTGGGTTAAATCAGAAATCAGTCAAAAGACCAATTTCTCTTAAACTGTTATAAATTATGTTTTTTAAACGATTGAAAGCCAATAGCAATAATAAATGTTGTTTTTTATTACAGTGTTTTATTATTTTTAGTATTTAATGAAATTTTTGAAATTTTGTCAAATGTTAGTCTTCAAATGCAAATCACAGAATTTATGTGTGTCACATCATTGCTGGGGGTATGTATGGCTGAATGTGTGTGTGTGTACATTTGTCATTATAATCAAATACAAATGCTTAGCCACAGAGCATAAATATAAACTCTGGCTCATTATATAAAATTGATTTGAATGCATAATATCAACTATGGCAGGATTATTCAAAACCATACTAACCAAACATTAAAATATGACAAAATTGCAATTTTCAAACTAAACATGTACAGAAGAAATATATGTACATTTACATACACGCTTGTGCATGTAAACTCATGAGAATGTTCCACAAACCTGTTTATCAAATAATTTATTTGTACTGATGGGTAAATGTGACAACTTTTTACACTATAGTAATCAATTTATTTTAGGAAATAGTACGATTGAATTAAATAATAAAGCCGAATGGCTATTCTTGGTCGACTGTTATAAGGAACGGTTCTAGGAGGCATTGAATTTCTATGACAAGTTAAATCTTTCTGTAGTCTCCCCTTAATATTGTGCACATTTCAATGTCAAAATCTCTTCTAAATTCTACCTAAGTTACATTCTACGTACATTTGAAACAATGCCATAAAATTCTATTGGTCATTCATCTATTATGAATCAATGAAAATTCTATTCTAATTTCCACACATTTACCATCAGAGGGAGAACAGTTGAATGTGTAGTGCCCTTGCAGTTACAATTGCTGACAACACAACTGATAATTCTGTTGCCGTAGCTGGGCCTGCTGCTGCCATTACTCTGACCGACAATGCCACACTGAATTTGACATAAATCTAAGGACATCCATGATGTGTAATCAGGCATACATACACATACACACACAATTTGATATATAATTTAAAATATTTACGATGCAAATTTGAATAGGCAAGCCATTCAATTGATGCAAGCCAACTAACTATTTGAACTGTTACTATGGACAATTTATCTGGCTAAAGTGATTTCTTGCCTGGCTATTATGTATAAATAGAAGCATTTAAATACAGTGCAATGTGAATGGAGCTTATTTGGAGGTGCAGTTGTAATAAATTAAGGTGGTCAACAATTTTGAAAATGTTTCAAATTTTGAAGGTGTGATGCCAGAAGGAGTTGGCCGAATAGTACAAGATCGAAATTGATCTAAGATCGGAGGAAATGTAATGTTTACACCACATCGGTTACTCTGTTCGAGAGTTAGTGTCTACAGCCTTTTTAGCCATACGATTGAGAGTAAAATATACTTTATTTTATAGATACTTTCACTCACAAAACACATGTTCAAAAATAAGTTATCAAACCTATCTCAAAAATCTTGCAACTATAATCTATTGGTTGTGATATTATGATAACATTACCACCATAATATTCATCATCATTATGACTATTTTATGTGCTCTTCCTACTCCCATCCGATTTTCAAAGTTTATAAATTGTAGCTAAGCAGAGGATCTCTATAAAGATTTATATTTAAGTTATATCCCTTTGAACATTTCTAACATTTTCACTTGCTCGTTGTGTTGAGAGGACAACATTAACCACACAGAATTCAACAAGGACGACGACAACAATAACAACAACATAGCGTTTGTTTGAAATAGTTAGTTGTGGCAACAAAACTACAACTCCTTAAATAACTTAATATTCACTCGTCAACAGTTGTAGTGAACTAAAATGGTTTAGTACCACCAAACCTCTACACAGTTTGTGACAAGGGCCATTGAATCAAAGGTTTTGTGTGAGAAAGCTACCTTTTGGACTTAAAGTCCTTTGAAACAACAACGTCAACAACAACAACAAGAATAACAACACTTAAGTGATGATGAATTTTAATAATTTATCAAAATGTTTGTCCTCTCTTCTCTGGCTTGTTTCCTCCATAACTTTGTTTGTGTTTGAGTGGTCGGTGACCGAGCTACCATGCTGTGACAACAACATTATTAATTCACATTGGAATGGGAGGGTTGGATGACATGCTGGTTGTTTATATTGTTCTCGTTTCTCTCTTTTATTGAGTGGTTGTGGGGTTGAACTTGTATCCTTTTCAAAAGATTATACAAACCAAGAAGTTGGCCAGTGGTGCGACTCTGCCATTGGCATTTTGTGTGACATTCTCTATTTGTAGCCATTGACCCGCATTCAAACACCCAAACAAGCAACCACTTTATAGATTTGTTCTCATTAATTTTCCAAGTTTTCCATAAAAATTGGTTTTATTTTGTTTCGTTTTGTTATTATTTGTGGTCAACCGGTTTCTGTTCACAGAAAAATACTATTGGGAATACTAATTTCCTCAGTTTTTTTTTTTGCTTCCTTTTATTGTCGATACAGTGGTTGAGACAAGATATAGTGGTATGTGTAAGAATGGCGAGAAGTTCAAACAAGGCCGAGATTACATATTAATAGACAGCAGAATTTTAAGCAACTTCTATTTTTAGTCCGATCCATGTCAAATTTTTGGACTGGGCATATTTTTGGCTTCTGATTAAATTGCAATCGAAACATACGACATATACAAAATTATGCAAAATGCATAAATTTTTGCATATGCAAAATTTATGCATTTCACATATTTTCTTATTCAACAAATATTTCAATAATAGGTACAAAAATGTTTGTATGTACAATTTGTCTGTTTAAAATTCCTTTCAGACAAGACAATAAAATAGAGAAATGTATAACTACAGCCTCAACCTTCAAAATACCGAAAATCGAGAAGTATCGTTCTATGGCATTGCCGACCAAGAAGAACGCAGACAAAAATGTGAATGTATTAAAAACATTGGCATTTTATGACAACAAAACAACAACAAATCAAAACATTTGCTCTCTCTTGTCCGCTCTTTCTTGGCGTTCGGGTCGTGTGTGAGATTTGCCGAAAAACTTAGTAACAGCAACAATACCAAAGAACAGGGATGTTCTATGGGGGCTGTATGAAGGCCTGAGCCTAAACCGACAAATTTTAGGTGGAAAGTTTTTTACCCCCTAGGAAGACATAATACCAAATTTCAGCCAATTTGGCGGGATATTAATGCCACAACCTTCAAAATACCGGAAATCGGGAGGTACTGCACTATGAATACATGGACCTTTACCGACAAATTTCATATGGAACGTTTAATACCCCAAATAAGGTCAAAATACCAGATTTCAGCCATTTCGGAGGACTACTGTGGTCACAACCTTCAAAATACCGAAAATCGGGAGGTACCTTTCTATGGGGGATATAAAAAGGCGTGGACCTATACCGAGAAATTTCAGGTGTAAAGTTTTATACCCCCAACGAAGACTAAATACCAAATTTCAGTCATTTCGGTGGGATATTGAGGCCACAACCTTCAAAATATTGGAAATCGGGAGGTACCGTTCTATGGGGGATATATGGAGACGTGGACCCATGCGGACAAATTTCAGGTGTAAAGTTTCATACCCCTAACGAAGACCTTATACCACATTTCAGCCATTTCGGTGGGATTTTTAGACCAAATATCCTTGTATATACTTTTGCATATGCTCATTTTATGCAAATATGTACAAATATGTCAAAATATGCACGATATGCAAAATATGCAAAAATTCCTGGGCCTAATTGGTTGTATTTTGTGATAAAACGAGTTTCTGTCTAATCAGATTTTCTCTACGACCATCCTAACCATATATGCATTTTCATAGGATTCCGCTGTCTACATAGTAATAAAAAGTTAAAAGAATTTTCAATAAATAAAGAAGTAAGTAAATAAATATATAAATAAGTAAATAAATAAACTATTAATTAATATAGCGATATAGGTAAAAATCTTTTTTTTTTACGATTTTTACCTAGAATTTCGTTATTCTCGGATACAAAGAACATAAAAGGGGTCTTTTTGGTCCCTTTTTTGAAAAACGTTTTAGATCTCCTTTAAGATGTGGCCGGATCGGATCCGAATATTTTACAAAAATGTCCGCCACAAATTTTCACTATATACCCTAATATGGATCGGAACCCTAAATCTTACCTGAACACCCAGAAACTGCAAAAATCAAAAATACGTTGTAGAGATAATGTTGTACTCTATGGTTATGCCAAGTTGTCCCACAAACGACAATAATATTCCCCGTTAAATTTTGCTATAAGTCACCAAAGAAATTAAATATTTATTTACATTGTATAACAATGAAATATCTGTGCCAACAAAACACAAAAAAAAAATTTAATGAAATTTGTTTCGCTAATTTTTCGAGGTGTTCATAGATAAGAAAAATATTTTATTATATTTTTAAATAAATCGCGATCAAAATTCACAATTTTAGTGTTTTTTAGGTTTTCATGATTTTGCTTGGAATCCGCAAGTCGTATCGAAATGAGTCTTAAGAAAATGTTGTAGCTGTGAAAATTCTCTACAAGACTGACCTTTAGGTTTTCGTAGGTTTTACCATTTTTGAGATATAGAGGTTCAGTTAAAATTTTTAGGTTTTTATCTTAAGTCTTCAAGAGTTTTTTTGGAAACCGCAAGTCATATCAAAATGGGACTAAAGAAAATGTTGAAGCTGTGAAAATTCTCTTCAAGATTGGATGTGAATTTAAATCGCGATTTATTTAAAAATTCCTCCGGCGATTTTTTTGTTTCTTGATATTTCTCATCTATGAACATTGTAGTTTCAGAATCTGCAAAAACTTCCAAGGTGTAAGCAACTTCCCTTTAATATTAGTTAAGGCGCATCGTGACGTATTTTAGATTTTTACAGATTCTGGGCGTTCAGGTTAGATTTAAAATTCTGATGTATTCTAGGGCTTATAGTGAAATTTTATGGGGAACATTTTTGAAGAATATATTTGGATCCGATCCGGTCACATTTTAAATGAAATCTAAAACGTTTTTCTGGAAAAAGGGGCAAAAGATACGCCTTTAATTACTCGTTTGTGGGTTAAATTTTGTAACTAAACGATTCATCGTTTTGCTGGCAATAATATTGCCAAAGACACGATATGCTTAAAATGCAAGAATTCCAAGGAATCCTAACTAGAATATTTCCAAAAACGTACAAATAGGGGGAACTTTACCCACGCATTTAGGGTACATCCCGATGTAAACTTTCAAAACGCCGCGCAGTGGTCGAAATCACTGATGTAGCGGCGCGAAATTTATAACTTGCAAACGAATGGAGATATATTTCTGAAAAAATTTTTAACCCATTTTCCGTGGGTAATGATGGACTAAATATGAACAACATCGGATAATATTTTGGTATAGCCCCCGTTACCTCCTGATATTCGGTATTTTGAAGATTTAAGCAATCTTTTCCTTCCAAATAAGTTGCAATTTGGTAGTTAGGGCTTCTAGTGGTCACTAAACGTGTCCACCATAAATTGTGGACATAGGTCCACGTTTGGGTATAGGCCCCTTTTTTTAGGTACCTCCCGATTTTCAGTATCTTGGGGGATTCAAGCTACATGACCACATTTTCAGACCAAATAAGCTGAATTTTGGCAATGGAGGTTTCGTTGGTTGTACATCTTCTCCTCCAAAAATTGTGAACAGAGATCAACGTTTTGATATAGCCTCCATACAAATGCGCCTCCCGATTTTTGGAATTTTGAGGATTTAAGCTACATTTTCCATGCATGTATCAACAAGACATTTGCAGACAAAAGTTGATTATTCGTAACCTAAGAAGTCCAATTAATTTTTTTATTTAAAAACAATGGGACTGGACATTTGACAGCTTTTGAAGTTACGCTCCATTTAACAACAGTACATTACACTAAAAACACAAGAAAAATAATAATTTTTGAAAAATTATTGCTATATAACTATGTGCCCTAAAAAATTTTCTTTTCATTTAATTTACACCCTGCTCTATTAATTAAAAATAAGCATTGTTTAGTTTTATTAAGAATTTATTTAATAAATATGAAGTAAGATATTTTGAAACAATTTTCTTAAAATCGGATGCAGCAAAGTTTCTTGCATTGGATAGAGAATATTTACAACAACAACAAAGGAAAAACAAAATATTAGTCACCAGAGTGTCTGTAATGGATACAAAACATTTCTCACTTTTTTTCTCAATTTTATAGTTTGATTTTTTGACTTTCGCGCCGCTAGATCAGTGGTTTCGACCAGTGGGCGCCGGTCCTGTTTCATAATCTGTGTAGAGTTTCTTGTAATTTTTAAAAAAGTTGAATTTTTTGTACAGTGTTATAAAGAAAATATTTTTTATTTTAAATTTTCATAGGATACAACAAAAAGACTGTAAGACTATCAAAATATAGTATTTCTCTAAGCCCTTAACAAACACTGTCTTACCAAGAAGAAAAATAATTTGCCTTACATATCTCTAACGATATTATATCCCTTGATTATTTTTAATTAATTTTTGCTGTCACTGATATTGCCGGAACTCAATTTTATTGCTACCAGCAACAACAACAACTGTATGCTGTCATCAGTGTTGCCATTAATTGCTATTTGTTTTACTTATGAATTATTTATGAGAGGATTTCGTTACTTAAACATCGATTGTTTCCATCAGCCTGTTAAAGATACCCTTGTGACATGACGAGACAAGACGAAAGTTGTCCTAATAAAGGTCGTTGGCGACCAACCAGGAAGTTGAGTGATTCTTTATTTTGGATTGAAATATCAACAAGTGTTGAAGATTCCGGTGATGGTGTTAGAATTGGATTGGAATACAATTACATAAATCAAAATTGATTGGATATCTCATTGTAATCAATTTTTTACGAAAAAGTTTTAATCAAGACAAAGGGGTTGAAAACAAAATTTGTTCTTCTGTGGGGGATTTTGAAATCAATGTCTTTAATTTATGGAATATCAGTGGCTTTTTAAAGGACTGTAACGAAAGTTAAAATTGAGTTGATGGAAAGAGCTTTAGACTTAGTTAGAACTTCACTCAATAGATTGTTTATTCAACAATATTAACCCTTATTCGAAAGTTCTAACAAAAAAACAAAACAAGCGAATTGCAACCCATCCCTCTGCACTTACTCTCATCATCACTTAACAAGTGGAAAAACTATCAACGAAACTATTATTTCATTAAATGTGTATGTGACAAGGAAGAGAATACAAAGTGGAAAAAGAATAAAGATAATTCATGGCACGTGTTTTGTTGTTCCCTCCAACACTTAAATACCAGATATCAAATGATTTTTTCCATTGAAGAAATCGAATAACGTGGGACGTCTGCATAGAAGTAACGCTTCTGGATGTCTATAACAAAAGATGTAGGAGTGGAATTTATTTTGGTGACAGGAAATATTTAACATTAGCATTTGCTTTAAGTGATTCTAACAGCTATGAAATATAAACTAAATTAAATGGAGGATTTTTGTTAACGTTTATCCAGAAGCTTGTGCTTGTAGGGCTTTAGTATTTAATTACAAAGGATTTTAATGTAGCTGATGTCGTTGTTGTTTTTGTTCTTTCTTTAAACTCATATCAAAGAAATGCAAATAAGTGCTAAGAAAATAATCTCATACAATTTAGAGTATTTTTTTAATTTTATTAGAGGCGTAGTTTACGAAGGGGGTATTTGGGCAAAGTCTGAAAAATAATATTCGTAAATGTTGATTCGCTTTCTTATTATGACTCAAGTGTTGTATATAGTAAGAGAAAATTAGCAAATTAAAATGGAATATTTTATTTACATTTCGCGCCAATTAAACACTTGAAGTTTCAGGAGGTCAAGAAACTTGTGCACCAAAAATAACGTTACCTCCCGATTTAGAGTATTTTAACTACATTTTTTGGCCGTATTATCTGAAATTTGACATTTGAGGATCTCAATGACCAAAAAACTTCTCCACTAAAAAGTGCCATGATAGGTCCACCTTTTGCTATAGCTTCATGTGTAACGGTATCTCCCTATTTAAGGGATTTTAAAAGTTTTAGCTACATTTTCTGATCGAATTAGCTGACATTTAACTATTGATGTTCTCAATGACCAAAAATCTTCTCTACAAAAAATTATCAAGATAGGTCCACGTTTTGGTATAGCCCTCATATAACGGTACCTCCCGATTTAAGGTATTTTGGGGATTTTAGGTAATTTGACCGAACTAGCTCTAATTTGACTTTTGAGCAGGGTTTCGGAGTCGGAGGCGAGCATTTTTGCTGGAGTCGGAGTCGAAAAAAATGACTCGACTCCGACTCCGACTCCGGGCAAAATTTTTTCCACGTTATAGAAATATTACATCAAATTTGGAACAAGGACATATTTTTAAAAATCATTATTTATTTTAAAAGAAAGGTATAAGAATATATATATGCAAATTATATATTATACAAAGTTAAAGGACAATTCACAGGATATTTACTATCCTCTGAAGTGTAGTCTATTCATCCCTATTTTGTTGATCCAATTGATCCGTTACATTTTTGCAAACAAAAGTAAAATTCTATGACAATCGAATTAAGATTGGACCTTTAACCTCTTCTCGTCAAAAGTCTTACTGGTCTTCTCACAAAGGACTATAGTATTCTCATCTTGTTTTTCATGACAAGTCACCATTGTCTTCTATTAAAGACATTGTGGTCTCTATGGGAAATCTTACTGAATACCACGAGTTTTCTACACAATCAATTGCATATACGAAATTCAATGAAATACATAATCATAGAGTTTTCATGAGAAAGGATCGGGTAAAAGTGATAAAGGACAATGAAAACAGGACAATATCTATTTCTTGTCCTAGTGGACCGACCCTACATAAAATTTTCCTAGCAAAATTTTTGTAGAATATTTTTATGTACGAAATCTCATCGTTTACTAATTTTTCAGTTCCAGATAACATCCATCTGCCTACGTGCTGAGTGGTGTACACAATATATCTCAAATATTTCAATAAAATTATCCACTACACACCAAAGTTCACAATGTGAACACTGAATTTTAGTTTAAGGGGTGATCCTCCTTTTAAATTTGAGAAAAAAAGTATAAAGAATAAGTAGCATAGAATATGTGGTCAAATTTTTTAAGTCGATCGGAACAATATTGCCTCAGTATGAGCGTTGGATGGGAACAATTTATTTTATTTTGTATGCAGCATATAAACTGTGTTTTTCTCGAAATCGGCCACAAAAATATATGGCAATTGGTTTATTAGTTTTCGAGATAGAGTTGGCACCGCAAAATGCTTTAATAAAAACAAGGTTTCGTAGACGACCTCAAAACTTCGTAATATTTTTCTCTTTCAGATGAAGAAAAATAATCTGCCAAAAAGTTACGCAGTTTTCTCGAAAAAAAATCATGAAAAATTGTTTTTACTGAGCTTTACAACTGGGGGTCTCATTTAAGGCTAAGCTCACTAAAATGTTGAAACTTGTAAAACGTGAATTGCTTATAGTTTGTATTGCATGTAGTCCTTACGATTTGTATTCCCCCATCATTTTCACATATTTTGAAGGCTTAAGATTTTCTCACGCGGAAGAATTCCATCCAGAATATACTCGTGTAAAAAAGGAAAACCGACAAAAACGTTCTACCTTTGCTATTTTTAATGTAGGATTCGGAGTATTGATATGTTCGAATGTATTCGAACGAATGCCCTTTCTAATGAGTATATAAGGAAAAACTAACACATTAGCCTATATAGGCTAAAATATAGGAAAAAGTTAAACATTTGTGCACATTTTATTCATTTTTAGTGGTATAGGAATTCACTCTCGGAGTCGACCCGGAGTCGTAAAAAAAAACTCGCCTGGAGTCGGAGTCGAGCCAAAAATACCTCGACTCCGAAACCCTGCTTTTAGGGTTCTCAGTTGTCCCGAAATTTCTCCACTGATAATAGTCTAAGATTTGGAAGAGCCCTCATATTACGGTGCCTCCCGAATTTCGGTTTTTGGAGGATTTTATCTAAAATTTTTAATGGAACTAGATTTTGAGATTTTCAGTGGTCACGAAACTTCTCCACCAAAAAGGCGTTAATATAGGTCCATGTTTTAGTATAGCCCCCATATAAGGGTACCCTCGATTTTCGTTATTTTAAGGATTTTAGCTACAATTGTTAATCTACCAAAAATCGCCCACATAGGCAAATTTTTTGGAATATTCCCCAAACTAACAGGTACCAACTGATTGATGAAATTTTTAGATAATTTTTTTGACCAAATTTAGGCATTTGGGGTATACTTGGTCGAACTTTTTTTGCAGCTAACAGGAAAGAACATAATTATTCCTAAAATGGAATAATATTCAGAATATTTTATGGTGAACTTAATGCTTTTACTTGTTATGCGTTTTATTTGTTCCATTCTATTTAAAAAGGTCACCAATGAATAAATTAAACTGATTGCTTAAAACTTGAGTATTCCCCCATTGGCTTAACTTCATCACTATCCTCTTTGCAGAGAATAATGTTTACAAAACGCACTGACAGCTTGCAACATTTACTGATCGCTACCAATATCATGATTTCATCCCGGCGAAGGGAATTACCAATTGGCTTTTCAGTTTTTGAAATGATGATTTTTTAGTGAAAACCTGAACACTTTAAGTATCGAGTATTCTCATGTTAATGGGGGAATACTCCAGACTTAAGCAATCATATGATTGAATCTTCAACTAAAACAAAACAAACAAAAAATAAATTAAACTATAAAAATAAAATTGTCAAAAAAAAATATATTGTTTGATTTTTTGAAAAATTTTAAATTAGCTTAAAAATTAAAAAATACCACTCGGTTTTTCATGAATCTCATATAACACATATAAAAAATTCCTTTATTTCAAAAAAAAAACTGTTAATTTGTCTAAAAAATATATGTATAATTCATACATTTTACCCACGTAATTTCAATACATTGAAAAATGTGTAGTATATATGGTCTGAAAGAGGACACTCTCAGGTTTCGTATTGCGAAAACGACACTTTGTTCCATGTTATTCGCTAACAGTGCTATGCCACTTAAATTGGAATTTTGCTAAAATTTAGTACATGAGAAAAAATAAAATAGCTCACGTTGTGTAAACGCTACGATAATTTAATAAGACGTTTCTTAAAGGCAACAATCCTTCTAACTTAACAAAAAATAATGAACGCAATATCTGTTACAGTTAACGAGAAATAGCTATTTCTTTCATAAATTACATATTTTACAAAATGGGGGAAATTGTCGCCTTTAGGAGCATTCCGCTAGCACGTTAAGGGGTTACCTCTACTTGTCACTTTCAAAATATCGAAAAAATATTATTGGCTTATTTTGAAGTACAGGTAGTATAAAGTATGCTGCAAAAAATTTCAACTCGATCGCAGCAAAATTGTCTGAGATATGAGCATAGAAAGGGAACAATTTATTGTGATTTGTATGTAGCATGGAAACTTTAAGCGCGTGTTTCTCGAAATGGCATTTTTGATCTCGGTGCCAACGATAGCTCTAAAACGAATGGACCGATCTTCGGATGGTTTGGTGGGCTTATTATATACATAAAAATCTTGTCTCCATACGAGACAGATTTTTTTTTAAAAAAATTTTTTGCCCGAATTTTGGCAACAAATTTTCGTTTTTTTTCGTTTAAATCGAGATTTTGACATTGACAGCTCAAATTTTTTTAAATCATTTTTTTTAATTATGTAAACGAAGATCGGCTCATCCGTTTTCGAGCTATCGTTGGCACCGCAAAACGCTTTTTTTTACTTCATACACGTCAAGTTGGTTGGTGGACCGCATTTAAATGCGTTCATTCACCAGTGCTGGTTATTGGTTACTTGAACCATATGGAATTTTTTACAGTGGAAAAACAGATGCTTTTCGTCTTTTGGTGTAGGTGTGACCAGTGAATAACCTGTTGATTGTTTTTATGTTTTCAGGCGACATTTGTGATATTTTGTACCACGGCTGTACTGTCGGTTCGGGGAAAAGGTTATAAAAATATGCTCCCTTTGTCATAGATGTTTCTTTATATAAGGTGACAAATTCATTCCATAGAGCAGCTTCAACTTGTTTTACTGCATCTGTAGCGGATAGACTGAGGGAAATAATGCATCCCGATTCTGCTGCATGTTTCGCGTAGAAGTCAGCAGTTTCATTTGGTGTTATCCCAATGTGGGACGGAGTCCATATTATCGTTAGACTTTGTAAGCTGGAGGTCATGACTTTGTGAACTATTTTGTAGGCTATGTAGTTCTTTGAAGAGTTGTTCTCAATGAGAAGACATGCATTTTTGCTATCAGTGAAGATAGCAGCAGTTCTAAAACCATCTTCCAATTATATCCACAATTTTTTCAATGGCGTGAAGTTCTCCATTTAGTGAAGAAACCTTTCTGGAATTTTAAAAAGGACATTTTGATTAGGCTATATATTACATACCGAACAACCGGTGTTATTGGCAGTGACGGATGCGTCGGTGGCACATATATGTAGATACGCACTTCGAATTTATGCCATTGATCAATTGAATGTAGCGGACTTTGATGTATTCAGCAGAAACGTCTTTTTTAGATGCGTTGAAAATATTGAAAAGTATTTTGATTTTATTTGAAGACATGACGTTATGTCCGATTTTTAAGTTAGCCAATGCTCGTTTTTTGCGATGGATTTTTGATGAAGTATTGGTAAAGAGATTCATTATATGTTTTCAACCGTATCAGTTCTTTTGCAGCTAGAAGTTGTGCTCTTAGATGTGTCGGTAGTATGCCAGCCAGAGCACATACAACATCATTAGGTGTAGATGGAACAAGACCTAAGTTTCTTCTCAACATTTGGTTTTGGAAACTGGTTAGTTTTTTAATGTAAGTGGGCATGTAAGCCATTGAAGAAATCGCATACTCAGTTTTAGAAAATACTAGTGATTTTGACAGGACTACAGCTTTAGTAGGACTTATCCCATATTTAGGTCCGGTGACCATTTTCAGCGCATTTATGGTGTTTTTGCACGACGCCATAACCTCTTCGTAGTGCTCCTTGAGTGATAGAATATTTTTGATGTGTCTACCTAGAAACTTTAATGATGTTACCACTTTTACAGGGGACTGACTAAGAATAATATGGGGGATTTTGCGACCTCCCTTGGCGACATACATGACCGAAGTTTTATCTGCATTAACACTGAGGTTCAGTTTGTGGAGTAGTGATACAAACATAGAGGCTTTATGCTGTAAGATTTTGTTTGTGTTTTCAAAGTCTAAGCTGTGAGCTACCAGAATAAAATCATCTGCGTTTTGGAAAAGTTGTAGGTTATCATCCGAAACGCCATGAAGACCTAAGGTATCTATGTTGAAAAGCGTGGGGCTTAGGCAACTGCCTTGAGGGAAGCCGTTGTAAATCTGAAGGCTAGAACTCCCCATTTTCAGAATTCTTTTGCAAAGAAAACTGTTAATCCAAACTCTAATTTGATTTGGAATGTTCAGTTCTGTTAGGATAGTGTTGAGCACGTTAATATCCACGCATTCATAAGCTTTGGAAACATCCATTGATAGAATTAGAACTTTTGAGTTATTCTCTTTGTGTAGGATTATGGTATGTAGTAGATTTTTGATGCATGTGGAGCTTGATAAATGCTTTCTATATGCAAATGTCCTTGTCGGGAGTATGTCGTTGTTTTCGAAGTACTGGTTGAGGCGCTGTTTGACCATCAGGTTAATAATTTGGCAAAGCAATTGGTCTGAAGTTTGTGGCAATATCCAGATCTTTCCCTTTTTTGGGTACTGGGACTATTTTAATTTTTCTCCATTCTTCGAAAAAGTTGCATTCTTTCCATAAATTATTATAAGCTGTTAGAAGACTTTGTTTACCCTCTGGGGAAAATTTGTTTACCATTTCGTACGTGATACCATCCAGGCCAGCTGCTGATGCTTTCTTTTTTTGCTCGAGGACTTGAGAGAGTTCTTCTATTGAAAAATCACAGGATTGCTGATTGTATACCACAGTGTTAAGACTTTGGTTATTATTTGGGACTTGGTCTTTTAGGTGCGGAAGGAAGAGTTCATTATTATCAGGACACCATTTTGAGTTGGAATTAGCTTCTAAAAAGGACCTGCACCCTTTTACATAACGTAATAGGGATTTTGGATACGAAATATTGTTTAGCTGTGCGTGTTTTACAGCTTTAGCCTACTTTTTGGCCTTTTCAACTGCTTTTTTTTTAATTTTTATTCGCCTCGATAGCACTTAAAGCAGTTTTAAAGCTTTTATAATTTTCAATTTTTTTCTCCGCAGCTTCCTTCAGACGTCGGTATTTATTATTTTACAAAAAAGTGTTTCGCAGGTAGCCATTTACCACAAGACTGCAATATTTTTTAACAACAAAAATTCCACAAGTAGTTTAAGATGTGCTCTTTAAGGTAGAAAAAAACTACTTAAAAATATTGGTAGTTTCTTTGAAAAAAATTCATGAAAACTTAGTTTTTTTTTTGGACTGCACAACTAGGGGAAACCCCTTAAGAATCTTCGATTCGACTGCGCTGACATTTTCCCCTGACAAATTTTTATTTGCATACGTCTCTGCTTGTACTTTCACTTCCAAGACTCGCGGGATTTCTCAAAACAAAAAGAAAACGAAAGGCTTTACTTACACTCTTGTTAAAGGGGTGCTTTACTTTGTAACTAGAAACTGACAGGCTTATTAACTTGGCAAATAAACTGAGTCATAAAATACAGCAGCCAACCAACCAAGTCATCAGGCACCAACAGTCACACTTTCACTTTAACATTCAATGGAGCAAGGAAGGCTTAACGATAGGACTGGCATGACGATTCAATGTCAACATTAATTCCTTTAACAGTCAACATTCGTCTTCATTTGCCAGTAATACCTACAGCAAATCCTCGGTACAGAAGGAAGAGTTTTTCATTTTCGATTAAAATTCGCTTACCATGGGGAAAAAAATTCAAAAGAAATAATTTTCTTTTTGCATAACATTTTCAAATTACATTTCAAACGAAATTGCAATTGACCAACCTTTTTATTTTGAGAAAATAATATTTTAGAATTTTTTCATGATATCATAAACATTAAAAATGCAGAACATAAAATTGGGCGTAGACAAACAAGTGAAAGCGAAAAAGAAAAACAAACAACCGCTTCAACTCACAAACAATGTAATTATGAATGCTTGTATTTTATGGGGGAAATTTTACAGACTTGTTTGCTGTCGTCATTGAGAAGAGATAAACCATGACCGAGACTATTTCGCAAAAAGGAATTCACATTATAATGCATTTAATATTCTTTTTGAAAACAAAACGCCTGTAAAATGTGAAACAAAATCATGGCAACTGGCTGGGCCGTCAATCGACTGTAATGGAATGAATGACTCGCCTCAACCTCATTAGAAAACATGCTGATAGAGAGCTGTGAAAGGCGGCAGCCCATAAGGCAAAAAAACAAAATACTGGTCATAGCAACTTTAGCAATGTTCTCAAGGACGTAAGAAATCGGAGGGTGTGGTGCGGATGATGTGCTTAACAAACTAAACAAAATTAAATTTTTTGTCGGCTTCTGCTACTCCAGCATTACATTAAAAAATAGTTTCTGCCAAAAAGATGTGAACAAAGACAACAGCAACAAAAGTTGCAAAAGCAATACTAACAAGGACATTGAAAAATCATTTGTAGACTGTGTTAATGGTGACGACGATGACAAGGCAAATCGAAATAACAAAACATTTTATCTCCATTATATTGAATGGATTCTTCTTTTTTGCGAAAGAATGACAGCGCGACAGGATATAAAATAATCAGAGCAAGTTAACGGAAACGGATGTTGTGGCAAAATGAAGGAACTAAGAGGCTGGTACATAACAACCGGGTATTCAGGGCCATATTCACAACAACAGCAAATGTTATTGCAAAAAAAAAACAAGTAAATAAAAACTATAGTAATATTGAAAGCAATAAGTTGTATAATACGATACTCTACGAAAAAAAAAAATAAAAATCGTAGCTTATGGTATGGAAATATTTTGTAAAGCATTTTTTTTTTGACTCCGAGAGTTTGACTAAAAGTTACATGTAAAAGCAAAAGTATTGAGACTTTGATGTATGGACAGATCGAATACGGCAACACAACCGAAATCCTTTCCCCAAGTATTATATATGTTCAGAGTTAGGATTTTGTGACCTTCCTTTGGAGGTATGGTACTTGCTGACAAAAATAAAATTGTTATATATTTGAAATTTTTTTGCCTTTTTAGGCGAAGATCATTTTTTAAGATTAATTTTTTAATTTTTTAATCGAGCTTTATGATCTATTATGCAAGTGAAAAAGGAAAGCCGACGATTCGAACCCACACACCCACCACTATGTGACATGCATGTTTCGTCTTCGGTAAAGACTCTTCAGACATATCGGATGTGGAGCGGCTTCGATGTCCTCGAACTTTTCTTCTTTCAAATGCATTTTTGTTTTGTATTTTACAACAACAATGAGGATTTTCCCATTTAGTTGTGCTTTCATGACAAACGCTTAGCGCTGCCTTTGAAAGTTATGAGTTTGGCTCTGAACGCTAACACGCCGTGACAACACTTTTTTCCTGTGTTTTTCAAGGACGTGGGTTCAAACCCCAGCCTGGCTCAGCTGATTTTATTTATTTGAAAATTTTTTGCCTTTTTGGGCGAAGATCATTTTTTAAGATTAATTTTTTAATAATAGATCATAAAGCTCGATTAAAAAATTAAAAAAATAATCTTAAAAAATGATCTTTGCCTAAAAAGGCAAAAAAATTTCAAATAAATAAAATCAGCTGAGCCAGGCTGGGGTTTGAACCCACGTCCTTGAAAAACACAGGAAAAAAGTGTTGTCACGGCGTGTTAGCGTTCAGAGCCAAACTCATAACTTTCAAAGGCAGCGCTAAGCGTTTGTCATGAAAGCACAACTAAATGGGAAAATCCTCATTGTTGTTGTAAAATACAAAACAAAATGCATTTGAAAGAAGAAAAGTTCGAGGACATCGAAGCCGCTCCACATCCGATATGTCTGAAGAGTCTTTACCGAAGACGAAACATGCATGTCACATAGTGGTGGGTGTGTGGGTTCGAATCGTCGGCTTTCCTTTTTCACTTGCATAATAGATCATAAAGCTCGATTAAAAAATTATAAAATTGTTATAATTTTATAAATAATTAATTACGTTTTGCTATTAAATTTTATTTGGATTAAAACGCGAACGTGTTGAATTTTTATTAATGAGGTACGTGAAGGAGAATGGTTACCGTAGGATTTCTTAAAGCTTTGGACCATAACACTGTGCAACAAAATTAATTTTTTTTTCAAAATGATGGAAAACCGATTAGATTATAAAGGTTGAGCTTAAAATATGAGACAAGTGTATCGGCCTTTTTAAAGTTACATCGGAAAGTAACCTAAGTATGCGGGGAAAGTTCCGCCCATTTCTAGTTTTTTCGAAATATTCGAGTTAAGCTAACTGGGAATACTTGCATTTTAGGTATATAGTGTGTTTGGCAACTTTACAGAGGAGAATGTGGGGAATATTATTGTTAATAATTTTAACCCTCATGCGGTTCATCAAAGGAGTATTTTTGGTCCTTCTTTCGGAAATCTTTCAAAAACTCCTATAAAATGCGATCACACCAAATGACAGATGACATCAAAGACAAATATATTCCCCGTCAAATTTCACTATGGATCACTGAAGAAATGAAATGTATATTTACTATATATGGTAATATTCAAAAAAGTTTTTCAATCGTTGAAGTTGAGGTTCAGCATTTAATAAGTCGCGAACTGTTAATATATTTTTTAAAATATGAATACATTTATATTAATTGAAGTGTTTTAGCCACGATCTCATAATATGGACCATTACCAATAATTTTCGTGGAAGCTGTGTTAGTGGTAATATAAAAAAATGGGAAAAATGTGTTGAAGTAAACATGATTTTTTGTGTTCTTTTTTGATTTCTGGCCAAACCACGCATAATTCGAACCTGTGCTCAAAAAAAGAACTAAACAATACCCTTTGGGCAACATGGTTCTAGTGTATGACTGTTGGATATATACACTGCATCCCCCTAAAATCGATGCAGACATTTTGAAGTTTTGATTTCAGTGGTTTTCGATTTTTTCTTATAATTAGAGGGTTCAACTAGATAATAATCCAAACTAGTATATAGGATTGTAAAACTCGGGATTCCACGTCGTTCGATGTATATCTCATGAGTGTGCTCCGTACAGCTTCCTAGTAATAGGAGTCCAAAGGCGAAAATTTGGTGCATAAATTTTCTGAAAAACCTATTTTTTGGCTTTAAAATTTACAACTGTCGTACAGGTACCCCTGAACCCCGCGTGATTTTAGTTTTTTTACGTGCCGGATCTAATGAGCTCTTCCGCGGTCGAATCCATCCACTAAAACGCCGGATATAGATACCTTGAAAGTAAGAAAATCTGCAAAAATATATTTTTACAATTCCGCGAATTAAATTTTTGCATAAGTGTAATCCTTTATACGCGATTATAATATTTGCCAAAAAGGTGTGTCACAAATTACAACGATTCAGGAGTAATATCCCTATTTATCCCAAAATAGAATGCGGTGGCACATCCGCAGTATCTGTCTAAAATAATTTATATTGACGTATTTTTAATAGGGGTCCATTGAAATCGGATGCACCTTATAATCATATGCACATCGCGTAATTTTTGCCCACTTGAAGGTTTTTTGAATAGTAAAATGCAACTGATGGCACACTTTGGCCGCTGAATGAAACATGGGAAAATCCATGCATATTGATAGACATGGACTCCCTGTATCCGAAAAGCACATGCACCTCAACCGATTTAAACCAATTCGCGAATTATACGGTTTTTAACTTCTATCTTTTTTCTTTGATTGTAATTTCAATATTACTCTCTACTTCTTATTTCTATTGCTTATCACAGAAAGCAAATATACTTTCACGATGACTAATTACTTTTCTCGTAGAAGTTTAAGCAAAATACTTCAGGGTTTGGATCGAAATTTAACGAAATAATAGAATAACTCCTAACATTTACTTTTCAAACTTTTCGTATTTAACCAAAAATATATTTTTGAAATAATTTCCAACAATAAGTTTCCGTTCTTTGTTGTTTCTGTAATATGGCAGTTATAAACGCGATCTTTATAATTTTGGTCTCACATTTTTCTACGCGTTGTCTAGATTTTGTACGTATTTTTTAATTATTTTTTTAGAGATTTTTTGGACTCTGATTTAGAACAAATAAAATTTATTCCAAGATTTCTTCAATATTTTTTGATTTTCCGCGAAAATAAAAATAAATTTAGCAACTATTTTAGCATCTACGGATAGATATCAAATGCTGTTAACGATTCATATATACATGTTCTTATTACAACATAATAGGAATTTTTAATAATATTTTTTCTTTACAAGAGTGTCAAACCGCATATAACTTTTGAGTGCAGCATCCAATTTTGTGAACGCGAACAGATTTGGAACCACGATTTTTTTCGTAACCCATGTACCAAAAATGGCGGATGTGCTCGCCAAAAAAGTTTTTAATTTTTTTTTCTATGAAATTGTAAAGGAAATTTGAAATTTACCATATATGTCATACAAATATCAGTATCAATTTTTGCAGTTGGAAAGGTTTTTATTTCCAAAGTAGACTAAATACCAAATTTCAGCCGTTTCGGTTTAATATTGAGGCCACAACCTTCAAAATACCGAAAATTGGCATATAGCCAGCCGTTCTATGGGAGCTATATGAAGGCGTGGACCTATACCAAAAAATTTCAGGTGGGCAGTTTTATACACCAAATGAAGACTAAATACCAAATTTAAGGCATTTTGGAGGAATATTGAGACCACAACCTTCAAAATACCGAAAATCGGAAGGTACCGTTCTATGGGGGCTATATGAAGGCGTGGACCTATATCGACAAATTTCATATGGACATTTTTTGTACCCCAAATTAAAAAAAAATACCAAATTTGAGCAATTTCGGTGGATTATTGTGGCCACAACCTTCAAAATACCGGAAATCGGAAGATACCGTTATATGGGGGCTATATGAAGGCGTGGACCTATACCGACAAATTTCATATGAAAATTTTTGTACCCCAAGTGAAGACTAAGTACCAAATTTCAGCAATTTCGGTGGATTATTTTGGCCACAACCTTCAAAATACCGAAAATCGGAAGGTACCGTTCTATGGGGGCTATATGAAGGCGTGGACCTATATCGACAAATTTCATATGGACATTTTTTGTACCCCAAATTAAAAATAAATACCAAATTTGAGCAATTTCGGTGTATTATTGTGGCCACAACCTTCAAAATACCGGAAATCGGAAGGTACCGTTCTATGGGGGCTATATGAAGGCGTGGACCTATACCGACAAATTTCATATGCAAATTTTTCTACCCCAAGTGAAGACTAAATACCAAATTTCAGCCATTTCGGAGAAATATTGAGGCCACAACCTTCAAAATACCGAAAATCTGGAGGTACCGTTCTGTGGGGGCTATAAGAAGGCGTGGACCTATACCGACAAATTTCATATGAAATTTTTTGTACCCCAAGTGAAGACTAAGTACCAAATTTTAGCAATTTCGGTGGATTATTTTGGCCACAACCTTCAAAATACCGAAAATCGGGAGGTACCGTTCTATGGGGGCTATATGAAGGCGTGGGCCTGTACCGAACAATTTGAGGGGGAAAGTTTTATACCACCAATGAAGACTAAATACCAAATTTCCACACCGTAGTGCAATGGTATGCATACCCGCCTTGCACCCAGAAGGTTGTGGGTTCGATTTCCCGGCCAGGCAACATCAACATTTTAAACGGTGGCAAAATACCCCTCAGTAATGTTGGTGACATTTCCTGAGTATTTCAGCCATGTAAAACTTCTCTATAAAGTGGTGTCGTAAGGCACGCCGTTCGGACTCGGCGATAAACTGTAGGTCCCATATAAATTGAGCTAATATGAATCGGGGTGCACTCATTGATATGAGTCTCCCTTGTCCCGTCTGGGATGTTTGTGGAACAATTATTATAATGTGGCTAAAACCTTCAAAATACCGAAAATCGGGTGGTACCGTTCTATGGGGGCCATATCAAAACGTGGACCGATATAGCCCATTTGCAATACCAAACATCCTAGGGGTAAAAGAAACTTCTATACCAAATTACAAAGCTTTATCTTAAAAATTGCGAGCTGTACCTTGATTTCAACAGACGGGCGGACGGAGGGACAGACGGACATGGTTATATCGAATTTCACCCTGATTCAACGGAATGACAAATTTAATTATACCATTATGGTGGAGGGTGTAAAAATAGATTACATATTTATACATTTTAGGATGAAATTATTTGTTTTAATTTTGGACTGTTAACTTTACATAATTCCATAGCGGATCAAAATCTAATAAACTCCTTCACTTTTTGGGGATATTGTTAAAGAAAGAAATGTTCTAAATCAAATTTCACTATGAGTCTCTGAATAAAAGAAATCTGTAGCCATAACATAGAACATTCTTAGCAGCCCTTGTTTTTATACCCTCAGCATTTATGCTAACGAGGGTATATACACTTTCATACGGGCAAAATGTGCCTCATCGAAATAATGGTTTTAGACCCCAAGTATGCTTGGACGAAAACCGTTTCAGACAATTTGGAGTTGATTTAGCCATGTCCGTCCGTCTGTCTGTCTGGCTGGTGCGCAAGATAACTCTCGAACGGATGAACCGATTCGGTTCAAATTTTGGCTTTCGTAATATTTTGTCCAAACTAAGTTTAAGTTCGAAAATGGGTTACATTGGTCCACTCATTCCGGTACCTCCCCCACAAAAGTTCGAAAATGTTGGGAAAATTTGTGCGCACGATAACTCTTGAAAGGACTAACCGATTTGGTCCATACTGTGAACATCGTGAAACTTCTGCCAGACTTAGATGGATCCAATATGGACTCAATCCTGCTCTAGAATCGTTTTGATTTTTGTTACAACACCTTGCAAAGTTGCAAAAAACCCCTATGACACCGTGTGCAATGGTTGGAGCGAAAGATAACTCTCGAACGGATGAACCGATTCGGTTCAAATTTTGGCTTTCGTAATATTTTGTCCAAACTTAGTTTAAGTTCGAAGATGGGCAATACCGGTCCACAATCTCCTAATATTTTGTCAAAGTTTAGTTTAACTTCTAAAATGGCCCACATCGGACCTTTCCTTAGGATAGCTCCCCCACAGAAGTTCTACATTTTTGTTTAAGTGCAGTTTAGGGTCTGTTGGAAGATCCTTTGGAAATGTATACCGATGCTATTCGTTTTGGTAGGTGGTAGGTGGGAGTTAAATTCACATAAGCTGAGGGTATATCTCTGTCGCCAAAACCGACTGATACCTTTTTACTTGTTGGTGTAGGGTTTAAGCCATATTTTACAATTTTTATTCAGATTATTGTTGTGATTTGTGATGAATATATATTTGAAAAATATAGAAAACCCAGATCGGACTTCGTAAAATTGCGTATTTTTAGTACTTTTAACTTAAATTGCGTAGTTAGGATAAGCCATTGGTTGCTTATATTGTATGTGAAAATACGTGAGAGGTTTACGGCTATGGTCCAGTGAAAATATAAGTGTCATAAGGGCTCTCACATGCACGATTTGTCGTGGTCCAATATAATACAATGATTGCAATAACTCCTGCTTTGGTGACACTTAGGGAATTAACCCTAGAAATTGACATAAATAGCTGCATCATGAATTACCAAAACACATCCAGTTAGTATATAGTCATTTATGTCAATTTCTAAGGTTAATTACCTAAGGGTCACCAAAACAAGACTACCTCAGATAAAAATTTGAAAACTATCATCAAACAGATGATGGGGCTATATCAGAACATGGAGCCACAGAGACCCCATTTTCAATACCATAAGTTCAGTTGATATAACAAAGATTAGAGGCAAATTTTGGCACCCTTCGTTATCTGATTTGTCAGTTAAATAGTTTTTACCCATTATTTCGGTGAATACTCGAAATCGGGGTACCCTTATACGGGGGCTACAAGAAAACGTGGACCTACATTAACACATTTTTGCAAGGATATTTTATACACATTGAGAACTCACTGTGCCAAGTTAAAGCTAAACATTGTAAAATTGTAAAATTAATTCTGGGGGTACCGTTATATGGGGGTTACCTCGTGATTAGGGACCCCAACTAAAGTCACTGGTAATAAAATTTAATATCGCGACACATTTGTCACTACTCTAGCCTGTAAAGTTTAACTTGGTGATAACTCACAAGCAATCTGATTCATCTTCAATATTCAACATTATTCTTATGTGAGTAATATTCCATATCAATACTTTAAACAATATAATATGACAAAGTAAAAAGAGAAGATAAAAAGGGTCATTAAAAATAACCTAAGAACTGTTGCTAACAAATTTAACCCAATTAGAAAGTCATAGTACAAATTGTTTTCTTTTTTAATTAGTTTTCTGTCAAATAAATTGCTCAATTGCCTGCCCACAATGACCTGAGGGTTACAATTTCAAAGAACAATCTGGCACGCACACACACACTAAAGAACACCCAAAGAAAAACTTATAAGAACAATTAAAGCACATGCAAACTGTCAATTTAATATTCCACTTTTAAATATTTAATTTAATTTTATTACCTCTTCTCAGTTATGTTTTTTAGCTGCTTGACCACTAATTGGATTTTTTGGTTTTTCCAGCTGCAGCTTTTGTGTCTTTTCAACTATGGCAGGACATTTGCAATGTCTGCTTTTCGGTGTACTGTGTTTGTGTGTGACCAACTTGACATTTGTACCTCATGATGTTTTTATTAAAACTAAAGCGGTGGCAAGGACATGGGAGGAGTACCGGGAGTAGAACAGAAAACAAAACTCACCTCATATAAATAAATGTTAAATGTTTGTAAAAATGCAAGCAATGGGTTGTAACCAACCCAACCCCAAAACAGGACATGCAGCCATATTTGACCAGGTATGCTGTGACACAAAACCCCATTAAAAAGTTGAACTTGTTTGTAGCGGCGGTGGCAGCAGTTTAAAGAGAGGAAAAGCTGTTAGCTAAAAAAGACGAATAGTTTCAACAATTGTAAAAGCTGTGTGTTGTTTGTGGTTTCCATTTGAAAGTTTTATCTGTGGCAATTGTAACAATAACTTCCGGCATTTTTGGAAATTGTTGGAGATTTGGTCGAAAACTTTACTAAGTGCATGCATGTGGGACATGGCCAAATTCCTTGCCAAAACCCCCAAAAACTAAAATGAATATTTGTGGACAAAATAAAAATAATTCTAATAATTTACAGGATAAGCGGTAACATAAATTATTGTATGTTTCTTGTTGAAAAGAAAAAGCGACTTTGTCTACGAATATGTACGGGTATTAGTCCCATAATGTATAATAAAAAATTAAAAAAGTGTCAGTCGGCTTTCCTGTGTGTATATTCAGACTTTCATCTATGGACAGATCGAATATCGGCTACACAACCGAAATCCTTTCCCAAAAAATTATTATTACGGAATTAGCATTTTGTGCTTAATCCCGTGTAGACGTTGTTTTATCCCCGATACGATTTGTACCAAATAAAACAGGGTTCGTTTTGGATAACGACTCTACAATGCTTTGTTGATGTTATTCACTTCATTTATTCACACAAGACTTTATTTCTCTACTAGCACACAGCTTTTCTCCAGTAAGCACAAAGCCTTACTCTATTCTGGTTACTCCTTTACTTACTGTTACGGTTTAAAGCTCTCGGTTTATCCACAACTAACTCCCAACAGCTCCTTTCCCCTATTTATATGTGCCCGCTGCTACATAGACTTTTCTAGTCCCCTTGATCTTCTGCAATGTTCAGAGAAACTGCTAACCAATTGGCAAATACACACATGTACGCCAAACCCGTTCGTGGGTATTGATTTGGTTACGAAGTTTTTCGGCAAATCACACACACGCGACCCGAACGCAAAGTAAGAGAGCAAATGTTTTGATGTTTTTACTTCAGTCTTGTACTGAACTTCATGCAAGCAAGTTGATGCCGCTTTATTTGTTTATTTTTGGGTACACAGAAAAGATTTTTCAGTTGTACAGCAAATATGTGGAGGGAAGAATTTGAAAATGATTTTTGTTTTGTATTAATATTTTTAATGACGCAGAATGCCTCGTCTGCAATGCAACAATAAAAAATGTATGTATGCTTAGAAAGTCTTAAAAAATCATTTTTAAATACAATTTGTTTTTTCTCTCAAAAAAATTAACATATGAAGAAAAATACTTTTCAAATTATGAAGTTATTTATATTATTTTTAATTTAAGGCAGATTAATCAATTACCATTCAAAGCATCCTAGGAGAATCAAAATAAACACAGCGTCAAACTTCATACGTAGGGTCTTAAGCATCAGTGACCAAGTCTTCCATTCAAAAAACAAAACCAGGATAAAACAAATCCTCAGGAAAAATGATTTCCCCAACAAAACTATCAACGAACTGATTAAACACGTAACATCCACCATCGCTATCAACAACGAACAAAAAGAGGAGAAGATTTTTAAGAGTCTTACATATATACCCGGGTTTTCCGAAAGATTTTCGCACTCAAATCTCTACGACAAGGACCGATACCAACTGGCGCTAAGGAGTAGCAATACAAATAATAAGTTATTTAGTCGAACAAAATCAAAAACACCCGTTGAAGATAAATCCCATGTTGTCTACAAAATAAAGTGCAATGGTGACTCGTCTAGCACGTGCCAAAAAGTGTACGTTGGCACAACGAAAAATAAGCTAAAAACAAGATTAAGTGGTCACAAATCAGATCAAAAATCCAAAAATAAGCCGTTGGAACAGAAGACGGCCCTTGCAGCACATTGTGCACAAACTGGGCACACACCAAACTTCAAAAATGTTGATATTCTAACCCAAGAAACGAATGGCAGACGAAGATACATGTTGGAAATGCTCCACATAATAAATGTACCTGTGCAAAACCGAATGAACTACAAGATAGACACAGAGCACTGTGCTCAAATATATAATAATAGCTCAGTAAACAGTGTAAATTAGAACTTAGCGATAATTTCATAATTGCAGTAATAGTTGCTGTTGCAGAAATAAATAAGAGAGAGAACTGAAAGCGTACAACAATAACAAGATCATAGAAAAGTAGTGGAATTCTTACAGAGTAATTGCTGTTGTGAATTTGATTTAAATGAACTAAATGCCTAATGAAATTTTACGTTACAATTCAAATTCTAAATAAACAGAAATTCTTCTAAACTAACTTAAATCTACCAGTTACTATCGTAACATTATGTATTTAGGGAGTTATTAGAATTTTGTGGCCTTTCTTATGGAAAAAGGAAGCTTTTTGAAACTTTTAGGGAATATATCTTTTTGGATGTTGCGAACATTTGTGGTCATCTTGCTAAAAAATTTGATTTTGATTAAAGCTCAAAAGTGTTGATTTTGGTAGTGGATCTAATTTTGGGGAGAGTATTATAAGTTGGTTTTGGCCAGAAAGTTTGTAACGCATCGAAATAATGGTCGTAGACACATACTTATATATACCAAAATGAATGTCTCGACGAGCTGAGTCGATCTGGCTATGTGTGTCCGTCCGTCCGTCCGTCTGTCCATCTAAACCTTGTAATCACGCTACAGGTCGCAATTTTGATCGGATCGTCACGAAATTTTTGATGTTGATGGGGGTCCTGGAGGGGCAGAAGCCTATTGATTTTGGTGATGGTCGGATAATATTTAGGGGTCGGAATGGGCAAAAAACGTATGTGGATTAAAAGACAACGTTTTTTTCCAAAGCAAATATCTCAGCATTTATATGGGGTATACCAAAAGCAAAAAACAATGAAAGTAGAAAATATCACCTTTGTAATGATGTAAAGTAGGTTCTCGTAGGTGATCAAACAACGAAGATATCACAATAGTAGCAAATAAAACCCAAATTTTAACTTTTGCGATATTAATTATAATGACGAATATGACAGCTTTGGCTAGGGACTTACCAAAAGCAGTGCCTGACTATGAAAGTAGAAGATCCTATCTTTACAATGATGCAAACTAGGTCGGCGTAGGTGACCAAATAGCGGAGATATCACCATAGTCGGTAATTCATCCGATTTTCCATTTTTTTGGAAATCACGTTACAGGTCGCAATTTTGATCGGATCGTCACGAAATTTTGAGGGTTAATGGGGGTCTCGAAGAGGAAGAATTGATTTGATTTTGGTGATGGTCGGAAATATTTAGGGGTCGGAATGAGCAAAAACTCTATTTGGAGAAAAAGTCAACATTTTATTCCAAAGCAAATATCTCAGCGTCTATAAGTGGTATACAAAAAGCATTACCTGGGAATGAAAGTAGAAAATATCACCTTTGAAACGATGTAACGTAGGTTGTCGTAGATATCGCAATAGTCGCTAATAGAACCCAACTTTTCATTTTTGCGATTTTAATAATAATGGCGGATATCACACCTTTGGTTGGGGACCTTCTAAAAGCAAAGCCTGACTAAGAAAATCCCAAAATCCCATCTTTAAAATTATGCAAAGTAGGTTTGCGTAGGTAGTCAAATAATAGACTTATCGCAATAGTCGTTAATACATCTCTTTTTTCCACTTTTTCTGCAATCACACTACAGGTCGGAATTTTGATCGGATCATCACGAAATTTTCTCACAGAGATAGAAGCCTATTGATGTTAGTGATGTCGATAATTATTTTGGTTCAGTTCGCCTTAAGTCATTTGGTATAAAAGCCAGATAGGCGAAAACTTTCGTATCTCCATAAAAAAAATGTTTTCGGGTGAAAAGATTATGCACAGAGGTAGTGGTGTAGGGTATCACATAGTCGGCCCCGTACCGACTATAGCCTTTTCTCACTTGTTCCCTTTGATGTCAGTCACATTATTTTGTCGTAGTACGATTTTATTGTTTTTCGGACATTACGTTGGGAAGCATGAATTTTGACACGAAACAAGTGAGCCAAGGCTATAGTCGGGTTGGGGCCGACTATGTGATACCCTACACCACTACCCCTGTTCATAAGCTTTTGACTAATTAAATTCAAAATATTAAAATTGGGATAGCTTAGCGCCTTTGCTCTGAATGTCTTCATTAACACAGGTCAATTTTTTTGAAACGCATTTAAGTGCATCGACAGTACAACCCCAATTAAAAATGGAAAAGTGGGATGTATGCCAACCATCAATAGGCTTCTTTCTGTGTTTGACCCCCATCAACCCTCAAAATTTCGTGACGATCCGATCAAAATTGAGACCTGTAGCGTGATTTCCAAAAAAGTGGAAAAATGGGATGTATTATCTACTATTGCGATATCTGCGTTATTTGGTCACCTACGCCGACCTAGTTTACATCATTGTAAAGATGGGATCTTCTACTTTCACAGCCAGGCTGTGTTTTTGGAAAGTCCCCAACCAAAGCTGCGATATTCGTCATTATAATTAAAATTGCAAAAATGAAAATTTGGGTTTTATTTGCGACTATTGTGATATATTCGTTGTTTGATCACCTACGAGAACTTACTTAACATCATTAGAAAGCCGATATTTTCTACTTTTATTGTCAGGTTTTGCTTTTGGTATAACCCGTATAGAAGCTGAGATATTCGCTTTGGAAAAAAACGTTGTCTTTTTATCCACATAAGTTTTTGCCCATTCCGACCCCTAAATATTATCCGACCATCACCAAAACCAATAGGCTTCTTCCTCTCCGGGACCCCCATCAACATCCAAAATTTCGTGACGATCCGATCAAAATTGCGACCTGTAGCGTGATTACAAGGTTTAGATGGACAGACGGACAGACGGACGGACGGACACACATATCCAGATCGACTCAGCTCGTCGAGACATTCATTTTGGTATATAAGTATGGGTCTACGACCATTATTGCGATGCGTTACAAACTTTTTGGCCAAAACCAACTTATAATACATCGTTACAATCAGAACCACAATGATGAATATTTCAAAACAATCCTCGAAAATCCTTTAAATTGAACTTAAATAAAGTTTCGAATTTTGGTGAGGCAGGTAACCTAATTTGTTGTCTGATATTGACTTTATGCTGCAAAAAATGTCAAAATGATCCGAAACAAGTCTTTAAACTACGTTTGGTCGAAAATTTTGAAATGTTGTGTTGGAGGTATCCGAGGTAGTGGATATAATTCTGATTTATGCCTGGAAGACATATTGCGAGAAATAAATGTTGAAAGAAAGCGGTACATTCATTAGAAAGTCATCGTGCGCATCTTTTCAGCGTAAAAAAAATCAACATACAAAAGAACTCAACATACAAAAGAACGACGATTGGTTTATCAACGAACTAGTCTCTCTTATTGACAACCACCTAGAACGAACCAAATTGAGTTTAAGAGACAAAATAAAAATAGACACAGTGGGCCAAACAAAACAATTCCTTAACCAAAATAAAGACATATTGATAATGAATGCTGACAAAGGAGGAAAAACGGTAGCGATGTATAAGAAGGACTATTACAAACCAAAACCAATAAATTGACTGAGAAATTATACAACATGAATATTATAAATATAAGTGAGAAAAATAAACTTATGACAAACACAGCAGTGGCACCTAGAATTTATAGTCTCCCCAAAATTCATAAAAAGTGGACACCGCTGAGACCAATCTGTTCTTCAATTAATTCGCCGGCACATGGACTTTCTAAATATATTGTGGACATCCTGAAACATCTAACCAAAAATTCGAAATATAATATTAAAGACGCCTTGGACCTGAAAAATTGAATTAAAGATACTAGTATAGAAGATGACGAAATACTAATATCATTCGACGTGATATCGCTGTTTCCAAGTGTACCGATTAATTTAGCGTTGAGGAAAATCAACGAAAAATGGAACATAATACAGGACCACACTAAAATACCAAAAGACATGTTTACGGAAATACTAACTCTTTGCATTAAAGGCCCAAGATATTTCTTGTATGAGGACAAGGTGTACGAGCAACGAAAGGGACTGACTACCAATGGGATCGCCAGCGTCACCGATTATTGCGGATATTGTAATGGAGGAGTTATTGGACGCTACAATGGAAAAATGACGATCAAACCGAGATTACTTACTAAATACGTAGACGACATTTTCTGCATCGCGAAGAAAGCTGAGGTGGACAACATATTAAAAATTCGTAACTCTTTTAACAAAAACATACAATTTACACACGAAGAAAAAGAAAATCAACGATTACCATATTTGGATGCAGTAATAATACGAAGAGGCAACCAAATTACTTTAGATTGGTATCAAAAACATACGGCATCTGGACGATTAATTAACTTCTATTCTAACAAGTAAACAAGTGAGCCAAGGCTATAGTCGGGTCGGGGCCGACTATGTAATACCCTACACCACTACCCCCGTTCATAAGCTTTTGACTAATAAAATTCAAAATATTAAAATTGGGATAGCTTAGCGCCTTTGCTCTGAATGTCTTCATTAACACAGGTAAACTTTTTTGAAACGCATTTAAGTGCATCGACAGTACAACCCAAATAAAAAATGGAAAAGTGGGATGTATGCCAACCATCAATAGGCTTCTTTCTCTGTTAGACCCCCATCAACCCCCAAAATTTCGAGAGGATCCGATCAAAATTTCGTAGTGTGATTGCACAAAAATGGAAAAAGGGATGCATTACCGACTATTGCGATATCTCTGTTGTTTGACCACCTATGACAACTTACTTCACATCGTTGTAAAGGTGATATTTTCTACTTTCCTTGCCAGGTTTTGCTTTCGATATACCTCCTACAGGAGGGAGATATTAACTTTGAAATAAAACGTTGGTCTTTTTTCCAAATATTTTTTTTCACATTCCGACCCCTGAATAATATCCGCCCATTATCAAAAATCAAAGGGTTTTTTCCTTTGTGGGACCCCCAATAACACCCAAAATTTCGTGACGATCCAAAAAAAGTGGAAAAATGGATGTATTACCGACTATTGCGATATCTCCGTTATTTGGATACCTACGCCAACCTGCTTTACATCATTGTAATGATGGGATTTTTTACTTTTATTGTCAGACTTTGCTTTTGGAAGGTCCCGAACCAAAGCTGTGATATTCGTCATTATTATTAAAATCGCAAAAATGAAAAGTTGTGTTCTATTAGCGGCTATTGCGATATCTTCGTTGTTTGACCACCTACGACAACCTACGTTGCCAAGGTGATATTTTCTACTTTCATTAGCAGGTTTTGCTTTTGATATACCCCTTTTAGAAGCGGAGATATTCGCTTTGAAATAAAACGTTGACTTTTTCTCCAAATAAGTTTTTTTTACCTGTAGCGTGATTACAAAAAAAAAAAAAAAATGAAAAAATGGGATGTATTGCCGACTATTGTGATATCTCCGTTATGTAGCCACCTACGCCAACTTACTTTGCATCACTGTAAAGATGAGATTTTCTACTTGCATAGTCGGACCTTGTTTTTGGAAGATCCCCAACCGAAGCTGTGATATTCGTCATTATTATTAAAATCGCAAAAATAAAAAGTTGGGTTCTATTAGCGGCTATTGCGATATATTCGTTGTTTGATCACCTACGAGAACCTACTTTATATCATTAGAAAGGCGATATTTTCTACTTTCATGGCCAGGTTCTGCTTTTGGTATACCCCATATTGAAGCTGAGATATTCGTTTAGGAAAAAAACGTTGTCTTTTTCTCCAAATAAGTTTTTTGCCCATTACCACCCCTAAATATTATACGATCATCACCAAAATCAATAGGCTTCTTCCCCTCCGGGACCCCCATCAACATCCAAAATTTCGTGACGATCCGATCAAAATTGCGACCTGTAGCGTGATTACAAGGTTTAGATGGACAGACGGACGGACGGACGGACGGACGGACTGACTGACGGACGGACACACATAGCCAGATCGACTCAGCTCGTCGAGACATTCATTTTGGTATATATAAGTATGGGTCTACGACCATTATTTCGATGCGTTACAAACTTTTTGGCCAAAACCAACTTATAATACCCTCCCCACATAGTGGTGTAGGGTATAAAAAGTATCAGTCGGCTTTGCCGACAGAGATATACCCTCAGCCCGTGTGGATTGAATTACTTTTTTCCCTAAAAAAACGTATGTATAAGCGCAAAAATTTGCGAGGATATCGACAGATAGGGCTTTTTTACCATACTAGCCTACGAAAAATATAATATCGCTATAAACAGGAAGGATCCTCGAACAGACCCTTAACCACACAAAAATGTTGAACATTTGTGTGGGTGGTACCGCAAGGATCGGACAGATAGGGCCAAAATTTGAATATAAACTTAGTTTCGACAATATATAGAGATCCCAAGTTTGGACCAAATCGGTTGCTACGTCTACGAGATATCGCGCGTACCATTTTAGCGAATATTTTCGAACTTTTGTGGGGGAGGTACCGGAAGAAATATTACGATATCCATAGTGTGGACGAGCTCCCCAGTCACTACATATCGTCGGAGTCATGCTTAAGTGTTCCATACGCCATTTTTGACTTTTTGAGATACAGGTGGTTTCTGGGGTTTCTGAATTTCTAGTCGGCTTTCTCCTATCTGCTCTAGTTTCCGAGATATCCATGCATCGACGCGAAAGCTTAAACTTTTTTCAGTTATGAAATTAATATTTCAAAAATTTAGAAGTTTAAAAAAAAAAACACATTTCAAAAATCAGATCTTGAATTTTCGCTTTAGAAGTTGTTTGTTGAGACAAAGATGAAAATTTTTTTGTCACTTTGTTCCATTTGATTTACAATATTTCACATTTGTGTCATAAGTGTGGATATGGAACAAATCGACAAAAATTCTTTTTTTAAAAAAATCTGTATAACTTTTTTATTCCAATACATATTCCCCTATATTTTTGCAAATATGTTCTAGATACTATTATTAATATTTCAAGTCAAAAATATAAATATTTTCTTTATTCAACTCCACGCAGTTATTACGCAAAACATTAAAATGCGATTATCTCAAAACGGGCAAATGGCTTATGGAACACTTAAGCATGACACCGACGATATGGCGCCATAGGGGTGTTTACAAATTTCGGGCTGTTTTCTCAAGAAGTATGGGCTTCCCCCTGAAAAAAACTTTTACTGACGTAATTGAGGCAGTGAATGCCATTTGCTTCAACAAAAATCAAAGTGATTCGAGAGCAGGTCTTAAAGTGAATTTATACAAAAATTTGTGTGGGAGGTACCCGAAGGACTGGACAAATATAGTCCATATTCGAACCTGACATATATCTGGTAGATATATTAGGATGTGTAAAGTATGGACCAAATCGGTGTCTCAAGAGTTATCGTGCGCACAATTTTTCCGAACTTTTGTGGGGGAGGTACCTGAAGGAGTGGACCGATATGGCTTATCTTCGAACTTAAACTAAGGTTGCACAAAATATTACGAAGGCCACATTTTGGACCGAATTGACAGATCCGTTCGAGGGTTATCCTGCGCTCTAACCACAACACACGGTGTCATAGGGTTTTTTAGCACCTTTCAGGCTATTTTTTCAGGAAACTGATGAAACTTGTACAACAAAAAGTTGCTACAACAAAAATCAAATCGATTCGATTGCAGGCCCTAAACTGAACTTTTCCGAAATTTTGTGAGGGAGGTGCCCGAAGTAGTGGACCGATTGAGTCCATTTTGGAACCTTATCAAAGATAATTAGAAATTTCACGATGTGCAAAGTAGGGTTCAAATCGGATACTTCCTTCAAGAGTTATCGTGCTCACAAAATTTTGTTTTTTCAAAATAGTCTGGTTTAATCCCATTGTTGTTGTTTTAATATTTTAAAACAACTAGTTTATTAGTGGAAAAGATTTGGCATTGTTCGCCAAGGGTAAGGCAGGGAATACTATAGTTTCGATCCACGCCACTGGATCTCATCAGTTCCCTTGTTTCTTGTTTGTGGATATTCTCCACCGAAGTTATTCGCCTTACCCCTTGGCGAACAATGCCAAATCTTTTCCACTAATAAAATAGTTGTTTTAAAATATTAAAACAACAACAATGGGATTAAGCCAGACTATTTTGAAAAAACAAAATTGCAAACGCTATCCCAATAAAAACGCCACAATGTTTCTAAGTGCTCACAAAATTTCCGAACATTTTCGAACTTTTGTGGGGGAGGTACCGGAAGGAATGGACTGATATAGCCCATCTTCGAACTTAAACTAAGTTTGGACAAAATATTACGAAACCCAAATTTTGGGTCGAATCGGTTGATCCGTTCGAGAGTTATCGTGCGCTCCAGCCAGCCAGACAGACGGACGGACATTGCTCAATCGACTCCAAATTGTCTGAAACACATTTCGTCCAAACATACTTGGGGTCTAAAACCATTATTTTGATGAGGCACATTTTGCCCGTATGAAAGTGTATATGAGGGAAAGTCAAAAAAAATTTACATTGATGAAGCCAAGGTTTGCACTATTATAATACGCGAACTATTCAAGTGTACCACAATATATGACCATAGTTGGACCAAATTAAGTGTTTTTGATCGAAGCTCAAAAATGTGGCTAAAAAAGTTAATTTCCAAGGAACCTATGACCGCGTCAATAATTAAAAATAGGTAAAAACAAGTTGAAGCAAACGAGTTTTTTTACGTTTTTATTCGATTGCCGGCCAAACCGTTTATAGTAGGGATATCTGCCCAATGTAAAAGTAGAAGAATACAAAATGAAGATTATACTTCTAATGTATCACTTTTCAAAATTTCCGCTGCATCCACCTATTATTTCCTCAAGGTCTTCAAAATAGTGGTTTACAACTGTAATTGCATCTTCATTTGAGGTAAAACTGGCAAGCGGAATTTTTTTAGATTTGGGAACAAGTAAAGTTCACTGGGAGCTAAATCAGGAGAATAAGGTGGGTGGTCAAGCAACTCGTACTTGAATTCGTTGATTTTAGCCATTGTTAAAACACTATTGTGCGCTGGTGCGTTGTCTTGATGAAAAATTATTTTTTTTTGTGTTGTAAGCCAGGACGTTTTTCTCGAATTTGTACATTTAATTCATCCAAAAGGTTGCAATAGTACTCTGAATTTATTGTTTTACCCTTTTGCAGATAGTCAATCAATAAAATACCTTTGAAGTCCCAAAAAACCGTTGCCATAACCTTACCAGCCGATTGAATTGTTTTTGCCTTCTTTGGGGCACTTCCTCCAGCTTCAGTCCATTGTTTGGATTGTTCATTTGTCTCTGGAGTATAGTGGTGGATCCATGTCTCATCAACAGTTATGAAACGACGCTTAAAATCCATTTTATTTCGCTTAAAACGATCCAAACAAGCTTGAGAAATGTTCATTCTTATGCGTTTTTGATCGACTGTTAACAAATGCGGCACCCATCTTGCAGAAAACTTTTTCATCTGTAGTTCTTCATGCAAAATTACACTCCGGTTCATCTGAATAGAACCAACCGATATTTGTCTACAGATACCTTTATATCAGACGAAAGGAGAGGAATTGTAAATTATAATTTTGTGGACATGTAGAGTATATAGTAGCCGATATTTACAATACCTAACATGTTTCACATATGCGTCATAACGGTACCTTTTACTCGCTTTCTAAAAAAATGTCAAAATATTAGCATTTTTAATGGTTCACCAGGATAGAACCACCCTAAGAATTTACACAAATCCTTTGTTAGATGTGGTAAACACACAAAAAAACATTAAACAAAAAAACATTAACATTAACATTAAACAATAACAAAAAACTATTTATAATTATAAATAAATGCCGTGAGTGTTAATTGCTATCAAATATTGAGAAAAAATTTGTGTTAGGGTCTTGAAATTTGATGAAAATCGATGCTTAGAGCTCCAAAAAATATTTTTATGAAGAAATTGGTAGAAACAATTTATAAAGACAAAATTCAATAAAATTACAAAAAAAATCACATTTGATAGGTTTATGAATCCGAAACAGAGGAAATATGGTAAAGATAACTCAAATTTCTACCTTTCCAATCCAAAATTTGATATTTTATCTCAGGAAAGTGAATGCAAATCGATAGGTTCCACCCAGCTGCGTTGGCTGTGGACATCTACAGGTCCAAAAAATAAAGAAAATTCCACCGCCGAACGCTTCATGTCAACATCAAGGGCTTTGATTTAGAAGATATCGCATGACATGGAAAGCACAGAAACATAGGCGCTCTTTTTTGTATAATAACGGATAAGAAATATTTTTTCGGTACTTATACTATAAGGATAAGATGTGTGAACATCATAACCATAAAAATTAAACCCTTTCCTTTCGAAAAAATTAACATCTGCCTTCCCCTATCGCTTAGCTGTTTCTTCACATGAAATGTCTTAGAACCTTTTGAAATTCCAAGGACTTGATGGTGACATGGAGCGTTCGGCGGTGGAATTTTCTTTAGTTTTTGGACCTGTAGATGTCCACAGCCAACGAAACTGGGTGGAACCCATCGATTTGCATTCACTTTCCTGAGATAAAATATCAAATTTTGGATTGGAGTTATCTTGGAGATTTGAGTTATCTTTACCATATTTCCTCTGTTTCGGACTCATAAACCTATCAAATGTGACTTTTTTGTTATTTCATTGTAGTATAGAAAATTTTGAACATAATTCAGTATCAAATTTTGTCTTTATAAATTATTTCTACCGGTTTCTTCATAAAAATCTTTTTTGGAACCCTAAGCATTGATTTTCATAAAATTTCAAGACCCTAATACAAATTTTTGCACAATATTTGATAGCAATTAGCACTCACGGCATTTATTTATAACTATAAATAGTTGTTTGTTAAAGTTTACCACATCTAACAAAGGATTTGTGTAAATTCTTAAGCTGGTTCTATCCTGGTGAACCATTAAAAATGCTAATATTTTGACATTTTTTCATAAAGCGAGTAAAAAGTACCGTTATGACGCATACGTGAAACATGTTAGGTATTGAAAATATCGGCTACTATATACTCTACATGTGAACAAAATTATAATTTACAATTCCTCTCCTTTCGTCAGATATAACGGTATTTGTAGACAAATATTGGCTGGTTCTATTCAGATGAACCGGAGTGTATATTTGTGGGATCTTTAGGAACCTAATAATCATGTCCTTAAACGAATGTCAAAGTCAAAATTTGGTTTTAACTAAAAAAATTGATAGTTTTTCGCATTAATCCGTCCATTTTTTTTTTTTAAAGTCTCTCGCTTAACGACAATCTTTTTATGTGTATAACAATCCCACAAAAACATGGAATGATCGGACCATCCATTTTCGAGCCACAGTGGGCACCGCTTTCAAAAATGACACTTCGAGAAAACCGTTTTTAGAACTTTGATATTATATACAAATCACAATGAATTTTCCTTTCTAATGCCCATATCTCTGCCACTTTTTGTCCTTTGTAAAAAATGTTCGATTTTGCAAAATTTGCTATGGCCACTAGCAAATTTTGCAAAACATCACCAAATGGAACATTTACTCCTTTCTCCATTATTAAACAGTAAAAAAGTATCAGTGGCTCTGCCGACAGAGATATACCCTCAGCCTATGTGAATTGACATGAATTGATATGGAAGTGGATCTTATTTTGGGATATATCGCCCACTAGTCATTTCAGTGGGCCATCGTATAACTTATGGACCAGTATGCCAGGAAGCATGGAATTGTCCACGGAAAACATAATACCGTTATAAGCAGGGCAACAGCGAACAGAATCGGCATACATTTCCAAAGGATCCTCTAACAGAACTTACACTTACTTACACTCCATTTTAGAAGTTAAACTAAATTTGGACAAAATATTAGGAGATCCAAAGTTTGGACCAAATTTGTTCAAGAGATATCGTGCAAACCATTTAAGTGACGTTTTTTAAATATTCGGGGGAACTACCGGAAGTTGTGGGTCGGTATTGCCTATCTTCGAACTGACAGTATGACAAAACATCAGGAAGCCCAAATTTTGGAGAGTTATGGTTTTTACACCTTTCCGGCTGTTTTCTCAAGAAGTATGGACTTGCCCCTGAAAAAACTTTTACCGTCGTAATTAAGACAGTGAATGCAAGTTGCTTCAAAAAAATCGAAGTGATTCGATAGCAGGTCTTACAGTGAACTTATCCGTAATTTTGTGTGATCGGTACCCGAAGGAGTGGAGCAACATAATCCATATTCGAACCTGATATATATCTGGTAGACATACATATTAGGATGGCTAAAGTATGGACTAAATCGGTCACTCCCTTCAAGAGTTATCGTGCGAACAATTTTTCCGAACTTTTTTAAACTTTTATGGAGGAGGTACCTGAAGGAGTGGACCGATATGGCCTATGATGGAACTTAAACTATGTTTGGACAAAATATTACGAAGGCCAAATTTTAGACCAAATCGGTTGATCCGTTCGAGAGTTGTGTTGCGCTCCAACCACTACACACGGTGTCATGGGGGTTTTTGCACCTTTCAGGCTATTTTCTCAGGAAGTATGGACTTGCCCTTAATAAGACATGTACCGTCGTAAGCGGGGCAGTGAATACAAGTTGCTACAACAAAAATCAAAGAGATTCGAGAACAGGTCCTAAACCGAATTTTTCCGAAATTTTGTGTGGGAGGTACCCGAAGGAGTGGACCGATTGAGTCCATACTAGAACCTCATATAAAAATGGTAGAAACTTAACGATGTGCAAAGTATGGACCTAATCGGTTACTCCCTTCAAGAGTGCGCACAAATTTTCTGAACATTTCTGAACTTTTTTGGGGAGGTACCGGAAGTAGTGGACCGATATAACCCATCTTCGAACTTAAACTAAGTTTGGACAAAATATTACGAAAGCCAAATTTTGGACCAAATCGGTTCATCCGTTCGCTCACCGTTCATCCGTTATCGTGCGCACCAGCCAGCCAGACAGACAGACGGACGGACATTTCTAAATCGACTCCAAATTTTCTGAAACACATTATTATTTCGATGAGGTTTCGATTTTGCCCGTATGAAAGTGTATATACCCTCGTTAGCGTAAATGCTGAGCGTACAAAAATAAATCTGATATACTTTTAACATATATCAAGTGAAATTTTTAATCATTGTAGTTCAAATTTTCGTAAATCCGTTGTAAGTTTGACGCTCGCATACTGACAAAGTCGACATCAAATATGATTTTCATAATAGTTTCACCAAGGATATCGTTCTTCCCTTTCTTCACAAATTTAAATATTCCTCTTAGTTTTCTTTTTTAATTAAATGAAGTACTAGAGCTTTGCAAGGACATAACAATGCCAAACAATACACGAAAACACGCACACACAAACATAAACAAAGAAACACTTTAACGTAAGAAAAGTGTTACTGGTAATAAATACCCCGTCCCCGGCAAAGGTGTTATAAAATACCACCATCATTTTCTGGAGTAGATAATTTAATGGGCGGTAACTGGGTGTCAGTAGGTGAAAGCATTAAAATGCCATAAATTAATGTTACTGCACACCGCAACACCCAGCACCCCACAAATCAACAACGATGGAAGAAAGGAAGGAAGGAAAGAAAGAAGGTTAACACAAAGAGCAGCTACTTACTGCCCATAAAAAGAGTTCCTTCAATGGTTTAATTATTGTTTTGAGTAGAAAATTTCCATGGCATAATTGAGCATGCCTATGTTGTTAGTAAAGCGAGACTTGCCATAAAATAACACATTGTCAGTATTTTGTTTGTGAACTGTATGGTAATTGTGGAGGGGTGTGACACAGCCCAGGCTTTAATGATTGTTTTTATTTTCCATTCAAAACTTTGTTATCTATGAAATACTAAACCAAAAATATTATGTTTAATAATATAATACCCAAGACTTGATAATCAGTGAAATTTTACGTATGTAGGAAAGGCACTTCAAGGTAAACAATAAAGTTATGAGACGGATGGCTAAAATTTCTTCAGCTTAAATTGAATTACAGAGATTCGTAGCCAACGGCACGCGATAATGGTCAAAATTAAATTAAAGTGTTAGCGAAAGAACTTAAATTTATAATGGGTAATGGATACGATGTTTTGGATGTAACCGCAAATTTAATGAACTACAAAATTCTCATTAATTAATTCCTCAGAGACGGAAGATCACTAAAAATAATGCAAACAAAAAATACTAAAAGTAAATCCAACTCCAAGAATTCATGAACACTTTTAAAAAATCAATTTTCTTTTATGATACACTAAAAAATGTATTCACCTCACATGACACCTGTACTAGAGGTATTCACGTTTTGAGGTATACTCTAATATTTCCTTCCTACTCAAAAATCATATAAAATATACCACCAACAACGTATTCCCCCATAACCGGAGTGCGACTACATAGTACCAATGTTATTATTGGCAATGTGACAGTTTATTTATGTGGTTATAAATAAACCGACATTGTTGTTTAGTGTATTTCCGACACTCTCCTGCCGAAAGCTTATGAAAGCTTAAAAATAGGATTCTTCTTCATGCAAACTAATAATTACTATTTGTGTATCGAGGATAATACCTATAAGAAAACCCTGAAGTTATTTACTCTTTAAAAATTTGTTTAGCTGCAGAGCAAACAGTACCTACGGAGAAGAGACCAAGTTACCGATGAACATACAATCATGGGACAGAGGTTATGTGCAGTATTGAGGGCCAAGTGTTTATTTTGGAAAATGAAATTTTATATTTGGCCATAAAGTAAATTGTTTAAGGTAAATGTGTTGTTTTAATGAATACTCTACCTTAGCTAGTAGCATGCGGTTTACAACCGAGATATGGCAAGGAAAAACACAAAACCAAGCACCTCTGGCAAAAAAAAGAAACAAAGAACTTTTTGTAACTCGGTTTGTTGGTTCTGTACCTATGTTCATTTAAGATATTTTTAAGTTTATTCTAAGAAATTTATTTGAAGTTCTATAAGTTGTAGGGGTTCGTTGCTATGAAAAAAAACAACTCAGGGGATTGCAAAATTCGGTAGTATGAAGTTTTAGGTTCTATTTTTCATGTACGTATTTATAGCATTATTCATAAATATGTATGAACATATGCGGATTTCTGAGTGAAATCGGACACTTTTTCAATATGAGGTTTTTGCTGTGAGGATGCTGCTCATCAGCAAAACATTTCGGTATATTTTCATGTTTTTTTACTAACGGCTCCAGAAATATCGCGCATTGAAAAAGTCGAATTCTGTAAAAACTATATGCAAAGAAATACTCACAACCTCTTTGATATTGGTCCAATTTAAACAAAACAATTTGTATGATTTGTTGTTTTATCGGCTATTTAATAAAAAATAGACAAAAATTCACAGAGGGCTAGGATGCAATTTTCGCGATTTAATATTTAAAATTTTTAACAATGATTGACCCCTTCGATGTTCTTGTTTTTTTTTTTTTGTTTTAAACTACGATCCATTACAAACATTTTAAGTCCTATTGGTAGTGGGATTCGAATGATTACTATATTTACTTAATTTTTTAAAATTTGTCAATACAATTTTTCTTTATACCAGTGTGAAACAAAAAAATACAACATTTAATTTTTTAACATTTGTTTTGTTGTTTAATGTAGGAATTTATCTTAAACATCTCAAAAACTGCGCCATTTTTCGATTTTGAAAATGGATTAGTAATACTTGTACCAATATTAGTGGGTATTACTGAATGGCGTATATCAAATTCTACTCCTCTTTCGTATTTAAATAAGCATCTTCTTCAGAAAATCTCACTTGAATAATTGGTAGATGTCCATTCGGATGTCCATTCATACAATTCCCCACCCGTGGTTATTATACCCTCCACCATAGTATGGAGGGTATATTAAGTTTGTTTTTCCGTTTGTAACGCATTGAAATACTCTTTTGCGACCCTATAAAGTATATATATTCTTGATCAGGGTAAAATTCTGAGTCGATCTGTGCACGTCCGTCCGTCCGTCCGTCCGTCTGTGGTAATCACTCTAGCATCCACCAAAATGGAGATAGAACGCTGAAATTTTGGGAAAATGCGTCTTTTGTTTGCAGGCAGGTCAAGTTCGATGATGGGCTATATCGGTCCACGTTTTGGTATAGCCCCCATATAACGGTACCCCCCGATTTACGGTATTTTGCCGTTTTTTGCTACATTTTCAGACCGATGTAGCTATTATTTGACATTTAGGGTTCCTAAGTGTAAATAAACTTATATAACAAAAGTTGTGGACATAGGTCCACGTTTTGTTATAGTCCCCATATAACAGTACCCCCCGATTTACGGTATTTTGTCGTTTTTAGCTACATTTTCAGACCGATTTAGCTATAATTTGACATTAAGGGTTCTTAAGTGTCAGTAAACTTATATAACAAAATTTGTGGACATAGGTCCACGTTTTGGTATAGTCCCCATATAACGGTACCCCCCGATTTACGGTATTTTGACGTTTTTAGCTACATTTTTAGACCGATGTAGCTATAATTTGACATTTAGGGTTCTTAAGTGTCAGTAAACTTATATAACAAAAGTTGTGGACATAGGTCCACGTTTTGTTATAGTCCCCATATAACGGTACCCCCCGATTTACGGTATTTTGTCGTTTTTAGCTACATTTTCAGACCGATTTAGCTATAATTTGACATTTAGGGTTCCTAAGTGTCAATAAACTTATATAACAAAAGTTGTGGACATAGGTCCACGTTTTGGTATAGTCCCCATATAACGGTACCCCCCGATTTACGGTATTTTGTCGTTTTTAGCTACATTTTCAGACCGATTTAGCTATAATTTGACATTTAGGGTTCCTAAGTGTCAATAAACTTATATAACAAAAGTTGTGGACATAGGTCCACGTTTTGGTATAGCCCCCATATAACGGTACCGCCGATTTACGGTATTTTGACGTTTTTAGCTACATTTTCAGGTCGATTAAGCTATAATTTGACATTTAGGGTTCTTAAGTGTAAATAAACTTATATAACAAAAGTTGTGGACATAGGTCCACGTAACGGTACCCCCGATTTATGGCATTTTGACGATTTTAGTTACATTTACAGACCGATTTAGCTATAAATTGACATTTAGGGTACTTAAATGTCAATAAACTTATATATCTAGTGGACATAGGTCCATGTTTTGGAATAGCCCCCATATAACGTTACCGCCCCATTTCAGGTATTTTGACGTTTAAATTCACATTTCTAGACCGAATTAGCTATAATTTGATATTTAGGGTTCTTAGTGACCAGAAAACTTATATTCGAAATAATTATGAACATAGGTCCATGTTTTGGTATAGCCTCATATAACGGTACCTCGGTATAACGGATTTCGGTATCTCCATATAACGGATTTTCGGTATTTTGAGAATTTTACCTACAAGTTTTAACCGAATTATCTGTAATTTGAACATCTGACATTTGAAATTCTTAGTGGTCACCACACCTTTCCACCAAAAATCGTCGAAAGGTCGATGTATTGATAAAGCTCCCATATAAAAGTACCTCTTGATTTTCAGTAATTTGATGATTTTAGATACAATATTAAACCGAACTAGCAGTAATTTGACATTTGAAGTTCTTAGTGGTCACAACACCTCTCCATAAAAAATTGTCAACAAAGGTCCATGTTCGGATATAGCTCCCATATAACGGTACCTCCCAATTTTCAGTTATTGGCAATTTTAGCTACACTTTTTAACCGAACTAACTGTAATTTGTAATTGGTCACCACACATCTGCATCAACAATTTTCAACATAGCCCCAATATAACGATACTTCCCGATTTTCGGTACTTTGAGGATTTTACTTAAAATGTTTAACCACGTAGGTCCATGTTTTGGTATAGCCCCAAAACAAACCTCCCGATTTTCCGTACCTTAGCTTTATTTTTTGGACGAAGTTTCTGTAATTTGAAATTTAAAAGCCAACAAAAATTCTGCAACAAAAATTTTTCATTTAAGTTCATATTTTCGTATAGCCCACATACCTCCGAACTAGCTGTTAATGACATTTGAAGTTCCCAAGTTATGTACCGATTTTCGGTATTTTGAGGATTCTAGCTACAACTTTTAACCGAATTAGGAGTTATTTGACATTAAAGGCTCCCATCAAAAACTGTCAACATAGGTCCATGTTTTATTATAACCCCTATATAACGGTACCTCCTAATTTCTCGCCCACCAAAAATGTCAACATACATAGTTAGATATAGGCACCATAAAAAAGTGCCTCCGGAATGAAGCATTTTATGTACATTATCTGAAATTTTAACGTACCCACTTAAAGTTGGGAACAGGAATGAAAACTAATTATTCGATTTTAGTTCAAAATATTTTATGGTGGAGGGTATGAAAAGTTCGGCCCGGCCGAACTTAACGCTTTTTTACTTGTTTGATTATCAATTTATTTATTTTCAAAATCAAAACATTACGTAACGAAATTTTGGAGGTTGATGGGGGGTCCTCGAGGGACCCGGATGATGGTCGGATCATATTCAGGGATCGGAATGGGCAAAAAACATATGTGGAAAAAAGACAAGATTTTATTTTAATGCGAAAATCTCCGTTTCTATTAAAAGTATTCCAAAAGCAAGCACTAGTAAGGAATATGGAAACCTTCACCTTCATCGTGTATGTGGGCAAACAACGCTAGTCCAACCCAAGTGTTTATTTTTAGGGTTTCAATTGTAATGTCGAGTACCACAGGTGGCCTTTTAACAGCAAGGCATGGCTATGAATGTAGAAAATCTCGCCTTTTTAATGATGCAAAGTGTTTGCGAAGCAGATATCGCAATAGTTGATAATACATCCCATTTTTCTATTTTTTGTAATCACGCTAAGGTCGCAATTTTGATCGGATCGTCACGAAATATTGGTGACTGATGGGGTTTTATGACAAATACCTCAGCTTCTTTTCTTTTTCTCTTCTGCAAAGAGTTCAATCGTTTTGGTTCAGTTAGCCATAAGTCAAGCCAAGATGGCAAAAAACCTTAATATCTATATAAAAGAAATGTTTACCAGTGAAAAGCGTATGTACAGGGGTAGTGTTCTAGGGTATCACCTAGTAAACTCCGTCCCGACTATAGCCTTTGCTCGCTATTTACATATAGAGAAAGTAATTATCTTCATAGAAAGAATATGACTGGATTTATTTTTTTAAAAATGATGCCCTACCTTACAATCTAAGGGCTGAAAACTACAACTGGATATTATAACATGATTTAATTATATGTAAAACAAGTGAACCAAGGCTATAGTCGGGTCGGGGCCGACTATGTAATACCCTACACCACTACCCCCGTTCATAAGCTTTTGACTAATAAAATTCAAAATATTAAAATTGGGATAGCTTAGCGCCTTTGCTCTGAATGTCTTCATTAACACAGGTCAATTTTTTTGAAACGTATTTAAGTGCATCGACAGTACAACCCAAATAAAAAATGGAAAAGTGGGATGTATGCCAACCATCAATGGGCTTCTTTCTCTGTTAGACCCCCATCAACCCCCAAAATTTCGTGAGGATCCGATCAAAATTTCGTAGTGTGATTGCACAAAAATGGAAAAACGGATGCATTACCGACTATTGCGATATCTCTGTTGTTTGACCACCTATGACAACCTACTTCACATCGTTGTAAAGGTGATATTTTCTACTTTCCTTGCCAGGTTTTGCTTTCGATGTACCTCCTACAGAAGGGAGATATTAACTTTTAAATAAAACGTTGGTCTTTTTTCCAAATATTTTTTTTTCACATTCCGACCCCTGAATAATATCCGCCCATTATCGAAAATCATAGGGTTTTTTCCTGTGGGACCCCCAATAACACCCAAAATTTCGTGACGATCCAATTAAAATTGCGACCTGTAGCGTGATTTCCAAAAAAAGTGGAAAAATGGATGTATTACCGACTATTGCGATATCTCCGTTATTTGGATACCTACGCCAACCTGCTTTACATCATTGTAATGATGGGATTTTTTACTTTCATTGTCAGACTTTGCTTTTGGAAGGTCCCGAACCAAAGCTGTGATATTCGTCATTATTATTAAAATCGCAAAAATGAAAATTTGTGTTCTATTAGCGGCTATTGCGATATCTTCGATGTTTGACCACCTACGACAACCTACGTTGCAAAGGTGATATTTTCTACTTTCATTAGCAGGTTTTGCTTTTGATATACCCCTTTTAGAAGCGGAGATATTCGCTTTGAAATAAAACGTTGATTTTTTCTCCAAATAAGTTTTTTCCCATTCCGACCCCTGAATATTATCCGACCATCACCAAAATCAAAAGGCTTCTTTCTCTGTAGGATCCCCATTAACCTCCATTTTGTGACGATCCGATCAAAATTGCTACCTGTAGCGTGATTACAAAAAAGTGGAAAAATGGGATGTATTACCGACTATTGCGAAATCTCCGTTATTTGGTCACCTACGCCGACCTAGTTTACATCGTTGTAAAGATGGGATCTTCTACTTTCATAGCCAGGCTTTGCTTTTGGAAGATCCCCAACCGAAGCTGTGATGTTCGTCATTATTATTAAAATCGCAAAAATAAAAAGTTGGATTCTATTAGCGGCTATTGCGATATAGTCGTTGTATAGAAGTATAGAAGCTGAGATATTCGCTTTGGAAAAAACGTTGTCTTTTTATCCACATAAGTTTTTTGCCCATTCCGACCCCTAAATATTATCCGATCTTCACCAAATTAAATAAGCTTCTTCCCCTCCGGGAACCCCATCAACATCCAAAATTTCGTGACGATCCGATCAAAATTGCGACCTGTAGCGTGATTACAAGGTTTAGATTGACAGACGGACAGACAGACAGACAGACGGACGGACGGACGGACACACATAGCAAACTTTTTGGCCAAAATCAACTTACAATACCCTCCCCACATAGTGGTGTAGGGTATAAATAGAAAGAATCGTTAACTACTCAAACTAAACTCTTTACAAATAAAAGTCGAATGTCGTTCTTTGGTAAATGTGTCAGTTGAGAAAGGCTGAACCGATTGGACAATTTTTTGTTTTGTTTGTTTTTTTTTTTTTTTAAATGGGTTTTCTGCAATAAAAAATTGACCGCGCCCACTCTTTCCAATTGTAATCTTTTGTACAAAAACTACTGAACCGATTTTCCTGAAATTGTCAGTAAATGTACTGGAATGTCCCCCAATTTAGTTGAATTTTGGAGGGGACGGGGTACTTTGCCTATACCCTATTTATACCCTATACCACAATGTGGAAAAGGGTATTATAAGTTTGTTTTGGTAAAAATTCATGTAACACCGCGAAATATTCTTCGGAGACCCCCAATGTGGTATACCAATCTTCATATCTCGACGAGATAAAGCGATTTTGAGATGTGTGTCCGTCCGTCCGTCCGTCCGTCTGTCCATTATAAATTGTAAACACGCTCCAGGCCGCAATTATGGACCGATCGTCACGAAATTTTGTATGGAGGTCGGGTTCAGATCAGAATAGATCCCTATTCTTATTCGTGATGATCGTGAAATATTTTGTGGGTGAAATGGACCAAAAACATAATATTTATCCAATTTTCTAGCGGCTCTGTAGGTCTCAATAATAGTCCGATCATCGCGTAATTTTAAGTAAGGTAAGAGTATATCCCTAAGGAGAAGCTTGCAGTTTGAGATGGCGATCGGATAATATTTAGAGGGTTAAATGGACCACAACTTTTGTGTGAAAATTGTGAAAATTTTTAATATACAGCTTATATCTTAATTCCTGGAAGTGACATTCTGGTCAAGTGAGATATACTTGAAAGTGGAACGATTGACCTTTCAATTGATGCCAATTATGTTGATGTGCATGATCAGATAACAGAGTTACAGCCTAATATATTCCGTTATTTGTTTGTAGTGTAATAATAAACTCGCTGGAAGTCGCAATTATACATCAATAGTCACGAAATTTTGCACCGGGTAAGAGTATAGGTCGAAAAAGATGACTACAATTTTGAATGATGATCTGATATTCCTAAGCGGGGGAAATGGACCATTACTTTTGTATGAAAAATATAAAAATTTTATTTTTGGTAGATATTTTAATTCCTTGAGGACATATACATTTCGCAAAGTAGCCTACACATGGAAAAAAGTACTGACCTTTCCTCTAATGTAAATTGCAATAAATTGCCTAATATATAATGGGTTCTGAAGGGAGAACCACATTTTTATCCCGTGGTACTTATTGCCTCTCCAAATGTTTATGTAACACCACGAAATATTCGTCCTAGACCCCTTATTTGGTATGCCAAATCTCATATCTCGACGAGATAAAGCGATTTATCGATGTGTGTCCGTCCACTAAAAATTGTAAAAAATCTGAAGGCCGCAATTATGGACCGATTGTAACGAATTTTTTAAGGAGGTTGGGTTCGGGCCAGAATAGAAATGATTAGTTTTTGGTGATGATTGTGAAATGTTCAGGGGATGAAATGGACCAAAAACAAAATTTTAACCAATTTTGTAGCGGCTCTGTAGGTCAAAATAATAACCCGCAAAATTTTAAACAAAGTTTGAGTTTATGATGAAGAAGAAGCGTACAAATCAAAGTGAAGATCAGATAATACTACGAGTAAGCGGGTTAAATGGACTGAAACTTTTGTGTGAAATTGGTAAAAATTTCAATAACGTAGCGGTTAAACAACGGAAGTAGTACTACATAAGTGGGTTTAATTACATTTTAGTTTGTGTGAACTAAATTTTCCTTTCCTGCTACAAATATGTCTTTGTCATGCTATATAATTTTGGTTTTGGTCATAAGTATTAAACATTACATCTCTGGTATTTGGTAATTAAATTTTCACAATCATTGAAAAGAAGTTTTGTGGAGAGCTATTGTCCAGGGATAGTGGTATAGGGTATCCCATGGTCGGCTCCGTCCGACTATAGACTTTTCTTACTTGTTTTTATTAAATATATCTTTAAATATATTTTTATAGATAATGTCGTTCTTTGATGATTGCATAACTTGAGAACGGCTGGACCGTATAGGATATTTTTTTTAAATGTTCGTCAAAGCTTAACATAGCTTTTTATGGAAAAAATTTACCACGCCCACTTTTATAAATCAACAAAACTTCAGAACCGATTTTGAAATTTTCAGGGAATGTACAGGGTGAAAGTAGGCTGCACATTTTGTGTGATATTTAAAAAGCGCTACGTTTGCAATAATGTATCGATTTGAAATTTTACGGATTAATCTAGAATCTACTTCTTTTGGGCCTAAAGACCCGACCACGCCTTCTTTTTTAAATATGTTATATCTTCAAAGTTCTGAACCGATTTCCATGAAATTTGCGGCACAAATGTACAACGTTTGCCGTGACAATCTATACTTTATGAATTTCAGAGGAGCTGGAGTACCTTCCCACGCCTTTCTTTTAAACGGTAAACTTATGATTATACCTGTTGCAGCATTAATTTTTGGAGATAATGGGGTTGTGTCTCCGACCCTAGGTACATATTTGGAGCCAAAATACCGGACCACGCCCACTTTCTAAATTGTTATATCTTGAAAACTGATGATAACGCCCACTCTTCTCAATGCATTATTTTTGCAAACTACTGAATAATTTCATGAAATTTTCAGAAAATGTTCAGGAATGTCCCATGATCCAAAACGCCATACGTGGTGATGAACTTCGGGGGCCTATTGCTTTATAATCGCTATATTTGCTAAACTTATGAATGCATCGGGTTGCAAATTAATTTTCGAGACAACGGTGGATGAGCCCCATTCATTTTTTTTTTTTTATTTTTGGTACACGAAGATTGTTATATCTCGCAAACAAACGAACAGATTTTCATGAAATATGGTGGAATATGCCATGGTACATGAAGGCATGCATTTCGGAGGTGGCACGGTATCTCCCATATTAAGAAAAACGATGTATTTACAAATGTCCTTAAATGGTAAGGTTCAGCGGTCCATCAGCCATGAAAGCTAAACACACATAAGTCTCAATAAGCGGGAGAATTTGATTTACCATTTTTTAAACTTTTATAATTAGATCGCTTAAGGATAAAGATAGGGGACATGAACTATAATAAATCCTAAACAATGGCAAAGAAAAAAGAAAGGTTACATACAAAATATGTTTATACATTTAAAATGTTGTCATCAAAACGGGCCAGCAACGCTGATCCGAGTCTGCTAGTACATAAATATAATAATCATATAGTATTTTTATACCCTCAGCCTTTAGGCTAAAGAGGGTATTTACACTTTGATACGACCAAAAATGTGACTCATCGAAATAATGGTTTTAGACCCCAAGTATGTTTGGACGATATCCGTTTCAGACAATTTTGAGTAGATCTAGCAATGTCCGTCCGTCTGTCTGTCCGTCTGTCCGCCTGTCTGTCTGGCTGGCTGGTGCGCACGATAACTCTCGAACGGATCAATCGATTCGATTCAAATTTTGGGTATCGAAATATTTTGTCCAGATTTGATTTAAGTTCGAAGATGGGCAAAATAGGTCCACTCCTTCAGGTACCTCCCCCACAAAAGTTCGAAAATGTTCGGAAAATTTCTGCGTACGATAACTCTTGAAGGGAGTAACCGATTTGATCCATACTTTGCCCATCGTAAAATGTGTACCATACTTTGATAATGTTTCAATATAGACTCAATCGGCCCACTCCTTCGGGTACCTCCCACACAAATTTTCGGAAAAGTTCAGTTTAGGGCCATCTCTAGAATCGCTCTGATTTTTGTTTTAACAACTTATATTCACTACCCTCCGTACGACGGTACAAGTTTTATTAGAAAATAGCCTGAGAAAATAGCCTGAAAGTTGCAAAAAAAACCCTATGACACCGTGTGAGGTGGTTGGAGCGCAAGATAACTCTAGAACGGATCTGCCGATTCGGTCCAAAATTTGGACTTAGTAATATTTTGTCCAAACATGGTTTAAGTTTGAAAAGATGCCATATCGGTCCCCTCCTTCAAGTACCTACAACACAAAAGTTCAAAAATGTTCGGAAAATGTGTTCATACGGTAACTCTTGAAGGGAGTGGCCGAATTGGTCCATACTTTACACATCCTAATATATCTACTAGAAATAGATCAGTTTCAAATATGGACTATATTTGTCCACTCCATCCGGTACCTCCCACACAAAATTTCGGATAAGTTCACTTTAATACCTGATATCGAATCACTTTGTTTTTTGTTGAAGCAACTTGCATTCGCTGCCTCAATTACGATCATAAATGTTTTTTCAGGGGCAAGTCCATACTTCTTGAGCAAACATCCCGATGGTTGTAAAAACCCCCTATGGCACCATATCAAGTGGCTGGAGATCCACTTCCATAATAGTCAATGTAGATCCATTCCTTGTAATATCTCCTCCTCAAAACTTGTGCCCTCTAATCCTAATGAACACTTTTGTCGGTTCAAATTCCCAAAATTTTTAAAAACCCCTAAATACATATGTTTTTGGGAAAAAATTGTTGCAATATATACAGGCTGAGGGTATATCTCTGTCGGCAAAGCCGACTGATACTTTTTTACTTGTTTTATACAAACTTTTTAGAGTAGACAAGACAGCCTTCTGTAATAAAAGAGGGTCCAGTTTTAGACCTGAGAGTCTGATGGTTTTTCAAGTCAAGTTTAATTTTGAAATTTTTACAAAATTAAAATAGTTTTATCAATATAAACAGTTGTAAATGAGAACAGATTGCTATGAGCCATTCACTACTAACTGCGTTAATTGTGTAATCTATAAACAAAACGACATCGAAACTTAGGTCTATGTAGAATGACATCGAAACATATATAGATGAATTGATCTTTGATTTTATAAATTTCCATTTTCTAAATTTATTACAAAGCGAATAATTTGTTACAAAGCGAATACCTTGACAAGTATGCACATCTTCGGAAAATAGAAACTGTTCTAATACAGGCACCAAGGATCACATTAGGTAAAAATTTAAAGAGGTAAATGATGAGTCATACAACAAAATCTTAGAGCAGATTTTTAAGCGTCATAAGGGAGTTAGTAGTACAGATGCGGAAAAATATTGTATGGACAGTTCGAACACAGACGAATAAAATACTAATTCTTTACAAATCATTTTGGTTTGTTGCAAGTGGAGTTGTTGTGAAGATTAGAGGTTCTTTCATGGAAGAATACGCTTCCGAATAAAATGATATATTGGTTAATCAATACAACAAGCCATTGGCGAGCACGATAAATCTTGAAATTTGTTCAATCTTATATAAACTCCGAAGATGGTCCTCATCGGTTACTTCATTCCAGCAATTCCCTATAGCACAAAAATATTGGCTTAAGTGTAGTTTATGGGATTTCTGAGCATCGTTTTGAAAAAGTTAACGTGAGTATATATATACACTTTGATACGATCGATAATGGGTCGCAGAGAAATCATGGTTTTAGACCCCAAAAGTCGATTATACTCAGTCCGTACGCCTGTCTGCCTGTCAATCCATACATTGCACAGCGAAACATATCTACCAGACATAGATCAGTTTTTATCTGTCCTCTCCTTCGGGTACCTCCCACAATAAATTTCGTATAGTTTAAGACCAGGGCCCTATTCCTCGAAACAACTTATCGCTTTTCATTTTGCACTTATCAAGAAGTACTTATTTTGAAAAGTGATAACCTTTTTTGTTCCACAAAATTACTTTTCAATTTCCCTTGCACTTAGCAAATTTGTCTATCACTGTTCTTTGTTGTGCTCTAGCACAGTTGTTGTGCTCTCTTGCTCAATTTTTCCGCCATATTGGCAAGTCTCTCAGTTCTCTTGCAAAGTGTGAATGATATTTGTTCCACAGAACGTTTTATCATCTTTGCATTATTTTTTACTTGGCAATAATAAATCTTCTTCTTCTTTATTGCTTATTCGATTTTCGAATGTTAGCGATCATATTACAATTGTCAAAAAAATTACATATTTATGTTTTTTTATAAATTATTAACAAAATAGGAAAATAATAAATAACACATGTAAAATTGAGACGAGCGAAAAAATTAAAAGAAACTGATATTATTAAAAGTAAATAAAATAAAATAAAATTAAATAAATTAAATTAAACTGAAATAAAATGAACTAAAATAAAATAAAATAAATTAATATGAAATAAAAATAAAATAAAATAATTTTAATAAAGATTAAATAATAATTAAATGAAATAAATTAAAATAAGATCAAAATAAATCAAATGAAGTAAAATAAAATAAAAAATAAAATGAAATAAAATAAAAAATAAATAAAAATTAAACAATATAAAATGAAGTGATATAAAATAAAATTAAGCGAAATAAAGTAAAGTAAATTGAAATAAAATAAAGTTAAATAATAAATAAAATAAAACAAAATAAAATTAGGTGAAATAAAATAATCTAAAATAAAATGAAGGGAAATACAAATAAAAAAATAAAATACGATAAAATTAAGCGAAATAAAACAAGTAAAAAGCGTTATGTTCGGCATAGAGTAATTAGTTTTCTTTCTCCACAAAGTGGAGAAGTTGCTTGCCAAATTATAACTAATTCGTTCTAGAAATGTATCTAAAAACCTTAAAATAGCTGAAATCGGACGGTACTGCTATATGGGGGACACCGACGTAGCCAGGGGCTACGGGCCCCCTGGGCCCCCCCGAAATGATTTTAGTTCCCATAGGGTATTAACTTATGTTACAAATTTTTTAATTTTTGAGAAAAATTTTAAGCTGTTTTAAATTGTTCAAGAAATATGTAAAGTAGTTGGAAGCATTACAGAGAATTATTTAACTACATTGGTATTCTTATTGTTCAACATATTTGGAAATATAAAAATAATGAACAAGTTAGGCTTTTTGAGCAATTTTATGCATAGTTCTTGTTAAGTTTTAAGGTGTTGTTTAAGCGTTTAATCGGAATTTTAGGTTGACGGTGTTACTGAGTTCAGAACAATACGTTTATTTGTATTTATTGAACGTTTGTTTGTAGGTCGAATACTTTGGCTTGGCAACATCCAGAAAAAAAATTTTTGCGACATTTTGTTTTTGAAATTTTTTATAAGAGCAATTCAACAATAAAATGTAAAACTGTTGCTTGATCTTTGTGGTTTTAATTGTTTGTATATTTTCTCTAACACGTTTTTATAATGAACTATTTTGAAATTCATAACAATTACAAATTCTTTATTATGTTTGAAATTTGCAATAAAAAAAAAACAATTTTTTTATATAATTTCTTTTCCACTGCAGTGTCGTAAATGTCTATTGGACAAAAAAAAGGATTTTTCTGTCGAATTTTTATGTTTTGTTCGACCTTTCGAATGTTAATAAAATCAAGATTATTGAGCTTGAGGTCAATGTTTATAGTTTATTAGCTGACCCTGGTGCGCTTCGCTACCCCGAATAAGGTAAAATATATTTTGACAAATTTATTTGTAGGCCAATTTTCGTCACTCATTGCAACTTTCATTGAAATCGGGTATATAAAGCGTGTTTGGTGCATCAAATACATTAATCGGAGGAAAATATATATGGGAGCTATATCCAAATCTGAACAGATTTCAATATAAATTGAAAATTTTATTTCTAGACCCAATTCCGTCACACATTCCAAATTTCATTGATATTGGACATACATAGCGTGTTTAATGCATAAAATACATGAAATCGGCGGAAAATATATATAGGCACTATATCCAAATCTGAACCGATTTCAATTATAGACCATTTTAGACCGATTTATTTCTAGACCATTCCTGCACACATCCAAAATTGGGACACATTATCTGTTACCGTTCTATAGATATTTGCATAAAAAATCTAAATTTTTTGGAGGTACCTCCGATTCTGATGCTATATCTCCGGATCAACGCTGAATTTCAGAAATTTTTATAGCCTATGTTACTTTCAGGCCATGTAGTGATATACGAGTACTCTGAAAATTTCAGGAAGATCAGTTCAGCGGTTTTTGAGTCCATAAACTTCAAACAAACAAACGTACAAACATTTTTCTACTTTATATATATTGATTTATTACATATTATTTCCAATATTTCAAAATTACAATGAATTTCATCTTCAAAGATTTTTCTGTCGATAACTCTTTGAATAAAACCAGAAGAAAACGTCATTGAAACCCACAGCAATTGTATTTTGGGAAGTACTTTCAATGGATGCACATTTCTAGAAATGTTAATTTTTCCTGCTTCGGTAAAGGACCTTGTGACGACAAACGAAATCTAAAAACTGATCGGAAACAGGTTCTTCTTCGTCAACATCTCAACAAGTACCACTCGATTTTGCGGACAGGAATATAACCTGATCCTGTGTTAATTGAAACATTCATCTGTAGACAGATCGAATGGCCACTACACAGCCAAAATCCTTAAACCCAAAAACTATCTCAGAAATTTGTAGCCATTTCGGACGTATGAACTTGCAAACAAAATAGGGATTTGTATCATTGATCACAAGTGTTGCGGAGGAGGTATGGAGAAATGGACCGGACCGACATAGTTCATTTTTGGAGTAGATCTTATTTTGGGAGTCATTCCTTTTAAAAGATATAGCGCCCACCAGTCATTTCAGTTCGACACAGTATAATTTTCAACTTTTGACTCTTACGTCAGGAAATATGGACTTGCCCACGAAAAACTTAATACCGCTCTAAACTGCACTTAAACAACTATTTTGAAGGTTTGTGAGGGAGGTACCATGGCCCATTTTCGAGCAAAAACTAAGTTTGGAAAAAATATTACTAAATCCAAAGTTTGGACCAAATCTGTTGCTCCGTTCAAGAAAACTCGCGCATACCACTTTAGCTAAAATTCTTGAAATTTGGGGGGAACATACCAGAAGAAGTAGACCGAAAAGCACCATCTTCGAATTTTGTATATAAGGCTTGTTGAAATATTGCGATAAACAAAGTTTGGACCAACGCAGTATCCGGTTCGAAAGTTGTCGTGTGCACTAACCACTACACATGATTACCTTAGGTGTTCTTTACAGCTTTCGGGCCATTTCCCCTGAAAGTATAGACTTGCCTCTGAAAAACTTGTACGGTAGTAATAGGAGCCCCGAGAACACTTGTTGCAAAAAAGCAACGCGTTTCCAGAGAGTTTATTTTATATTTACTTATAACTAATTATTAGCATAAAGGAAGTGAAGCCATGACCATTGAAGTCTTAAGCTTACACAGCTTATCCATAGAGGTCTTAAAATGCACATCGCTGAAAATTTTTGAAATACTCTGCGGAAGTTTGCCGAAAGAGTGGATTGATCAAAATATCACGAAGGCCAAATTATGGACCGAATCGGTTGATCTGTTTGAGAATTATCATGCTCCCCAGGCGGCTACCCAGACGAACGGACATAGCTAAGTCGACTCCAAGTTTTCTGAAACAGATTTCTTCCAAACACCTTTTGGCCCTAAATCCACATCCGATGAGGCACATTTTGGCTAAAGGCTGAGAGTATAAAAAATGTAGATTGGGAACAATTGTGTTTATGGATTTTTGCTAAAAGAATGTATACATGTATAGACCTTGGATTGGGCGACATAATTTCATTTTAAACGAAGTTAAGACTGGATTCCAGAGATTCCCTTGTTCCTGATAAATTTATGAGAAGATCCAGAATTTCTATAAGTGAAGTCCGACGATTGGACGCCAAAATTAGTCTATTGACAGATGTACGATTTGGCGACAGAATTTGTCATTTACATAACCGCTATTAGGTGCTAGAATTTCTTGATGGATAGATTAACTATTGCTTAGCATTAGTTCTTGGCCTTCAGAAATTCTTTGCGATATGTAGACATCGGAATTTTGCATATTTTTGAAAATTTGAATGTTAAGGTATTTGAAATTTAAATGTTATGATATTTCTAAGGGTTTCCATTGTATTCGCTTTCTTTTGGCCTTACCGAAGTGATATCACTGAATTTCATTTAACATTCACTGTAGTTGTGAATTACACTGTGCAACATTTTTAAGGTGATCTTGTGCAAACAATTCGAACTGAGGATTTTTTGAAAGTACAGACCCAAACGACAAGAAACCCTAGTTGGGTTTTGTTGTGTCAGATCCAGCTCGGATTTTATGGCCCCATCTAAACCTGGTTAAATATTGAGTTTTTACAGAAATTCAGGGCTATATCTCTGAAACCAATGCGAATCTTCTTCTGACCTCTGAAGCAGATTTGTAGGTAAGAACAAGAATAAAATATTTGGAGAAATAATGAACTCGAAAAACTACATTTATTGCCTCAAATTTTAAAATATATGTAAAAATTCCACAATTTTTATACATTTCACACCGTATCTCCAAAACCGTTAATTTTTTCTGAATATTTTCTTTTGCAAAAATATTCCCTGTAATGTAATACACAACAGAACATGTCATTGTTGTAAAATGCCTCCATGCCTCTATTTTCAGTACATTTTTCAACGACCATTTAATAAAAATGTCAATAATGTAGTGAAATCCGAAATGCGAGAATAAACTGTTGGTGTGAACTGTGTTTGAAATACGTGTTGTAAAAGATATGATACAAAATACCGCTGAAACAACATGAAGTAAGCATTTTAGAGTTTCAGAATATTCTAAAGAATTGTTGAGAACATTATTTGGAAGATTTTTGCAAAAGGTTACTTTGTTCAACTCCCAATAGTTTAGCCGATACTGACCAGAATATAAGCAATTATGTAAAATTTTCTATATTTTATAGATTTTGATGCCCTAGATGGAGTTTTTCCTATATAGTCTGTTCAAAAGGATAAGTTCTACTAGTTCAGGGCTACAATATTGCCAACGACAGCAAAAAATGCAAAAAAGTGTAATTTTAGCCCGGTTTAGATGCGGCCATAAAATACGAACTGGATCTGACAGGACAAAACCCTACTAGGGTTTTTGTAGTCTAAATATGTACTATCAACAAGTAAAAAAGTATCAGTCGGCTTTGCCGACAGAGATATACCCTCAGCCTGTGCAAATTGAAGCACTTTTTTCACAAAAAACTTATGTATTTAGGGGGTTTCAAAATTTTGGTCGTATGAACCGACAAAATTGTTGATTAGGATTAAAGTTCAAAAGTTTTGCGGAAAAGGTACTTAAAGGAATGGACCGACATAGACCGTGGGGGTGCCATAGGGGGTTTTTACACCCTTCGGGCTGTTTTCTCAAGAAGTATGGACTTGCCCCTGAAACAACTTTTACCATCGTAACTGAAGGAGCGAATGTAAGTTGCTTCAACACAAATCAAAGTGATTCAATAGCAGGTCTTAAAGTGAACTTATCCAAAATTTTGTGTGGGAGGTACGGGAAGGAGTGGAAAAATATAGTCCATATTCGAACCTGATCTATATCTGGTAGATATTATGAGAATGTGTAAACTAAGTTTGGAAACAATATTACGAAGGCCAAATTTTGGCCGGAATCGGCATTTCCGTTCGAGAATTATCTTGCGCTTCCACCCATAAACATGGTGTCATAGGGTTTGTATTTTAACTTTCGGGCTATTTTTTCAGGAAGTATGGACTTGCCCCTGAGGAAACTTGTACCTTCGTATAGGGGACAGTGAATACAAGATGTTACAACAAAAACCAAGGCGATTCGAGAGCAGGTCCTAAACTGAACTTTTCTGAAATTTTGTGTGGGAAGTACTCGAAGGAGTTTACCGATTGAGTCCATATTGGAACCTCATCTAAGTCTGGTAGAAATTTCATAATGTGCAAAGTATGGACCAAATCGGTTACTTCTTTCAAGAGTTATCGTACACACAAATTTTCCGAACATTTTCGAACTTTTGTGGGGCAGGTACCGGAAGGAGTGGACCGATATAATCCATCTTTGAACTTGAACTAAGTTTGGACAAAATATTACGAAAGCCAAATTTTGGACCGAATCGGCAGATCCGTTCGAGAGTTATCTTGCGCTCCAACCACTACACACGGTGTCATAGGGTTTTTTGTAACTTTCAGGCTATTTTCTCAGGAAATATGGACTTGCCCCTAATGAAATTTACAGCGTCGTATAGAGGACAGCGAATACAACTTGCGTAAACAAAAATCAAAGCGATTCGAGACCAGGTCCTAAACTGAACTTTTCCGAAATTTTGTGTGGGAGGTACCCGAAGGAGTGGACCGATTGAGTTCATATTGGAACCTCATCTAAGTTTGGTAGAAATTACACGGTGTGCAAAGTATGGACCAAATCAGTTATTCCCTACAAGAGTTATCGTGGGCACAAGTTTTGCGACAATTTTTGAACATTTGTGTGGGAGGTACCTGAAGGTGTGGACCTATATGGCCCATCTTCGAACTTAAATCGAATCTGGACAAAATATTACGATACCCAAAATTTGAACCGAATCGATTGATCCGTTCGAGAGTTATCGTGCGCACCAGCCAGCCAGACAGACGGACAGACAGACAGACAGACGGACGGACATTGCTAGATCTACTCAAAATTGTCTGAAACGGATATCGTACAAACATACTTGGGGTCTAAAACCATTATTTCGATGAGGCACATTTTTGGTCGTATCAAAGTGTAAATACCCTCTTTAGCCTAAAGGCTGAGGGTATAAAAAATGCACACTAGAAGTTGTTTGCATTTTCAGTGTTGCATAGTGTTATTTGATAAATGATCCGCCGAAAAATATATGGGATTATTAATATATTCATTGTTTTGACCATATATTAACTGTGACATATTGTCAAAAAAGTTCTGAAAGATAAAATTGGCCAAAAAGTCTTGCGCCATATGAACTGAAAAGTAGTATTGAAAATTATTTCATCAGTAGAATAAGTCTAAAATTAGGTTTGCATCTTTGCTAAATATGACATTTTCGCTAACATGAACTTTCAAAATTTTGCTCAGGTGGGCCCCCCCCGAAATGAAATACTGGCTACGTCCCTGATGGGGGCTATAAAAAACATAGACCTATATCCATAATTTATTGTGGAGATGTTTCATGGTGATTGACTGAATTATACCCAATTCGGCCTGGAAATGTAGCTAATAACCCCAAAGTAGATGAAATTGGGCGGTATATGGGGGCTATAATAAAAGATGGGCCTATGTCGGTAAGTTTTGGAAGCATATTATAACCAATTCGTTGTGAAAATGTAGCTAAAAAACCTTAAAATAGCTGAAATCGACGGCACTGCTATATGGGGGCTATAACAAAGCTCAAGGTCCAACTTGATTTAAGACACGTGTGAACAGCATTTCATCCCCCTATCTCAACTCGTTCTGAAGATAGGGTGATTACAATAGACTGACGGACGGTTGTGGTTAAATCAACTTAGAATTTACCGCTGATCAAAAATATATGTATATACCTTATAGGGTCGGAAATGATTATTTCGATGAGTTATAAATGAAATGACAAACCTAATATACCCTCCATATTATGGTGGAGGGTATAGTAATAAATAAAAATAGTCTCTCAAATAGAGTTTAGTCTAAATGTAAAATCGAGAAACATAGATTTGTGAGGTTGTTCGCAGTGTGGAAGTTCGGAATGGGGTTGTTCGTAGGGTGGAATTTCGGATAGTGAGAGTTCGAAGTAGGATGGTTGATTCAGTGGGTAGAAGTTCGGAAAAATCTTTACAATTTCTTGTCATAACCGTGTTTTCACTATTTCCGAACAAAATCTCGCTTTAACAATGTACATTGGCAAAGAGAACGTTTACCTCGCAAATTAAAGGCAAACTTATCAAAATTTGATCTGCAAAATTAAAATGCAGAGTTTTCTGTGAAACGAAAGACCATTTTTTTTTGCAAAATCTTAGCAAAATACGCTTTGCCGTTACAACTTTTCACTTAGCAGAAATAACGTTTGTGGAACAGAAATCAAAAAAAGAGCTACATTTTTTTGAAAAGTAAGCAAACTCACTTTATAATTAGCAACTTATCACTTATCAAAAAATAATGGTTCTGTGGAACACTTAACTTTGAGAATTGTCAAAAATATTGATAAGTGCAAACTGAAAAGTTGATAAGTTGTTTCGTGGAATAGGGCCCAGCTTTCATATTCTACTAAAAGCTAAAAAAATCCCTGCCTGAACTAAAAATAATACAGATGGGAACAATAATTTTCGAATTGAGTATCCGATTTGGTCCAAATTTTGCATATGGTGAAATTTCTTCCAAACGTACATTAAGTTTAAAGAAGGTTTTCATCGAACAACACGAAACAACTTATCAACTTTTCACTTTGCACTTAGCAATATTTTTGACAATTTTCACATTTTTGTGTTCCACAGAACCGTTATTTTTGGTAAGTGATATTTGCTCTCTTTTTAATTTCTGCTCCACCAACGTTTTCTTTTTGATAAGTGCAAAGTGAAAAGCGATAAGTTGTTTCGTGGAATAGGTCCCAGGTCTGATAAATGACGTATCTGTTTCAGAGAGCTGTCCATCCCCCCATATCCTGTGGTAGCTGAGAGAACTTTCCAGGACTTCATTACTGCAGCAGCCGCTCGCTACATGCCTGCTGGCCGAATACCCGAAATAAGACCAAATTTCCCAGCAGAGGCGACGGGACTACTAAATGGGTGTGATGAGCTTCATCGTACGAACCCTGAAGACCCGAGAGTTAGAGAGCTTGAAAACAACAGGTTAGTAGGCGAACATAAGCGGAAAAAGTGGCTGACAGTAACAGACCCAAAGAGGTGCGCGTGTTATTTTAACCGGCAGTTCAAAGAGCACCCCGAGAGTGATAGGGGAAAGAGGAGTGTGTTACGCCGTATACGAAGAGCCCTTCCAGCCGAGGAGGTACCACCACAATTTGCGATGCGCGATGTTGCAGATGCCATTACCAGTAAATATGTTTTTAAATACTGAAACAACGTCTTTGGCGTTAGTCCAGGGGGATGCCCATATACATAATAATTTAATGCGATCGATACATTACATTTCCTCGCAATCGAAATAAATTTTGGTCACATGCCTTTACAAACAATAGAAGAAGGCCTCAACTACTCGCATTACAATGTATATACGAGCCCTAACCACTATTAATTCGTACACAGAGCATATTTCAACAATGTGTTATTAAAGTATGTATATTAGGGCGACCCATAAAAAACAAAATACTTTTATTTTGGAGCTCCTACCTCCTAAATTTGTTTCGATTTGATCCAAAAACCTTATATGTGAAATTTTACGGGAATTGGTTAACGTTAACCCGTATCTACCGAGCGAACTTTGTTTCCATAGTAATTTGTATGGGGTCAAAGGTGCATTTTCACGAAAATTCTCTAAAGGCCGTAATTATGGTCTAATCGATGAAAAACTTTAGCAGTTCATTATTGTGGCTTAAAAATGATCTCTACAAAAATCTATGACGATCGGTTAACGATAACCCGTGCTCTCTGGCCGCTCTTTATTTTTCATAGAACTTTGTATTGGGACCAAAAACGAATTTTCCGAAATCGCTCTACAGGTCACAATTATTTTCCAATCGATGGAAAAAAGTTTACCAGTTCATTATTGTGGCTGAAAAATGTATCCTACAAAAATTTATGAAAATCTATTCACTTTAGACATATATTTGATGTTAATTAAGTTTCATGTTAAACAGTGAAAAAATATCTGATGTACGAATTAATAGTGGTTAGGGCTCGTATAGTGAAACGTTAAATGTCAAATGTTGTTTTCGTATATTTCGGAGACTAGCAAACGACTAGCATTACTATATTGTGTCAGATATCTTTTTCAGTTTCTTGCGTTATGCTTAACTCGACTCGACATGTTTATGCACAGCATGAATGCATAAATTCATAAATGTATGATTTTGCTCATGTGAACTGTTTGAAGTTGGAAACGTTTTATGAAAATTCCATCATGAAAAGCTTCATGCTTGAAGGTACGACGTTAGGTAAGTGAAGTTTATTGCAATGAACGTACACCATAAGAGACAAAAAGAGGAGGAGTTCTGCTATTCCAAATACATATGATGTAACAATTGACGTATTTAAAGAATGTAAAGAAAATGTAAAAAATGCATGTTATTTACTACAATTATCATTAACCTTCACAAAACTCACTATAACGTTTTTCCCTAAATTCAAAATCTATTCAATAAAATTAGTAAACAAATTTCATTATTTAAATATAGGTTACTAAAACAAATTTAAATTCGAATTTATTTACAATGATGACAAGTATCCTTAGAGCATTGCTTTGAATTTCTCAAATTTTGAGAAAATCCTTCGCACATGACGTTGGCATAAATTTGATAGTCATTTTTTGTAACAAATTGCATGCAAAATAACGCCATGAATATGTATGTATGCTTATATATCTAAGAATGGCTGTGTACGAGTGTGTACATGTGTGTGTGTGTGCATATCATAAATATACATTTACTGGCATGTGCGAATGACTGTGCGTAAGTTTTTCTACACTGTGAATGAATGAAAGTAAACATTGGAAATTGTAAAACAAAAACTAGTTTGAGTTGAGTTCCATCTACGCTCTTCAAATATCACCGCCATCCGCCCACATGAGAGTCGGTTTGGTACAAAGGAATACACGCAGCTCAAAGCGTAGCTGATGAAACAAAAGTAATAGAATACATGGAATATCATGATGGTACATCATACCATACGATACCATGCCACAGCACAACAGAGCATCCTATGTCATGCAATGAAATTGCAAAAGTTGCACTTTCACTTGCTGCTCTATACTTTTTACTTTCTTTCCTTTCAAGTTTAGTTCGCTGTTGTGCCCTTCCAGTTGAGTTCAGTTCAGTTGGATTCTTTTCTTTTACTTCTATTGGGGCAATGCGTCATTCTTTGTGAAGGCCGTTGTGGTGGTAAACTTAAGAGTTGATCACGTACTTCACGCGCATTTCATAGTAACTGCACGGCTGTTACAACATTGCCACTACAAGATAACGATGTAGTTTCAATTAATCATTTCGATTACAATGCTGCTCAGCACAAAAGGGGTTGGATGTTTTAACAACAAAATGAGTTAAACATACTAATTTAATATTTGTGTCATGACCTGCATGAAAACTGAAACAAAAAAAAAAAAAAAAAGAAACACATTTTTCCTCTTTTCGGATTAGCAAGAATTAAATTTGTAATGCTGTTTGAGCGAGATTTTATTTTATTCAATATTTTCGATAATAATCCTGAGACAAATGTTTAATTTCTTTTTAATATTTTACAGGGCTATGGAGCTTCTATATTGTTTATTTTAATTGTAATTTCTTAAAGGAGTCCGGAAACTATAACAGTGAAACTTTAAGCTTACAATTGTTGATTTTTATATTTTTGTTGTTGTTCTAGAGAGTAGGACAGTCACTCCTTTTGTTATTTATGTGATTTTAGTTGAACAGGGTAGAATTTTTTAAGTGTTGGAGTCATTATTGCTGGAAGCAAGGACTTGCTCAGGATAAAATATACCGTTGCAATCAAGAGAACATCGGTAAAAAATATTGGCGATATAGACTTCTGGGAACTTGATCGATAAAAATGTTCGATGTGAAAATTTTCAGCCAAATCGGATACACAACTCGTACGTTGTCATGCTCGTCAGTAATTTTAATTTTTTCCGCAGGATTGTTTGGAGCTTTTGGGAGGGACATTATGTCAGAAAGTAGAGACTTTCTTCCGAAAAAAATCAAAAACGCTTGTGCGGAAAAATTTTAAGTTTTGTGCGGAACGTACCAAATAGATTTGACAAATATGGTATATGTATATTCGCAAGTATAAAACACGTAGAAATCATTGCAAGAGATGAAAATGCTAGAACAAGCACTCTACGCATCATAATAGAACAATCTCTAGAATTTTGGTCCCATATCATTGGGACAACATGAATCGGCGTGCACTCATTGGTATGAGAGAAGTCTCCCTTGTCTCTTCGGGAATGTTGTGGGAACATATCGACGCCTCCAAACAATAGTATGGTAAGTCGACTTAGCATGTTTTCATGTTCTTTACATTTTTATATTTAACGTCCTTTAACTTAAATTCTGTCAAATTTTTGTAATAATCGGACAATCCGAACAGAAGTTATAAACAAATATTTACTTAGCATAGTACTGAAGGTCAAAGAAATTTCCAAACTTTTAGATCATGTCCTGCAAAACTCACTGTTCAGAATTAGCAAACTATTATTTGGAGGTGTCGAACGTCCTTTAACTTAAATTCTGTCAAATTTTGGTAATGATCGGTCAATCCGAACAGAAGTTATAAACAAATATTGACTTAGCATAGTACTGAAGTTCAAAAAAATTTCCATACTTTGAGAGCTTCTCCTGCAAAACTCACTTTTTAGACTTAGCATACTATTATGTGGAGGTGTCGATATGTGTATGTATTTAATAAGAGCGATGTACGCGAATGCACAACGCTCAGTTCTTTCCATTGGGAACATAAGCCAACCTTTCTTAGCAACGCCAGAGTAATGGGTATTTTACACGGTATGTTTTTTACATATGAGTTGTCACTTTGCATATACATTTAGTATGGGAGAAGTGACAACTCATATGTAAAAAACATGCCGTGTAAAGTACCCATAAAGGAAGAGTGGACTTTGTACCCCATTATACAGGGTGAAATAACGGATGAAGTCTGCTCTCAGAGAAGATACATAACATGGAATCTATCACAACAACTCGAAGACATAGATTATGCGGAGGATATCTGTCTTCTTTCTCACAATATATTCAACATGCAGGCAAAAGAAGTAAACAAGTATGAGAAACATAGTATCAGAAATATAGCCTGTGAGATAACACTGTGCAACATTTTTAAGGTGATCTTGTGCAAACAATTCGAACTGAAGATTTTTTGAAAGTACAGACCCAAACGACAAGAAACCATAGTTTGGTTTTGTTGTGTCAGATCCAGCTCGGATTTTATAGCCGCATCTAAACATGGTTAAATATTGAGTTTTTAAAGAAATTCGGGGCTATATCTCTGAAACCAATGCGAATCTTCTTCTGACCTCTGAAGCAAATTTGTAGATAAGGACAAGGACAACATATTTGAATTAATGAACTCGAAAAACTACATTATTTGCCTCAAATTTCAAAATATATGCAAAAACAAGTAAAAAAGTATCAGTCGGCTTTGCCGACAGAGATATACCCTCAGCCTGTGTATATTGAAACAATTTTTTTCCAAAAAACGCAGTTTTAAGAATTTTGGGCGTTTGAACTGACAAAAAAGTTAATTAGGATTTAATATCAAAAGTTTTGCGGAGGAGATACTAAAAAGAATAGATCTACAGCCACTACATATGGTACCATAGGGGTTTTTTAGAACTTCAGGGATGTTTGCTCAAGAAGTATGAACTTGCCCCTGAAACAACTTTTACCATCGCAATTGAGACAGCAATGCAAGTTGCTTCAACAAAAATCAAAGTGATTCGAAAGCAGGTCTTAAAGTGAACATGTATCCGAAATTTTGAGTGGGAGGTACCGGATGGAGTGGACAAATATAGTCCATATTTGAACCTGATCTATATCTGGTAGATATATTAGGATGTGTAAAGTATGGACCAATTCGGCCACTCTCTTCAAGAGTTATCGTACGCACAATTTTTCCGAACATTTTTAAACTTTTGTGTGGGAGGTACCTGAAGGAGTGGACCGATATGGCTTATCTTCGAACTTAAACTATGTTTGGACAAAATATTACTAAGGCCAAACTTTGGACCGAATCGGCAGACCTGTTTGAGAGTTATTTTGCCGTTATATACCGTCGTATGGAGGGCAGTGAATACAAGTTGCTAAAGCAAAAATCAAAGCGATTCGAGAGATGTTCCTAAACTGAACTTTTCCAAAATTTTGTGTGGGAGGTACCCGACGGAGTGGACTGGTACACGCTCCACGATGGGCAAAGTATGGACCAAATCGGTTACACCCTTCAAGAGTTATCGTGCGTACAAATTTTCCGAACATTTTCGAACTTTTGTGGGGGAGGTACCGGAAGGAGTGGACCGATATAGCTCATCTTCGAACTTAAACTAAGTTTGGACAAAATATTACGAAAGCCAAAATTTGAACCGAATCGGTTCATCCCTTCGAGAGTTATCGTGCGCTCCAGCCAGCCAGACAGACAGACAGACGGACATTGCTCAATCGACTCCAAATTGTCTGAAACACATTTCGTCCAAACATACTTGGGGTCTAAAACCATTATTTCGATGAGGCACATTTTGCCCGTATGAAAGTGTATATACCCTTCATAGCCTAAAGGCTGAGGGTATAATTACACAATTTTTATACATTTCGCACCGTATTTCCAAAACCGTTAACTTTTTCTGAATATTTTCTTTTGGAAAAATATTCCCTGGAATGTTTTACACAACTCTTCAGAACATGTCATTGTTGTAAAATGTTTCTATGCCGTTGTTTTTAGTACATTTTTCAACGACTTAATAAAAACGATTTAATAAAAATATCAATAATGTAGTGAAATCCGAAATGCGAGACAAAACTGTTGGTGTGAACTGCGTTCGAAATACGTGTTGTAAAAGATATGATGCAAAATACCGCTGAAACAACATGAAGTAAGCATTTTAGAGGTTCAGCAAAAGGTTACTTGGTTCAACTCCCAATAGTTTAACCGATACTGACCAGAATTTCAGCAATTATGTAAAATTTTCTATATTTTATAGATTTTGATGCCCTAGATGGAGTTTTTCTTATGTGGTTTTTTCAAAAGATAAGTTCTACTAGTTTAGGGCTACTATATTGCTAAAGACAGCAAGGCCAAATTCCTATTCGTTTCTGAGATAAAAGCCTGATAACTACAAAAAGTGTAGATTTAGCCCGGTTTAGATGAGGCCATAAAATCCGAACTGGATCTGACAGGACAAAACCCTACTAGGGTTTCTATAGTCTAAATATGTACTTTCAAAAAATGCAGACTAGAAGTTGTTTGCATTTTCAGTGTTGCATAGTGTAATAAAAGGACGCAAACCCAGTATAGGTTGCTTTTCAAAACATTACTGTGGTAATGATTACAGCGGGAAATATCCGACATAAAAAATAAAATTTATTAGCAAACAGTTCTGAATTTGATATCAGTTTCGAAGAACGTTTATGGTGCGCAAAGATTGTAGTACTGGGATAGTTATCGTGCCTATCGGGAATTTTAATTGGTCACCGTTGATTTTTCAATGTATGGTTCCGAAGCTTGGGTACTTGCGCAAACAGACAAGGTGTGTTTGAGAGAAAAATTCTTCGAAAAATCTACGGACAAATCTGCGTTGACGGTGACTATCGACGTCGAAGCAAATGTTCTGTAATGAGACAGCTATGAAAGTAAGTAAGATTTTTTCAATAAAAGACAATATGTCAGGAAACAGGGACTTTTCCACGAAAAATAGTATATCGCTGTCAAAAGGACGATCATGAAACAGGACTTAAAGTGCACTTAAGCAAAAATGTTGAATTTTTGTGGGGAAGGTACCCTCAGAAGAAGACAGATATGGACCATTTTAGAAGTTAAACAAATTTAGACAAAATATTAAGGGAGCCAAAATTTGTACCAAATCGGTCATTGTCTTCCAGAGTTATCGTGTGCACCATTGCAGCGAAAAGTTTTGAACCTTTGTGGTGGAGGTACCTGAAGTGGTGCACCGATATATATGGACCATCTTCGAACATAAACTAAGTTTGAACAAAATAATAAGAAGGACAAATTTTGGACTAAATCGGTTTATCCGTTAGTGAGTTATAGTGCGCTCCAGCCAGCCGGATAGACAGGCAGACAACCGACATTGCTAAATAGAATCCAAATTGTCTGAAACGGATTTCGGCCAAACATATTTGCCGTCTAAACCATTATAATGGTGCCATAGGCGTTTTCTGCAACTTCCGGACTATTTTCTCGGGAAATATGGATTTGCGATTCGAGAGCAGGTCTTAAACTGATCCGAAATTTTGTGTGGGAGGAACCCAAAAGAGTGAACCGATAAGGTCCATATTTGAACCTCATCTTATCAAGTAGAAATTTCACGATGTGCATTGTTAGGACCAAATCGGTTACTCCTTAAAGAGTTATCTTGCGCACAATTTTTCCGAACGTTTTAGAACTTTTGTGAAAGAGGTACCTGAAAGAGTTGCATGATATGGCTCATCTTTGAACTTAAACTAAGTTTGGAAAAAAATATTGCAAAGACAAAATTTTGGACCAATCGGTTCAACAGTTAGGAAGTTGTGGTGTGCTCCAGAATTCATTTTATTGATGAGGCACATTTTGCCTAAATGTTTAAGATATAAAAAATGGTTTTATATAGGTCCACTTTTTGATACAACCCTCAGAGAACGATATTTTTAAGGCTTTAGAATCTTTAGCACACCGAAATGGCTGAAATTTTTTAGTGAGTCTTCGTTGGGGTGACACATTTCTCCAGGAATTTGTCGGTGCTAATCCAAGTTTTAATATAGTCCTCATGGAACATTACATCCTGATCTTTTGTATTTTCAAGGAATTAGTCGCATTATCCAACCGAGATAGATAAAATTTTGTTTTCGTCTTCGCTGTGAGTAAAAATATTTCTGGGGAGAACTATCGGTATATGTCCAAGTTTTAATATACCCCGATTTTCGATATTTTTAAGTTTTAGCCACAATATCTAACCGAAACTGAAAAAAATGTGTTCTCACTATAATTTATGGAGGAGTATAAAAAATTCGGCCCCGCAGAACCTAACGCCATTTACACTTATTATCGTATCAAATTGCATATACCCTTATTAACCTAAAGGCATGGAGTATAAAAAGGCATTAACTGCATTGCGGTGAAATTGTTTGAACTTTAGAGTGAGCGGAACCAGAACCAGTGGATCGAAGTCTGGGATTCACAGGAACATTACGATATGCCAAGTTCGGACCAACGCAGTATCCTTGAAAGTTGCCGTGCGCAACAGCCATTACAAATATCGGTTTTTCTCCATCTTTCGGACCAATTTCTCACGAAGTATGGACAAGTATGGACTTGCCTCTAAAAAATTGTAACATCGTAATAGGGGTCGCGTGGGCAAGTTACTGCAGAAAAATAAAAAAAAAATTAAATTAACTTTTCTGAAACATTTCGAAATTTTGTGTGGCACTTCGTTGAGATAGTGTTACGCAGATTCTTTGGATTCGTATCCCGTTTAACCATTATCTTAATCTGTGTTACTGTCCTAAGGCTGTTGTGACTATTTTGAAAAGAAGTCCTTCGATAGAACATTAAGGCAGTTATCGGCAAAATTTCGATATTTGAATCATTTATATAGAGTTGAATTAAGGATCAGGTCGAGAGCAGGCGAGTTCTGAAGGGCAACCAATTTGGTTTTCGTTGGGGATAGTTCACGTCCCATGCTTATACGTTATTCTACTCATACGTAATTAAAGAGTTTGATAAGCGGTACGGTAACTTGTGTTCTAAGCCCTGATGTAAAACTAAGGAACTTAAGAAAATAATTAAAGACTGGTCTAAACGTTAAACCGTAAACCACCTTTTTTGTCCTATTTAATTAAATTACACTACCCTTCGCAATACCTTCCTTTAATGTGTCTTATAGCTATCCACAGTGATTTTTAACTTACAAAACATAACCGACAAAAGTCTCTAAATCATAAACATATTTCTGCTTTTTATAGCTTTTTACTTTGCCTCCTCTAGATTCTTGGCCCTTCCACCATACATACATATGTACATAAACACATACACATGTATCAGCGATATAATTTCCAAGCAATTAAATCACATCACATATTATTGGCATAGTTCCAGTTTCAAATGAAGCAGCGTATTTTTTCCTCAGCAATTCACTTAGTCGAAGAATAAGGAATGCAGATTTTCTGTACGTAGTTAACAGTTAAAGCACAGTGGTTTCTAAAACACATAAAAGGAAGTAGCACTCTTGATTTAGAACATACAATATAAGCTCCTTATTATGAAAATGCTTTCAAATGAAAACTGGATTTGTCTAAAATTTTTGATCGTACCAATTTTTCTTATCCAAAAATTACACACAAAAATGTGTGTTAGTGGTTCTTTTATTTCTTGGTCCAATTCGATTCCTCCTGCTTTTTGCTAATATTCACATTTTATTTCAGCTTGTCCTGTACAGTTCTTTCTTTTGACTTTTGGGAGTTTTTCGTTGTGTCAATGCCGTTCGGTTGCCATAAATTTGTTTGACTTACAACAGAACAGGGCAGAGAGAGAAAAAAACACAACAGAATCCAGAAGAACACCAGAAATATATCAGCGTCCCCATGCCCCATGGACTGTGTTGCAGTTTGCTGCTACCCAGCCAGCATTTTTTGAAAATTATAATCAAATTCGAGTCTTTTCTGTTCCGACTGCACGATTAAAAAGCTGGAATATGAGCTCATTTTCTGATCATAAATGACTCCTTTGTCGGGAGGAAAACGTAACCTCAGGCGACTCTTCTAAACAAATCACAAATGAGTCTTCCTCTGCATTAGTTTCGAGTCATTTTATAATCATGTTCATAATCGTTTATGAGTCTTTAGGGAGTCATTTATGAGTCTTTTTATTAGACGAAATAAATTAAAAAAAAAAATTCTTTTTATTCTCTTTTGTTTTTTGTTTCTTCCCTTTGTTTTGTTGTCTTTTCTGCTTTGTTATTTCTTTTAATTACCCCCTTTATGTTGCTCGGTGGTTATTATACTGCTTCTTCATTTCACTTGGCAAAACCTGAACATGTGTTGTGTTTGTCTATACACTTAATATTATACCTTACATATGTATCAAAGTTTTATAGAATGTGTATATGAGAATTATTTACAACCAAACAAAAATAAATCAAAACAATCAGTTTTTAATCACCTATCTGTTCAAAATATGATCAGAAGATACATAATTTTAATCACTTTTCAAACACCTGCATGACCCATTTTTGATTAAGCATTTTTCAATCTTCATGAAGATCAAAATGTGACAATAAATAACGAAAAAGTAGTCACATTTTAAACGCCTCAATGATTTATTTGTGATTGCTACACATTTGTTGTTGTATTTTTAATTGAACTTAATCAATTTTTGATCACCAATAGGACTCTAAAAAGACTCCGCAATGTGATTTTTTATAAAACAATCTTCCAAATGCTACCTGGGTAGTCAAATTCAAAACACGCACACAAATACACTTTTAAACATTCGTTGGTGACACAGTTACACAAAAACCCAGGCAAAGAGCACTGCCAAAATTGTGACAAAAACCAACAGCTGAAATTGTACGCGGCAGATACATGGACAAATATTTCAACACTTTGTGTGATTAATGTATAATGGGGGAAACCCGGTTCAAATTATGGTAAAATCTATACCATTTAAACTAGGGGCATTCTGGCGATGATAATGTCAAAGGAGTAAATATATAGTAAAGTGTTTGCAGCTTCTTTATTGACGTCTTTCTTGAAGATTTTGTGATTCTCTGATCTTGTAACCTTGTATAAAACACATTTATAAACATGTTTAATTTTGAGAAAACCACACAAAATTAGAAGTTTGTATGAGAACAATAATGGGAAAACTTGTTGATCTTCTATTATATATAACTATTTGGTTATAAGATGACATTGATTTATTCCATGAGAAGAATATGGGAATAAATGTGTTCTTTGGAGTTATTCTAGTAAATTTCCTCTTTAACATCTGTCAAAAGTCTTTCTTCTCATTCGAGGAAACCTTCTGCTGGACTTGCACTTGCCCACAAAAAATATATTGTTGTGACCACAATCGCATAAACTATATTCGATAACAATGTCAAAACAATCCTTGAAGAGCTCTTAAAATGCACTTGAGAAAAAAGTTTCTAACTTTTGTGATGGAGGTACCCAAAAGTGTTGTCCGACCATTGAACTAAAAGTACATTAGAATGAAATATTCACTCGGTGACCACAAGGCATTAAAGTTGTCACCATAGGATTTTTAGAACTTTTGGACCATTATGTCCCAAAGCGTTAACATACACAGGAATTATCTAAACAGGATCATAAGGAGTAGCATCGCTAAACTAAAAATGTCAAAATTATCCCCAGCCTTTAAACTGCACTTAAGCGAAAATTTCGAACTTTTAGGAGTGATTGCCGAAGGTGCTTTCCGATATGAACCTCTTCTAAAACCTGATATACATTTGGAAGACATGTTACATTAGAGTGGTTTTAAAAAATCGATGTCGAATATTTTTATGCGGCACCCTCCTAAAATGTTTAGTTTTGTTAAAAATTAAGATTGCCAAAGTTTGAGCTCAATCGGAATATGTTAACACGTGCCACTGGGACCTCAAAGTTTCCATGGGCCCTTTATATAGCTAATATTAAAATCTGACCCGAAAGATGTATATAGCGGTTTACGTAGTTTTAACAATAAACTGGAGTTTTATGAACGCAAGACCCCGCAGGCAATCAACAGGATCTATACTGACAAATTTCTAGGGAGAAGTTTGTTGGTTCCAAAGAGGACTTAGTACCGAATTTCAGCCGTTTTGGTAAGATAATGTGGCTAAAACCTTCAAAATACCGAAAATCGGGAGGTACTTTTGTACGAGGGCTATATCAAAACTTGGACCGATATGGCCCATTTGCAATTCCATATATCCTAGGTGTCATAGAAACTTCTGTATCTTGATTTCAGCAGACGGACGGACACGGTTATATCGACTGCGAATTTATGCTGATCAAGAATTAACATACACTCATGGCCTAAATAATACGTCATCAGATTTTTTTCGAGAACCATGCGAGCTGCGTTACATTTCGAAGCTCTTATTTGTAGTAACTGATGCAACAAGCTAAAACGAAAACATGTGTTTTACCTATTTTTATTCACTTACGCGGTCATCGCTTCAGAGCAAATTAACTTTTTTAGTCACATTTTTGAGCTTTGATCAAAAACAATTCGTTTGGTCCAACTATGGTCATACTTCATGGTATAATGCAATATTTCGAGTATTATAATAGTGCAAATCTTGGCTTCATCAACATTAAGTTTGTTGACTTTCGTCCATATATTGTCATATTGTCTCAGTCGAACATTTCGATGTACCTTCCATATGGAGGATGTGGAGGGTATAAACAGAATAAAAGAAGTATTTTTGTTGTGTGTAATATTTGACATTCAAGAATAACAACATATCTTCACTCTTTAAAATCTTTGTAGTCTTATTATACCCTAATTAACCGGTTACAATCTCTACCTCTCTATAATTTTGGAAAGACATCGTCGTTGGAATACTGGCTAAAGTATGTGGCATCAATAAATTTAAATTAGCAGCAGATTTTCGGTAACTCTGTAACAGACACGATACATTCTCCATCTTCCCCTAAAATTTTTGTTTGTTTTGTGTTTTTTCTGTTCACAGTTACGGATGCACACATAGAATTCTGTACTTACATTGTGAAGTGCTCCCATATTCAAATCGCATTCTAGTCCAGACAACTAGAAAAACGAAATGAATGCGCAAAAAAAACACATACAATAATACGAACGACTGAACAGAATTGCGAATGAAAATGGGGTCATGTTTTACAATCACTTGCATATTTATGCACTTTGGCGTACAGAGGATATAGCGCATGTTGGGCTTTTGATTAAATGTAAATATGCTGGAGACACTATTGGCCAGAGTACATCATGAACCGACCAGCAGCAACACTTATAACAAGCAAGTTCTAATGCTGGCTCAAAGACTAGCTATGCCACATCAGCTGACATTCAGAAGTCTGTTGCTAATCAATTTGAGCCTTGAAGGGTGTTTGTGCGTGTGTCTGTGTGTCTAATAATCAAAATACACATGTGAGGAATGTTGTGCCAAATTGCTGTAAGCCATAACATCATTGCACAAACATAGCTATACGCTTCAAAAATATGTATTTATTTATTTGGGTAAATGTCAGTTTAAATGATTCTACTTTGGAAATTTACATTGAGAATATTTCATTTGTGTCAAATGTTCAAAAACATTTTTTCATTAATTTTCCAATATTAGTGAACCATTTCCACACTCCTTTATTTGTTTTGAAGAATTGCTAAAGTCTACGCTAAGTTGATTTTAATTTAACCAAATGTGTTCCCATCCATCATATGTCTGATGAAATGTTCTCTATCCGCCATAGGAAATAAGTGAACCGGAAGGACGCACAAGCAGAAACGTGAGGAAACAAAGCCCCAATATATCAACACAAAAATTACTTTAACATATTTATTAGTACAACTTTTTCATATTTTTCGCCATTTCCGCCGGCTCATCACTCTGTTGGAGAGAGAAACATCTTACAGTCTGCTCTGAAGTCCTCTTGAGGCAGGCAACGAGGCCACAGAATGTCAAACTGTTACGCACAACAATGGAATGGTTTTGTATGTTTTTGTGTGGGTAATAATTTAATACTATCCACATACATATGTATAACATACATACATATGTGTGGTCCTATAATTTGCCCCATTTCGACAGGACTTGCGGTTTCCAAGCAAAATCGTGAAAACCTAAAAAAAGCCTAAAAATGTGAAATTTGATTGCGATTTATTAAAAATCCATCCATCGATTTTTTTCTTGTTTTTGGATTTTTCTCATCTATAAACATTAATTCCCTGGTGTAAGTGGTTTTTAATTAAAGTTAGTTAAGGTGCACTGTGCATAACATTGTAATATAAGGAGGCGATTCGATGAATCCATTGTAATAAACTTATCTCAATAACGGTAAAAACTACGCAGATATCATAAAAGTCAATCTTGTAGATAATTTTCATGGCTACAATATATTTTTAGTCCCATTTCAACAGGACTTGCGGTTTCCAAGCCAAACCGTGAAAACCTAAATAACTCTTAAAAATGTCTATTTGAATTGCGATTTATTTAAAAAGCGCTCCGGCGATAATTTTTCCCTCCACCATATATTATACACTCCAACTTTGGAGTTTTTATTACTTGCAGGATGGTTGGTATTGAAAATGGGATATATCGGTCCACGTTTTGATATAGCCCCCATAGAACGATACCTCCCGATTTTCGGTATTTTTAAGGTTATAGCTTCATTATCCTACCAAAATGGCTGAAATTTGGTACGTGGTCTTCTTTAGGGGTATAAAACTTTCCCCCAGAATTGACGGTATCGGTCCACACCTTCATATAGCCCCCATAGAACGGTACCTCCCGATTTTCGTAATACTGAATTTTATGACGTCAATATCCAACCGAAATTGCTGAAATTCGTTATTTCGTCTTCCATGAGTTATAAAATATTCCAGAAGTGTATTATCAGTATAGGTTTACGTCTTCCTATATCCCCATAGAAGCGTACTTTTTGATTTTCGGTATTTTTTAAGTTTTAGCCACATTCTCTTACCGAAACATAGGAAATTTGGTATTTAGTCTTCTTTGAGCCTGAAAACTTTCCGTCAGAAATTTGTCGGTATAGATCGACGTTTTGAAATAGCCCCCATAGAATGGAGCCTCACATTGTTTTACATTGTTTAACAGGACAGCAAGTAATTGTTTAATATATGTGTAATGCCAATCCCATTGTGCACATCAACGTTATGTTGATTCGCATAGAAATTGAGTCTGGTGTTATGAGTTCAGAGATGCTGTGACGTTTCGTTTCGTACTTTTCTTTTCATTTAATTTATGTCTTCATTTAATGTTTTTGTTTGTTGTCATATTTCTTTCGTTCTTTTGGCGGCGGAATACATTTCACTGCTTTGCTGAGCGGTTGTTGCTGATGCTGCCACTAACAACACCACCATCAACGTCATCACTCAGCGAATGCACTTTGGAGCACTGGAGCAAAGGCACAATGGAGTAGTAATTCATAGATGTGTCACTGTTACATGTTGCTGCTATTGCTTGCTTGGTAGCTGCTGTTGTTGGCGGTGTTGTACATGACGCTGCCACTGTCGTTGTGGTTGTCATTGTTTTCTTTGGTATTTTATTTATTTCGTTTCTGCTTTTTTTTGTTAAAGTCTGGGTTAGAGTTGTATGACAACAATGATGACAGCTGTCATGATGAAAAAGTCTCAATTGTATAAAGTATCTTGTGATTTAATGTTAAAGTTCCTCACTTCGTACTCTGTGGCTGTAATCCCTTCAGCAGATTGAGTAACAAAATCAAATCATAAATATAGTATTCACTTCTAAGCTTTGCCAGCAATAACAACAAACAACATCACTAGATATACTGATATAAATGAATTTATAAAACAATGAATGTGAGCACCATTAATTTTTATGATGCATTCATTCATGATGTCTATAACAGCAGTTTCTAGACAATTAGTTATTGAAATCGTTAACAAAGGCAAAAACAGAAAAGACCGACGAAACATTGTCTGCCAATGGTAATGCACCATTGGATAATAGAATAACAATATATAGTTGATACAGCGAACTAATTCTGTAGTATGAATGTAAATGGAAGAAGAAAATTATAAATAGACTTTATCACTGTACACAATGAAATCCAAACAATTTCTAATAAAATTTTCTTGGCTAGATGAAATTTCTGAAAGTAAATTGAATAATGCCCACATTGATCATCATTGTTAAATAAAATGTTCCCTGTAACCGAGTAGTAGCCAATAAAATATAGTAGTTATCAAAATTATCCGGTAAAACGTTGACAATTTTGGGAGATATTTCCCTAACCGAAGCACTTTTGATTTTCGCGATGAAAAAATATTGTGAAAGGACAACTCAATTGTTAAAATTAGAATTAAGCGTTCCATACACTATCAAATTAGCTTGTCAATATTTTTGAATGGATGTGTACATTTCTAAAAATTTGAGAATGTGTGTGTGAATTTTATGGATTGAGGAAAATGAAAATACCTTTGAACTTCAAAATGAAATCCAGTCAATCCGATGAATAGGGTTTATTATCAAATTTGCCAAAAAGCAATTTTGGGAAATGGAAAACTGTGTTTGTAAAGAAATAAAAATATTTCATCGGCTGCACAAGCAAGTGTATTGGACCGCTATAGATGGAGCCAATATCTGTTGTTATGATATCACAACAATGTTATGATATATTTTAAACTGATTTCAACTGCTAAAGGATAATTAAGTGCAATGGAAATTGCTTTGGAAACCAACATTTTGACTTTTTTGAACATTTTGTTAATCTATATTATTTTGTTACTGGATGTTGTGTTTTTATCCTAATTTTGAAAACTTTTCGAACGTTATTGGAAAAATTGTTCCAGCAATGTTTCTTAAGTAGTATTATTGTTTATTTTATTAGACTCTACACCACAATGCACAGTGGATCCACCCATTGGCCAAAAATAAAAAAATGAATGTCAAAATTTTGGTACAACATCTGGCAACACTGACAGCTATGACATGGACCTTTTTAAAAATATATTAATTTTTGTTTTATTCGAACGCGATCTCCTTAAGAATAGTTTCAAAAGTCGCAACATTTGACTAATATTTTTTGTTGTGAGTACAACATATATTTTAAGTGTAAGTAAATATATTCAAAACATCGCGAAACTAATACGTATAGCAAAATGTTATAGTGGATTTTGAAGGGGGAAGTAATAGCTTCATTTTCATTAAAAAATAGTGTTTTAGCGTGTTGTGTAATTCTAGTTAGCTGTATATTTTCTTAGTGTATCTTGTAATGCCAATTCGATCATATACTTAAATTTGACCTAAGGTTTTAGTCATGATGCCCACCAGTGCCCACCTCAGGAATAATTGTCCAAAGTAGTTCATGGGTTTAAGATTATTCAGTATTAAAATCAGCTGCCATCTAGTGCCAGACTATAAATGGTGGGCCGCTGACTAAAGCTACCCTAGAATAGGGTTTCTATGGATATATTAGCGTATAACTCTGTTATCTGACCACGTATATTAACATAATTGGCATCAGTGGCAAGATGAAGAAATCTTCTTCCAAATTTGTCTCACGTTGGCGGTACGTGCCTTCCAGGAAGAACGCTATAAGATCTATATTAAAAATTTTACCAATTTTCAGACAAAAATTTTGATATTTTAAATCCGCTAAATTGGTTGGATTTTATGTTGCTTTGGAGATTGTTTTGTTTCCCCAAGCCTATTTTTCCATCATAGGATAATCGGGACCTTTGTCCATGTTATTTTGTATTAACAGCATAAAACAATTCTTACCGTATACCCCCTCCAGAGGGGAAAGGGGGGTGAATGTTACGCTCGTGGTTTCTTAAAACGCTCTTCGCAGCAGCACAAAGCTGTTACCAGCGCATTAGGTTGATATTTACATGGAAAATATTTTTGGCCACTTTCTCCATACAAGTGGATCCACTGTGCAATGTGGAAAGGATATTATAAGTTTTTTTTTTTTTTTGAAAATTTCAGACAACACCGCGAAATATTCGTCGTAACAATATATGGTAGTGGTATCATGTGGTATACTAAAATTCATATATCGACGAGATAAAGCGATATTGAGATGTGTGTCCGTCCGTCCATTAAAAACTGTAATCAAACTACTAAAGCCCTCCAGCGATTTATTTGTTTTCTTGATTATACATGAGCATTGTAGTTTTAGAATCCGCAAAAAAACTTCAATTTAAAGTTGGTTCAGTGGTACCGTTTTCGGTAAAAATAAAAAAAAATCTCGATATAACGAATTTTCTCTATAAAGTAGTAATACGTCGGTCCCACAGTGCTGCGTTATAAAGAAGTTTGAATGAATTTCGCTATGTGACTTTATTACTTTTATATCTATGGGCTTCTCTTCCCCTATATTGTAATTCTACTTTAGCGTCAGGCGATTAGGCGCCCGTGTGTGCTCATTTAACGTTGCTCTCTCCACAATTCAACCCATTGAAAAAGCATGCTTGCTTTGGTGGCTGACGTTGTTCTACTTTGATTTATTTACGCTAGTACTAATTGTACAATGTGTCGTCCAACATTTATATGTTAACTCCTAAAGGTATGCTATACTTTTCTGGAAACATCTTTCTAGTGAAGTGAAAACTGTACAGTGGTGGCCGCCTAATTAGGGAAGGTTATTTTATTCTTTATACCAAACTGTTGTAAAGGGTATTACATATCGCTCATTTACTCAAACAGTGACATAACTCAAAAAATGCCTCTTCTGAGTTAGCAATTTTTATTTTTTCTACGAATTCTAATTTATCTAGTGGCAAATTTTCATGTTAATATCTCTAAAACTCAACGAGTTACAGTCCATTAACTACAAGTTTTTCACAACGCAACAAAACATTTTTTTTTGATTTTCTGAACCACTAAAACACTTCAAATCATAATTAGTCTTGCATAAAAATGTAGTAATGATATCTGGGCCTTATTCTTGGAAACAACTTATCGCTTTTCACTTTGCACATATCAAAAAGTAGTTATTTTGAAAAGTGATAATTTTTTTTTGTTCCACGAAAGTGAAATGAATTAAAATTGTGTAAAATCGAAAATCATCGATTTGTATGATGGTTCGGAGTTTGGAAGTTCGGAATGGGGTGCTTCGCAGGGTGGAAGTTCGAAGGATATGGTTCGGAGGATGAAATTTCGGAATGAAATGACGTTGGAAGTTCAGAATGGGGTTGCTGCCAGGTTGGAAGTTCATAGTGGGTGGTTGGTTTGAAGGTTAAAAGTTCGGAAAAAAGTAATTCGATCCTTATAATTTCCTACAAATATTTAAAAAACACGTCTATTGTCTTCTTTGGTTGACCATAAAAATCTTTAAAATATCCGCGCCTATTTTCTTCTTTGGTAACTCCTAAAAATCTTTAAAAGCAACCACGCGTATTGTCTTCTTTGGTTGCCCCCAAAATTTTTTAAAAACAACCACGCCTATTGTCTTCTTTGGTAGCCCCAAAAAATTTTTTAAAATAACCTCGCCTATTGTCTTCTTTGGTTGCCCCAAAAAAAAAATTGTAAAAACAACCACGCCTATTGTCTTCTTTGGTTGTCCCAAAAAAATTTTAAAAAATCCACGCCTATTGTCCTTTTGATAACTCCTAAAAATCGTTAAAAACAACCACGCCTATTGCCTTCTAAAAATCTTTAAAAAATCCCCTAAAAATCTTTAAAAATCCACGACTCTTGTCCTTTTTGGTAACTCCTAAAAATCGTTAAAAACAACCACGCCTATAGTCTTCTTTGGTTGCCCCAAAAAAATTTTAAAAAATCCACGCCTATTGTCCTTTTGGTAACTCCTAAAAATCGTTAAAAACAACCACGCCTATTGTCTTCTAAAAATCTTTAAAAAAATTCCTAAAAATCTTTAAAAATCTACGACTCTTGTCCTTTTTGGTAACTCCTAAAAATCTTAAAAAACACGCCTATTGTCCTTTTTGGTAAATCCTAAAAATCTTTAAAAAAAAACACGCCTATTGTCCTTTTTGGTAAATCCTAAAAATCTTTAAAAAAAAACACGCCTATTGTCCTTTTTGGTAAATCCTAAAAATCTTTAAAAAACACGCCTATTGTCCTTTTTGGTAACTCCTAAAAATCTTTAAAAAATCCACGCCTATTGTCTTCTTTGGTTACCTCCTTAAAATCTTTAAAAAATCCACGCCTATTGTCCTTTTTGGTAACTCCTAAAAATCTTTAAAAAATCCACGCCTATTGTCCTTTTTGGTAACTCCTAAAAATCTTTAAAAAATCCACGCCTATTGTCCTTTTTGGTAACTCCTAAAAATCTTTAAAAAATCCACGCATATTGTCTTCTTTGGTTACCTCTAAAAATCTTTAAAAAATCCACGCCTATTGTCTTCTTTGGTTGCCCCTAAAAATCTTTAAAAAATCCACGCCTATTGTCCTTTTTGCTAACTCCTAAAAATCTTTAAAAAATCCACGCATATTGTCTTCTTTGGTTACCTCTAAAAATATTTAAAAAATCCACGCCTATTGTCTTCTTTGGTTGCCCCTAAAAATCTTTAAAAAATCCACGCCTGTTGTCCTTTTTGGTAACTCCTAAAAAATCTTTAATAAGAACCACGCCTATTGTCTTCTTTGGTTGTCCCTAAAAATCTATAAAAAATACACGCCTATTGTCTTCTTTGGTTACCTCTAAAAATCTTTAAAAAATCCATGCCTATTGTCTCCTTTGGTTACCTCTAAAAATCTAAAAAAAATCCACGCCTATTGTCTTCTTTGGTTACCTCTAAAAATCTATAAAAAATCCACGCCTAATGTCCTCTTTGGTTACCTCTAAAAATCTTTAAAAAATCCACGCCTATTGTCTTCTTTGGTTACCTCTAAAAATCTATAAAAAATCCACGCCTAATGTCCTCTTTGGTTACCTCTAAAAATCTTTAAAAAATCCACGCCTATTGTCTTCTTTGGTTACCTCTAAAAATCTTTAAAAAATCCACGCAAGTTGTCTTCTTTGGTTACCTCTAAAAATCTTAAAAAAATCCACGCCTATTGTCTTCTTTGGTTGCCCCTAAAAATCTTTAAAAAAATCCACGCCTGTTGTCCTTTTTGGTAACTCCTAAAAAATCTTTAATAAGAACCACGCCTATTGTCTTCTTTGGTAACTCCTAAAAAATCTTTAAACAAGTAAAAAAGTATCAGTCGGCTTTGCCGACAGAGGTATACCCTCAGCATGTGTATATTGAAACAATTTTTTCCCAAAATACGTATGTATTTAGGGGGTTTTAAAAAATTTGGGCGTTTGAACCGACAAAAATGTTGATTAGGATTAAATATCAAAAGTTTTGCGGAGGAGATACTAAAAGGAATGGATCGACATTGACCGTTATGGAAGTGGATCTCCAGCCACAACATATGGTGCCATAGGGGGTTTTTACACTCTTCGGGCTGTTTCCTCAAGAAGTATGGAATTGCCCCTAAAAAACTTTTAATATCGTAATTGAGGCAGCGAATGCAAGTTGCTTCAACAAAAATCAAAGTTAGTCGATATTAGGTCTTAAAGTGAACTTATCCGAAATTTTGTGTGGGAGGTACCGGATGGAGTGGACAAGCATAGTCCATATATGAACCTGATCTATATCTGGTAGAAATATTAGGATGTGTAAAGTATATACCAATTCGGTCACTCCCTTCAATACAATTTTTCCGAACATATTTGAACTTTTGTGGGGGAGGTACCTGAAGGAGTGGACCAATATTGCTTATCTTCAAACTTAAGCTATGTTTGAACAAAATATTACTAAGGCCATATTTTGGACCGAGTCGGCAGATCCGTTCGAGAGTTATCTTGCGCTCCAACCACCTCACACGGTGTCATAGGGGTTTTTTGCAACTCTCATGCTATTTGCTCAGGAAGAATGGACTTGCCCCTGATGAAACTTGTACCGTCGTATGGAGGGCAGTGAATACAAGTTGCTTAAACAAAAATCAATGCGATTCGAGAGATGGCCCTAAACTGAACATTTCCGAAAGTTTGTGTGGGAGGTACCCGAACGAGAGGACCTATTGAGACCATATTGAAACTTCATATTACTCTGGTAGAAAGTTTACGCTAGACAAAGTATGGACCAAATCGGTAACTCCCTTCAAGAGTTATCGTGCGCACAAACTTTCCGAACATTTTCGAACTTTTGTGCGGCAGGTACAGGAAGGAGTGGACCAATGTAGCTCATCTTCGAACTTAAACTAAGTTTGGGCAAAATATTACTAAATCCAAAATTTGAACCGAATCGGTTTTTCCGTTCGAGAGTTATCGTGTGCTCCAGCCAGCAGGACAGACAGACAGACGGACGGACATGGCTAGATCGACTCCAAATTGTCTGAAACACATTTCGTCCAAACATACTTGGGGTCTAAAACCATTATTTCGCTGATGCACATTTTCATCGTATCAAAGTGTATATACCCTCCTTAGCCTAAAAGCTGATGGTATAAAAATCCACGCCTCTTGTCCTTTTTGGTAACTCCTAAAAATCTTAAAAAAACACGCCTATTGTACTCTTTAGTTGTCCTTAAAATCTTTAAAAAAATCCATGCCTATTGTCCTTTTTGGTATTTCCTAAAAATTTTTAAAAAAATCCATGCCTATTGTCCTTTTTGGTATTTCCTAAAAATCTTTAAACAAACACGCCTATTGTCCTCTTTGGTTGTCCTTAGAAATCTTTAAAAAATCCATGCCCACTGTCCTTTTTGGTAACTCCTAAATTTTTAAAAAAAACGCCTATTGTCCTCTTTGGTTGTCATTAAAAATCTTTAAAAATCCATGCCCATTGTCCTTTTCGGTAACTCCTAAAATCTTTAAAAAATCCACGCCTATTGTCATTTTTGGTTACTATAAAAATCCACGCTTATTTCCCCTTTGGTTTGAAGGGTGAAAGTTCAGAAAAAAGTAAGTCGATCCTTATAATTTCTTGTCATTACCGTGTTTACCCTATTTCCGAACAAAATCTCCCTTCTAAACGTTTTAAAACCTTTACATGTTTAACAATGTACATTAGCAAAGAGAACGTTTATCCCACAAATTTTAGGCAATATTTGGTCTGCAAAACCAAAATGTAAAGTTTTCTGTGGAACGAAAGAGCACATTTTTTTGCAAAATCTTAGCAAAATACGCTTTGCAGTTACAACTTTTCACTAAGCGGAAGGGAACGTTTGTGGAAGAGAAATCAAAAAAGAGCAAATTTTTTTGGAAATTTAGCAAACTCAACTTATCACTAGAAACTTATCAAAAATAAGGGTTCTGTGGATCGCAAAAATTTGCGAATTATCAAAAATATTGCTGAGTGCAAAATGAAAAGTTGATAAGTTGTTTCGTGGAATAGGGCCCTGGTTAGCTGTTTGCAAAATATTGTCTAAGTAGTTCTTATATTTATATAGCTCCCATATATTTTCGGCCAATTGCACGTATTTTCTACACCAAACACACTAAGTATGGCCAATGTCGATGGAATTTTGAATGTGTGCAGGAATTCGGCTAAATTATATTGAAATTGATATAAACATATGCACTATACACCATAATATAGAAAGGAATCTTATATCTCTAAAGATTTCAATGAATACCTACATAGAAACTGCAAAGATTAAATGTTTTAATGCTTTGGAAAGACCATTATAAATCTCTTTCTTTCTCTTTCCTTTGTGGAATAGGGCCTTTCCTTCGAAACTATTATTTTAAATAATGTTTTCAATAACATTTCCAATTTGTGCGTATTGATAATTATTTTTTTGCAAATTTATATATACGACAAAAAAATAAATAAATAGAAAACATTTGTATGCAGTTTCTTAAATAATTTATTTTACAATTTCGCTAAGGGCTAGCATGTAATTATTTACTTGTATTGATCTTATGGTTTGAACTCCAAAACACTCATTTCAGATTAGTTCATCCTCTTTATAAAACTGATCCCAAACAGCAACTTTTTTGTACACAGGCAAGTCCTTAAACTCTAAATCATCGCTAATAGCCAAACATTTAATAGTTGGTTCAGCACTCTTCAAAGGTTCCCATTTAACATTCTCAATCTCCTTGCAGTTGGGATTCGATGTCAGAGCAAAATTATACCACATACCAATCATACGTTCAATACATTTAAATTCTTTGCTGCTGGTATCAATTTTCTCTGCTATCGCTCCATAGAACAAATACGACAGATCATCGGCATGTGAAGTACCGCGGATAGAGGGTCCGCATGTTACATAACGAAATTGATTAAATGATTCAGAATCGACATCAAAATAATAACAGTAAGTTGGTACATTGGTGGCGTATTTTTTACGCCCCCTAATTGTTCTCAAAATGCCATGCCAGAAAGATCGATGACCCAATAGATTTAAAAATTGAAAGAAATTTTCTTCAAAATTTGGTTGGTTGCCTCCAAAATATACTTCCTTTAAGAGCAAAGCTTTCTCTTTGGTTTCTTTGCTGTAGTTTGGTGATGATTTCACATCATCGGGTAATAAATTTTCAAAATCGCTTAAATCGTTAATTAAATATGGATATTTCTGAACTGTGGCAAAATGTATTAAACCTTCAAAAGAATTACCACCAATCATCAGGGGTATTTCATTTCCCCAACCAGTGGTTAAGAATTCCTTTAACGGCTTGTCAATAATGCATGCCTCGGTACGATAAGGCTCAATAACTGGACGTATAAGAACTAGCATATTTTGCATTATATCCTCCTTGGTCATTATATCTAAATCTTTAAATGCCAATTTCTTGGCACTTGTTTGGGATAAAAATTCATAAACGTCTTTATCATTATTTTCTCCCTTATAGCCAATGTAACAGGCAAATCTGTAACCCCAATCATGACGATCGGTATATGACCATGGGCACAAAATAGAACCTGACTGTATGATGGCCTTGTGAAAGAGACCCTTTGTTTGGGGCGTCATCATCATAAAGTGAGTTGAACCACCACCTGCACTCTCTCCAAAAACGGTAATGTTGTTTGGATCGCCATTAAAGTTATGAATATTTTGTTTGACCCATTTAAGGGCCATAACTTGATCCTTTAAGCCAGCATTACCGGGTACGTTTAATTCGGGGTCATCTAAACAAAGGAAACCTGTAAAGAGGAAAGAAAAGTTAGAATGTTATTTGATAAAATAATTAATAAGTAGAACCAGGGACGTACGCAGGATTTCATTTCGGGGGGGGGCACAACTTGACCAAAAATGATGAAAAATTCAAATGTTGTGTAGCGTTACGTAAAGCTATTTTAAGGGGTTATGGACACTTATATGCATGAGAAAAGCCATTTTCGTGCATTTTTTTATAAAAATCTATTAAACCTTAAGTTACCTTCTATTTTTTTTTTTTTTTTGAAAAATCTTACATTCAAATGCCCGCTTATAAAGCACTGTTTTTACTAAAGCAGTTTGCGGTACCCACTGTAGTTTAAAGAAGAATAAACCGATCAGCATATATTTTTGTGGGAATCATTACGAACCTAATAATCTGTACAAAATTGATATTTTTTCTGACTCCGTCAGCAGTTTTTTTTAAAGACTCTCTCGGTTAAGCACATGATTTATGTGTACAATAGTCCCACAAAAACATATAAAGTGCCACTTCGAGGAAAAGACGTTTTTAGTTTCTATGCTACATACAAAACACAATAAATGTTTCCCTTCGAAAGCTCATATCTCGGTAAATTTTTGTCCGATGGACTGGAAATTTTGGCACATATTCTATTCTATATTCTATTCTATATTTTATATGAAATAATGGTACAAAGTATATAAATTCAATAGGAAGAATTCATAATATTTAGTCCCAATTTACATTAGGCGAGTTTACTTGCGGCAAGTCTCAGTTTGTAGGAGAGACACGTAAGGGGTATGGAAGTGGAAAAAAATTGCTCGTACCGGCAATTTTCAGGCAATTCCTTTTATATTTTTCGTTTTTGACATTATTTTCATTGCTTTGAAAACAGAATTGTCTGTATGAACGCAAGAGGCAAGTTTAAAAGAGAACGAGAAAAATTGCCCCAAGAAAAATAGTTTAATGTAAATTGGGACTAAGGATAAAATTTTAAATATTTACAGAGTATGATATTTAGAATTGAAAATAGACTGTGATCTTGTGTACATAGGCACAACAAAGCGGACTTTACAAACGAGAATGGGGGAACATAAAACTGATATAGAAACAGGAACACAGAAAACAGCACTGGCTCAACACATATTGAAAACTGGACACAAGGCGAACTTTGAAAATGTCAAAATATTAGATAAGGAAAACAAAGAAAGGAATAGATACACAATAGAAAGCTTGAGAATTCAACAAAAAATAGAGAGGACAATGAACGTTAAAGAAGATACAAATAACATTAGCATTAGTTACCGCGTTGCAATATAGTATAATCGATCTGTGATTCTAATTTTAAGTTGTGTTTGTTATTAAATGTGCTTCTTGACAAAAACCTTCATGTAAAATATACTTTATTCATTGTAAGTAAATTATAATTTCATGAAGATTAGATTTTAATTTGATGTTTTTAATAAAATAGACGTATCCCCTGAAGATGTCAACAAATATTGACGAAACGTCGGGACAAATGAAATAAAAAGGAATTTTTATTTACAAACACTTAGGTCTAAAGAGCTTAAACAACACAACAATACGATCATTTTGGACCAAGAAAATCAAAATCAATATCGGGCCACGTTCGGTAATGTCGCCATGTAAAATTTATTGAAGTATATTGAAGTTTTTAATCATACAGGTCCACGTTATGGTTTATCGCAGAATTTTACAACCACAAAGAATTGCCGTTGTCTTTGCTATAGCAGATTTTCACTATTTCGATGATCTTAGCCTAATTTTTAAGAATATCGTCGTTGTCCTTGATATGTTTCCAAATGAAAACATTAAGAAAAATTTAACAGTTTTTGAGATATGGTGCGAAATGTATACAAATTATGGAATTTTTAGATATATTATAAAATTTATTTTTTTTTTTTCATTTCTCCAAACATTTTATTTTGGCCCTTATCTACAAATTTGCTGCAAGATTCGGAAGAAGATTTGCATTGGTATCAGAGATATAGCCCCGAGTTGCTTAAAAAGTCGATATTTAACAATGTTTAGATGGGGCCATAAAATCCAAGCTGTTTCTGACTCAACAAAACGGAACTAGGGCTTTTGTACTTTGGGTCTGTACTTTCAAAAAATCCTCACTTCAAATTATTTGCACAAGATTACCATAAAAATGTTGCACAGTGTTATTTACCTAAAGAGATAGATTCTGATACCAGGATTATTTTTACTTTTAATATTATGCTACAAAAGAAGCGTTATAATTTGTTTTCTTAATTTTCTTAGTTGTACAAGACTACAAAATGTCCAAAAAATCATCGAAACAGTCTTTAAACTGCAGTTATGTTAGACTTGTATAAGAGACCTGATGATGTTGTCCAAACATATTCTCTTGGACCTTGATGTACTTTTGGAAGTAATCTTGCGAACCATATTAGGTTCGATTTTAGACCGAATCGGTTAGTCCCTTCGACCATTTTAGTGAACATTTTTGAACCTTTATGGCGGATGTACCGATATGACTTAAATTTAATTTGGACAAAACATTACGAGATCCATAACTTGGACCGAGAGTTATTATGAGTTCCAACCTGCCAGACAAACAGAGATACATACGGACGGATGGTGGTAGGTACTTCCATCTTGGCTGAAACGAATATCGTCCAAACATATGTGAAGTCTTACGTCATTATTTTGATGAAATCTATACGATACAATCCTAGTGTATATAATCTCGTAATGTAAAGTCTGAGGTTGCAATTATACTTCGGTAATGATAAGTAAAAATCAGTGACGCACAAAAATTCATTTGTCTTCATTATTTTCTCATACTGTTTAGCAGCAAACTTGTCTAAAACAGAATAACAAAATTTTGGCGATGGCAGTAAAACAAATTTGTAATTGGCTTTCAATATATAGTCCACGAAGGACCGACCCTTCATACATTTCATTCAATAGATTTTTTTTATATATTTCCATTCCCATAATACTGAACTCGTACGGGCGTACGTCCCTGAGTGGAACTTAATATATGGTGAGTTCGAAAATTTGTATCGTGCCAATATATAAGAAATCTTGTTATCTGAACTGGCAAAATGTTTCTCTATTCAAATGGAGTTTTGAAAATGACTATGAATTTTTGTAAAATTATATTAATATCATACTTAGAGCGACGAGGACAATCATCAAAGATATCGCAAAAAGCTATAATCAATTCCAATTTTCCATAAATATGATTTTTATACCCTACAACACACTATGGTAAGGGGTATTATGTCTTTGTGTGGTTGTATGTAAAATGCAAAAGGAAGCGAGTTAGACCCATAGTTCCTTTTAGGGTTATACATAGAATCACTTTCTAAGTCGATTTATGTATGTTCGTCCGTCCGTCCATGTATTTTTGTAATCAAAGTACAAATCGCATTTATTGTCCGATTCAAACAAAAATGAGGGAAAATATTTTTTGGCCAAAGGACGAACGGTTTTTATTTTGGAAAAAATCGGGTATTCGGGTATGTTCTGAGACACACTTCACCTCTCACTTCACGCCTTAAGCATTTTGTTCACCCCATTTACGCTGATTTTTCGAGTATTTTATGGACAGACTAGGGTGTACTATTCTTTTTAAATACCCTAATGAATCTTAGTCCCAAGAAATTCGCAAAAGATAGGAGTAAGTGGGGTGGACAAAATGCTTAAAGCGTGAAGTGAGAGGTGAAGTGTGTCTCAGAACATACCCGATTGATTTGGATACAGTTCCCATATATATTTTCGCCCGATTTGAGGTATTTGGTGCACCATACACGTAAATTATGTCCGATTTCGATAAAATTTGAAACGTATGATCGAATTTGGTCTAGAAATACATATGTCTGCCAAATTGTATTGAAATCGGTTATGATTCGGATATAGCTCCTATATATTTTCACCCGATTTGAGGTATTTGGTTAAACGCACGCGCCAATTCTGTACGATATTAATGAAATTTTAAACTTGTTCCGGAATTTGGTCTAGAAATAAATTTCCAAAATTATACTGAAATCGGTTCAGATTTGAATATGGTTCCCATATATATTTTCGCTGGATTTGAGGTATTTGGGGCATCAAGATCGCCTGATTTTGGTGCATCAAACACGCAATTCTGTCCGATTTTGATGAAATTTGAAATGTGTGACAAAATTTGCTCTTGAAATAATTTTGCCAAGTTATATTGAAAAAGGTTCTGATTTGGATATAAGACCCATATATTTTCGCCCGATTTAATATATTTGACGCACCGGTCACACGCTGTAGGTATCTCCAATTTTGATTAAAATTGCAATGTGTGACAGAATTGTGACTAAAGATAAGATAACAAAATTTAACTTAAAACGTTTCCGAATTAAATATAGTTCCCATATATAGTTTGATTGGAGTATTCCCCCATTGGCTCAACTTCATTTATTACCCCCTATTACAGAGAGTAATGTTTTTCAAAACGAACTGACAGTGTTGCAGAATTTTACTGATCGCTACCAATATCATGATTTCATCCCGGCGAATAAGAATTGAGCCCCTGTAGTGCGATTCTCTAACTCATTTTTTGAGTTATTATTTAAAATGCTTATTTCGGTAATTACCGATGTTTTTCGGTAAGTTAGCGACGAATAAAAAGCAGTCGTAAAGTTTTACCGATAGCAAGAATGTTATCAACTTTTATTTGAACTTTTCATTCATAATTTTGCGTTTTAATTTTACCGATTTTTGTCAGTAACTCAAAAAATGAGTTAGAGAATCGCACTACTGGTCTTAAATACTTTTCTGATTTTTTTAAATATATTTCAATTTTTTCCACATTTGTTATCCAGACAACAAAGCTACTAATTTTCTGAGATAATATATAATAATAGTTCCACAAACATTCCAGAAGGGAGAAGGGGCCCTATTTCTCTGTTTTGAGATAATTGGGATAATTATTTCAAACTGATTAGTAGCCAAGACTTGGGCAAAAAACCAGTTCATAATGATTGATGTGATAATATTAAATGTATTGCACAGTGCTATTAATGATCTATAATTGTCGTTGTTTGTGTATATTGTGAGACAAAAAAATGCTACAAATGATAAGAGTTGTGGAAATTATTGCACTTACCCAAGACTCCTAATCTATAGTTGAAGGTAACAACAATAACATCTTTCTGCATAAAATAGTCAGGTGAGTATAGATCTCTTGAAGCCTCTCCAACTTGATAGCCTCCTCCATAAATCCATACCATAACCGGTAATGGTTTTGGGCTTTCGAGCTAAAATTAATTTTCCATATATTTGTTCTTAAGTTAATTAAATTATCAAACAATTTCTTACCTTTTTGCAATAAACATTTATATACAAACAATCTTCAGAGCCTTCAATCCATTTTGCCACAAAATTATATTGAATAGGTTTCGATTTGTTTTTAGTACAATCGAGTATATCCTGCCAGGGTTCCGGTGGTTGGGGAGCACGAAATCTTAATTCATTTAATGGTGGTTTGGCATATGGTATACCCTCAAAACTATAATAATAGCCAAGTTCTTTGTAAACATTTAAACGTTTGAGACCTTTGACAGTCCCATAGACTGTGTTTGCTGTACATGTTTCACGTGTGTCCGATTGGAATTGGCGGATTTTGTTTGTAATGAATCTGTAAAATGTTATTAATAAAAAATTCCATATTAAACTACTGCACAATATATTTTTAGATTTTCCCACCTGCCACCACATTTAATTTTTGTTCTCAAAGCAACATTAACTTCCATTTTTTATATGAATTCAATTAAATACTATTTCGTACGTTCACAGCGACACACATTCGGGGACTAAAACAATAATAATATTGGAAATTACTTCTGTTTATTAAACAATGGAAATAGCAAGGGGCTTAGATTATCTGATGGCATAAAAACAATTCGCAAATAAATTTTATGATAATAAAACGAGATATGGCACAGTACTACAATAGCAGATTAAGTTTGAAGTTACATTATTTTTCAACATAAACTTCAATGATTTTTAGAATTTGTTGAATATAATATTTAATTGCCAATTGTTGTATATTTAGGAACACTGTGTGCAATAAAAATTGTTTACAAATTGACCTGAAATTTAAAAATAGAATTATAATTGAATCATCAATATTACATCAATACTATAATTAAGGCTGGTAATGTAGAAAGCGTTTATTATTTTCAGGAAGTTATTTGAGTCGACTTGAATGAACCGAGAAAAATAGTATGTGGTGTTATGACTTTAGGATGTCGGCATTAAGAATAATAAATATCAATATTAATAGGGTAGAAACTATTGGAAATATGAATATTCTAACGATAGAAAAGGAATTGTAAATTATATTTTAGTGTACGTATAGAGTATATAGGTCCAGTATATGTCCACGTGTTGAACGCTACCGATTTTCGGTATTTTCATGATTTAGCCACATTATCTTACTGAAATGTCTGAAAGTTCGTACTGCAAATTCTCTGATTGGAAGTTTTTTAAGGGTTAGTCTACGGTAGTGACTGTTGGTACATGGGCTGCATGAAATCTTGCTGGCCTAGGCAACACCGCTTTTTGCCATTTGATTTTTTTGAAAAGTTTGACAGTTTTTAGCCTAAACATATTCAGGACAGTTTGACTTACGACCATGTGATCTGTTGGTTAAAGCAACATGGAAACAAATTTTTGAAAAATAATTGAATTTATTTCTGAACATTTTTGTCCGATTATTTTTCACAACTTTCGACGTGGATAATCACGGCAAGAGTACATCGATCAAATTAAGTCTTTGTATGTCGAAAAAGGGTCATCCTATAGTACATGTAAATCTGTTTTAATGAATTCACTCGTGGCCGACACTCGCCAAAAACGAAGGTCGTGAGGTTTGACCAAAATCGGCCATTTGGTCGCCATAGTATATACCGTGAGATAGAGGAATCCTTAGGCATTTCTTCCACCAACAAACATTTGATATTCCATGAACAACTGGGCCCTATTCCACGAAACAACTTATCAACTATTATTTTTGCACTTAGCAAATTGTTCCTTTCCACAGAACCCTTATTTTTGATAAGTGGTAAGTTGCTAATGATAAGTTGAGTTTGCTAAGTTTTCAAAAAATGTTTCTCTCCTTTTTATTTCTGTTCCAAAAACGTCCTCCTCTGCTAATTGAAAATGAATTTTGCTAAGATTTTGCAAACAATTGTGCTCTTTTGTTCCACAGAAAAATTTGCATTTTTTTGGTGGACCAAATTTTGATAAGTTTGCCTAAAATTTCCGGGGTAAACGTTCCCTTTGCCAATGTACATTGTTAAAATAAGAAAAGTTTTTAAAACGTAACGAAGGGAGATTTTGTTCGGAAATATTGAAAACACGGTGTGACGACCAAAAATCACCTGGGTTCATTTTTGCCCACACCCACCGAAGTTGTCCCATTGAATTGTTTTTCTTTGGTATATACTAAATAAATCAACTTAATCTTAACCTATGTGAGCGAATTTTGTGTTCTGAGGCCACATAACAGATATAGAGAGAGAGAGAGAGATCCGCCGTTATCGCCCAAAAACAACGAGGCAGCAGACATCACTACCATATGGTGATGATCACTGGCTGTGTTGTTGGGATGTTCAAATTTGGTAAACAAGTTCCCGTTGCTCCATTACAAACATTTGGTGGAGTGGTAAACAAGGTTCAGTTAATCCACCACAGAACACGTGCCTGGCTCCCACTATAAAAGGGCGACCTAACTTAGAACGTGGACAGTCAGCAACAGGCCAGCGAAGCAGCAACATCGACCTCGGTAAGTAATAGAGTTTCCAGGAAAACCCTTGGGCATCCTTGAGTGTCCTGCCGACATCCTTGATTATCCTGCCAACATCCTTGAGTGTCCTGCCAACATCCTTGAGTGTCCTGCCGACATCCTTAAGTATCCTGTCGACATCCCTGAATATCCTCCCGACATCCTTGAGTATCCTGCCGACATCCGTGAGTATCCTGCCAACATCCTTGAATATCCCTTATACTTCCTTGAAGAATCCTCGGACATCCTTGGTAAGTCCTTCCCGTCCTGTGATTATCCTCGAAGTAGTGCTTGAGTACTTATCAAGGTCTCTTGCAACCCATAACCCCGTAGTGCCTGAGTACTTATTAAGGTCTCTCGCAACCCATAACACCGTAGTGCTTGAGTACTTATTAAGGTCTCTCGCAACCCACAACCCAGTAGTGCTTGAGTACTTATTAAGCTCTCTTGCAACCCATAACCCCGTAGTGCCTGAGTACTTATTAAGGTCTCTCGCAACCCATAACCCCGTAGTGCTTGAGTACTTATTAAGGTCTCTCGCAACCCATAACCCCGTAGTGCTTGAGTACTTATTAAGGTCTCTTGCAACCCATAACCCCGTAGTGCCGGAGTACTTATCAAGGTCTCTCGCAACCCATAACCCCGTAGTGCTTGAGTACTTATTAAGGTCTCTTGCAACCCATAACCCCGTAGCGCTTGAGTACTTATTAAGGTCTCTTGCAACCCATAACCCCGTAGTGCTTGAGTACTTATTAAGGTCTCTTGGAACCCATAACCCAGTAGTGCCTGAGTACTTATTAAGGTCTCTCGCAACCCATAACCCCGTAGTGCTTGAGTACTTATTAAGGTCTCTCGCAATCTCTAACCTTGCATGTCATCCAAGTAGTGCTTGAGTACTTATTAAGGTCTCTTGCAACCCATAACCCAGTAGCGCGTGAGTACTTATTAAGGTCTCCCGCAATCCTTAACCTGACTTATATATGCGTGTAGTAGTGTTTGAGTTTCGCTCCTCCTCCTATTAGTAGCGACATCCCATTAGGTACTCGAAAGAGCCAACCCAGAATCCCCGGAGAACCGTAGAGTACTTATCCAGGTCTCTGCTAAATCAACCCCCGGCTTTCCCATTCCACCACCAAGAGTACTTATCCAGGTCTCTGCTAAATCAACCCCCCGGCTTTCCCATTCTACTACCACGAGTACTTATCCAGGTCTCGGATCCCGAAATCCAGTGAGCCCATTTAATAACTTGTGGACGGCGGACCATTAAACTCCATGTAACAATTTATATTCATAGATGTACAATCAATCAGTGAACTTATTATATATAAAATCCTTTAGTCATTGAATAAAATTCAATTCAGAGAACAACGAAACATACTGCTCTTTCTCTCTCACACAAATTCGAAATAAATTTCTGTACGAACCGCTGGACCCCGGCGAGCTATTCTAGCCTACGGGGAGAAATCCCGTCGTTACAACGGTAATGAGAAGATATTATAAGGATTCATCCCATCTGAACTTTTCTCTCCCAACTTCCACCCTCAGAACAATCACCATCAGAACCTCCACCCTGCGAATCACACTTTTCTGAACTTTCACCCTGCGGTGAAAGCCTGCAGGCTTTTTAAATAAAAAATCTGATGTTCTTCAGTTGAAGAAAGTACTTGGCAGCAAACTTACCACAACTCTCTTTCAATTCCCTGAAGATGATTGGAGGTTCCAATCGAAATATTGGAAAATAAAGAAATTTAAATCAGAACATCAGATTTTTATTTAAAAAGCCTGCAGCCAAACAATCCTTAACCCGCAAAAATATTTTATTTTTAGTTTATTTTTATTTTATTTTTATGTTCATTTTTATTTTTATTTCATTTTATTTTATTTTCATTTTATGTTTATTTATGTTTATTTTATTTTTATTTTATTTTCATTTTGTTTTTTTGTTCATTACTCACTTTTAATAACATCAGTTTCTTTTCATTTTTGTTCTCGCGTCTCATTTTTACATGTCTCATTTATCATTGCCAAGTAGAAAATAATGCAAAGATGATAAAATGCTCTTTGGAAAAATAGCACACCCACTTTGCAAGAGAACGGAGAGATTTATCAAGATGGTGGGAAAAATTAAGCAAGAGAGCACAACCACTTTGCTAAGTACAAAGAGAAACTGAAAAGTAATTTTGTGGGACAAAAAACTTATCACTTTTCAAAATATCTACTTCTTATAAGTGCAAAGTGAAAAGCGATAAGTTGTTTCGTCGAATAGAGCCCGATGTTGCCTGTGGGCAATTTTGTTTGAGATATTTATATACACTAAGTGGGTGTTAGTAGGTTGATTGCAGAAGAATTAAAAAAATGGAAATTACTTTTAAATAAATAGCTAGATTGTCGAAGTTATGCTTGTATAAGTAGTCGAGTAAAAATTTGGACATGAAATATTTTAGTGATTTTATAAAATGCTGTTAACTGTCAAACGAACTAAATAATTGCAGCCAACATTTTTTGAAAAATCTTACTATGATGTTGTTCTAATAAAAAAAAAAACAAACACAATTTACAGTTCCAATTAGTAGTTATATTTTTTTTTGAAATTTCGAAGTTGCCTGTGGGCAACATTGGGCCATTGTGGTAATAAAGGGTTTACATTAATGAAAGTCGAAAATGCTGGTTAGTGGTTTTCAATGAAATACAAAAGGCCATTGGGACATTCGGTGCGCTTTGCTACCCCGACTAAGTGAAAAATAAATGAATGAGTACTACGTAGCTCACATTTACAAATTTTATATACTCTAACACTCCTGAGTCCACTCTCTCCTTTAAAGAAGATAATTAAATTAGGAACAACACTAAAATTGAGTACCTTAAGTTTAAGGATACTTGTAATTTATTCAGCCTATTGGGACATCTTAAATTACTCTTAGGATAACTGCTTCTGTTATTGATAATTTGTACTCCGATATTGATATAGATATGTCAATAATGATACAAATTTCATTGAAATGGGACGTATATATCAAATCAAATACATGAAATCGGCCGAAAATATACACGGGAGCTATATCTAAATCTGAACCGATTTCGAAATATTTTGGCACAATTATTTCTAGGCCAATATCCGTCACATATTCCAAATTTCAACGAAATTAGACATAATAGCGTGTTTGGTACATAAAATACAGGAAATCGGCCGATAATATATATGGGAGCTATATTCAAATCTGAACCGATCTCGATATAATTTGGCACATTTATGTCTATTCCAAATTTCAGCGAAATTGGACATATATAGCGTGTTTGGTGCATCAAATGCGGAAAATCTACCGAAAATATATATGGCAGCTATATCCAAATCTGAACCGATTTCGATATAATTTGGCACATTTATTTCCAGACCAAGTTCTGTAACACATTCTAAATTTCAGTGAATTCGGACATATATAGTGTGTTTGAAATCGGCAAAAAATATATATAGGAGCTATAACCAAATCTGAACCGATTTCAAAATAAATTTGCACATATATTTCTAGGCCAATATCCATATCACATTCTACATTTTAGCGCAATTGGACATATATAGCATGTTTGGTGCATAAAATAAGGAAATCGGCCGAAAATATATGTAGATGGGAGCTATATCCAAATCTGAACCAAACTCGATATAATTTGGCACATTTATTTCTAAAACAAATTCCGCCACACATTCCAAATTTCATTGAAATTGGACATAAATAGCATGTTTGGTACATAAAATAAGGAAATCGGCCGAAAATATATGTATGTGGGAGCTATATCCAAATCTGAACCGATTTGAATAAAATTTAGTAAATTTATTTCTACACCAAATTCCGTCACACATACAAAATTTGGAGATTGTATCTGTAATAGTTCTAAAGATATTTGCATACAAAATCTAAATTTTTTGGAGGTACCTCCGGTTTTGATGCTATATCTCCAGATCAACGCGAAATTTCAAAAAATGATATAGCCTATTTTCATTCCAGGCCATGAAGCAATGTACCCTTAACATTTCAGTAAGATCTGTTCAGCGGTTTTCGAGTCTATAAGGCACAAACAAACAAACAAACAGACAAACAAATTTCAATTTTATATACATAGATTATTCGAAGATTGGACTTGAATTAAGAGGAAATTGACACATTTTTTAGTGAATATACATATTACATATTAGGAATTTGTGAGATATCAAACGAATATCTGTTCAAATATTGATGATCATAATTTTATGTATTGGATGAGGGCCTATATTATCAGGTTTAGAGTATGCACAGACAATAGAAAATATTTTTCAAACGCTCCTACTCTGAAAAATGTCAATATGAGCATTTCAAATTATGTGAACACCACCATATACGTCAAAACTGGCTAATTTGTGAACTAAGACTAAAGACCAATTTTCCATTCTATTTCCTCTAGAATTAAACATATTCATTTGTTTATGCTTTTCCACATCATGAATAATAAAAAGTAAAACGATAATACAAATTCTTAAGAAACAAACTTTGTTAATTTTTATAACCACAATGTCCCAATGTTGCCCACAGGCTTGACTTCATTATTTTTCCAGCACATCAAGTTGTGATCAACGATTTTCGTCGCCAGAAGATGCTGTAAAATAGTTCAAAAAAATTTGTTTCGAGTGGAAAATGTGCTTCATCAATTGCTTTCAGTGCATAAGTAAGTATATAAATCATGATGGAGACTTCTTAAGAAAACAATAATACTGTATTTGATGTTAACTATTCGTGTTTTCATTGTTAGGCCAGATAGTTATCGTACAACCCTCGTATTACGTATTCTCAGTGGCTTGAAAAGTTCCACGAAGAAATTAATATATAGATTCATGTTTTGGTATATAATCAATATGAAGGTACCTCCAGATTTTTCGTAATTGAAAGTTGTTTGGTTTTATAATGGTAAATATAGAGAAAAACGGCGTTTTATGATTTTTGGTGAGTTTTTATTTAAGATTAGATAAAATGCTCGATCAATGGTGATACGAGAAAAAACCTCGTGTCGTGGTTTATTTAGAAATCCCACCAGCAAATTTTTCTTGTTTTGGATTTTTCTCATCTATGAACATGGCTGTTTCAGAATCCGCAAAAATTACCCAGGTGTAAGCGGTTTTCATTGAAGGTTAGTTAAGGCGCACCGTACATGACACTGTTTTATAAGGAGGGGATACAGTCAGAGCATTGTCCCATTTCGAACTCCTATATTTCAAAAATAGTAAAACTTACGAAAATTTCATAAAGTTCTCTGCGAGAATTTTCGCTGCTGCAATATTTTCTTAAGTCCCATTTAAATAGGACTTGCGACCATAAAAATTTGAACTTTGACCGCGATTTACTTAAAAATTACTCCATCGATTTTTTTTGCTTTTTGATTTTTCTCATCTATGAACATTGTAGTTCCAGAATCCGCAAAAATTTCCCAGGTGTAAGCACCTTCCATTTAAAGATAGTTAAGGCGCTCTATGTTACAGAATAGGCCTACAGGTATCCAAATGAACGCAAGTAGAGCTAGAATGACAAGAGAGTTCCAGCTTGCGTTACAGATATTTGGGATCTGCTTAAACTTTACAAAAGGAATTTCACTCCTCTCAGTGAAGTGATGTAAGTCACGGGAGAGGTGGAAGAGAAGTCTCTTCAGCTTCCTGTTTCCTTAATCACCATTGGTGAAGGCTGCTGTGAATTGATAATCGATGTTTGAAAATTTATGCAACCAATTGAGCTAATAGACCATGACAACGTGAAGGACACAATACAACACACGGTGCTGGCAACTTATGGATTTTTGTGTGGGGGGGCTTTGGCGCCGCTCTTTTTGTCGGTTTTCACGCTTGTCATAGTGCATGCTCCACTTATCCAGATAAATCGTATTTAAAATTTACTCCTTCACTGGACCATCTTCATTGTATATAACCTTTTGGATTTCTGACTGACATGGGATTGAAATTTATATAGCCTCAGCAAAAATCTGGTGCGGTGCAGTTGCCGCTTTGTGGGGCGACAGCTTTCAGTTTATAACAAAGCTTCTTGCAATACCTGTTGAGCTACATTTCCCTTTGATGTTACGTTAACTTTCCTTAATGCTGCATTGTCATCCTCCCAAGGAATATCTGTTTCAGAAGAATCATGTATCGCATTCCATGGACTATATTGGCACCAGCAACGGATTTGCAACCGGAGTCACCAATGCGGCCTTTCCTCTCAATTTGAAGTTCGTAGAGATTGTTTTCCTCTTTGCACAGTTCCTTCTATGTATCAATATTTTGCTTCATTTTTATACAAAAATTTTATTAGGTTTACACAATATCAATAAAAAAGCACTTTCATTTTCGAAAACTTTAATTCTTATTGTTGAATGAATGGAACGGTGTCGGGTAGACAAGCGACATTTCTCTTATATCACTGAGTGCACGCCAATTCATATTGGCTCAATGATATGGGGCCTTCTTTTTTTCACCGAGTGCGATAGACATGTCTTAGGACACCTCATGGCTGAAACACTGAGGAAATGAAAGCCAACATTACGCTGAGAGGATTTGCTACCGCCGAAAACATTAATGTTCTGGTCATGGATTGAACTGCAGACCATTCTGAGTGCAAGACGGAGGTGGCCCCAAAAGATGTTTCCCCAAACTCTTCGGGTTTGTTGGGGGAACATATTTATATAAATAAGTATATGTCAAAGGACTGGCTGTCATAAAAGAACCGAAGAGCCAATCATTCAGCACAAATTTAGGGGAAATATGTTCATCATAAGTTATGTGGCGTTTCGTGAAAAATATAAGACTTGCCAATTTGTTTGTGCCATCCACCATAGTATGGAGGGTCGGTATAGCCCCCCTATATAATGGTACCTCCCGATTTTGGGATTTGAAATTTGCGTGTCAACCATATAAAGGAGTGGAATAATTGAAAACCTTTGTAACTACCTTTTCAAACTTATTTTAGGCATTCGTCTTTCATTTATTTCTTTATGTTAATTTTTCTGATAATATCCGCCTCAACCATGAATGTATAGTAGATATTTTGTACCGCATCATCATCACCATACATAATTTGGTAATTACCTAAAACATTTTTACCATAAAATGCAAATGCTTTTTTTATATTTTTCTAAATTTTATAATAATTTTTCGGTCATTTTATTCAATTGGCCATAATTGATGTGTTTTTCAATTTTGTGAATACCAAACTAAGGCAACGGTTTTTATCGCCAATGTCCTTGTAATGTAATTCGCAACAATTTTATTTTGTTTGGTATATTTCGCATGTTCGGCAAATATTTAAATTATATTTACTTTATTTATAATACAAAGTCACACACCAACATACACAAACATTCGACACACATTTATATATACATACATATATGGTCATCAACATTTTTATTAATATATCGATCCGTCCGTTCACACATCCATCTATGCTGATGATGATGGTGCAATGTAATTTTTGGTGGGGGGAAGGCAAAATGCATTATTGGGCTGTGACAAGTGAAAAACAAATCCGATAATTGAATGTATTGTTGCGTAAATGTGTCAATTAAATTCGTTGATGGATATTCATTCGCATAAAAATGGTAATAGGAAAATATGCATACCTGGCATGATTATTAACACCTCTCGATGTATCCTTCCTGTTTCCTGTCCCCATGGTAAAATGTGTGTTGTTTGCACAATTTATGCATAAACCCCCACATGCACACAAACATACACAGAAAACCATACTTTATTTAGCATAAATGACATGTGGGTTGTTTTTGTTTCCCCTTATTTACATTTTATGAACACACGTATTAACCTGAGTATTCAACACTTCATTTAAACTTTTTCCATTTCAGATGTTATCCTTCTTCTCTCTCTCGTATTTTTTAATTTGAAAAATTTTCAGGTTAAGTTTTAAGTTTTGAAACGTAAACATGCATGAGTTGACAAAAGCTTTTTGGATATTTGTATCTTGGTGGAAATAATACACAAACACACACACACACACATCCACGCATGTATTCTATAAAGGGGGGAGAGATTGTCTCGCTTTATTTGTGTGGGGTTGTTAAATTAAAGTACATTGGATTTACAGGTGGGTGCGTTTCAACAGAGTTGACAAATAGAGAACAGTGGCAACAATATTTTTTTTTAAATGAATTGAAACTTTTAAGGAGATTTGACCTTAGATTTACTTTATTTGAACATATGTATGTATGAAATTGATTAATGTTATGCATTTTTAATGATAACAAGTACGAAATTATCAGTCGGCTTTGCCGACAGAGATATACCCTCAGCCTGTGTGGATTAAAACACTTTTTTCCCAAAAAATATGTATTTCAGGAGTTTTCAGAATATTGGACGTATGAACTTGCTGACAAAACTATGGATTTGAATTAAAGCTCAAAAGTTTGCGGGGGAGGTACCTAAAGGAATGGACCCACATAGTTCAGTTTGGAACTGGATCCTATTTCGGTAGATAGATAAATAGCGCGCCCATCAGACATCTCAGCTGGTCACCATATAATGTAGAGGGTTTGGACCATTTGCCCGATAGGGCCCACTTTTGAACATAAACTAAGTTTGGACAAAATACTTCGACATCCAAAGTTTGGTCCAAATTCGTTGCACCGTTTAGAGATATCGCGCGTACCATATTAGCTAATATTTTCGAACTTTTGTGTTGGAGGTACCGAAAGGAGTGGAACTATAAGCACCATCTTCGAATTTCATCTAATCTTCGAAGAAATATTACTATATTCAAAGTGCGGACCAACGCAGTATTCGGTTCGAGAGCCTTAAAGTAATTTTCTCAAGAAGTATGGACTTGCCACTAAGAAGGTTTTACCATTGTAATAGGGGCCTTGAGTGCAACCTGTTGCATGAACAATCAAAACGATTCGAGAGGAGGTCCTAAAGAGCACTTTACGAAATTTTGTGTGGGGGGTACCTGAAGGAGTTGGCATATATAGTCTAACCTGATGTATGTCTCGTAGAAATATAACGATTTGCAAAGTTTGGACCAAATCGGTTATTGCTTTCGATAGTTAGCACCATTTTAGCCAAAAGTTTTAAACTATGTGGGGGAGGTACCAAAAAAAGTGGACCGATAGGCCCATCATGGAAAATATTATAACTGCCAAATTTTAGACCGAATAGGTTTATCCGTTCGTGCGCTCCATACACTACATATGGTACCATTGCGGGGTTTTAAAGCTTTCGGCTCATTTTCTCAGTAAGTATGGATTTGCCACTGAAAAAACTTGTATCGCCGTATTGGAGGCAGGGAATAAATGTTGTCAAAATAAAACTTAGAACAATTCGAGAAGAGATTTTAATGCGCCCGCAAAAATTATATCTTTGTAATCCGAATCAAATGGACTACCTTCGATGAAAATTGCAATAAAACCTAAAAAAGTACTTTTTTCTGCACATAAGACAAAATTGTAAACCTATGCGAGGGAGGTAGCAAAAGTAGTTGCCCGATATAGTATAGCGTCGAGCTTATTTAAGTTTGAGAGAAATTGTAGAGAAAAAAAGTGAATCGATATGGTCCATCTTTAAACTTGATATAAGTTTAGATTAGATATTACAATAAGCAAATGTGGATCCAATGGTTTGATCCGTTCGAGATTTATCATGCGCTCCAGCCAGCCGGATAGGCAGACGGACCCCATCCGAAATTGAAATTGATTTCGTCCAAACATACTTGGGATCTAAGACCATTCCGACGAAAGCAAATGTTCATCGTATCAAAACCTCATTAACCTAAGGGATGAGGGTATATGAGTTAAAGTTTATGGCCCGTAATCATTTTATTATATGAGAATTTAAAACCACTTAATGCTAGTTTATATGCTGTGCATATTGACCCAGTATAACTGGTGTGTCACATGTCCTCTTTCCACTGCACTTCCAGCAAGCCTATATTATCAGCATAAGACATCCGCCAAGGCGTAAACAGCACTTTATACTCGTATCTAAGTATACCCGAAATTTCAGGTAGAAATTTTAGTGTGATGGTTTTTAATACATTATATGTTTTACAACCCCACCATAGTATGGAGGATATAATAAGTTTGTTCTTCTGTTTGTTACACACTTGCTACCCTATAAAGTATATCGTCACCATAATTGCATGAAGTCGAATCTCCAAAAAAGTCAAATTTAGTTTTTTTTTGATTGAATCTAATACATAAGACTAAAATGCATGCTCTTGCAAAATTTCAAGCTTCTACATTAAAACATAACGATCCTATAAAAGAAAAAGCATTTCGGAAAATGAGATAACATTGCAGATTTTGTTGATTGTGTTATGAATTAAGAAAATATCTCTATCCGTTCAAAAGTTACAGAATTTTGAACAGGAAAAAACGAATTTGAAGAACTGTGCGCCGCCCCATTGAAAAAAAAAATTATTTACATTTTTGATCTAAATTAGGAGTTTGGGTTATCCGTGGTCATAAAATATCTGCATCTAAAATTGTGGATAGGAAAGAAAACTAAATATTGAGTTTTGTTCTGAATGTTTTATGTTGGAGGGTATAAAAAGTTCAGCCCGTAACTAAACGATTTTTAGATGCATTTTCCTTATTTTGTAGGGTGATTGGTTAGCCCCAGGCTTAAGACTTTTCAGGTTACAGAGGTGGAAGTGGAATTGGCTATTCAATGAAAGCTACCTAAATATTTTTGGAAATATGAAATTGCTGGCGAGAGTATCTTTGTAATCATCTATTCAAAAACTTTTATAGAAATATTTGAAATGCATTTGAAATATATTTTCAATCATACTTGCCACAACACTTCTACCCAGCCACTGTTCAAACACTTGACAACTATGTATGTACATACATGTGTATGTATGTATCAGTTGATATATTCTTTCAAATCTATCAATCTTCACTCTAATACGTTTTTCCACTCATACAAGGACACACACTTGTCACACATGTTGCAGCTGTTCAATAAACTTAACGAGCTCCTCTCATACACAGATGGAGGTTAAACATTTTACCCTTGTAATAATGCCATGGTTTGCTAAGCTTGTATGAATAAACTGGACTTTTTCTTGGTTTAAAGTCCTTTTTCATGTTAGCCACAAACCCATACACATGCATACATACTATTACGTACATCTCTCTTATCCTATTGCATTTTGTAACCCACAAAAGAAAACTGAACAAAAAAGAAAACGAAAAAAAAAACAACAACACAAAATATTTGAAAAGAGTTTTAATGAAAAGTTTCAACTTAAAAGTAAACAGAACTTTTATTTGGTTGCCAAGTGTTTGGTTTTTTGGGGAGACATGAAAAACATTGAAAAGGAATGAACAAAGTTGTTAAGTTTTAAAATAAAATATTTTCTTTTTTTGTAGTTTTAAACGAAAATCTTTGTTGCATCTTTGAATGTAGTTTTTTTCGAGAACATAGAGAGAATATTGTGAATACAAAAATGTTTCTTTACAATTTAAAATGTCCCCAAGAACATCATTGGTAAATCAATAGATTAAGAAGAAAAACTTATTGCTTCTCTATGAAATGTTTATTGCTGTTTGTAAAATTGTTGTGGCTAAGACTGAAGTTTTTAAAAACAATGTGTTAATGATCATTTGCAATATTTCCAAACATTTTGGGTAAACTAAAAAATTTGTCATGGACATTAATTGCCGATTAGAAAGAAATTGCCCAGTAAACTTTTTCATAAAATGTTGCAGGTCTTGTGTTGATTCGATCCAGTTTTTTATCAGTTTTGTTAAAACAATCGAGTTATCTAAAAAATATAACGTAAAAACATGTGACAGTTTCTTGTCTGGAATTCAATTATTCAAGGTTAAAATGAGGAGAATATGTAACGGAGTTTTATTAGAAAAAAAAACTTAAAAGGCATTACAATTCTATAGTAACAATATTTTATTACGGAACATTGAAAAGTATTGCTCTCAAAAAAAAAAAAAAAAAAAAAAAACATTGTTCCACAACATCCCATACGGGACAAGGGAGACTTCTCTCATATCAATGAGTGCAAGCCCGATTCATATTTAGCTCAATGGTATGGGACCTACTGTTTATCGCCGAGTCCAAACGGCGTTGTCTTAAGACACCACTTATGGAGAAGTTTTTCAAGGCTGAAATACTCAGGAAATGTCGCCAACATTACTGAGGGGTATTTTGCCACCGTTGAAAAATGTTTGATGTTGCCTGGCCGGGGAATCGAACCCCCGACCTTCTGCGTGCAAGGCGGGCGTGCATACCATTGCACCACGGTGGCTCCCAAAGCTCTCAAATAGTATATATTTTTTACTTCAAACATTACAATATGAAAAGGGCTGTATAGTACTCTTATGAAGTAAATATCACAACGATACTGCTAAAAACTAAACCACTTAACTTACTAAAACCCAACTTATTCTAACACAACTGAGCGGATAAATAATAAATTGCTGAAACCAAGTGTTAGTAATAAAATTATCGAAATGTTTTTAAATAAAAATGCAAAAAAAAACATTTCATTTCAGAAATTCCCACTTATTTCTCCGGAGATTTCATTCAATTAACCTGCACTATAGCCTCTTTGTTAATTCAGTTCCCATGTGTGTAGTGTTCAAGTGTTGTTCAATCAATATTAAATTTGCAACGTCAAAACACAAAGTAAAAAATTGTGCTATGTTACTTTGAGAGCAGAGAAAAAAAAAAACAGCAGCAACAACAAAAATACATTTCTTAATATTTGACCATAAACTCTTTAGAGACATGCCGAAATTGCACATCAAGTAATAAAAGTTCAAGTGCAAACACAAGTTTCTTTCAAGTTTAGTTTATTTGGCAAATTTGCTTATACGTTACGTGCCACAATGTTGATAAAGTTGATTGTATGCACCAACAGGAAGCCGAGCTTGCATACAAACGTACGCACACACCAATCTGAATAGACACACACACATTTACATACGCAGAGAAACATGAAGAAATAACAACAAGAAGAAGAAAATATGTAAATCAAGAAATGTTTGTTTGAAGGAACAATTTTAAATTCTATGGAACAAACATTTGCCCTACGGAAACCCAAAGAAAATCCAGTTTCTTCCTCTTCTATGAGGTTGCGTTGTATGTGTGTGTATTGCTTCCAATCCAATTTCAGTTGAATTTAAGTGTAACTTTATGCTAGCCCCAAATGTTGTTTCTTCTTGGAAATTCTTGGCTAAATTGAAAACTTGTCCAATTTAATTAAATTCAAAAGTTCAATGTCATATCTGGGGTGCAATAAAATCATTGTCTTTACTAAATCCAATTGATGCCTAAACTTACAGATTTTCCCATCTGAATAAGCTCAATTTGCTCGTGATGAAAACTAACGATTTGTAGGAAATTTTTAGTTTTTTTCTTCACTCAAGATAAAACATGTTTAAGAATTTTGAATTATTTTTTATACCTTACCAATTGTAAGTAAAACAAGTAAAAAAGTTAGCTCTGACGACAGAGATATACCCTAAGCCTCAGAGACTTTCATATGTCATCTATATTTTTACACAAAAACTAGGTATTTAAGGGGTTTCTAGATTTTGACAATTTGGACGAATGATCTTGTCGACAAAAATATCGAAACTTTTGGGGCATTTATCTCAAAGACTGTGAACCTTCCGAATAAATTATTATGTTTTCCAAATTAACTTGATGTGAATTAATGCGCAAAAGTTTTGAACTTTTGCGGAATATGTACCTGAAAAATTGACTGACATAGTCCATTTTGGGACTGGACCTTATTTTAGAGAGTCATTCCTTTCGATATCTATAGAGCCCATCAACCTTCGGTAAAACTTTCAAAAGGATAATCGAACAGCCTTAAAAAAGTTTGAACTTGCATGTCATATCTCGTATACTATCTTGATTTACGTTTGGAAGAACGAAATTTCGGCTAATTGTACACTTAATCGAGCTTATGAGTCATTTGAGTTGGTGCTGACAGGGTCATTTATAGCTTTTGGGACAATATGGACTTGACCCCGAAAAAATTGTACGGCGCACAGTGGTTCAGAATCGTTTTTTCCTGGTCAAAACTCTGTAACTTTTAATTCTTTTTTGTTTGACAAATAACACTTTCATTTCCGACACATTAAAAGCCACCAAATTCGGTCTAGCGGTTGCAGAGGAATTCAAGGCCAAAATTAAAAATTTGCGTTTTTTCACATTTTGCATCAAAATATGAGTGTTTTTGATTTTTTCACATGTTCTAACTACATATTTAAAAAAGTCAAACCCCAATAAACAAGCCATAAAAATACAAAAAATTAAAAAGAAATTTTTTTGGATTTTTATACCCTCCATACAATGGTGGTTTGTTTTTATACCCTCAGCATTTATGCTAACGAGGGTATATGGCAATATTCAAAAATGTTTTACAATCGTTGAAGTTGAGGTTCACCATTTAATAAGTCGTGAACTGTCAATATATTTTATACAATATAAATATATGTATATTAATTGAAGTGTTTTAGCCGGGGTCGCATAAAATGAAACATAACAAATAATTTATGTGGAAGCTGTGTTGCTGGTAATATTAAAAAATGGGTAAAAATGTGTTGAAGTTTACAAGTTTTTTTGTGTTCTTTCTCGATTTCTGATCAAACCAAGAAAAATTTAGACCTGAGCTCAAAGAAAGAATTGAAGAATACCCCTTGGGCAACATGGTTCTAATGTATGACTTTTCGATATATACACTACATCCCCCTAAAATCGATGCTGACATTTTGAAGTTTTGAAATCTGGGTTTTTTGAATTTTTCTTATAATTGGAGGGCGCAACCAGATAATTACCCAAACTATTTATTGAATTGTAGAACTCGTGATTCCACGTCGTTTGATGTATATCTCATGAATGCGCTTCATACAGCTCCCTAGTAATAGGAGTCCAAAGTCGAAATTTTGGTTCGTAAATTTTCTTTAAAAACCTATTTTTTGGCTTCAAAATTTATAACTGTGACTTAGGAACCCTTGAACTCCGCGTGATTTTAGTTTTTTTACTCGCCCGATCTAATGAACCCTTCCGCTTTCAAATCCATCCACTAAAACGGCGGTTATAGATACCTTGAAAGTAGGAAATTCTGCAAAATTATATTTTGATGATTCCGCGCATTGAACCGCGATTTTCATTGGTTATTTTTACATAAATGGAATCCTTTATATGCGATGATACTATTTTCCAAAACCGTGTGGCGTAAATTACCGAGATTATATTCGTATTTCATATAAAATAGACTTTGGTAGCACATCCGCGGTTCTTGACGAATTTGTTTAAATTTTGTTATGCGCCTTATAATCTTATGTACATCGCGCAATTTTTACCCACAAAAAGGTTTTTTGAACAGTAAGATGCAGCTGACGGAACACTTTGGCCGCTGAATGAAAAGTGGAAAAATCGCTACATATTGATAGAGATGCACTCGCTATATCTGAAAAGAGCATGCGCCTTAACTGATTTTAACTAATTCGCGAATTACACGTTTTTTGACTTATATGTATTTTCTTTGGTTGTAATTTCAATATTACTTTCTATTTCATAATCCCATTGTTTATCAAAGGGTTTGTCATCGCATTTTCCCTGAAGAAGTTTCAGCAAAGTCCGTCAGTCCTTGCATCGAAATTTAGCGAAGTAGTAGAATAACTCCCAAAAATATTTTTTCTATTTTTCGTATTGAACAAAAAATATATTTTTGAAATAATATTCCAACAATAAGTTTTCGTCCTTTGTTGTTGCTGTAATATGGCAGTTATAAATCCTATCTTTAAAATTTTGGTCTCATATTTTTCTACGCGTTGTCTAGAATCTGCACGTATTTTTAATTTATTTTTTCGAGCTTTATTTGGACTCTAAATTAGAATAAATTAAATTTACTCCAAGATTTTTTCAGTATTTCTTGATTTTCCGCGAAAATAGAAAAACATTTAGTAAATACATAGGCATCTACGGATAGATATTAAATGCTGTTAACGCTTTATATATACATTTTCTTATTACAGCAAAAATCCAATTTTTAAATATTTTTTCTTTATAAGGTAATAAAACCCCCAATAACTTTGGAGCGCAGCATCCAATTTTGTGAACGCGAACATGTTTGAAACCACGACTTAATCTATGTTCCAAAAATTGCGGATGTACTCGCAAAAATTTTTTTTAAAATTCTTTCCAATGGAATTGCAAAAGAAATTTGAAATTTACCATATACACTTTCATACGGGCAAAATGTGCCTCATCGAAATAATGGTTTTAGACCCCAAGTATGTTTGGACGAATTGTGTTTCAGATAATTTGGAGTTGATTTAGCCATCTACGTCCGTCTGCCGGTCTGCCTGTCTGGCTGCTGCCCACGATAACTCTCAAACGAATGAGCCGATCCCCTTTTTAAATTGTCAACGTATGTCCATGTTTTGGTATAGCTCCAGTATAACGGTGCCTCCCCATTTTCGGTATTTTTGACCCAACTATCTGTAATTCGAAAAACTGTTCACATAGATTTTCGGTTTTCTGGATTTTAGCTACAATTTTTGATCCAAGTATCTGCAATTCGACATTTGAGTTTCCCAGTGGTCACAACACTTCTCCACCAAAAACATAGGTCCATACTTTGATTTAGCCCCATATAAGGTTCCCGACCGATTGAATAAATTTTTTACCGTATTTAGGTATAAGTGATCACGGAATATCTCCTCCTAATTTTGTGGACAGGAAAGAAAATAATGTTTTACTTCAGAATATTTTCTGGTGGAGGGTATAAAAAGTTCGACCAGGCCGAACTTAACACGATTTTACTTGATTTTTTTAAATAATTGATTTTTTTTTCAAAAAATTAAATTTTTTTTCCAAAATTGAAAAAATACTCCTTGGAGTTTCATAAAACTGTTAACAAAACGCATACATTAAAAAAATATTCTATTTCTGTGAAAAAGTAATAATTTATATAGGAAATGGTATGGAAGAACACACATTTTTACCCATGTAATTTCAAAAAAAAATTAAAAAAGTGTTACCGCCTGTTCATGTATGTCACACGGAAACCTGTACGAAAGGAAAGCAGTCACTCGCTTCCGTCTAAAAATGCGTTCATGTATTTCGCAAACTATCGTGCGACTGCCGTTACGTATCCTATGCGAAATACTACTAATTTGAATGTACATTTGTACAACTATGTTCCATAAATGAGAGCCAAATGAGAAATGAAAACAAAATCCACATATTCATACAAATATTGGAATATGTGTGATTTGTTTTGTTTGAAAAATAAAATGTGTCGGTATTTTGAATTATTTTATTTAATTGATTTCTTCAAAATAATGAATGAAAGCGCCATTGAATCGTATCTGTAAAATTTTTATTTTGTTTCAAGAATGTGTTGCATAAATTTGTTTTAAGATTTTCGGTGTTATTCGCGAGTTTACGTTCTACTCGGCAGCTACAAAGCAAGTGAGTGATTTTGACATTCTCTTTCTATAAGAGACAGTCCTTTCGAAATACATAAACCCAAATTTAATGGAAAAGTGTACGTTTACGTGTTATTTCGTAGGGCTTGTCGGTCGCATTGATATTCGTTTCGAAGGTGTTTACATGAACAGAAAATGATTTTTTTTCCACTTCCAAAGCGCAAGAAACCTTTCGGTCGACATACATGAACAGGCTGTTAAACGCACGGAACGAGGCGGGTACAAAAGTATTTATAAGCAGAACTGTGTTCCAAGCTGTTCCCTACAAATTCTAGTCCACTAAACTTGGATTTTCACTAAAATTTAGTACCTGAGGAAAATTAAAACAGCTCACTTTGTGTAAACGCTACGGTAATTTATTAATACGACTCTTAAAGGCCACAATCTTAACTGCTTAACAAAAAAACAATGAACACAATATCTGTTATAGTTTCTGAGAAATAGCTGTTTCTTTCTCCAGAAATTTGCAAAAATTACGTATTTTCCAAAATTGGGAAACATTTTTCGTCTTTAGGAGCACGCCCCGCCCACACCTTCTAATATTTTGATCTAATTTTTTGCTTCCCTTGGAAATTTACAATCGTTGACAAAAAATGGGGGCTTTGGCGAGGAAAATCGATTTCTGAACCACTGCGCTGGGTAAAAAAGCCGCGACCACGACCTGCTGCAAAAATGTCATATGGATCCGAGAAGTGTTTCTAACCTGCATTTGTACCAAAAGTTTCGAAGTTTTGTGAGGGAGTAGTTGACCGATATAGGCCACATTCGATGCTGATATGGAAGAAATATTACGAAGTGCAAAGTTTAGACCAAATCGGGGTCTTCTTTCGAGATTTGTCGTGTACACCATTTAATCCGAAAATTATTAACTTTTGTGGGGTAGGTACAAAAATAAATGAATCGATATTACTCATTTTCGAACTTGATCTAGGTTTGGACCAACTATTTCGGGAACAAAAATTTAGACTAAATTGATGGATCCTTTTGACGCGACTCCAGCCAGACAGACAGACTTGGGGTCTAAAGCCTTTACCCGGTTTTTACACTCAGGCAATTTTGAGGTGACAAATGCAACCCAATAGAAAATCGAGTCTTCGATGACATTTTCGTCGACGATTCGTTAACGAATATTCCGAAATTGTCATGTACGACAACTTGCATGACCATGTCTTGCATTGTGTCTTGGCAACAAACCGAAAAATTCTCAAAAGTGTGCTTTGAAACAATTGTACACATATTTATCCAAATATAAAATTTTTGATTTGTAATAAATGAAAAATTATAATGTCATAAAATTCGGAAACCGCGTTACTGATTGAACAATTTTATTTATACAAACTGCATTATGTAAAAAACGGTAAGCTAGAATAAATATATTAAAATGCTTTAAAATTAATTGTAGTTATTCTTTGAATAGGTGCATGTATGTTGAAGTCATGGAGAACATTGAAAATTCCAGCGACTGTAAAATACAACGTCTGTGGTATAAGGTAAGATTTTAGAAAATTTAGTGGATATTCATAACATTCATTTGAAATCGTTTCTTTTTGTAGAATCCAAAAATAAAGAGAGGTCAGGTGGGGTAAGACGTTTATGGCGTGGTAAAGCTGGAAGAAAATATTGGATTGCGGAACATACGGGAGCTAAGTATTATTAATTAATAAACTAATTTATTTTGTAAAAATAATATATTTTATAATTAAATAAAAATTTGACACACGACAACATAAACGAAAATGTCTTTAGTTGGGTCATCGATGACTAGTAGCAAGACAGGGTCGCTGAAGTAGTCGTCGACGAAATACGGGGATTTTAGTCATCTAGATCGTCGTCGACGACAACTTCGCTTACCCTGTCACCCAAGTTGTCGTGCATGAATACTGGGACACTTGTGTGAAAATGTCGTCAACGATCCCAAAGGGCTGTCTGCAAAGAGTCCTCAACGAATTGAAAGTGTCGTGCACGAGTCATCAATGTTGCAATGATACAAACCTTTTTCACCAATACATTTATACATTTCTTAATATGTACGTACCCAGCAAACCAATCGTACCGACATCTTAACGAAATCGGAACAAAATTCGGACGATACGTCCGATGTCTGATCCGAAATCGTAACGATATCTTAACGAAAGTTGTATGAAGTAGTTGACATAATTTCGGAACGAAATGTCGGAGCGACATCCTATCGATTTCGATCCGATTTCGTAACGAAATCTGAGGAAATTCCTTGGGAAATTCGGAAAGGAAATTTCTTTCCGACATTCGTTCCGAAATCGGAACGAAATCGGTAAAATCTGAACTATTTCCGCTCCGAAAAATTGTATAGAATTCGGAACGAAATCTGAACGACGTTGCTTCCGAAATTGTTCAGACGTGTCGGAGATCCGACATTTGGTTTGCTGGGTATTTAAAAACACATTTATAAATGTAAATGTATTGGAGAAAAAGGTTTGCCTTTTTGCTATTGTTTTTCCAAACTTGTCGTTTGTAAACGCCAGGTTATTTGGATGAGGTCCATTTTTATTATACCGTCAGCCTAAAAGCTGAAAGTATAAAAAATATTTTCTAACCCAATCTCTCGTTATTAGGATTTATCATGGGACGACTGTTGTTGTTGTAGCAGAAACTTTTCCTGTATACACTTTAGACCATCCACTAAAGTATAGAGGGTATATTCAATTTGTATTTACATTTGTAACGTATTGCATTTATCATTTGAGACCCTATAAACTATATATGTTCTTGATCAGCAAAAAATTCTGAGTCGATCAAGCCATTTCTGTCTGTCCGTCTGCTGTAATCACTCAAGCGTCCACAATAATTGAGCTAGAATGCTAAATTTTTGCAACCGCGAGTATTTTTCCATAGGCAGGACAAATTGCACTATATCGGTCTACGCTTCGGCATATCCCCCATATTATAGTACCTCTTGATTAAACATATTTAAGAATTTTGACTATATTTGTTGACTGAACTACTTGAAAATTAACATTTAAGGTTCCCCGTGGTCACAAAATTTCGCCACCAAAAATTGTCAACGTAGGTCCATGTTTTGTTGTAGTCCCATATAATGGTATTTCCTTTCATTAGGTATTTTGAATATTTTAGGTAGTAGTCGCGAAACTTCTACACCAAATAACGGCACCTCCCGACTTTATGTGTTTTGAGGAATTTAGTTACATTTATTGACCGAACTATCTGTAACTTGACATTTGAGGTTTCCAGTTATCACAAAGCTTCTCTACCAAAAATTGTCGACGTTGGTCCACACTTTGGTATAGTCCCTAGTCCCGCCCGTTTGAAGACATTTTGGATACATAATCTGACCTTATTTCGGCATTTGTAGCATCCGTGGTCCTGGCCCAGTAAGGACTGAGGCGGCTGAACCAAGCGTCAAAACAACTTTCGTTGGTCTATGCAGCTGTTGTTCTTTAGCTATCACGGATGGTTGGTGATCTCCGAGGTCGATATTCTAACGGTAGGCTCTTTTACCACTCAAATCTGCCTGATATATCGACACCTCCAAATAATAGTATGCTAAGTCTAAAAAGTGAGTTTTGCAGGAGAAGCTCTCAAAGTGTGGAAATTTTTTTGAACTTCAGTACTATGCTAAGTCAATATTTGTTTATAACTTCTGTTCGGATTGACCGTTCATTACCAAAATTTGACAGAATTTAAGTTAAAGGACGTACGACACCTCCAAATAATAGTTTGCTAATTCTGAACAGTGAGTTTTGCAGGACAAGGTCTAAAAGATTGGAAATTTCTTTGACCTTCAGTACTATGCTAAGTAAATATTTGTTTATAACTTCTGTTCGGATTGTCCGATTATTACCAAAATTTTACAGAATTTAAGTTAAAGGACGATAAATATAAAAATGTAGAGAACTTGAAAATATGCTAAGTCGACTTAGAATACTATTGTTTGGAGGCGTCGATATGTACCTCTCATCTAGAGGTTCTCGTTTGTATCTTTGACTTCTCTCTAAAACATGAAGATCTTTCCTGGCATGCCTGGGCGTGGGGTATCTCTCCACTAGCTGGTTATTTGGATGGTTTTACTTACCCAGGCCGGTACTGCACACCCAAGCAGATATTGCATCGACAACATCCTATTGTGTCGATGCATTGGCAAGATCTTAGCCACCTCAAATAAGTGGTCCAATGAAGACATTCGGAGATACGCTACTGCAGTTAACAGGGCTACATTCTGACATGTTCGTAAACTCTTACATTGCACATCACTTATTTTGGTAAAAAACACTGCCATCCCATAGCTTAGCACAGGCCTATTGCATGGTATGTAGTTAGCAAGGTGTCTTTATCTGCTCCTCAAGTATTGCCTGCTAGGGACTTGAGGAGATTGTTCCTACATCTTACCTTATCACAGATATCTGTGGTATGTATGGACAATTTGTATAGTCTATCAAATTTGGCCCCCAGGACTGCGGGGTAATAAATGGTAGGAATAAGTTCCTCATCGTCATGCTCATTCGCTGGGGGCTTCATCTCCGCAGTCCATGTGATGAACAACGGTACATATTACTTGCTGAAGGATTGAACAGGATCAATGAGAGAGGCATTTAGCATGACACGAATGTTATCAACAATGGGACTGACGCCATGATTGTACAATCATCCACATGTAAATGCCCTCGATAGGATGTGGAATTGCAGAAAGATGGCGGTTAAGTAGTTTCTTGGGGAACTCCCAGTATCAACACACGGAGTTTGGACTTCTTGTTTCTGAATTCCACAAATGGCTACCCCAAGGCCGAGGGGTAGTATTTTCGAGAGGATAGGAATTATGTCTCCCGTATATTTGCTACTGGGGACAAAAGTGAGATCGGCCTGTATGATTCACCTTGCTGGCATGCTTGGCAGACTTTAGCACCCCGGCCCAATTTCCAGGCTTCGGAAACTATTAGGGTGGCTTATTACTATTAAGGTGCTTTAGCATCACCATTGAAATTCCACAGGTCCAATAGCTCTGGATTTTTTGCGTCTCGGGTTACTTCGCAACATAACATCGTGAACGCACATGAAGTAAAAACTGTTGTTCGCCATTAGCGATATTGGAGTGCTCAATAAATTGTTGGCTAAAATAAGTAGCGAACCTCTTCGGATCTGACACAAACCACACCATTAGACATGACAGTTGTCCAATCATTTTTTTTTTTCAGGGTAAGCTATTGACTTTCAATGTCCGCCCTTGCCTCCGAGGTCGCTTCGGTTCGTACAACGAAGCGTATTACGCTCATTCCTTAATCCCATTGACCCTGCTGGAAAATTAGTTCTTATCTCAGGCATTGGAAAAATATGGACAACATACAGCAGTGATGATGTCACAGAAATTCTTCCCTGCTACCCGAATATCAGAGGGATTTTGCAGTTCTCTAAAGCGTTGTTGAATTCTCTGAATCCTAGCCATTGACTATCCTATGGTTAAGGAAAGTACGGCGTTTAGAGGTTCTCAAGTCGTGTGATCTATTGATTGAGATCCGAAGTTACCTCATTCGTTAGACCAGGTGATATGCCAGTCTCTTCTAATTCTGGTGGGAATGCCCTCGTCCACGGTGCAAAATGTGGAGCTCAGCCAGCGCTATGCCTCTTTCTTCAACTCCTAGGGTCGAATGCCATAGCTCATGCTGCGCATTAAAATCCCTAGGAGCCCTCTAGCCGTCCAATAGCGGGACACTAGCTGTTAATTGCCGGACGCAGATGGTTCATTGGCGATATGTTCACACTCAGCAGTTCTTTCTCGGCTATTCCACACCACTACCACCATGTGCACCAAATATGGGTCACTACAGTCGAACTTAAGTCTAGTCCAAGCCCAACTCCATTTCCAGTCCGATCCAAGTGAAGCTCATTGTATACATCCCAACTCCAATTCTGCTGGTTTTATTCAGCTTCGTTCGTCTGGAAACCCTTAGACTCCTGCTCACTTATTATTCGCCAATTGGCTTAACTTAGTCTAGACATGTAATACCATCTTCTGTGGTATGTTCGTCATCGCCACTACTGTTTATCAACAGTTTGGAAAGGGGTTTTCCAAACCTTTGCACACTATTCGTATCTGTTTCTATCACCTATTATTTTTTGATCTGGTCTAAAGGTGTTTATTATACTAAACCATCCCTTGTATAGGATGATTTTAGGAGAGTAAGCTCCCCTTATATATATTTTGTATACCCTCCACCATAGTTTGTCTGTCCATCCGTTTGTCTGTCTGTACGTCTGTCCTTCTGTTGTAATCACCCTAGCGTTCGCAATAATTGAGCTAGAGCGCAATATTTTTGCACCCGAGCGTATTTTTTCCACAGGCAGGTCAAGTTCGAAGATGGGCCAAATTTGGGACACTTTTTGGTATAGCCCCCATATAACGGTACCTCCCGATTTTCTGTATTTTGTGGATTTTAGCTACATTTTTGACCAAACTACCTGTAACTTCACGTTTGGGTTTCCCAGTGCCCACAAAACATCTTTACCAAAAACCGTCAACATAGGTCCATGTTTTGGTATAGCCCCCATACGGTACCTCCCGATTATCGGTATTTTGAGGATATTAGCTAAAATTTTTGACCGAACTACCTGTAATTTGAGGTTCCTAGTAATCACAAAATATCTCCACCAAACACAGTCAACATGGGTCCACGTTTTGGTAGAGCCTCTATATAACGGTACTTCCCAATTTTTGGTATTTTGTGGATTTTAACTACATTTTTTGACCGAACTATGTGTCATTTCAGGTTTGGGGTTCCCAGTGGTCACAAAGTATATCCACTAAAAACTGTCAACATATGTCCATGTTTAGGTATAGCCCCATATATAACTGTACCTCCCGATTTTTAATTTGATATAGGCTCATATAATTTTCCCTACCGATTGAATACATGTTTTATGCTTTTTTACATTACTTAGGTATCCGTGGTCACAAAATATCTCCGCCTAAAATTGTGGACAGGAAAGAATATAATTATCCCGTTTTAGTTCAAAATATGTTATGTTGGTGGGTATAAAAAGTTGGCCCGGCCGAACTTAACGATTTTTTACTTGTTCTCTGTCTCCTTTTCTCATGATATCACTTTCGCGAGATATGTGTTGCTACTGATTGTATCGCTATATCGACGCCTCCAAATAATAGTATGCTAAGTCGACTTAGCATGTTTTCAAGTTCTTTACATTTTTATATTTAACGTCCTTTAACTTAAATTCTGTCAAATTTTGGTAATGATCGGACAATCCGAACAGAAGTTATTAACAAATATTTACTTAGCATAGTACTGAAGGTCAAAGAAATTTCCAAACTTTTAGAGCTTGTCCTGCAAAACTCGCTTTTCAGAATTAGCAAACTATTATTTGGAGGTGTTGAACGTCCTTTAACTTAAATTCTGTCTAATTTTGGTAATGATCGGTCAATCCGAACAGAAGTTCTAAACAAATATTGACATAGCATAATACTGAAGTTCAAAAAAATTTCCAAACATTGAGAGCTTCTCCTACAAAGCTCACTTTTTAGACTTAGCATACTATTATTTGGAGGTGTCGATATGATGTAATATCTTTTATAGCGTCACGCCATTCCTGGCCGTACCAAGATTCCTTTGTGGAGGCCTCTGGAACATAGATACAGCTTTTGAGGCTAATAACTTAGAGAAAGTAAATCCTCTTATTTTGAAGCAATTGAGTGGGCTAATTGCATTTTGCTGTAACTGTATATTAAAATTCCTGGTTTCAGAAGCAAATATAAAACTTGTTGGCGGAAAATGAAAGGCATTTTCAAGAACATTTACATATGACCTACAATGCTGCTGATATATTATTAAAATGGAAGTTTAAGCTTCAGAAACATACATATGTTCCCACAACATTCACGATGGGACAAGGGAGACTTCAGAAATAACTGTCCTTGCTCAATAAAATATATCTAATAAAAAGTTTTAAAAAATGCAGTTCAAATATTTATGCAGTGCACCTAACAATATTCCGTATATATTAGAAAACAAAAACCTACAAAACAAATAAACTTGACATTTTATTAGACAAAACAAAACGAGAAGAAGAAAAAATAAACGAACAAAAGGAAATGCAGCTTTCATGTGAAACAGTTGTCTTGAACTTATTTTTTTTTTATACAACAGCCTTTATTGGTCAACACTTTCTGCTTTTCCCTTCCCCAGCACAGCTTAAAAATTCCAGAGTCTTCTCAAATATCCAGCATTAGAAAAAGTTTTCATATAACATCAGCATTAATATGAAATTAAAACTAAAGACTAACTTCAGCTGGTCAAGGATAACCGCAGGTTTGAACTAAACAAATGAGTTGGAACTTTTGTAGCCACAAAAACAACTTGTTGTTGATCTCGTTGTGGTTCAACTAACTTCAAATGAAATGATAGTAAAGGATATTCTAAGTGAATGCTATGCCATGTAACAGAAGCTATAGGTTGGGGCATATAAAACTTCAAACTCACATACACATATATCTGTACATATACATATGTACTTGAGCCTAAAGAGAAATATTGGCTTCTTAGAGACACAATCGTGTACCGGGAATAAGAGTTACATTAGCGTTTTTGTACATCATTGTACGGTTCCTTTTTATTTTTTTTTTTTTAATTTTTATTGCAAATCATCATTACACTTATTCGAATATTGATAAATTGAAATGCTCAAAATCAACCATAGTAACTTAAAAATTGTCAAGTGGTAAACAAAATGATTTTAATCAAATTTTTTGCATCCCATTTCCGTATATTCTCTTTTTTCAACTCTTTCCCCAAAATACAAAAAATTGATTTCAGATCAAAAGTAAAAAAACACTTATGTCTGTTGCAAAAAAGATCTTTTGCAGAAATCGGTTTCTAATTGGTAATTTTTTCCCAGTCCTCTTGCGTATGCCTTCCCTCTCAATTATGCTGTTACTATTCCGCATATGGTTACAAATTAAATTGCGCCAAAAAAAAAAAAACAAAAAATTGATAATTTGAATGTAAAAGTTTTTGTGGAGATGAATTAATCCAATTATGCGATGCATGATGCTCTGTGTGGGCATGTTATGCCAACGTCTAAGCTGATGCATGCAACTGACATAATCTGTGTGGCAAGTGCTGCTGCTGTTACTGAATTTTTTTTTTGGATTTTTTTGCTCTACAAAGGAACAAATCCGCTAAAGGAAATATGAAATCGAAATGAAATGCTTCTTTATCCATCCAACCAAGAAAAATGAGTTAAAATGTTTGTGTTACTTACTTAATGTTAATGTTATCCCCTTTTTTAATTTCAAATATATTTTTCATCAGTTAAATATTTTGATCAGATTTTTTAATGATTTAATTTTATCCTCATTCTATTCGAGGGAATTCATTGATTTTGAAATTCATTCAATTTTGCTTTCACGCAAAGATTTTCATTTGCTAGTCTATGGCTTACAGCTCAAATCTTGGAGATTTCTTAGTTGTTCCCTTTTATGCAAATTTCTGTTTATTGATTCCAATGCGAATTTCCTACAGCCTTCGGTTTTGGAAATAATAAAGATTGAATCGCTTTAACAATCTGCGGCTAAAACCCACTCACACAATGTTCTCCAAATTGGTGAATCTGTATATGGGATACATTGTGATACAATGAGTATGATGCCCCCATGCAAATATTAGTTAATGTGTTCAATACTTCGGCAATAAAACATCACATTTTGGACAATAGTTAAAACTGTCACTTCGATTGAATTGAACTAAAAATTTAATAAGTAGCTAATTAGAGCTACATTCAAGTTCAATAGCAGAACTTGTAATAGATGCCCAACCCTTTCTATCAATTTCGTCGTCCTTCTAATGTTGATCATGCCTTTTGATCTCATCGGTAACCTGTTTATTCCTTCAGAGACATATTATAAAGTTTATGGGGGCATATTTTCATTCATTTTCATGACATGACCTTTCCGATGTAAACTTCATAAGTTAAGCACCTATGATTCAGATCCACGCTTTAACACGGTTGATATAAGTGTCTCATAGTTCTTAGTTAGATGCTATCTGTTTCTTATGAATGAAAAGTTCAAATAAAAGTTGACAACACTGTTGCTATCGGTTGATATAAGTGTCTCATAGTTCTTAGTTAAATGCTATTTGTTTCTTATGAATGAAAAGTTCAAATAAAAGTTGACAACACTGTTGCTATCGGTAGAACTTTACTACTATTTTTTATTGGTCGCAAACTTACCGAATAACATCGTTAAATACCGACATTATAAGCATTTTAATTTTACCGATTTTTGTCGCTAACTAAAAAATAATTTAGAGAATCGCACAACACCTTCGAATGACTTTGAATTGTTTGTAACAACTTGTTCTCGCGGCCTCCATTAGGAAGGTATAAGGTTTTGCAGGGGCAAGTGCATATTTCTAGACAAAATTACCCAAAAGCTCTAAAAAACCCTATGGCCGCCATGTGTAGAGTTTGGTGCGCACAATAACTTTCGAATTGGATACTGCGTTGGTCCAAACTTTGTATATCGCAATATTTCTCCAAATTCTAGTTATAGTTTGAAGATGGCCATCGGTCCATTCACTCTTACGGGTTCCGCTTCCTCTAAAGTTCAAATAATATCCTTTTTCCACCCCACGAGGACATCACTTAAATACGATAAAAATGTGCCTCATAGAAATAATGGTTTCGTTATAGCTCTAGAATGTGCCACATGTGTTCAGCCTATGGGAATCAATTGTTGTTTTTGATATGTCTGTAAGTTCGTTTTTATACCCTCCTGCATAATGTGTAGGGTATAATAAAGTTTGCCATCCCTTTTGTAGTACATGGAAATATTCGTCGGAGACCATATAAATTATATATATTCTTGTTCAACATACTACTCTAAGTCGATATAGCCATGTCCTTCTGTCCGCCAGTCTGTTGAAATCAAGATACAGCTCGCAATTTTTAAGATAAAGCTTTGTAATTTGGTGTAGAAGTTTCTCTTACTCCTAGTATGTTTGGTATTGAAAATGGCCAATATTGGTTCACGTTTTGATATAGCCACCATACAACGGTACCTCTCGATTTTCGACATTTTGACGGCTGTGGCCTCAATTTCCCACCGAAATGGCTGAAATTTGGTATTTAGTCCTCGTTGGGGGTATAACATATTCCACCAGAAATTTATAGTTATAGCTCCACGTCTTCATATAGCCCTCATAAAACGGTGCATCCCGATTCAATATTCCACTGCAATGGCTGTAATTTAGAATTTGTAGTTATAGGTCCACATCTTCATATAGTCCCCATAAAACAGTACCTCCAGATTTTCGGTATTTGTAAGGTAATGCTTCAATATTCTTAATATGGCCGAAATTCGGTGTTAATCGTTATTTTTGGGGCATAGAACTTTTCACCAGAAATTTGTCGGTATAGGTCTACTTCCATAATAGAATGATCTTCATTTACCCACCACAGAAGCGTTCCACCCGATTTTCGGCATTTTGAGGTTTTTAGCCCATTATCTTATCGAAATATCTGAAATTTGGTATTTAGTCTTTATCATAAATAAAAGAAAAGTAATTGTTCAATATAACTCGTGGTGGAGGGTATAAAAATTTCAGCCCGGCCGAACTTAACGCTGTTCTTACTTGTTCATTTAACCCGGCTTTGGGTCTATCTCCAGTTCTATGAATGTGGCTGCCTCAATGGGCTTTAACCACAAAGATACTGGAGTTAGTTGATTACGAATGGGATATAAATATGTTGTATTCTTCTCTTCGATAGCAGCACGAATCTCATAGTTCCATGGGTTCCTTGGTAGGGCCTCTGGTAACCAAGTGGGTATTTTGGGGCTATGAGTATGAGATGGAGAACGCTTTTATGAAACTATAAGGTAAATTAAGCGACGTATTCTGCCGAAATCGTAAGATATAACTTCGGTCGGGTTTTGTAGTTCATGTAGTAGTTCATTAATTGTCCAGGGCAAATATGGAAGCAAGATATTGTATTTGGCGACAAACGACAAACCCCAAACAAAAGTGATTTCATGTTTCATCGCAAATATAAAGTGTTCTTGTAACGCCTTTCCAGCTCAACTGCACTTACTGTAAGACGGTTATATCGGCCTTGTACAGAGAAACGAAATATTTCAGTTACAGGTTCGCAGACCATAAGTGTTGTTATACCCTGCACGATAGCGTGGAGGGTATATTAAATTTCTTGTTCTGTTTGTAACACATCGACCAAATAAAGTATATAAGGGGATTTCTGAGTGAAATTGGAAACTTTTACAAGATTAGGTTTTTGATATCCTTTAATTTTTGCTGTGATGATGCTGCTCATCAGCAAAACATTTTAGTATATTTTCAGATTTTTTTGCTAACGCGCACTGAAAAAGACAAATTCTGTAAAAACTATGTGCAAAGAAATACTCATAACATCTTTAATATCAATCCAATTAGATTGTTTTTATTTTTTGTTGTTTTATCAGCTATTTAATGGAAAATAGGAAAAAAATTGCACAGTAGGCTTGCATGCAATTTTCGCGATTTAAAATTTAAAATCAACTTTTTCAATGATTGTACTCTTCGATTTTCTTGAAATTTTTTGGTTTAAACTACGATTAAATACAAAAAATGTTAAGACCTACTTGTTAGTGGGATTCCAATGATTTTAAAAACTTCGTCATTTTTCGATTTTAAAAATGGTTAAGCTCTTGTTGTATCAGCCGGACAATAAATATATTCTTTCTCATGATGGAATCTCTCAAATAAAACGCTTGTCGTTTAATTTTGCCACCATTTATAATTTAAATGCAAGCGTTTTATTTGAGAGATTCCATCATGAGAAAGAATATATTTATTGAGGCTAAGCGACAAATTATTTTCTAGTTTTAAGTGCATTTCTGAATAAAACGCTGAAACATAATTTTTTCAAATTATTTTGACCACAGAGAACAAAATTATAGTCAATTTAGGCCGAAAATGTAGATAAAAACTTTAAAATGTCTGAAATAGTGTGGTACCGTTATATAAAGGCTATACCAAAACCTGGACTTATGTCCATAATTTTTAGTGGGGAAGTTTATGTACCATTGAGAACTCCAAATGCCAAGTAACAGCCAATTCTGCCTAAAATGACGATAAAATCCTTAAAACAATTGAAATCGGGTGGTACCGCTATATGGGGGCTATGCCAAAACCTGGACCTATGTCAATAATTTTTGGTGGGGAATTTTAAGTACCATTGGGAACCCCAAATACCAAATTACAGCCTATTCGGGTTAAAAATGAAGATACAATTCTTAAAACACTTGAAATCAGGTGGTACCCCTATATGGGGCTATACCAAAACCGGTACTTATGTCCATCATTTTTAGTGAAGAAGTTTCTGTACCAATGGGGGGTTCCATTGCTAATTGGCTGTAATTCGGGCTAACAATTGAGATAAAATCCTCATAATACTTCAAATCGTGTGGTACCGCTATAAGGGGGCTATACCAAAACCTGTTCACAATTTTTGGTGGGGAAATGTCTGTATCATTGGGAATCCCAAATGTCAAATGACAGCTAGTTCGGCCAAAAAATGAAGATAAAATCCTCAAAATACCTGAAATCGGGTGGTACAGCTGTATGGGGCCTACAGGAAAAAATGGACCCATATTGGATTTGGTTTCATATTCATGTGTTGTCATCCAAATCTGAAAAGTTTGCAAAGTTTCAGTTCGATTGGTCAACTGCAACTATGTGGAAAATGAGTTACCAGATTTGAAAATCAAGTTAAATAAAACACCGTAAAAACACTGTAAAAATGGACCAATATTTGATTTCATATTCATGTATTGTCATCCAAATCTGAAAATTGTGCAAAGTTTTAGTTCGATTGGTCAACTGCAATTGTGTTAAAACTCAAATACCAAATTTAAACTAAACGGACACCAAAGCAAGTTAAATAAAACACTGTAAAAATCGAAAATTACAAAAAAAATAGGTTTTTTTAATGCTTGTATTTAGGCAACATGTGTGGAAATGCATAGGCCAAATAAAACTTTATAAGTGTGGAATGATATATAACAGACAATATTATAGCAAAATGCAAAAAACCACACAAAAATATGGGAAAATATCCGAGTTTTACGTCAATTTTTGCCATTTTTTGCGGCGTTTAAACGACAAGTGGCTTTAAGTGGGTTCAGATAAATTACTAAATAAAACATCAAAACAAACGATTATAAACTAATTATAGTTTTTTTTGGTAAAATAAACAATTTTTCACACTGTTATAATAGAAAAATTGTATTGACAAATTACAACAAGTAAAAGAGAATCAGTCGGCTTTGCCGACAGAGGTATACCCACAGCCTGTGTGAATTGAATCAAACAAATGTATTGAGGAGGTTTTTAGAATTTTAGGCGTATGAACTTGCCGACAAAGATATGAATTAGGATAAGATTTCAAAAGTTTTGCGGGAGAGGAATGGACCGACATAGTCTATTTTGAAGTGTGTCTTATTTTGGGAGTCATTCCTCTCTATAGGATTATATCAGGGCTTGCCCACGAGAAACATCATATCGCTGTAAACAGGACTACTACTACCTTCAGTAAATTTGCACAGGATTCTCGCACAGACCCTTAACCGCACTTAAACAAACATGTTTACCATCTGTGTGGGTGAAACCCTAGGGAAAGGGCCGATATAGCCCACTTTTGAACCTAAACTAAGTTTGGACATAATATTTCAAGATCCACAGTTTGGAATAAATCGATTCATGAGATATTGTGCTTACCATTTTAGCGACTATTTTCGAACTTTTGTGGTGGAAGTAGAAGGAGTGGACCTATAGCACCATCTTCGAGTTTCATCTAACATTCGAAGAAATATTACGATATGCAAAGTGTGGATAAACGCAGTATTCGGTTCAGGAGTTGTCGTGCTGGCTAGCCACACACATGCTAGCCATAGGGTTTTTTTACAGTTTCCAGCTCATTTTCTCAAGAAGTATGGACTTGCCACTTAAAAAACTCGTACCATCGTAATGGGGACCTTGAGTGCAACATGTTGCAAGAAAAATCAACCAAATCGGTTACCACCTTTAAGAGTTATCTTGGCACAATTTTTGCGAACATTTTTGAACTTTTGTGAGTGAGGTACCCAAATGAGTGGACCGATAAAGCCCATTTTAGAACTTAAATCAACCGTGAGCAGAATATTAAGAATCGGTTTATCCGTACGAGAGTTACCGCGCGCTCGATCCACAACACATGGTGCCAAAGCGGATTTCTACAGCTTTCAGGCCATTTTCTATGAAAGTGTAGACTTGCCCCTGAAAAAACTTGCACCGTCGTAATGGGGGCAACGTATAGAAGTTGCTATAACAAAAATATAAGTAGAAAAAATTACCAAAACAACACATCATTGAAAATAAAAAATGACGAAATAGAACGGGTAAAGAGTTTTAAATATCTTGGGGTCCTTATAAATGACCAATGGGATGCCTCAAGAGAGATAAAATGCCAAATAGAAGTAGGTAGGCAATCCTTTTTTAACCATCGTAAAATATTAACAAGTCATGACGTCAACATTACAACAAAAATGCGCTTCATAAAATGTTATATATGGTCCACTCTACTATATGCTGCCGAGACATGGACAATAAAGTCAATAGACGAACAAAAATTGAACGCATTTGAAATGTGGATTTATCGCAGAACTCTGAAAATTCCTTGGACGGACCGAGTACCAAATGAAGAAGTCCTGAGAAGAATGAACACTAAACGACAACTTCTTGATGTTATAAAAAGTAGAAAGATATCCTATATGGGACACATAATGAGAAACGAAAAGTATTCTGTCATCCAGAGCATAATTAAATGCCAAATTGAGGGAAAAAGGCCAAGAGGAAGAAGAGAAATATCCTGGATTAAAAACATTTTAGAGTGGACAAATCAACCAGATGAAAGAAGCCTGCGAGGAATAGAGAGATCACCATTGCTGAATAATTTACCACAACATATTCATAAACATATATATATATATATACAGTCTACCAAAAAATCTACATACACCCTATAAATCTCGGGTTTTAATGGTAAGGAAGCATTTTTATGAAAATCCAAGTACATAGTTCTATTTCATATCCCTAATAAACAATATAACATATAACAGAAATATATTCCATAATACGAATAACGGTAAATTCTATAAAAATTAAAAAAATAATAGGGAAAAAGTGTACATACACCCAATGAAATATTAAGATTACCGTAAATTTTATGGAATAAGCAATACAAATTTTACATTTTATTGCTTTATTGAATGTCTCTGGTTGTCTATGATATATTTTAGACAAAATAGGAACATATTTGTGCTTTAATTGACGTTATTTAAGGTCAGACTTCGCGTATAGCTCGTTGAGGCGGACCCTTGCAGATATCTTTGAGTTTTTCAGTCTGGTACTTTATAAAACCCCAGGAAATACAGTGGGACTAATTATTTTGAGATCCTAGAGCGCTTTGAAGTTGTTCTTATGGATAATATATGCTCCTGAGCTTCGCTAAATATGCGAATTCCTGAGTTTTTCATAAATTTTATAGTTTTCACAGCATTCCAAGGGTCAAAGTACAAGCAAGAACCTTGGAATTACCTTGTAATACATTTTTGGACCTTAACTCAATCAGAAACATTATTATACAAACCCGTTCCTAAAGTTTCCAAAGTATCAACATAAAAGCACCACCAAAGAATGCATGCAATTTGTATGAAATTTACACTGTTAACTAGTATGCTCTCGTATTATGATCTTTAGGGTCACTTGAAGCGCTATAAATGTCGGATACTTTTACATTGCTTATTCAATGGATGCTCGAGAATTGTACCAGACCTTATTACAAGGTAATTCGAAGGCTTCTGAATGTAATTTTCCCCTTGGAATGCTGTGAAAACTATAAAATTTATGAAAATCTCAGTAATTTGCATATTTAGCGAAGCTCAGGAGCATATATTATCCATAACAACAACTTCAAAGCGCTCTAGGATCTCAAAATAATTAGTCCCACTGCATTTCCTGGGGTTTCATAAACTACCAGACTGAAAAACTAAAAGATATCTGCAAGGGTCCGCCTTAACGAGCTATACGCGAAGTCTGACCTTAAATAACGTCAATTAAAGCACAAATATGTTCCTATTTTGTCTAAAATATATCATAGACAACCAGAGACATTCGATAAAGCAATAAAATGTAAAATTTGTATTGCTTATTCCCTAAATTTTACGGTAATCTTAATATATCATTGGGTGTATGTACACTTTTACCCTATTATTTTTTTAATTTTTATAGAATTTACCGTTATTCGTATTATGGAATATATTTCTGTTATATGTTATATTGTTTATTAGGGATATGAAATAGAACTGTGTACTCGGATTTTCATAAAAATGCTTCCTTACCCTTAAAACCCGAGATTTATAGGGTGTATGTAGACTTTTTTGGTTGAATGTATATACAGCTAAAAATACTTAAATTGTTATTGTATGATAGCCAAAATTCGAATTCGGATCGGCAAATAAAGAAGAAGAATAACAAAAATCGAAGCGATTCGAGAGCAGGTCCTAAACTGAACTTTTCCGAAATCATTTGAATCCCACTACCAAATAGGACATACTATTTTTAATTTTAAATCACGAAAATTTCTTCCAAGACCACTGTGACTTTTTAAGAAGCGATATCTCTGGAACCTTTAGTAAAGAAAAATCTGAAAATATAGTAAAATGTTTTGCTGGTGAGTAGCATCACCACAGCAAAAAATAAAGGAAATTATAAACCTCGTCTTGGAAAAGTGTCCGATTTCACTCAGAAATCCCCATATATATTCTTGGTCAGGATAAAATGCTAAGACGAAATTCTAAGCATGTTCGTCTGTTGTGATCACTCTAGCGTCCGCAATAAGTGAGATAGAACGCTAAAATTGTGTCTTTTTCCATAGGCAGGTCAAGTTAGAAGATGGGCTATATAGGTCCACAATTTGGTATACGCCTCATATATATCGGTACATCCCAATTTAAAGTATTTTGAGGCTTTTAGCTACATTTGTTGACCAAATTAGCTGAAATTTGGCACTTGAAGTTCTCAAAATTGTCAACTAAAATTTGCCAAGATACGTCCACGTTTAGATACAGCGTCTATATAACGGTACCACCCGATTTATTGTATTGTGAGGCTTTTAGGTACATTTTCCGACCGAATTAGCTGTAATTTGGCATTTTATGCTCCCAATGACCAAAAAACTTGTCCATTAAAATTTACCAAGATAGGTCCACCTTTTGGTATATCCCCCATATAACGGGTATTTTGAGGATTTTATCTAAATTTTTTGATCGAACTAGCAGTAATTTGACATTTGAAGTTCTCAAAGACCCCGAAACTTCTCATGTAAAAGTACCAACACGACGATTTTTAGAGACATTTTTGACCTAATTTAGGCATTTTAGGTATCCTATTGCCAACTTGGCTCACCTATTGCCAATATGGCTCTTGATTTCCGTTAATTGGACATCTCTTCCGAAGCGAAAAGTGTAAAAACAATCTGCCCATCAATGCAACCTTCTGACATATATCGGTTCAGGTTTGGATATTGCCCCCATATATATCTTTTCGCGATTTTCCTACAACGAATTGCCTTCAAATTTACTATGAGTTATTTTCTTAGGCCCCTGAGTAGCTACACCGACTTTTACAAAAATCGGTTCAGATTTGGATATAGACCCCATATATATCTTTTTCCGATTTTCCATTATCTTGGTAAATTTTATTCGAATAGCCCTCAAATTTAATAAGTGATATTTTCTTAGGCTCCTGAGTATTTTCACCGATTTTCGCAAAAATCGGTTCAGATTTGGATATAGCCCCCATATACATATGTATATCTTTCCCCGATTTTGCTACAATTCGCTTAATTTATACTGAATAGCCTTTAAATTTAACATGGCATAATTCTCCAGGCCCCTGTTGAAGTTTTCCGTTTACCTAGGTTGATAAATTATTGCACAAGTACTTATAGGAATGAAAAATATCAACTTTGGTCCATATCGGTTTAGGTTTGAATATAGCTTTTATATATAATTTCGCCCGATGTCACTCAATTACGAATAATTACGTCAAATTCTCCTAATTTAGTCAATATTTCACACATATTGCGTTTTTAGTGCATCGAACACATAAAATCGGGCGAAAATATATGGGAACTATATCCAAATCTAAACCGATTTTTGTCAAAATCGGTGAAACTAAAAAGGGCGTAAGAAATTATCCCATGTTTAATTTGAAGGCCATTTTTCAAAAATTGACCGATTTATAGCAAAATCGTTGAATGATATATATGGAGGCTATATCCAATCTATACCGATTTGTGCGAAATCAAATTAAAATCGGTAAAACTGAACAGAGGCCTGAGAGAACATCCTATGTTAAATTTGAAGGCTATTCATCAAAAATTTAGCGATTTATAGAAAAATCGGGGAAATATATATGGCAGCTATATCGAAATTTGAACCAGTTCAGGGGCCTTAGAAAATAACACATATTAAATTTGAAGGCTATTCGATCAAAATTGAACGAGTACTTGAACATAAGTACTTGAACAAAAATTCATCAACCTAGGTCAATGCCTTCTCTTATTGTCCACTTTTGTATGGTAGCGGCAACACTGTGCGTCGTTGTGAGCATTTTTGTTGCTGTTTCAGAGGCCATGTGGGATAACTTTAATGTTTTAGCTATAATTGAATATCATAATCTTTTAGTCATATAATATAAGTTCAAACCATATCCCCATTCCGTGACCTTTGGCTGTGCCCCATAAATGTCCTCCATATGTGTGCTTATACCACGCCATAACATTCACATATATGGCACGGCATACATATACATTTATGCGATAGAAACTCATTGAATGATACAGACATTTGCATAATAAATCTGTTTCCAATAGATTTTCATTGCCTTTTAACATATCTTCATAGCAGATGGAGAAAAGACAACGCCAGCCATGTGAAAGTTGAGAATTCCCTTCAACTTGGCTAAACTGTAGAGGAAAATGAATACATTAGATTTGATTATATAGCTCACCCCCATTCTGTTTGTACTAGTTCTCCCCTACACATCCAGTGTTTCATTTTCAATTAAAATATTTGTTTCTGATTTGTTACATTGTTAACAGCTATGTATGTAGGCATAATTGGATAGCGCATATATCAGCGGAAGGGCGGAATTGATACAAAGCTATTTATTATTTTGAATATTCGTAATAAGGCAATAAATACATACATTTGTTTTCACTCGTAGTGAAATTGAATATGTCGGCCAATTATGCTGATTGATTAAGGCAATATAGAATTATTGAATTCGGAATACATTATAAATTACTGATTATTTTTCAACTAAAGGCCAATAAGGTCGTCAGTTTTTATTCTAGGCATTAAATAAATCACAAAGGAAATGAACTATGGCTTGAAAGTGAATGTCTGCACGTCAGTCATATCTAGAGACATTTGTCAGGAAGTAGAATATAACTGGCTATGACTTTTATTGACTTTCTTCAAGAAATTTTTAATAGATAAATTTTAAAATAGGGGATGCCCTAAATAAAAATCTATGACTTTTGTAGATCTTTATTTTACTTTTCAAGAAAAACCCAACTGCCATCAGAAGACCGCCCATTCATTGTCTTTGCTCTAGGCGCTCATGAAAAATCGAAATGTTACCTAGTTGACCTAGAGGAGAGCAATTCTGTCAAATTACCCCCAAGCTTTAAGAATTTGGCTTAAACTATTAAATGCTTACATCAATTATACACTGAACTTGAGTGGATTAATCTTGGTCAGAATATAAAGATGCCTGTACACCAGCTTTCCAACAATACTTCCAATTGTTTCTAACTGCCCTCAGCATTATAAAATGAAATTAATCATGTTTATCATCAGATGAAGCAAACCTGCACCATTTATTAATTAAAACACCCTAATGGAATTGAAACATAAACAAAGTTTTCAAATCAGTAAATTGTCTTTGCAAGAATAACGAAAAATTGAAAGCGAAAAAAAAACATGGAAATAAATTTAACAATTTTAACGAAAGCTATAACAACAACATAACTTCCTATTTTACTCTTTATTTTACTTTGCAAGAAAAACCCAACTGCCATCAGAAGACCGCCCATGCATTGTCTTTGCTTCCTTCCACTCTCATCTTACCTGAGAATCAAAGTGATTGTTTATCATAGTTGTTGCTGTTGTTGTTATTTTATGTAATTTCATTACATTAAACAAAAAAAAAATAACAACAATGGACAACAAATAAGAATAACAAAAGCAAACTTTTGTATAATTGAATTTTTATTATTACTTTGCTGAACGCAACGTAAACACGGCGAATGAATGAATGAATGGTGGGTGTCATCGTCGACGTCGTCGCCGTCGTAGTTATCATGGTAACTTTTCAAGGGGGTTGAAGCCGCCAAATCACATCGTCAATGAACAATAACAACAACAACGGCCACGACAACAACATCACCACCAATGAGAAATAACATTTTATGACAATCTAACGATAATGCCACAGTTGAAAGCAACAGTAACAAAGATGCCAGCTACGAAAAGATGATGACGACGGCGACAACAAGTGACATACAAATTGATATTAAGTAAAATTGAAAAAGTTTGTTGATAAATTTTTTTTGTAACACTTCTCCTCACATTCCCCCCACTGCACATTTCTTACAAGAAAACATCAAGAGCAACAACGCTACGCAACGCAAATAAAAGAAAGAGGAAACTGAAACAAACAAATTGTAGTTATTTTCTTAAAAAAAGGAGTTTTTAATAAAAATAACTATCGCTATCGTGCTCACACTTGGGGCTGAGTAATGATGGTGCATTGGCTCAGCACAAGGGAAAGTAGCTGATGTAGCAATCCATAAACATATTATTTTCTAGTTAAAAAGAACAACTTTTCAAATTAAAGAAATTAAAAAGTTATTTGAAAATTCTGTCAATATTTTAATAGAATTTAAATTAATTAAATTATTAAAAGCAGGAGGGTAAATTGTTTGTTTAGAGATTTTTAGGAAATAAATGTGGCGCACTTTTATAGAACTGTAATAGGCACAGTTTAATATACATGTTGGTGGGAAATACGGCATTCTTCTCTTGTGTCCAGAAGAAAGGAATGTGTAATCTGGGAATTGCCTGCCTACTGATTCCATTACCTATGGATTTGGAAATATAGTGGTAATCAATGTGAACTTTTTTAGCAATTTTAAATTTCTTTTTCGATTATAAAGGTAATACAATCCCATCGCCCAATGGGTAGAGTTACATACTCCACAATCAGCGTATATTCCGCAAGAGAAGGAAAGAAATAAGAATGATATTAAGTTCGGCCGGGCCGAACTTTTTATATCCTCCACCAGTAACTGTTTTTATACACACAATACCAAATTACAGCAATCTCGGTTCGAAAATTTAACTAAAAACTCTCGAAATACCTAAAATTGAGCTGTAGAAAATTGTGCCTTCTTCAAAAAATCTTAAATCAATCGGGTATTACCCTTTTATAGGAGCTATACCAAAACGTGGTCCTACACTGTCTGATGTTTTCAAAACCCAGCGAAGACCAAATACCAAATGTCATCCAATTCGATTCGATAATGACGCTAAAGCCTTAAGAATACCTAAAATCGGGAGGGCTGTGCTATTGGGGCTCTATGATTAGGTTCGGTTGTTCCAGAATTATCTAGTTCCTCCACAAAAAACGAGATTTTTGTATGGGGGCTATATCAAAACGTAGACAGATGTAAACCACTTTCAATACTGAACATTCTAGGAGTAATAGAAACTTCTATACTAAATTATAAAGCTCTATTTTAAATATTTCGAGCTGTATCTTGATTTTAACAGATAGTCGGATGGACATACGGACATGGTTATATCGACTTAGTATTTAGGTAAGGTCCGACCCCCGGGCTGACATAACTCACAATGGGTGTTATGTCCGTTTTTATACTCTCCATCATAGTATGGAGGGTATATTAAGTTTGTTTCTCTGCTCGTAACACCTCAAATTAATCATTTGCGACTATATAAAGTATATATATTCTTGATCAAGATAAGATTCTAATGTTCTGATTATCAACGACCAAAAAACTTCTCCACTGAAAATTGCCATGATAAGTCCATGTTTTGGTATAGCCCACTTATACCGGTATTTTGGGGATTTTAGCTAAATATTCTGACATTTGAGGTCCTCAGTGGTCTCAACATTTCTCCACCAAAACCCATTAACATAGGTCCATGTTTTCGTATAGCCCCCATATAACGATACCCCCGATTTTCGGTTTTTAGGGATTTTAGCTAAAATTTTTGAACGAACTATCTGAAACTTGACGTTAGAGGTTCTCAGTGGTCCCGAAACTACAAACAGATTGAAGACATTTTTTTTACCATATTTAGGCTTTTGGGGTATCTGTCGAACAATTTTTGTACCTAACAGCAAACTAATTTGTCCATTCTAGTTCAGAATATTTCATGGTGGATGGTATAAAAAGTTCGGTCCGGTCGAACTTAATGTTTTGTACTTGTTAAAACTTAATTACATTTTTAATAAAATTTTTATTTAAAATGTATAAAAAAATTAAAAAACTACTTGAAGTTTTGCAAAAATATGCAAAAATTTTCTGAAAAACGAAAAAAAATTTTGAAAAAAAATAGCTCATTTTTTTACAAAAATATTATCACTATTTAATAAAATAAAACGTTTTAGTAAAAATATGCAAATACATTCTGAATAAAATACAGCATGGCAGACGAAATTTACCATATTTTCACTGTTTAAGAAAATAAAAACTTTTTGTAAAAATCTACTTACTGACTTAGCTGGCCCATTACAGAATATTTGTTTCATAGACCGAACTAAGAAAATATCTCCAATTAATCTGTTTAGTGCTTCGCTTTCTGGAATACCGCGCCTTGTCATCTCTTCATCCACTTGTTTGCGCCATCTATTCTTTGGCCTGCTAATTCTCCGTGCACCGCCATGTGGTTCGAATTTATGCGCCTTTTTAGCGGGTTCATCATCGCTCATTCTTATTATATGGCCTAGCCAACACAATCGCTACATCTCGATACGTTTAACTATATTGATGTCGTTGTATAGCAGATACAGCTTGTGGTTCTCAAACACGCCAAGCACGGCCTTATCTGCTTGCGCAAGTACCCAGGCTTGGGAACCATACATCAGCACGGGTAGTATCGGTGTTTTGTAAGGCGTTTTTTTTTTGTTTGACGAGTTGTGGCTTTGTTTTTAAAGTGCTTACTTAAGCCAAAGTAGCATTTGTTGGCCAATACAGTACTTCTTCTTATTTCACAACTGATGTCGTTTGTTGTGTTTACGACGGTGGCGAGGTATACGGAGTATTTTACTACCTCAAAATTATAGGAACCAACTTCAACAGTTGGTCCGATCTCAATGGACGCATTGCGCGTCGACACCATCAACTTGGTCTTCTCGCCGTTTACCGCCAGACCCACTTTATCAGATTCTCCTTCGACCTTCATAAAGGTATCGGTTACTTCTTTTACTGATCGTCCCATGATGTCTATATCATCAGCATAAGCAATTAACCTGTGGCTATTGATGTAGATTGTGTCACTTCTTTGACGTTTGCCTCCCGTATGACCTTTTCTAGCAGGATGTTGAAAAGATCACACGAAAGGCTGTCTCCTCGCCTGAAACCTCTTTTGGTACAAAACTCTTCGGAGAGGTTCTTTCCTATTTTAACTGAAGATCTTGTGTAATTTAGAGTCATTTTACAAAGCCGAATGAGCTTTGCGGGGATACCAAATTCAGACATGGCTTAGAATACTTTTGAACGTATCGGTCTGTCGAAGGCTGCTTTGTAATCGACAAAAAAGTGGTAGGTATCGATCTGTATCTCTTGGGTCTTCTCCGGGATTTGCCGCAGGGTAAATATTTGGTTAATTCTGGACTTGCCGCATTGGTATGGTCCAATTATTTCGTTGACCATGGGCTTTAGTCGTTCACACAATATCCCTGACACTATCTTGTAGGCGATAGGGAGAAGACTTATGTCCCTATAGTTGGAGCATAAAGTCTTATCTCCTTTCTTATGGACCGGACACAGGATGCTCAGGTTCCAATCGTCGGGTACGCGTTCTTCCTGCCAGATGGAGCTAACTACCTGATGCATACACCTTATCAGCGTGTCGCCTCCGGTTTTAAACCGGTTTATTGATGTCTTTAACTCATCTTGGCCGGGCGGTATACATTCAATACCATCTTCTAGGATTGGATCTGTGGTATCTTCGTCGACTTCGCTACTATTGGATACCAACAGTTTGGAAAAATGCTCTTTCCATATCCTTAGCACACTATCTGTATCAGTTACCAGATTACCTTGCTGGTCTCTACAGGAGGATGTGCCAGTTCCAAAGCCATCATTTTGATGTTTCACTCTTTGGTAGAATTTTCGGACTTCATTCTGTCTCCTGTACATCTCGATTTGTTCACACTCCCGCTTTTCCATCTTTCTCTTTTTCCTACGGAAAAGACGTTTCTCCTCTCTCCTCTTCTCCCGATACCTCTCTCGTGCGCTACGCATTGCTACTAATTGTAAAGAAGCCCTACATGCCGCATTTTTCTCTTCAGTAGCAGCAGGACACTCCTGGTCATACAATGGATTCCTTGGTGGAGGTCTCTGGTATCCAAGTACTGATTTTGCGGCTGTTTGCATGGAGTGGGCAATGTTTTGCCACTGTCCTGATATGTTATCGGTACGAGGAGTGCTTTGATTAAGCAGTTGGGCCAGTTGAGTGGAATATGCTGTGGCTACCTGTTGTGATTGCAGCTTACACCGATGTCCAACTTCCGTGTTGTGTCTGTTCGCACTTTGTTTGCTACGTTTAATCTGGTACGTACCTTTGCTGCAACAAGGTAGTGGTCCGAGTCTATGTTTGCACCTCGGAACGATCGTACATCCAACACGCTTGATGCATGTCTTCCATCTATCACAACGTGATCAATTTGATTTTTTGTTCTGTGATCTGGCGACAGCCAGGTGCCCTAATAAAAATCGAGGTGCTTAAATCTGGTACTGCTAACTACCATGTTCCTTGCAGCTGTAAAGTCTATCAGCCTCATACCATTGTCAGATGTTTTACTGGGAAGACTGAATTTCCCGACTGTTGGGCCAAAGATATTCTCCTTTCCAATTTTGGCATTAAAATCGCCTAGAACAATTTTAATGTCATGGGCAGGACAACGGTCATATGTTTCTTCTAAGTGCTTGTAGAATATATCTTTGGTCTGTTTGTCCTTGTCTTCAGTGGGAGCATGAGCGCAAATAAAGCTGATGTTGAAGAATTTTGCTTTTAATCGAATTGCAGCGAGTCTTTCATTCTCTGGGGTGAAGCTGGAGACCAGATGTTTTAACCTCCGACAAACTACAAATCCGCAACCAAACTCATGCTTTGTGTCATGGCAGCTATAATACAGTGCGTCACCTTTAGGTGTTGTTGTGACGCCAATTCCGTTCCATCGTATTTCCTGTATAGCAGTAATGTCAGCCTTGTACTTTTCAAGTACATCTGCCAAATGCGTAAACTGCACCTTCTCTATAAATAGTGCGTACATTCCAGGTGCAGATTCGTTAATCAGCAGAGCACTTCAGTATATATTCAATTTTTTTTTTTGCTTTACGGTTCCAGAGATATCGCGTTAAAAAAAAGTCGAATCGAATCGAAAAACTATGTGCAAAGAAATACTCATATTTTCTTTAATATTGGTCCAAATAAAAAAAACCTTTTTTCCACAGTGGTCATGGATGAAATTTTCGCGATTTATAATTTAAAATCAATTTTTGTCAATGATTGTACTATTCGATTTTCTTGAAAATTGTTTGTATTAATTACAAAATTTTTAATTCCTATTTGGTTGTGGATGCCCATTTTTAAACTTTCCAAGCTGAAGGTTTTGATCATCAATTTTGATAATTTATTGTCCAGCTGGTACAATAAAAGCTAAACCATTTTCAAAAATTTCCAAAAAAAAAAAGTACAAAACAAATGTTAAAAAAATCACTTTTTCATTTTTTGGTAAAATAACAAATGTTTCAAATGTTCAAGAAAAAGTAGTAATCATTCGAATTCCACTACCAAATAGAACTTAAAATGTTTGTAATTAAACGTAGTAGCAACATTTCAAGAAAATCGAAGAGTACTATCATTGATAAAAATTGATTTTAAATCGCGAAAATTGCAGCCAAGACCAATGTGCAAATATTTTTCTGTTTTTATTAGATTTCGGATAAAACAACAACAAAAATACAAAAACGTTTTTTTTCGGCTTGGACCAATATCAAATATGTTACGATCATTTCTTTGCACATAGTTTTTGCAAAATTCGACTTTTTCAAGGCGAGATACATCTGGAACCGTTAGTCAAAAGAAAAAATACTGAAATGTTTTGCTGATGAGCAGCATCAATAAACCAAAAAATAATGGAAGTCAAACACCACTTTTTGAAAAATGTCCGATTTCACTCAGAAATCCCAATAGATATAGAGTTTACGACGAATATTTCGATGTGTAACAAACGGAATAGCAAATTTATTTATACATTCCATGTTATAGTGAAGGGTATAAAAACACTTATCAAACACAACAAGCGTTCTATTACCTATGCAATGAAATTTCTGTTCATTGTATGACAATATGTATTTCAATCCTTAGGTTAATTCTCCACATGTTACAGGAATTCAATTACAGACTACCGCATAATAGAATCCACTCTATCAACAACCTGTCATTGTTTCTCGTGGATGATTAGATCTACTTAACCCATTGATTTCAACACTAACGCACTACAGTCGATCGTTGCCCCCACATACCAGATAATCGTTACGACCTAATGAGCCAGCGGTCATTTAGGCAAAGTTCAATACAATAGTGTCCCGCCAGTTAATAGTAGTCCATTAGCCTCAAACTTTAGCGCGTTCATGTATATCTAAGCAAATAGTTTACGTCGAACATTTACTGAATGTCTAAGTGTGGGACATGATGTTGTTGTTTATTTGAATGCTTGTAAAATAGTTCCGTAGCGAACGCGAGAACAAATAAAACAGCAAACGTTATGTGTCTGGTTTGGGACTGTCAGATATTAGTGTTTGGTTCTATGTTTGTAGCTGATGGCGTTTCTGTTGTTTTGATTTCCTTAAATGAGTGTTTTCCCCCCCGGAGTAGATTGTTGTGCACCACAGTGAACCAGTAGGAGAAACATATTGGGGATTTAAACTTTTTTAAATTTGTCTTATGTGAAACATTTTGAATTTTATAATTTTTTTCTGGAATGGTCTAAGGTGTTGTTTATATACAATGTTACGACAAATTCGACAGTTTCTCATATATGGGTCAACATATGAAAAAAAAACTGGGAAAATTACATACTTTGAGAGTTTGAAGACACTAGATGCCGTTTTTCGGTCCTATTTGCTCTACACTTAATTTATCCAGGACACTACGTAATTTTTTCTATCACGTCCTTGCTGGAACTTGATCTATATTCTGAAAAAATATTTTCAATCACACAACTCAAACGGACAGACTGACATGTGGATTGACGTGGCTATATTCTCTAAGAAGTTTTTTGGGATTTTAATACCAGTATTTGAATGATGAACATGTTTGATCATTATGAAAGTGTAAATACCCTCACTAGTCTTAAGGTTGAGGGTACAAAAATCTATTTACTGCCTTTGCTAGGGTCCACTTTTCTACAACTCCCCAGTTCTTGATTTTGAAGACTCAAATAAACCTTAAACTACAAAATAAATGGCTAAAAATGTTACTTTTTAAATTTACAAAAAAAAAATCTTGTATTGGCAGAGAAAAATAAGTTTATATTTCCATTATAATGACCTAATAATTATTCAATAAAAAACGTTACCTGTGAGCCACTGTCTCTATGAACCAGCAATGCGAAACGAAATTTGTAAACAAACTAAAATAAAACTAGAACCAATAACATGACTGGCAGTAATATCAACAATAACAACAAAAATAATAAAAACGTCACTTCGAAGTACTATGTAATTACGTCAATAGGAACAACAACAAAAGCTCTACAAATGTACATATAAACATATGTATGTATATCGTTAAAATCTTCATCCCAACAATACTATCTCTTACTAGAGATATAGTGCAACAACAGAGTGCTTTAGTTTGTCGTACTCGTATACAATACACGACATAAGACGTACGTATACGACCTAAACAACTTTTTTTTAGAACAAGTGCAAATCAAACACACACACAATTGAATAGGCAACGAAAGCTGAATGTGAGTACTGAGCGAAATAAAGTTGCCGGACACAATCGCTCTCACGCGCTGCTTCTCCGCCTGCAAATACGACACTTGGAATTCGCGTGGCAGCAGCAAATATTACGGAGTCAATGCTGGATCAATGAGCTGATTATTATTCGTTGAATTATCATCATTGCGATTAGGTTTCATAGGCCAGCCAACTGACCATTCATGTTGTGGAGTATAATTTATGTTCGCAAATAGTCCCTCTGTAAGCAAAAAGAAAAAACAAAACAATAACAAAAATTGTTTTTGCTTCAACAAAAACAATAGAGAACACAAAAAAACGTTTGTACATACCCCGCAAACATTTTTTAAGAGTTATTTCCCAATTCGGTCAGAATCTCTGCACTAGTTGCCGAATTTGTTACGAATTCATTCCGAATTTGTTGCAAAATTTTATGGACGTATCTAGCGAAATCAGAAAGTTTTCTAATATAAACTCGAAAACAATTCTGCTACTTTTGAACGGAGAAATTCAGTAATTTTTGAACGGAGAGAGATATTTTCAGCTTTCCTGTGAATTAAAATACGACCAGTTGCAGGGAAATTGATGGTCAAAATGTTGAGATTTTTTTTACTATTTTTCATCACAATATGAGTGTTTTTGTGTTTTTCCGATCCTCCTATACATTAAAAATAACCAAATCCCAATAAATAAACTGGAAAAATGATCGAGAATTTCTTTGGCACTACCTAAACTCGAGCAACTTCACTTGCAAAAAACCAAATCTTTCCCACTGCTATGCGTTCGTTGATTCTCAACGAAAAAACACATAACTTATTTCTTATTGCTTACTACAGCAATAAACAACATTTCGACGGTGCCCGGTCTCACAATTAGGAGGGTCGGCGTTTTTTACTTGGGATGAACGCATAGCAGTGGGAAAGATTTGGTTTTGTTTGCAAGTGAAGTTGCTCGAGTTTTGGTAGTGCCAAAGAAATTCTCGATCAGAGTGTTTCTTTGCGCACGTATCTATTTGCGCTAGCAATTGACACTTGGTTATAAAAAGTTTCTTGTTGAAAAACAAAAGAAACAAGGGAACTGATGAAGATCTGTGGCGAGGTCTGAAACTATAGTCTTCCCTGCCTTACCCCTTGGTAAACATCGCCAATTTTTCCCACTAATAAATTAAAGTTGTTTTAATAAAATATTAAAACAAAGACTATGAGATTAAGCCTGACTATCATTAACACAGTTGTATCTGAAAACAATGGTAAACGGAAATAGTGCTCAAACATTCGATATACTTTAATAAAAATCTGTAATTTGTATTGTATTTGTATAATAGTACCCTTAGCCTTAAGGTTAACTATAAAAATTTTAATCTCCACATATGTTTAACTAGTCCGCTACAGACTATTTGGAATCAATTTGGCCGAGTCCATCCGCTTTTCTCTCAGTCTGGTCGGCTTGGGCGCATGATAACACTAGAATGGGTAAACCGATTTGGTCCAAATTTTGGATCTCATACCCAACCAAATTTGAAGGAAGGGGTTCCATGCGATGACGTGATTTCATGGCATCTTTTGCATTGGTTCAAACGAAGTCGTGAAAGATCCGATCTTTTCATTAGCATTTGAACCAATGCAAAGGAAGTCGTGAGAGATCCGATCTTTTCATCAGCATTTGAACCCATTCCATCGACCCAATAGAGATGAATTTTGTGTTTTTATTTATACACATTTTTCTAAATATATAAGATAAATTATGTACAATAGGCTTGATGTTGTCGGAGACTCGAAATTATTACGAGCGTTGTTAAAACTGTCATCGTAATGATAATGTTTGGTGAAAATTACATGCCAAAGCATTGGTGAAAATGACATGTCAAAGCATTGGTGTAAATGACATGCTTTGGATCCACAAATGAATTGCATATTTTGGGGTCCACGCTCATATAAAATTTATTGATGAAGATGCTAAAAAGATGACATGCCAGATCACTTGCACCCATGACTGAATGGCATCTTTGGCATCGAACATTTTGCTGGGATAATAGCTATTCCATATTAGTGCACGCCTTCTGATAGATCCCATACAAAATTTCAAATATCCGATTTGACCGAAACTTTACAAATCGTAAAATGACTTCTAAACGTATATCAAGTACCAAGAAGGTTTATATGGGATAACATCTTTGGGTACTTTAATCACAAAACTTCAACATAAGTGCTGTTCGAGGATCCTATGGACATTTTGACCAAAGGGGCTCCTTGCGGTATATTGTACAGCGATATTTTACTTTTCGTGGAAGTCCATGCTTCCTGGCATAATGACCCAAAACCTCCATATCCTACTGTGGCCAACTAAAATGGCTGGTGGACGCGATAACTATAGAAAGGAATTATTCCGAAAATCGGATCCATTTCTAAAATTAACTATGTCAGTTCCTTCCTTCAGCTACCTTCTCCGCAAAAGTAAAACACTTTTGTGTATTCACCCAAATCAATTTTACTAGCAAAACTTAAGCCTTCACACAATGTCCAAGCAACTTTGTCTGGCTTGGAAATCGAACCGTTTTTAAAATGACAAAACTATGGTAGACGGAAATTCCTGAGTATTTCAGCTAAGTATAAGTTCTCTAAAAGAGTGTACTTAAAAACGTAATAGATATGTATAATAACTTCCGTGGTTCACTTCATCACGACTGTTTCCTTCGCCTAGGTGACACATTTATGTTATTTCCGCGATAATTTTTAGCAGCCTATAAATAAAAAAGGAGTAAACTAAAACGGGATGAAATGTGATTTGTTTCTTTCGATTCTGTCAGTTTATATTTATCTAAGAAATAGTTCATGTAAAAGTGATTAACCAACGAGATCCGTATTTAAATAGCGTCATAATACATCTATTCTGGATTTGAACGACAAGAAAGAATTGTCAAGTTATAGCCGTCAATAAATTGAGAAATACTTAGCATTATTAATGATAGTGAATATTGGAACTATAGATTATATAAAACTATTGGAAAAGAAAGTCAAAAATATTAACCACTGTTGGCATCCAGTTCACATTTAACACTCAACTAAATGGAAGTGCTTTTCAGATTGTGTATTATGGCTAGTCCAATAAAATAAAAATTTGAAATAAATTTTCTTCTTTTTATACCTCCAGCATTTATGCTAACTAGGGTATATACACTTTCCTACGGGAAATGAATGAATCCTATGGGATCCTTTGGGGTTCTCAATTGGGGATTTCAAGTCCAAAAAGAATTGTCCTCCCCCAGATCTTAACTTTCATTTTGTGTCACAGGGTATTCAGTAAGATTTCCCATAGAGACCACAGTGTCTTTAATAGAAAACAAGGATGATTTCTCATTAAAAACAAGATGAGAATACCAGTAGATCTTTGTGAGAAGACCAGTAAGAAATCTGACGAAAGAAGTTAAGTGTCCAATCTTAATTCGATCTCAGAGGATAGTAAATATCCTGTGTATTGTCATTTTACTTAGTATAATACATAATTTGCATATATATTTTCTTATACCTTTCTTTTAAAATAAATAATGATTTAAAAAATTGTTCTTGTTCCAAATTTAATGTTATATTTCTATAACGTGGAAAAAATTTGCCCGGAGTCGGAGTCGAGTTATTTTTTTCGACTCAGACTCCGACTCCAGCAAAATTGCTCGACTCCGACTCCGACTCCGACTCCGAAACCCTGCTTTGGATACAGGCTGAGCCCGGCTCGGATTTGAACCCACGTCCTTGAAAAACATATCAAAAAAATTTGTCATGCCGTGTTAGCGTTCAAAGCCAACTCATAACTTCAAAGTCAGCGCAAAAAGCGTTTGTCATGAAGAAAATACATTTCTGTGGCCAAGTATCCGCGTTAATGTACAAAAACACATTTGCATTGGAAAAAAGATAAGTTCTAGGACAGAGAAGCCACTACATAGTCGATACGTCCGAAGATTTGCTTTACCACCAATGAAACCAGGTAACGTAATTTGGTGACTATGTGGGTTCGAGTCCTTGGCTTTCCTTTTTCACTTGCAAATAATTTCAGATCATCAAGCTTAACTCTAAACGAGAAAATTAACAAAAATCATTAAAAAATGATCTTCGCCCTAAAAAGGCAAAATATCAAAAAATATAATATTTCTTCGAATATTAGATGAAATTCGAAGGTGTTACTTATTGGTCCACTCCTTCCGGTACCTCCCCCACAAAAAATCGAAAATTTTCGCTAAAATGGTACGCGCGATTTCTCATAGACGTAGCAACCGATTTGGTCCAAACTTTGGATCTCTAAATATTGTCGAAACATAGTTTATGTTCAAATTTGGGCCCTATCTGTCCAATCCTTGTGGTACCACCCAAACAAATGTTCAACATTTTTGTGTGGTTAAGGGTCTGTTCGAGGATCCTTTGGAAATTTTTGACGAAGGGTTTCCTAGTGGCCCTGTTTACAGCGATATTATGTTTTTTCGTAGGCTAGTGTGATAAAAGAAGCCCTATTTATCGTTATCCCCGCAAATTTTTGTGCTTCAATCCTATCCATACTTTTGTCGGTTCATACGCCCAAAATGTTGATAACACCCCTAAATATACATATGTTTTTTTTTTTTTTGGAAAAAGTATTTCAATCCCCACAGGCTGAGGGCATATCTCTGTCGGCAATGCCGACTGATCCTTTTTTACTTTTTTTATTTACATATGTGACCCCAAACTCACATCTCAAAGCAGTCTTCAAAAGGGAATTCAGTAAAACCTATTCCATAATTAAGTATGCCATTCGATGTACAAATACTAATATTTTTTTTAAACTAATATTTTTTAACAAAAAATAGACCACAGAATTTCAATCATTTTATTACAATTTATGCTATACCCAGTCAGCATTTTTTGAAAATTTTAATCAAATTCGAGTCTTTTTTGATCCCACTGCACGATTAAAAAGCTAGAATATGAGCTCATTTTCTGATCATAAATGACTCCTTTGTCGGTAGGAAAACATAACCTCAGGCGACTCTTCTAAACAAATCACAAATGAGTCTTTTTCGAGTCGTATTTCAATCATTTATTGGTGTTTTGTTGATTAATTTCGGACCCTTTTTCGAGTCTTTTTAGAGTCATGTTTATAATCATTTATGAGTCTTTAGGGAGTCATTTACGAGTCTTTTTGTTAGACGAAATAAATTAAAAAAATTTTCTTTTTATTCTTCTTTGTTTCTTTCCTTTGTTTTATAGTCTTTTCTGCTTTGTTATGTCTTTTAATTATCCTTTATGTTGCTTGGTGGTTAGTATACTGCTTCTTCATTTCACTTGGCAAAACCTGTTGTGTTGTGTTTGTCTGTACCTTTAATATTATACGTTACATTTATATCAAAATTTTGTAGAAAGTGTATATGAGAATTTCATTTTTTTATTTATAAATAATTACAATCAAATAAAAATAAAACAAAACAATCAGTTTTTAATCACCTAACTGTTCAAAATATGATCAGAGTATACATAATTATAATCACTTTTCAAACACCTGTATGACCCTTTTTTGATTAAGCATTTTTCAATCTTCCAAATGATCAAAATGTGACAATAAATAACAAAAAATTGTCACATTTTAAACACCTCAATGATTTATTTGTGATTGCTACACATTTGTTGTTGTATTTTAAATTGAACTCTTTTTAATCATTACAGGGAGTCACTTTCGAGTCCCTTTCTGATCACACAAGCGACTTAATCAATTTTTGATCACCAAAAGGACTCTAAAAAGACTCCTCAATGTGATTTTTGAAAAAACAGTCTTCTAAATGCTATCTGGGTAATAATAGTTCTCAGTAGCTAATATTTTATTTTTAGTCACCATTTGGAAGGATAGATGATAGATGAACAGATTAAATGTTAATAAATAAAATGCAAAGGTAACAGATATATTTATGCACAGTCACTGCATGCAGAGAATGAATAGCATTTTTTTAATAGACACGTGTAACAATATTAATTGCAATTATTAGTTCAAAGATTGTGTATGTATGTAAGTATTTAAATTAGATATAGGTTATGAAAAGCCATTAATCTATATTTTAGTCCAGTCAAAATAGACATTGAAATAGCAAAAATGCCCACAAAGCTGAGTTTTTGGTGGTGAACTAGGGTTTTCCATTAAAAGCAATATCCTAAAAGTCCCCATCAATGCCATGTGTGCAAAAACAATAATTCGAGTCAATGGTCAAAATTTAGTGATTTTTAAGGTTTTCGGATTTTTTTTTTTTTTTTTTTTTGAAAACGGTGGGTCTAGTCAAAAAGTGACTAGAGCAAATCTCCACATGTTTGGTATGAATAATTTTTTCCAAGAACCATTCTTGAGATATAGCGGTTCTAAAAACACATATATTATATGTACTTACAAGGGAACATCGCACATATTCAGGTGAAACGGCTAAAATAACCGCAGTAACCGGGTTTGTCTCCCCAAAAAATATATGTTTCCTTGAAGAGCGAAATTATACTTATCTTTAAAACAAAATTAGAACAAAATCGGAGTGTGTTTAGTAAAGTTATTCTATGTTAGAATCACTTTATGCAAAAATAGCCCATTTAACCCACATGCGTAATCGAAAGCCCAAAGTGAATGACCGCAACGAAAACCCTCCGATTTTTATAAGGTAGTGTTTGCCTTGCTGATTATGGAAATGTGCAATTTTCATGGGCGGTGGAACAGCGAACCGGATGCTGGTTATTTGACCCGGAAAGCCAGATTTAGAACCGATCCTACTGAACCGATTACTGTGGGTATGGTTTGAAAGCTTCTGGAAATACTTAACACATAAAGTTGTTATTTCAACCTGTCCCCCTCGTGATGTTCTTACGCGACTTACTTCTTCACATGTGTAATTTAACACTTATATCACGATATCTCAAGAATGGCGACTCCTAGTGAAAAGTCATAAGAATCGTTCTTATAGACAATTTTTAATCCTACAACTTTTACTTTAGTTGTTTTCTGATAGGACTTACCGTTTTTGAGAAAAATAAAAAAACTGAATAAGCCCACCAAAAATGACCTTTGACCCTGAATAAATTCGTTTGCACACATGGGATCGATGGGGACTTTTAGGGCGTTACTTCTAATGGCAAACCCAAGATTTCCACTAAAATTCAGCTTTGTCTATTTTGACTGGACTATTTACATAATACATAGTTGAGTAATGATGACTAACTGATTGATAACACTGGTCAACACGACTTTTGTTTCAACCGAAGTTGTTGTTGTTTCTAAATGAAATCGGCGAGCTATTTTCAAATCTGGTCACGGTTTTTCTCCATCAGCTCTTGTTCTTTTCGATTTTTAGGTTATGGGCGAATCGTGGGCGCTATGAACTTTATATTATATATTTGAATACAGGACTATATAGTAGACACCCTGAGCATATCCGGAATGCCATATGAAGTTCCTATGACTTCCCCCGATGACGTAATTACAGCTTAAAGTACTCAAAATATGCAATTTTTACAAAATTCATCGTATGTTTTCTATATTTTTTTTTTTTTTTTTGATATACACTCCACGACAGTAGAATAGAACACCTAAGTTTTTGTTAATGTTAGCTTATTTATCCCAAAACGAATGAATCTGCGTTTTTAATCTTGTGGGGATTTAAAGTCTACGACGTTCCGTTTCAAACACAAAAAAAATGTGTTTCTAGCTCTTCGCGAAATGATTTTCTGATCAATTTTCCGATAGTACTACGAAAAATAGGCATTTATTTTTGGTCATCAGGATAGAACAGTTACATTATTTTCGCGAATTTTTGAGATATTAACGCCGAATTTTCTTTCAGTCGATAAAGCAAGGCTTTCTTATCATTTTTACCAAAGAAATCCTTTAAATTATTCCGCGGGCACCGAAATAACAGCGTTAAAGGGTTTAAATTGACAGATATTTGAAACATCTCGGAATATCAATAGGAGTCGCTCAGTTTTGTCATATTTCTTCACAATAAGATAGAATATGACACAGACAACCTCGACGGATACAATCGAGTGCTTCGGATGCTGATAAGATGGAACATTATCAAAATAATTATGAAAAACGTCAAAATTTCTTATAAAAACCATGATGTTTTGTTCAATACAATGGGTTTTCCGCGAAAAAGTCTGCCGTTTAAAGGTTAGGAAATATGCTCCAGATTTGGAGGAAGATAATCTGATACGAAAACAACCGTTATTTTAATACACTGAGGAAAATTTTAGTACTTTTTAAAACAACATACGAAACCTAAAACTTCAATTTCAATGACTGTGTTTTCCCGCGAAAACGGGGCTTTTACATTTGCGAGTTCAGTTAAAAAAACAACTAATTCGTAAAATCCGGTATAGAGAGCATAACCTGGTCCATTTATATTGGAGCATAACACTGTTGATAACAGTCGCGGACACTGAAAAAAGAACACATATAAAACTCGAAGTCCAAAGGGTGTGTTCAATTTGAAAAATGTGCAAAAATTTCCTCAGTGTATTAAAATAGTGGTTGTTTTCATATCAGATTATTTTCCTCTAAATCTGGAGCATATTTCCTAACCTTTAAACGGCAGACTTTTTCGCGGAAAACCCATTTTATAGAACAAAACATCATGGTTTTTATAAGCAATTTTGACGTTTTTCATAATTATTTTGATAATGTTCCATCTTATCAGCATCCGAAGCACTCGATTGTATCCGTCGAGGTTGTCTGTGTCATATTCTATCTTGTTGTGAAGAAATATGACAAAACTGCGCGACTCCTATTGATATTCCGAGATGTTTCAAATATATGTCAATTTAAACCCTTTAACGCTGTTATTTCGGTGCCCGCGGAATAATTTAAAGGTTTTCTTTGGTAAAAGTGATAAGAAAGCCTTGCTTTATCGACTGAAAGAAAACACATTTTTTTCTGTGTTTGATACGGAACATCATAGACTTTAAATCCCCACAAGATTAAAAACGCAGATTCATTCGTTTTGGGATAAATAAGCTAACATTAACAAAAACTTAGGTGTTCTATTCTACTGACGTGGAGTGTATATTCGCCATAGTTATTTCAAAAAACTTTTTGTATCGAACGTATAACATCTTCTTAATATATTAGTGTCGAAAACCCCGCAAAAAATGTTTGTTTGTATCCGACAATAACGAAATTCTGAGTAAAACAAGTAAAAAAGTATCAGTCGGTTTTGCCGACAGAGATATGCCCTCAGCCTGTGTATATTGAAACAACTTTTTTCCCAAAATACGTGTGTATTTAGGGGGTTTTAAAAATTTTGGGCGTTTGAACCGACAAAAATGTTGATTAGGATTAAAGATCAAAAGTTTTGCGTAGAAGATACTAAAAGGAATGGATAGACATTGACCGTTATAGAAGTGGATCTCCAGCCATAACATATGGTGCCATAGGGGGTTTTTACACTCTTCAGGCTGTTTGCTCAAGAAGTATGGACTTGCCCCTAAAAAAACTTTTACCATCGTAATTGAGGCAACGAATGCAAGTTGTCTCAACAAAAATCAAAGTGATTCCATAGCAGGTCTTAAAGTGAACTTATCCGAAATTTTGTGTGGGAGGTACGGGATGGAGTGGACAAATATAGTCCATATTTGAACCTGATCTATATCTGGTAGATGTATTAGGATGTGTAAAGTATAGACCAATTTGGCAACTACCTTCAAGAGTTACCGTACGAACAATTTTTCCGAACATTTTGGAACTGTTGTGGGGGAGGTACCTGAAAGAGTGGACCGATATGGCTTATCTTCAAACTCAAACTATGTTTGGACAAAATATTACTAAGGCCAAATTTTGGACCGAATCGGCAGTTCCGTTCGAGAGTTATCTTGCGCTTCAACCACCTCACACGGTGTCATAGGGTTTTTTTGCAACTTTTAGGCTATTCTCTCGGGAAGTATGGTTTTGCCCCTGCTGAAACTTGTACCGTCGTATGGAGGGCAGTGAATACAAGCTGCTAAAACAAAAATCAAAGCGATTCGAGAGCTGGCCCTAAACTGAACTTTTCCGAAATTTTGTGGGGAGTACCGGAAGGAGTGGACCGATATAGCCCATCTTCGAACTTAAACTAAGTTTGGGTAAAATATTACGAAAGCCAAAATTTGAACCGAATCGGTTTATCCGTTCGAGAGTTATCGTGCGCTCCAGCCAGCCAGACAGACAGACGGACGGACATTGCTCAATCGACTCCAAATTGTCTGAAACACATTTCGTCCAAACATACTTGGGGTCTAAAACCATTATTTCGATGAGGCACATTTTGCCCGTATGAAAGTGTATATACCCTTCATAGCCTAAAGGCTGAGGGTATAACTAGTAAAAACCGATTTTGAGCTATATCTCAAGAACAAGAGCTGATGAAGAAAACCCCTGACCAGATTTGAAAATAGCTCGCCGATTTCATTTAGAAACAACAACAACTTCGGTTGAAACATTCAACTTTTTCAATTTTGTTGAGCAGTGTAATCAACGGCTGAAGCTAGAATCTTGAAATTTTGGCTTTGGGTCACTATTTGTCGAAAGTTGTCTCAGATAAGGCTGGGTTTTTGAAAATTCGAGCACGATTACAGTTGATTCACTTTTTCCACTCCGACTGAGCACCTCCAAAACATGTGTTTTGAACGCTTTTAAAGCATCTTCTTGTGAAGAAAATCTTGGATTAGGCCTTTTTTCATGATACGCTGGAATCAAATGAAAATCCAATGACTTCAGAACTGTACGGTGGATACAGGCACTGCACAGTGGTTCCGCCCGTGGACAAAAATCGAAAAATTGATGGCTACAAATTTTATTGCGATTGAAATAAATATTCTCTAAACATATCAAATTTTTAACATCCAGCCTTATTTTTGTAAATTTACAGCGGTTTATACGCCAAGTTAAATCGAAGAAGTTGTGATTTGTATGTGAGGCATTAAAAACATCCTCAAAGCATTCGTAGGTTATGAGTAAAATTATAAAAAATTGGAGTGGTCAATGTGCAATTTTCAAAATGAAACTTATAGGTGATGGCATTGGCAATGTTTTTACGAAAAAACAAATTCATAATTCGTTTTCTAACTTCAATAAAAATAAATTCTTAATAAATGACTTTTTCTGCAATTTTTAATATAATTACAATTAATTTATGTTGAGTTTTACTAATGTTGTGAGCATTTGTGAGTCTCGTAATTTTTTTTTTAGTTTACGATTAAAAAAAGTCCAGCTGCCCCATCTGCCACCCGCAAAGTTATTCCTCTTACACCACGCCCGTAAAATCGTCAAAATTCCGAAAATCGGGAGGTACGTTTATATGGGAGCTATACCTAAACTTGGACCTTTACTGTACATTTTTAGCAAGGAGGTATTTTGCTCACTCAGAACTCAAAATGCAAAATTACAGCCAAATCGGTTGGAAAATGTGGGTAAAATCGTCAAAATTTCGAAAATCGGGAGGTACGTTTATATGGGGGCTATACTTAAACGTAGACCTATATTGAATATTTTTTCCAAGGAGGTAGTTTATTCACTCAGAACTCAAAATCCAACATCCAAATCGGTTGGTTAATTTGGCTAAAATCGTCAAAATACCACAAATCGGGCGGTACCTTTCTATGGGAGCTATACCCAAATATGGACCTACATCCACTAAAAATGGTTTTCTATTTTGTTGGCTTGTTATAAACCTACGTTTAAAATTTGGAGGCGGTAGCTCAATTAGAACTATTTTTGGCACTCTTTTCCATACAAGTGGGACCACTGTGCACTGGTTTGATTCGATGTATGAGAGCTCGCATTGTCATTATTTAGAATGATTCGTCTTCTCTTGTTCGTTTTTCGAATTTATCAGGAGACATCAGGCAAACACATTGTAGTGTACCACTGAGAATTATCCGTCCTAAATTTCTCAAGCCGTATAGTCGCCACACGGTCAGTTTTGCAAAAGACACAGGCGACCTTTTGCTTCGAAATGCTTCTTACATGAACAACTTTCGTTGGATTTGGCTCGCTTTCGAAGACCCAAACCGTCGATTTCTGTTTGGTTTCGGTTTCGGATCTAACGAGAAAATGTCATTTTTGTGGCCAGGTGTTTACACAATATCAAATGTTAGTAGGCGGAACACATGCCCAAGGTTGCCTCTATCTTACGGTATTCAACGCGGCGATCTTGCATTATCCGTTCACGCACGACTTAAGTTTGCCTGGCACCACGGCCGTTTTTGGACTACCCACACGACCTTATCTTAGAAACGAATTGAAACTTGGCCTTGCTGACTTTAGCAATATTGAAGCCCCAAACTAGTCGAACTTATCTGTTGAAGAGTCCACATAAGAAAAACTCCTTTTACGGAATCAAAATCGATCAAACATAGACAATTTTACATAATTTCAGGAATTCTGGTCGGTATCAGCTAAACTATTGGGAGTTGAACCAAATAACTGTTACAACGCGTATTTCAAACACTGTTCACACCAACAGTTTATCTCGCATTTGGGATTTCACCACATTATTGACATATTTATTGAATTGCCACTGAAAAATATACTAAAAACGTGATTGAGACATTTCACAGCAATGGCATGTTCCGAATAGTTGTGTATTACATTCCACTGAATATTTCTCCATAAAAAAGTATTAAGAAAAATATTAACGGTTTTGAAGATATGGTGCGAAATGTATAGAAACTATGGTATTTTTAGATATATTACCGATTCTCTGAGATTGTCCAATACTTATGTATGTATACTACGCTTCATTCTAATAAAAAATTTTATTTTTGAACAGAGAACGGTTGAAGAGAGAAAGTTTCAAAATGAGAATTTAACAGATTTAAGATACAGGGGCACAGAAAAAGTGGCACCCTTCTCGTTCATATCCCGAATTACCCATAAACTGGAAAATCATCATGTTGAAACTGGCCATGTCTGTCCTTCGATAACATATATCGACCTTTTTGTAGAAAATTAACTTATGTTTTGAACGAATTTCGGTAAAATAAACTGTTTTAGCCCGATTCACCGATGGGTTTCTTAACATAATCATTTGAGCCGAAGCTGTGGTCGTTTTAATGTAAAAGAATAGGAAAAAGTCGTTGAAGGAAACGAGTTTTTTAAGTCAATTTTCAATTAGGGGCTTTACAATACAATGTGGAGTATAATGTTCACAGAAGAAGTTAAAGAATACACTTCAGAGATGAAGTTTCTAATGTGTGATTTTTTAATATAACCACTGCATCAATCTCAAACGGATGCTGACATTTTGAAGACTGAAAAATTGGGTTTTTTGAATTTTTGCTCTAATAGGGACACGCAACTGTACTCGTTTAAAAACTGATTATGAGATTGTAGTACTCGCGATTACGCATTTTTTTATGTATAACTCGGGCGTGTAGCCTTCAAAGGTTCACAACAATCTCAGATTAAAGTCGAAATTTTTGTGCGTATTTTTTTCTAAAAAAAAGTTTTTTGGATTCAAAATTTACAAATGTCATTCGATTTCAGTGGAAACCCGCGTGAATTTAGTTTTTTTACGTTCTGAATCTAACAAGATTTTGCGCGTCCAAATCCGTCCACTAGATCGGCGGATATAATACCCCTCAAATTTCGAAAATCTGCTAAAAATGTTTTTGAAAATTGCGCGCATTGAAACGCGTTTTGGAAGTGTAATTTTTGTGAAATAAATAGAGCTATATGCCTGTTTAAAATGTGCGAAAACGTATATTTCAAAACTATCGCTAATCCGGAGATATAACCGATTTTTTCTAAAAATAGTGTGTGATGCTACATCCACGGTTCTTTATGGATCGCACTGAAACGACATGGAATGGTGTATTTTTTAATGATGACCATTGAAATCGGATGCGCATAAAATGCAAATGTACTTCGTGGAAATTATGGGCATTTTACTGTTTTTTTCACCCTAATATGCAACATCGTGGCCGCCAAATAGAATTTCACAAACTGTACATCAAACAAAAGCGATTGATTCGCTGTGCTGGAAAATCGGATGCGCATCACGTCATTTTCACTATTACGCGGTTTGTATGCGTTCCAAATGTTGTAACATTCAATATAACATTATTTTAATGTTATGCTACAATTGGAATTCCTTGTGATTTAATATAATGTTCTAAAAATATTCGCCAATAGGAAAACTATAAGCGAAAAATTTGTTGCAACGGAATATCTTCATTATTGCGTGAAATTTGGACGAAAATGACGAAGAACTCAAACATTTTTTCTTCAACCTTTCCTGTAAAACCATAAAAAAATTAGAATAACATGATTTTTATTTTTTTAGTCATATTATCTTTGTATTTTTGCAAATAACATGAATACTATAGCTCCAAACTTCCCGACTTAGGTTTAATTTTATTCCTCACAATGTCTGGGTGCTGCTATAATTTTTTATATATTTTTTTTGTAAATATAAGCGCTGTTGTTTCAAAAATATATTTGTAAATACGTGAAATTATTAAACAAATTTAGTTTTTCGCGAATCCATTGAAACTTTTCGAATTTTTTTTGCATCATCGCAAAGGGTGAGAATTCAGTTAACGAAAATACGATATAACAGCTTAATATATTAAGCCGCGATTTTTTTAGAATTTTTTCTAATTAGCATAATTAAAACGGTCATATCATTTGCGCGCAACGAGGAAAATTGGTAACGAAAACAGATTTGGAATGACGATTTTTGTCTTAATCTATGTACCAAAAATCATAGATGTAGTATCAATTTTTTTTTTGATTTTTTTGAAATGGAAAAGACAATTTTAGAAATTTTTGCTGATATGTACATTAGGGATATAACTTTTTGCACTTTTTTGCAAATATCAAAAATACCACCACATAGCCGTATAGAGCATGAAAAACTATTATGAAAAAAGTGTAATTTTTTCTCTATCGCGAAAAAAGTTTCCGCACCAAATGCATTGAAGTTCAGTAATGCATTTTTTAATTTTAGCTGTTATGACTACATATTTGCTTTTAATTAAATGTTTTATTTTTTTGTAATCTAATTTAAAATCATTACCAAAGCGTTCTGGACCAATTTGTTCTCAATTCGCGCCATTTCGGAGCATTTTAGGAACTTTTGACACTATTGCAATTTTTGTTTTTTCTTTATAAACTCGTGAATTTTATGTTTATATTTTTTGTACCTATCGGACAAGAGAATATGGTGTCATTTGCAACAAATTCGCGAAAGTTACAGACAGTTTTTAATGACTTTGCCTGTTTGAATTGTTTTTTGTCTATGAATATTTATTCAAACAAAGCAAATTTAAAATTATAAGTAGAAAAAATATCAAAAGAGTTTTAGTAATTACAGTCGGAGCGGAAACTTTTTTCGTCGAATCGATCTTAGAAACGCGTTTTCATTATTAGGACAAAATTCCCCAAGTGGTACTGGTGGTACAAAGTCTACAAAAACAGCCTGTAACTTTCGCGACTTCGTTGCAAATGACCCCATATTCTTTTGTCCGGTTGGTACAAAAAATATAAACATAAAATTCACGAGTTTATAAAGAAAAAGCAAAAATTGCAATAGTATCAAAAGTTCCTAATATGCTTCGAAATGGCGCGATTTGAGAACAAATTGGTCCAGAACGCTTTGATAATGATTTTAAATTAGATTACAAAAAAATAAAAATTTTGATTAAAAGCAAATTTGTTGTCATAACAGCTAAAATTAAAAAATTCATTACTGAACTTCAATGCATTTGGTGCGGAAACTTTTTTCGCGATAGAGAAAAAATGACGCCGTATTTGATAATAGTTTTCCATGCTCTACACGGTTATGTGGTGGTATTTTTTTTGGTTATAGCCCTAATGTACATATGTATACTACGCTTCATTCTAATTAAAAATTTTATTTTTGAACAGAGAACGGTTGAAAAGAGAAAGTTGCAAAATGAGAATTTACCAGATTTGGGATAATGGGGCACCCCAAATTTGGCACCTTTCTCGTTCATATCCCGAATTACCCATAAACTGGAAATTCGTCCTGTTGAAGCTGGCCATGCTTGACCTTCGATTACATATATGTACATATTCGTATTTGTCAATATATGTACATGGGTTGTTTTTGTATCTACAAATTGTTTACACATAAATACGCAGAAGCATTTTATGAGAAATTGCATAGCCTTAATTTTACTAAATGATTAAGTTTTCATTATTTATTGTTTAGCTGACCAACAGCAAAGCCCTACCAGTCATGGTGTGGATCTACGGAGGAGGTTTCCAATTTGGAGAAGCGTCTCGTGATATTTATGCTCCCGCCTATTTTATGCAACGTGATGTGGTACAGTTAACATTTGTCTATCGCTTAGGTGTTTTTGGTGAGTAACCCATCCTATATTCTGCAATTCTTATGAGATGATAATATCAACATTTTCTCCTAACCCTGCGTTTACAAATGACAGGACAGTTGACTTCATGTATTGATTGTCAAAATCCCACAACTTGCCTGTGTGACGTAGGCGGCCCGACAACTGCAAAAACAGTTTTAAAATTTTGAATGAAAATCGTCGATTTCTTTTTGTTTTCCGTTCACATATTTTGTTTACGTCCATGTTCTTTTGTTTTCAACACATTTCAATTATTATTTCACCTGTTTTTACAAAAATGCCAAAAATTTGTCTTCCTTACTGTCTGTGAAAAAATGATGGACAGCTGGGAGACAAACGACAAATGTATGTATGTGTTAGTAAATCAGAGTTGTATTTGAAGACAAACTGTCTGGTGTAAACGCCTAGTAAGGTTTTTGAGCCTTGATGATCCTGATTTGCAAATTCCTGGCAATGTCGGCTTAAAAGTTCAAACCATGGCCAATGGTCAAAGAGAACATACACAATATCAATGGTGAACCAAGTAACATTAGTGTAAGTTCTGGTGGCGCTTCAACCACGTACAATGGGTTTGTTCCACATAGCAATTGCACAATCTGGAACCCCAATCGCTGGGCTTTAACAATGACAAAAGTATCGCATGGCTTGTCACATTGGTTACAAGGCAACGGTTCATCGATACTTGGCCAAACAACGTCGCCGACGCGTGGTGTTAAAAGATAGGTCGTTGCTAACAAAAGAAGAACAATTTATTAATCTGCTCTTTGCCTTTGGTCCTGCCATTGAACCCTATGAATCTGAGGAGTGTGTTATAAATGGAGCAGTATAGGGGATGCTTTCATCTCCTGGACTATGATGTACCAATGAAATAAGGCATCCTTACATAGTTAACGAGTTAAGTGATTTTATGAATTTACTACCGGATGACCTGAAGAATGCCTACAATAACAAAAGCAATGGGTCTGAAATTGAGAAAATTATATTTTGGCGATAAGAATCCTCATGCCAAGAATACCATTTCTGAATTTCTGCACCTTATGACTGAACGAACTTTTTGGCATGGCATTCATCGGGCGATTAAAGCTCGTACGGCTTATGCCGGAGAAACACCCACCTACTACTATCGATTTGATTTTGATTCGAAATTCTTTAATCATTTTCGTAATCTGAAATGTGGTCGTTCTGTTAAGGGCGTCTGTCACGCCGATGAGATATCGTATTTGTTTTACAACATCAATGCCGAGAAATTATCACCAACAACGAGAGAATACAAATGCATTCAACGCATGGTGGGTATGTGGTACAATTTTGCCCTCTCCTCCAATCCAAACTGCAAGGAAGTTGCACCAACCAAATGGGAACCAGTTAATGTTGGAAGTGATCTGAGGAAACCATTAAAACTGCTGAACATAAATGACGAAATCCCGTTTATGTATGTACCAATCAACGATAAGTTGAGTGTGTGGGATAGTCTTTACACCAAAGAATATTTGTATTAAAAATGTAATTCTAAGATAAAGGGAAAATAATTTACCAAGAAGTGTTTTCGTAAGACACGCCGTTCGGACTCGATGATGAACAATAGGACCTATTTCATTGAGCTAATATGAATCGGGGTGCACTCATTGATATGAGAGAAATCTCCTTTCTCCCTTCTCGGATGTTTGTGGAACAATTATTATTATTATTTTTATACACAATGACACCTCCAAAATCCAAAACGTGGACCTTGGTTCTACTTAGTAAGAACTCAAAATATCAATATTTGCGAAATAAGTAGGCAAATATGGCTATAACGTTACAAATACTCGCATTGCATTTGATTTAGGTTACATAAAAGAGGTTCTAAAGAAAATTTGGTCTGGGAACCCAATATCCATCTGTGGTTTTCTACTATTCGGTTAATACTATCATCCCCACTTGTAATTTCCAACCCCCAGGCCATAAACCAAAAATTGTTACACAGTGCTATTAGTCGTGCATAACGGTGCTCGTTGAATTATCATCATTGTGATTAAATTTCGTAGGCCGGCAAACGGACCATTCATGTTATGGAGTAAAATTAATGTTCCCAAATAGTCCCTCTCCTCTGTAAGCAAAAAGAAAAGTAAACCAAAAAAAGAACAAATCAAAACAATAACAAAAATTGTTTGTGTTTCAACAAAAGCGATAAAGAACACAACAAACTTTTGTATATATTTACAAACAAACGCTGATATGTGTGAGTGTGGCATATTTCCACACACATACACATGAACACACATTCACTTGACTATATAAATAATAATGGATTAAACTGAAGCGGAATGAAATGCGATTTTTTTTTGTTCGGTTCTGTCCGTTTACATTTTCTCTAAAAAGCAGTCCATTTAAAAGTGATTAACCAACGAGGTGTGTGTTTAAATAGCGGCATACTACATCTATTCTAGATACGGATGAAAAGGAAATATTGCCAAATCTGCAGTCGCCACTAAATTAAAAGATAATTTACACACAAAATGGATATGAATATTGGAACAATTGATCTTATAAAACTTCTAGGAAAGTAAGTCAAGAACAAAAGTGTAGTAAAAATTGCGGTGGAATATTTAACACTGGGGAAATTTAGTTGACGTTAACCGCTTAACTAAATGAAAGTGAATTTACAGTTTGTGTATTGTGGTAGGTAGAATGGAAATGAACAGATAAAGTGATATATACAATGACAATTTCTGCAGTGTTCCTCCTCATAGTAACGCACTGTATCTACAATTTATTTTTGAACACAGTAATTGTTCCCTGTACGTTCGTTATGAAGTAATCAAGATTTACGCAGCTGATTCATAAATTTCGATAGAGTATAGGAACAGTTTAATTTGGAGATAATACAATATTTCATGGTGATATTTAATGCAACCGGGCATTTATCTTATGGTCATTAGTATGCTATGATTTTGTCACTATTTTCCCAACATTCTCCTTTATTAGCTGTTTCCAAATATTCTTCGAAATCACGGGAATACAACAAAATATTAAATTTCTTACTATTGAGAGATATTTTTTTTTCAAATAGACGGTGCAAAGAACTGTAAAATCGTATTAGTTTAGGGTTTTCGTTCCAAAAGTAAGAAACGAAATTTCCAACATTTATACTTTAAATTGTGTGTCACAATAAAGATTTTTAATTTCGGTATTACTGCTGATAACTAATCATGTAGAACATAGTTCTAATATTATCAGTTATGCTTTTTTAGCTGTGTATATGTACATAATATGTATGTACGTGATAAGGCTTGAGTTTAATAAACTGCATTCATTATACCTTTAATCACACAATATAGACCGCACCGCATATAATGCAGACAAGTGAACTATTATCAGCAAATTTGGCGTTGTTTTATACGATAATCGTCAAACACCTCAAAATTTTTCGTTTGAGTAACACTTGTCTACATTGTTCTTGAATCTAAATGTTATATATGGAATGTTTTTATGTACAATTAATCATTGACAATTAAGCTTACAGTTAAATCAAGAATAATTACAGAAGAAGCAAGAGCATTAGCTACCAATGTCATTAGCTTCTCAATATTATGTTTTACAATAAACTCTAACATATCAGCTCTAATATTTAAATTATTATACAGCACCTGACTAGCTTTGAAATACTTACATATGGTTTTACCGTGAGTTGAAACCCACAGGCCCTTTGTCGATATTTATTGTGCTTACCAGACATTTAATTTGTTCGCTGTGGAATTTTTAGAGTCCCTAATGTCTGGCATTATCTCAAGAACTATGTGCTTCACAACAAAAAAAAGTATTTTTGTGATAAAGACCCAAAGTGGTAAAAACAATCAATTTTTCCGATCGACTTGAATTTTTTTGGCCATACTCTAAGCTACGTGTACTTCAAAATACACTGAAAAAACAAAAGTATGAATTTTTTACTAATTCCGTTTTTAATTTTTTGTCCATAATTTGAACGCACCTCTTTTAAAGGGAATGGACACATTTTTGTATTCATGTACACAATACTATAATTGTAATAATAATTGTTCCACAAACATCCCAGGCGGTACAGGGGAGACTTCACTCATATCAATGAGTGCACCCCGATTCACATTAGCCCAATGATATGGGACCTACTGTTTATCGCCGAGTCCAAACGGCGTGTCTAAGACACCACTTATAGAGAAGTTGTACAAGGCTGAAATACTCAGAAAATGTCGCCAACATTACTAAGGGGTATTTTGCCACCTTTGAAAAGTGTTTGATGTTGACTGGCCGGGGAAACGAACCGACGACCGTAAGCGTGCAAGGCGGGTGTGCATACCGTTGCACCACGGTGGCACCCACAATAGTATTTTTTGCAAAAGTATGAATGCTTTTCTAATATACATTTTCTAGTTTCCCCTACATTACCCATTATTTTTTTTCTGGCACAATCCGGTTTTTGTGCTATGCCTATAACGATTTTGTGGTTTTGCTTCTATTGTTTTTGTCTTTCCTCCCCTCCATCGTATCTACACACACATTGACTTCGTGTCAACAAAGCACAACAGCCTAAACCAGTGAAAGGCATTGTGACTCACAAGAGCCCAGCAAAAATCCTCATTACAAATCTCCTTTCCCACCCATTATTTTAACAAGGGCATGTCGCGCGATATATCTGGTTATTTTGTAACCACTGAACAAAGTAGATGGTAACCACTGAAACAAGTAGATTCTGACTACTTATTTCAGTGGTTACAAAATAACCAGATATAATGGATGGGAAAGGAGGTTTGTAATGAGGATTTTTGCTGGGAGAGACCATGTGCTCTATGTGAGCGTAAATTGGTAATCGCTCACAGCCTGTGTAGATGCTAACACGTTGTGAGCATCAACAAACTTACGCTCATTGAGAGCACAAGGGAGAACCAAAAAATGTATCTGCCTTACTCTGGCCTAAACAACCACCACTACCGCACTAACAAACCAAACACGTATAGATTTCGTTTGTTGTCGGAAAATCAATAGCATTATTTCGCATATACCATTTTTGAATTTCTTTAATATAAATGCAACATCTAATAACTCAAGCTAGTTCCGATGGACTCAATATGTATGTACATATGGTTTACATTGTTCTGCTTTACAGGATACATAATTCATTAGGAAAAATCAATTAGAAAGAGAAACGTTTAAAGAACAATAATTAACAAAAGTAAATAAAACAAGTAAGAAAAGCGTTAAGTTCGGTCGGGCCGAACTTTTTATACCCTCCACCACAAATTTCAGCCATTTCGGTGGATTAATGTGGCCACAACCTTCAAAATACCGAAATTCGGAAGGTACCGTTCTATGGGGGCTATATGATAGCGTGGACCTATACCTACAAATTTCTGGGGGAATGTTTTATACCCCCAACGAAGACTAAATACCAAATTTCAGCCATCTCAGTGCGATAATGAGGCTAAAACGTTCAAAATATCGAAAATCGGGAGATATTGTATTATGGGGGCTATATCAACACGTGGACCTATATAAACATTTTATGGTAGAAATGTTTCTTAGCCTCTGGAAACACAAAATACAAAGTTACAACCGATTCTTTGGTCAAATGAGTCTAATACATTCAAAATATATTAAAATTACGCGTACTTTTAAGGGGCCTTCTGTGGGGGCTATACCAAAACGTGGACCTATATAACCCAACTTTGGTAGGAATGTTTTCTGGCCTCTGAAGACACAAAATACCAAATTATAACCAATTCGGTGGTAAAATGGGCCAAATATCTTAAAAATTCCTTAAAACGACGACGCGTCATTTTGTATGGGGGCTATACGAAAGCGTGGACCTACATAGCCCGCTTTCAATACCAAAAGTCCTACGAAAATATAACATATTTTCCCAAATTTTCATCAACCTACTTCCATCCGTTCGAACGCTAGAGTGATTTCCACAGACGGACAGACGGACGGACATGGCTATATCGATGTAGAATTGCACGCTGATCAAGAATATATATACTTTGTGGGGTCTACAATAATTATTTCGAGTAGTTACAAACGTAGTGACAAACTTAATATACCCCATCCTATGGTGGAGGGTATAAAAATCTATTTTCAAAATTAAATAAAAAAAATATAGAAAAAATTAATTTATAAAAAATATAAACAGAAGGAACAGGTAAAAATTAAAAAGTACAAACGTGGATACTGGGGACAAAGAATTATAAAGAAAATTCATTATAAAGAAAATACTTTGTGTGAGCTTTTTGTTTTAAATAATGATTTGTTATAGAGATTTATTCGTTACATATTAGGTCATCTAAATATATATGTACATAATGGTTATTACTTTTTTTCCAAGTTTTTATCCCTGTATCATATTTTGATGATATTTTATCTAAATTTAGGTAAAATCTTAATTATAAGGTGATACAATAAAAAATTGTTTTTTTCAGACAATTTTTTTTAAAGTTTCTGTAAGCAAATACATAACTGAAAACTAACTTTAAGACAACACGACATAACCTTTTGTTTCTCACTAATTATACCCTCAGCCTTTAGGCTAACGAGGATATACGCACTTTGATACGACCAAAAATGTGCCTCATCGAAATAACGGTTTTAGAGCCCAAGTATGTTTGGACGAAATTCGCATCAGACAATTTTGAGTCCGTGCGTCTGTTTGTTTAGCTGGCTGGTGTGCACGATAACTCTCAAACGGATGAGCCGATCTTGGGTATCGTAATATTTTGTCCAAACATAGTTTAAGTTCGAAGAAGGGCCTTATCGGTCCACTCCTTCGGGTACCTCCCCCGCAAAAGTTCAACATTTTTCTATAAAAAGGTGTGGGCGATAACAATCGATTTGGTCCAACATTTGGATATAGTATTATTCTTTCCATATACAGATTGGGTTCGAATATGGACGATATCGGCCCACTCCTTCGGGTAACTCCCACACAATATCCGAATGAAGTGAATTTTAATAGCTCATCTCGGATTTTTTCAGCAGGTTGTCCATGCGGTCATCTTTACAACGGTACAATTTTTTTCGGGGGCAAGTACACACTTCCTGAAATAATGCCCTAAGAGCACGAACTGAAATGGGAAATCCGAAGAGAGCAGCTGATTTGGTCAAAACTTTGCACAACCTATTATTCCTTCCTGATATAGATCAGGTTGAACATGGATATCGGTCCACTCCTTTTGTAGCTCCCACACATAATTAGGAAAAAGTGAAGTTTAAGAGCTCCTCTCGGATCGTTTTGAATTTTTTTCAATAAGTGGTCCTAGATGCTCCCTTCACAACGGTAAAACTTTTGTTGGTGTAAGTCCATACTTGCTGATATAATGGCCCAAAAACCCTGCCATCAAGGTCTACATAGTATGCAAAATAACTCTCAAATATTTCAAAAATGTTTTCCAAAATATTAAAGCAATTTAATATTTTAAGTGTTTTTAAATTTAAAATGGGGACGCAATTAAATGGTAATAAACGGCAAGCGTTTTATTTGAGAGATCCCATCATGAAGAAGAAAATACTTATTGAGGCTAAGAGAAAAATGATTTACTCGTTTTTATTTATAAATAAAACTCTGTAACTTAATTTTTTAAAATTATTTTTATTTTTAATTTTTTAGCTAATAGACTTTACAATTCTGAACAACCTCCTCCGAACTTCCGAACAACCTCCATCAAACCTCAGAACAACCTTCTCTGAACATTCCCCTTTCAACTACAATAAAAGGAATCCCATAACCATTACAGCTAATTTAATCCAATATGTAGATAAAAACTTCAAAATACCTGAAGTCGTTTACAACCGATTCGGACTAAAAATGAAGATAAATTTCTCAAAATATTTGAAATCGGGTGGTACCGCTATATGGGGGCTATAGGAAAAAATGTACGCATAATAGTTTTGGGTTTACATTCATGTATTGTCATCCAAATCTGAAAAGTGTGCAAAGTTTTAGTTCGATTGGTCAACTGCAACTGTGTGGAAAATAAGTTAATGGATTTGAACTAAACAGACACCAAAGCAAGTTAAACAAAACACTGTAATAAAAAAGGTCAAACCCAAATGAAGCCAGTACTCTACACCACTGTGGACATGCATAACTTATTAATATATATTATATATACATATATTTTTTCTAGACCGAATTCAGTCACACATTCGGAAATCGGACAGCAAATACATGAAATCGGCTGGAAATATATATGGGAGCTATATGCAAACCGGATAATAAATGCGACCTGTACGTTGCGAACGGACGGACGGACGGTCATGCATAAATCGACTCAGAAAGTGATTCTATGTATATCCCCAAAAGGAATTACGGGTCTATCTCGTTTCTTTATGCATGTTGCATACAAATGCTCGAAGACATAAACCCCTCACCATAGTCTGGTGTTGGGTATAAAACTATAAATATAATTTTTTTTAATGTAAAAAAATTTTCTTTTGTTTTTCATAAAACTAGCACAGCGTTTTGTTAAATAACTAATTATAATTCATTTATGAATCTTCAAAAATCAATTCAGAGATCCTATATATTTTTATATAACAATATTGGTTACGACATTTTTTGTTTTCACCTGCTGCATCGAAGTGTTTTTAAAAATTAAGTACAAATAAAAAGATTATAAAATAATCTTTTGACAAATTTTCTACTACTGAACCACTTTATTATACGTGATACTTCCTGTAGCTATAATTACATGTTTAATACCTTTTAATGAGCAACGTGTTGCTTGTTTATTTTAAAATTCATATCATAAAGATAATACAGAAATTAAAATAATCGTTTAAAATATTTCACTAAAATATATTTGAGTTTACTTTGTCTAATGTTCAAACACTGTAGTATGGTGTATTTTATTATACTCACAATCTCTACAAATTTCTAAATAATCCAACGAACGACTAAAAAAACTATAATTTTAAACGAATACTCCAAACATTTCCCCTTTCTATGTAAATCGAAATAACAAAAATACATACTATAAACATTGAACACTGTCTGTCCCCCCCAAGTGTGCTGTGTTTGGGTCTAGTTTTTATTAGTTCATATTTCAAAGGTCAATAGATGAACAGCTTAAATGTTTATAAATAAAAAATAAACAGAAAGCGACAACAATTCAGGCACAGCCACTGCCACGCCATCAAAAGCATTTTTGTCGAAAAGTTGCATTGCATTGTTGCTTTTACAGGTTTTCTTAAATCTTAATTGCAATATTGTGATTATTATTACAGCATCTGTTGTGTATTTATGTACATAAGTGTGTACATACATATAATATGTATTTACAGATTTCAATTACATTTTTTGCTAGCATGCTTGAAACACTAGCTAAACAGGTACTTTAATACTTTATTGGGAGAAATAAGAATAGTTGGCAGCAGTAGTTAGCTAGACTTGTAGCGGAATTTATGTAAATAATAATTTTGTTGTATACTGATTGATGTACATGTGCATCTACATACATACATATGTATATATAATTTATTATCTGATATTAATTTAAATAATAGAGTGATTTGATTCGGCATATGATCACTATGATCGGTGATAAATACCTTCAAAGCAGCATTTTGAGGAATAAAAAAAATTTGTTATCTTAAACATGTGTTTATTTATTAACAATACAGCGGTAATTTCATTTTTAATACAGCATAGTGAGTATTATGACAAATTACATAATTTTTGCATTAACATCATTTATACTAAATTGCCTGATTTATCAATGATTTGATTCTTCTCAAAGTCGAAAGTGTTTTACCCATTATTTTTCTAATTGATTTCAAATTTTTATATATTTCTCGATCACGATGCCGTCTGTGACTTCTTCTTCCCCTTCTATGATCAGTTCTTCTTCTACTAGCGTAATATGGATGTACTCCATTGAAATCAGTACTACTGGAATTTTCCCCATTCAAATGTAGAAAACCATTTTGAGAATTATGGCTGGCTATTTCATGTTCTCTGGCAGTGCTGGGATTGCCTGGCCTCCGCAGACGAATCGTTTCATTTGTAGCTGCATTTTCAGTATTTTCTTCATTATCATTTCTTTGAACTTCGATACGAATGGTAATATGAGAATCTTCTTGATTGCCATCTAAAATATTTTCATTCGACTCTTCTGCGGCTACATTGTCATCTAAAATATTTTCATTTAACTCTTCTGCGGCTACATTTCCAACGAAAATATGTTCATTTGACTCCAAACTATGTATTTCATTTTGACTTGGATGTTGTCCATGGAAAGGGCACATTTTATTTTTAATAATAAAATTTTGTACAAAAATTCTCCAACAAAACGTATTAAAACAAATAAATAGAATTTTGGATATGTCATAAAATATTTGTTTTTATTTTTTCAAAACATTAAGCAAGGTCGATGAAAAATTAAAACTGAGTCCAAATTAACATTAGGCAAAACATTGAAAATCCCATGTATGTATATTTGACCAAGCCATTTGTTGTGCAAAGCTAACAAAACGAGAAGTGCTGAAAAAACAAAACGTTGATTTATTGAAAGAATTGTTTGACATCACCAACGTAAAAGGCATGCCACAATTACGAAAGTAGTGGTTTCGTAAAATGTTGAATATGTTATGTCAAAATTTTCTTTATGTTGTTGGGGAAATTAAAACAAAATTCATCTTTTTATAAACGGATTTGACTTTTCATATTCGAACAGCTGGTGTGACACCACTACCTTGGTAATTGTGCCATGGTAAAAGGCGAATGGAGGTACAGAGAGGAAAAAACCTCTCCAAACTGAAAATTGAGAGAAAAGCCACATTGGTTACCTCAACAGCAAATCTGCTGGTGCCAATACCATCCAGCCCTCCAAGCGAAGGAGGACTAAGTTTATGACTTTTTGACCTTTTATATCAAAAATCAATTCCTGATGGAAGAATAAATGCACTTTTGCCTAATAGTGACTATAATAAAGTTTATTCCATTCAAGTACTAAAAAACAACAACTTTTAATTGATATGATATATGAAATAAAATTATATATTATACCAAATAATTTATATGATGATAAAATTTGTGCGATTTAATATTACTTCGATCTTGTAGCTCGTAATTTAGTGCAATGGAATTTCATGAACGTTACATAGTCAGGATTAGTTGTGGAAATATATGGTGGAATGGGTTGCGTTAGTGATTGCTCTTGAGGATTTTTGAAAAATATCCGTTTGATGGGGGTAAATATTTTTTACACAAATATTCCATACATTCTTATCAGTAATGTTGTCAAAGACACTCACGGCGCTCTTGTTCGTGTTCGTCTTTATTTTTATTTTGCGAAAGGCATGTCCCGGAATGCCTGCTCCGGATTCTTTTGGTCCCTGCCGGGATTGAAAGTAACCCCGGGCCATGGTTTTGCACCGTTTGTCAACGACTCATCCACGATAGGTCGATGTCAATGAGATGCCACGGTTGTCGAGGATGGGTGCATTTCAGGAACTGTCCAGGCCTGACCTTTCTGAGAGAGTATTACGACAGGGTTTATATTGCTTCGTGCTGCACCAACATGAACCCCAGTGAGTCTTCATCGTCAACATCATCGGATTATGAAACTCCCCCGCAATCTCCCCGACAGCAGTATCAGCCGCAGCCATTAACACCGCGTATTTCTGTCCCAGTTCCTGATGATGTGACATTCTTGCAGTTTAACTGCGATGGTCTTCGGACCAAGATCAATGAGATCGTGAACTTTATGAGTCAGAGAAATATTATGGTCGCGGCGATCCAGGAAACAAAGCTGAGCAACAACAGCAGTCTTCTGAGTTGTGATGGATACAACGTTCTTCGCCAGGATCGTACGAGAAGTGGTGGTGGAGGGCTTGCATTCCTACTGCACCAGTCTGTCCAGTACAGACCTATCTCGCCTGAGCTAGACTTTAAAGGGGTGAGTACATAAGCTGCCTTGCTTGCTTCTGATAAAAGAATAAAAAGAAAAGGGCAACCCAGTTCGAAATTTACTCGGCCCTCTTTATTCTTTTATTTTTATTATGTCAGAAATGAAGCAGGAAAGCAAGGCAATCATGCAAGGCAGCTTATGTACGCAGGCCTTAAGGACCCATACTTGGAGTGTACGGGGGTAGCGGTAATGTGTGCAACCGCTGAGATAGAACTGTTCAATGTGTATATCCCGCCGGTCTATAGCTGTGCCCCGCGTTACTTGCCTAACATCAGATTTCTGTTGCGAGGTGATAACCGGCTGGTCCTAGAGGACTTCAATGCGCATCATGAGTTATGGCATTCAGCTCTAAGGAATGACCAGAGAGGTACAGATCTGGCTTAGCAAATAGATAGCTCCACATTCTGCACTGCGAACGAGGACGCACCCACCAGGATTAGAGGAGACTGCCACAGTTCGCCTGACATATCCATCGTGTCACCCGGTCTGACGACTGAAGTGACATGGCAACACGTCATTTCCCTTGGGTCGAACCATCTCCCAATCCTCATCCCCATAAACAGACCACCAGACTTCATAACCTCTGAACGCCGCACTTTCATTAATCATGGGAAAGCGGATTGGCAAAGTTTCAGAGAGTCCACCAATCAACGCTTCAGAGAACTGCCCAATCCCTCTGATGTTGGGGTAGCAGAGAGGAAATTCCGAGACATAATCACTGCTGCAGCCGCTCGCGTCATTCCTGCTGGTCGAATACCTGAAATAAGACCCAATTTCCCCAGCAGAGGCGACGGGATTAGCTAATGAGCGTGATGAGCTTCGCCGCACGAACCCTAATGATCCCAGAGTCAGGGAACTGACAATGGAAGTCAATAGATTAGTCGGTGAACACAAGCGGAAAAAGTGGCTAGAACATCTGAAGTGCTGCAACATTGGAGCCGGCTGTAATAAATTGTGGACAACGGTTAAGGCGCTATCGAACCCTGGTAGGAGAGACGATCGGACATCTGTCATGTTTAACGGCGTGGCTGTGACAGATCCGAAGAGGTACGCTGGCTATTTCTGCCGACAATTTATCGAGCACCCCGATAGCGACCGGGCGAAGAGAAGTGTTTTGCGTCGTTTGCGATCTCTTCCAGCCGAGGAAGAACAGCCATAATTTACAATGGATGATGTTGCAGATGTTATCCGAGGCGCAAAGTCATCTAAAGCGCTTGGGCCTGACGGAATTTCTATGGTGATGCTAAAACAGCTGGATGACCCAGGAGTCGTGTATTTAAGCAAGGTCCCCAACTTATCGCTAGCCACCCTAATAGTTCCCGATGCCTGGAAGATGGGCAGGGTTGTCCCGCTGATAAAACCTGGCAAAGATGTCAGGTGAGTCATACAGGCCGATTTCACTTCTATCGCCAGTAGCAAAGATACTCGAGGCACTACTCCTCCCCAGCATCAGAACGTGTTATCCAGTTGCGGATCATCAACACGGATTCCGGAAGCAGCATAGTACCACAACAGCACTGCACGCCATGTGCACATATATTGGACGAAGACTCAACCAGGATAAACCATGTCACGGAACAGTGATGGTAGCATTGGATCTGACCAAAGCATTTGATAGGTCAGCCATGCTAGGCTGTTCGAGGATATCGAGAATACAACCCTCCGGCCTTGTCTGAAACGCTGGGTCATCAACTATTTGTGTGGTCGCCAGTCGTATGTGGAATTCAGAGACAAGAAGTCCAAACCCCGTAGAGTGAAGCAGGGAGTTCCCCAAGGAGGGGTGATATCTCCGGAACTGTTTAACCTCTACCTCTCTGCAATTCCACGCCCTCCCGACGGCATTGAGTTAATTACGTACGCGGATGATTGTAACTAACTCAAACTACCCCAAAGTCCTAGACGACTTATGCTATCGAATGTGACCCGATAGCATGTATAAGTCGTCCCATCATACTACAGTTATCTGTGCTCTGGCAGCCTAAAGTGCGAATATCGTCCTCGACGGTCATCCACCACCCGTGGCAGCAGAAGAACAACAGCTGCCAAGACAAACGAGAGTCGTGTTGGCACAACTTAGATCTGGTTGGTGCAGCCGCCTCAATTCTTACTGGGCCAAGATTGATGGCACGCGGAATATCAGCCCAGTATGTGGCACCGGTCCGCATACTACGCAGCACCTGTTTAACTGCCCAGCCAACCCGACTAACTAAACTCCACACTTTTTTGGACGAATCCTATTCAGGTGTAAATAAAGATTTACATGTACTTGTAGAAGCTGCTACAACAACAACGGTGCCCTTTAACCAACTTTAAATGAAAGGAACTTAGGCCTGGGAAGTTTTTGCCGACTCAGAAACTGCAATGTTCATAGATCAGAAAAATCAAAAAACAACAAAAAAAATCGCCGGAACTCTTTTTAAATAAATCGCGGCCAAGTTAAAATTTTTTGTGTTTTTAGGGTTTCACAATTTTGCAGGGAAACCGCAAGCCTTATCAAAGTGGAACAGAGACAGATTAAACAGGGCAATTTTACAAATTGCAAATAGAAAGCTAAAGAAAATTTGACACCTTTCTCCTTAATATCGCGTTTAACCCATAAACTGGCAATTTGCCATGTTGAGATTGGCGGTGCCTGACCTTCAATTATATCTGGACATATGCATGGATTGTTTATGTGTCTACAAATTGTTTATTTATACAAAGAAGCATTTTATGAGAAATTTCATAGCCAAGATAAATGTGTAAATTGTTCTCCCTTTATAGCCACAGTTAATATGTCAATTATAATTTTGTGACTTTTACAGATTGATAGCCCACAAAACCCAACAGATCCGTTTGGCCACAAAAGAATATGAAATCATCAACACTTCTTATGGCAAAGTGAAGGGATTAAAACGTAAAACGCTTTACGATGAAGAAGATAAATATTTTGCCTTTGAAGGCATTCCTTATGCTAAACCGCCAGTGGGCGAATTAAGATTTCGTGCTCCACAACCACCAGAACCTTGGCAAGATGTTCTCGATTGCACCGAATACAAATCGAAACCAATGCAATATCATTTCGTAAGGCGAATGATTGAAGGCTCCGAAGATTGTTTATATTTGAATGTGTATTCGAAAAAGGTATGCCAGAGAAAATGCTATAATTGCTAATTGGATAAGTTTTATTTTAAGCAAAAAATGTGGTGAATGAAAAATTAGCTACATATGTATGTATGGATGTGAGGTAGTTCAGGTTCTACATGGACCTAAGAGGAATAACCATCAATCAGTAACAATAATATACAAATTAAAGGTAAATGCAAATACTCAATAAGAATTTACATTGAAAGGTTTCCACACAAAAATAAGCTACGATACAAAAATCAATACTATTAACTTGCCTTATAACAAACACATTTAATAAATATTTTATTTTTCGTTGTTGTTTCTTTAGCTGACCAGCAGCAAACCCCTACCTGTCATGGTGTGGATTTATGGAGGAGGTTTCCAAATTGGTGAAGCATCTCGTGATATTTATGCTCCCGACTATTTTATGCAACGTGATGTGGTATTGGTAACATTTGCCTATCGCTTAGGTGTTTTTGGTGAGTAACTATTGCTATTCTTATGAAATGATTACATTAACAATTTTCTCGTAGGATTTTTGAGCCTTGATGATCCTGACTTGCAAATTCCTGGCAATGCCGGTTTAAAAGATCAAATAATGGCTTTGAAATGGGTTAAAGAGAACATACACAATTTCAATGGTGACCCAAATAACATTACTTTGTTCGGTGAAAGTGCTGGTGGCGCTTCTACACATCTGATGTGCTTGACACCACGCACAAAGGGTTTGTTCCACAAGGCAATTGCCCAATCTGGAACGGCACTTTGCCCCTGGGTTCTTACCAATCACTCAAATTGGGCATATCGTTTGGCTTGTCACATTGGTTATAAAGGCAACAATAATGACAAGGAGGTTCATCGATACTTGGCCAAACAAAATCCCCGACGCTTGGTGTCAACAGACACGTCGCTGCTAACAAGAGAAGAACAATTCAATCATCTGCTATTTGCCTTTGGTCCTGTCATTGAACCCTATGATTCTGAGGATTGTGTTATAAATAGACCAATCAAGGAGATGATTTCTTCTGCCTGGACTAATGATATACCAATGATGATTGGCGGCAACTCATTTGAGGGTCTTTTCCACTATAGTGAAGTTTTAAAGCATCCCTACAAAGTTAATGAGTTAAGCGATTTTGTGAATTTACTCCCGGATGACCTGAAAACTAGCCACAACTTGGAAGAACTAAAAGCAATGGGTCTGAAATTGCGGGAATTCTATTTTGGCGATAAGAAACCTCATGCCAAGGACACATTTTATGAATTTCTGCACCTCATGACTGAACGATCCTTTTGGCATGGCATTCATCGGGCAGTCAAAGCTCGTACGGCTTATGCCGGACAAACATCCACCTACTACTATCGATTTGATTTTGATTCGAAATTCTTTAATCATTATCGTAATCTAAAATGTGGTCGTTCTGTTAAGGGCGTCTGTCACGCGGATGAGATATCGTATTTGTTTTACAACATCAATGCCGAGAAATTATCACCCACAACCAGAGAATACAAATGCATTCAACGTATGGTGGGTATGTGGTGCAATTTTGCTCTTTCCTCCAATCCGAACTGTAAGGAAATAGCACCAACCAAGTGGGAACCGGTTAATGTTGACAGTGATCCAAAAAAACCATTTAAACTGCTGAACATAAACGATGACATCGAGTTTATGGATATACCAATCCACGATAAATTGGTTGTGTGGGATAGTTTTTATACCAAAGAACCGTTGTATTAAAAAATGTTATTCTAAGACAAAGGAAAGAAGTGCATTACCAAAAAGAAGATTTAAAGTGATATTTTTTGTTATATATGAAACAGTTGTTAAATAAAAATTATATTTTTGTTATTGTGTATTAAATTAAATACGCCGCAATGTAGGCAATGTTTTCTGCTCGAATCTATCGTGTGTCTAACACAGGGACGAGCTTCTTTGCTTAGATCGTATAGTGAGGGCGCCCACTGAGTTGTTTTTGCATTTGCTTCTCTACAGTACAGTGTAAATGAATGAAAACAAACAAAAACATAATGTGGTTGTTGCTTTTTTGACTCATACGTTCATACATGTCTTCGCTTTGGTTGTATTTCTGTGATCGTCGCTGGTCTAACACAACATTAACAATAATTGTGGGTTCTTAAAGCTGAACGTTGAATTGACTGTGAACGGAACGCAGTCAAAGCAGGGTCTTTAATTAGAAATAAATTATTTGCATTCTAAATGACTTAATAACACTGCGCAGCAGCTTTTTGGGTGGTGGAAAATTTCTTTTGAAAATGAAAGCAATTGGAGAGTACGTAAATAACCCAATGGAAAATTTTCATCGTAGCACAGTGGATCGATCCACTTGTATGGAGAAAGTGGCCAAAATTATTTAGAGTGTAAAAATCAAGCCAATGCGCAGGTTACAGCTTTGTGCTGCTGCCAAAAGTGGTTTAAGGAACCAAGAGCGTAACATTCTCCCCCCTTCCCCTCTGGAGGGGGTATGCGGTAAGAATTATTTTATGCTGTTAATTCAAAATGACATGAACAAACATCCCGATTATCTTATGATTCACAAATAGGCTTGGGGAAACAAAACAATCTCCAAAACAACTTGAAATCTAACCAATTTAGCGGATTAAACAAAATCAACATTTTTGTCTGAAAATTGGTAAAATTTGTAATATAGATCTTATGGCGTTTTTCCCGGAAGGCACGTACCGCCAACGTAATACAAATTTGGAAGAAGATTTCTTCATCTAACCACTGATGCCAATTATGTTAATATACGTGGTCAGATAACAGAGTTATACCCTAATATATCCATAGAAACCCTATTCTAGGGCAGCTGTAGTCTGCGACCCGCCATTTATAGTCTGGCACAAAATTATTCCCGAGGTGGGCACTGGTGGGCATCATGACTAAAACCTTACGTCAAATTTAAGTATATGATCGAATTGGCATTACAAAATACACTAAGAAAATATGCAGCTAACTAGCTAACTCCTTGAAAATCCACTCTAATATTTTGCTATACGTATTAGTTTCACGATATTTTGAATATATTTACTTGCACTTAAAATATAGGTTGTACTCACAACAAAAAATATTAGTAAAATGTTCCCACTTTTGAAGCTATTCTTAAGAAGATCGCATTCGAATGAAACAAAAACTAATATATTTTAAAAAAGGTCCATGTCATAGCTGTCAGAGTTGCCAGATGTTCTACCAAAATTTTGACATTAATTTTTTTTATTTTTGGCCACTGGGTGGATCCACTGTGCATAGGTCAAGTTTCTGAGATATCGCGCGATGAAGTTTTTGGTAACTCAAAAGTTTGATCTATGGCAGAAGTGTCCTTCTGGGTTCATCATATTATCTTCATCGACATTCGTTGCCAAAAAGAATTTGTCACCTCCAGACTTTGATATTCATATTTACGCTCACTGATATTTTCCCTTAACAAGTAAAAAAGTATCAGTCGGCTTTGCCGACAGAAATATACCCTCAGCCTATGTGAGTTGAAACTTTCATTACGGTCAGATCGAATGTATTTATGGTATTTTCATTATTTTGTGGCCTTTTTTGGACATTTGGACTCTGCGAGGAAAATATGGATTAGGATTAAAGTTCAAAATTTTTGCAGTGGAGGTACTTAAAGAAATAGACCGACCTAGTTCATTATGGAAGTGGATCTTATTTTGGAACTCATATCTTCTTAATAGATATCGCGCCCACTATTCATTTCAGTTTGTCTTATTTTGGGAGTCATATCTTCGATAGCTGTCGCGCCCACTAGTCATTTCAGTGGGTCATCATATAACTTATGGACCAGTATGCCAGGAAGCATGAACTTGTCCACGGAAAGCATAATACCGTTGTAAGCAGGACAAAAACGAACAGCATCGGCATACATTTCCAAAGGATCTTCGAATAGACTTTAAACTGCACTTAGACACAAATGTTGAACTTTTGTGGAGAAGTTAAAGTTTAGAAGTTAAATTAAATTTAGACAAAATATTAGGAGGTCCAAAGTTTGGACTAAATTTGTTCAAGACATTTTTTAAATATTGGGGGGAATTCCGGAAGTTGTGGACCGGTATTGCCTATCTTCGAACTGAAACTATGACAAAATATCAGGAAGGCCAAATTATGGACCAAATCGGTTGGTTCGAGAGTTATCGCACTCTCCAGCCACTGCATATGGTGCCATAGGGTTCTTTTACACCTTTCGGACGGTTTTCTCAAGAAGTATAGACTTGCCCCTGAAAAAACTATTACCGTCGTAATTGAGGCAGCGAATGCAAGTTGCTTCAAAAAAATCAAAGCTCTTAAAGTGAACTTATCCGTAATTTTGTATGATAGGTACCCGAAGGAGTTGACAAACATAATCCTTATTCAAACCTGATCTATATCTGGTAGATATATTAGGATGTGTAAAGTATGGACCATATCGGTCACTCCCTTCAAGGGTTATTGTGCGAACAATTTTTCCGAACATTTTTGAACTTTTGTGGGGGAGATACCTGAATGAGTGGACCGATACGGCTTACGATCGAACTTAAACTATTGTTACGGAATTAGATTTAACTAATCTCCGTGTAGACGTTGTTTTATTCCCCGATACGATTTGTACCAAATAAAACAGGGTTCGTTTTAGATTACGTTTCTACAATGCTTTATTTACTTTATTACACTTATTCAGAACCGACTTTAATTACAAAGCACACAGCAAGTCTCTAGTTAGCACGCAGCTCTTATTTAACCGATCTGTTCAGTTCAACGCTTAAAACACAACTCCTCGTCATTGCCAGTTCCCCTGCATTTATATCCCAAAGTCTCCCTGTTCGAGAAATATCTAGAGCATATGGCAACACCTCGAATCTGTACAACGAACACACAGACGCACATTCGCACTAAGCGAACAACCATACTCACATACATACATGGGGGATGATCAATGACGTAATTACAACAACAAATAAATGTAAGAAAAGAAGTGACAAACTAAACAATAATTACATGACTATGGCAAACAAAATAAAAGCACATTAATGAAAGGTAAAGAACATCTAGAATAATGAAGATAATTCTACATGATAATTGTTGTTGCTTAAATAAAGTAACTGCGTAATAAAACTTTACGTTACAATTCAAATTTTTAAATTAACGGAAATTAAACTAAACTAACATAAACCTATCAGTTACATTCGTAACACTATGTTTGGACAAAATATTACGAAGGCCAAATTTTGGACCAAATCAGTTGATCCGTTCGAGAGTTGTCTTGCGCTCCAACTACTACACACGGTGTCATAGGGGTTTGTTTGCATTTTGCAGGCTATTTTCTCAGGAAGTATGGACTTGCCCCTAATGAGACATGTACCATCGCAAGCGGGGCTGTGAATACAATTTGCTAAAAGAAAAATCAAAGAGATTCGCGAACAGGTCCTAAACTGAACTTTTCCGAAATTTTGTGTGGAAGAAGTGGACCGATTGAGTCCATACTAGAACCTCATCTAAGTCTGGTAGAAGTTTTACGATGTGCAAACTATGGACCTAATCGGTTACTCCCTTCAAGAGTTATAGTGCGCACAAATTTTCCGAACGGAAGGAGTGGACCGATATAACCCTTAAACTAAGTTTGGACAAAATAATACGAAAGCCAAATTTTGGACCAAATCGGTTCATCCGTTCGAGAGTTATCGTGCGCACCAGCCAGACAGACAGATGGACGGACGGACGGACAATGCTCAATCGACTCCAAATTTTCTGAAACACATTTCGTCCAAACATACTTGGGGTCTAAAACCATTATTTCGATGAGACACGTGTTGCCCGTATGAAAGTGTATATACCCTATATTTCAGATGCACCCCAGATGTCTATATAAGCAAAAACCAATAAGCAAGTATACATACATACATACATACCAATACATAACCAATAACGAATATACAGAAAAACAAAACATAGGTTAATTCTGAAGCAAGTCCGAATAAATATCAAAAATGTCAATGAAAACGGGACAAAATCAGTTAGTTGTCAATGAGAACCGTACCTAAAATCTTCTGAGCAAAATTTTTGTAGAATATTTAGATGTTGAAAAATCTCGTCTTGCAGTACTTTCAGTATGGTTCAAGAAATAAAGGACGAAAAGTACACGAAAAGCATTGAGTTAGAAGAATAAAACATTCTACAAAAAGATACGCCAATCGATTTGAATTCAACATTTCATCTCAAAATAATGTTACAACAAAGCCAAACAGAGATATATAGCTATTTTCCCAAGTATTATAGGGAAAATCAAAAATTTCATCGCACGATATCACAGAAACTTGACCTATGGCGAAAATTCCCTTTTGGGTTCTTAATACATTTACTCACCAAGGGCTTCCATTTGCAAACGAAATTTTCCACACCCAGACTTTGAGTTCCATTTTGTGTCACAGTATAATAGGAGAAAAAGTTGTACAAGGAACATCACAGGGGAGATCTTATCAATAATACAAATTTGCTTTGCAGAAAGGCCGAAAATACATAAATAACAAATAAATAAATAAATGAATAAATGATTGGCCGACGATTTGATACCCTACACCACTTCCTCTGGGCAATGTTGATGTTATTGCATCATCAGAGGATACTATCCGATTAATTTTCAACATTATTGGAATTTTCCTTGACCAAACCTTTTACTTCGTGCAGAAATTTGTCAGTATTACATCTGCATAATTGGCATCAATGGAAAGGTCAAAAGTTCCTCTTCTTAATGTAGATCTTAGGGTGGAACATATCATCCAAGAATAAATATGTAGACATTATACTAAAAAGTTTACCAATTTTCACACAAAAGTTTTGGTCCATTTCAGCCGCTAAATATTATTTGATCCTCATGTTAAATTTGAAGCTTTTTCGTTGTAGTAAGCCCAAGCCTCACCTTAAATTCGGCGTTGATCAGACCAGCTGTGCGGCCTACAGAGCCGCAACAAAATCGGATAACAATGTTATTTTTTGTCAATTTCACCCTCGGTCCGAACCCGACCTCCATAAAACATTTCGTGACGATTGGTCCATATTTGCAGCCTGGAGTTTGATTCAATTTTCTAATGGAGAGACGGGCACACGGACACACATCTCAAATGCGCTCTATCTCGCCGAAATATGAACTTCGGTGTATCACATGTGAGGCCTACGACGAATATTTCGAGGTGTTACATGAATTTTCATAAAAACAAATACTCTTTCCACATTGTGCACTGCTGGGCATTCAGCTCGGCCGGATCGAACTTTTTATACCATGCACCAAGCAATATACATACATACATATGTATGTCCCCACAACATTCCCGAAGAGACAAGGGGGGCTTCTCTCATGAGTGCACGGCGATTCATATTGGCTCAATGATATGCAACGTGCTTTTTATTGCTGAGCCCGAATGCCGTGTCTTACGACACCACTTCTAGATAAGTTTTTATGGATAAAATACTCAATGTAAACCAACGGCAAAAAATTTGATGTTCTGGACAGGGATTGAGCCGCAAAACTTCCAAATGAAAGGCGAACGTGCTTACCGAAATATTCTGAACTAACATATAATACTTAGTTTTCATTTTGTTACGGAAGTACCTATGTCCTTAATTTGTAGTGGGGAAGCCTTCTGACCACTGGGAATCCTAAATTCCTTAGTGCAGGCAATTGAGAACGAAAGCGCAGATAAAAACTTCAACATCCCGAAAATGTCGATAAAAAATTAAAATGCGTAGACCTATGTCAACAATTTTTGTTGCAGAAGTTTTTTTTGACCACTAGTAACCCTATATGCCAAGTTCTATCTAATTAGGCGGAGGACGTAACTTAAAAATATACCCCCTATTATTTATTTGCTGTAGGGCATAACACAGAACCCATTTTTATGGAGGTAGGTAGATATAAGTAGACTGATAGCCATCCTTACAGGACACCTTGGACTACAAGCGCACCAGCACAAACTAGGTTGTGCAGAAAGTAATGAATGCGGATAGGACGACTAAACTTTGGAATATTACTACTGGCATTACCCAGCCTTCGAGACCCAAAGAACACAACTCCTGGGAAACGCGCAATTCAGACTTAACCAAATTAGGGCTAACGTGTATAATTATTTGTCAATGACACAGAATTTATAATATGAATAGAAGACAAGAGCTTAGTTCTTAACTGCATGTACATATACACGGACATGTGACGATCTCCATCTCGCCCCTCTTCTCAATCTAACTTATGTATAATTAGTCTCTACTCAACAAATAAATTTGTTCCATTCCTAACAGTTGAGGAAATTTATCGAAAAAATAAATTAAGACATGCCGAAATATGCATCTTTTCTACATACAACGCATATATACATATATGCAAATTAAGGAAGAGTTACGTAAACTACAAAACACCTTCACCTTTTGAAAAGTCTTAAAAATATGGCACTAGTCGTATGTACAATAGGATTAGGACTTTGTGACCTTTTTTTTTCAAAAATGATTTTCTGTAGCGAAAATGAATGAACGTTGACTATTAATCCAGAAAATAACGTTCATTCCATTTAATTATAATACAAGTAAGCAAAGACTATAGTGGGACGGGCCCGACTATGTGATACCCTACACCACTACCCCTGTGTATAAGCTTTTCACTCGTAAACCTATGTGGCTTTTATACCAAGTCGAACTGAACAAAAATAATTAATATTTAATTTTATATTTGACTACTGTCGACATTTACTTGGTACTGATTGAAAGCTTTGTTGGTATTCTTGATTAGCATTTTACATGCCTTTAATACACCAAATAGAAGCAGAGGCTTTTGTAATTAAATTAAAAACTTTACAATTAAAAATAAAAACAAGTAAAAAAGCGTTAAGTTCGGGCGGGCCGAACTTTTTATACCCTCCACCATAAAATGTTCTGAACTAAAAGGGAATAATTATTTTCTTTCCTGTCCACAATTAAAGTCGGAGATATTTTAAGACCACTGATACCTAAATAAGTTAAAAAAAATGCATATAAAGATGTCTTCGATCAGATGGGGTATATCCACAATGTAGACCTATGTTGGCAATTTTTGGTGGAGAAGTTTTGTGGCCACTGGGAAACTGTCAAATAACAGGTAGTTCGGTTCAAAATTGTAGTTAAAATCCTCAAAATACCAAAAATCGGGAGGTACCGTTATATGGGGGATATACCAAAACATGGACCTATGTTGACCGATTTTGGTGGAGATGTTTTGTGACCACTGGGAACCTCAAATGTCAAATAATGTCTAGTTCGGTCAAAAAGTGTAGCTAAAATCCCCAAGATACCGAAAATCGGGAAGTACCGTTGTGGGCTATATCAAAACGTAGGCCCGTATAGCCCATGTTCGAACCAGACCTGCCTATGGAAAAAAGACAATCGGGTGCAAAAATATAGCGCTCTAGCTCAATTGTTGTGAAGCTAAAATTATTACAAAAGACGGACATACGGACATGGCTATATCGACTCAGAATTTTATCCTGATCAAGAATATATGTATATATTTTATAGGGTCGTATATTTCAATGCGTTACAAACGGAAAAACAAACTAAATATACCCTCCATACTATGGTGGAGGGTATAAAAATGGGAAAGTGGGATGTGTGCCAACCTATTTTGCATTATAATAAAGGTGATAATTTCCTCATCCATTGACTGACTTTCCTTTTGGAATACGACTATTAAAAGCGGAGATATTCGCATAAGAAAAAAACTTTGAATTTTGGTCCACATACGTTTTTTGCCTATTCCGACACTTGAATATTTTCCGGCCAATCAATATGCTTATTAGGCCGGGGCGATTTGTATGGAAGGAAAAAAGTGTTATCGGGCGCCTGGAGATTCTGATTTTTGGGATTGTACTGAGCAAAAAAGTCAACTAGACCATATGTCTACGGTGAAAATCGAGCCCCCGGATTTTCACTTGAAGTTTTTTTCAAGGATTTTTGGATATTTTGGCATATAACAACCAAACCACTGAGATTTTCGATCCAATACAAAGACAACCATTGTAGCCAAGACAATAATAAAGAACTCTCTAGTACATCGCAAAAGCATTGGAACGCTCCTTCAGGTAGTTATGGCCTCGAGAAGGTGCACATTTTTCGGAAAATATCGATAAACGACACTGTGCTACAAAATGGAACTCAAAGTCAGTGGGTGGAAAATTTCTTTTGGAGATGAAAGCCCTTGGTGAGTGTACTGAGAACCCAAACGGAAATTTTCACCATAGGTCAAGTTTTCGAGATATTGCGTGATTAATGGTTTAATTTTGGCCCCATAATTTGTGAACAAATAGCTTTATATCTCTCTAAAGCGTTATTGTAGCTTCATTTTGACAATACATGTCTTCAGTCAAATCGAATGGTGAATCTTTTTGTAGAATATTACATCCCTCTAACTCAATTCCTTTCATGTCCTTTTCGTCCTTCATTTTTTGAACCGTAGTAAAAGTACCACAAGGCGAGATTTTACAGCATCCAAATATTGTACAAAAATGTTGTTCAGAAGATTTTAGGTACGGTTCTCATTGATGACCAATCGATATTTCCCCGTTTTCATGGTCCTTTTTGACATTTTACCGGTTTTTGTTCAGAAAACTATGTTTTGTTTTTATGTATATTCGTTATTGGTCTGTGGTGCTTCTGAAATACTTACCATAAATAGCTCTTGTAATGACGAACACGTTAATAACAAATTTTATTGGAGGAAAGATCCGGTTATCTAAATTTTTGAACCGGATATTCTGACATTAAAACCGATTTTGGAACCGGTTTTAAGTAACCGATAAACCGAATATGTATATCATTAGAAAGCTAATAAAATGGTAAATCAAATGACAGCAAGTAGCTGATTACAACTTTATTGGTTACGAAGCTTTTCAAAATAAATATTGAACAAAACAAAAAACAGTATAGTTTTGGATAAAATGTAGGAAAAATAAGAAATAGAGCATTTTATAATTCTGCGCTATGGAAAAATGAAAAAATGAGTTATGGCGAAATTAATTCATTCTTGATGAACTTTAAGTGCATGATAAAACAACATAACACAAATTCATCTCGCCATAACTCAGAAGTTTGACCTATGAAATAACTGCCTTTCCAGATTTATAATATTATCATAATCGACTTTCTTCGCCAAAAAGAACCCAGTGATATTTTACATCATAATCGGTTTAAGAACGCGGTTTTTTTGTTCTAGCTTCGTAACCAATAAAGTTGTAATCAGCTACTTGCTGTCATTTGATTTACCATTTTATTAGCTTTCTAATGATATACATATTCGGTTTATCGGTTACTTAAAACCGGTTCCAAAATCGGTTTTAATGTCAGAATATCCGGTTCAAACATTTAGATAACCGGATCTTCCCTCCAATAAAATTTGTTATTAACGTGTTCGTCACTACAAGAGCTATTTATGGTAAGTATTTCAGAAGCACTACAGACCAATAACGAATATACATAAAAACAAAACATAGTTTTCTGAACAAAAACCGGTAAAATGTCAAAAAGGACCATGAAAACGGGGAAATATCGATTGGTCATCAATGAGAACCGTACCTAAAATCTTCTGAACAACATTTTTGTACAATATTTGGATGCTGTAAAATCTCGCCTTGTGGTACTTTTACTACGGTTCAAAAAATAAAGGACGAAAAGGACATGAGAGGAATTGAGTTAGAGGGATGTAATATTCTACAAAAAGATTCACCATTCGATTTGACTGAAGACATGTATTGTCAAAATGAAGCTACAATAACGCTTTAGAGAGATATAAAGCTATTTGTTCACAAATTATGGGACCAAAATTAAACCATTAATCACGCAATATCTCGAAAACTTGACCTATGGTGAAAATTTCCTTTTGGGTTCTCAGTACAATCACCAAGGGCTTTCATCTCCAAAAGAAATTTTCCACCCACTGACTTTGAGTTCCATTTTGTAACACAGTGTCGTTTATCGATATTTTCCGAAAAATGTGCACCTTCTCGAGGCCATAACTACCTGAAGGAGCGTTCCAATGCTTTTGCGATGTACTAGAGAGTTCTTTATTATTGTCTTGGCTACAATGGTTGTCTTTGTATTTGGATCGAAAATCTCAGTGGTTTGGTTGTTATATGCCAAAATATCCAAAAATCCTTGAAAAAAAACTTCAAGTCAAAATCCGGGGGCTCGATTTTCACCGTAGACATATGGTCTAGTTGACTTTTTTGCTCAGTACAATCCCAAGAGTCAGAAACTCCAGGCGCCCGTGATGGTGTTCAAATCGCCCCACTCTAATGCTTATTCCTCTCTGGGAACCCTATTAACCACCAAAATATCGTGACGATCCTATCAAAATTGTGACATGTAGCGTGATTACAGCAAATGGAAAAATTTGATGAATTACCGACTTCTGCGATATCTCCGTTGTTTGACCACCTACGACAACCTACTTTGCAACAATGTAAAGGAAATCTTATTTCCTTCTTTCATTATGGTATACGCCTACTAGAAGCGGAGATATTCGCATAGGAATAAAACGTTCAATGTTCTCCACATAAGTTTTTTACCCATTCCGACCCCATTACCCAAATCAATAGGCTTCTTCCTCAATGGGACCCCCCTTAAACCCCAAAATTCCGTGACGATCCGATCAAAATTGTGACCCAATGGGATGCTTTACCAACTTTTTCGATATCTCCGTTATTTGGCCACCTACGCCAACTACTTTGCGTCATTGTAATAATTGTCCAAACTTAGTTTAAGTTCGAAGATGGGCCATATCGGTCCACTCCTTCAGGTACCTCCCCCACAAAAGTTCGTAAATGTTCGGAAAAATTGTGCGAACGATTACTCTTAAAGGTAGTAACCGATCTGATCCATACTTTACACATACTGAAATTTCTACTAGACATAGATGAGGTTACAATATGGACTCAATCGGTCCACTCCTTCGGGTACTTTCCACACAAAATTTCGAAAAAATTCACTTTAGGACCTCCTCTCAAATCGTACTGATTTTCTTTGCAAAAGGTTGCACTCAAGATCCCTATTACGATGATACAAGTTTGTGGATCGGCAAGTCGACACTTCTTGAGAAAATAAAGCTGTAAGAAAACCCCTACGGCTAGCAAGTGTAGTGGCTGGTCCAATCTTTGGATCTCAAAATATTGTGTTCAAACTTAGTTTATGTTCAAAAGTGTTCCATTGTTTGGCTTACCACCCACACAAATGTTCAATATTTTTGTTAAAGGGTCTTTTCGAGAATCCTCTCGAAATTTTTACGGAAGGTATTCCTTGTGTCCCTGCTTACAGCGATAATATGTTTTTCGTGGGTCTAAATTGTAGGGTGACCAACTGAAATGACTGGTGGGCGCGATATTTATTGAGAGGAAAGACTCCCAAAATAGGATCCGCTTCCAAAATGGCATATGCCGGTATATTCCTTTAGTTACCTCCCCGCAAAACTTTTGAGCTTTAGTCCAAATCCATATTTTTGTTGGCAAGTTCATACGCCCAAATTCTGGAAACCCCTTTAATATTCCATATGAGAGAGGGGTGAGGCATATGGTAACCCTTTGCCTCTCAACACCCTCTCTCACCAACAAACTGACAATTGCCGCAAGGAAAATTGCCTAATGTAAATTTGGACTTACATACTTTTTTTGGAGAAAGAAATGTTTCAATTCACACAGTCTGAGGATATATCTGTGTCGGCAAAGTCGACTGATACTTTCACCGTTGGTTTGATGCGTTACAAAAAGGAAAAGATTCTGATCTTTAAAATGTTCCCAATTACGTAACCAAAATTTGTGAAATGCTTGTGATGTTGAAAAAAACGCTTTCCAATTTACGGAATTTTATTTCCATGTACAATATTTCTGTTGCTGTTGGACAAAACCATCTGGGTTTTAAATTAATACAAAATGTGACACTTATGGTAAAATATCAGATTTATTGCAACAAGCGCTAAGCTATCACAATTTTAATATTTTGAAGTTTTTACTTTAATGACAAATACCTCTTTGGTTCAGTCATATAGTGTAAGAGCCAGATAGGTGAAAACTTTAGTATCTCGCATAAGAAATGTTTACGAGTGAAAAGCTTATACAAAGGGGTAGTGGTGTAGAGCAATGCCGTTCTTTGGTATTGTTGAAGTTACGAAGTTTTTCGGCAATTCACACACACACGGCCCGAAGGCAACGGAAGAGCACACAAAAGAGAGCAAATGTTTTGATTTGTTTTTGTTTTGCAGCATGCGTGAATACAACCTTACTAACACACTGTCAAAAGAAGCTAATATTCAGAATTTTGTGTGCCCTCTTCTTGGTCGGCAGTGGTGTAGGGTATCATATATTCGGCCCCGTTCCGACTATAGCCTTTGCTCACTTCTTTAATTTTGGTTCAAAAAATTATTTCCTGTTTATTTTATTTAATTATTGACGAATGTCACGCACAAACCACTTTCACTTGATACGATATATGGAATAAAGTTATATGCTATAAAATGATATATATGTATGTACTGATATGGTGATAAAAATGGTGAGAAACAAAAGCTTATGTAATTTTGGTTGTGTTGCGTGGCTTTAAAGTTTGTTTTGAGTTACATATGTGCTTAAAGTGATTCCAAAAATTTTCAAAAAAGTTCATATATGAACATTTCAAAAGCTTTTGTGAGTACGATTTTTTATCGAATCACCTTATAATTAAAATTTTATCTAATCTTAGGTAAAAGCTCAGCAAAATATGATACAGGAATACGAGGTTGCAAGAAAGTCATAAGCCTAATGTACAAATATACATATATGCAATATTTTTACATTTTAATTGGAAATCATCTGAGTCTAAATTTACTTTAAGTAATTTTCCATGGGATTCGTACTATACCATTATAATTTCTATATTTATTGGGGAACAAATTGGATGGCTTCCGTTTTTTCACCATTTAATAAATTCACTCACCAACAAACTGACCGTGCCGTAATTATATTTACATAGTGTAAATCATGACCTACAATGGAAAGGCCTTACTCACCAGCGTTTAGTCAGAACAAATTTTCAAAATAATCGGACATATGTTCGAGTATGTAAACCCTACTCAACAATTTGAGTGAACTTACTGCAATATGTCTTAATAAAAACATGACATAAATATTTAATTATTGGACTTCAAACAAGACTTAGCACATCGACCAACGCCAAATGAATGCAAATTTGACAATTTCTAGCAACGAGTTATAACACCCCATAATATTAAGGTAGGTAAATGACATTAAAAATCAACAACTAAATCGAAATTGTTTTTGTTTTCAATACTTGTTTGAAAAGAAAATAAAGCCAGCCTAGCATAGAATGCACGCGGTATTGATAATTCGCCGGGCACACATTCTAGTCAGTCGGAAAGTGACGATCGTGCAATGCAGTGCTTAAATTGCGACGTGGTTTAATCAGACAAAAAAATTTAAAATTAAAAAATTAGTACCGGTATTTTTTATAGATAACAGACAATGGAAGTTAAATCAAGTCTATATCAACACATTCAAAATGCCTTTAGGTACTTGAAAAAAATCGAAAATTATTAAGTGCTAAATTTTGTAACAAATAATTCTTCATTTTAGTTACTTAAGTTACAAATTTAATGAAATACGCCAAACTACCAGTGAATATAATGTCATCAACACCTCGTATGGTAAAATTAAGGGTGCTAAACGCCTTAATTCTTTTGATCCGGAACAAGACTATTATGTCTACGAAGGTATACCATTTGCAAAACCACCAATAAATGAGTTACGATTTCGGGCACCACAACCACCGGAACCATGGGATGGAATACTTACGTGTACCAGAACAAAATCAAAACCATCTCAAGTGAATGGATTATTCGGTTTTACTGAAGGATCTGAGGATTGCTTGTATTTAAATGTGTATGTGAAGAATGTAAGTTGAAGAAAATGTACATACATATGTAAATTACACTGTGCTAAACGACAAATATGCAGGGGTTGTATTATGTATTAATTTGGTTTTTTTGGAGTTCATTGAAGACGAGAATACATTTGGTTTCTTTGGGTAACTTAATTTTTGCTGAAAAAAAGTTTTAAATTGTAAACACTATGCAACACTAAAAATGCAAGAAACTTCTAGTATGCATTTTTGAAAGTACATATTGAAACTACAAAAACCATAGTAGGGTTTTGTCCAGTCAGAACCAGTTCGGAATTTATGACCTCATCTAAACCGGGATAAAACAACATTTTTTTGCATGTATCGGGCCTTTATCTAAGAAACGAAACGGAATTTGGCCTTGCTGTCTTTGACTATATTGTAGCCCTAAGCTAGTAGAACTTATCTTTTGAAAAGACCACATAAGAAAAGTTTCATCTAGGACATCAAGTAACCCTTTGCAAAAATCTTCCAAATATAGTTTTCAGCAATTCTGCAGAACATTCTGAAACTCTAAAATGCTTATTTCATGTTGTTTCAGCGGTATTTTGCATCAAATCTTTTACAACACGTATTTCAAACACAGTTCATACCAACAGTTTATTCTCGCATTTCGGGTTTCACCACATTATTTACATATATATTAAATCGTCGTTGAAAAATATACAGAAAACAACGTGATAGAGGCTTTCTACAACAATGACATGTACTGAAGACTTTTGTATTATATTCCAGGGAATATTTTTCAAAAAGAAAACATTAAGAAAAAATTAACGGTGTTGGAGATAGGGTGCGAAATGTATAAAATTATGGAACTTTTCGAAATTTTATAAAATTTGAACAATAAATGTAGTTTTTCGAGCTCATTATTTCTACAAATATTTTATTCTTGTCCTTATCTACAAATTTGCTTCCGAGGTGAGATAAAGATTCACATATGTTTCAGAGATATAGCCCAGAATTGTTTTAAAAAGTCAATATTTAACCATGTTTAGATGGGGTCGTAACATCCAAGCTGGATCTGACACAACAAAAACCAACTTGGTTTTTTGTCGTTTGGGTCTGTACATTAAAAATCCTAAGCTCAAATTGTTTGCACAAGATTACCTTAAAAATATTGCGCAGTGAAATCTAAGAAACCTCGCTTTCAACTACAAAAAAAGAAGTGGTTGAAGAAACCATAGGTATTTTTGACTTCCGTCGAATCCACACAATACCCAATTAATACATCAACCTTTGTAATCTGTTCCAGAACTGCAAGAATCTACGAATTCTTACTATTTATTCGATATTATATGGGAAATTTGTTATATTAGTAGACAATTTTAGATTCTTGTAGGTTCTGGTTCTCTGTAGGTTCTGTATTGCCCATATGTTTTGTTTATTTGTTCCAGTAAATTTCTTTATCGAAACATCGGGAACATTTTCCCGGGAAACATAAAGCTTTCCAAATTTTGAGGCGTGTTGATCTAAATTGGATACTTCCTTCGAGTGTTATTGTGACCCGTCATTTTTTTTTTGCGGGTGGGGTTTTTATATATGAGGAAAAGTCAAAAATTATTAATATTCCATTTGAGAAAAAAAATTCAAATTTTTTTTAAAGCTACATGAATGATTTTTGTTGAATGGTTTAAGAAAAAATACCTTTTTCAAATCTGTTGTAGATAATAATTTTGGTTATTGTATAATTCTCATTATAAGAAAAAATTGTATAAAAACGTTACTCATTATATTGAGAAACACTGTTAATTAATGGTTTCCTACAACTACATGTTTACTGAGGTCCCATAACTTTAGTGAAAAAGTTGAATATTTTTGAGGAAATTAAGAAAGAATTTTATAAAATATCGAAATTTTCCATAATTTGTATACATTTTGCACCATATCTCCAAAACCATTAATTTTTTCTTAATGTTCTCTTTCGGAAAAAATAATCGGTGGAATGTAATACAGAACTCTTCAGAACATTCCATTGTTGTTAAATGCCTCTTTTACGTTGTTTTCAGTATATTTTTCAACGACCATTTAATAAATACGTAAATAATGTGGTGAAATCCGAAATGCGAGAATAAACTATTGGTGTGAACTATGTTTGAAATACGTGTTGTAAAAGATATGATGCAAAATACCGCCGAAACAACATGAAGTAAGCATTTTAGAGTTTCAGAATGTTCTGAAGAATTGGTGAGATCTTTATTTGGAATATTTTTGCAAACGGATACTTGGTTTAACTCCCAGTAGTTTAGCTGATACTGACCAGAATTTCAGTAATTATATAAAATGTTCTATATTTTAACGATTTTGATGCCTTAGATGGAGTTTTTCCTATGTGGTTGGTTCAAAAGATAAGTTTTACTAGTTTAGGGCTACAACATTGCCAAAAATAGCAAGGCCAAATTCCTAATCGTTTCTGAGATACAGGTCCGATTAATGCAAAAAACTGTAGTTTTAGCCCGATTTAGATGAGCCCATAAAATCCGAGCTGGATCTGATAGGACAAAACCCTACTAGGGATTTGTAGTCAATATGTACTTTCAAAAAATGCATACTAGAAGGTGTTTGCATTTTCCGTGTTGCATAGTGTAATAGCAAAAACAAAATGAGTAAATTTATAAAATTTTTGTAAGAGAAAATATTCTTTCATTCTTTTTTATTTTCTTCTATTTTAGTTAAATTTCAAGCAAAACCGCATATTAATTATTCTAGCACCTCTCAAATACCCACTAACATCTAGCGAAAGATATGTAGGACGCCCAACTAAATTTTTGGTTGCTTTAAATGGGGTATACTCTTGAAATAAAACTGTAGCGGCTAATGTTCATTTGGAATGCATGTAAATCGCGAAATCCTCAAAATCACTTGATGCGCATGCGGTTTACCAATATAGCAAATGCTTCTTTTTTAATTTGTACATAATTTGCCAGAATTTACTATGTCCCCTAAGATGCAGCATCGTCTGCAGTTTAGTGTGAAAAAATTTTGGATATGTTTCTGTTTTTTGTTTTGCAGTTGCCGTTTTCGGCGTTCTAGTGGATGGATTTTCCAAAAAAACTAAAATAACTTGGAGTTCCAGCACAATCAAAAGGATACTGTAAATACTGAACTAAAAAAATATTTTTATTTTTTTTTTTTTTTGACGATCGTTTGGCTTAAGGTCATTAAAAAGCTGTTGATATTTTTGTTGTTAAATTGTTATTTTATTTTTATCCAATATTTCAATTGTCTTCGACAATCATCTTCAGGGATCTGTATTTTAAAAACACAATTTTTCATTACAAGTTAAATATTAAATATAACACAATCAAATTACATGAATTTTTGGAAGAGTATCCGTTCCTTTCTAGTGGTAACGTCAAACTAAGTTTTTCTTTCGTCCGTGTTTATGCACTAAGTTTCTATACATATGCGCACAGTGGTCTGTGTCTGTTTTATAATTGATTCTTTTGTCATTCGGTATATTAATAATGTGCAGCATCTCTAACGTAAAGCGTCTTTTATAGTTATTTTCCGTTGCTAGTATCTCCACATCTTTCAAATTGGGTTTATGTCCAGTTAATGTACAATGCGCTCCTAATGCTGTCTTCTGTTCTACAGGTTTGTCAGGTTTTTGATCGGACTTGTGTCCAGAAATTCTTGTCTTCAGTTTGGTTTGTGTCGTGCCAACATATACCTTATGGCATATGTTGGTTTCGTCCCCATTACATCTTATCTTATATATTAAATTGCACCTGTCCTCTTTTTTAGTCTTTGTTTTTGTATTGCTGAACATATTCTTAACATTGTTATTAGTTTTTAAAGCTAGTTGGTAGTATTGTCTATTATATGTGTTTGATTTGCAGAGCCGCTCGGAAAATCCAGGGATGTACGTTATTGGTTTGTATTTTCTTCCTTCTTCTGTTTCTTTCTTTATATGCTTCGTTTTGGAATGTTTGATTAAATCGTTAATGGTTTTGTGTGGAAATTCATTTTTGGTTAGTATTTGGCGTATTTTCAGCTCATTTGCGGGATGAAATTCTGGGTCACTTATACTAAATATTCTATTGATGAAGTTTGTAGCTGTGTTTATTTTTGTACGTCGTGGGTGTTTGGAATGAAAATTGATCAAACGTCCAGATGCCGTTGGTTTTTGATACCAGTCTAACTTAATAGTATTGCCTTGTCGAATAATGACTGCGTCCAAGTACGGTAATTTATTATTTTCTTCGAGTTCGTGCGTAAATTGTATGCTCTTATCAAATGAATTTAATGCTCTTAAAGTATTTTCGACTTCCGTTCTCTTCACTATACAAAATATATCATCTACGTACTTGGTAATTAACTTTGGTTTCGTCGTCAGTTTTTTCATTGTAGCGTCTAATAACTCCTCCATTACTATGTCTGCAATTATCGGTGACGCTGGAGAACCCATGGGAAGCCCCTTTCTTTGTTCGTACACCTTGTCTTCGTATAAGAAATATCGTGAGTCTTTTATGCAAAGAGTCAGTATTTCTAAAAATAAATCCTTGGGTATTTTTGTGCGTTCTTTGAGTACATCCCATTTTTCATTAATCGTCTTTACAGCTAAATTTATCGGTACGCTTGGGAAGAGAGAAATTACGTCAAAGGATATTAAGATTTCATCGTCGTTTATGTTCATATTGCCAATTTTAGTTCTAAGATCTAACGCGTCCTTAATGTTAAATGTCGAGTCCTTTGTTAGATGTTTGAGTATCTCCACAATATACTTTGAAAGACCATATACGGGTGAATTTATCGAGGAGCAAATAGGTCGTAAAGGTGTTCCATCTTTGTGGACTTTCGGGAGGCCGTAAATCCTCGGTGCAATCGCTGTGTTTGTTGTTAATTTGTTTTTCTCGATAGCGTCTATAATATTCATGTTGTATAATTTGTCAATTAATTTATTATTTTTATTTTGTAGTGCCGTAGTTGGATCCCTTTTTTGTCTTCTGTATGTGCACATGTCTTGTAGAATATTTTTCATTTTAGTTTCATAATCATTTTTATACATGGCCACAGTCTTCCCTCCCTTATCTGCATTCAATATTAATATGTCTTTGTTTTCTTTTATAAATCGTTTTGTTTTACCCACTGTGTCAATTATGATTCTATCTCTAATGCTCAATTTGGTATGTTTTAAGTGGTCGTCGATGAGAGAGACTACTTTTATTCTGGCATTTTCTTGCTCTTCTTTGTTGTCCAATGTTTGAATGCAATCTTCACTCTCTGCGATTACATTTAGTAAGGGGAAGCTTGTTTTTGTTGTTGGCAAAGCATACTTCGGTCCCATGGATAACAGCCACTGAACATCATTAGGTATGTTTTCATTGGTTTTGTTAGTGAACCAATCGTCGTGTTGTTGTATATTAAGTGCTGCTTGTTCTTTTTGCTTCAGTGCTTGATATTTGTTGAAGTTTCTCGTCTTGTTGCTGTTGTCATATTTCATACGAAGAATATTTTCGCTCTCCATGTAAATATTAAAGTCATTCTCATCCATTACGTTTTGAAGTTTCTCTTTTGCTGTTGAAAGTCTTATTTTGTTATTGTGGAGTTCTTTATGTTTTTGTTGTATTAGAAGTTTTAAGATTTTTATGTGGAAATTGTAGTTGTACGTTTTTAAGATTGGCAGCAAATTTGGCGGTATTTTGTCATTTATTTTAAAGATGTTGTATGTGTGTTTTGTTGTGTTTTCTATGAATTTTGGTATTATTCCAAAGTTTCTACATTTAATGAGTTTCTACATTTTTTTTTTAAAAAATCGCACTATAGTTTGGCCTTTGGCAATGGATTACTGATTACAAATTATCCGTAATCGCAAGTACTTTAATCGTATGATCGGTTTTTTGAAATAGCCGAATGCGCATCGCAGTCAGTTCAAAAATACAAAAAAACAAATAAAATCCGGCTTCAAAATGTTAGCATCTATGAAAGGTGGATGCAGTGGAGATTTTGAAAAGTGATTCATTAGAAGCGTATTCTTCATTTTGTATTCTTCTACTTTCGCTTTGGACAGATATCCATAATATAAACGGCTTTACCGGCAATTGAATAACAATGTAAAAAACTAGTTTGCTTCAACGTGTTTTTTACTTATTAATTTACGCGGTCATAGCTTCCACGCAAGTTAACTTATTTAACCAAATGTTTGAGCTTTGGTAAAATACATTTCATTGGGTCCAGCTATAGTCATATTTTATCGTATACTGCAATAGTTCGAGAATACTGCAAACCTTGGCTTCATCAATATTCAATTTTTTGACTTCCACTCATATGTTTTTGTTCTTATGAGGGAGGGACCTGGGGCTGGATTCTTGTTCTATGAAAATTTAAAATGAAAAATATTTTCTTTATAAAATTTTTCATTTGACGTTTATTTCCTTTATAACAGTTTTCATTTCAAATTTTCATAGAACAAGAATTAGGCCCCAGGAGCCTAAAGGCCTGCGTACATAAGCTGCCTTGCCTGCTTACCTTGCTTACTTCTGATAAAAGAATAAAAAAGAAAAGGGCAACCCAGTTCGAAATATGCTCGGCCTTCTTTATTCTTTTATTTTTATTATGTCAGAAATGAAGTAGGAAAGCAAGGCAACCAGGCGAGGCAGCTTATATACGCAGGCCTTAAAGGCAAGCGAGGTAAGCAGGCGAGGCAGCTTATGTACGCAGGCCTTAACTACCTTTTCAGAACTTTCTAAAATTTTGGGGCGACTTCTCTTTACGATAGTCCACTTTGAAATTGGATTTATTTTTGGAAATCATTACTTCCGGTTATTTTCGTTTATCACCGTTGGATTTTTAGAGCTCGTGGAAGATTGGACTTGCCCGCGAAACACAGAATCACAGTAACTTAGATGCTAATTTCAAAGCACTACTCTTAAATTGCAATTAAGCGAACATTTTAAAACATTTGTGAGGGAGGTACCGGAAAAAGTTGTCCAGTATAGTCTGTATTCAAAATAGTACTATACGCAACGGTTTGACTAATGTGACTCGCTCCTTATCGCGTCCACCAGCTAACCAGCTAAAGAGATGTACTCGAAGGTCCTTCTTGGAACTTGATATAAGATTCAGCCCAATTGAATATTCAATTTGAGTTCATCAGGGTTTTTAGAGCTCTTGGAACATTATTTCAAGTTGTATGGACTTGCTAGCGAACAAATAGAGCCGCCAGAACAACCTGCTCTAAAAATTTTAAATGACCCGAGAAATGTCCTGAATCTAAATTTGTGCTAAAAGTTTTGAAATTTTGTGTGGAAATACTCTTAGGAGTAGAACGATAAATTCCATGATTTGCAAAGTATGGACCAAATCGATTTAGTTGACAGATATGACCTTATTCGGACTTGAAATAAGTTTGAACAAAATCTCACGTGGATCGTGGCTAGCCAGCGAGTCAAACAAAAGAATGGACAAGACCTTACCGATTCCAAATCTTCTGCAACGGATTTCGCCCAAAATATACGTGGGTCTAAAATCATTATTTCGGAAATTGAAGCGCGTTTTTATAGCATTCTGGCCATTTTTGAGGAATGTACCGTCTTAATAGGGGCCGGGAGAACAAGATTTTGCCAAAAAAAAATTCAATTAGAAAGCCGGTTTATAACTGCATTTGTCCGAAAAATTTAGAAAATTAATAGGAGTAGAGCGATATAGTCTATATTTGTACCTGAACTATTTATGTATACCCTCAGTATTTATGCTAACGAGGGTATATACAATTTAATACGGGCAAAATGTGCTTCAACGAAATAATGGTTTTAGACCTCAAGTATGTTTGGACGAAATGTGTTTCAGACAATTTGAGTCGATTTAGCAATGTCCGTCCGTCTTTCTGGCTGGAGCGCTAACTCTCGAAAGGATCAACTGATTTGGCCCAAAATTTGGCTTTTGTAATATTTTGTCCAAACTTAGTTTAAGTGCGAAGATGGGTTATATCGGCCCACTCCTTCCGGTACCTCACCCACAAAAGTTCGAACATTTTCGGAAAAGTTGTGCTCACGATAACTCTTGAAAGAACGAACCGATTTGGTCCATACTTTGCACATCGTTGAGTTTGTAACAGACATAGATGAGGTTCCAATATTGACTCAATCGGTCCACTTCTTCGGGTACCTCTTACACAAAATTTCGGAAAAGGTCAGTTTTGATTTTGTTGTAGCAACTTGTATTCACCGCTATTCATACGACAGTACAAGTTTCATCATGGGCAAGTCCATACTTCCTGAGAAAATAGCCTGAAAGGTACAAAAAATCTTATGACACCGTGTGTAGTGGTTGGAGTGCAAGTTAAGAGTTAAGTTCGAAGATAAGCAATATCGGTCCACTCCATCAGGTACCTCCCCCACAAAAGTTCACGCACGATAACTCTTGATGGGAGTGACCGATTTGGTCCATACTTTACACATCCTAATATATCTACCAGATATAGATCAGGTTCGAATATGGACTATATTTGTCCACTCATTCCGGTACCTCTAAAACAAAATTTTGGATAACTTTACTTTAAGGCCCGCAGTAAATTTTTTTTCAGTTTTTTTCAGGGGCAAGTCCATACTTCTTGAGAAAACAGCCCGAAAGTTGTGTGGATGGCTCGAACAGAATATAGCTATATTATGTTTTTCGCAGGCTAGTGTGATACTTTTGTCGGTGCCTACGGCCAAAATTTTGAAAGCCCTCCTAAATACATAAGTATTTTTTTTTTTTTTGAAAAAAAGTAATTCAATCCACACAGACGGAGGGTATATCTCTTCAAAGCCGACTATAGTTTTTACTTGTTAAAAACGTCAAAATACTTGAAATAGGGCGGTACCGTTATGTGGGGGCTATAACAAAACGTGGACCTATATTGGTAATTTTTAGTGGAGAAGTTTCTTGGTCATTTGGAACCTCAAAAATGGAGCTAAAAGCCTCAAAATACCTCAAACCGGGAGGTAGCGTTATATGGGACCTATACCAAAACGTGGACCTATCTTGACAATTTTTAATGGATAAGTTTTAAAAAAGAACAAACATTTAGATAAAATCCTCAAAATACGTTAAATCAGATGGTACCTTTATACGGGGGCTATGCTAAAACGTGGAACTATATATCCCATCTCCGAACTTGACCTGCCTATGGAAAGAAAACTCCTGACCAAGAATATATATACTTCATAAGGTCTCAAATGATTAGTTCGATGTGTTATAAACATAAAAACAAACTTAATATACCCTTCATACTTTGTGGAGGGTATACATATTTAATAGCGGGTGGTTATTGTAGTCTTGTCTACAACATTATATTTTTGCTAGTGCATGACAATACTTTCCAAAATAGGGGTCTTTAAAAGACACAATACAATAGCAATATCCCTTCATACATCGTTCGAACTAAAGTACTAAGTAAATTTTGTTACAATTTAAAATTTTATTTTGTGTAGGTTTTATTGATTGGGTCTGTTAGTGGAATAATTAGACCCAATTTTAATGATACCCCTACAAATTACGTTAGAAATTTCCAAGCCTTCGTTTGTCTACTAGGAAAATGTTATTTATTTATAAAAGTAAGGATATGTTCCTCGCTCGGCTCGACACTCTTGTTATTATTTTTTTTATTTTTTGTACAGTCGCAGGCTGAGGATATATCTCGGTTGGCAAATCTGACTGATACTTTTTTACTTGTTTTTTATTTAAAACTCAACATTTTGGTTTTACAATTTTTCATAATTTTTCAGTGCAAAAATGCTAAATTTCCTTTGCCCGTTATGGTGTGGATATATGGCGGAGGTTTTCAAATGGGTGAAGCAACAAAAGATCTTTATGATCCCGACTATTTTATGATGAAGGATGTTATTTTGGTAACATTTAACTACCGACTTGGAGTTTTTGGTAAGAACAGTCTTTTTACCATAGATAAATAAGTCTCTAACATTTCTGTTCTCTTTTAGGATTTCTGTCCTTTGATGATCCACAACTGAATATACCAGGTAATGCTGGTATTAAAGACCAAGTTCTAGCATTAAAATGGGTCAAGGAAAATATACACAATTTTAATGGAGATCCCGATAATATAACAGTTTTTGGTGAAAGTGCTGGTGCTGTTTCGGCTCACATGCTAATGCTGTCGCCACAAGCCAAGGGTTTGTTTCACAAAGCCATCTTGCAGTCGGGTTCGGCATTTTGTCCATGGGGCTTAACCAACAAACATGATTGGGGATATAAATTAGCCTGCCATTTGGGCTACGAAGGAGACAATAATGATGCAGATGTGTATAACTTCCTCATAAAAAAGAAAACCAAACAACTTACCACAAAATTGAGAGATCTTTTGACGGACACTGATATTTTAGAAAATAATTTATTCTGTGCTTTTGTACCCGTGGTGGAAGCATATGCACGTGAAGATAGTGTACTTACAAAATCACCTGAGGAATTGCTTGCCACTGCTTGGGGCAATTCAATACCCGTTATTATAGGTGGTAATTCAAATGAGGGTCTCTTTTACTATTACTATCTCTTGGAATATAAGGATTTATATGAAAGATCACCGAATGTGAAACATTTTTTGCCGGATGACATAAACAACAATTTAAGCTATAAAGACGTAGAAGACATGTCCAACAAGCTGCATCAAGTATATTTTAAGGGTGCAATCCCTAACGTTGAAGAAGAACTTTTCACCTATCTCGACCTAATGGGCCACAGAGCTTTCTGGTATCCCATATATCGAGCCATTCAGTCACGTTTGAAATATGCACGCAGAACTACAACTCATTGTTATTTCTTTGATTTTGTTTCGCGCAAAGCTAATATGTCACGCATGTTATTCTGTCCCGATTCCAGTGCCAAAGGTGCTGGCCACGGCGATGAGGTCTGTTATTTATTCAGGAATATTCTTTCGAAAACTATTCTGTCTTCGTATGATGAATTGGAATGTTTGAGAAAAATGATTGGTATGTGGTTTAATTTTGCATTGAATTCAAATCCAAATTGTTCTCGTATTGGTCCAAATATTTGGGAGACTTTAGAGCACGGATCCAATGATGTTAATTGTTTAATTATATCTGATAACATTTGTATGGATCAACTTCCCATTCAGAGGCAAATGGAATGTTGGTCAGATTTGTATACCAAAGAATAAATTATTTATTAACAAAATATGTAGTATAAAATATATTTTAAATAAATTTAATTATAAGAATTAACGTGTTTTATTTGAAAGATCATCATTAAATATGTTAAAAACAAGTAAGGAAGTATCAGTCAGCTGTGCTGACCACTTACTAAAAAACAACAAAACTAAACCAAACACAATAACCATTTATTAAGGAAGTATTGACATATTCCGAAAAAAATGTATCGTTGTAAATTTGGCCGGTCGAACAACCTACTGAATAAATCAAAACGATGCGAGAGAAGCCCTTAAACTTCACTTTATCCGAATTTTGTGTGGGAGGTATCCGAAGGAGTGGACCGACATATTCCATACTCCAACCTGATACATGACTGGATGAAATAATACGATGTGCAAAGTTTGCAACAATCAGAAAGAATAATCTTGCGGATTTGCCATTTTTGTTGGTGCCGTCAAGCTTTCTTGGAGCATTTAGGCCAATATCTCAGGAAGTATGGCCTTGTGCATAAAACAAATTGTACCGTCGTAGAGGAACCCGCAAGTAAAACTTACTGAAAAAAATTCAAAACGATCATTGAGAAGCTCCTAAACTTCACTTTATCCGAATTTTGTGTGGGAGGTATCCGAAAAGATGGACCGATACACTCCATATTCCAACCTAATACATGACTAGATGAAATAATACGATGTGCAAAGTCTGCACCATTCAGAAACTTCCTGCGAGAATTATCTTGCGTATTTGCCATTTTGGTTGGTGCCGTCAGGGTTTCTTGGAGCTTTCAGGACAATATCTCAGTATGTATGGACTTGCGCAAGAAAAAAATTGTGCCGTCGTAAAGGGAGCCGCAAGCACAAGATACTGAAAAAAATTTCAAAACGATCCGAGGGGAGCTCTTAAACTTCACTTTATCCGAATTAAACTTTATAAATATAATATCACTCCTCTCAGTAAAGTGACATTCAAACTTACCTTCGGTGAAGTCTGCTTTCAATTGCGCACAATTGCTCATCAAATTCTGCACAAAGAAGTACTCGATATTTGATGGAGTTCATCTTCCACGACAACGTGGAGACCGGGATCCATCATACTTCTCTTTGAACATTTGCTGCCAGCGTCTATCATTTACGTGGTACCTACGTTTGTTGTATAGGCAACAATTATCATTGATCTCCACAATTTGAACTCATCTAACCCACTCTGGAGTTCTTTGGCGATTGTTTGAGTTTCCGTTTCTTTTAATCAGGGCGCAGCCAACTTAATATAATAAATTCATTTTTGAGGACCGATAGCCTTGTTGATTCCTGACTGACATGGGGTAGGATTCCAATGCCCTCAGCGGAAAGCTGGTGGGACATCCTTGTGTGACGGCAGCTTTGAGCTTTCGATGCCTGTTGGTTATGCTTCCTCATGCTTTCTTATGTTATGCTTCCGTGCCACTTTCGAAACAACCTGGTATCGCTGAGATGGTAAGATTGGTATCAGCACTAGCCGGTAACCCTCCCCTAGAAAAAACAGCCTACTATGAAAAAACGAACGAAAAGAAAAACAAACCCCTCTAAAGTTGACGAACCCCGCAAACGTTTTAAGGACCATGATCTGCGAATCTCCATCTGGGATGTTCGCACTCTTTATAGAGAAGGTGCAGTCTTCGCATTGGCAGACGTACTTGAAAAGTACAAGGCCGATATTACCGCCATACAGGAAATACGATGGATTGGGAAAGGCGTCACAACAACACCTAAAGGTGACGCACTGTATTATAGCTGCCATGACGTAAAGCATGAGTTTGGTTGCGGATTCGTAGTTAGTCGGAGGCTAAAACATCTGGTATCAAGCTTCACCCCAGTGAATGAAAGACTTGCTGCAATTCTAATAAAAGCTAAATTCTTCAACATCAGCTTTATTTGCGCTCATGCTCCCACTGAAGAAAAGGACGAACAGACCAAAGATATATATTACGAGCGCTTAGAAGAAATATATGACCGTTGGAGAATATCTGGAGAATATCTTTGGCCCAACAGTCGGGAAATTCAGTCTCCACAGTGAAACATCTGACAATGGTATGAGACTGATAGACTTTGCAGCTGCAAAAAACATGGTAGTTAGCAGTACCAGATTTAATCATCTCGATATTCATAGGGGCACCTGGCTGTTTCCAGATCAGAAAACAAGAAATTAAATTGATCACGTTGTGATAGATGGAAGACATTCATCGAGCGTGTTGGATGTACGGTCGTTCCGAGGCGCAAACATTGATTCGGACCACTACCTTGTTGCAGCAAAGGTACGCACCCGCGTAAACGTAGCAATCAAAGTACGAACAGACACAACACGAAAGTTAGACATCGGTAAGCTGCAATCACAACAGATAGCCACAGCATATTCCACTCAACTAGCCAAATTGCTTAATCAAAGCACTCCTCATCCCGATAACATATCAGCGCAATGGCAAAGCATTGCCCAATTCATGCAAACAGCCGCAAAATCCATTATTGGATACCAGAGACCTCCACCAAGGAAACCATGGTATGATCAGGAGTGTCGTGCTGCCACCGAAGAGAAAAATGCGGTATATAGGGCTACTTTACAATCCGTAGCAACGTGTAGCACACGAGAGGGATACAGGGAGAAAAGGAGAGAGGAGAAACGTCTTTTCCGTAGGAAAAAGAGAGAGATGGAAAAGCGGAAGTGTGAAAAAATCGAGATGTACAGGAGCCAGAATGAAGTCCGAAAATTCTACCAAAGAGTCAAGCATCAAACTGATGGCTTTGGTACAGGCACATCCTCCTGTAGAGACCAGCAAGTAATTTGGTAACTAATACAGATAGTGTACTCAGGATATGGAAAGAACATTTTTCAAATCTGTTGGTATCCAATAGCAGCGAAGACGACGAAGATACCACAGTCCCAATCCCAGAAGATGGTATTGAATGTATACCGCCCAGCCAAGATGAGGTAAAGACAGCGATAAATCGGCTGAAGGATAATAAGGCAGCAGGAGCCGATAGCTTACCAGCCGAGCTGTTCACAACCGGAGGCGACACGCTGATAAGGTGTATTCATCAGCTAGTTAGCACCATCTGGCAGGAAGAACGAGTACCCGACGATTGGAACCTGAGTATCCTGTGTCCCGTCCACAAGAAGGGAGATAAGACTGTATGCTCTAACTATAGGGGCATAAGTGTACTCCCTATTGCCTACAAGATCGTGTCAGGGATATTGTGCGAACGACTAAAGCCTATGGTCAACGAGATAATTGGACCATACTAATGCTGCTTTAGACCTGGCAGGTCAACCATTGACCAGAGGCAAATCCTGGAGAAGACCCAATAGATGCAGATCGACAACTACCACCTTCTTGTCGATTATAAAGCAGCCTTCGACAGCCCGCTGCGTTCAAAGGTATTCCAAACCATGTCTGAATTTGGTATCCCCGCAAAGCTCATCCGGCTTTGTAAAATGACTTTAACTGACACGAGGTCCTCAGTTAAAATAGGAAAGAACCTCTCCGAAGAGTTTGGTACCAAAAGAGGTTTGAGACAAGAAGACAAACTTTCGTGTGAAAGGAAAAGGTTATACGAGAGGCAAACGTCAAAAAAGTGGCACAATCTACACCAATAGTCACATGTTACTTGCTTGCTTATTACTTGATATATACATCATGGGCCGATCAGTAAAAGAAGTAACTGATACCTTTATGAAGGTCGAAGGAGAATCTGCTAAAGTGGGTCTGGCGGTAAACGGTGAGAAGACCAAGTTGATGGTGTCGACGCGCAATGCGTCCATTGAGCTCGGACCGACTGTGGAAGTTGGTTGCTATAATATTGAGGTATTAAAAGACTTCGTCTACCTCGGCACCTCCGTAAACGCAACAAACGACATCAGTTGTGAAATAAAAAGGAGAACTGTATTGGCCAACAGATGCTACTTTGGTTTAAGTAAGCAGTTTAAAAACAAAGCCACATCTCGTCAAACAAAAATAACGCTCTACAAAACACTGATACTACCCGTGCTGATGTATGGCTCCGAAGCCTGGGTACTTGCGCAAGCAGACATGGCAGTGATTGGTGTGTTTAAGAGAAAAATGCTTCGAAAGATCTACGGACCAATCTGCGTTGACGGTGAATATCGACGTCGCATGAACCACGAGCTGTATCTGCTATACAACGACATCAATATAGTTAAACGTATCGAGATGCAGCGATTGCGTGGCTAGGTCATATCATAAGAATGAGCGATGATGAACGCGCTAAAAAGGCGTATAAATACGGACCGCTTGGTGGTGCACGCAGAATTGGCAGGCCAAGGAATAGATGGCGCAAACAAGTGGATGATGAGATGAAAAGGCGCGGTATTCCAGAGTGCGAAGCAACAAATAGAGAGAAATGGAGATCTTTTCTTAGTTCGGCCTGTGGAACAAATGTTCTGTAATGGGCCAGCTAAGTAAGTACATAAGTATAAATTGGGAATACATAGTGAGGTTGGTGCTTTAAATAATTGGACTCAGGAGGTGATTCCATGTATATCCCTAAAAGGAACTATGGGTCTATCGCGTTTCCTTTTGTATATTACGTACAAATGCACAAAGACATAATATCCCTTACCACAATGTGGTGTTGGGTGTATAAATAAAATTTCATTTTTGCACAAAAATATAATTTCCAAGTGGTTACTGCGTGACTTTTCAATATTTAAATGAAATAAACTCATTATTAAGATCATTCATTCTTGATACAGGAAAACATTGTGGGAAAGAAAATCTAAAAAGTTACCCTAACGGTACCATACTAAAATGCCTATTAGATAGAAAATGTATCCTTTATTAGAAGTTTGTCCGAAAGAAAAATTAAAAGAAACGAAACAAAAAAAATCACTTTTATCAAGAAATATTTATATTTTGTTTAAAAAATAAACAATTGTCTAGAGTATTGAAGCTGCACAGCTAATTTTTAACAAATTTTAATAGTAACAATGAACTTGCCGTATTAATAAAAAACTTCTCTTAATTAATTCAACTAAAATAATTCGTCATTTTAGAGTGTACCAATAAAAAACGATATTGTTTTATCTTTCTGTCAAAAATGCTAATATAACCCGTTGTAGATATGTGCACATTCATTCATACATATTAAAATTAGAAAAATACTCAACTTTCTACTTGTATTTGGTTTGGATAAACAATAAACGTTATTTAAGACAAAACGCATGCAAAGTCTGGTTATTTTAAAATCATGAGAAGAAATTCACACTTTTTTCACTTGATAGAACTTACCCAAATAACACGTTGTATCAGGAAATGAGTCGAGTGGGTTGCTGTTCAAATAATTTGCACTAAAAAGTTTTAATATCTTCTTAACACTAAATGTTTTTCTTGAAATTCTCAGATGCGATTTTTGCATTTTAAAAAATGTTGCTTCTTTATAATAGTCATGATGAATCCCAGCAACATATGGAGGACATACGTCACAAAACAAAAAACGCAAACCCCTTTAATTTTTCGCAATATTAACTACAATACCAATTAAACATTTATTTTTAGAAAATGTATTTTATATATTGAAAATAATATGCGATAAACACGTACATCACAAATTAAAAGCAAAACATGTGTTTTATTTTCTACATTCATTTATAGCAATTATGAATAACATTTCACAATAAAACCGATATTATATCCAATAATTACAGCTGTGAAATAGCAACTATAATTGTATGGTATTAATTAGACAAATTAAAAGTACACGTATTCAGAGTACTCGCATGTACGTACTTACATTGTAAGTGTAATGCAAAATTATTATCCGTTAGTTGATATCTTCTCCATGAAAAGTAAATATTCTTCAGAAAAGTGGTCGGTCATACAAGCGATTTTATTGCGAAAAAAAAAAACAAATCAAATTATTTTTATTAAAAGTTCAAATAATACGAATAAATTAAATTAAAAGTAAAGAATTCATTAACAAAATTTTACACATATTTTCTTCTGAGTGCGGATGAAAAATTTTGAACAAAAATCGTGGATGCATTCAAATCGGTATAAAACAGTTTGGTTGATGACTCAATTTTATTAAAAAATAGTGTAACAAAACCTATAACTAATTCTCTATGGAAAAAAGGAAAAGCATCTGAAACAGCGGAAGACAACCTGACACATAAAGTACAAAAAAAAAAACTTGTAAAACTTTTCAAATTTATAAAGGAAAAATAGTAGAAATTTTGTAAATAATGGATCCTTGCAGGTTCTTGAACATATCAAAAATTGTTTCTTATTAAGGCGAAGGCCATTTATAGTGATATTTAATTAATTCTCTTTCGAGTTGAGCTGTAAGGCCTTTAGATATACATTGAAAAATTAGGAGTCTACCGAAGTCCCACGCATTCAACCATTACACTACTTTTCACGGGTGGTAAAGCCGATCTTCAGGTGTATTAGGATGTTGTTGTGGCAGACGAAGGCAATGCTTGGAAACTAGTATATATCACACTTCATTAGATAAATGTATATGCGAAATTATGTCAGTTAATTGAAACTCCAAACTTTTCCTATAGTCTTGCTTGGTAATCCCATTTTTCAATGTTCACATTTGTGACTAGATGTGTATATTTCTTGCATGTCATACTTAAAGATATTACAAGACACAAAGTCCATTTCCTGCGATAATTTTGTCAAAATTTTCTTAAATTACAAATAATATTCAATGTGCCGGATACTCCCTGGAGAGTTATTGTTGTGAACTCTAGTCATTTTAGTTGGTGGCCGTAGTATTTCCTCATCTCAGGAAGTATAGGACTTACCTCAAAACAACAGGACCACAAGGGGACCATTTTTGGGGAGGTACAAAAATGGGCAGAAGAAATGAAATTGTGATCTTTTTCGATAGTTGACGTAGGGGTTCTAATATAAATGGGTGTATTATTAGATTATTCATATGGGACAACCTTTTGTCAGCAATCCCGAACGGCGCACAGTGGTTCAGAATAGTTTTTTTCCTGGTCAAAACTCTATAATTGGTCATAAAGCTCGACTCTAACGATAAGTTAATTAATATTAATATTAAAAATGATCTTCGCCCTAATAAGCAATATTTTCAAATAAAAATCAGCTTGAGCCCTTGAAAAACACATGAAAAAAGTGTTGTCACAACGTGTTAGCATTCAGAAACAAACTCATAACTTTCAAAGACTACGCTAAGCGTTTGTCATGAAATCCATACAATGCACGTTTTGAGACAAAAAATCACAGGGTCAAGCTAGACCTTCAAAATTTCGTGCAGATGTTTATAATCGGCCTAGAAGCTAATCTGCCAAATTTGGTTGATATCGGTTCATATATAGATATAGCTCTCATATATATGTTCGCCCGATTTCGAGTAATTGATGGACCAAACACGAAAATTCTGTCCAATTATGATGATATTTGTAATATGTTGCGGAATTCGGACTGGAAATAAGTTTGCCAAGTTATTTTGAAATCGGTTCAGATTTGGATATAGCTCCTATATATTTTCGCCCGATTTGAAGTATTTCGTGCAACAAACACGCAATTTCTGTCCAATTTCGAAGAAATTTGAAACGTGTGACAGTATTTGGTCTAGAAATATGTTTGCTAAATTATATTGAAATTGGTTCAGATTTGGATATAGGTCCCATATATATTTTCACCCGATTTTAAGTATTTGGTGCAACAAACACGCAAATTCTGTCCAATTTCGATGAAATTTAAAATGTGTGACGAAATTACGTCTAGAAAAAAAGTATGCCAAATTATATCGAAATCGGTTCAGATTTGGATATAGCTCCCATATATATTTTCACCCGATTTTAGGTATTTCGCGCAGCAATCACGCTATATATGTCCAATTGTGATGAAATTTAAAGTTTGTGACGGAATTTGGTCTAGAAAACATTATTGAGACATCATATTGAAATCGGTTCAGATTTGAGTATATCGTTCATAAATTTTCTCTGTCGAAGTTAATTGTTTTCTCAATTTAGTTGGTTGATACCGAACTTCCTTGAGAACATAGTTTAAATATTTTTCTTTTGACAAATTGGCCGAAACAGAGGCGGCATGAATCAAGGGTTTGGTACTGTTGCCGTGTTCATAGCAGACTTCCGAAGCAAGTTTTCTTCCTTCACTATAATCCACATTAGGGCGCCCTCTCTTCTTTTTATCATTACCTTGTTCTAGCGTAAATACTGTGTCGCCAGCTAACCATAAGCTTTCAATTTGTAATACACGACTTTTTGACCTCCAATTTTTTATCCATTTTTGGTTAAGGCGTGCACAAATATTATAAATTAGCTTTTTAACTTCCATCATGAAGTTGTCTTTGACACCTCGATTAAATTTTGCAGAAATCCATTCTATAAGGAGTTTAGGTTTTCGCTGATTTTCCAACCAAAAATTAAAAATATCCAAGTTTTTAAGTTTTACGAAATCTGGAAGTTGATAATTTTTTTATTCGCAAGTATACGCAAAAATTCTTTTCAAAATCTGTTAGCCGACATTGTCACCTTTCACCAGATACATATTTTTACGATAAAGCACCCTGAAGTCGAAAGTTCTACTCCAAAGAACACATGGACGATACCACAGACTACATCAAAAACCATCACTTACTGACACAAAAAATTATTGACCACATCTAATATTACATTTACACTTTTAATAATAATCTTAATTTACATACCATTACCCGTATTTTCCATTTTTAAAAAATAGATAATATCAACAGATCAGGTTTTGGCGCCAAAATACTTAAATTGTTTAATTACGACTGAATGTCAGAAATAAACGGAATCATAATTATGACATCTTTGACAGCTTGGCATGTCGCCGTGGGTCGTTGCCAGATTGTAATTTTTTGGTTTTGGAGGTTTGAAAGTGTTAAGAATATAATTCCGCTATTATTTGATTTCAATCGCTGACTTGAAAAAATGACTTTTTGCCTCAAAAACCTGCCATTGGCCCCATCGTGCAATGATTGAAGAAATATTCAGCGTTGTAAAAAACAAATTGCATTTGAAATAGGAAAAGTTTGATGATAACGAAGCCGCTCCACAGCCGATATGTGTGATGGGCCTCTAGCAAAGGCGAAACATGCATGTCACATAGTGGTGGTTGTGTGGGTTCGAATCTTCGGCTTTCCTTATTCACTTGCATCATTGGTCATTATGCTCGACTCTAACGAGAAATTAATTAAAACTCTATAACTTTTCCACCGATAGAGATATTTTCATAATTATTTTGTTCGACTGATAACACAGTCAGCTTTCCAATGCATCAAAAATATCATTCAGTCTAGTAGTTGCGGAGGAATTCAAGGTGAAAGTTAACATTTTGAGCTTTTTACATATTTTGCATCAAAACAGGAGTGCTTTTATGTTGCAATCTGTTTAAAAAGGTCAAACGTTAATACATAAACCAAGAAAATACAAAACTTAAAAAATAAAAAAAATAAAATTTTGTATAAAATATATTTTCGAAGAATTTAAAATTTGTTCAAAAATAAAAAAAATCCTTGGGTATGCATAAAGCTCATATATTTAAAAAATGTCCAGTTGTGTAAAAGTGCTATAATTAATTTGGGAAACGGTATGAATATGAATAAATTTAAAAAAAGTCTTAACGGAGAGTACGGGAATTGTACAAAACTATATACATGGGATGAAAGAGGACACTCTGCGAAAACCAAACTCTGTTCAATGCTGTTTCCTAATATTTTTAGTCAACTAAAAATGGAATTTCACTCAAATTTAGTACCTGTTGAAAAATAAAATAGCTCGCTACATGTAAACGCTACCGTAACCTTTAAACAACAATGGACACAATATCTGTTGTAGTTTCCTATAAAAAGCTTTTTCTCTCTGCAGAAATTTGCAAAAATAAGTATTTTTCAAAACTGTCGTCTTTAGGAGCACGCCACGTCCACATCTTCCAATATTTTGACCTAACTTTTTGGTGTCCTTAGTTTCAATATTTTTATTATCGAATCCCATAAATAATAAACCAAAACATTATCAAGATAGGACGACATTTAGGTATCGTCCTTAGTGGCCGATTTGAAGTAAGTTTAAGTTGTAGTCATATTTTTTGTTTTATTTCATTGGCATTTGACACTTAAAGTTCTGAGTTGATATTAGGTTTGTCTTTTTACTTACAAAATGTTGCTGAAACATATTTTTCAGCAACTTTTTCTTTATACAACTGTCAGTTTTAGAAACATTATTAATAATTACAAAGACATATATACAACAAGATAAGACATTTTGTTTGCTATCATTCTTCAGTGAATGGCTTTTGAATTTAACATAATGTTATATTACGATATGGTGATATAACATTTTTTTTTTTCTTTTATACATTTTTACGTATTTAACCGAATTTACCGATCCAATTGACATAGAATTATTCTTGAATAGATCCTTGAATTCATAAATTTCATTTCTGATACCATTACATGAAATGTTCCTCCTTGGCTGCGATTTTGAATTAACTGCAACCTGTTAAGGGTAATGTTTCTATACAAAGTTTCGTAAGCATTTTTTGTTGCATGCATTTTGTCTAGTCTTAGTTGTATTTATGTCTTTGATAATTATTACAAATTATCGAGTACGCAGACAGGCATAATAGCTGTGTCTTTTTACGTGATAATTAGTAATAATTATTACTAATGTTGCAGATTTTGACAGTTGTATAAAGGAGAATTTGCTGAAAAAAATGTTTCAGCAACATTTAGTAAGTAAAAAGACACCCCTAATATACTTGCGGAAAGTTCCTTGCAGAATGTTGTAATTTGGGTCCACATTAGTATATAGCCCTCATTAAAACCATACGCCCGACTTAAAGAGTTTTTAATTCAATAGTCACATTTATCAATGCAATTAGTTTTTGTGGTTGGTTGGGACCATAAAGCGTCAGGGACCAAATATTGATAATACTCGTACGGGAAAGAATTTTTTTTTTTGTTAACAGTTGGTTCCATTATTGCCACGTTTTTAGGGACATTGACCTAATTATCTCGAACTCAGTGACACTTTCGTATTTGTCATTGAACATAGAAGCTTTGTTCCAGAACTAAAAACTTTTTACAATTTGTACAACTTTTGAACTTTTTTGCGAAAATGCGTTCCCGTACTCCAAGTTGCAAAATGTTCACTTCCAGCTGGATGGCATTCCCTTTAGATCTTTCCGTCATCTGATTGGTCTGCACGCCGACTTTTCTACGATTTTTCCGTTCCCGTACTTTTGGGAAAAATGTGACTGTGGAACTCATTTTCGACAGTTTGCTCTTTGGACCCTTTTATCATTAAAAAAGTACGAGAACGAATCTATAATGTTAAAAGCAGAATGACCTTTAATTTGATATACAATACAGGCAAATAGCTTTAGCCGTTCCAGATATATAGGTCGCCGTTCCATAGATAGCAAAAAAACTCGAGATTTTCAAAACTTCGTGGGATCAATCGCACGTGTTAAAATCTTCCAAATGTGGTTAAACTGTTGCAATCTTAAAATCCAATAAAATAAAACATTCACCGGGTTGCTGCCAAAAAGAAATCCGAAATCGAGATTTCCCTTTGAGATAAAACCACTATACTGTATATGGCCTTAACATACGTATACACATACGTATCAGGAAAAATGTCTAAAATTGTCTTTTCCATTTCAAAAAAATCAAAAAAAAATTTGATGCTACATCAATGATTTTTGGTACATAGATTAAGAAAAAAATCAGCATTCCAAATCTGTTTTCGTTACTAACTTTGATCGTTGCGCGCAAAAGATATGACCGTTTTAATTATGATAATTAGAAAACATTCTAAAAAATCGCGGCTTAATATAGTTAGCTGTTATATCCTATTATCGTTAACTGAATTCGTACCCTTTGCGATGATGCAAAAAATAATCGCAAAGTCTCAATGGATTCGCGAAAAATCAAATTTGTTAAATAATTTCTCGTATTTACAAACATATTTTTGAAACAATAGAGCTCATAGTTACGAAAAATATATAAAAAAATTATAACAGCATCCAGACATTTTGAGAAATATCTATTGTATCGTATCGATCTATTTATTTAAGTAGAACTGACACATCCAAAACGCGTTTTAATATGCGATATTTTAAAAATAATTTTTTGCAAATTTGAGGGGTATCATATCCGCCGATCTAGTGGGTGGATTTTTACGCGTCGTGGCTTGATAGATTCAGAACGTAAAAAAACTAAATTTACGCGGGTTTCCACGGAAATCGAATGACGTTTGTAAATTTTAAACAAAAAAAAAATAGGTTTTTGAGAAAAATTTACGCACAAAAATTTCGTGTTTAGGCGCAGATTACTGTGATCCTGTGAGGGCTACACCCTCATGTTATACATTAAAAAATGCGAAATCGCGAGTACTACAATCCAATAATAAGCTTTTAGGGAAATCCAGCTGCGCGTCCCGATTAGAGCAAAAATTCAAAAAACCCCATTTTTCAGGTTTCAAAATGTCAGCATCCGTTTGAGATAGATACAGTGGATATATTAAAAAATCATACATTAGAAACTTCAACTCTGAAGTGTGCTCTTTAACTTCTCCTTTGAGCATTAAGCTCTACATTGTGTTGTAAAACCACTAATTGGAAAATAACATAATGAAACTCGTTTATTTCAACGATTTTTTCCGATTTTTTTTACATAAGTACGACCACAGCTTCCGCTCAAATTATTATTTTAAGAAACCCCTCGGTGAATCGGGCTAAAACAGTTTATTTTGCCGAAATGTGGTCAAAAGTTATGGTATAGTAAAACTGATCGCGAGTTACAATACCCCATACCTCAGTTTCAACATAAGTTAATTTTCTACAAAAAGCTTGATATCTGCATTAAGGCCTGGGTACATAAACAGCCTCGTCGCATGGCGTTCTTGCCCTGCTTCATTTTTGACATAATAAAAATAAAATAATAAACAAAGATTTAAACACATAAAGATTGGAAAACTCAATTGTTAAAATTTGTCAATAGATGGAGTTAGGCTCTGTTGTTACGATATCATAACAACATTCTGTTTAGTAGTTAACCATTTCAGGCGTTTTTAACCGCCAAGTTAATATTCAATGAACTGGAAACTGCTATGGAATACAATCCTGAGTCCAACTTTTTGCTTTCCTACAATTTGTATAAACTGAATTGCGCTTTAATGGGGTTTTTATCATTAACATACCCCTGTTGTTGGTAAAATGTTTATATGGTTGGTTGGTTTACGTGGTGGCTATAGCCTTCATAGCCTCAATTAGTATTTTAAATATACCGTTTTGAAAACCACACCACTCGTGTAGAGACTGTTATTATGTTTGTTGTGTTGATAATTTATATCCAGCCTGATGAAGTGAGAAACCTCAGAAGGTCTCCCAGATCTAGTTCGGTTATCTCGGTAAGATCGTGCAGGAACGGCCGTCCCAGGGTTTTCAGTCTTTTTTGCAGTTGTGCAGGGCAGGAGCAGAGGAGGTGTTCAACCGTTTCTTCCTCTTCTTCGTTTCCGCAGCTGCGACAGTAGTCATTGTATGGAATATGTAGACGCTTTGCGTGATTACCAATGGCCCAGTGACCTGTTAGTACCGCAATTAGCCTTGCCAGGTTCCGTCGATTTTGGCTGATCAGGAACTTTGTACGTTTGATGTTGTAGTGTGGCCATGTAGATTTTGATATTTTACAAGTTTCAGTCTTGTCCCATCTGATCTCAGCTTGTGAAAGATAGTATTTGAAGATATCCCCTTTAACTACTCCCAATGGTGTTGCGACTGACGCCCTTGAGAGTTCGTTAGAGGCAGATCCCGCTCTAGCTAGTTCGTCTGCTTTTTCGTTACCTTCAAGACCCCTATGACCTGGGATCCAAATGAGAACTACTCTGGTCAGACGTCCTAGCTCAGCGAGTTCTTCTTTAAATTCCTTCACCAGCTTTGATGTGACGATATTTGAACTCAATGCTAGGAGCGCCGCTTGACTGTCGACAAAAATTCCTATTGAGTTTGGTGAGTGATGCTGTAGAAGTATTTTGCAAGCTTCCTTAATAGCCAGTATCTCTGCCTGAAAAACACTGCAATCTTCTGGTAGCTTTATTGACGTAGATATATTTGCTTCTTCCGAGTAGACACCAGAGCCGACTCCACAGTTCATCTTAGAGCCGTCCGTGTATACATTGATGTCGTACCCCTTCAGTGGTGTACTATTGTTCCATTCTTTCCTGCTTGGAAATTGAACTTTAAAGGGCTGATCAAAGGTTATTGCAGGAGTACTGTAATCAGCGTTGGTTGCTATTTTTCTTGGTAGTTTGAGAAGCACGCAGGCATGTCCGTAGGCTCTATCTCTCCACATGCCTAGAGCACGTAGCCTTGCAGCATTGGAGGCCGCAGTTGCTTTGATGTGTAGATCTATTGGCAGTATATGCATCATTGTATTGAGGGCTTCAGCCGGACAAGTTCTCATTGCCCCTGTCACCCCGATGCATGCGGATCTTTGAATACTGTATAGTTTTCTCTGAATTGTTTTCTTTCCCACTGTTGGCCACCAAACTAGTGCTCCATATGTGAGTATTGGTCTTATTATGCTGGTGTACATCCATAACACCATTTTGGGTTTGAGGCCCCAGCGGCTCCCAAACATTTTGCGACATGTGTAGTATGCAACGGTTGCTTTATGAGCACGATGTTCCATATTACGTTTCCATGATAGTTTTGAATCAAGGATAACGCCTAGGTATTTGGCGTGATCTGATAAGGGTATTTCTTGACCTCGTAGTCGTGGAAGATTGGTGAAAGCATATTTGGTTTTTGTAGTAAATATCACCATCTCAGTTTTCCCTGGATTCACTCCCAGACCACTTCTTGTGGCCCAAGTATCCAGTGATTTCAGGGCTCCGCTCATGATGTCACTCATCACGGACGGAAATAAACCGGAGACGAGAATTACCACATCGTCCGCATAAGCAACCACCTTAATCCCCATTTGGTCAAGTTTGCTTAGGATTTCATTAATCACAAGGAGCCAAAGCAGTGGCGAGATCACCCCTCCCTGTGGAGTTCCTCGATTTACGTGCTTTGACAGCGTGCTGTTTCCCAGTGTGGCATTAATGACTCTACTCTGCAGCATGGTGGTTATCCAACCACTGATGAATGGTTCCACGCCAAAGTTATATAGAGCTTGTTCTATTGCTGAGGTGCTAACGTTGTTGAAGGCGCCCTCTATGTCTAAAAAGGCGGCTAAGGTGTATTGTTTGTGCTCCAAGGACATCTCAATAGTCCTAACGACTTCGTGAAGGGCTGTATCTGTCGAGCGTCCTTTAAGGTAAGCGTGTTGACTTGAAGATATGTTGTTTGAGTTTTCCATCTTTTCTCGAATATACACGTCAATGAGCCTTTCGAGTGTTTTAAGCAAAAATGATGAGAGACTTATGGGTCTAAAGTCTTTAGCATTTTCGTGACTACGTTTTCCAGCTTTCGGTATGAAAACAACTTTTACCTGTCTCCAACTCATAGCAACGTAGTTTAGGGAAAGACATCTACTGTAGATGTGTACTAACCAAGGGTTAATTAAGCTCTCCGCGCTTTGAAGCATTTTTGGTATAATACCATCTGGCCCCGGAGATTTGTAGGGAGAGAAGCTATTGATAGCCCATGTAACTTTACTCGGACTTATAATCTTTCCGACTTCAGTGTTGTCTGTATTTATAGCTGTATTGGCTTGCTCTTCGTTAGTACTATTCGTGCAACCGGGGAAGTGCGTTGCAAGAAGAATTTCAAGAGATTCGGCCGAGTTTTCTGACCAGGTACCGTCATTTCTCTTTATGTAGGTGGGATTTGAGTGACCCTTTGCCATAACTTTGCTTAGTCTGGCAGTATCTTTGGTGCTGTCGAGAGATCCGCAGAATTCAATCCAGGATTGCTTTTTTGCTTTGGATATTGCTTTTTTATATTCCCTAAGCTTATCCTTGTATGGCTGCCAGGATCCGCTTTGGTAGCTGACGTTGAAAGCTTTTCGTGATTGTTTTCTTAACTTTGAGAGCTCGGACGTCCACCATGGTGGATAACGTTTCTTTGAGCGAGTCAATGGGCATGACACTTTAAAGGCTGTATCTATGGATTTCTCTAGAATGGATACAGCCTTTTCTATGCCTGCTGTAGTTTCATCTGTATGTGGAATATTTGGAAGTTTGTCCTTCAGGACCCTATTGAACTTTTCCCAGTTCGTTCTCTTAGGATTGCGAAAACAATTAGTGGGCGTTGCCTTTTCAGATATGTTGAATAGTATCCAATTGTGATCTGAGAAGGACCTCTTATCGGATACTATCCAGTTGTCTATTTCAATTTGCCGTCTATCTGATACTAGCGTGAGGTCGATGACCTCCTGCCATCCCCTAAAGTTCTCCGAGCTTGGAAATACAAAAGTTGGGTTAGTACCTTTGTTGCATATAGTGAGGTTGTTAGTATTTATGAAATCTAAAACTGACTCACCTCTGTCGTTTGTTTCAGAGCTGCCCCACAGGGAATGTCTTGCGTTAGCGTCGCAGCCAAGGATTATGGTGTCATGTGGTAGAGTGGCCCCCATAAAGCTCGAGACCTCGCTTGGTGGAGCTTCTCTGGAATGGGCCATGTAGCAAGAGGCAATAAGGAACTGCTTACCGTTTTCCAGTTCCACTCTTGCAACGGTAAAGTCTGCTGTGCTAAACTGGGGACATAAGAAAGCGTTTATGGTGTTTTTGACAATTAGACATGATCTAGGCTTACCATTATCCTTCATGTATATCGTCTTGTAACCTCTGTTATCCAAGCCTTTTACTTCGTTTTCGTAAACGTAGGGCTCCTGTATGATGCCTATGTCAAGATCCTCCTCAACTAGAAGGATCCGCAGGTTATCTGAAGCAATTCTCGAGTGCTTCAGATTAATCTGCACGACCTTAAACATCATTTTTATTGGGTGAAGATGTGGGTGGCCCCCCTAGCTGCATATTGTCGAGCAGCATACCGGCATCGTCGATGTCAGCTTCATCGTCTTCTCCATTCGGGCCATGTGGGCGTAGTATTAAAATGTTTATATACTTTGCTTCATAAACATTTGTGCATTATTCATCTTTTCCAGTCTTTACAATTCTATGTCTTTGTAATAAAGAAGAAAAGGGCAACCTAATTCGAAATTGGCTCGGCTCGGCCAACACCGATTTCCAAAGGCATTTTGATATATATATACATATTTTTTTTTTTTTTTTTGTAAAATATAAATGTTTTTTTTTTTTTTTTTTTGTAAATTGTAAAATATCATGGTGCAACAAAGAAGGTGATAATATAATAACAACTGATGTCTTCATTTGCTGTCAAAACATATTTTCAATCAAAAATAAATTACAAATATTTCGCTTTTTTAAAGAATGTCTGTGTACAACATCTTTATTTAAGCTTCATCTTTATTTAATAATATTTTACCATTTTCTTCCATCTTTTGTGGATATTTCGCGAAAAAAATTTTGACAGCAAATGAAAACTACGGCCTGAACTCGCCTTTTGGATCACATTCTTAAATTCGCCTTGATTTACATGTAAGTACACATATTAGGGCTGGGCGATTTGCATGGAAGGAAAACACCTTAATGAGCACTTCGCATTTCCGATTCGTGGAATTGTACTGAGCAAAAAAATCAACTATACCATACGTCAACGGTGAAAATAGAGCATCCCGATTTTGAAGTTTTTTTGATATTTCGGCATATAACAGCCAAACGATTGAGATTTTCGATCCAACACTATAAAAATATATTAGCCAAGCCAATAATTAAGAACACTATAATACATTGCAAAAACATTGGAACGCACCTTCAGGCAGTTGGGGCCTTGTGGGTATATGTTCTAGTGGACATTTTTGCTCAGTATAATTCCAGAAATCACAAACGCGGAGCGTCCCTTATGATGTTCAATTCGTGCAATGGTTAGCACGTCCGCCTTGCACTCAAAAGGTCTGCGGTTCGAATCCCAGGCCAAGCAACATCAAATTTTCAACGTTGGCAAAATTCCCCCTCAGTAATGCTGGCGACATTTCCTGAGTATTTAAGCCATGAAAAACTTTTCTACAAGTGGTGTCGTAAGACACGCCGTTCGGTCTCGGCAAAGTAGGTCCCATATCATTGAGCCAATATGAATCGGCGTGCACTCATTGATATGAGAGAAGTCTCCCTTGTCCCATCTGGGATGTTTGTGGAACAATTATATTATATATATTATAATATAAATGACTTATTTATGTTTAAATAGACTCTTAATTATAGCGATTTGGCCAAAATTCTGTATTAGACTCATGTAGAATGGTCCGATATTAAAGATTATATTCAATTTCAAGAAGAAATTGCTAATTCAATTACAATTTGCTACGATTATGGAAAACATAAAAGAAATAACTGCAATGAAAACCTTGTATGCAATCGGTGCGGAAACTTTTTTACCGTATGGGAAAAGTGAATACGCATTTCTTAATATGTTTCAATGCACTTCATGGATATGTAGTATTTGTAAAAAAATGGAGAAAAGTTACAACCCTAATGTGTATATTTGGAGTCCAGAACAGCTAATTTCAACAGGCACTTGTTTAGTCTTAGTCACAAACTTTTTAGTCATATTATTAAGGAACATGCTAACATCTAAGCTATATACAATTATAATTTCTACTAGTCTACATACCTACCAATCGCATTAACTTAATAAAGAATTCTGGTGACATTTTCTGAGTACTTCAGCCGGGTTAAACTTCTTTCTCTTCATGTAGTGTCGTAAGGTATGCAGTTTAGACTATGCTGAATTTTATTTAAAACTAGCCGAACCGGTCCGCGTTGCTGGCCCTTGAAGAAGTTTTATGTTACCTTAAGTCGATTGTATTTTTATTGCATCGCTAATTAGTCGGGATCTGCAAATGATTATAAATAAAAAATCTTCATATTTGTTTGTGTCGATATGTAATTTTAACATACATATACATACATATGTTGCCTTCTAATTTAAATACTTGCTTTCCAATAAGACCAAAGCTTCGCTATGCATATCATGTGGTATTTCCATTGATTTGTAACACTTAAAAAATAGGACGCATGGTATAACCCGCACCTCCGAAATTTGTAGCATCATCTGAAAATTACATGGAAATCGGTTTAGAAGTTTTGAAGATATAACACACTTAAAAAAGTGGTCGTGGCCGGGTCTTATAGCCACAAATAAGTCCCTCGGGTCGGAGGCACAACCACCATTGTCTATCGAATTAATTTTCAAAACACGCTCCGCCGAAATTCCATAAAATATATAGTTTATTTTCACCCAGAACCAGGGGACATATATGCAGCCTATTTTCACCAGGTTTATGCCGGTACATTCCCTGAAATTTGTAGGAAAATCGACTCAGAAGTTTCAGAGATAGAAATTGTGCGTGGTCGGAACGAGGTGGTTCAGAGAGTGGTGGTTCGGAAGAATTAATTCAATCACTCGTTTAATTTTTGCTAAAATAGCGGTTTTATTAAATTAGACATAGTGGAGGTACCAAACCCCTCCGAAATTCAACACAATGTATAGCCTATTTTAAGCACGGGTCCTCCCTGTACATTCACTGAAATTTTCAGGAAAATCGGTTCAGTAAATTTGGGTATGTAACGTATTTAAAAAGTGGGTGTGATAAAATAGGTTTTTTATAAAAATAGGGCATGGTGGAGGTACCCCGCCCTCTCCGAAATTAAAAAAAATATATATATAGCCTATTTTCACAACGGGTGTTTCCTGTACATTCCCTGAAATTTTCAAGAAAATCGGTTCAGCCGTTTTTGAATCTATACGGAACATACAAACATTGTCTTTTATATATTAGATATCACTTTTAAAGACATAGGGTATAGAGGAAGTACCTCGTCCCTTCCGAAATTCAACAAAATTTGTAGCCTATTTTAACCGGGAGCCATCCTTGTACATTCCCTGGCAATTTAAGGCAAATCGGTTCAGTAGTTTTTGTAGAAATGAAAAAATTTAAAATTTAAAAAGTGGGCGTGGTCAAAATTTCTTTGCATAAAAACCCAAGTCGGGTTATGGCGCACATTTACAGAAAGAATTATCGAAATCGGTCCAGCCGTTCTCAACTGATGCCATTACCAACGAACGACATTTGATTTTTATTTATATAGATTTTTCTGTTTTTGCTAATTTCCACAATACATTTTCACTTGATAGCAACTGATTTCCAACTGTTGGAACACACATTCTCACTTAGTCGCAACTGATTCCCATCATGTGGAAATTAGCAAAAAAACAGAAAAATATTAAATAAAATGCCTGATGGTGATCATCGATGATAATCGAAATATGGAAAAAATAAATAAAATATAAAACAAAGTCGATCTTTCACTTTATTTTTCTTTTTTTTTTTTTGAAATTTTGCCTGATAGGGCGAAGATCATTTTTAATGATTTGATCTTTAGAGATAAGCTTGATGATCAAAATTTTTTTGAAAGTGAAATGTGTGTTCCAACAGTTGGAAATTACTGAAAGCCCAAATTACCTGAAAGCCCAACGAAAACAGCAAGAAAGATAAGTCCAAAGGTTAACGATAATTACACCAAAAATTAAGACAAATAACATTTACAATTGGTGGTTGAGGGTATTAGCCAAGGTTGTGCAGTCAAAGTCGATAAAAACAAATCAGGCTGCTTTCCATCAGACTGAGAACAAGGTAAGACAGTAACAGGAGCGTTCAAAGTGCTAAGAACAGACGCGTAGTTTAAAAGTTAAATAATATTTTCGTACGTAACACAAAAAGTTTTGGATGTTTCAAGTGTAAATATTTAAAGAGTGAACACAGAATAAAATTGTAACATTTTAACAAAAACCTTAGTGCGAGAGATATATATATATATGTGTATGTACGAAGGAGTGGCCCTAAATATTGGATCATTTCGGTGGACATATCTCAGGAAGCATGTTATCCTGAAAATCTCTTGGAAAAAACAATATAATGTTTTTGTAGTTATGATTACAAGGACTTCACTTTGTAAAAATATCCACATGCCATAGTCGACCCTGGAACTGTTTGTGCCAAACAAACATTTAAATTGGTTACCTTTTTTGAGCTTTTGGATCATTACGTCAAGGTCATATTGTGGACTATCGTGTACGTTAAATTTTAGACCAATGCCGAAATGCCAATTAAGCAAAGTTTTAAACTTGTGTGAGGGAGATAAACCAAGCTGTTGTCCGATATAGAACTTCTTGGAACTTGACTTCCAGGTGCAAAGTTTGGACCAACGTCAGCAAATTTGTTTGACTATCGTGTCCACCAGGCATTTAAGTTGGTCACCATAGGATTTTTAGAGCTTTTTGCACCATTTTGTGGTTCTGTTCCTGTTCCTTTACTTTTTTAATGGTAAAACTGATAAAATAAAAAACTATCAAAGTTGCTCTCTCATGACCAGTTTTAACACAAAAGTAAAGAAACAGAAAATTGTAAATCTGGTAACAGTGTCAAAAAGAAAAAATAGTTTTTTTTTATTGCACTGTTTTTAATTTTGTTGGCTTAAATCTAGTTTAGTAAAAACTCTCCGATTTTTTCGAAATTTTTTCCATAGGTAGATATTTTTACGCTGATTACGGGAATGTAAAATTTTCTTGGGGGACGGACCCGGTTACCCGGTTATTCGACCCGAAAGTCCGGGTACCCGGTACCCGATAGACCCGGTTCTACTGAACCGATTCTTACAAAATGGGTATCGTTGGAAAGCTTATGAAAATACCTATCCAACAAGTGGTCATATGATGGGGTTATCTCCAGGGGTTCAGAAGTTATAACCAAAATACCTCTTTTTGGACCCGGGTTTTTCCATAAAACCCTCAAAAAGTCGAAAAAGGGCCCATTATGGGTGCTCAATTAATTCACGTAATTTTATAGCTCATACTTCAACCTTTCCAAAATGGTGCCATTTGTTATAATACCTTCACTGGGTCCAGAGATATTGACCTTAGAATGAGAGAAAAATTTAAAATTTAGAAGAAAATGTTGTTCCCATTCTCTAGATTTGAACCTGTCCATAGGAGAAAGTCTTAAATCCCCGGCCGAAGGCCGGCTACTTAGAGAAAATTTATACTTTAAAAGAAAATGTGTTCCCATTCCCTAGATTTGAACCTGTCCATAGGAGAAAGTCTTAAATCCCCGGCCGAAGGCCGGCTACTTAGAGAAAATTTATAATTTAAAAGAAAATGTTGTTCCCATTCCCTAGATTTGAACCTGTCCATAGGAGAAAGTCTTAAAACCCCGGCCGAAGGCCGGCTACTTAGAGAAAATTTATAATTTAAAAGAAAATGTTGTTCCCATTCCCTAGATTTGAACCTGTCCATAGGAGAAAGTCTTAAAACCCCGGCCGAAGGCCGGCTACTTAGAGAAAATTTATAATTTAAAAGAAAATGTTGTTCCCATTCCCTAGATTTGAACCTGTCCATAGGAGAAAGTCTTAAATCCCCGGCCGAAGGCCGGCTACTTAGAAAAAAATTTACTTAAAAAAAGTGATGAATTGAGAAAAACTCTGGACCCAGTGAAGGTATTATAACAAATGGCACCATTTTGGAAAGGTTGAAGTATGAGCTATAAAATTACGTGAATTAATTGAGCACCCATAATGGGCCCTTTTTCGACTTTTTGAGGGTTTTATGGAAAAACCCGGGTCCAAAAAGAGGTATTTTGGTTATAACTTCTGAACCCCTGGAGATAACCCCATCATATGACCACTTGTTGGATAGGTAGTTTCATAAGCTTTCCAACGATACCCATTTTGTAAGAATCGGTTCAGTAGAACCGGGTCTATCGGGTACCGGGTACCCGGACTTTCGGGTCGAATAACCGGGTAACCGGGTCCGTCCCCCAAGAAAATTTTATATTCCCGTAATCAGCGTAAAAATACCTACCTCTGGAAAAAATTTCAAAAAAATCGGAGAGTTTTTACTAAACTAGATTTGTTCCATTTTGTTTTGTCAGCGTTCGTTTTTTTTCTTTTGTTTTTATTATTTTTTTTTTTCATCATTGCCAAATAACCTTCAGACAAATGTCAAAAAATCAGTTCTACCATTTTTTCCCGAAGAAATTTTTCTGGTAGCCTGTGGTAGAAGAGAAAGTAAATAAACACTACTATACATATATAAAAGGATTCTCGAAACAGCGTTTTAAAGGCAGAAATGAAAATTATGAACTTTGTGAGGGAAGTACCCGAAGGCGTTGTCCGATATAGATCTTCTTGGTTTTTGATTTATGTTTGGAAGAAATTTTACGATATGCTAACTTTCGACCCAACCGGATATTTTATTCGTAAGCAATAGTGCTAATCAGAAATTTCAGTTGGTGCCAGCAGCGATTTTAGAGCGTTTTGTATTAAAGTCCCGAAACACGCCCTAAAACTGCACTTGCGCGAAAAAAATTTAATTTTAATTTCCATGTACCATGTGTGTACCTATGTGGTAGTATATAGTCCATATAAATCTTACAATATAAATGCTACTAAACTAAAATGGGCCATACCAATGCGGCTTTAGACCTGAAAAACCACCGCTGAACAAATATTTACCCCGCGACAAAGACCCTAGAGATCGACACTTACCTTCTTTTTGTCGATTATAGAGCAGCCCTCGACGGCATTTATGTTCTGGAGCTAGCAACAGGAAGGCGAGATCGATATGCAATTTTAACATACAGCCAAAAAGATGATGACTTGAGGCATGCATTTATTTCATCTGCTGGAATAGTATAACTGGAAGTGTTTGTCTGAAATCTAAAGGTGAATTGTTTCTTAAATTATTATGTGCCATTGTAAATTCGTTCCGGGTGATAACTTATATTTAATATTGCATATATGCCCTTCATTCAAATGAATGTTCAGTGGCTTAAGGGCCAACTGTGTCGTCCTTCCACCTTCTTATAATGTACATCTTATATACCTGATGAAGCTATAGCTATCGATATTTTGCCTTCTAATTTAAATACTTGCTTTCCAATAAGACCAATGCTTCGCTATGCATAACATCTGGTATTTTCATTGATTTGTAACATATTTAAGAAAGTAGGAGTGGTCGGGATTTATGGTTTGTACATTTTACATATATAGCGCATTTAAAAAATAAGACGCAGAGTATAACCCGCACCTCCGAAATTTAACAAAATTTATCATCATTTGAAAATAATATGGAAATCGGTTTAGAAATTTTGAAGATATAACACATTTAAAAACGTGGGCGTGACCGGGTCTTAAAGCCACAAATAAGTCGAATTAATTTCAAACCACGCTCCGCCGAAATTCCACAAAATATATAGTTTATTTTCACCCAGAACCAGGGGACATATATGCAGCCTATTTTCAACAGGATGTACCGGGATACATTCCCTGAAATTTGTAGGAAACTCGGCTCAAAAGTTTCAGAGATAGAAATTCGGCTTGGTCGGGCCATAAGGTCCCAAAATGAGTACCTACGGTCGAAGAATCGAAGGGTGGAAATTCGGAGCAGGTTGGTTCGTTGCAGAGTGGTTCGATATGTAGAAGTTCGGAGCGGGGTGGATGGGAGGATGTGGTTTGGAGGGTGGAAATTCCGAGCGGGGTGGATCGAAACATGGTGAATCGGAAGGTGGAAGTTCGGAGCGGGGTGGGTCGGAGAGTGCAAGTCCGCAGCAGGGTGGTTCGGAACGGGGTGGTTAAGAGGGTGGTTGTTCGGAAGAACTAATTCAATCACTCGTTTCATTTTTGCTAAAATAACGGTTTTATTAAATCAGACATAGTGGAGGTACCAAACCCCTCCGAAATTCAACACAATGTTTAGCCTATTTTAACCACGGGTCCTCCCTGTACATTCTCTGAAATTTTCAGGAAAATCGGTTCAGTAGTTTTGGGTATGTAACGTATTTAAAAAGTGAGCGTGATTTTATAAAAATAGGGCATGGGGAAGGTACCACGCCCTCTCCGAAATTAAAAAAAAACATATATAGACTATTTTCATCACGGGTGTTTCCTGTACATTCCCTGAAATTTTCAAGAAAATCGGTTTAGCCGTTTTTGAGTCTACACGGAACATACACACATTGTCTTTTATATATTAGATATAGCATTTTTAAAGAAATAGGGTGTAGGGGAAGTACCCCGCCCCTTCCGAAATTCAACAACATTTTTAGCCTATTTTAACCGGGGGCCATCCCTCTACATTCCCTGGCAATTTCAGAAAAATCGGTTTTGTAGTTTTTGTAGAAATGAGAAAAATTAAAAATGTTGCCAAATTTTCTTTGCATAAAAACCCAAGTCGGGTTAAGGCGCACATTTTACGGAAAGAATTGTCGAAATCGATCCTGCCGTTCTCAACTGATGCCATTACCAACGAACGACATTTCGTCGGTGTCATGCTAAGTGTTCCATACGCCATTTTTGACTTTTTGAGATACAGGTGGTTTCTAGGGGTTTCCGGTATGCTCTTTCTGAATTTCTAGTCGGCTTTCTACTATCTGCTCTAGTTTCTGAGATATGCACGCCTCGACGTTAATATTATTTTTAATATTTTAAAAACTTACAAGTTTAAAAACACATTTCAAAAATCAGAATTTTAATTTTCGATTTAGAAGTATTTAATTTATTGAGGCAAAGATGGAAAATTTTTAAACTTTGTTAAAAATTTGGGTAGTTTTTTTGGCTAAGAAACTTTCTAAATTTAAAAAACCTCTTCTTTAAAAAACGATTTTTATGTTCTTAATAATATGGTATAATTGTTCCACAAACATCCCAGAAGCGGCAAGTGGGGGTTGGGGCGGTGTTCTACTCAATAAGCCCACAAAAATATATGATGATCCGTACAGTCCTTCTCCACCTATAGTGAACACCGTTTTCTTTCAAAAACAGTGTTTCGTAAGTGGTCATTTCTCACAAAACTGTTTTGTTTTATGAATTGATAATTGTTTTCTTTACTTAACATTTTGTTTTTTATCTTATATAGTAATAATTTGAACTGAAATACAAGTTATTGTATTTGCCGATTTTTTGACGATTTGAAATACTATTTTGCCGATTTGACGATTTTGGCTCCCGAAAATTGACGACCAAACTTATCTGGCATCACTGGTTGTACGGTGTAATTTTACATTTGAGATTCTCAGTGGTCGCAAAGTTTTGCACAAAAAATTATCAACATACTCGTAAGTCCATGTTTTAGTATAGCCTCCATATAATGGTACCTCCAGATTTTAGGTGTTTTAAGGAGTTTAGCTACATTCGTTGACAGGACTCTCGGTAATCTGACATTTAAAGTTCCCAGTGGCCACAAAACTTCTACACCAAAACTTGTCAAAAATAAAAATCATTCCACCAGAGTAACCAAAATGGATGTCTATATTGGACTAATGGATTTGCTGAAAATAAGCATAAAGTTAGTATAAATCAATTATAATTTCTATAGTTATCATTTCTATAATATCCCTTGCATTATTTTTATTTCTCCATAGATTTATTGCCCATAGATATCAGCTATATAGCGGAGCCACAAGTGAATATGTTACAACAACGACATCTAAAGGTCCGATAAGAGGACGAAAACGTAATAATGTCTACAGTGAACATGGATCATATTATGCATTCGAAGGGATACCATATGCTAAACCACCATTGGGTGAATTACGTTTTCGGGCACCACAACCTCCTGAACCATGGCAGAATGTCAAGAATTGTCTCCGCGTAAAATCAAAACCAATGCAATATGATTTCTTTACAAAAATTATAATGGGATCCGAGGACTGTCTGTATTTGAATGTTTATTGCAAAGAGGTAAGAGATTTTCAAATGTTTTAATTATAAGAAAATGACAAACAATGTTTACATTTCTCTTCAGCTCAAAACTGCCGAACCCTTGCCTGTTATGGTGTGGATCTATGGTGGAGGTTATAATGCTGGTGAAGCTAGTTGGGATTTTTACTCTCCAGATTATTTGATGCAAAAAGATATGGTTGTGGTAACATTCAACTATAGAGTGGGAATTTTCGGATTTTTATGCTTTGATGATCCCGATCTAAATATACCCGGTAATGCTGGTCTTAAAGATCAAGTTTTGGCCTTGAAGTGGACTAAAGAGAATATCCATAAATTTAATGGTGATCCAAACAACATAACCGTTTTTGGAGAAAGCGCTGGTGCAGCCTCAACACAATTTATGCTGTCCACACCCCAAACCAAGGGTCTCTTTCACAAAGCCATTCTACAATCTGGTTCTTTTTTGTGTCCCTGGTCATTTACGGACAATCATAAATGGGGTTTTAGATTAGCCTGTCAATTGGGTTATGAAGGTGGCCGTAGCGACAAAGAGGTTTATAACTATCTCATTAGAAAATCTGCCAGAAGTTTGACAATTCACGACTTGACTTACATGACCAAAGATGAGCAAATGTGTCATATGTTGTTTCATTTTGTTCCAGTTGTTGAACCTTATGTGACGGAACATTGTGTAGTGGACAAATCATTCAGGGAGCTACTCTCCACAGCCTGGGGTAATAATATTCCCATGATTATCGGTGGAAATTCTTCGGAAGGTTTATTGTTTTATAACATCACCCGGCACTACAAATTTATGATTGATGAATTAAGTGATTTGGTTAACCTCTTGCCAGATGATGTACAAGATCAAGACCTAGACCAAGAGGAACTCATAGAAATGGGCCGGCAATTAAAAAATCTATATTTTGGTGGCAAACAACCAAATTTTAATGAACACCTTTCACAATACATAGAACTTATCGGTGACAGACTCTTTTGGCACCCTATTTTGAGAACCATTCAAGCTCGTCTGGAATATGCCTCGCATAGCCCGCTCTATTGTTATTACTTTGATTTTGATTCAATATTTTTCAATCATTTTCGTCGTATTTGTTGTGGCAATTCTGTTCGAGGGGTGTGTCATGCCGATGATGTCGTCTACATATTTTACTCTGCCGTATCGGAAAGACTCAACACGAATAGTGAAGAATATAAGTGCATTCAACGCATGATTAGTATGTGGTATAATTTCGCATTGACTTCAGATCCTAATTGTGAAGAAATTAAACCGGTTATCTGGAAACCAGTTACTGTAGATAATAACAATAAACATGTAAAAAGTCTCATAATAAACAACAATCTGAGCTATGACAATTTGCCAGGGTACGACAGAATAAGAATGTGGAATGATTTTTATACGCCAGCTAATTTAATTTAATTAATGACAGTTATTAAAGTGTAAACGTTGGGGTAATGGATGAGGGAAATTTTAAATAAGGAACAAAGTATTTTTAATGTTACAGATAGTCCCAGCTTTTTTTGTTATGAAGAATACAAAGAAATACTACGAATGGAGTTCGTAATAAAATTATCATATTGCAATAAAAAAACAAAAACAAAAATAACTTGTTTCATTCTAGAAAAATCCTTTTAGCCTACATGATCAAGGTTTCCGTAAACCTTAGCTGGGATTGGGTCAAAAACTCCATAACAATTTGTTGATATGTGCACATACACACTGATGTTCAAAAAAGTGATAACAAACACGAGAATTGAATGGCGGACAAGATTGAATGTACCTACGATCTGGTATAGGTTTCATAAAATTAAGATTTTATAAGATTTAATAAAAATGTCTAAAATTTGTTTGGATTTTATCAAACTAAAGTTTTGGTTTCTGGAAAAAGGTGTCGCAGCAATTTTGCAGAATTTTAGTGGTTGTTTTATACATAAGTTGACCTTATTATATTTAGTTCACATTTTGTTTGAGATAATTCTTACACATAACTGTAATAAAAATTTGTATGGCATAATTGTCACCTACCACAATGAAGGTCTTTTTGTTAAATTATGTCTAGATTTTTTTTACATTTCCACAATTTAACTTCAAATAATACAATATATGGCGAATAACAAAATTCCTTTACAATTCCATTTGAAAAAAATTAAATTTTTTTTTTACGAGCACATCTTCGATTTTTTGTACAGAGGTAAAGGAAAAAAATCCGATTTCAAATCTGCTCGCGTTCACGAAATTGGCCAATGCGCGCAAAAGTTATAGCGGTTTTTATTCTCATATAAAGAAAAAATATTTAAAAATATATTTTTTGTTGTTATGAGAAAATGTATGCATAAATCGTTAACAGCAGTCCATATCTATTCGTAGATGTTTAAATAGTTATTAAATTTATTATTATTTTCGCGGAAAGTCAACAAATAATAAAAAATTTTGAAGAAAATCCAAATTATCCTGTCCCAGAATCCGTACAAACCTTTAAAAAATAAATTAAAGAATATATGCGGAATCTAGACAATGCGTAGAAAAATATGATACCAAATTTATAGAGATTGGGTACATAAATTGCATATTATAGCAAAAACAAAAGAGAAAAAATTATTGTTGGAAAATATTGTTGCAAATATTTTTTTGGTTTGATTCTAAAAATTAGAAAAAAATATTTGGGAGTTCTCCAACTATTTTGTTACAATCCCATAGAATAATGAATGTATACAGTTAAAACTTCATCAAAACATATGGTTTACCATCGCGAGAGTTTAACTGATTACTGTGATAACTTATAAGGGTAGGAAATTAAGAGTAATATTGAAATTACAATCATTCAATTAATATTATAATTAAAAAGCCTGTTATTCGCGAATTAGTTAAAGTCGGTTGATGCGCATCCGTTTTTGGATACAGCGAATCAATCTCTGTCAAAATTTATGCATATTTCGATGTTTCACTCAGGGGCCATTGTGTGCCACCAGTTGCATCATACACTGCAAAAAACCTTAAAGTTGGTAAAAGTCGCGCAATGTGCATACGATTTTGATGCGCATCCGGTTTCGTCAGCGCCTATCAAAAATACGTCCAAATATACCAATTTTAATTAGATTCTTCAAGAACCGCGGATGTGCCTCCACATTCTATTTTTGGTGAAAAACACATATTACACGCGAATCTCTGTAATTTATGACACGCGTTTTCGCAAATATTATAATCGCGTATAAAGGATTCAATTTACGTAAAAAATTTCAAGAAAATCGCGGTTTAGTACGCGGATTTGTCGAAATAATTTTTTGCTGCTTTTCCTATTTTCAGGGTATCTATATCCGCGGTTTTAGTGGATGGGTTCGATCGCGGAAGGTCTCATTAGATCCGTCGCGTAAAAAAACTAAATTCACGCGGGGTACAAAGGAAATTGAATGGCACTTGTAAATTTTAAACGCAAAAAATAGGTTTTTTAAAAAAAATCAATCAATCCTAATGTGAGTTTTGAATATTATCTTGTTGCGCGTCCGAATTATTAAAACAATTCAAAAAAACCCCGAATTTCCGGCTTCCAAATGTCAGCATCAATTTTAGGTGGATGCAGTGGATATATCGAAAAATGATACACTAGTATCATATTGCCCATGAATTATTCTTTGAGTCTTTCTTTGGGCATATGTCTATAAAATGTAAGGTTAAGCCTAAAATCGGAAGGGAGCATAAAAAAACTTGTTGGCTTCAACCCATTTTTACCTATTTTTCTACATTGATGCCAACACAGCTTCCACGTAAATTAATTTTAATGGTCGAGCTTATGGGATTCCTCCTAAAACACTTCAGTTTAAAGAATGTATATCATACTATATAGAATATGTTAACAGTTCGCCAATTCTGAAAGGGTGATACTCGGATTCACCGATTGTAAAAAATTTTTGTTTTTCGCCATATACACATATGTTTTTACAGTCGAATCCGACTAAATGTATTTACTTCAAGTACAAAATATCACATAATTCACATCTAGTTCAAAAATGTTGCCTATTGGGGCGAAGATCATTATACCCTACACCACACAATGTCGCGAGTTCATATTAACTGTGGCCAAAAATAGAAGGAGTTGTCGTAGGTGCATCAATTTTGGTACAAGTACCTATTATTGACTTACAATCTTCAGGACAAAAAATTGGGTTGGTCGGTCCACGTTTATATATAGCCCCCATAGAACCGTACCTCCCGATTTTCGGTATTTTGAATGTTTTAGACACAATGACCAACCGAAAGTATTCAAATTTTGTGGTTAGTCTTCGGCAGAGGTATCAAACATTCCAACAGAGAATTGTGGGCTTAGGTCCACGTTTTGATATAGCCCCCATACAACGGTACGTCCCGATTATCGGTATTTTGAATATTTTAGCCTCATTATTACACCGAAATTGCTGAAATTTGGTATTTAGTCTTCGTAGGGGGCATTATACCTTCACCATGAAATTTGTCTGCATAGGTCCACGCCTTCATATAGCCCCCATAGGACGGTACCTCCCGATTTTCGGTATTTTGGAGGTTTTAGCCTGATTATCACACCGAAATGACTGAAAATTGGTATTAAGTCTCCGTTGGGGGACTTATAACCTTCCACCAGAAATATGTCGGTATAGGTCCTCGTCTTCCTATAGCCCCCACAGAACCGTACCTCCTCATTTTCGGTATTTTGAGTGTTGTGGCCTCGATATCCACCCGATGTGACTGAAATTTGGTGGTGAATCTTCATATTGTTTGTGAGCATATTAAATATATCAAACTCTTGTCTTTATATATGAGAATTTTCCTTTAATTTTTTTTTACCGATTAGTGGTCAAAATGCGGTCAATTTTTTGTAAAAAATCGAATTTTGATTTTCGCTGTTTACAATTTTTTTAAAAATTGAAATTTTTAAAATTTCTCTCGTTTAAAGCAAGATTATTAGGTACTTAATAAGCCCACAAAAATATATGATGATCGGTTCATTCGTTTTCGCGCTATAGCCAACACCGCAAAACGATTTGTTAAAAAAAGGGGTATTCTCTCAGTGAGGTGGTCGCTGAAAAAGAGAAATGACACATTCGTCTGCAAACCTCTGCAGCTGGGACCTTGATATATGTATTTGAAGTACTCACTTTTTACTACTCATACAGCAAAAAATATCGATATACACTTTTATACAATTTTTTTCCCACTCCACTTAATTTAACATTTGCTTCAGAAAAGTAATAAACTTAGTAATACAGGTTTGGGTAAATGTAAACACCATATGATTAATATTTACATGCAAACAAAAGTGTAGCCAAGTTTATTACATCCCAAACGAACTTAGGAACCATTTTTGTAGCGACCGTTACTTTTAAATTTTTAATATTAACGCATAATATAATTTATTAATTTTAGAAAAAAAAACACACAAAAATACGTGTTAACTAAAATTGTCGGATTTAAATCCTCATATAGCAAACACTACTTCAAGTATCAGTACCAAAATTCAGATTCTTCTTAATTAATATGTTTTCTATCACTTCCCATCCCAATAAATTTGTTCAACGAAGTATTTAGATTTTACCATTTTTGGCCACGGTCGTGACACTGTGCACCACTATGTGGGTGGGTATTATAAGTTGGTTTTAGGCAAAAAGTTTGTAACGCATCGAAATAATGGTCGTAGACCCATACTTATATATACCAAAATGAATGTCTCGACGAGCTGAGTCGATCTGGCTATGTGTGTCCTTCCGTCCGCCCGTCTGTCCATCTGTCCATCTAAACCTTGTAATAACGCTACAGGTCGCAATTTTGATCGGATCGTCACGAAAATTTTAGGGTTAATGGGGGTCTCATAGATTAAGAAGCCTATTTTGGTGATGGTCGAATAATATTTAGAAAGGTCAACATTTCATTTCAAAGCCAATATCTCTGTTCCTTTAAGAGGTATATCTAAAGAAAAACCTGGCAAGGAAAGTAGAAAATATCACCTTTACAACGATGTAAATTAGGTTGTCGTAAGTGGTCAAATAGCAGAAAAAAATGCAATAGTCGATAATGCATCCCATTTTCCGATTTTTTGGTAATCACGCTACAGGTCGCAATTTTGATTGGATCGTCACGAAAGTTTGGGTGTTAATGGGGGACCCAAAGAGAAAGAAGCCTATTGATTTTGATGATGGTCAATTAATATTCAGGCGTCGGAATGGGTAAACACTTATTTGGAGAAAGATCAACGTTTTATTTCAAAGCCAATATCTCTGTTCCTTTAAGAGATATATCTTTAGAGATGGTTTTTACCGGGTATTTACCCGGTAAATACCCACACGGTGGGTAAATACCGGGTAAATACCCATTTGTGGGTATTTATTTGGGTATTTACTATATTGAATGGCAAATACAACATTTTACACCCTATTCCTGAGTTTAGGTTGTAAATTCGTTTCAAATGGATAGTTTTACAATACTTTAGACTAGTGGGTAAATACTTGGGTAAATACCCGAGTATTTACCCAAGTGTTGGGTAAAAACCCATTAACTGCCGAACCACTTAACGTAGGCTGACAAAATTTGGCTTACATCTTTCTTATGTCAACGGAACTTCTGGTACTGAACATGGGGTCTCTGGGTCCATGTTTTGATATAGCCCCCATATAGCCGTACCTCCCGATTTAAGGTATTTTTCATCTATTAGCCACATTTTACAACCAAATTGGCTGTAATTTGGCACAGTGAGTCCTCAAAGAGTATAATATATCCTTGCACATATTTGTCAACGTAGGTCCACGTTTTCCTGTAGCCCCCATATAAGGGTACCCCGATTTCGAGTATTTACCCAAAATTGGGTAAAAACTCATTAACTGTCGAACCAGTTGACGTTGGCTGACAAAATTTGGCTCAAAACTTTCTTATATCAATAGTAATAAGGGTATTGAAAATGGAGTCCCTGGGTCCATGTTTTGATATAGGCCCCATATAGCCGTACCTCCCGATTTAAGGTATTTTTAACTATTAGCCACATTTTACAATCATACTGACTGTAATTTGGTACAGTGGGTTCCCAATATGTATAAAATATCCTTGCAAAAAATTGTCGACGTAGGTCCACGTTTTCTTGTGGCCCCAATATGGGTTTCTGAAATCGGGAGGTACGGCTATATCAAAAAGTGGACCCAGGGACTCCATTTTCAATACTTTTAATACTATTGATATAAGAAAGTTTCTAGCTAAATTTTATGAGCCTACGCCAATGGTTCGGCAGATGAAGAGTTTTTACCCAATATTTGGGTAAATACTTGAAATCGGGGTACCCATATATGGGGGCTATAAGAAAGCGTGGACCTACGTTGACAAATATTAGCAAGGATATTTAATGCTCATTGAGGACTCACTGTGCCAAATTACAGCCAATTTGGTTGTAAAATGTGGCTAATAGATGAAAAATACCTTAAATCGGGAGGTACGGCTATATGGAGGCCATATTAAAACATGGACCTAGAGACCCCATTTTCAATGCTAGATATTCTCTTGACATAAGTAAGATTTGAGCCAAATTTTGTCAGCCTACGTCATGTGGGTTGGCAGTTAATGAGTTTTTACCCAAAAATTGGGTAAATACTCGAAATCGGGGTACCCTTATATGGGGGCTATAAGAAAGCGTGGACCTACGTTGACAAATATTAGCAAGGATATTTAATGCTCATTGAGGACTCACTGTGCCAAATTACAGCCAATTTGGTTGTAAAATGTGGCTAATAGATGAAAAATACCTTAAATCGGGAGGTACGGCTATATGGAGGCCATATTAAAACATGGACCTAGAGACCCCATTTTCAATGCTAGATATTCTCTTGACATAAGTAAGATTTGAGCCAAATTTTGTCAGCCTACGTCATGTGGGTTGGCAGTTAATGAGTTTTTACCCAAAAATTGGGTAAATACTCGAAATCGGGGTACCCTTATATGGGGGCTATTAGAAAACGTGGACCTATGTTGACAAGTATTTGCAAGGGTATTTTCTACATATTGAGAACTCACTATGCCAAATTTCAGCCACTATGATTGTACAATGAGGCTAATAGGTAAAAAATACCTTAAATCGGGAGGTACGGCTATATGGGGGCTATATTAAAACATGGACCTAGAGACCCCATCTTCAATACTAAATATTCTCTTGATATAAGTAAGATTTGAGCCAAATTTCGTCAGCGTACGTCAAGTGGTTCGGCAGTTAAAGAGTTTTTACCCAAAATTTGGGTAAATACTCGAAATCGGGGTACCCTTATATGGGGGCTATTAGAAAACGTGGACCTATATTGACAAATTTTTGCAAGGATATTTTCTGCTCCTTGAGGACTCACTGTGCCAAATTACAGCCAATTTGGTTGTAAAATGTGGCTAATAGATGAAAAATACCTTAAATCGGGAGGTACGGCTATATGGGGGCTATATTAAAACATGGACCTAGAGATCCCATGTTCAGTACCAGAAGTTCTTTTGACATAAGAAAGATTTATGCCACGTTTTGTCAGCCTACGTCAAGTGGTTCGGCAGTTAAAGAGTTTTTACCCAAAATTTGGGTAAATACTCGAAATCGGGGTACCCTTATATGGGGGCTATTAGAAAACGTGGACCTATGTTGACAAGTTTTTGCAAGGGTATTTTCTACATATTGAGAACTCACTATGCCAAATTTCAGCCACTATGATTGTACAATGAGCAAATAGACAAAAATACCTTAAATCGGGAGGTACGGTTATATGGGGGCTATATCAAAACATGGACCCAGAGACCCCATTTTCAATGCTAGATTTTCTCTTGACATAAGTAAGATTTGAGCCAAATTTTGTCAGCCTACGTCAAGTGGTTCGGTAGTTAATGAGTTTTTACCCAACACTTGGGTAAATACTCGGGTATTTACCCACTTGTTTAAAGTATTGTAAAACTATCCATTTTGAATCGATTTCATAGCCTAAACCCAGAAATAGGGTCTAAGATGTTGTATTAGCTATTCAATATAGTAAATACCCAAATAAATACCCACAAATGGGTATTTACCCGGTATTTACCCAATTTACCCAATTTACCGGGTATTTACCCATTGGGTATTTACCCACTGTCCATCTCTATATATCTTAAGCAAAACCTGGCGAGGAAAGTAGAAAATATCACCTTTACAACGATGTAAAGTAAGTTGTCGTAGGTGGTCAAATAGCAGAGATATGTCAATAGTCGATAATGCATTCCATTTTCCAATTTTTTTGTAATCACGCCACAGGTCGCAATTTTGATCGGATCGTCACGAAATTTTAGGGGTTAATGGGGGTCCCACAGAGGAAGAAGCCTATTTAGTTTGGTGATGGTCGGATAACATTCAGGAGTCGGAATAAGCGAAAAGATTATGTGGAGAAAAGTCAACGTTTTTTTTCAAAGCCAATATCTCTGTTTCTTTAAGAGGTATATCAAAAGCAAAACCTGGCGATGAAAGTAGGAAATATCACCTTTACAACGATGTAAAGTAGGTTGTCGTAGCTGCTCAAACAACCGAGATATCCTAATAGTCGGTAATGCATCCCATTTTCCGATTTATTTGTAATCATGCTACAGGTCGCAATTTTGATCGGATCGTCACGAATTTTTTGGGAGTTGATGCGGGTCCCACAGAGGAAGAAGCCTATTTATTTTGGTGATGGTCGGACAACATTCAGGAGTCGGAATAAGCGAAAAGATTATGTGGAGAAAAGTCAACGTTTTTTTCTTATGCGAATATCTCCGCTTCTGGTTGGAGTATTCCAAAAGGAATACCCGTCAATGGAAGAAGAAAAGATCTCGTTTATATTGATGCAAAGTATGTTGGCGTAAGTGAGCAAACCGAGATACTGCAAAATTCAGTAATATACCCAATTTTTACATTTTTTTGTAATCACGCTACAAGTTGGAAATTTTGGGGGTAGATGGGGGTCCCACAGAGGAAGAAGCCTATTGATTTTGGTGATAGTCGGATAATATTTAGGGGTCGGAATGGGGAAAAACTCATTTGGAGACAAATTCAAAGTTTTATTCTTTGTGAATATATCGGCTTCTAGTAGGGGTATTCCAACGGCAAAGCCTGTCAATGGAAGAAGAAAATATTACCTTTACATTGGTGTAAAGCAGGTTGGCGAATGTGGTCAAATAAGGGAGATACCACAATAGTCGGTAATGCATCCAATTCTTCCATTTTTTGCAATCAAGCTACAGGTCGTAATTTTGATCGCATGGTCACGAAATTTTGGTTGCTTATGGGGGTCCCAGAGAGAAAGAGGCATATTATTTTCGGTGGTAGTCGGATTATATTCCCTCAAAGAAATGTTTACCAGTGAAAAGCTTATGCACAGGGGTAGTGGTGTAGGTTATTACATGGTCGGCCCCGTCCCGACTATAGCCTTTGCTCACTTGTTTTTAATATTCATTTTAATTAATCTAAATTATTATTTAGTTTCAATAGATTTTAAGTGGTTTGCAAAATATCAACAAGTTCGATTTGATAGGCAATTTGATGTTGTGACAACCAATTGCCAAGTGAACATCGAGATATGTACTTCAATGTGGTGCTGTTACCCACAAGCTTTTTTTCCTGGCGTTTGGGCAAAAGACGTTCTTCTTTCCAATTTTGACATTAAAATCGCCTAAAATAGTTTTTATGTCATGGGCATATATTTGTTCTAAGCTCTCGTAAGGTATAGTTTTGGTGTGCTGATGTTGAAAAATGTAGCTTTTATCCGAATTGTAACAAATGGGAGCTATAACATCGTCCGACAGCCAAAATTACACTTGAACCGGACTATATACGTTTGAAACTATAGGCAAAATAGAGTAAAATTACACTTTTAATTTTTCGTTTTCTTAGCTTAAGGCCTCAGTAGCCAGAGCTATTTCTTATATTTGTAATTTACTTATAAATATAAATGTTAATAAATAAATAAAAAATAATTTTTCGTTTTCTCATCGTTTTGACTTTTTAGAGGACAATCAAATTTCAAAGGTCAACATTTTTCAAAACAATTATTTTAAATACTTGAACTTGTCGTACGATGCTGGTGTTGGTGTCATATTAAATAGAAGAGTATAGGCTTTATATAATAATTATAAATTATTGTATTCCAGGAAAACAAGGACAACAAAAATTTCTTTGAAAAAATAAATCATAAAAAATCCTTTGAAAACATCCTACAATTTTTTTCAAAAAAATATATGTTAATGTCCTTCATGTAGTGCAACACTTCCGGAAGTTTTTAATATTCTAGTTTTCTTAGTTATTTTTTATTAAATATTTACATGAATTTCTGCGAAGAAAAAAAAAACATTTTATTCTACATCATTATGCGACACGAATAAAATTACAAAGAAAAAAATACGAACAAACCATATTCTGACACCGCAGCATCATAGAAGACCAAAAATAAAAAGACATGTGTCCCGGCGTTTTTGCCCATCACTTCCACTTTCGCGGTTATGGACCCCAAAGGTCTGAGGTCTTGTTGTCAAAAGCGATCATTTTGCCAGACTCATAATTTATAAATTTTAATTTGCTCTCGGAGGCAAAGTTGTAGCTCTTGTCTTAAAGAACTAATTCTGAACACATACAATCCACCAAACCACATCTTCAAAATGAAAATCGACATTTACTCCATTTTGCCTTTAGTTTCAAACGTATATAGTCCTGTTCAAGTGTAACAAATTTTTTTGAAAATTTTCGGACGGTGTAATTGCGTCACTTTTATCTGTTGTTGTGATGCCTTTCCCAAACTCTGGTATTTCCTGTATGACAGAATTATCGGCATTGTATTTGCAAGGAATAAGAATATTTACAGATACGCAGATCATGGATCTTAAAGCGTTTGCCGTCGTTGGCAACCTAGGAAAGGTTTGTTTTTATACCCTCCGCCGTAGCATAGACGATATATTAAGATTGCTTTTCCATTTGAAACGCATTGAAATAATTATTTGCGACCATATAAAGTATATATATTCTTGATCAGGATGAAATTCTAAGACGCTCTAGCGGTGTCCGTCTGTTGTAATCACCCTAGCGACCGCAATAACTGAGATAGAACGCTAAAATTTGTTTGCAACCGAGTGTATTTTTTCAATGGGCAGGTCAAGTTCGAAGATAAGCTATATCGGTCCACGTTCTGGTATAGCCCCTTTATAACCGTACCACCCGATTTAAGGCATTTTTAGGGTTTTACCTACATTTTTTGAACGAACTACCTAAATTTTTACATTTTAGGTTCCCAATGGCCGAGATATCCACTAAAAATTTTCAAGATTTTTGCAACATTATCCGCACTAATTGGCTTCAATTTGGCCATTGGAGTTTCAAAAGATCAAAAAACTTATGCACCTAAAATTGTGGTAGTGGTAGGCCCACTTTTTAGTATAGGCCCATATGAAGGTATCTCCCAATTGCCAAGATAGGTCCACGTTTTCGCCCCATGTAACGGTACCTCCCGATCTAAATTATTTTGAGGCTTTTAGCTAAAATTTCTGACCCAATTAGCCGAAATTTGACATTTGAGGTTTCCAATGACCAAAAAACTTCTCTAGTAAAAATTGCGAAGATAGGTACACTTTTGGGTATAGACTCCCGATTTAGAGTATTTTAAGGCTTTAGCTAAATTTTCTGGCCGAATTAGCTGAAATTAGAGATTCCCAGTGGTCACAAAATATCTCCACAAAAAAATTGTCAACATAGGTCCATGTCTTGGTGTAGCCCCCATATAACGTCACCTCCCGATTTAAGGTATTTTGGGGATTTTAGGTAAATTCTTTGACCGAACTGTAATTTGGTTATCAGTGATCCCGTATTTTCTCCAGCAAAAATCGTTTCTATAGGTCTAAGTTTTTGAATAACCCCCATACAATGGTAACCCCCGATTTTCGGTGTTTTAAGGATTTAAGCTACAGTTTTGAACCGAACTAGCTGTAATTTTGTGGTTTTCAATGGTCACGAAACTTCTCCACCAAAAATTGTTAACATAGGTCCATGTTTTGGTATAGCTCCTATATAACGTTAGCTCCCGAGGATTTAGCTACAATTATTAACATAGTTCCCTGTTTTGGTATGGTCCCCATATAACAGTACCCCAGATTTTCGGTATTTTGAGGATTAAGCTAACATTTTTGACCGAACTTGCTGTAATTTGGTTTCAGCGGTCACATCTCCACCAAAAAACCTTCCACATACATAGATCCTTTTTTTTTGGTATATCCCCCATATAAAGATACCAACAGATTGTAGAAATTTTTAGAAATGTAAATTTTTTGGTCCACTTTATGCATTTGGGGTATCCGTGGTCTATCAACCTGAGAGCACCTAAGAGAAAACTAATTATTATTTTACTTGTCTAACCTAATTTAGGCATGGGGAATCCGTGGTCAGAAAATATATCATTCTAAAATTGTGGACAAGAAAAAAAATAATTAGGGTAAGTGCTCCTATCTCCGGCATGTACCAGTAGTCGGCATCTTTCGTATTTGAGTTTAAATAACTCAAAATTTCTGTAACAAAATATGAAAATAATATCAAAAAGGCTTTAACAATACTCTCAGCTAACTATGTGTAAAATTTCATTGAGCTAAGACCATTTATTATATCGAAATTTAGCTTTTTGTTAGTGAGCGTTTTTCACCACAACCGAAAATGCATGTCTCTTAAGAAAAAATTAGTGGATACGTCAACATAATAATGTCTGTAATTATATTAAAATTTAAAAAACTTTTACAAAATTGTTGTTGTTTTCGTAAAGAATAGTCAAAAGAACACTTTAGAAAAATAAATTATTAAAAAATTATTTTAATTCTGGCAAAATCTGTATTTTATTTATTTTTTAAAAGCAATATCGGTTGAAATATGTATTATTTGTGTAAAAGTATGCTTTTTGTTATTTAAAATAATAAAAAAGAACATTTATATACAAAAATGCAAGGTGCCGACTATTGGAACATGTGATGCCGACTATTGGAAAATGGTGCCGACTACTAGCAAAAAAGCACTATTCTAATAAATTCGCAAATTTCACAAGTTTTAAAAGAAATAATTCAAAATTTCTTTATGTCATCGGAAAGTAAACTAAATTTCGAAGCAAATAAGCTTTATTTCATTGCAATTGGCCAAATTGTGTCGGAATGGTGAAGGATTGAAGTTAGGCAAACTCTTAAAGTGCCGACTATTGGTGCACTTACCCTATTCTATTTTAGTTCAGAATATTTTATGGTGGAGGTTATAAAAAGTTCGTCCCGGCCGAACCTAACAATTTTTAATAGTTATTTTTTTCATAGTAGACTAACCAGAGACCCAACCCAAGTTTTTATCATTCTTATGGGTGAACGCCGGACACATGTTAGCTCAATACCTTCAACGGGTGATACGGCAGTTTGTGACAAAAGGGGGACCAAGATAAGTCCTGGATTTGTGATACTAAAGCAGTATTTTTCATCCCCCTAAAACACTCAAAAATATTTTAGGCAATTCAAGCATTTGATATCAATTTTAACATACCCAGATTTGGCTGTAAAATATTTAGTTTTCAAAACTATTTCAATTTGATAAGACAATGAATCAATCACACGAAAAAAAAACTAACCCATTTTATGGTTTAATAAAACCCATTAATGTTAGATATGAACACAACAATGATACCATACATTTAGTTTACTTGCTGAGCTGTTTGATTGTATGTGTGTGTGTGTGCTGATAAGAATGTTAATGCCAGACAATAAGCAAGAAAATCAATGTCAATATCAGCACACAAAATATACTGGTCGTCGGCCGACTAAAAGATATTTGGGGAGCTTATTCACAAAGCATTTTGCTCTCTCTTTCTCTCAATAGCATGCATTAATATACCCCTCCAACAGCTGATATTGTTTACGAAGTACAGACGATAAACAAACCAAAAGAAATTATCAAAACAAAAAGCCAAGAAATTAACGTAGAAATAACAGCAACAACAAACAGTAAAATGAATTTGATGGTTGTCTGGTGAGAAACACACATTGGTCGCAATGGGGAGCGTATTCTTTGATATCCATGAGTTAACAAAACAACAATTACAAATGGGGGGAGTAAGAGAGCCATTGCAGCAGAGTACAACAGTAAAAGATAACAATTGCAGCAAAGTGTTGGCACAATTGTGTACCTGAAATATTTAGTACCAATAATGAAAAGTTGAAAAATGTTAATAAATGTTTAAAGAAAAATTAACTTTCTCTTGGTTTTGGTGTGCTTTGTGAAAAATTTATTTAAGAAGAAATAGTAGATTTTTAACTCCCATCCATGTTATACAGTTTGCATTAAATTTTAGTTAAAGAGGGCATATCCACTTTGTCACGATCTGAAATGTACTTCCCTGAAATGATGCTTTGAGGAATCACATATGTTTATGCAAAATTTATTTCAGATTCTAGCCATGTTTGACCGGTTTGTCTGTATGGATTCTAGCTAACATGATAACTCTGGAAGGGAGTAACCGATTAATTACATTCAAACTTTGTACTTTCTTCCAAAGTGAAATCAATTTCGAAGATTTGCTCTGAACTGATATTAATCTTTCGAATACCTCTATCGGTATTTCAGCGATATTGTCATCCAAAAGAATGATTGTATTTTCTGTACCAAACATTGGACTCGTTTTTCTGGCAACGAACAGTTTCACAGCGTTCCTACGTTTAATAACAAGTAAAAGGTCGTTAAGTTCTGCCCAACCGACATTTTATACCTACCAGCATAAAATATTCTTTACTAAAATGAAATAATTACTTTCCTGTCCACAGTTTTAGTTAATGCCTAAATTATCTAAACTAGTCCCAGAAAAAGTACTCATTAAAAAACCCCATACTAACCCATTATTTTTACAAGGGCATGTCGCTCGAAGTAGTTATTTTGTGGCCACTTATATAAGTAGTTACTAAAACTCATAACTACTTTTCTAACTACCTATTTAAGTAGTCAGAAAATAACTACATATTTCGAAAATAATGGGTTAGTAGGGGGTTTTGTAATGAGTATTTTTGCTGGGATCTAAAGTAATTTAAATTTAAAAAATGTATTCAAGTAGGTTGTACCTTTATATGGAAGCAATGTATATTAAAGTGTGGACCTATCTTGACAATTTTTGGTGGAAAAAAATTGTAACTGCAGCGAACCTCTAATGTCAAATAATTTAGATAAGACCTTAAAACCTGAAAATCTGGAGGTACCGTTATATGGGCGGCTGTACCAAAACATGAGTTTGAAAACTTATATATACTAAACTTATTGCAAATTTGCAGCTGTGAAGTATTTTTGAAGCCTTTTATACCCTCCACCATATGTAGGGTATAATTAAATTTGTCATTCCGTTTGTAACACATCGAAATATTCGTCGGAGACCCTATAAAGTATATATATTATTGATCAGCATAAAATTCTATGTCGATTTGACCATGTCCGTCTGTCTGTCTGTTGAAATCAAGATACAGCTCGCAATTTTAAAGATAGAGAGTCAAAATTTGGTACAGAAGTTTTTATTACTTGCAGGATGGTTGGTATTGGAAATGGGATATATCGGTCCACGTTTTGATATAGCCCCCATAGAACGGTACCTCCCGATTTTCGGTATTTTTAAGGTTTTAGCTTCATTATCCTACCAAAATGGCTGAAATTTGGTACGTAGTCTTCTTTAGGGGTACAAAATTTTCCCCCAGAATTTTGTAGGTAGCTTTATTATCACACCGAAATGACTGAAATTTGGTACTTAGTCTACGTTGGTGGTATAAAACTTTCCCCCAGAACTTTGTTTGTATCGGTCCATGTCTTCATATAGCCCACATAGAACGGTACCTCCCGATTTTCGGTATTTTGAACGTTGTGGCCTCAATATTCCATCGAAATGGCTGAAATTTGGTATTTAGACTTCGTTGGGGGTACTCAAACTTCCCCTTTAAATTTGTCGGTATAGACCCACGCCTTCATATAGCCCCCATGGAAAGGTACCTCCCGATTTTTCGTATTTTGAAGGTTGTGTCTGGTATTTAGTCTTCAATGTGATATAAAACTGTTCGCCACAAATATGTCTGTACAGGTCCACGCTTTCATATTGCCCCATTTCTGACTAAAATTCGTCGGTATAGGTCCACGTTTCGATATAGCCCCCATAGAACGGTACCTCCGGATTTTCGTAATACTGAAGATTGTGACGTCAATATCCAACCGAAATGGCTGAAATTCGTTATTTCGTCTTCCAAGAGTTATAAAATATTCCAGAGAGAGATAGGTACACGTCTTCCTATATCCCCATAGCAGCTTACATCTTGATTTTCGGTATTTTTTTTAGTTTTAGCCACATTCTCTTACCGAAATATAGGAAATTTTGTATTTAGTCTTCTTTGAGCCTAAACACTTTTCGGTACAGATCGACGTTTTGAAATAGCCGCCATAGAATGGTGCCTCACATTGTTTTACCGAATTGCTGAAATTTAGTATTAAGTCTTCTTCATACACGAAAGGAAACTAATTATTCCATTTTACTTCAATACAACTTGTGGTGGAGGGTATAACAAGTTCGGTTAAAAATTGTAGCTAAAACCCTCAAAATACTGATAACACTGTGCAACAAAATGGAGCTCAAAGTCTGGGGGGTGGAAAATTCCTATTGGAGATGAAAGCCCTTGGTGAGTATATACAGAACCCCGAAGGACAGATTCGCCGTGAGTCGAACTTTCGCGATATGGCGTGATGAATATTTGGCTGGAGACCCTAAAAGCCATCTGGAATCAGCGTTATATCTTTGTTCGCTGTTGTTTAAACTTATATTTAAGATGACATGTCTTCAGTCAAATCAAATGAGGATTTTTTTCGTAGAACATTTCGACCTTCTAACATGCTTCCTTCAATGTCCTTTTCGTCCTTTTTTTCAAGAACCGCAATAAAATTGGCACAAGATGACATTTTTCAGCTTCGGAATATTCCACAAAAATGTCGATCGGAAGATTTTTGGTACGGTTCCCAAAGACATAAAATCGATAAAAATCATGTTTAAGCGGTCGTTTTTCACTTTTACCCGAATCTTGCTCAGACAGCCCTATATCTATTTATTTCAATACATTATTGTTACCTATTGATGATCTAGAATTCTCGGAGTCATTAAAACAGTTGTATCTTGTTTTGCTAAGCACGTTAATTTCATTATTTTTTGGAATAAAAATCCGGATATCCGAATTATGGAACCGGTTATTCTGATATTAAAATCGAATTTTTATCCGATTTTTATGAACCGAATTATACGGTTACGAATTATAAACGATTTGACTTAGCACATACTGTCCCAGTAGCACCCTAAACCCACTTGAAATTCAGTTACGTAACTTTTTGCGCTTGCAATAATGGGTCACCATCCCAGAATTCAACCCGCCATAACACAAAGGTTCGACTCACGGCGGATCTGCCCTTCAGGGTTCTGTATGTCCACACCAAGGGCTTTCACCTCCAAAAAGAATTTTCCACCCCCCAGGTCATGATCATAATTTTTTTTCACGCACAGAAATGTATCCTCACAACGATAAGAAACGGTTCAAAAATACGGTTTTTTTGTTCCAGCACCATAACCGCTTAAAACGTCTAATGTATATTAGTCATATCTGTTTGACAATTTTAATAGCTTTCTAATGATATACATATACGGTTATTCGGTTCATAAAAACCGGATAAAAATTAGATTTTAATATCAGAATAAGCGGTTCCATAATTCGGATATCCGGATATTTATTCCAAAAAATAATGAAATTAACGTGCTTAGCAAAACAAGATACAACTGTCTTAATGACTCCGAGAATTCTAGATCATAAATAGGTTAACAATAATGTATTAAAATAAATAGATATAGGGCTGTCTGAGCAAGATTCGGGTAAAAGTGAAAAACGACCGCTTAAACATGATTTTATCGATTTTATGTCTTTGGGAACCGTATCTAAAATCTTCCGAGCGACATTTTTGTGGAATATTCCGAAGCTGAAAAATGTCATCTTGTGCCACTTTTATTGCGGTTCTTGAAATAAAGGACGAAAAAGACATTGAAGGGAGCGAGTTAGAAGGTCGAAATTTCTACGAAAACAATCCTCATTTGATTTGACTGATGACATGTCATCTTAAATATAAGCTTAAACAACAGCGAACAAAGATATAACTCTGATTCCAGATGGCTTTTAGGGTCTCCAGCAAAATATTCATCACGCCATATCGCGAAAGTTCGACTCACGGCGAATCTGTCTTTCGGGGTTCTGTATATACTCACCTAGGGCTTTCATCTCCAATAGGAATTTTCCACCCCCCAAAAATTTCGGTTCACAGTGTAATCGGGAGGTACCATTAATAACCTAAAACGTTAAATTACAGCTGGTTCGGTTCAAAATTGTAGCTATAATCCCCAATATGCCGAAGATCCGGATGTACCGTTATATGGGAGCTATGCAAAAACATGGGCCGATATAGCCCATATTCGAGCTTGATATACCTATGGCAAAAATATATTCGGGAGGAAATGTAACGTACTTGCTCCAGCGGACGCTAGATTGATTTCAACAGACGGACATGGCTAGATCAAACCCGTTCGTGGGTATTGATTTGGTTACGAAGTTTTTCGGCAAATCACACACACGCGACCCGAACGCAAAGTAAGAGAGCAAGTGTTTTGATTTTTTTACTTCAGTCTTGTACTGAATTTCATGCAAGCAGGTTGATGCCGCTTTATTTGTTTATTTTTGGGTACACAGAAAAGATTTTGCAGTTGTACAGCAAATATGTGGAGGGAAGAATTTGAAAATGATTTTTGTTTTGTATTAATATTTTTAATGACGCAGAATGCCTCGTCTGCAATGCAACAATAAAAAATGTATGTATCCTTAGAAAGTCTTAAAAAATCATTTTTATATACAACTAGCTGAACCCGGTGCGCTTTGCTGCCCCGACTGCGATAAAATATAATGGAATGCCATAATTATTTTAACGTTTTTAATATTTTAGCGAATAAATATAGGAGATATGAAGCCGTTATATACCTATTCAGGGTTGCTATGGAGCTACTATGGTATTTTTGTATGTTTCAGGAGGTAACACTCCTCCGAAAGCCTTTCCGCCTATAAGTATTCCTAATATATGTATATCATAATAAAACATAAATCTTAAGAAGTCTCTCAAAGACATGATACTGATGATAGCTGTAGCCTTGCTCAATTCCTTCCCGACTATAAGTACTTCTGTAAATAATGATGACTTTTACTGACTGCCAAGTCTTCAAAATTTCATTGAAATTGAACATACCTAACAAAAACATGAAATCGACCGCAAAAATATATATGGGTAGCTATATTCCTATATGAACCGCTCTCGATATAATTCGTCAAATTTATTTTTAGACCAAATCCCGACTCACATTTACATTTTGTTCATAAAATACAGAAAATCAGCGTAAAATATATATGGGAGCAATATTCTAATCTGAACCGATTTCGATATGATTTGGCACATTTATATCTAGACCAAATCCCGTTACACATTCCAAATTTCAGCGAAAGTGGACATATATACAGTGTTTGGTGCATCAAATGCGGAAAATCGGCCGAAAATATATATGAGAGCTATATCCAAATCTGAATAGCGAGTTTTGTGCATAAAATACAGTAAATCGGCCGAAAATATATACAGGAGCTGTATCCAAATCTGAACCGATTTCGATATAATTTGGCACATTTATTTCTAGACCAAGTTCTGTAACACATTCCAAATTTCAGCGAAATTGGACATATATAGCGTGCTTGCTGCATGAAATACAGGAAATCGGCCGAAAATATATATGGGAGCTATATTCAAATCTGAACCGATCTCTATATAATTTAGCACATTTATTTCTAGAACAAATTCCGTCAGACCCTCCAAATTTCAGCGAAATTTAACATATATAGTGTGTTTGGTGCATCAAATGTGGAAAATCGGCCGAAAATATATATTGGAACTATATCCAAATCTGAACCGTTTTCGATATAATTTGGCACATTTATGCCTAGACCAAATTCCGTTACTTATTCCAAATTTCAGCGAAATTGGACACATATAGCATGTTTGGTGCATCAAATGCGGAAAATCGGCCGAAAATATATATGGGAGCTATATCCAAATCTAAACCGATTTCGATATAATTCGGCATATTTATGTCTAGACCAAATTCCGTTACACATTCCAAATTTCAGCGAAAGTGGACATATATACAGTGTTTGGTGGATCAAATGCGGAAAATCGGCCGAAAATATATATGGGAGCTATATCCAAATCTGAACCGATTTCGATATAACTTGGCACATTTATTTCTATACCAAGTTTTGTAACACATTCCAAATTTCAGCGAAATTGGACATATATAGCGTGCTTGGTGCATAAAATACAGGAAATCGGCCGAAAATATATATGGGAGCTATATTCAAATCTGAACCGATCTCTATATAATTTAGCACATTTATTTCTAGAACAAATTCCGTCAGACCCTCCAAATTTCAGCGAAATCTATATATATAAAATTGAAATTTGTTTGTACGTTTGTTTGTTTGTTTGTTTGTTTGTGCCTTATAGACTCGAAAACCGCTTAACAGATCTTACTGAAATTTGTAGGGTACATTGCTACATGGCCTGGAATGAAAATAGGCTATATCATTTTTCGAAATTTCGCGTTGATCTGGAGATATGGCATCAAAACCGGAGGTACCTCCAAAAAATTTAGATTTTGTATGCAAATATCTTTAGAACTGTTACAGATACAATCTCCAAATTTGTATGCGTGACGGAATTTGATGTAGAAATAAATTTACCAAATTAAATTCAAATCGGTTCAGATTTGGATATAGCTCCCACATACATATATTTTCGGCCGATTTCCTTATTTTATGCACCAAACACGCTATATATGTCCAATTTCGCTGAAAATTGGAGGGTCTGACGAAATTTGTTCTAGAAATAGATGTGCTAAATTATATAGAGATCGGTTCAGATTTGAATATAGCTCCCATATATATTTTCGGCCGATTTCCTGTATTTTATGCACCAAGCACACAATATATGTCCAAATTCGCTGAAATTTGGAATGTGTAACGGAATTTGGTCTAGACATAAATGTGCCGAATTATATCGAAATCGGTTCATATTTGGATATAGCTCCCATATATTTTCGGCCGATTTTCCGTATTTGATGCACCAAGCACGCTATATATGTCCAATTTCGCTGAAATTTGGAATGTGTAACGAAATTTGGTCAAGGCATAAATGTGCCGAGTTATATCGAAAACGGTTCAGATTTGGATATAGCTCCAATATATATTTTCGGCCGATTTTCCACATTTGATGCCCCAAATACGCTATATATATTAAATTTCGCTGAAATTTGGAGGGTCTGACGGAATTTGTTCTAGAAATAAATGTGCTAAATTATATAGAGATCGGTTCAGATTTGAATATAGCTCCCATATATATTTTCGGCCGATTTCCTGTATTTTATGCACCAAGCACGCTATATATGTCCAATTTCGCTGAAATTTGGAATGTGTTACAAAACTTGGTATAGAAATAAATGTGCCAAGTTATATCGAAATCGGTTCAGATTTGGATATAGCTCCCATATATATTTTCGGCCGATTTTCCGCATTTGATCCACCAAACACTGTATATATGTCCACTTTCGCTGAAATTTGGAATGTGTAACGGAATTTGGTCTAGACATAAATATGCCGAATTATATCGAAATCGGTTTAGATTTGGATATAGCTCCCATATATATTTTCGGCCGATTTTCCGCATTTGATGCACCAAACATGCTATATGTGTCCAATTTCGCTGAAATTTGGAATAAGTAACGGAATTTGGTCTAGGCATAAATGTGCCAAATTATATCGAAAACGGTTCAGATTTGGATATAGTTCCAATATATATTTTCGGCCGATTTTCCACATTTGATGCACCAAACACACTATATATGTTAAATTTCGCTGAAATTTGGAGGGTCTGACGGAATTTGTTCTAGAAATAAATGTGCTAAATTATATAGAGATCGGTTCAGATTTGAATATAGCTCCCATATATATTTTCGGCCGATTTCCTGTATTTCATGCAGCAAGCACGCTATATATGTCCAATTTCGCTGAAATTTGGAATGTGTTACAGAACTTGGTCTAGAAATAAATGTGCCAAATTATATCGAAATCGGTTCAGATTTGGATACAGCTCCTGTATATATTTTCGGCCGATTTACTGTATTTTATGCACAAAACTCGCTATTCAGATTTGGATATAGCTCTCATATATATTTTCGGCCGATTTTCCGCATTTGATGCACCAAACACTGTATATATGTCCACTTTCGCTGAAATTTGGAATGTGTAACGGGATTTGGTCTAGATATAAATGTGCCAAATCATATCGAAATCGGTTCAGATTAGAATATTGCTCCCATATATATTTTACGCTGATTTTCTGTATTTTATGAACAAAATGTAAATGTGAGTCGGGATTTGGTCTAAAAATAAATTTGAAGAATTATATCGAGAGCGGTTCATATAGGAATATAGCTACCCATATATATTTTTGCGGTCGATTTCATGTTTTTGTTAGGTATGTTCAATTTCAATGAAATTTTGAAGACTTGGCAGTCAGTAAAAGTCATCATTATTTACAGAAGTACTTATAGTCGGGAAGGAATTGAGCAAGGCTACAGCTATCATCAGTATCATGTCTTTGAGAGACTTCTTAAGATTTATGTTTTATTATGATATACATATATTAGGAATACTTATAGGCGGAAAGGCTTTCGGAGGAGTGTTACCTCCTGAAACATACAAAAATACCATAGTAGCTCCATAGCAACCCTGAATAGGTATATAACGGCTTCATATCTCCTATATTTATTCGCTAAAATATTAAAAACGTTAAAATAATTATGGCATTCCATTATATTTTATCGCAGTCGGGGCAGCAAAGCGCACCGGGTTCAGCTAGTTTAATATATATAGCGTATTTGGGGCATCAAATGTGGAAAATCGGCCGAAAATATATATTGGAGCTATATCCAAATCTGAACCGTTTTCGATATAACTCGGCACATTTATGCCTTGACCAAATTTCGTTACACATTCCAAATTTCAGCGAAATTGGACATATATAGCGTGCTTGGTGCATCAAATACGGAAAATCGGCCGAAAATATATGGGAGCTATATCCAAATATGAACCGATTTCGATATAATTCGGCACATTTATGTCTAGACCAAATTCCGTTACACATTCCAAATTTCAGCGAATTTGGACATATATTGTGTGCTTGGTGCATAAAATACAGGAAATCGGCCGAAAATATATATATGGGAGCTATATTCAAATCTGAACCGATCTCTATATAATTTAGCACATTTATTTCTAGAACAAATTCCGTCAGACCCTCCAAATTTCAGCGAAATTTAATATATATAGCGTATTTGGGGCATCAAATGTGGAAAATCGGCCGAAAATATATATTGGAGCTATATCCAAATCTGAACCGTTTTCGATATAACTCGGCACATTTATGCCTTGACCAAATTTCGTTACACATTCCAAATTTCAGCGAAATTGGACATATATAGCGTGTATGGTGCATCAAATACGGAAAATCGGTCGAAAATATATATGGGAGCTATATCCAAATATGAACCGATTTCGATATAATTCGGCACATTTATGTCTAGACCAAATTCCGTTACACATTCCAAATTTCAGCGAATTTGGACATATATTGTGTGCTTGGTGCATAAAATACAGGAAATCGGCCGAAAATATATATGGGAGCTATATTCAAATCTGAACCGATCTCTATATAATTTAGCACATCTATTTCTAGAACAAATTTCGTCAGACCCTCCAATTTTCAGCGAAATTGGACATATATAGCGTGTTTGGTGCATAAAATAAGGAAATCGGCCGAAAATATATATGGGAGATATATCCAAATCTGAACCGTTTTCGATATAACTCGGCACATTTATGCCTTGACCAAATTTCGTTACACATTCCAAATTTCAGCGAAATTGGACATATATAGCGTGTATGGTGCATCAAATACGGAAAATCGGTCGAAAATATATATGGGAGCTATATCCAAATATGAACCGATTTCGATATAATTCGGCACATTTATGTCTAGACCAAATTCCGTTACACATTCCAAATTTCAGCGAATTTGGACATATATTGTGTGCTTGGTGCATAAAATACAGGAAATCGGCCGAAAATATATATGGGAGCTATATTCAAATCTGAACCGATCTCTATATAATTTAGCACATCTATTTCTAGAACAAATTTCGTCAGACCCTCCAATTTTCAGCGAAATTGGACATATATAGCGTGTTTGGTGCATAAAATAAGGAAATCGGCCGAAAATATATATGGGAGATATATCCAAATCTGAACCGTTTTCGATATAACTCGGCACATTTATGCCTTGACCAAATTTCGTTACACATTCCAAATTTCAGCGAAATTGGACATATATAGCGTGTATGGTGCATCAAATACGGAAAATCGGTCGAAAATATATATGGGAGCTATATCCAAATATGAACCGATTTCGATATAATTCGGCACATTTATGTCTAGACCAAATTCCGTTACACATTCCAAATTTCAGCGAATTTGGACATATATTGTGTGCTTGGTGCATAAAATACAGGAAATCGGCCGAAAATATATATGGGAGCTATATTCAAATCTGAACCGATCTCTATATAATTTAGCACATCTATTTCTAGAACAAATTTCGTCAGACCCTCCAATTTTCAGCGAAATTGGACATATATAGCGTGTTTGGTGCATAAAATAAGGAAATCGGCCGAAAATATATGTATGTGGGAGCTATATCCAAATCTGAACCGATTTGAATTTAATTTGGTAAATTTATTTCTACATCAAATTCCGTCACGCATACAAAATTTGGAGATTGTATCTGTAACAGTTCTAAAGATATTTGCATACAAAATCTAAATTTTTTGGAGGTACCTCCGGTTTTGATGCCATATCTCCAGATCAACGCGAAATTTCGAAAAATGATATAGCCTATTTTCATTCCAGGCCATGTAGCAATGTACCCTACAAATTTCAGTAAGATCTGTTAAGCGGTTTTCGAGTCTATAAGGCACAAACAAACAAACAAACAAACAAACGTACAAACAAATTTCAATTTTATATATATAGATTTGTTTTTTCTCTCAAAAAAATTAACATATGAATAAAAATGCTTTTCAAATTATGAAGTTATTTATATTATTTTTAATTTAACTCATACAAAGCGAACGCGCCAACAATATATTTTTCATTTCACACTCAATATGAAAATCATCACCCTGTTCTGTCAGTGTAATTTTACCCACACATAAACAATTTAAGCGCTCGCTCTTCTTGGTCGGCTGTGGGCTAGATCGATGTAGAATTTTATGCTGGTCAATACGGTAGTGTGTAAAAAATTTATCTGAAAATATCTTACCCTTAAAAACATAGACCAAGGTAAACGATTTTTGGTGGGACTTCTGATAACTTCAGCTGTTTCGGTTAAAAATTGTAGCTTAATTTCTCAAAATACCGAATATTGCAGGGTACTGTTCTATAGGGGCTATACCTAAAAAGGCCAACTGAGAACCTCCACTGAAATTGTAGCTAAAAACGTCAATATACTGAAAATCTTGACGTACCGATTTATGGGGGCCACATCAAAGCAAAGGACCTATGTTTACCTTTAAAAAACCCTCTGATAACTTCAAATGTCAAATTACAGCTATTTAGGTAGCTAAATTCCTCAAAATACCGAATATTGCGAGGTATCGTTCTATAGGGGATATTATGTTTGGATCCAAACATATATTTGTTTGCAACCGGTCCCATATATAACCGGATCCAAACATAGTTCTAACATAAATTTTTCTGCGTGTACGAACTTGACCTTCCTATGGAAAAAAGACACTCGGTTGCAAAATTTACGGACTCTAGAGTGATTACGGACGGACGGACATTGGTAGATCGTATTTAATATATTCTTAATAGGGTAGAAAATGATTAGTTCTATGTGTTACAAACAGAAAAACAAACTTAATATAACCTCCATATTATGGTATATTATGGAGGGTATAAAAATTAATCTATACGCATACAACATTACAAAAAAGTACTAGATGTCGTTTGCCATCACTGATTAAAAATTTTTGAGAGAGTCAAAAGAGGTGACGATAATATCTTTACAATGTACACAAATAATGAATATCTTCATGTACTGGCATACGTTGTGCTACTAACTGAATTGGCTACATTTTGTATCTAAACGGCAAACTGCAATAACACGGAACGCGGAAAATTATTATTCAATCGTTTGTCAAAGAGAACAAGGGTTTGGGCTACGTATCGAATCATATCAGCAAAATTGTCACAATTAACAATAAACGAAAAAATCAAATATTTTGCAAAAACAATAAAATAATCAATTTAATTGTTATATACAGTGTTGAGTCATAGCAATTAGCTTCCTTTCAATTGTTTTAAGATGTCAGAAAGGTAAGTATGTTAATGAAATATTGTATGGACGGCCATTTGTTAAAACAATCCGCCCTTTTCAATTTCAGTGGCTTAGTTGTAGAAACTTCATTGGGTCCCATAAAGGGCCGTCAATGCGAGGGCGTTTACGGTCATACGTTTTATAGTTTCGAGAAAATTCCCTTTGCTGAAGTTCCTGTTGGTGAGTTGCGCTTTCGACCGCCACAACCCAAACAACCGTGGTCACAGGTGCTGGAGTGCACACAGCCAGCGTTAAAGCCGCTACAAAGAAATATACTGACAAATCAATTTGAGGGAAGCGAAGATTGTTTATATTTGAACATTTATGCCAAACAGGTTTGTAGAAAAAAAAAAAACACATAACGTAATCAAATAAGTTAAGAGCCACGGACAAGTCTTGGCATAAGAGAAAATATATTCTCTTTATTAATAAGTACTCAAATGAAAACACTTCGCTTAAAATTTTAAATGAGGTGCTCTCTTTTTTTTCTGTAGTTGAAATCAGATAAACCTTTACCGGTTATTGTATTTCTCTTTGGTGGAGGCTTTGAAAAGGGTGATCCAACAGTGGATTTACATGGCCCGGATTATTTCATGATGAAAGATGTAGTTTTTGTTACCATTGGCTATCGTCTGGGACCGTTTGGTGAGCACAAGTAATTCGTAATTTAGTAAAACCTTTTTTCATATTTGATTCTGTTTTTGTTGTAGGTTTCTTGCAATTCAAAGACCCTGAAATTAAGGCCCCTGGTAACAATGGCCTTAAAGACCAACTGGTTGCATTGCGTTGGATTAAAGAAAATATTTCACGGTTCAATGGTGATGCCGCTAACATAACTCTCAGTGGAGAAAGTGCTGGAGCAGCAGCGGCCCATTACCTCATGTGTTGCCCTTTGGCCAAGGGACTGTTCCACAAAGCCATCCTAATGTCTGGCAATATACTCTGTTCATGGGCCTATTCCCCTTTAGAAAATGTACCCTATCGTCTGGCCAAAGCCTGTGGTTATGAGGGACCAGCCGATAATGAAAAACTTATTCTTGAATACTTACAACAACAACCTGGTGAAAATTTACTTAAACATTATATAAATACTAAAGATGAAAATCTCAATGACTGCCTATTCACCTTTGGACCCTGTGTTGAACCATACGCAAGTGATATGTGTATAATAAATAAACATCCCGAACAAATGTTGGGCGAATCGTGGGGCAATAATATACCAGTATTGATGAGCGGTACATCATGTGAGGGTTTACTTATGTTTCCACGGGTGCATATGGCACAATTCCTTCTCACAGAGTTGGAGGATAGTCCTCAGCATTGTTTGCCGCTATCGCTTAAGTTGAAATATCCTGCAGACGTACAAAAATCGTTGGGTGAAAAAATCAAATACACACATTTTGCTGATAAAAAGGCGACAATGGAGAATATCATGAGATATTGTGAGGTAATGTAGAAAGTGCATTATTGAAAAGTGCGATATAGTCTCAATAACTCGGACACTCATTAATCCGAACACTAAAATTGTTCGGATTATGGAGATTCGGACACCCCTGAAACATGTGGTGTCCAAATTATCAAAAAGGAAACTTAAGTTATAAACGATTGTAGCATGAGTTTAAAAATTTAAATGACAGTCCGAAAAAAAAACAGGTAAAAACATTAAGTTCGGTCGCACAGAGGGGAAACATAGGAGTAAAGTTGCTCAAAACTCAAAATATGAAAAACATGTTCAATAAAAAATCTCAAACATAAAATGTCCTTTCTTACCTTCCTTACAGTACGCCTCGTATAAAGTGTTTTGGCATCCAATTTTACGCTTTATAAAAGCCCGCACAACAGCATCAGCAGCCCCCACCTATTTGTATCGCTTTGATTTCGATTCACCAGATTTCAATCATCAACGCATCAAATACTGTGGCAAACAGATGCGTGGTGTCGCACATGTCGACGATCATTCCTACCTGTTCTATGGCAATTTCTCATGGAAACTATCCCCAGAGACCGATGAATACAAAACCATTGAACGTATGGTTGACATTTGGTACTCATTTGCTGTGCAATCAAATCCCAATGGCTGTCGCATTGAAAATGAGCTGCTGAATGGTTCATGGTTGCCGGTAAATCATACGACAAGTAGTGGCAATCTCAAATGTTTAAATATTAATCGAGACTTGGCAATAATTGATTTGCCCGAAATGAAAAAGCTTCAAGTGTGGGAGAGTGTTTATGAAGAAGACAGACAGATACCCACCAACAACAGCATCTAAATGAATGTTAAAACGAAAGAAACAAAACGAAACAATAAAAGCATTAACTAGGCACAATTTTAATATAGAATAGCAATTTCAAACTAAAATAAATAATTTTTATTATTAGAAAGCTTTTTAGTTTATTGTGTTTTTAATTATTAGATAATAACAGTTTATGACATATTCAGGTCAGCACCTAGAAATATTTAAATTTAGGTTTCTTGAATATTTCGCACTTAGCCAGAATCAAATATTAAAGTCACATTCATAAGAATTATTTCCAAATGTCCCATATTATAAAAATAAATGATTAATTATCTACGAATATGTGTATATAATATTTATATTTAACAAAACAAAACCAGTTATTTTTAGACACCACTTCCTTACACTGTGACACAAATTGGTACTCCAGATCTGTGCGGTGGAAAATTTCTTTTGGAGATTAAAGCCCTGAGTGAATATATTATGAACCCAAAAATTAGTTTTCGCCATACATAGGTCAAGTTTCTGAGTAATGGTGTGATTAGTATGTTTATTGTACACCTATTACACTATGCAACATTTTTATGGTGTTCTTGTGCAAACAATTCGAACCCAAGTTGTGTTTTGTTGTTTCAGATGGAGCTTGGCTTTTATGGCCCCATCTAAACATGGTCAAATTTTCAATTTTTAAAGCAATTCGGGGCTATATCTCTAAAACTAATGCGAATCTTCTTCTGACCTTTGAAGCAAATTCGTAGATATAGATAAGAATAAAATATTTGGAGAAGTTATGAACTCGAAAATATACATTTATTGCCTCAAATCTTTCGCACTATATCTCCAAAACTGTTGCATTTTCCTTAATAATTTTTTTCTTGCAAAATATTCACTCGAATGTATTACAGAAATCTTCAGAACATACCATTGTAAAATGTCACTATCACGATGTTTTTAATATATTTTTCAACGGCAATTTAATAAATGTGTCAATAATAGATCTAACTGGTTACTTTCCCAGCAATAATTGTCCAGCAAGAACTTTCTCGGAGAGTAAGGAGTTTTTATTCTCTTTTGCTAGAAAATTGTAAAAAGTAGATAGACACCTTCCCAGCAAAAACCAGCAAGCAATCAGCTGACTTGCCAAAACAGAACAATTTGTCCGCCAATAAATGAACGAAAGGAAGCAAAAATGTTGTATTTTATTAAAATAAAAAAAAGAAAATGACACAAAAAAGGATTTTTCCACTTTGCAACCTTGTTCTCCAAAAAAACAATACAATTAGGCTTTGCTATTTCCCCAATAAAATTGATTTCAATTTGCACAAACATAAATCACTGAATAATTAAAAACAACTGATTTATTGTTTACAGAAAAAGAAGAGTTACAAGAAGAAATTTGTCCACCAAGAATTTGCAAACTCTCAGAGAAAGAACTGTCAAAATGTCACTCTCGAATCGCTCTCTTTTGCTGGTTTTTTGTGTTAACAGGCGACTTCTAGCAACAATTGGTACAAGTTGTTACAAACTTTAGGGTAACCAGACAAACCTAATGTGGTGAAATCCCAAATGCGAGAATAAACTGCTCGAGTGAACAGTGTTTGAAATACGTGTTGTAAAAGATATGATACAAAATACCAATACAAAATATAAATGAAATAAGCATTTTAGAGTTTCAGAAAGTCCTGAAGTATTGCTGAGAACATTATTTGGAAAATTTTTGCAAAAGGTTACTTGGTTCAATTCCCAGTTGTTTAGCTGATACCCAACAGAATTCTAGAAATTATGTAATTGTTCTATATTTCATCGATTTTGACGCACTAGTAGCAGTTTTTCTTAAGTGGTCTGCTTAACAGATAAATTCTACTGGTTTATGGCTACAATATTGCTAAAGACAGGACGAATTCCTATTCGTTTATGAGATAAAGGCCCGATAAAAGCAAACATAAATGTAGTTTTAGCCCGGTATAGATGAGACCATAAAATCCAACTGGATCTGGCAGGACAAAACCCAACTAGGGGTTTGTAGTCTCTTTATGTACTTTGAAAAAATTTTTAGTAGAAGTTGTTTGCTTTTTCAATGTTGCATGGTGTTATGCTTTGGAAAGCTGTATTGATTTGTTTGGGGAAGGTTTTGAGATCACATTTCTTCAGTCGAATCAAATGGTTAGTCTTTCTGTAGAACATTTCATTCTTGTAACTCAATTCTTTGCATATATCTTTCGTCCTTATTTTTCTTCACTAAAACTGTTAAGATAGGTCCACGTTTTGGTATATCCCCCATATAACGGTACCTAAAGAGTTAAGGTATTTTGAGGATTTTAGCTAAATTTTCCTCCGAAATTTGCTCTGATTTTTCACTTGGAGTTTCAAGAGGTCAAAAAACTTCTGCAAAAAATGGTGGAAAAAGGTCCACGTTTGGGTATAGCCCCCATATAAAGGTACCTCCCAATTTAAGGTATTTTAGGGCTTTAGAAAATGCAGCTATTTCTGACCGAATTAGCTTAAATTTGCCATTTGATGTTCCCAATGACTAAAAACGTCTCTGCAATAAATTATTAAGATAGGTCCACCATATAACAGTAACGGTAAATCCGATTTTTGGTATTTTGAGGTTTTGTTGCTACATTTTTTACCGTACTAGCTGTAATTTGACGCTTGAGGTTTTAAGCGGTTACGAAACTTTTCCACCAAAAGTCGTCAACATAGGTCTAGATTTAGGTATAGCCCCCATATAATATTTCGCCCCGATTTTCGGTATTTTGAGGATTTTAGCTACAATTTTTAAAAGAACTAGCTCTAATTTGACACTTGAGGCTTTCAGCACTCACAAAACTTTTTTGAAGCTTTTAGCTAAATTTTCTGACCTGCTAAGCTGAAATTTGACACTTGAGGTTGTTAGTAGTCACGAAACTTCTCCACCAAAAATTGTTAACATAGGTCTATGGTACATCCACCATATAACAGTACCCCCTATTTTTGGTAGTTTGAGAATTTTGACTACAATTTTCAACCAACATTTGAGGCTTTCAGCGGTCACGAAACTTCTCCACCAAAAATGGTGAACATAGATCCATGTTTTAGTATATATATATATATCCCCCATATAAAGGTACCCCCGATTTTTGGTATTTTTGGTAGTTTAGCTAAAATTTTTAATCGAACTTGGTGAAATTTGACATTTGAGGTTCTCAGTGGTCTCAAAATTCTCCATCAAAAATCGTCCCATAGGTCCGTGTTTTGGTATAGACCCTATGGAACGTAACCACGCAATTTTCGGTATTTTGAAGATTACCTCGATTATCCGTGAATCGATTATCCGGGAACCTCCATTATCCGGGATCGAAAATAAATGTTGGTCTTTTTTCCATTTCCTCTATTTTTCGTTATAAACTTTATTATACGGGAGTAAACGCAAACTTTCCAATTAATTTGATTAAACAAAGGAAAACAAAAGAAATCCCGAAGTTCTCCCATATTTCACAATTTGTGTAATAATGGTATCATAAAAACCATGGGACAAAATTAATTCAGATGAATCTAAGGATGACGATATTATGTATCCTTCTAAAATTTGGTAAGTTTCCTTAAAAAAATAATAAAAACTGCAGACTTTATTATTGTACAATACTATGCGATTTTACTTAAAAATATGTTCAAAAACTGCATAAAAACAATGCCTCCATTATCCGGGAAAATCGATTATCCGTAATGCTTCCGGACCCGACCATCACGGGCATTCCGTATGCCAAACCACCGTTGGGAGATTTGAGATTTCGAGCAACACAACCAACAGAACCATAACAAAGTGTGCGTGATTGTTCCTGCCGTAAATCTAAGCCAGTACAAATACATTTTCAGACTTTGCGATGTGAAGGTTCCAAGGATTGTTTGTATTTGAATGTTTACACAAAAAAGGTAAGGACCACTAACAACTACATTTTTTCGGATGATGATTAAATAATTAAAGTAAAAGAAACACTTTCAAACAAATCACAAACTTGAAAAAACAATGAATTTTAATAGTATTTATGAAATTATATGAAAAAGGAATTTTTTCTTACGAATAGTGTTGAGATATAGTTTGTGTGAAAACCACTGCGATTTTCCAAGAAAAAAATCAAAGCGAATATACATTTCTTGGAACAACAACAAATTTTAATCAAAATATTAGTGCATAACAAGGGAAATTGAACAGGTAGTGGTATCGACAAATTTTGAATATGTTGTGTCAAAAATTTCTTTATTTTGTTGGGGAAATTACAACAAAATTAATTTTGTTACAAAGGAATTTGACACTTCATATTCGAACAGCTGACGTGACACCACTAACTGTTCAATATGCCTTGGTGCTAACTCTTACCCACCAACACAATACATTTTCATGAAAGCTTTCATAGTCTGGCACAAGACCAAGGAAAAAATTGGAAAATATGAAATTATATGGTCTGTTCCAGAACTGCAAGAATCTATTAATGTTGACTATTTTTTCCGATAACATAAAGGAAAAAATTTTATCGTAGTAAAAAATAGTAGCTTCTCGCAGGTTCTGAAACAGAGAAAATTGTGAAAACGTTTTTGATTTTTTTACATTTTTACAGTGTTTTATTAGTAATTGTCTTTGTTTTATAATTCTTTTTTAGTTAAAAAGTGAAAACCCCTTGCCTGTTATGGTCTGGATTTATGGTGGTGGCTTTTAAGTAGGCAGCTCAGATGACTGTTTATATGCTCCAGACAATTTTATGCAAAAAGATGTCGTTTTTGTTACCTTCAATTACAGATTGGGAATTTTTGGTAAGCACTTTTACAAGCACTTTTTACGATCAGTTCATTGTAATTTGCTTTTAGGTTTCTTATGCTTTGACGACCCTGAACTAAATATACCCGGCAATGCTGGATTACAAGATCAAGTAGTGACCCTGAAATGGGTTAAGGAGAACATCTGCAAATTTAATGGTGATCCCAACAACATCACCGTTTTTGGCCCCATTGCTGGTGCACCTTCTATACATTATCTAATGTTGTCTCCCAAATCACGGGGACTCTTCGACACGGCCATACTACAATCTGGTTCAGCATGGGTCATGGCCGATCGCCATGATTGGGGTTCCAAATATGGACGTGTTATAGGTTACCATGGTGATTGCTACGACAAACAGGTCTATGAATATTTAACAAAACAAAGTTCCAAAAATTTGGGTGCATACTATCATTCCCTCCTGACCGAGCAACTTATGATGAATCATGAACCCTACATTACAGAGGATAGTATTATTGCTGAACCCATAATCAAATTATTACCCAATGCCTGGGGTAATGAAATATCTTTCCTTACTGGTGGAACTTCATCTGAAGGATTATTGGTCCATGCTGTTACAAAAAAGCATCCTTACGTCATAAATAACTTGAGTGATTTTGTAAATTTTCTGCCAATAGATGTACAGAAATCTCATAACTATAAGAATCTCAGGGAAATGGCTATGAAACTCAACTCCACCTATTTCAAAAACAAACAACCAACATTCACAGGAAACTTGATAGAATTTTTATACATGTTCGGTCACAAAATGTTTTGGCATGGTATATTCCCGACAATGAGAGCCCGCTCGAAATATAGCGACAAAGAGGTGCCCACTTATTGCTATCGTTTCGATTATGATTCGCAAATTTATAATCCATATCGTTCGCTGAGCTGTGGTAACTCTGTGAAGAAAGGTGTTTGTCACAGCGAAGAATTGTCATATTTATTTTATAATTTTCTATGCGGCAAAATGCCAGTTAACGGCAAAGATTTTAAATGCGCTCAAGCAATGATTGCAATGTGGTATAATTTCGCATTAACATCCAATCCAAATTGTAAGGAAATTAAAACAGTTCAATGCACAGTGTCCGATTTTCCAAAAACCTGGCCAAAAATCGAAAATAAAATTTATCAATTTACACTAAAAAGGGTCAGATATTGTTTATAGGATCCCAGTGCGTGTAGTTACGACAAAATATATAGATTTCTTGTTTAATAAGTGGGTATAAAAGCAGGTCGAAGTGACCCTATTTGGATTTTTTTTCTTTTCAATATTTAAGTTGTTTATAAATCTATGATAATATGCTAAATAAGCAACGGTTATTAAATATTTTCTTTTCGTAATTGTAATGAAAGGTATGTGAAACGTATTTAAGATGTTCAGTGTCGCCAATGAATTGTGCGTTGTTTAATAATTGATGTCCGTACTTGTTAATTTTTTTAAGATCAATTTTCACAATAAATTATGAAAATAGTTGTGAGTAAGATCGAGTTGGGTCGTGTAATTTATCATTTCATAAAAAAGGGGTTTTTACCAATTTCCATCGAAACATCCTGCACATATTTGCACTTTTTGTTTTTATGTGATATTTTGTCTTGCAGGTATGTACAGATTTTCTTTCATTCAGAATGTAAGAATATAGTGTAGGGTCACTTTCTGGCGTTTGGGTATAATTTGGACTTTTGGTATATTGTAAGACCTATAGTAAAATTTTAAGGCGAACAAATTTCTAGAATATTTTGGTCTAATCCGATCACATTTTATAGGAGATTTTAAAGATTTATGGAAAAATGAACCAAAAGGACCCCTTTTAGACTCGCACGAGGGTTAATTTTTTTAAGAAAAATATTCCTCAGTATAGTTACCAAAGACATTATACACCTAAAGTGCAAGGAATGATCTTAACTCAAATATTTCCAAAACTGTAGAAATGGTGGATGCTTGCCACCCTATTTTAGTGTCTTCGTTTTTTTTTTGGCAAAATTGATACCGATATTTTCTTGGTATGTAATGCAAATTGAGATTTCTTTTCGTTGGTAACTTATAGTGAAATTTAGCAGAGGAAATTTTTGTCTTTGACGGCATTCTTCTAAAATGGTGCTTTTTATGACAATTTTGCCAAAAATCACCCTTAACCCTAAAATGTGTTTATAATTTTGCATATTTCTGGAGTTTAGGTAAGTATAGAGTTTTGGTGTATTCTAGGACCCATAGTAAAAATTGATGGCGAACAAATTTGTAGAATATTTTGATCCGATAAGATCACATTTTATAGGAGGAGGGGCCAAAAAGACCCCTTAACTGACCACCTGAGGGTTAAATAATATCAGCGGCCGGAAAACATAAGAACCAAAGGTTTGGTCAAAATTTATTCATTTTTAGAGTTTTGGCCAGGTTTTTCGGAAAATCGGACACGGTGCAATGGGATAAGGTGAACGATTTCTCCAAGCGCATAAAGTGTCTTAATATAAGTGAGACATTAGAATACAAAGATCTGCCGGAATGGAGTGAACTTTGTGCTGAAATGAAGAATAGATCGAAAGATATTGGAAATTTGTATACATGTAATATTTTTCAATTTTGAATTTTCAAAATTGTCTGGTTTAATCTAGTTGTTGCTGATTTAATATTTTAAAACAACGAATTTATTAGTGGAGAAAATTGGGCATTGTTTGCCAAAGGTTAAGTTGCCTGCCTGACTATAGTTTCTATAGTTTGTTTCCAGATATTCTCCGACGAAGTTATGTATCAATAATTCTTCAACAAAAAACTTTTTATACCCAAACATCAATCGTCGGGTCGAAATATAAGAGAGACCAAAGAAAACATTTCAATGAGACGTTTTCTCTTGGCAACCTCATGTAACCCCAACGAAACTGTTTGTAAAACATGGCAAACCTTCTCCACTAATATTTTTCGCCATCTTATTTGTCTATGTCCTTCTAAAACATGAAAACCAAAATATATGTTTTTAATGAGCTTTTACCCTCTCTTTAAAATTGAACTTTAATAAAACATTTAAAATAGCATTACAATAAACGCATTAAGACTGCAACGTTTTGCAGCAGCGATGCAAATTGAATTGAATTTTCTTCACTTTGCAATATTGTCATTTATCTTTAATAGTTACTAATTTGTGTTTGTTTTATTCAAAACTTTTTTTACGTTAAATAGCAAACGAAAAAAGAGAAAGAGTTTTTCACAAGTCCAAAAGTTTCCAATTTAACTTTTGTAGTCAAAAGTTACATTTTCCTAGTATGAGGAGGTAAGTGAAGAAAACTGTTAAAGACGACACGTTCAACAAAAAGCAATGGATACAAAAACAAGTAAAAAAGCATTAAGTTCGGCCGGGCCGAACTTTTCATACCCTCCACCATAAAATATTTATGCCTGTCCCCAACTTTAAGTGAGTACGTTAAAATGTCAGATAATGTACATAAAATGCTTCATTCGGGAGGCCCTTTTTTATGGTGCCTATATCTAACTGTTGACAATTTTTGGTGGGCTAGAAATTGGGAGGTACTGTTATATAGGGGTTATAATAAAACATGGGCCTATGTTGACAGTTTTTGATGGGAGCCTTTAATGTCAAATAACTCCTAATTCGGTTAAAAAATTTACGTAGAATCCTCAAAATATCGAAAATCGGTACATAACGTGGGAACTTCAAATGTCATTAACAGCTAGTTCGGAGGTATCTGGGCTATACGAAAATATGAACTTAAATGAACAATTTTTGTTGCAGAATTTTTGTTGACTTTTAAATTTCAAATTACAGAAAGTTCGTCCAAAAAATAAAGCTAAGGTACGGAAAATCGGGAGGTTTGTTTTGGGGCTATACAAAAACATGGACCTACGTTCGGTTAAACATTTTAAGTAAAATCATCAAAGTACCGAAAATAGGGAAGTATCGTTATATTGGGGCTATGTTGAAAATTGTTGATGCAGATGTGTGGTGACCACTACAACCTTCAAATGTCAAATTACAGTTAGTTCTGTTAAAAATTGTAGCTAAAATTGCCAAATTACTGAAAATTGGGAGGTACCGTTACATGGGAGCTATATCCGAACATGGGCCTATGTTGACAATTTTTGATGGAGAGGTGTTGTGACCACTAAGAACTTCAAATGTCAAATTACTGCTTGTTCGGTTTAATATTGTAGCTAAAATCATCAAATTACTGAAAATCGGTTGGTACGGTTGGTTGGTATGGGGGCTTTCTTGACAATTTTTGGTGGAGAGGTGTGGTGACCACTAAGAATTTCAAATGTCAAATGTTCAAATTACAGATAATTCGGTTAAAACTTGTTGGTAAAATTCTCAAAATACCTAAAATCGGGCGGTAACGTTATATGGGGGCTATTCCAAAACATGGACCTATGTCCACTAGTTATATAAGTTTATTGACATTTAAGAACCCTAAATGTCAATTGATAGCTAAATCGGTCTGAAAATGTAGATAAAAACGTCAAAATACCGTAAATCGGGGGGTACCGTTATATGGGGGCTATACCAAAACGTGGACCTATGTCCACAAGTTTTGTCACATAAGTTTATTGACATTTTAGAACTTCAAATGTCAAATTATAGCTAAATCGGTCTGAAAATGTAGCTAAACCCGTCAAAATACCGTAAATCGGGGGGTACCGTTATATGGGGGCTATACCAATACGTGGACCTATGTCCACAACTTTTGTTATATAAGTTTATTGACTTTTAAGAACCCTAAATGTCAAATTATAGCTAAATCGGTCTGAAAATGTAGCTAAACCCGTCAAAATATCGTAAATCGGGGGGCACCGTTATATGGGGGCTATACCAATACGTGAACCTATGTCCACAACTTTTGTTATATAAGTTTATTGACTTTTAAGAACCCTAAATGTCAAATTATAGCTACATCGGTCTGAAAATGTAGCTAAAAACGTCAAAATACCGCAAATCGGGGGGTACCGTTATATGGGGGCTATACCAAAACGTGGACCTATGTCCACAAGTTTTGTTATATATGTTTGTTGACACTTAAGAACCCTAAATGTCAAATTATAGCCAAATCGGTCTCAAAATGTAGCTAAAAACGTCAAAATACCGTAAATCGGGGGGTACCGTTATATGGGGGCTATACCAATACGTGGACCTATGTCCACAACTTTTGTTATATAAGTTTATTGACTTTTAAGAACCCTAAATTTCAAATTATAGCTAAATCGGTCTAAAAATGTAGGTAAACACGTCAAAATACCGCAAATCGGGGGGTACCGTTATATGGGGGCTATACCAAAACGTGGACCTATGTCCACAAGTTTTGTTATATATGTTTGTTGACACATAAGAACCCTAAATGTCAAATTATAGCCAAATCGGTCTGAAAATGTAGCTAAAAACGTCAAAATACCGTAAATCGGGGGGTACCGTTATATGGGGGCTATACCAAAACGTCGACCGATATAGCCCATCATCGAACTTGACCTGCCTGCAAACAAAAGACGCATTTTCCCAAAATTTCAGCGTCCTATCTCTATTTTTGTGGATGCTAGAGTGATTACCACAGACGGACGGACGGACGGACGGACGGACGTGCTCAGATCGACTTAGAATTTTACCCTTATCAAGAATATATATACTTTATAGGGTCGCAAATGAGTATTTCAATGCGTTACAAACGGAAAAACAAACTTAATATACCCTCCATACTATGGTGGAGGGTATAAAAAACGGAAACAAAACAAAAGGTGTGAATGTGAGCATGTTGCAACAATTTTCTTAGCCATTTTGGAAGGTGGTTATCGGCAAAAAATTAGTAGTTCCTAATTATTTGATAAAAAAATAATTCATGATATTCCGTATATTATGTGCCAGCATTTTTTTCTTGAAAATGTTAAATTTTTTATTGAATTCAGTTTTATTTTCATTTTTAAGCATTTTTAATAATAACTTGTTTTCTTTAAACTTATAGTTTCCCGGAAGCGGGTGTCCTTTTAAATGGGCAGAGGCAAAATCTCCTATTGTACTTTTGTATGGAAAATTGTTGTTTTTTTACAATTATGGATAAAGTAAACTTAATTTTTAATCGTGCCCACAACCCTTTTAAAATTGTCCCTCTTTTCTCTCATTGTAAGTAAGTTTCCTTTATTCATAATTGTAAAAAACACTAATTTCCCATACAATTAACTATAGTGGATTTTGCCTCTTATTTTATTTCCAAATTGTGCTGCTGATACTAATTATCAACACGGTGTACCAACCGGTTTATCACAACACTTCTTTCATTTCGCTTCTGATAATAATAGCTGTGTCTTTTTACGTGATAACTAGTAATAATTATTACGAGTACTACGAGTAATGTTGCAGATTTTGACAGTTGTATAAAGGAAAAGTTGCTGAAAATGTTTTAGCAACATTTAGTAAGTAACAAGTTGGAACGGCGTTAAGTTCGGCCTGGCCGAACTTGTTATACCCTCCACCACGAGTTGTATTGAAGTAAAATGGAACAATTAGTTTCCTTTCGTTTATGAAGAAGACAAAATACCAATTTCAGTCATTTCTGTGGGATATTGACGTCACAACCTTCAGAATTAAGAAAACCAGGAGGCATTGTTCTAGGAGGCTAAATCGAAACGGGCACCTATACCGACTAATTTCAGTCGGAAATGGGGCTATATAAAGGCGTGGACATATACCAACAAATTTCAGGTGGAACGTTTTATATCCTCAAGGGAGACTAATTAACAAATTTCAACCATTTTGGTGGGATAATGAAACAAAAAACCTTCAAAATATCGCACAGTGTGCCTTAACCAAATTTAAATGAAAGGTGCTTACACCTGGGAAGTTTTTGCAGATTCTGAAACTACGAATATTTTGATGTGTTACAAACGGAATGACAAATTTAATTATCCCCTCCATATAAATAACAGCCAAACAAAGTGTCATCGATCATACATATTTACTGTCTCTGCTTACGCTATTACCTCTGTTACATAGTCGAGGATTGGATAATTATGGTAAACAGAGAAAACAGCGAGAGTAAATAATAGTAACAACAGAGGTAGTAAGTAAAGATCATTGTCCACATTAAGCATAGACCAATGTTTGGCCTTGAATCGATGAGGACACGACTAAAAAGGCAATATGAAAAAACTAAGCATTAGAATGCAATTAGAGATGCCAGTTGGGGCAACTTAAATTAAATGGTGGAACATTTAGAAATAATAGGGCAAATACAATATTTTGGTAAAAATAGTGAAATAATGAATAAATAATTATTGAAAATAAGTGGAGGAGCTGTTCAAAACCGGAGGCGACACGCTGATAAGGTGTATGCATCAGCTAGTTAGCACCATCTGGCAGGAAGAACGCGTACCCGACGATTGGAACGTGAGCATCCTATGTCCAGTCCACAAGAAGGGTGATAAGACTGTGTGCTCCAATTACAGGGGCATAAGTCTGCTCCCTATTGCATATAAGATAGTATCTGGCATATTGTGTGAGAGACTAAAGCCTATGGTCAATGAAATTATGGGACCCTATCAGTGCGGCTTTAGACCTGGCAAATCCACCATTGACCAGATATTTACCTTGAGACAAATCCTGGAAAAGACCCAAGAAATGCAGATCGACACCTTCCATCTTTTCGTCGATTATAAAGCAGCATTCGACAGCCCTATACGTTCAAAGGTATTCCAAGCCATGTCTGATTTTGGTATTCCTGCAAATTCATTCGGCTTTGTAGAATGACATTAACTGAGACAAGATCCTCAGTTAAAATAGGAAAGAACCTTTCCGAAGAGTTTATTACCAAAAGAGGTTTCAGACAAGGAGACTGCCTGTCGTTTGATCTATTCAACACCCTGCTGGAAAAGGTCATACGAGACGCGAAGGTCAAAAGAAATGGAACGAACAGCCATATGTTACTGGCTTATGCCGACGACATTGATATCATGGGTCGATCGGTAAAGGAAGTAACTGACACCTTTACAAAAGTCGAAAGATAATCTGCTAAAGTTGGTCTGGCAGTAAACGGCGAAAAAACCAAGTTGATGGTACCGACGCGTAATATTACCACAAACCCCGCACCATTTGTGAATGTTGGTACCTACAATTTTGAGGTAGTAAAGGACTTCGTCTACCTCGGCACCGCCATAAACACAACAAATAACATCAGTTGTGAAATACGAAGAAGAATAGTGTTGGCAAACAGATGCTACTTTGGGCTGAGTAAGCAGTTTAGGAATAAAGCCACCTCTCGTCAAACAAAAGTAACACTTTACAAAACACTGATACTACCCGTGCTAATGTATGGTTCCGAAGCATGGGTACTTGCTCAAGCAGATAAGGCAGTGTTTGGTGTGTTCGAGAGAAAAATTCTTCGAAAGATCTACGGGCCAATCTGTGTTGACGGCGAATATCGGCGTCGTATGAACAACGAGCTGTACCAACTATACAATGACATCAATGTAGTTGAACAAATCGAGATACAACGATTGCGATGGCTAGGCCATGTTATAAGAATGAGTGATGATGAACCCGCTAAAAAGGCGTATAAATACGGGCCGCATGGAGGTTCTCGCAGATCTGGAAGGCTAAAACTTCGTTGGGGCGAACAAGTGAAACGAGATATCAGTAAGCTACATATCCCAGATTGGGAAAATACAGCAGCAAACAGAGAGGATTGGAGATTTTTTCTTAGTTCGGCTTATGGAACAAATGTTCTGTAAAAGGCCAGCTAAGTAAGTAATTAAGTAAGTGGAGGATTTTGTTAGATTTTGATACACTATGGAATTATGTAAAATTCACAGTCCAAAATTAAAACAAATGATTTCAAATGATTTGTATAAATTTGTAATCTGATTTTCTTAAGAAAACTGTATACCAAGATATATGGTTTATTTTGAAAATAATACTGAAATTTTGTGTAGAATATTTTTGATACTTTTCACCTAAAACCAAGTTTTATATCTATATATATAAAATTGAAATTTGTTTGTACGTTTGTTTGTTTGTTTGTTTGTGCCTTATAGACTCGAAAACCGCTTAACAGATCTTACTGAAATTTGTAGGGTACATTGCTACATGGCCTGGAATGAAAATAGGCTATATCATTTTTCGAAATTTCGCGTTGATCTGGAGATATGGCATCAAAACCGGAGGTACCTCCAAAAAATTTAGATTTTGTATGCAAATATCTTTAGAACTGTTACAGATACAATCTCCAAATTTTGTATGCGTGACGGAATTTGATGTAGAAATAAATTTACCAAATTAAATTCAAATCGGTTCAGATTTGGATATAGCTCCCACATACATATATTTTCGGCCGATTTCCTTATTTTATGCACCAAACACGCTATATATGTCCAATTTCGCTGAAAATTGGAGGGTCTGACGAAATTTGTTCTAGAAATAGATGTGCTAAATTATATAGAGATCGGTTCAGATTTGAATATAGCTCCCATATATATTTTCGGCCGATTTCCTGTATTTTATGCACCAAGCACACAATATATGTCCAAATTCGCTGAAATTTGGAATGTGTAACGGAATTTGGTCTAGACATAAATGTGCCGAATTATATCGAAATCGGTTCATATTTGGATATAGCTCCCATATATATTTTCGACCGATTTTCCGTATTTGATGCACCATACACGCTATATATGTCCAATTTCGCTGAAATTTGGAATGTGTAACGAAATTTGGTCAAGGCATAAATGTGCCGAGTTATATCGAAAACGGTTCAGATTTGGATATATCTCCCATATATATTTTCGGCCGATTTCCTTATTTTATGCACCAAACACGCTATATATGTCCAATTTCGCTGAAAATTGGAGGGTCTGACGAAATTTGTTCTAGAAATAGATGTGCTAAATTATATAGAGATCGGTTCAGATTTGAATATAGCTCCCATATATATTTTCGGCCGATTTCCTGTATTTTATGCACCAAGCACACAATATATGTCCAAATTCGCTGAAATTTGGAATGTGTAACGGAATTTGGTCTAGACATAAATGTGCCGAATTATATCGAAATCGGTTCATATTTGGATATAGCTCCCATATATATTTTCGACCGATTTTCCGTATTTGATGCACCATACACGCTATATATGTCCAATTTCGCTGAAATTTGGAATGTGTAACGAAATTTGGTCAAGGCATAAATGTGCCGAGTTATATCGAAAACGGTTCAGATTTGGATATATCTCCCATATATATTTTCGGCCGATTTCCTTATTTTATGCACCAAACACGCTATATATGTCCAATTTCGCTGAAAATTGGAGGGTCTGACGAAATTTGTTCTAGAAATAGATGTGCTAAATTATATAGAGATCGGTTCAGATTTGAATATAGCTCCCATATATATTTTCGGCCGATTTCCTGTATTTTATGCACCAAGCACACAATATATGTCCAAATTCGCTGAAATTTGGAATGTGTAACGGAATTTGGTCTAGACATAAATGTGCCGAATTATATCGAAATCGGTTCATATTTGGATATAGCTCCCATATATATTTTCGACCGATTTTCCGTATTTGATGCACCATACACGCTATATATGTCCAATTTCGCTGAAATTTGGAATGTGTAACGAAATTTGGTCAAGGCATAAATGTGCCGAGTTATATCGAAAACGGTTCAGATTTGGATATAGCTCCAATATATATTTTCGGCCGATTTTCCACATTTGATGCCCCAAATACGCTATATATATTAAATTTCGCTGAAATTTGGAGGGTCTGACGGAATTTGTTCTAGAAATAAATGTGCTAAATTATATAGAGATCGGTTCAGATTTGAATATAGCTCCCATATATATATTTTCGGCCGATTTCCTGTATTTTATGCACCAAGCACACAATATATGTCCAAATTCGCTGAAATTTGGAATGTGTAACGGAATTTGGTCTAGACATAAATGTGCCGAATTATATCGAAATCGGTTCATATTTGGATATAGCTCCCATATATTTTCGGCCGATTTTCCGTATTTGATGCACCAAGCACGCTATATATGTCCAATTTCGCTGAAATTTGGAATGTGTAACGAAATTTGGTCAAGGCATAAATGTGCCGAGTTATATCGAAAACGGTTCAGATTTGGATATAGCTCCAATATATATTTTCGGCCGATTTTCCACATTTGATGCCCCAAATACGCTATATATATTAAACTAGCTGAACCCGGTGCGCTTTGCTGCCCCGACTGCGATAAAATATAATGGAATGCCATAATTATTTTAACGTTTTTAATATTTTAGCGAATAAATATAGGAGATATGAAGCCGTTATATACCTATTCAGGGTTGCTATGGAGCTACTATGGTATTTTTGTATGTTTCAGGAGGTAACACTCCTCCGAAAGCCTTTCCGCCTATAAGTATTCCTAATATATGTATATCATAATAAAACATAAATCTTAAGAAGTCTCTCAAAGACATGATACTGATGATAGCTGTAGCCTTGCTCAATTCCTTCCCGACTATAAGTACTTCTGTAAATAATGATGACTTTTACTGAATGCCAAGTCTTCAAAATTTCATTGAAATTGAACATACCTAACAAAAACATGAAATCGACCGCAAAAATATATATGGGTAGCTATATTCCTATATGAACCGCTCTCGATATAATTCTTCAAATTTATTTTTAGACCAAATCCCGACTCACATTTACATTTTGTTCATAAAATACAGAAAATCAGCGTAAAATATATATGGGAGCAATATTCTAATCTGAACCGATTTCGATATGATTTGGCACATTTATATCTAGACCAAATCCCGTTACACATTCCAAATTTCAGCGAAAGTGGACATATATACAGTGTTTGGTGCATCAAATGCGGAAAATCGGCCGAAAATATATATGAGAGCTATATCCAAATCTGAATAGCGAGTTTTGTGCATAAAATACAGTAAATCGGCCGAAAATATATACAGGAGCTGTATCCAAATCTGAACCGATTTCGATATAATTTGGCACATTTATTTCTAGACCAAGTTCTGTAACACATTCCAAATTTCAGCGAAATTGGACATATATAGCGTGCTTGCTGCATGAAATACAGGAAATCGGCCGAAAATATATATGGGAGCTATATTCAAATCTGAACCGATCTCTATATAATTTAGCACATTTATTTCTAGAACAAATTCCGTCAGACCCTCCAAATTTCAGCGAAATTTAACATATATAGTGTGTTTGGTGCATCAAATGTGGAAAATCGGCCGAAAATATATATTGGAACTATATCCAAATCTGAACCGTTTTCGATATAATTTGGCACATTTATGCCTAGACCAAATTCCGTTACTTATTCCAAATTTCAGCGAAATTGGACACATATAGCATGTTTGGTGCATCAAATGCGGAAAATCGGCCGAAAATATATATGGGAGCTATATCCAAATCTAAACCGATTTCGATATAATTCGGCATATTTATGTCTAGACCAAATTCCGTTACACATTCCAAATTTCAGCGAAAGTGGACATATATACAGTGTTTGGTGGATCAAATGCGGAAAATCGGCCGAAAATATATATGGGAGCTATATCCAAATCTGAACCGATTTCGATATAACTTGGCACATTTATTTCTATACCAAGTTTTGTAACACATTCCAAATTTCAGCGAAATTGGACATATATAGCGTGCTTGGTGCATAAAATACAGGAAATCGGCCGAAAATATATATGGGAGCTATATTCAAATCTGAACCGATCTCTATATAATTTAGCACATTTATTTCTAGAACAAATTCCGTCAGACCCTCCAAATTTCAGCGAAATTTAATATATATAGCGTATTTGGGGCATCAAATGTGGAAAATCGGCCGAAAATATATATTGGAGCTATATCCAAATCTGAACCGTTTTCGATATAACTCGGCACATTTATGCCTTGACCAAATTTCGTTACACATTCCAAATTTCAGCGAAATTGGACATATATAGCGTGCTTGGTGCATCAAATACGGAAAATCGGCCGAAAATATATGGGAGCTATATCCAAATATGAACCGATTTCGATATAATTCGGCACATTTATGTCTAGACCAAATTCCGTTACACATTCCAAATTTCAGCGAATTTGGACATATATTGTGTGCTTGGTGCATAAAATACAGGAAATCGGCCGAAAATATATATGGGAGCTATATTCAAATCTGAACCGATCTCTATATAATTTAGCACATCTATTTCTAGAACAAATTTCGTCAGACCCTCCAATTTTCAGCGAAATTGGACATATATAGCGTGTTTGGTGCATAAAATAAGGAAATCGGCCGAAAATATATGTATGTGGGAGCTATATCCAAATCTGAACCGATTTGAATTTAATTTGGTAAATTTATTTCTACATCAAATTCCGTCACGCATACAAAATTTGGAGATTGTATCTGTAACAGTTCTAAAGATATTTGCATACAAAATCTAAATTTTTTGGAGGTACCTCCGGTTTTGATGCCATATCTCCAGATCAACGCGAAATTTCGAAAAATGATATAGCCTATTTTCATTCCAGGCCATGTAGCAATGTACCCTACAAATTTCAGTAAGATCTGTTAAGCGGTTTTCGAGTCTATAAGGCACAAACAAACAAACAAACAAACAAACGTACAAACAAATTTCAATTTTATATATATAGATTTCGCTGAAATTTGGAGGGTCTGACGGAATTTGTTCTAGAAATAAATGTGCTAAATTATATAGAGATCGGTTCAGATTTGAATATAGCTCCCATATATATTTTCGGCCGATTTCCTGTATTTTATGCACCAAGCACGCTATATATGTCCAATTTCGCTGAAATTTGGAATGTGTTACAAAACTTGGTATAGAAATAAATGTGCCAAGTTATATCGAAATCGGTTCAGATTTGGATATAGCTCCCATATATATTTTCGGCCGATTTTCCGCATTTGATCCACCAAACACTGTATATATGTCCACTTTCGCTGAAATTTGGAATGTGTAACGGAATTTGGTCTAGACATAAATATGCCGAATTATATCGAAATCGGTTTAGATTTGGATATAGCTCCCATATATATTTTCGGCCGATTTTCCGCATTTGATGCACCAAACATGCTATATGTGTCCAATTTCGCTGAAATTTGGAATAAGTAACGGAATTTGGTCTAGGCATAAATGTGCCAAATTATATCGAAAACGGTTCAGATTTGGATATAGTTCCAATATATATTTTCGGCCGATTTTCCACATTTGATGCACCAAACACACTATATATGTTAAATTTCGCTGAAATTTGGAGGGTCTGACGGAATTTGTTCTAGAAATAAATGTGCTAAATTATATAGAGATCGGTTCAGATTTGAATATAGCTCCCATATATATTTTCGGCCGATTTCCTGTATTTCATGCAGCAAGCACGCTATATATGTCCAATTTCGCTGAAATTTGGAATGTGTTACAGAACTTGGTCTAGAAATAAATGTGCCAAATTATATCGAAATCGGTTCAGATTTGGATACAGCTCCTGTATATATTTTCGGCCGATTTACTGTATTTTATGCACAAAACTCGCTATTCAGATTTGGATATAGCTCTCATATATATTTTCGGCCGATTTTCCGCATTTGATGCACCAAACACTGTATATATGTCCACTTTCGCTGAAATTTGGAATGTGTAACGGGATTTGGTCTAGATATAAATGTGCCAAATCATATCGAAATCGGTTCAGATTAGAATATTGCTCCCATATATATTTTACGCTGATTTTCTGTATTTTATGAACAAAATGTAAATGTGAGTCGGGATTTGGTCTAAAAATAAATTTGACGAATTATATCGAGAGCGGTTCATATAGGAATATAGCTACCCATATATATTTTTGCGGTCGATTTCATGTTTTTGTTAGGTATGTTCAATTTCAATGAAATTTTGAAGACTTGGCAGTCAGTAAAAGTCATCATTATTTACAGAAGTACTTATAGTCGGGAAGGAATTGAGCAAGGCTACAGCTATCATCAGTATCATGTCTTTGAGAGACTTCTTAAGATTTATGTTTTATTATGATATACATATATTAGGAATACTTATAGGCGGAAAGGCTTTCGGAGGAGTGTTACCTCCTGAAACATACAAAAATACCATAGTAGCTCCATAGCAACCCTGAATAGGTATATAACGGCTTCATATCTCCTATATTTATTCGCTAAAATATTAAAAACGTTAAAATAATTATGGCATTCCATTATATTTTATCGCAGTCGGGGCAGCAAAGCGCACCGGGTTCAGCTAGTTACATATAAATATTTAAACTTGAAAAAAGAATGAAAAAAATGTCATAAAAAAATTGGGAAATATTTTCATGTTTTTCAGCAAAATTGATACTGATATTTTCATGATATGGAATGTAAATAGACATTTCATTTCTTTTGCGAGACATAGTAAAATTTGACGAAGCATATTTTTGCCTTTAACGTCATCTCTCTAAAATTATGTTTTGAGGGAAAATGTTGATGAAACTCAGATGAAGTCCGACTTTAACCCTAAATCGTGTTTTTCATTGCTGGAGATTCCTGGCGATTAGATATGATTTACAGATTTGGTGTATTCAGAGACCTATAGTAAAATTTTATGACGAACAATTTTGTAGAATATTTGGATTTGATATGATCACATTTTATAGGTGTTTTTGAAAGATTTTCGAAAAACCCAAAAAGACCCCTTTTGTGAACAGCACGAGGTTTAACATTTTTTACAAAAATATTCCCCAAATCCTCCTCCGTAAAGTTGCCAGAGACACTATGTACCTAAAATGCAAGGATTCCAAGATATCTTAACTCGAATAATTCGAAAAAAACTAGCAATGGACGAAACTTGCCCCGCCTACTTTGGTTATTTTCCGATGTAAGCTTTAAAAACGCCGATACACATGTCTCATATTTTAAGCTCTACTTTCATAAACTACTCGGTTTTTCCCATCATTTTGGAAAAAATTGAATTTTGTTGCACAGTGTAACATAAAATATAACTTTTGCTCCAACAAAAGCCATTCTTGTTATACTTATGTCTTTGGACTTTGCTACAAGGTTTCAATTAGTGTTCTATGACATTTTTAAATGAAAGTTTTTAAGGAAATAAATGTCAAATGAAAAAAGAAATTTGTACTGTCCCCGAGTTGCAAGAATCTACCAATTTTTACTATTTTTGTCGATATCTTAAAGGAAAAATTGTTATCGTAGTAAAAAATTTGAGATTCTTGCAGAAAATATTGGACACCGGTCGTTCGTATGAAGAAACTACGTATACGTAATATCTCACGTAAGTTTGTATGACTTTACTCATACGGTTTTGAACTAGGACAGTGAACAAGGTCGTTCAATTGCCCAACTCTAATGTTTATAATGTTTATAAAACCAAAGCTAAATAAATTTCATATTTAATTCTCTCTCGACTTAGTTTTTTGTGGGTGCATTAAATATTTCACTATCACCACCAAAAACTAATCGTTTCTGTTCCAACCTCCATAAAACGATTGGTTCATAATAGCGGTCTGAAATTTGATTACAATTTTTGATGGACGGACGGACGGACACCCCTCTCAAGATCGCTTTAGCTCGTCGAGATATTAATTTTAGTATATCACATAGGCGACGAATATTTCGCGGTGTTACATGAATTTTCGGAAAAACAAATTTGTAATACCCTTTCCACATTGTGGTGCGGGTATAAAAACACCAATGATTCTGAATATTTACGTCACTTAAATGAAACATTGCTCTTTACTACGATAATTGATTCGAAAACCAGTTTTAAGAAATCTATTATAGGTCATTAAAATGTTTCTATTTCCAACAAATAAGGTCAATGTCACCACACTGTTCTTCTTATCTTATTTCCAAATTTTGCTGCTGATAATATTTATCAACACGGTGTAGTTTCTTGTATACGAACCGGTTTATCACAACACAAAAAGAAATTAGAAGTTAGTATTGAAGCATATTTGGACCGATTAGGATTAGAATTATTATCGATGGCAACGGGGTACGTATTTTTTGGTACATCTTAAATACAAAAGATTAAAAATATTGAATATTATTGCATTTAACATAAACAGTGACTAAATTCAAAACTCCAAGGATTCAATTTTTGTTAAATTAAATTTTGTGAACGAATTAAATAATAAATGGAGAAAAATATAAAGAAAGCATTTTTAATTACATATTTTCATAGAACAAGCGCCAGGTTGTCATAAAATGTATTTTTATAAAAAGAAACTGAACCCAAAATTTTGTGAATTATAAAGATTTCATTTGTCGTAAACCACACTTTTAAATAATATTTTTTAAGCAATATTTAATTCCTTATTCATTTTAGTTTTCGCCTTAAGCAAATAGATAAATTATGTGGACTAAAACATTTGTAAAGTGCTTCTTATCGCCTACAAAAAATACAAGTTAAGGATTTTATATAGTCTGATAACAAGTATAAAGTCGTTATAGATTAGAATATAAAAAACTGTGTCTATATTTTGACCCACAGTGCGAAGCATATCGTATTTATAAATTTCTCGAAAAAGAGAAAAAAAATTTAAGCAAAAATGTAAAACTGACAAAGTGAAGTCTTTATTACATTGCACATCAAACTTAACTTGACTTATTTTAATTTCCGATACAATTCGTACCAATTAAATGAGGGATCGTTTAGATTTCGATTCTAGAATGCTTTATTGACTTTACTTCAATTATTCACACTAGACCTTACTAGCTTTACTTTACTTTGGGTTCTCTCTACGTAGATTACGGTTTTAGTTCGCGATATGAAATAGCACTCATTAACTCACCTGCTACTCTTTCGTACTTATACTGTTCTAGTATCCTCAACCCAACTTGTTCTACAATTGCCAAGCGAAATCTTAATCGATTCGCAAAGGCACATACAAACATAAAAACAGACGGACGAATGTAAACAACAAATGGGACAGAGGTGATAAATATTTCGAGAAAGGTTTTTTATTGAATAACCTTATAAGATGTTTATGTAGAGATACGATACGAGGTTGTTTAAAAATGCATCACCCTACTGTGCACCGTGTCAAATTTCAAATTTGTTGGTTGCAATACCTTAGTTTAAAAGCAGCAATAGACTATTTTGTACTTACTTACTTAGCTGGCCATTACAGAACATCTGTTCCATAGACCGAACTAAGAAAAGATCTCCAATTCTCTATGTTTATTGCTTCGCTTTCTGGAATACCGCGCCTTGTCATCTCTTCATCCACTTGTTTGCGCCATCTATTCTTTGGCCTGCCAATTCTGCGTGCACCGCCATGTGGCTCGAATTTATACGCCATTTTAGCGGTTTCATCATCGATCATTCTTAGTATATGGCGTAGCCAACGCAATCGCTGCATCTCGATACGTTTAACTATATTGATGTCGTTGTATAGCAGATACAGCTCGTGGTTCATACGACGTCGATATTCACCGTAAACGCAGATTGGTCCCTTTAGAAGAATTTTTCTCTCAACCGCGCCAAGCACTGCCTTATCTGCTTGCGCAAGTACCCAGGCTTCGGAACCCTACATCAGCACGGGTAGTATCAGTGTTTGTAGAGCATTATTTTTGTTTGACGAGTTGTGGCTTTGTTTTTGAAGTGCTTACTTAAGCCAAAGTAGCATCTGTTGGCCAATACAATTCTTCTTTTTATTTCACATCTGATGTCGTTTGTTGGGTGCCGAGGTATAAGAAGTCTTTTACTACATCAAAATTATAGGAACCAACTTCAACAGTTGGTCCGATCTCAATGGACGCATTGCGCGTCGACGCCATCAGCTTAGTCTTCTCGCCGTTTACCGCCAGACCCACTTTAGCAGATTCTCCTTCGACCTTTATAAAGGTATCGGTTACTTCTTTTACTGATCGTCCCATGATGTCTATATCATCAGCATAAGCAAGTAACATGTGGCTATTGGTGTAGATTGTGCCACTTCTTTTGACGTTTACCTCTCGTATAACCTTTTCTATCAGGATGTTGAAAAGATCACACGAAAGGCTGTATCCTTGCCTGAAACCTATTTTGGTATAAAACTCTTCAGAGAGGTTCTTTCCTATTTTAACTGAAGATCTTGTGTCAGTTAGAGTCATTTTACAAAGCCGAATGAGCTTTGCGGGGATACCAAATTCAGACATGGCTTGGAATACCTTTGGACGTAGCGGGCTGTTGAAGGCTGCTTTATAATCGACAAAAAGGTAGTAGGTGTCGATCTGCATCTCTTGGGTTTTCTCCAGGATTTGCCGCAGGATAAATATCTGGTCAATGGTGGACTTGCCAGGTCTAAAGCCGCTTTGGTATGGTCCAATTATTTCGTTGACCATGGGCTTTAGTCGTTCGCACAATATCCCTGACACTATCTTGTAGGCGATAGGGAGAAGACGTATGCCCCTATAGTTGGAGCATAAAGTCTTATCTCCTATCTTATGGACGGGACACAGGATGCTCGGGTTCCAATCGTCGGGTACGCGTTCTTCCTGTCAGATGGAGCTAACTAGCTGATGCATACACCTTATCAGCGTGTCGCCTCCAGTTTTAAACAGCTCGGCTGGTAGGCCATCGACTCCTGCTGCCTTATTATTCTTCAGCCGATTTATTGCTGTCTTTACCTCATCTTGGCTGGGCGGTATACATTCAATACCATCTTCTGGGACTGGGACTGTGGTATCTTCGTCGTCTTCGCTGCTATTGGATACCAACAGTTTTGAAAAATGTTCTTTCCATATCCTAGGTACACTATCTGTATCAGTTACCAAATTACCTTGCGGGTCTCTACAGGAGGATGTGCCAGTACCAAAGAATTTGACTCTTTGGTAAAATTTTCGAACTTCATTCTGGCTCCTGTACATCTCGATTTTTTCACACTCCAGCTTTTCCATCTCTCTCTTTTTCCTGCGGAAAAGACGTTTCTCCTCTCTCCTTTTCTCCCTGTATCTCTCTCGTGCGCTACGCGTTGCTACGGATTGTAAAGTAGCCCTACATATATGCCGCATTTTTCTCTTCGGTGGCAGCACGACACTCCTGATCATACCATGGATTCCTTGGTGAAGTATCCAATAATGGCTGTTTGCATGGAGTGGACAATGCTTTGCCATTGCGCTGATATGCTATCGGGATGAGGAGTGCTTTGATTAGTCAGTTGGGCTAGTTGCGTCGAATATGCTGTGGCTATCTGTTGTGATTGCAGCTTACAGATGTCTAACTTTCGTGCTGTGTCTGTTCGTACTTTGTTTGCTACGTTTAACCGGGTGCGTACCTTTGCTGCAACAAGGTAGTGGTCCGAATCAAATATAACATTTTACAAGCAATTTTGAAGAAAGGCGAGGTAGAGGAAGGAAAGAAACATCCTGGCTCAAAAATGTCATGGACTCCACATGTTGTAACAAAAAACTGATTTGCTAAATGCTGCAAAGCACAGAGAGCTGACTGGCAACCATTATACAATAACATAACTTAAATGCGATAAATATTACAAAATGAATTGTACGATCACTTATATCTGGATAAGGGATGAGTACATAAAGCATAAGATAACTTCAGTGTCCATTTTAGTACTCAAAAGTACTGACTGACCAATTAATTTCTTCTCTACATTACAGCACTCCAGAAAATCCCATTATTCAAACAAATACCGGTAAAGTCAAGGGACAGTTAACCGAAGCCCTCTACGGTCAGAAATACTATTATTTCGATGGAATTCCTTACGGACAACCACCTGTAGGCGAATATCGATTTAAACCACCGCGACCTGTTATAAAATGGCCAGGTATTAAGGATTGCACAAAACCGCCTAATAAATGTTTTCAATGGAATCGACGCACAAAACAAGTAGAAGGATCGGAGGATTGTCTATTTCTTAATGTCAACGTTACAAAACTAGATGCTCGTCCTAAACTTCCAGTTATGGTATATCTTCATGGTGGTGGTTTTAATGCGGGTGATTCTACTCGCCGTGCTTGGGCACCGGATTATTTTATGATGAAAGATGTTGTTCTAATCACTGTGGGCTATCGTATGGGTGCAATGGGTATGTCTATAATTTTAATATTATTTTTAATTTAAGGATATATTAGAATTTACGGATTGTTTCAGGTTTTACAAAGTTTTCTGACAAATCCTTGGGAGTGCCCGGCAACTGCGGCCTACTTGATGCAGTCTTGGCCCTACAATGGACATGTGATAATTGTCATTATTTTAGTGGGGATCCTGAAAACATTACCCTATTTGGCCACAGCTCTGGGAGTCATATGGTTCACATGCTTATGCGAGCACCCATTGCAAAGGGACTTTTCCATAAGGCCATCTTATTGGCTGGATTTCATATGGATCCATTTCCACATCCCAAATGGCAATATCGCTTGGCCAAGAAATTGGGTTATGAGGGCAGGGAGGAAGATGAAAAGGCATTGTGTCAGTTTCTTACCCATGTGGATGCCTCGAAACTTTTAAATTTTGACGTCTTCACGGAGGAAGAGAAACAGTTGTTTGAAATAATTAGCTTTTATCCATGTTGGCCAACCATGGATGATACAATTATATACGAAAATCCGGCAATAGCACAGAGATCAGCATGGAGTAACAACATCCCCATAATGATGGGCTCAAATTCTACAGAAGCTCTGGCTCAGTACAAAAAATTCCACGATGATCCCAAAACATATGAAATGATTAAAAGAAATCCAAGACTTATGTTGCCCGATAATCTGAAAACGTTGAAGGATGACAAGTTGATACGAGAATTGGCAAGCAAAATTAAAGAACTTCATTTTGGAGACAAAAATATGTCAATAGAAAATTTTGACTTAGCTATAATGGTATTTATAATGATCTTTTTATTGTTCTTGTTAAAACAACTAAGCGATATACATATTTTCCTTGTAGAATGAGTCATACAATATGATATACCACGATGAACATCGCCTGGTCCAATCACGTTTGAAATATGCTACTGCTCCCACTTATTTGTATCGCTTTGATTTTGATTCACCCTTTTTCAATTTCTATCGCCAGAGATTTTGTGGGCCCAATGTTAGAGGTGTGGGACATGTCGATGAGTTGGGTTATATTTTCCTCTTACCCGATGCATACAAATTGGACACCAATACACCAGAATATAAGTGTATTGTACAGATGATCGAGACTTTATATGCATTTGCTAAAAATTCAGATCCCAATAATCATCTTCTGCAACCGGCTCACTGGGAACCGTTGCAACGCAATTCTGTTCCCTATTGTTTGAATATTGGCTATGAGCGGACAGAGTTTATTCCAAAGCCGGAATATGAGAAATGTTGTGCACGCGATGAAATTTACAATAATTTAACAGATATTGTATTGTATTAGTTTTAAATGTGAAATTCATATTTTGTATTAAAAATCTATTTATTTATTTAAATAGACTAAAAACTAAATAGATTTCAAATTTATTTTTTAAGGTTAAGGTTTTTTTGGATTACTTCCTCCATCAAACAAGTAAAACAGTACTGGAGTTGCCCAAGAAAAGAATATATATCGCTGTAATCAGAACCACATGGACTGCCTTCGATGAACATGCCAAAATAATCCTCGAACAGCCCTTAAATATAAATTTAAATATGTATATATAAATATTAATATTTTTCCAAAAGAAAATATTCAGAAAAAATAACGGTTTTGGAGATACGGTGCGAAATGTATAAAAATTGTCTCATTTTTTCATATATGTATTTTGAAATTTGAGGCAATAAATGTATTTTTTTCGAGCTCATTATTTCTCCAAATATTTTTTTCTTGTTCTTACCTACAAATTTGCTTCAGAGGTCAGAAGAAGATTCGCATTGATTTCTGAGATATAGCTCCGAATTTCTTTAAAAACTCAATATTTAACCATGTTTAGATGGGGCCATAAAATCCGAGCTGGATCTGACACAACAAAACCAAAATAGGGTTTTATGTCGCTTGGGTCTGTACTTTCAAAAAATCCTCAGTTCGAATTGTTTGCACAAGATCACCTTAAAAATGTTGCACAGTGTATTTTACCATAAATGCCACATTATGTATTAATTTAAAGCTCAGATGATTTAGATTCATTATCCAGGTCTCTCCTTGGAATATGTCCAAATATGTAATTGCGTTACCAAAATTGCGACCGTAGCATGACTACAAAAAATGGGATGCATTACCTACTTTTGCGATATCGCCGTTGTTTGACCGCCTACTCCAACCTACTTGCAACAATGTAAAGGAAGTCTTGTCTTCTTCCATTGACGGGCTTTCCTTTTGGTATACGCCTACTAGAAGCGGTGATCTTCACATATGAATAAAACATTGAGTGCTTTCCACATAAGTTTTTTGCCCTGAATATTATCCGAACATCACCCACATCAATAGGCTTATTTCTTTGTGAGACGCCCACTAACACCAATATGTCGTTATGATCTGATCAAAATCCCGACCTGTTGTGTGATTACACAAAAAATGAAAAAACGGAGGCATTACCATTGACCATCTACTTTACATCGTTAGAAAGGTGATATTTTCTACTTTCATTATAAGGTTATGCTTTTGGTACACCCCTTATAGAGGCTGAAACATTTACTTCCCAGCAAAATTTGACGTAAGGGGTTCTTTGCGATGACGTGATTTCATGTCATCTTTTGCATTGGTTCAAAGGAAGTCGTGAAAGATCCGATCTTTTCATTAGGATTTGAACCAATGCAAAGGAAGTCGTGAAAGATCCGATCTTTTCTTCAGCATTTGTACCCATTCCGTCGATCCAATAGAGATGATGTTTGTGTTTTTATTTACACACCTGTTTATTTTCATTTTGGTATGTTCCAGTACTGCAAAAATCTACTAATTTTTACTATTTTTTCCGATAACATAAAGGAAAAATTGTTATCGTAGTAAAAATAAGTAGATTCTTGCAGTTTCTGGAACAGACCAAAGTTGTTAGAACTGTCGTCGTGATGATGTCTCACATTTCCTACATATCAAACAACTAAAACTTCTAAACAATTGGTATTATATGAAGTCCCAACCATCGAGCTAAAAATAGAATCGGACTGCACACATTTATATTTTATAAGTTCCCTTGTCTGTTCTAAATCTGACATAGAATGAAATCAATCAAATCTCGCTTCTTGGAATTTGAAAAAAAGTCCGAAACGAAAAGTAACAAGAATCTGAAAATAAAGAAGAAACTACTTTTGGAAAGAAACAATTAAAATTAAATTAATTAAGCATAAATGGTATTTTCCATAAAAAGTCTCTCCTCCCCGTTCGTTACATTTTGTTCTTAGAGATCCCTAAAGCAAGCCGGGTTGTAGATCCCTACATATTTCCGTCACTAAACAAAAGAGTATAAATTACCAAAATGTTGTTATAAAATAACAAAATTATAAAATAAAAGTAATTTACGAAATAAAAATACTTAAAGGAGTGCATTTGGAGTCCATGTTGAAATCTGAACTGGTGATGGGAAGATAATTGAAAAAACCTTTTGTAAGATGAAAGAATATCAGTTGCGGAGAACGGAGGAAGTAATCTTTTGCGTTGCAGCGGTGGTGATTACATTGCAATTTTGGATGTAAACTTTTGAAAAACTAAACTGATAAATTAATTGTAGCTATTTCATGATTTCGTTTGAATTAATAAAGAGTTTTGTTTTTCATGAAAACCATATTTCAATACAGCATTTCCATTTTCCAAACAAGACATGAAAATTTCATGCCAAGGGGTTGGTGAAACTGACATGCCAAAGCATTGGTTAAAATGACATGTCAAAGCATGGGTGAAAATGACGTGTCAAAGCATTGGTGAAAATGACATGTCAAATCATTGGTGGAAATGACATGCCAAAGCATTGGTGGAAATGACATGTCTAGGATCCAGAAAAGAACGTCATCTTTTGGGGTCCACGCTCATATAAAATTCATCGATGAAGATGCTAAAAATATGACATGCTAGATCACTTGCACCCATGATTGAATGTCATCTTTGGCATCGAACATTTTGCTGGGTTTGTAATAAAACGTTGACTTTTCCTGCAAATAGGTTTTTTGCCTATTATGACCTCTAAATATAATCCGGCTATCACCAAAATCAGTAGCCTTCTCCGAGACCCCCATTAAGCTTCGTGATGATCCGATCAAAATTGCCACCTGTAGCGTGATTTAAAAACACGAAAAATGGGATGCATTACCTACTTTTGCGACATCTCCGATATTTGGCCACCACGCCAACCTACTTTGCATAATTGTAAAAATGGGATTTTCTACCTTCATAGCTGCATATGCATCAAATAACCTTAAAGTTTATTTTACTACTAATGTCCCTAATTAGCTGGCCAGGCTAATATGGACCATTTTTAGAAAAGTGGGTTGTATTTCCCCCATGTATCTCCTTACGTTTTGACATCACTCGATAGTGCTTATTTATACCAATACCTTATATGCAAAATTTATTTCATCAAAATCTTCACATTTTTAAATGAAATCGAGTAATCTATTAAACTGAATTTTTTGTCCCTAATTAGCTGGCCGCCACTGTATATACTTTGCTTTATGCGGTTGCAAAAGATTATTTCGATGAGTTAAAACAGAAAACAAATTTAATTTGGAGGGTATATTAAGTTTGTTGTTTTGTTTTTAACTACTGTGGACGGCGTAAATGGATTGCCAGACTAATATTCAAATTTTAAGAATAAATAGCTTGCTGAACTTTCCTTCCAAATTTCAGTACAATTGATAGAAAATAACTTGCTTCAATATCTTTCAATAGTCCCTATGGATGTAAATTATATTGTTGGTAATTATTTAATTGCTTTATCATTTTATCGCAATATACACCTGCAGTAAATTCACATTTTCTCAATCCAATTTACATGAATAATATCTATTTAACTGAGAAAAAAACAGATGGAAAGATAGTTAAGAAGTCTTATCATTCACTTTACGACAGTCATGAGCATTAGGCGACCTTAAACTTTTTTGAACTGTCACCAAATCAACGTTTATGCAATTTTATATTAATTAAATTTATTAATTCAGATTATTAATGAGTTTATAGGACATTTATGTTTAAAATATGTTGAAATAAGTAAAGAAACATCAAGAAAAATGCAATATTATATTTCCCTCTCTCGCGATTTCGCTCAACACTGCTTTACGAATAAAACTCCGATTAACCAAAAACACTTTTCCGTATTATCAATCGATATTTAAGAGAGTAATGCTTATCAACTTTCTTTTTCGTACCAAAAAATTACATGTATTCTCTGTCAATTCGTACTTGACATATACTTTCTTGCACATCATTGTTTAAAACTAATAAAACGCTCTCTCAGCGGCGATAACGTCAAGTGAGAAGTAGATTTAATTCTTTTTTTTTCAAAAGATAACAAACTAAATTTTATACAAAACCTTTCCGTGGGTATGAGAAACAAGCGACTTTTTGTTTGTTAATCTCAGTCCGTTGTCAAACGTTATAGTGTTCACATCACCATGAATGAATCGTAAGTTTATTGTGGATTAGTCATTGCTGCAACAACAACAATAACAATTACTTTATTAAGCTATATTATAAAGTTACCTGTGGGTCAATTAAAAGGCACAGCCAGAACGACCATTTACGATGACAACTATTACAGTTTTGAGGGCATTCCGTATGGTAAGCCACCGGTGGGAGAGTTAAGATTCAAGGCACCACTGGCCGCTGAACCATGGACTGGAGTTAAAGATTGTACAGATTTCAATATTAAACCCATACAGAAAAATCCTATGACCGGTGTTGTTGAGGGCTCTGAAGATTGTTTGTATTTGAATGTGTATAGCAAACGAGTAAGTATAATAATCAAAGGAAATTGCAGAGGTCGGATTTAAGTACATATGCAATAAATTAAATAAATTAATGTATTGTAGTTGGACTCCCCCAAACCTTTGCCGGTATTAGTTTGGATATATGGCGGCAGTTTTCTGTTTGGAGAAGCAACGCGTCACATGTATAGCCCTGATTATTTTATGAGTCAAGACGTTGTGGTGGTGACATTAAATTATCGTCTCTGCTCACTAGGTAAGCGAGTCGTGCTATCTACAGTTATCAAGAATTTTTGCAAGTAATTGTGTGTACTTCAGGTTTTCTTAGTGTTGAAGATCCCTCAGTCCAAGTGCCCGGCAATGCTGGTGTTAAAGATCAGGTTTTGGCCTTAAAATGGGTTAAACAATACATTCAGCATTTCAATGGAGACTCTGAGAACATCACTGTATTTGGCGACAGTGCCGGTGGAGCATCGACACATTTTCTAACAGCCACCGAACAAACGAAAGGACTATTCAACAAAGCCATTTGTATGTCGGGCACAATGTTCAACAATTGGGCCATAACTCCACCCAAGGATTATGCTTATCGCTTGGCCAAGACTCACGGATACCAGGGAGAAAATAATGATAGCAAAGTTATACAGTATTTGCGTTCACTTGATCCTGCAAAATTGGTTTGCCATGATTTACTCAATGATGAGGATACAAGAAATGGTGTTTCTTTTGCATTTGGACCATGTATTGAACCATATGTCTCAGAGTCCTGTGTAGTACCAGAGCATCCTCGTAAAATGATGGCAACAGCTTGGAGCAACGGAATACCCGTAATGTTTGGTGGTACATCTGATGAAGGTTTACTTATGTATCCGAAGCTGAAAATGTTTCCTCAAATGTTAAAGGCTTACACACTTGATCCCGAGAGATTGTTGCCCTATGATGTAAGAGCGAATAATGATAGAGAGAAGAATTTACAATTAGTCAAAAAGTTGGCAGAAAATCATTTTGGTGATAACCGGCCAGATGAATGTGATTTAAAGACAATTATATATGTGAGTATTGGAGTGGAATATCTTTTGAAAAAAATCACTAATTCTACTTGTTTTTAATTTGGAACTCATTGCTAAAACTTTATTAAAAAAAATTTTTTTTATAAATTATTGAATTTTTCTGTTTTTGTCGTTTAGTATTCTGGCATTAAAATGTTCTGGCATGGCATTCATCGCTCCATATTATCGCGTCTAAAGCACTCCACTGGCCCAACCTATTTATATCGCTTTGGATTTGATTCACCCACTTTCAACCATCATCGTAAGAGATTCTGCGGTGATGACATTAAAACTGGTGTTGCCCATGCAGATGATATTTCCTATCTTTGGCACGCATTTTATTCCTGGAAATTGGAAAGGGATACCAAAGAATATCAAACCATCCAAAAAATGGTAAAGATTTTTGTAGACTTTGCAAAATTAAACAAATTGGATGAATTTGAATTGAGTGGTTTACCTAATGAAAATGTATTAATAAAATGGAAACCTGTCCAAGCTACCGATCCGTATGAAGCATTGAATATAGACGATATTGTTGAATTTAAACTTATACCAGAAAAGAAAGATCTAATGGCTTGGGATACAATTTATCAACCAGATCAATTATGTTGAAGATTTAAAATGTGATAATTCCTTTTTGTAAATAAACCATTCTGTGTAAATAAAGTACGAGTGTACCCGAAAATGCTAAAGCTTAATTGTATACTAAAATTAAATACTAAAGGTTCTTTCTTTCTTTCGGGAAAATACAACAGCTCATATTTTTCTTAGGAAAACGCCTCACTGAGAAAAAATTCCCTGAAGAAGATAGTACATATATGATTATAATATAATTGTTCTAAAAACATCCCGGAAAGGACAAGGGAGACTTCTCTCATATTAATGTGCACCCCGCACAGAGTACGAACGGCGTGTCTTAAGGGGTTATCCCTACTTGTATATTTCCAAAATTCGAAAAAACTTTATTGGCTTATTTTGAAGTACTGGTAGTATAGAGTGTCAAGTCGATCTTTGCATAATTTTAATGTACCTCACAATGGCTACCTGTTAGGAATTCCCTGAAATGAATTCTATTAAACTCTAATCCATATGGCGAGGTAGAAGTCATAAAGAAGGAATGTATCGGACACGTCTAAAAGCGTATTGGTTCCCGCCTTCGAAGTTTAGTAAAGAGTAACAAAAAGCTTGGAGGCAAATGAATGTTGACAGGAAAATTGATTGACAAGCTCACTGTCTACTATGGAATTGCAATTCGACGCCATTCGAACTCAATTCACGATAGGCATGAGGCAATATGGGCGACATTTGATCATTACAGTTCAAACGATACAAATCCACGTCACGAGAGATCTCCAAACGGGAAGACTCGTGGTGTTCATATCAAGAGGCTCGGGCAAGAAAAGAGGCTTTCATACAAGATTACAGACCACTTCGATCAAATGTTTTGGTTGCTTTTAGACCTATATATACAACGATCTAAGTAAAGAGTCTTTACTCGAAAGATGCGTCGGCGGCTTCAATCAAAATAGCAACGAAAGCTTCAATCAACTTTTTTGGAAAATTTGCCCCAAAACCCTTTCAAGTGGAGCACTCGTTGTAAATTTAACAGCTTACATTGCGATTGGTTTTTTTAACGCAACTACAAAATCATTGTTATTTTATTTGAGCTCGATCGGAGTGAGCTGTGTACAAAACGCACACGAATATGCTAAAATATCGACCAAGCTCGAATTGCACTGGCAGAGAGACGTGCGGCCCGAGTGCACTCGTGAAAGAAGAATGGTGAGAAGGCAACACCAAATTTCCATTTTACAAGCTGCATCGTCGGCGGAAGAGGACCAGGAATAGATGACTCCTTGTAATTTTACCAAAAATACATTTTTGGTTTTGGCCTAAAAGTTTGTAATGCATCGAAATAATGGTCGTAGACCCATACTTATATATACCAAAATGAATGTCTCGACGAGCTGAGTCGATCTGGCTATGTGTGTCCGTCCGTCTGTCCATCTAAACCTTGTAATCAAGCTACAGGTCGCAATTTTGATCGGATCGTCACGAAATTTTGGATGTTGAAGGTGGTCCCGGAGGGGAAGAAGCCTATTGATTTTGGTGATGTTCGGATAATATTTAAGGGGCCGGAAAGGGCAAAAAACTTAGGTAGATAAAAGACAACGTTTTTTTCCAAAGCGAATATCTCAGCTTCTGTATGGGGTATACCAAAAGCAAAACCTGACAATGAAAGTAGAAAATATCACCTTTCTAATGATGTAAAGTAGGTGCTCGTAGGTGATCAAACAACGAAGGTATCACAATAGTCACAAATAAAACCCAAATTTTCATTTTTGCGATTTTAATTATAATAACGAATATCACAGCTTTGGCTGGGGACTTTCCAAAAGCAAAGTAGAAAGTAGAAGATTCCACCTTTACAATGATGCAAACTAGGTCGGCGTAGGTGACCAAATACCGGAGATATCGCAATAGTCGGTAATGCATCCCATTTTTCCATTTTTTTGGAAATCACGCTATAGGTCGCAATTTTGATCGGATCGTCACGAAATTTTGAGGGTTAATGGGGGTCTCACAGAGGAAGAAGCCTATTGATTTTGGTGAGGGTCGGATAATATTTAGGGGTCGGAATGGGCAAAAAACTAATTTGGATAAAAAGACAACGTTTTTTTCCAAATAGAATATCTCAGCTTCTATAAGGGGTAAATTAAAAGCAAAACCTGACAATGAAGGTAGAAAATATCGCCTTTCTAATTATGTAACGTAGGTTCTCGTAGGTGATCAAACAACGAAGATATGACAATAGTCTCAAATTAAACCCAAATATTCATTTTTTGCAATTTGACGAATATCACAGTTTTGGTTGGGGACTTTCCAAAAGCAAAGCCTGACTATGAAAGTAGAAGATCCTGTCTTTACAACGATGCAAACTAGGTTGGCGTAGGTGACCAAATAACGGAGATATCGCAATTGTCGGTAATACATCCCATTTTTAAATTTTTTGGAAATCACGCTAAAGGTCGCAATTTTGATCGGATCGTCACGAAATTTTGAGGGTTACTGAGGGTCTCACAGAGGAAGGAGCCTATTGATTTTGTTGATGATCGGATAATATTTAGGGGTCGGAAAACTTCATTTGGAGAAAAAGTCAACATTTTATTCCATAGCAAATATCTCAGCGTCTATAAAGGGTATACAAAAAGCAAGCAAAGCAAAACCTGGCAATGAAAGTAGAAATTATCATCTTTACAACGATGTAACGTAGGTTATTGTAGGTGGTCAAACAACGAAGATATCGCAATAGTCGCTAATTGAACCCAACTTTTCATTTTTGCGATTTTAATAATAAGGACGGATATTACACCCCTTTGGTTGGGGACCTTCTAAAAGCAAAGCCTGACTAAGAAAATAGAAAATCCCATCTTTAAAATTATGCAAAGTAGGTTGGCGTAGGTAGTCAAATAATAGAGATATCGCAATAGTCGTTAATGCATCGCTTTTTTCCACTTTTTCTGCAATCACACTACAGATCGGAATTTTGATCGGATCATCACGAAATTTTCTCACAGAGATAGAAGCCTATTGATGTTGGTGATGTCGATAGTAGTCAGATATAAAATTAAATATTAATTATTTTGGTTCAGTTCGCCTGAACTTACATTTGGTATAAAAACCAGATAGGTGAAAACTTTCGTATCTCCATAAAAGAAACGTTTTCGAGTGAAAAGATTATGCACAGAGGTAGTGGTGTAGGGTATCATATAGTCGGCCCCGTACCGACTATAGCCTTTTCTCACTTGTTTATTCATGTAAACCGAAATAAAAACGTAAAACGCGTTTTTCTCGAAATGCCATTTTTGAAGTCGGTGCCAACGATAGCTCGAAAATGGATAAACCGATCTTCGTATATTTTGGTGAGCTTATTAAATACATAAAAACCTTGTTTTTAAGCGAAACTGATTTTTTTATTTTTTGCCGATTTTTGAGCAAAAATCGGTCCATTTTTTCGTTAAAATCGAAATTTTGACTTTTACAGGACACTATTTTTGATAAAATATATTTTTGAAAATTCTGTCTCGCTTAGAGACAAGATTAGGTTCTTAAAACGCGCACTAAAATATATGAAGATCGGCCTATTCGTTTTCGAGCAAGCGTTGGCACCGCAAAACGCTTTTACAAACAATGTGTTTCGCTGGTAGCCATTTACCACAAAAATGTGCAATATTGGTAGTTTTTTTTAAGAAAAAATTATGAAAATTGAGTTTTTTGGCCAGCACAACTAGGGATAACCCCTTAAGAAACCACTTGTAAATAGAAATGTTTTACATGGTTCCGTGACATAACTACCAACGGACATAACTATCAAAACTATATTGGGAGTTATGTCCGCCTTTGGGAGTTATGTCCCAAAATTGTTGGGTGCTATGTCCGATTAAAATGTTATTGTTTTTGAATAGAATTTTTATTTCAAAAGTAAATATAAGAAAAATAAAAAATAACTTTAATTTAATAGACATTTTCATTTCACAATTACACAAATTATAATTGATTTAAAATTATATTAAAAATTATATCTGTAAAAATAAAACACTGTCAGCTTATGACATTTATTATTCGCAAACATAAGACGGTTGATACTAAACCACTTTCCGAATGAATATTTAACAATTTAAATTTGTATATAAGGAAAAATATTTAATTTGAGGGTATTACGATATTTCCCCCAGACCATGGAAAAATTGGTAGGAGATGGCAACCTTGTTAGGATAACAAATGCAAATTTTCCAAAAATGACACTAACATGCCCCAAAACAACAAATTAATGTCAAAAGTACAGCTAATTAAAACCGATAAGACTACAATTGTTAATAATATTAGGTTGTTGATTTTGTTTTCACTTCCCATTCTTAAGGATCCCATCCAACTATCAACAACTTGTTGAAAGCTCTCTGCACATAACGAAGAACAACTGGACACAAAATAATACTTTTTAAAAAATTGTAACGGAACCAACAATTGAATTAACGCGTAATCCTTATTTTTTTGCTTTTGATATGCGCAACACTGTAGTTCGGTCAAAAAGTAGTTCAAATTGTCAAAATACCTACAATCGTGAAGAACCGCTATGTGGGGCCTATACCGAAACATGGGCCTATGTTGACAATTTTTGGTGAAGATATTTTGTGACCTTTGGGAACCTCAATCGTCAAACAAAATACAGAAAATCGCAAAGTACCGTTATATTGACGTTTTACGGAAACATGGACGTATGTTAACAATTTTTAGTAGTGATATTTTGTGACTTCTGTAGTGCGATTCTCTGACTCATTTTTTTAGTTACCGACAAAAATCGGTAAAATTAAAGTGCTTATAAATTCGGTAATTAACGATATTAACGGTAAGTTATCGACGAATAAAAAGTAGTCGTAAAGTTCTACCGATAGCAACAGTGTTGTCAACTTATGTTAACGTTTTAATAATACCGATTTTTGTCGGTAACTCAAAAAAATGAGTTAGAGAATCGCACTACTGGGAACCTTAAACGTCAAAATAAAGGTAGTTCAGTAAAACAAATTTGCTAAAACCCTCAAATACCGAAAATCGGGAGGTAACATTAAATGGGGAATATACCAAAACATGGACCCATGTTGACAATTTTTAATGAAGATGTTTTGTGAATTCTGCGATCCTCATACAAACAATTTTGATAAAACCCTCAACACACCAAAAGTAGGGAGGTACCGTTACATGGGGTATACTAAAACATGGACCTATGTTCACAATTTTTGCTGGAAATATTTTGTGGCCTTTGGAAACCTCAAGCGTCAAATTACGGTCGAAAATCGGGAGGTACCATTATATGAGGGCTACACCTAGAGATGAACCTATGTTAACGATTTTTTTGTGGAAATGTTTGTGCTTGTAATCAAACGAAATCACGAGGGTTGATCAATCCCACGGCAGCGGGTTCTTTCGTACCGAATTGACCCGAAACCATAGTGTTTCGGCCAGCGGCTGCCAACCCAGCATCATACCTGTGGTTTCTATGCTGCTACAACAATAACAACGAGGGTTGATGAGAGAGAGACTTGTTTCTGTTGATGCCATCTGGTAAGCCATCAACCGATTTATTGCTATTCTTATTTCATATTGGCTGACCGGTACACTCTTAAAACCATCTTTTGGGAGTGGATCTGTGGCATTTTCGTGGGCAAAACATATATCCAATAACGCGGCTACCATCAGTTTGAAAAAAAAAATATTTTTTATAACATGGGTTCTCTAGCGGTATATGTAACCCGGTGGCTTTCCTGGTCTTTGTAATAGTAGGTACCAAAGCCATAATTTTGATGTTTCAAACTTTGGTAGGTATTCTCGGACTTCATTCTGGCTGCTGTACATTTCATAGGCCAAGTTGAGTGGAGGATGTTGTGGTTACCACTTGTGATTTCCGATGTTTTGTCTGTTGATACTTTTTTCAACTTTTAATTGGAAATCTACTTTTGCTGCAAAAAGGTAGTGATCCGAGAGGGTTTGTTTTTCTTCGTTTTTTCATAGCATGATTTTATATGGATGGATTATTCACCAGACGCCCCAAGTTTTTATCGGTAGTTTGGGTGAACGATCTGCACATGTTAGCTTAATACCTTTAACAGGTGTTATTGACACTTTTCTTTACGAAAAATACTGGTGATGTCTATGAATTACCTTGGCTAAACACATTTAATAACGTCGCAAACACAGTACAATTGAGCTTTTAATTGTCCAAAATAAATTGAGACGCCTTAAAGTAAAAACAACGTGCATGTCAACAAAATATTATCTGCTGTTTTTTAATATAAATTTCGTCGTATTCAAACAAAGATTTTCAGAGTGTTAAGAAGTTGCCAAAACAAATGACAGACTTGTGAGTCTCTTTCTTAATAAAATAAGTCGCTTAAAATCTTGGCTAATAAAATGATTGAAAGTCAACTATATCATGAGCTTACATTGCCTGTTGGACGTATACGTGGAGTCGCCAGGACATCAATTTACAATGATACTTATTACAGTTTCGAGGGCATACCATATGGGCAACCACCCTTGGGAAATTTGCGTTTTAGAGCCCCTCTACCCGCACAGCCATGGACAGGTGTCAGAGATTGTACAGATTTTAATATTAAACCAATACAAAAGAATAAACAAACCGGTAATGTTGAAGGTTCCGAGGATTGTCTTTACCTGAATGTCTACACAAAGAAGGTGAGTAATGACAAAAACAATATTTGGTGTAGTCGACTTTGTAATATCCCATAGATAATGATATAATCTTCAAAAATATAGAAATATAAGAAGACTTCTCTTTCATTATTATTTATGTTATCATTATTTATATTATTTCCAAAACGGTTATTTCAGCTATATTCGTTGATGCTTCTACCTGTAATGATTTACATATTCGGTGGCGGATTTAACAGTGGCGCAGCTACCAGATCCCTGTATAGTCCGGATTATTTTATGAGAAAAGATGTTGTTGTTGTCACACTTAACTATCGTCTTGACTCTTTGGGTAAATTATAAAATTTGGATTTCAATTTGTTTGAATCGTGGTGAATTTTTAATGGGATATTTAAATACCGGCTAACCTCTGCAATTTAAATTAAACAATTGTACAAATAGCAATCCACTTCCAGACAAAATGAACCAAATATTTTTCCAAAAACAGAAATGTTGTGGTCTGTTTCAGAACTGCAAAAATTTACTACGTTTTACTATTTTCTGTTTTGTATATCATAAAGTTCAAATTGTTATAGTGATAAAAATTAGTAGCTGCAGGCTTTGGAACAGACATTTGGTAGTAGTTCGAACGAATCGTCTTAGTGAAACGGGAAACATTTGTTCTCTCTCTTTGTTTAGGCTTCCTTAGCGTTAAAGACCCAAAAGTAAAAGTTTCTGGTAATGCTGGACTAAAGGATCAAATATTAGCACTGAAATGGATCAAGAAATACATACGCTACTTCAATGGAGATCCCGAAAATATTACCCTGTTCGGCAATAGTGCTGGTGGAGCTTCAGTACACTATCTTACGGCTACAAATCAAACACGAGGTTTATTTCATAAAGCCATTTGTATGTCAGGTACAATGTTGAACTCCCGCGCCAGTACGCCACCCCAAGATTATGCCTTACGTTTGGCCCAACAACATGGTTATACGGGAGATAATAATGATGAAGAAGTTGTAAAATATTTACAATCTTTAGATGTCGAAAAATTGGTAGAACACAATTTGCTAACTCCTGAAGATTATCGAAATGGTATCAGATTAACATTTGCACCTGTTGTGGAGCCATATGTGGGTGAGGATACAGTGGTACCAATGGAACAGAGCCTACAATTGAAATCAGCTTGGGGCAATAATATCCCAATACTGTTCAGCGGTGTTGTGGATGAGGGATTACTTTTATATTCACAGCTGAAGAACTTTACACAAATTGTTGAATCCTTTCGAGAAGATCCACCAACAATATTACCTTATTTGGTCAAACAATACAGTGATGAAAACACCAGTTTCGTATTAGCGGAAAATCTTTTTAATTATTACTTTGCGGATCAAAATGTTAGCCTCAGCAATGTGATTCAGGTAAGTGCAACTCAGACAGCCAAACTCTGATGCGAACTGCAAAATTTATAAATTTCATTATTATTATTTTTTATTTATTTTTTTTTCAGTATTATACCATGCGTGATTTTTGGCATGGTCTGCACCGTTCACTACTTTCACGCCTTGCCTATGCCGAGGCCCAAACCTATCTCTATCGATTTGCTTTCGATTCTCCGACATTCAATCATTATCGACGAAAACAAACCAATGGAGAAATATTAACTGGGGTTGCACATGCCGATGATTTATCTTATTTATGGTATGGTGATCATTCATGGCAATTGGATCAATGTTCCCCAGAATGCAAGACAATAAAAAGGATGGTGGATATATTTACAAATTTTGCAGCTAGTCGCGATTATAATTATCAGTTAGTTTACGAAGACGATATTTTTCCGTTTATATGGTGGCCTTTCAAAAGCATTAATCCATATCTTGCTTTAAATATTGGGAAAAAGTTAGAGATTATTGAAATACCAGAAAAGAAAGATCTTCATGTATGGGATTCAATGTATTCCCATATTTGAGATAAATTGTATTGAATTGGTTTTCACAGAACCATAAAATTTTTTTCTGAGTTGAAACAAAATACCAAAACAAAAAGATTTCAAATTGTGGTAGATAGTCCAAATTGGTTAAAAATTATTTATGCATACATATATAAAAAAATAATTATTGATTACGCATATGGATAAATTTATTCAAATGTTGCGAATATATTATTTCATTCATTAAGTTAAAATATCACCTTACTACTCTAAGCTATTGAAACCTTAGGTGTGAAGAATCACTTAATTTTAAATAATATTCAAATGATTGTTATCTTTAAAAAATGCAGGCAAGAGTTATTTGAAAATTATTTATATTTGCGATAACAAAAGTTAATTGTCATTGTACTAAAACACAAATAGATTTATTTGTTTAAGATTAGAAATGTTATGTTTAAGAGAAACACGTGCTCTTACAAAAGAATAAGCTACGAAAAGTAGCATATTCTCTTATTTGGAAAACATATGTTTTCCGGTTTGTTTTGAATAACGCATTCTCCTTCTCTATCGAGGAGACTTATATTGGAAAGATGTTTCAATACACATTTCCCTTCACATAACAATGTGTTGGTATAAATTAACCCAAAGCTGAATTTTGCTGGAGGGTAGGGTTTGTATTTACAACCTCATCGATCCTAAGCAAAAAAGTTATTGTGGTCAATGTTCAATTTTAAATATTTTTTAAGTTTTTTTTATTAAAGCAAATCACATTATACATCCCAGCAAAATGTTCGATGTCAAAGATGCCATTCAATCATGGGTGCAAGTGATCTGGCATGTCATCTTTTTAGCATCTTCATCGATGAATTTTATATGGGCGTGGACCCCAACACATACTATTCATTTTCACAAATGCTTTGACATATCATTTCCACCAATGCTTTGGCATGTCATTTTCACCAACCCTTCGAAATGACACTATCATTACGACGAGAGTTTTAACAACGTTGGTTGTGATTTCAAGTCTCCCAACATCAAGCCTATTGTAAATAATTAATCTAATATATAAAAGGCAATGTGTGTATGTTACTATGTTTGTATGTTCCGAATAGACTCAAAAACGGCTGAATAGATTTTCTTGAAAATGTCAGATAATGTACTGGGAACACCGGTGGTGAAAATAGGCTATATATTTTTTTGAATGGTCGTCGCGGAAGTGAAATATCGCGGTCATCCCAAATTATTCAAAAATTAGGAGGGTTGGCGTTTTTTGTTTGGGATGACGACTTCTATTTTGTTTTTCAAAATAGTCAGGCTTAATCCCATAGTCGTTGTTTTAATATTTTATTAAAACAAATTTAATTTATTAGTGGGAAAAAATTGGGGATGTTTACCAAGGGGTAAGGCAGGGAATACTATAGTTTCAGATCTCGCCACAGATCTTCATCAGTTCCCTTATTTCTTGTTTTTCAACAAGAAACTTTTTATACCCAAGTGTCAATTGCTAGCTCAAATAGATACGTGCGCAAAGAAACACTCTGATCGAGAATTTCTTTGGCACAACCTAAACTCTAGCAACTTCACTTGCAAACAAATCCAAATTTTTCCCACTGCTATGCGTTCGTCGATTCTCGACGAAAAAGCACATAACTAATTTGTTGGTATTGCATACTACAGCAATAAACATTTTGACGGTGCCCGGTCTCACCCTCCTAATTGTGAGTCGTTTTTTGTTTGGGATGACGACTTCTATTTTGTTTTTCAAAATAGTCAGGCTTAATCCCATAGTCGTTGTTTTAATATTTTATTAAAACCAACTTTAATTTATTATTAAAACCAACTTTAATTTTTTCCCACTAATAAATTAAAGTTGTTTTAATAAAATATAAAAACAACGACTATGGGATTAAGCCTGACTATTTTGAAAAACAAAATTATTCAAAAATGTATTATTTCAGATAATATACCTAATTTTAGTAAGCGTGACTACAAAACCGCTAAAACACTGGCTTCAATATGTGGGATAACGCGGTCAACGCCATATTTTGGAATACAGTAAAATCCCGATGACTTGAGATGTCACTATATAGAAATTCCGAAAAATCGATTGGGAAATCTTATGAAATTTTGTATGTGGAGTTTTTAAGTCTGAAAATAGGTCGTAATCTATTTTTTTATCCCGCTAAGTGTAGTGACCGGTGGTCCTCCCCACAATTTTTTTAAGAAAACCGCGAAATTCAAGATACGTTTTAATATATTGTTTACAAATTGTTTGCAATGCTATGGTAATTACAGTCTTGACCCTGAATGGGTTTTCAAAAATGTATTATTTCAATTAATTAGAACTGTCGTAAGCTGTTTTTATAGTGACCGATGGTCCTCCCCCACAATGTTTTTAAGAAAATCTGAAATCTTTGATATTTTTGATATTTTGTTTACAGATTGTTTTTCCTGAATGATCGCGGTCATCACAAAGTTTTCAAAAATGTATTATTTCAATTAATATACATAATCTTAGTAAGCGTGACACAAAAATGATATAAACACTAGCTTGAACAAGTGGGATAGCGCGGTCGTGAGCTATTTTAATACGGCTAAGTGTAGTGACCGGAGGTTCTCCTTCAAAAAATGTTTTTTTTTTTTAAATCTGAAGTCCATGATATTTTTGAACGTATTGTTTACAGATTGTTTGCAATACTACTGTAATTACTGTATTGACCCTGAATGGTCTTCGCGGAAGTGAAATATCGCGAAAAGTGAAATATCGCGGTCATCACAAAATTTGCAAACATTTATTATTTCAGATAATATACATAATTTTGTAAGCATGCCTAAAAAACGCTATAAACGCTGAACACTAAACAATAAGTGGGACAGCGCGATCAACTCCACATTTTGGAATACAGTAAAATCCGGATAACTTGAGATGTCACAAGATCGAAATTCCAGAAAAATCCATTGGAAATCAGACAAAGTTAATGATATACAATATCATCATTGGAATCAGAATACCGCGATCGTGTTCGATTTTTGAAAATATTATAATTACGGATAAAATCTCAAAATGTGGGAAGTGAAACTTCATGAGCATTGATTTCAGTCCTTGGAATAGCTAGGTAAAGATACATTTCTTAAATACAGCAAAATCTCGATAATAACAACTACAATTTATAGAAGTAATTTTTTTATGAATTATATAAATGTTGCCATACATACAAGGAACATACATTTCGCTGAGGGGTATTTTACCACTATTGCATATAGAGCGCGAAGAAAAAAAAGCGTTACGTTCGATAGGTTTAATGAGGTTAAATCCACCAAAAATAGCGAAAATCAGGCGCCACCGTTCTATGGGAACTATATCAAAACGAGGACGTATACTGAACAGTGGCTATATCTCTGAACTATCGAAAATCGGGAGGTACTGTTTTATGGGAGCTATATCAAAACGTGAACCTATTACTGTTACATACCGAGCGCAAATAAAAAGGCGTGTCTTTCGGTCGATACGAATATTTATGCTCTCCTCTTTAAAATATATTAAAACCAGATTTCAGCCATTTCGGTGTGATAATGATGTTAAATCCTAAAAAATAGCGAACATCAGCCGGTACCGTTCTATGGGAGCTATATCAAAACGTGGACCTATACCAACAATTCTTTGCAGTAATAATTACGACCCCAACCGAGACCAACAATCCAATATATAGCAATGTCAATTAACGTGCACCGACCATTATATGTGGGTCACAAAGTGCTTTAAACTGTCGATTTATGGTGAAGGGTATAATAAAAGAGATTTTATATCTTAAATTTGGGGGATACCATTATATGGAATTTATGTCAAAACATTGATTTATATTATGAAGTTTCTAGAGGGATGCCTAATTATGGGTGTATCAATACTGGATAGATAACTAAAGTTTACACGGAGAACCCAAACAACGGGCCAGCAACGCGGACCGGGTCAGCTAGTATTATATATTAGAAAAATGTGTATAAATAAAAACACAAAATTCATATCATATTGGTCCAAATGCTGATGTAATGATCGGATCTTTCACGACTTCCTTTGGAGAGGTTCAAAAGCTGATGAAAAGATCGGATCTTTCACGACTTCGTTTGAACCAATGCAAAATATGCCATGAAATCACTTCATAGCATGTAACCCCTCCCTTCAAATTTTACTGGGATGATATACACATATGTATGTCACATAATCCCAAGGGAACCTATCAACTGGTGTCTTTATTCTAACTACTTTGCCTGATTTTGTATGTATATAATTCTGCATATGTATATCTAAATAAACTAAAGAAGACTATTGTGCTACATGGTAGAACAAGAAAAGATAGCAGCAATACCCAGCTGACTGAACTGGGCTGTACTGTTAGTGTCAAATTGTATATTGGGTATGTATATTTTTTGAAGAACAAATTTATTGATCAGAAAAAAACTATTTCCCATAAAGACTCCTTCATATCATTGACTTGTAACCTCCTCCAGGTCCGAACGACATGCCGCACACTAAAACACCGCTTATAGAGGCGGTACAATATTTGTTAATATGTGTGGTATTTTTTTAAACTTGAAAAGAATAAAGCCCTAATAAACATGTGCTTTTTTGTTTTCAAAAGCAAACGATTGAAACAGCTTCTCTTTTTTCAATGAATTACCAGCGATCCCAAACATTTTTGCAAGAATTCTACTTTCTGCGAGAAATTATGCATTTAGTGGAATGGTATGGTAACATTCAAATTGAAAATCTAACGAGTATTCATTCATGTTTTTCAAAACATTCAAACAAATGTGAAAAATTATTAGTTTTTTAAATTCCAATAATTTATAGACATTTCCTTATTTTGTTTACATGTACGTTGACACTAACGTTTGCAAACAAAAACAAATTTCAATGTGGTTGTTGTTGACTTGTATTTGTTGTAGTATTTACTTTACCTGGTTTGTTCTACCATGATTGTGCTAGATAAGTTTTAAATCGAACAACATGTGTTGATTTCGGTCAGTTCAAACTTTCTATACCCTGAACTTATATGTAAAAATTAGTTATAGTTTAGAATAGTTTTTTTTTTTTTGAAAATACCTGTAAGCGGGCGGCAATGTTATATGGGGCTATACCACAATACGTTGATCGGAAAGTTTTTAATCACTGGGATCCAAATGACATCAAACCTTGCCCAAAAATGTAGATACAAAAACCTCAAAAAACGTGAATTCGTTAGTAATATTGGGTCATGCCAAAAACGTGGATCTATGTCCGCAATTTTGAATTCTAAATGACAAATTACATCTAAATGCTTTAAATCGAACGGTACCATTTTCGAAAAGTACACCTTTTTCAGATGTAATTCGAAAGATTTTAGTTGTAATTCGTAACATGTCATTTGTAATTCGAGAGTTCCGTTTGTAATTCGAATTATTCCACTTGTCATTCGAATTATTCCATTTGTTATTCGAATCATTCCATTTGTTATTCGAATTTTTCCATTTGTAATTCGAATTGTTCCATTTGTAATTCGAATTACTTTTTTTTTGAAATTCGGAACAAAAAAAATACAAAATATTTTGTAATAATTTTTTATCTGTTTTTTTTTTTTTTTTTTTTTTTGAATTACAAATGAAATATTTCGAATTACAAATAGAATAATTCGTATTACAAATTGAATAATTCGAATTTCAACTAGAATTCTCGAATTACAAGTAAAATGTTACGAATTACAAATATAATTCTCGAATTACAATTAAAATAATTCGAATTACATCTGAACAAGTAAAAAAGTATCAGTTGCCGACAGAGATATACCCTCAACCTATGTGAATTGAAACTTTTCTATGCGGACAGATCGAATGCATTTAGGGTCTTTTAAGAATTTTGTGGTCCTTTTTGGACATTTGAGCTTGCCGACAAAAATTTGGATTAAGATTAGGTAGTTGCGGAGGACGTACTTGAAGGAATGGTATGCCAGTCCATTATGGAAGTGGACACACACAACGAACAATATCGGTATACATTTCCAAAGGATGTTGAACTTTCGTGGGGGAGGCAACCTAAGTAGAGGACCGATATGAGCCATTTTAGAATTTAAACTAAATTTGGACAAAATATTAGGATATTCAAATTCAAGAGATATCGTGCATTCCATTTCAATGACCTTTTTTTTTAAATTGAGGGAAGTACCGGAAACTAATGTTAGACAAATTATGACGAAGGTCAAATTTTGGATCAAATCGGTTGATCAGTTCGAGAGTTATCGTGCTCTCCAGCCACTATATATTCTACACATTTCGGGCTGTTTTCTCAAGAACTATAAACTTGCTTCTGAAAACGTTTACCGCCGCACAGTGGTTCAGAATCGTTTTTTCCTCAAAATTATGTAACTTTTGAACGGATAGAGATATTTTCATAATTGTTTTTTTTTTTGTTGGATAGATAACACAATCAGCTTTCAGATGAGTTATAGGCGGTTTAATTCGGTCTGGTAGTTGCAGGGAAATTCAAGGTCAAAGTTAAACTTTTGAATTTTTTGTTACTATTTTCCATCAAAATATGAGTGTTTTTGTGGTTTTTATATCTTCTTATGTACTAAAGATGGTCAAACACCAACAAATAAACAATAAAATTACAAAAAAAAAAAAAACTAAAAAAAAATTGAAAAAAAATTCGAAATTTTTTGGTTTCCTTAGTTTCAATATGTTTACTATCGAATCCCATATAGAAATTAAATATCTTTGACAAAACAAAAATTTGATTTTTGGCCAGGAAAATCGATTCCTGAACCATTGTGCGCCGTAATTGAGGCAGCGAAAGCAAGTTGTTTCAACAAAAATCAAAGTGGTTCGAGCGCGGGTCTTAAAGTGAAATTTTGTGTAGGAGCTACCCGAAGGAGTGGACAAATATAGTCCATATTCGAACCTGATCTGTATCTGGTAGATATATTAGGATGTGTAAAGTATGGAACAAATAGGTCACTCAAATCAAGAATTATCGTGCGCATAATTTTTTTCGAACAGTTTTGAACTTTTGTGGTGGAGGTACCTGAAGCAGTGGACCGATTTGGCTTATCTTCGAACTTAAACTTTGTTTGGACAAAATATTACGAAGGCCTCATTTTGGACCGAAACGGCAGATCCGTTCGAAAGTTATCGTGCGCTCCGACCACTACACACGGTGTCATAGGGATTTTTTGCAACTTTTAGGCTATTTTCTCAGGAAGTATGGGCTTGCCGCTAATGGAACTTGTACCGTCGTATGGGGGGCAGTGAATACAAGTTGTTACAACAAAAATCAAAGCGATTGGAAAACAGGTCCTAAAATGAACTTTTCCGAAATTTTGTGTGGGAGATACGCGAAGGATTGGACCGATTGAGTCCATATTGGAACCTCATCTACGTCTAGTAGATGAGAGAGTAATCGGGCGCACAAATTTTCCAAACATTTTTAAACTTTTGTGGGGGAGGTACCGGAAGGAGTGGACCGATATAACCCATCTTCGAACTTAAACTAAGTTTGGACGAAATATTGCGAAAGCCAAATTTTGGACCGAGTCGGTTGATCCGTTCGAGAGTTATCGTTCGCTCCAGCCAGCCAGACAGACAGACAGACGTACGGACATTGCTCAATCGACTCCAAATTGTCTAAAACACATTTCGTCCAAACATACTTGGGGTATAAAACCATTATTTCTATGAGGCACATTTTGCCCGTATGAAAGTGTATATACCCTGCTGAGGGTATAAAAACTATATTAAAAAATAGCCAAAAAGAATCCTTTAGCTAGTCGTTAGAGGGTTAACATATTCCACAAAAATGTTCCTCAGAGCATTCTTAGTAATATCGCCAAAGACACCATACACCTAAAATGCAAGGATTACGAAGAATCTTACTCCGAATATTTACATAACAGTTCACAAAGCGAAATATTCGACCACCTATTTAGGTTACCTCAAGACGTAAACTTTCAAAATCCCGATACACCTGTCTTATATTTTTCGGTGCTGTTTCATAATCTGCACGGGGTTTCTTGTAATTTTAAACAAGTTTAACTGCCTGTTTCACTAAGACGATTCGAATCTAAATTCGTTCGAAGAACTACCTAAGAAATACCTTAAAAGGGGCCTATACTCAAACGTGGACCTATGTCCACAATTTTTGGTGGAAAGGTTTAGTGATCACTAGGAAACCTAAGTACCAAATTACAACTAATTTGGAAGGAAAGGGTGGCTTAAATCCTCAAAATACCGAATATCAGGAGGTACAGTTATATGGGTTCTATACCAAAATATTAGCCGACGTTGTTCATATTTAGTACATTATTACCCATGGACACAGACTGAGTTTGTGCAAAATTTCAGAAAGATATCTCTATTCGTTTCCAAGTTATTAATTTCGCGCCGCTAGATCAGTGATTTCGACCACTGTGCGACTGTGAGCTTTGAACTTACAATTCTCGGTCTGGTAGTCGGTCACACACGCTCTGCGCCACTATACTTATTACTAGACATCGGATTTTTGCATATTTTTGAAAATTATAATGCAAATAATTCGTTTATTAAACTATAGAAGGTGGAGCTTTGTACATATTATTGATTACATTCAATATAATATCGAATTTCTATCACTGCACAGTGGATCCACTTGTATGGAGAAAGTGGCCAAAAATATTTAGAGTGTAAAAATCAAGCCAATGCGTCGGTTACAGCTTTGTGCTGCTGCGAAGAGTGTTTTAAGAAACCACGAGCGTAACATTCTCTCCCCTTTCCCCTCTGGAGGGGGTATACGGTAAGAATTGTTTTATGCTGTTAATACAAAATGACATTAACAAAGGTCCCGATTATCTTATGATGCAAAAATAGTCTTGGGGAAACAAAACAATCTTCAAAACAACATAAAATCCAACCAATTTAGCGGATTAAAAAAATCAATATTTTTGTCTAAAAATTGGTAAAATTTTTAATATAGATCTTATTGCGTTCTTCCTGGAAGACACGTACCGTCAACGTAAGACTAATTTGGAAGAAGATTTCGTCATCTTCCCACTAATGCCAATTATGGTAATGTACGTGGTCAGATAACAGAGTTATACGCTAATATATCCATAGAAACCCTATTCTAGGGCAGCTTTAGTCAGCGATCCAACATTTATAGTCTGGCACTAGATGGCAACTGATTTTAATACTGAATAATCCTGAACCCATAACCTACTTTGGAAAATTATTCCCGAGGTGGGCACCGGTGGGCATCATGACTAAAACCTTAGGTCAAATTTAAGTATATGATCGAATTGGCAATACGGAATACACGAAGAAAATATGCAGCTAACTAGAATTCCACAACACGCTAAAACACTATTTTTTAATGAAAATTAACCTATTACCTCCTCCTTCAAAATCCACTATAATATTTTGCTATACGTATTAGTTTCGCGATATTTTGAATATATTTACTTGCCCTTAAAATATAGGTTGTACTCACAACAAAAAATTTTAGTCAAATGTTCAGACTTTTGAAGCTATTCTTAAGAAGATCGCGTTCGAATGAAACAAAAACTAATATATTTTTAAAAAGGTCCATGTCATAGCTGTCAGTGTTACCAGATGTTGTACCAAAATTTTGACATTCATTTTTTTATTTTTGGCCAATGGGTGGATCCACTGTGCACTGGAACGATATAATTCGATGTAATAATGCAGTTACAATTAGAAGAAATTTCAAAAATATGCAAAAATCCGATGTCTACTCATTACTTATTAAAATAAATAGTTTGCTTTGCAGCATTTTAAAGAAATAATCCATGATTTTTAGCTTACTGGTAATACCGAAGTTAGCTTATTTACATAATGTTGTATTGGATTTATCGATTCATGTAGCTCCCAAACTTTTGCTGGGTACCTGCAAACAGTTCGCCAAATCCCAACTCAACAGCAAATAAGTATGGGCTGACACGTAACAATTGTTCTCCTAAGCACAACTAAAACCCCGCCACACAACGAACACAATGTAACCTCTTTATATTATAACTCGCCTATATATTTTCTCATAGCAAAAGTTCGTGTGTTAACCGCAGCAATGCATTAATTAAAATATATACTTTCGCAGACATACTATAAACAAGTCAATAACTTATACAACAACAGCACAAAACTTTAGGAATTTTATAAGATTGAAAGTACAGATTGTGTTGAAGTGTAATACCTGAATATACATATTTAATACTTTCCGGTTAAGTTAATAAAAATATACGAAACCCTATAATTGGAAATTGTCAAATGTAAATGTCTCTCTCGAATGTTTTAAAAAATTATGTGTTGAGTTCTCTTAAAATAAGAGAAATTCCATTGAAAAGATATTTTAACATTTCACTGGCCGAACAATATTCAGTAAGGTTTTGGGGTGCAATTCGATCAGGACTAGCTACAATGGACAGCGGGTAAGTTGTTGTGTATTGTATTTTCTTTGCTGAAATTAAATCGAATTAACCCCTAATTTACGGACAGAGAACAAAATCCAATTGTAAAAATTACACAAGGTTTAGTGCGGGGCACTAAGAGTACCACAATATACAATGATGACTACTACAGCTTTGAGGGAATTCCATATGGCCAACCACCCTTGGGAGATTTGCGATTTAAAGCACCATTACCAGTCCAGCCATGGGATGGCGTCAAAGACTGCCTCGAATTTAGTGGCAAACCTCTGCAGAAGAATTACCAAGGTGAAATTGAAGGGTCAGAGGATTGCTTGTATTTGAATGTTTACGCAAAAACGGTGAGTGACAAAGTAAAACGTTGTTAAAGAAAATCAGTTAATGACTAAAACATTTACCAATTGCAGCTCAATGCCGAGAAAAAGCTTCCTGTATTAGTTTGGATTTATGGTGGTGCCTTTAACACGGGTAGCTGTATCAAATCAAAATATGGACCTGACTATTTTATGCAAGAGGACGTTATATTGGTCACCTTTAATTATCGTCTTTCGGTATTTGGCTTCCTCAGCTTAACGGATCCATCTCTCAATGTTCCCGGTAATGCGGGTCTAAAAGATCAAGTGTTAGCCCTTAAGTGGGTGCAACAAAACATTGACCAATTTGGTGGTGATAATGAAAATATAACTCTATTTGGAGAGAGTGCTGGAGCTGCTGCTGTACACTTCATGATGTGCACAGAGCAGACCAAGGGACTGTTCCACAAAGCCATTTGCCAGTCAGGTTGTATTTTAAATAACTGGGCACTTACAAAAGATACAACAGATCTAGCCTATCGACTGGCTTGCGAAATGGGTTATCAAGGAGAAAACAATGATGCAGAGGTTTTGGAATTTTTACAAAAGTGTCCAGCAAACGAATTGTTTCAAATGGATAAGTTAAATCAAGAAGCTATATTAAAAGGAAGCTATTTTGCCTTTGTACCCTCAATTGAACCTTATGATAATTCGGAGGCTGTTATTCGGAAACCTTTGTTGGAATCTATGAAAACCTCATGGTCAAATTCTATACCTTTGATAATTGGTGGCAACTCATTTGAGGGATTGGTTAGATATCCCGCAGTAAAGCATAAACCAGAACTTTTGGAATTGTGTAAAACAAGGCCAGAGCTGTTGCTACCACCGGAATTATTAGTGAGAAAAAGTGATGAAGAAACCAAATTGTTGGGAAAAGTTTTATATGACCTTTACTTTAAAGGACTGGAAGATAATCAGCAACAATTTCTAATGCACTATTTGGAAGTAAGTGGCATATATTACCTATCTAAGATATATTCTAATGATACAATTTTGTTATTTTTACAGCATGCCTCATTCTATTCCTTTTGGCATGACTTGCACCGGGTGGTTAAATCAAGGAAAGAACTTGCCACAGCTCCCACCTATCAATATCTCTTCGATTTTGATTCTCCCACATTTAATCATCATCGCAAAATGTTTTGTGGTTCAGATATTCAAGAGGGTGTTGCCCATGCCGACGACTTGGCCTATCTCTTTAACTCATTTTATTCTTGGAAATTGGAAAAAGATTCAAAAGAATATTTAACAATACGTCGCATGATTGAATTATGGGTGAATTTTGCCAAATCTTCTAATCCTAATTGCCAGCATACCAAGGATTCGGAATGGCAAACAATTTCTCAAAGTAATACCAATCAGTGGCTGAAAATTTCGAATGATATTCGATTTGAAGAAATGCCTAAAGAGTTTCAACATAAATTGGATGTATGGAATAGTTTGTATGGCTCGGAAACGATGTAAAATAAAAATGCAATAAAACAAAATTTATAGCATCCACCATAAAATATTGAACTTACATATATGGAATAATTAATTTTCTATATTTTACGAAAGTACGAATGCCAATAATTTTAGATGGAGAAGTTTTTAACAACTGGGGCTGCATTCCGGTTCTATGAAATTTAAAATGAAAAATATTTCATATTTTTGTTCATTTGACAGTTTTCTCCTTTATAAAAGTTTTCATTTCACTATAAGATCCCCTGCAGACAGTGAAATTAATTTCATGAAATTATGCGCTCTTAGATCGAGTTCCATACTAAAGTCACTTTACTATATTGCTTGTAGCGGGTAATTCGATCTAAAAACCCCTGTAAAATGTGAATATTTTCAGTGCCAGTTTCACAGTCTGGCATTAGTCTAAGTGTGTCTGCGTACTCGATAATTTGTAATAATTATTGCAAATGTTTCAAAATTTGACAGTTATATAAAGGCAAATTTGCTAAAAATTTGTTTTAGCAACATTTAGTAAGTAAAAAGACACACCAATTTTCATAGAAACAGAATTGAGCTCCCGGTAATCATAAATGACAAATGGCATCCAATCTTGCCCGAAAATAAAGCGAAAACCTTCAAAACACCTATAATCGGCCATTTTGAACCCTTAACGAAAATGTGGCTAACAACTTAAAAAAATCTGTGGGCCTATTCTGTAACTTTTTAACGACCGTCTTTATTGTTATTTTTTCGAGAAACTCATTTTAACAACATAATTAACAACTTTGATATTCTGTATACAAATTTTAACAACTTTTATTAAAAATGCCGTTATAGAAACAATACCAAAATTGTCGTAGCTTAACACCCAGTTTTTGTAAAAATTTTTATTCTTCTCACACGAATTGTCAAATTTTGTAGATCGATTTGCTCTTTTTAGCGCAAGTGTAGAGCGCTGATTTTTATATGAGGAATTCTTAAAGATATATGGGACGGGTATATGAAAAATTAGGTGTTTATGTCTTCTGGGGGCTGAGCTATGGATGCCTAAATTATTACGAATATAGACGAACGAACAAAAATAAGTTACAAAAACAGGGGGTAAAAATCGACAAAAATGCTCAATATTGGATTTACCTTTGGTTTGTGTGTATGTTTTGTTTAGGAGTACATTCAAAATTGAAAGCTTTTAAAAGTTTATCAATTTGTCTACATTTTTACAGAATAGCACAATCGTTACTGCAAACAATTTTTAGTGTCGACAACGTTGTCGATTGTCGGATTGTTAAAAAGTTACAGAATAGGCCTACTGAAATTGGATGGTATCGTTTTTTTTTTAATTTGAATTTTTCATTTGTAAGTTGTACTAATTCATTTGTAATTCGATTTTTCCATTTGGAATTTAAATTCGAAGCATTAGGTCTGTCGATAACCCAAATGTTCGCACAAATTTGTACAAACTTTTACAAAATGCTGTTCGATAACAAACTTGTTCAGTGAAAGAGAAATGAGAAGTACTAGCAACTAGTTGCAAGAACTTGCAAGTACTTTTTACTTGCGAAGTTATCGAACAGGCCTATTTTAATTGTAATTCGAAAAACCAAATATAAAATTTTTTTTGTGCAATTCTTCATCGATATAGTCATGTCCGTCTGTGGAAATCACTCTAGCTTCCGAACGGATTAAAGTAGGTGGATGAAATTTTGGTAAAATCTATTATATGTATGTATGTAGGACTTTTGGTATTGAAAGCGGGCTATGTAGGTCCACGTTCGTATAGCCCCCATACAAAGTGACGCGTGACGCGTCGTCGTTTTAAGGAAATTTTACATATTGGTCCCATTTGACCACAAATCGGTTGTAATTTGGTATTTTGTCTTTTCGGAGACTAAAAAATATATCCACCAAAGTTTGTGGTCCACGTATTGGTATAGCCCCCATATAAGGTCCCTACATACATTACGCGTCATTTTAAGATATTTTGAAAGTATTAGTCAAATTTGAGCACCGAAGTGGAGGTAATTTGGTATTTTGTGTCTCCAGAGGCTAAAAAACATTTCTACCAAAGTTTGTTTATATAGGTCCACGTTTTGGTAGAGCCCCCATATAGCGCCACATATATAGTACGCGTCACTTTAATATATTTTGAATGTATTAGTCCCATTTGACAAAAGAATCGGTTGTAAGTTTGTATTTTGTGTTTCCACAGGCTAAGAAATATTTCTACCATAAAATGTTTATATAGGTCAAGGTTTTGATATAGACCCCATAGGACGATATCTCTCGATTTTCGGCATTTTGAAGGTTTTAGCCTCATTATCGCAGCGAAATGGCTGATATTTGGTATTTAGTCTCCGTTGGGCGTATAAAACTTTCCCCCGGAAATTTGTAGGTATAGGTCCACGCCTTCATATAAGGTTGTGGCCTCAATATTCCACCGAATTGGCTGAAATTTGGTGGTTAGTCTTCATTTGGGGTACAAAATATTGCATATGAAATTTGGTCTAGGTCTACGCCTTCATATAGCCCCATAGAACGGTACCTCCCGATTTTCGGTATTTTGAAGGTTGTGGCCTTAATATTCCACCGAAATGGCTGAAATTTGGAGGTTAGTCTTCACTTGGGGTATAAAACATGAAATTTGTTGGTATATGTCACACGCCCTCATATAGTCTCCATAGGACGATATCTCCCAATTTTCGGTATTTTTTAAGGTTTCAGCTGTACTACCAGTTTTGAAGTGTTTAGCCTCATTATAACACCGAAATGGCTAAAATTTACACAGTCTTCGTTGTGGGTATAAAATTTGCCACCTGAAATTTGCCGGTATAGGTCAATGTCTTCATATCGCTCCCATAGAACGGCACCGCCCGATTTTCAGCCACATTATTCCACCGCAATGGCTGAAATGTTGTGGTTAGTCTTCACTTGGGGTATAAAACATTCCACATATAGTCTTCATAGGACGATATCTCCCAATTTTCGGTACATTGAAGGTTTAAACCTCATTGTAAGACGGAAATGGCTGCAAGATGGTACTTAGTCTTCGTTGAGCGTATACAACTGAAGTTTGTCGGTATAGGTCCATGTCTTCATATAGCCCCCATAGAACGGTACCTCCCGATTTTCTACATATAGCTCATATAGTGCCGGTATAGGTCGACGTCCTCAAATACCCCCATAGGACCCTACCTTCCGATTTTCGGTATTTTAAGGGTGTCATCAATATCCCATCCAAACGGATGAAATTTAATATGTAATCTCCGTTGGTGGTATAAAACTTCCCACCTGAAAATTTCTGGTATTGTTCCATGTTTTTATGCATCCACACACAAATCACTTTGAAAAAAATTGAAAAAATATTATGAAATGAAAAACAATTTTCTCACAAAATTATTTCCTTTTGCTCGAATGAATTTACATTTAAATACATATACGTCAAAATATCTGAAATCGGTTGGAGTCTCATATCGGGACTATTCCAAAACATGAACCTATATTCACAATTTTTGGTAGATAAATTCCCCGACCATCTGTATATACATATGGTTTTTATTGGGCCGCAAACGACTACGATTAATTAAATAATAACTATTTTTTCTACATTTTTTAAAATATTTTCCCATACACCACTGTGCAAAATATGTTATTTTACCAAAAAAATAATACGTTGCATTTATTTACATTTGTTTCGTTGTTCTGTGTTTTATTTAGCAATTCGTATTAAACATCTGAAAAACTTTTTCATTTTTCGATTTTGAAAATGGTTTAGCAATTATTGTACCAGCATTTTTTGTGCCCGCGATAAGTTTGCCCATTTAATATCTCAAATACAAATCATCCTTCGTATTTAAATACGCAGAATTCGACTTTTTCGACGAGCGATATCTCTGCAGCCGTTAGTGAAAAAAATCTGAAAATATGCTGTAAGAGAAACAGCATCAACACAGCAAAAAACAAAGGAAAACGAAAACTACTTTTTTCAATGCATTACAAATGGAAAAGCAAACTTAATACACCTTCCATACTATGTTGAAAGGTATAAAAACGGAATGAGAAATTTCGCTTATTTATTCAATATTATTCTCAAATTGAACAAGTAAACAAGTATCAGTCGGCTTTGCCGACAGAGATATACCCTCAGCTTGTGTATATTGAAACAATTTTTTCCCAAAATACGTCTGTATTTAGGGGGTTTAAAAAATTTTGGTCGTTTGAACCGACAAAAATGTTGATTAGGATTAAAGATCAAAAGTTTTGCGGATGAGATACTAAAAGGAATGGATCGACATTGACCGTTATGGAAGTGGATCTCCAGGCACAACATATGGTGCCATAGGGGGTTTTTACACTCTTCGGGCTGTTTGCTCATGAAGTATGGACTTGCCCCTAAAAAAAATTTTACCTTCGTAATTGAGGCAGCGAAAGCAAGTTGATTCAACAAAAATCAAAGTGATTCGGTATTAGGTCTTAAAGTGAACTTATCCGAAATTTTGTGTGGGAGGTACCGTATGGAGTGGACAAATATAGTCCATATTTCAACCTGATCTATATCTGGTAGATATATTAGGATGTGTAAAGTGTAGACCAATTCGGCCACTCCCTTCAAGAGTTACCGTACGAACAATTTTTCCGAACATTTTTGAACTTTTGTGGGGGAGGTACCTGCAGGAGTGAACCGATCTGGCTTATCTTCAAACTTAAACTATGTTTGGACAAAATATTATTAAGGCCATATTTTGGACCGAATCGGCAGATCCGTTCGAGAGTTATCTTGCGATCCAACCACCTCACACGGTGTCATAGGGGTTTTTTGCAACTTTCATGCTATTTTCTCAGGAAGTATGGACTTGCCCCTGATGAAACTTGTACCGTTATATGGAGGGCAGTGAATACAAATGGCCCTAAACTGAACTTTTCTGAAATTTTGTGTGGGAGGTACCCGAAGGAGTGGACCTACTGAAACCATATTGGAACCTCACATTACTATGGTAGAAAGTTTACGCTATACAAAGAATGGACCAAATCGGTCACTCCCTTCAAGAGTTATCGTGCGCGTAAACTTTCGGAACATCTTCGAACTTAAACTAAGTTTGGGCAAAATATTACGAAAGCCAAAATTTGAACCGAATCGGTTCATCCGTTCGAGAGTTATCGTGCGCTCCAGCCAGCAGGACAGACAGACGGACGGACATGGCTAGATCGACTCCAAATTGTCTGAAACACATTTCGTCCAAACATACTTGGGGTCTAAAACCATTTTTTCGATGAGGCACATTTTCATCGTATCAAAGTGTATATCAGGAATATTGTCAATTATTTCATATTCCATTTCAGAAAAAAAGGATAATTTTTTTTCGCGCTACATCAACGATTTTTGATATGTAGGTTAAGAAAAAAATTGCCAGTACAAATCTGGTCGCGAGCCAATTTTTGGTTGTTGCGGACAAAAGTTATGGCGCTTTTATTTCGCTTTTTAAGATAGAAAATATTATAAAAACGCTAGTTATTTTAATGAGCACAATTGTTACAAAAAAGTTATCTCGAAGTGACTTCAGCGAGTAGATTGCATAATACCTGCAAAATGTTACACAGAATTCGCGGAATGTACATAAAATTGATAAATTATTGAATATAAGTCAACTTTTTTCAAAAGTAAGGCCAATTTAGTTGTCATAAAATTACATAAAAATTTGTTGTGGATCTAAACTTCACGGCGAATCAAATGCGACTACAATCGTACAGATTGGTGTTATAGTTTTGATGTTACAGCCAAAATAAGCACATATTTTGGTCAAAAAAAAAAATTTTTATTTGACAAAATATTTTTTTAAATGCATTATGTAGTAGAAAATATTGGAAAAATCTATAGGAATATTTCCTTCGTTTTGCTTAAATCTCCCAATAGACGGATTTTGCTTTATTGACATTCATATTAATGTTATCTCATTAGGGAAGGTAATTGGGTTGATGAGGATATATCTCAAAGCTTCTGAAATGGAAACAGAGGTCAAATAACGCATTTTAATTTATATGCATTTTAAAATACGTGTAAATCGCGTAATTATTAAAATCATTTTGTCCGCATGAGATTTTCATGTACAGCAAGACCATATCTTTTAATTTATATATATTTTTCAAAATGTACATTGAAGTCTAAGATGTAGCATCGGCTGCATCCTAGCATTAAAAAACCTATAAAATATCTCTAATTTGCGCAAAGTGCATACAATTTTTGTCCGCATCCGATTTCAGTGTTCACCATGAAAATCTATATCGATATATATCTATTTCAAGGCGATCAATCAAGAACCGTGGATGTAGCATCACACACTATTTTTTGAGATAAAATGAATGTAGCTCCCTTATAAGTGAAGTTTTCAAATCTCTGTTTCCGCTAAAACGAAGATGCTGTACCAGTTGTTTCATTGCAGTGGAAACGAACCGCAGAAAACGCGATAAAATACGCGATATTTCCAAAAACAATTTTAGACGATTTTTCTACTTTGGAATTTCTTGTAACTCGCGTTTTAGTAGATGGATTTTCACGGGGAATGATTTCTTGGATCAGGAACGTAAAAAACTAAAATGTGCAATCAAGTACGAAGAAATCGATTAACAATTGTTAAAATTAGGCCCGAAAAATATGATTTTTAGAAAAATGTTCGCACAAAATTTTCGCATTTGGATGCAGATTTCTATGAAGCTGTGCAGACTACATTCACAATATTCTTATCAAATAACTCAGAATCGCAAGTACTACAATCCTATATATGGTTTTTATAAAAACCTGTTTGCGGAATGAAATTAGAAGAAAATTTCAAAAAACACTGTAAATCTGGCTTCAAAATGTCAGCATCATTTAATGGTAGAAGCAGACGAAATGTTGAAAAGTAATGCATTAGTGAGATTATCCTTATTTAGTTTGCTTCTGCTTTTACTTTGACAAGAAACTCGAGAGAAGTGTGGTTTACTCACAAATAGAGAGATAACAAAAAAAGACATGGTGGCTTCAACCCATTTTCACCAATTTTTTAACATAAATATAGCCACAGCTTCCTCGCAAATTATCTTTTAAGGCCAATATTTTTTGCCACGTCCAAAAACATTTCATTTTATCCAAAAGTATTTAATTTGTATAATATACAATCACGAGTCGCGTGTTCTAAAAGGGTAAACCTTGGCTTCAGCTATGTTAAATTTTCAAAAATATTGGTGATATACCCTCCTTAGCCTAAAGGCTGAGGGTATAGAAAGTACGCACATTATAGTCCGGTCAAAATAGACATGCGTATAAGGCGGAAATAGCAAAAATTCCCACAAAGCTGAATTTTGGTGGAGAGCTAGGGTTGGCCATTAGAAGCAACGTCCTAAAAGTCCCCATTGATCCCATGTGTGCAAAACAAGTTATTCGGGGTCAAAGGTCATTTTTGGGGGCATTATTCAGTTTTTTTTTATTTTTTCTCAAAAACGGTAATACTTAGCAAAAGCCCGCTAAAGTAAAAGTTGTAGATTCAATAATTGTCTGCAAGATTGGTCTTTATGATTCTTAAAAAAGACTTACCATTTTCGAGATATCTCGATCTAAAGGTCAAATAAAAAATTAGCCGCGTAAGTACATTATGAGGCGAACCGGTTAAAGTAACGGCACTATGTGTTGATACTTCCGTAAGCTTTCAAACGATATCCACTTTGCAGTAATCGGTTCAGTAAAACCTGGTCTAACCCGGTTTTTAAATTTGGCCTTTCGGGTCTAATAACCGGCGAACCGGATCCGCAACCGTTGAAAATTATACATTTCCGTAATTAGCGCAACAAACTCTACCATCGGACAAAACTTGAAAAAAATCGGAGAGTTTTCGTTGGGGTCGTTCCCGGTGGGCTTTCGATTATGCATGTGGGTTAAATGGGCTATTTTTGCAAAAATTACTATAACATTGTTGGAATTTTTTTTTAGAAGATAGCTATAATTTCGCTCTTCAAGAAAATATATATTTTTTGGGGGGACAGACCCGATTACTTCGCTTATTTTAGCCGGTTCGTCTGGATATGTGCACATTTCCCTTATAAGTGCATAAAAATCATGTATTTTTTAGAACAGCTATATCTCAAGAATGGTTCCTTCTAAGAAAAAAAATTATAAGGGTCAAACTTGTAGATAATTTTTCTGTCTACAATATTTACTTTAGTCACATTTTGATTAGATCAACCGTTTTCAAAAAATAAATCCGAAAACCTAAAAACTCTTAAATTTTGACCTTTGACCCCGAATATTTTTTTTTTTGCACACATGGGATAGATGGGGACTTTTAGGACGTTGCTTCTGATGGCAAACCCTAGCTCTCCACCAAAATTCAGCTTTGTGGGAATTTTTGCTATTTCAATGTCTATTTTGTTTTGTTTATTAATAGATTACCGTCGACTAGTGTAAACAAAACCACACAGATGATAATTCTCTCAGACAAAGCCACAATCTTGAGGTTTATTCACTCCCCGCCTCATTCATTCATGCCAAATAAAAACAAAATAAGAAAACCGGCACTTGTATTGAACTACAGACGAAAGCAAGAAAACAATAAATTAACCGCTAAACAAAGCAAAACAAAAACGAAAAAATATAAACACTATAATGATATGCAAAAAACGCTACAAATTTTGTTTACGTTTTGTGCCAAAACAATTCCAGAAATGCCATTACAAAAAGTCAATAAATGAAATTTGAAATCGAAATTTCCTTATTAATTGGCAAAATGATAGGAAATATTTAGACAAATGTATGTATATGGTCTGGGCCTTCAAGTATTTGATGGGCGCTACTTTTTACGTTAATTTAATTGAAATATTACGATGAAACAGAAGGTAATATTGGTGTTATATTGGTTTTGGAACATAAATAAAACTTCAAATAAAACATAATAAACAAACAATTGAACCGTCAAGCGTATAAAATCCATGGCCTCGTAATGACTTTTTAGGTGTTGTTGACTTTAAAAGGTCTTATTTTATAACCCTATTTCTAAGATGCACTACGTCATGCGTACAACTGCAAGTACAATTCCGACTTCCACTTGACTTTCATAATTGAGTTGTAGTATTTTGAAATGAATAAACCAAATGCGTAGTTTCCCCTCTCCCCCATTTCACTCCACAAACACACATTACTTCACACTTCTAACTAGTGCAACATTCTTGAACTCAAAACTCGGTTGATAATGGCGCTTGGGTAGGGTACATTGTATCGTATGGATGCGGATTAATTGTTTTCATCTTTGTTTTGATGTGGTTCTGTCACTCTTCTATTGTTTTTTCTTGCTGTCTGCTGCTGATCGTCGTCGTTGTTGTACACAAAGATTCATGAGCCCACATAGAGGCACAACACAAGCACCACGACAAGAAGCCGTAATAGCTCGTACGCTCGTACTAAATAAACGACCATCACCAGCCGGCCGGTGGCTCCAGTGGATGTTTGGAAATAGTTTTGTTGATGTTTTAAGCGTCGTAGACGCTGCGTCTGCGTTCAACCTCTGCTGCTTGCCGTTGTTGCTTTTATATGGGTCCTCTTTTCATTGAAAACATGCAAAAAAAATCAGACAGACGTTGCTTTGTTACTATTCGAAATTTATATTTTCAGTTTCGATCTTCAATTCGTGCGTTGCAGTTGTTACTTCTGTGGCTTCCTAAAGCGATTCTCGCGAAGCCAAGGCATTCCTGGTGATCTGTGATAAAAACGACAAGAGTAAACAATAGTATCCTCATAATCATTTGCTCCGGAAGTTCTCCTCTATTCAATCGATTTATTCTTAAGAGGAACAACTCTTATCGTCCCAGTCGTTGTTCCCCCATGAATTGCTAGTCTTTGGTGCCTGCGACTTGGAAAAATTCTTAAGGCATTCAAAATGAATTTCAAAGTTAGTCAATTGGAAAGACTCAGTTGGAGAATCAAGTAAGTAGATTTCTGCTATGTTTGAATGGTCCTCAAGTTAACAAAACGGACATCTAATTTGTCTCAAGACTTCAAAGTGCTGCAATGACATGATCCAGCAGTTGATTGTGGAATGTGAGTCATGCAACAGACAGCTGGATGCAACTACTTAACAATTGAGTTTCAGTGAGTGTTTGTTTTTGGAAACAAACGCAAACGAGAAATGCAAAGACAAAATAAATAACAAAAACGCAATTTAATAATATATCAAACGATAACCTAAAACTAATTTACACTGGGTATTTTGGGTAAATACATTATTTGTTTGTTTTACTTAAAGACCTATAAATCCCTGATGATCATCGTCGGAGTCGATCGAAATATCGGTAAATAAATATTGATATAAAACAAAAATAATTATTTGTTTTAACCAAATGATTTAGAACCAAATAAAAACGTAAAGACCAAAGGTCAACCAAAAATTTATAACAACTTGACAGCTATTCAATGGAATTGACGACTTAGATGACGCGTATTAAACAAAGTGTGATGTAAATGCTGCTTAAAATACTTAATCATAGAAATATATGGGGATTATTGAGTGAAATCGGACACATTTCCAAAAGGTGGTTTTTGATTTCCATTATTTTTTTTGGTGTGTTTCCTGTGTTCATCAGGAAAACATTTCAGTATATTTTGAGATTCTTTTTGACTAAGGGTTCCAGAAATATCGCACCCTGAAAAATCCAAATTCTATAAAAACTATGTGCAAAGAAATACTCACAACTTCTTTATAATTTGTCCAAGTAGAAAAAAATCAGTTTTTGTTGTTTTATCAGCTATCTAATAAAAAATCATTCAGTAATACTCACTAATGCTGGTACACTAGACGCTAAACCATTCTAAAATCGTAAAATGAAGAAGTTTTTAAGATGTTTAAAATAAATTCCTAAATAAAATAGCAAAACAAATGGCGGCAAATAACATTTTTTATTTATTATTATTTTTTTTTTTTTTTGGTAAAATAACACATTTTGCACTGTGGTATATGGGAATAAATTTCTTGACAAATTTTAAAAAATTAGAAAAAATAAAGTTTAATATAAAACAAGTAAAAAGTCGTTAAGTTCGGCCGGGCTGAACTTTTTATACCCTCACCATAAAATATTCCTGACGAAAATGGAAAAATGAGTTTCCTTTTCATTCCACAATTTTAGATGCAAAATTTTTTGACCATGAATATCCCAAATGCCTAATCTTAAAAATGTATTCAATCAAGTGGGGTATATATATCAAAGTGTGGACCTATACTTAACATTTCTGGTGGAAAAGTTGTGTAACTGAAGGGAACCTCAAATGTCAAATTGAAAGTAGTTCCGTTAAAGAATGCAGAAAAGAACCTCAAAATACCGAAAATCGGGAGGTATCGTTATATGGGAACTATACCAAAACATGGACCTATTTGGACGATTTTTAGTTATGTGACAATAGAGAACCTCAAAACTTTAGCTAAAAACATCGAAATACCGAAAATTGGGAGGTACCGTTACACTATGCAACACTGAAAATGCAAACAACTTCTAGTATGCATTTTTTGAAAGTACATATTTAGACTACAAAAACCCTTGTAGGGTTTTGTCCTGTCAGATCCAGTTCAGATTTTATGGCCTCATCTAAACCGGGCTAAATCTACACTTTTTTCATTTATCAGGCTTTTATCTCAGAAACGAATAGGAATTTGGCCGTGCTGTATTTATCAATATTGTAGCCCTAAACTAGTAGAACGTATCTTTGAAAAAACCACATAAGAAAAACTCCATCTAGGGCATCAAAATCTATAAAATATAGAAAATTTTACATAATTGCTGAAATTCTGATCAGTATCGGCTAAACTGTTGGGAGTTGAACCAAGTAACCTTTTGCAAAAATCTTCCAAATAAAGTTCTCAACAATTCTTTAGAACATTCTGAATCTCTAAAATGCTTACTTCATGTTGTTTCACAGGTATTTTGTATCATATCTTTTTCAACACGTATTTCAAACACAGTTCACAACAGTTTATTCCCGCATTTCGGATTTCACTACATCATTGATATTTTTATTAAATCGTCGTTAAAAAATGCACTAAAACAACGGCATAGAGGCATTTTACAACAATGACATGTTCTGAAGAGTTGTGTAGTACATTCCAGGGAATATTTTTCCAAAAGAAAATATTCAGAAAAAATTAACGGTTTTGGAGATACGGTGCGAAATGTATAAAAATTGTGGCATTTTTGTATATATTTTGTAATTTGAAGCAATAAATGTAGTTTTTCGAGTTCATTATTTCTCCAAATATTTTATTTTAGTCCTTATCTACAAATTTGCTTCAGCGGTCAGAAGACGATTCGCATTGGTTTCAGAGATATAGCCCCGAAGTTCTTTAAAAACTCAATATTTAACCATGTTTAGATGGGGCCATAAAATTCGAGCTGGATCTGACACAACAAAACCCAACTAGTGTTTCTTGTCGTTTGGGTCTGTACTTTCAAAAAATCCTCAGTTCGAATTGTTTGCACAAGATAACCTTAAAAATTTTGCACAGTGTTATATGGGGGCTATATCAGAACATGGACCTATGCTGACGATTTTTGGTGGAGAAGTTTCGTGACCGCAGAGAACCTCAAATGTCAAATTACAGCTAGTTCGGTTAAAATTTGTAGCTAAAATCCTCAAAATACCGAAAATCGCGATGTACCGTTATATGGGGCCTATATCAAAAATTGGACCGCTACACATAGCTGCTCCATACTATTGTGGAGGGTATAAAAATATCAAGAAAATCTAATAATAAAATCTTTGGAAAAATTGATTTTAACTTTTTAATCGCGAAAACTGCATCCAAGACCACTGTGCATTTTTTTTTTGTATTTTTTATTATATAGCTGATAAAACAACAAAAAATAAAAAAAAAATCTGTTTGTACCAATATTAAATAAATTATGTATATTTCTTTACACATATAAATTTTTCCTGAAAATTCACCTTTGGCCACATACAAAGCACTTAGAAAACAAAGATGGTCCGGATATCAGGGGTTAACCGTAACCGAACGTCATAAAATTTCATATATAAGGTTTTTGGGTCAAACGGAAAAAAATTATAGGGTGGGAAGATATGCAATCACAAAAATTGTTTTTTTTTTTTTTTAAGGGGGTCGATCTAATGTACAGTTAGGCAAGAAATGTATTGCAAAAACCAAAATTGTAGAAAATTTCATATTAATTGTTCGTTTATAGCAACAAATTATGTAAAAACTATATGGTTTTTTGTGCAAATCTCTTGCTATAGGTCCTTACAACAATATTCCATCAAAATATCCAAAGGTTATTTGCGATTTATAACAAATATGGTCAAAAATAAGAATTAACTACTACTTGGGGGTGACAATAAAAGTATTGCAAAGGGAAAATCAGTACTATAAAACTATACAATTTTATTTATTATGCATTTTTATGACTTTTGTGGCTAATAATAGACTAACAGTAATACTGTAATAATGTAATAAAGTTCAGTGATAAATAATGCGGTCATGGAGGGTCTTCAGACAGGTAAAAAACGCATGGGACCATATTAACAATAAACAATGACGAATCGGCCACAGGCAAGTATGCCAAGAATGAATATTTGACTCAATATGTATTGTAGGATAATGGAACAATGCAAAACCGTCCGATTTTGGCTTTGAGAACATCGAAATTCCTTTGGAAAGTATATTGAAAAAATTGACACCAGTGTAGTATTTTGAAACGACCTACGACAGAGCACTATTTCGTCTCTAAATGGTATTGATATGATTTAATTTTTACTAAGTGGATAGATATTATCCTCTGCTATCATAATAAATCCAAAAAATTGCGCCAATTCCAATAAAACCGATAAAATGTGGAAATTAAACCGCTACTGGAGAAGCTGGAATACCGAATATTTGGGTACTATATTCTTTACCATGGAAAATAGTATGCGAAATTGGGTTCACGGATATAATAATGATTGGGAAGACATCCCCACTGACATCGTTAAAAAATATTTAACAGTCATTAGTCTGAAAGTCAGAAAATTCGATCCCGAAAGCTCAAACAAAGTCAACTACCACCATTCCAAGGACGAGATAATGACATGTTAATCTTATTTGTGTAAATTGCCGATGTATTATAACAACACAAAACTCTTAAATACATCGGGCCAACATCCTGATATCAACCCTCATAAAATGTTTGGGTCCAATTTAACAAAAAACTCCAAAAACATCCTTCAACGAAGGATCAAGATTTACTAAAAATTGGGGAACCAGTATCCTTAGAGTGGAACATACCGAGCCTTAATTTTTGGTTTAACTAAGCTCATTAATGCTCCAATGAATGTCCAAAGTGGATAGACAACTCATTAAGGAACACACCTTTGGTAATTCTCGCAAAAAGCTTCGATTTGGTAATTTTTGCAATACTTTTATTGTCACCCCCAAATAGTAGTTAATTATTATTTTTGACCGTATTTGTTATAAATCGCAAATAACCTTTGCATATTTTGACGGAATACTGTTGTAAGGACCTATATCAAGAGATTTGCACAAAAAGCCGTATAGTTTTTACATAATTTGTTGCCATAAACGAACAATTAATATGAAATTTTCTACAATTTTGGTTTTTGCAATACATTTCTTGCCTAACTGTATGTATATCTGTCGAATTAATTTTAGAAAAATAAAAACGTTTGTTGTTTATTTTTAAATATTTTCAGAATGTCTACAGATAGTTTACAGCATTTCAGTTTGTGCAAACTGCACCAACATTTAAGAGTAATCTTTCGCAACCTACCACCTAAATACTAAAAATATTCAATGCCTCGAGATACACTATTACACGAAAGAATAGCGTGTGTAAAAATGTTTCATTAAAATGTATGTAAAAAATTAATGTAATTTACGGCATTAAATTCTTGGGCCAATTACAAATATCTGGATCTTCATGGCATTTGGAGTAATATGGATATTTATCAATTTTCATGTCGAGTCGATAATGAGAACTAAACGTTCTTGTGTTTCTGAATTGGTTGTTTCTTTTGAAAGAGAAATGAAATAACACAGCAAAACTAAAAATGACTTCGTTTTCTTATCTTCACCAAAAACGGCCCCATGCTTTAAAGAGACATGGGCGTGCCTACCAAAATAAGTTCCGAAACTTTATTATATACACGCTGATAATATAATACGGGTCAAACCGTTTCGATGCAAATATTATTGCGAACTCAATATATTTTCAAACCAATTAAGGAGAATATACATTTGTACATATATTTACATTTGCACCATTTCTTCATTAAATTATTTCTTAAATTTCACAGATGTTTTTATTATACTCATGTATGTATATTAATACGTACATACAAAAAACGTACAAGAATAATTCACATAGTCAATTACGCAATCTGAGGTCATCCTGATAATCTTTATATCATCTTTTAAATTAAAATTTTTTATTATGTTATTTGTTTCAAATAGTTGACATATTCGTACATAAGTATATCAATAAAGTAAATGCAAAAAAAAAAACGCAATCAGCACCAAAAATACAAAACAAAAAGCATGAAAATGCCAAAAAGTCTTGCTTAATTTAGCACCAGAAATCACTGTATTTTTAATTCGATCCACTAAATTTTAACAAAAGATGTATTAAAACTATTTTTAGAACTTTGCACTCAAAATGCACATGTATTGAACTGTTCATGCGTATAAATCTAGAAATATAATTTGCAAAATTTAAAAGTTGTACTGCGAAAAAATATTATTATCAAAAATGATAGGAACAAATTTATGAATGCCCACTTTTAACTAAAATTTGGTAGTTATTATTACCAGGGTTTTTTTTAAATTACAATAAATATATGAATCAAAAAACAATTAAAATAGCCATGTCGGCAGCTAAATCCTCTCAACCAGCGACTGTACAGGAGTGATGGAACTAAATATTGTATGAAAAGATTAATAATTTCAATATTTAGTTTGTGATAAAAGCTGTGGAAGTTTGCGGCGTAATTTTTTTTCTGACTGAATATGTCGGAAAACATGAATGAAAATTCGTTACATTTTCAATTTGAATGTCTCCATATCATTCTACTAAATGCATAATTTCTCACAGGTAGTAGAATTCTTCCAGAAATCTTTGGGATCGCTGGAAATTCATTGAAAAAGGAGAAACTGTTTCAATATTTTGTTTTTGAAATTAAACAAGCACATGTTTATTAGGGCTTAATTTTTTAAAATTGAACAAAATATCACACATATTAACAAATGTTTTACCGCCTCTAAAAGAGGTGTTTTAGTGTGGCACGTCGGTCGGGCTTGGAGGAGGTAACGTGTCATTGATATGAAGAGGTCTTTATGGGAAATAGTTTTTTTTTCGTAATGATATATTTTTCCTCAAAAAATATATATTCCTAATGTACATCGAAAATAGAAATAAATATAAATATTAAATGTCGTATGGAATTTGACACTAACATTACAGCCCAGTTCAGTCAGCTGGGTATTGCTAGTACCATGGCACAATTACCAAGGTAGTGGTATCACACCAGCTATTCGAATATGAAAAGCCAAATCCCTTTATAAAAAATTATTTTTGTTGTAATTTCCCCAACAACATAAAGAAAATTTTGATATAACATACTCAAAATTTTACGATGCCACTACCTTGGTAATTGTGTCATGGCTGTTACATATATTGTTCTACCATGGGTATTCTGTAAACAAATTTTAACAACTTTTGTTAAAAAGGTAGTTATAAAAACGACACAAAAATTGTCGTAGTTTAAAAATAGACAAAAATGTTTAATATTGGATTTGCTTTTGGTTTGTGTGTATGTTTTGTTTAGGAATTCATATATGTAGATGGGATTCTACTCGGTATTTACCCAAAACTTGGGTAAATACCAGGTAAATACCAAATAAATATTTTTTTTGGGTGTTTATTTGGGTAAATAAAATTTTATTTTGAAATCAAAATTTTGTTTTTTCTGTCAGACAGAAAATCAAAAAGAATACCAGAAAGCGGTAAAACCACGCGGACTAAACTTTTTATACGTCAAATCGGTCGTTGGAGTTGCTTGTGCGAAACTTTTTCGAGGAGGACGCAAATCTCAAGATTATCCGCTGAAATTGGGTTAATCCATCTGATATATCAAAAAGTTTGGATTTGGAACCAGCATTTATGATTTTCTGCAAGAAAATATACAACAAACTGCTCTAAAATTGATCATATTTAAATTGCCCCGTTTCCAAAAACGGTAATTTTATTCATAGTCATTTAAAATTTGGTAAAACACTGCGTTTTCGCATCTAATTTCATGATTTTAGTTTCTGTAGTTTATACCCACAATTTGGGTAAACACCCGGGTATGTACCCATTTCTACCCAATTTACCCATTTTAATGGGTATTTACCATTTAGGTATTTACCCGTTTCCAATCTCTAGGAATTCATTCAAAATTGAAATAGGCCTACACGCAGAGAAAAAATATTTTTCGGTTTTGTTGGAACAAAAATATCTATTTTGGTTCCAAAAATGTGTTTGTTTTGTACAAACATTGTAATCCAAATCCAAAAATACCATCTTTTGTTCCGAACATAGAAAACAAAAACAACTTTCAAATTTCCGCAATATTGTAAAAATCGTTAACAATACCGATTGTAGGAACAATCATAATCTAAATTTTTTACAAAACATATTGTCAGCCCTGAAAACCAGATACTAAATTTTTTAATTTGAGTGTATATACTTCTCATATACACTTTTCACACAACTTTGATGTAAATATCGAGTATAATATTACGAGCATTGATGAAAGCAATACATGGTTTGCTACTTTAGCTGACAACAAAGACAAACAAAAAGCCACAAGCAGCCACCACAACATAAGGAATAATTAAACACCATAACAAACATGAAAAGGAAAGAAGAATGAAAAAAAGAAGAAGAATGAAACAAAACAGAAACAAATAAAAACAAGAGTCTCATTGTTGGTATACATACACACAAAAACAAAGATAAAGGCAGCATGTCATACAAACACCACAACTCACCAAAACTGTTTTTTCAACACGGCATCGAATAGCGAGAGAAGAGAAACAAATTTTCGAAGAAAAGAGAGAAATATTGTTCAGTTGACACAAACTATTTTTGGATTTAACAAAAACGATTGTTGGATTCACAATACTACATAAGGAATCCAACAATATGTTAACAATACATATTTTGCTCTTGGAATATTGTTGGATCAAACATATTTTTTTCTCTGCGTGTAGGTAGGTGTCTTAAACTGTGGGACCAATTATTCCACTGACAGACCCAATCAACACAGTCTAAACAAAAAATCATAATTCCTTCGATGAACATTTCAAAAGAAACAAATTTCAAAACAAGTAGTCCGATTCTCTAATTAATTTTTTGAGTTGCCGACAAAAATCGATAACATTAAAACGCTAAATTATGAATGACAAGTTTATTAAAAGTTGACAACACTGTTACTATCGGTAGAACTTTACGACAACTTTTTATTCGTCGCTAACTTTCTGAAAAATATCGTTATTTACCAAATTTATAAACATTTTAATTTTACCGAATTTTTTTCGGTAACTCAAAAAATGAGTTAGAGAATCGCACTACAGGAAGTTATTGTCCTATATACACAGTCCATCTTTGTAATGCATCTAAATTTGAGATACATAATACGATTGGATAATGTCAAGTAACTTATTTCTATAGTTATCGTGTCCATCAGCCATTTTAGCTGGTCACCGTAGAGTTCTTTTTAACTATTGTACACCATTATATTGATTTAAACAGCACCGCGAGAAGTACATTCGCTAAAATGATGCTCAAACAGTCATATAACTGTGCTTAAGCGAAAATTTTAAACTTTCGTGAGGGGGGTAGCGCAAACACTTGTCCGGTATAGTCCTTCATGGAACTAAAGTACTCTGGGAAGAAAATTTACGACATGCAACATTTTCATTTTTTGCAATTTTAAAACCCTACTCCACTATATGGGGAGAGTATTATAACTTGGTTTTGACCCAAAAGTTTTTTCGAAATTATAGTCGTAGACCCATACATATATATACCAAAATGAATGTCTCGACGGTCGTAATGGGCAAAAAACTTGTTTGGAGAAGAAGTCAAGGTTTTATTTTATGCAGATATCTCCGCTTCTAGTAGGGGTATTCCAAAAACAGACCCTCTCAATGGAAGATGATCAGCTTTACAATGATGCAAAGTAGTTTGGCGTAGGTAGTCAAACAACGGAGACATCGCAATAGTCGCTAATTTAACCCAATTTTGAATTTTCTGGATATTAATTGTAATAACGAATATCACAGTTTTGGTTGAGTGCATTTCAACAAAAGTCGGGATTTGAATTCTAATGACGTATATCACAGCTCTTGTTGAGGGTCTTCCAAAAGCAGAGCCTGATCATGAAAGTAGAAAATCTCACCTTTACAACGATGCAAAGTAGGTTGGCGTAGGTGGTCAAACAACGGAGATATCGCAATAGTCGCTAATCCATCCCAATTTTCAATTTTCTATATATTAATTGTAATGACGAATATCACAGTTTTGGTTGAGTGCATTTCATTCAACCAATATAAAAGAAAACATTCTGAGCTTTAAATTGTTCCCAAGTGGTAAATTATTAGCGGTATAGGAAAAGACGCTAAGGTATCCCAATTTCCAATTTGTGGAATTTTCTTTCCATGGTGGATTCAAGGGGAGAATCTGATAGTGAAATTATACCATCTGAGCTTTAAATCAATACCTAATGTGTTGGTTACGAGAGATATCAACATGGTAATAATTTCTAGAAAATAGAAATTGCTAACTCCAAAACGCATTTTTGAATTATACAACTTTTTGAGAACTTCTAATTTTAAGTGATGATTTTTAGATTTTTAGAATAGTGTATAAAGACTTTGTCAAGCATTTCATAAAGCATTTCAATTGAAAAAATCACATTTAAAGATATATTGGAGTTTCCGATCACTAATAGCTCAAGTTAATATTTTCCTTGCTTTGCTGCTTACTAGTTGCTCTCTTACAACAACATCGTTTCGTCTGTGGTAGATACTATGTAGGGTGAAGATTATTGTCATATCCCTCATATTTCAATACAAATTTTTTAATTTGTTTTTCCAAAAAAGGGGTTTGTATATGACGTTGTTGCACGGAATTCTTAATTAGAATGGTAAAATTGAGCAAAGTCGAAATTTTAAGGGAAAAATATATGAGTGACCGGATTATTGAGGGAAAAATTGTTCGGTGTCCGGATTATAGAGTCTATAGTGTAAATAATTTTAGTGTCCGGATTATTGCGTTGTCCGGATAAACCAGTGTCCGGATTATCAATAACATGTGCTCTGCGATTATATATTGTAATAATTATATTATGAACCCGATTAACGATTTTTTATGATGGTAACATGGAACCGCACTGAAAACTCGTGATGGGAAAAGTTTTTAGTGTATTAACTTTAATTAATAATTTTGTTTTTTGGGACACTTTAATGTTGGACCACGCCAAAACGTAAATGTTTTTCCCGCACATAAAACCAAAAATACATTTTACAGGTAATTCTGCATAAAAAGTTGTTTAAATTCTCAAGATTTATCAAACGATCCCTTCCATTAATTAGCGTACTAATAGACACAAAGTATTTTATTGATGAGCTTTTTTGGCTAGAATAAAAAATGCATAACCGTGACATATTTAGTATTTTTTTATTAAGTAAAAATATGCAAAGGGGAAATATACATATGTATGAACATATGTATGTCAAACAACAATAAGAATATTGTTGAAATAATTTTGGTTCATTACTGAATCTGAACAAAAATCATTCATGCATTTCAAACAATGTGACTAGTATATCTCTCTTTTTAAACAATTTTATTTATAATGCACTTTACTGCAGTTACTGACGAACGCATTTGATTACTAGCGAATACAAAGATTTTTTATTATTATTGTCATTATCGTTGGCATTGCTTATTTCAAATATAAGTGGTGTGTGGACAGATATTGCTGCATCATCATCGTCGCTCTCTATCTCGGGAGGGTGGTGGTACACATCACCCCCATTCTGTGGTGTGTCAATTTTATAGAGAGAATTCACTTAGCAAACTGAACCACACCCATTTGATAAATTAATAAATATACAGATATGATTTGTTTTGTTATTATTTTTGTATATTAAAAATGTGAATTAAACCATGCATGGAACAAGTGCTTCATAATGCTACTTACTATGAAATTATAAATTTATTAAGAATATTATTGTTTCTTCTTTGGGATTTTTGATAAAAACAAACAGTAACCATTAGTTTTAAATTTGTATAAACGTTGTTTTAATTAAAAAACATGTATAAAAGCAAAGATAAGAAAATTCATTTTAAAATGCGGATAAGCCCCTCAGTGTAATGTTACTGCATTTCCTGAATATTTCAGCCCAATAAACTTCTCTAAAATTAGGCGCAAAGCTTATTTTCTGTTCTTATAAATTGCTACAATTAAATATATTTTCTATATTATCCTATCTAAATTTGTTTTTAATTCTATGCGCGACATAGCATTGTAACGTCTAAAAATAATAAAATTAAATACAAAACGTTACCACTCAACCTAATTGATATCCAATATATGGAATGTGTTAATTAGGTAAAGAGAAATTTCAGTTGAATATAAATTAGAAACCATTACGAGTATGTGATTTGATTTTTAAAATTCCACCTGCAATTGCCAATAGACAAGATTGAGAGGAACATACATTTATGTATTTCAAAACTGGCCAGAACAGCTTCTTTTTGTAGATATTGAAATTTTTAAATAACGTCAGGTGTTGAATAGCAAAACAATAACCCAAAGAACCAGATGATTATTTTGTTTATACCATAAAGCATTTTATTCATTTATGTGTAATAATAATTAATTAATAAATTGACAATCTCGTCATCGTAACGATGTCACTGAACAATATTTATGAATTTTTGTGCAATTTGGGAAGATAGTATTATATATTAATTTTAAACTTTTACGTGCTATCAGATAGGATCATTTATTTTTAGAAATATCTTTATTGTATACAATTCAAATTGTTTAGCTTGTTTTAGCTTACCTCTTGACAGATTTGGTGTGTTCTAAAGTATTGTTTTTTATACCCCGGTTACACTTAACCGGATTAACCCAGTGGGTTTGGATTTCAAATGTCAATTGAAGTCGGTTAACCCGGCAAAAAACTCAAGTGTAACCGTACTATTATGTGCGTATTTGTTGTTGGTTGTTTTCTAGTGCCACGAACACGACAATCGTCCACCTCTAGTTCTAAGTCCTAAAGTAAAGTTTTATGACGAGAAGTTTTGTAGACAGATACCTTTTTCGCAAGATAAAGTTTCCCACATTCTTCTCAGTAAAGTTGTCAAAGACCCTATATACCTAAAATGCAAGGATTCAGATAACTTAAATCGAATATTTCGAAAAAAAAAACTAGAAATGGGCGGAACTTGCCCCACCTACGTAGGTTATTTCCCAATGTAAACTTTAAAAAACAGCGATAAGCACTTTTAAGAGTTATTTTTTCATGAATTGAAGGTAAAAAAGGAAATGAGATAGTGATGTGGATATTGATCGTTGGGATAAAGATGAAGAAGTAGAGGTGTCCAGAGTATTGCCGTATTGTTCATCGATTGTTTTGCTGGAAATAGAAGTCAAACTTAGTGGTTATGTACCTTTGCCAAGCCATGATAAGTGGTTGTTAAAGTTAACAAGTAAAAAGTTTCAGTCGGCTTTGCCGACAGAGGTATACCCTCGGCCTGTGTGGATTGAAATACTTTTTTTCCCAAAAAAGACGTATGTATTTAGGGGAGTTTTCAAAATTTTGGGCGTATGAACCGACAAAAGAATGGATAGGACTAAAGCGCAAAAATTTGCGGGAATATCGATAGATAGGGTTTTCTTATCACAGGGCCACTAGGAAAACCTTTGGTAAAAATGTCCAAAAAATCCTCGAATAGATCCTTAACCACACAGAAATTTTGAACATTTGTGTGGGTGTTACCACAAGGATTGGACAGATAGGGCCCAAACTTGAACATAAACAAAGATTCGACAATATTTAGAGATCCAAAGTTTGGACCAAATAGGTTGCTACGTCTATGCGATATCGCGCGTACCATTACCGAATATTCTTCGAACTTAAACTAAGTTTGTACAAAGTATTGCGAAAGCCAAATTTTGGACCGAATTGGTTGATCCTTTCGAGAGTTATGGTGCGCTCCAGCCATCCAAATTATCTGAAACACATTTCGTCCAAACATGCTTGGGGTCTAAAACCATTATTTCGATGAGGCCCGTATGAAAGTGTATGAGGGCATAGCATAAATGCGAGGGTATAAAAAGTATAATGGGATCTGTATTAGATAAGAAGGTGAGAGTATCTATCTAGTATTCGGTGTCTTCTTGAATTGACCCGTTATAAGTCCCACAGTGATTTTCATCACTAAATTATCGAGTGATAGAAAAGAGGGCGTTCTAGGAAGAGAGCCAGAGGCCAGATTGCTTTGGATAACCTGCCTTCAAGTCCCAATACTGATCTTTGATGTGTTCTCTCGATGTAGGTCTCACGCAGTTTGACGATGTGGTTACACATAGAGTCACCTCGAGTTAGTTCATATGCTAATTAGTTTCCCATTATACATATGGAACTAGGAAAGTTGCTGGCCTAGGCAAGACGCAGTGTTGCCAGACGCTATTTGACATTTTTTGGAAAGTTTGACCACGTTAGACTAAACGTCCTTACGTACACGTTGTGTTGTTTAGAGTGACTTAAAAAAGTCACTTTGCAAAATAGGAATTTAAATGTGAACATTTTCGTCCGATCGTTTTTTAACAATTTCGACGTGGATAATCACGGTAAGAGTGCATCGATCAAATTAAATCTTTATCTATATATATAAAAGAGCGGTGAGGTGAGGTATTCACTGACTGATTCATCAGCGCCCAGACGAAACCGCTGAAGCTAGAAAGTTGAAATTTTGGGTGTAGGTTGCTGTTGGTGTGTAGGGGTGAGATAAGGATGGGTTTTTGGAAATTCGACCTAGAAGTGTACGAAAAGTACTAAAAGGTACTAAATATGGTACCCTTTGTATTAGGCAAACGGTAAGAGCTAGAATATTGAAATTTGGAATGAGGGTCACTGATGGAGAGTTAGAAAGATGTACCAAATGGTTATTGGAAATTCGAACTATAAGTGTACGAAAAGTACTAAAATTTACAAAATTTAGTACCAATTGTATATTTTGAACGGATATAGCTAGAACCATGGAATTTGGTATGGAAATCAAGGTTGGGAAGTGGTGTTGATGTAATTAAATGGTTTTGGAAAATCGTACGAAAAGTACTAAATGGTACTAAATTAAGTACAACTTGGATTTGGGTGAACGGATAGAGCTGGAATCCTGAAATTTGGAATGAGGGCCACTGATGAAGAGTAACAATGAAAGGTTTTTGGAAATTCGAACTATTAGGGTACGAAAAGTACGAAATGGTACTAAATTTAGTACAAATTGGATTTGGGTGAACAGATAGAGCTGGAATCCCGAAATTTGGAATGAGGGTCACTGATGAAGAGTAACTATGAAAGGTTTTTGGAAATTCGAACTATAAGTGCACGAAAAGTACTAAATGGTACCAAATTTAGTACAGTTTGAAATTAGGTGAACGGATTGAGTTGGAATCCTGAAATTTGGAATGAGGGTCACAAATGGAAAGTAACAAAGAAACGTTTTTGGAAATTCGAACTATAAGGGTACGAAAAGTACGAAATGGTACTAAATTTAGTACAATTTGAATTTGGGTGAACGGATTGGGTTGGAATCCTGAAATTTGGAAAGAGGGTCACTAATGGAAAGTAACAAGGAAAAGTTTTTGGCAATTCGAACTACATGTGCACGAAAAATAATAAATGGTACTAAATTTAGTACAATTTGGATTTGGGTGAACAGATAGAGCTGGAATCCCGAATTTTGGAATGAGGGTTACTGATGAAAAGTAACAATGAAAGGTTTTTGGAAATTCGAACTATAAGTGCACGAAAAGTACTAAATGGTACTAATTTTAGTACAATTTGGATTTGGGTGAACGGATAGAGCTGGAATCCTGAAATTTTTAATGAGGGCCACTGATGAAAAGTAACAATGAAAGGTTTTTGGAAATTCGAACTATAAGGGTACGAAAAGTACGAAATGGTACTAAATTTAGCACAATTTTAATTTGGGTGAACGGATTGGGTTGGAATCCTGAAATTTGGAAAGAAGGTCACTAATGGAAAGTAACAAGGAAAAGTTCTTGGAAATTCGAACTATATGTGCACGAAAAATAATAAATGATACTAAATTTAGTACAATTTGGATTTGGGTGAACAGATAGAGCTGGAATCCCTAAATTTGGAATGAGGATTACTGATGAAAAGTAACAATGAAAGGTTTTTGGAAATTCGAACTAAAGGGTACGAAAAGTACGAAATGGTACTAAATTTAGTACAGTTTGAAATTAGGTGAACGGATTGAGTTGGAATCCTGAAATTTGGAATGAGGGTCACAAATGGAAAGTAACAAAGAAAAGTTTTTGGAAATTCTAAGTCCCAATTTACATTAGGCGAGTTTACTTGCGGCAATTGTCAGTTTGTATGTGAGAGAGGGTGCTGAGAGGCAAAGGGTTACCATATGCCTCACCTCTCTCTCCTACAAAATGAAAATTGCCGCAAGTAAACTCGCCCAATGTAAATTGGGACTAACTATAAGTACACGAAACGTACTGAATTTAGTACACTTTGGATTTGGGTGAACGGATAGAGCTGGAATCCTGAAATTTGGAATTAAGATTACTGTTGGAATCTAGAATTGAGATATGGAGGTAGCTTTGGAAAATCGTTCTAATGTGGACGAAGCAGTGCTAAATGGTACTAAATTCGATACAGGAGTGTAGGATTGAGGTAGTTTTGGAAATGCGTACTTATGGAAAAGTGCCAAATTGAACTACATTGCAGATATATGAAAGTAGTTATTGGAAAGTCGTGTACGAAAACTGCTAAATGGTACAAAATTTGGTACATTTTGGTATTTGCTATATGGTACAGAATTTTGTTCAATTTGTGATTTTGTAAAGGGGTAGAACTGGAATTTTGAAATTCGGTTTTAGATTAGAAATTGGTGTTTAGAGAGGTGGTTTAAAGGAGGTTTTGAAAATGCTTATTTATACAAAAAGTACTAAATAGTATTATAATTGGTTTCAGAGGAACAGATAAAACTGGAAAAGTGAATTGCGGTTGGTATTTATGTTGAATATTAGAAGTAATTTTTGAAACCTACCTACATATGTGTACGAAAAGTTTGGTAACATGTTGGTACCAAAACCATGTTGGTATTGTGTAAACGGTTAAAGTGAGAACTGCATACTATAGGGGAACGAAAAGTACTAAATGGTACTAAATTTGGGCTCGGTGTAGGAACAAAGCTTGGATTATATAATTTGGACAAAAAACTACGAAATGGAAAAATATTTGTTAAGAAGATCATTCTGAAATTTAGATAAAGTTCGGAGTTTAAAAATTGTACTGAATATTGTTCTATTGATTTTATGCTAACGCGAAGGTGTTTCTAAATAATAAAAAATAATGTACTGGAAGTATGTAGTTAAACGTGAAGTATCTTTTCAATTTTTTGTTTGTTTTTTTATGTTAATTTGAAAACGTGGTTCAATGCGACAATTTTGTTAACTAGAAGGTTATTATCCCCTGATAATAAAAAGGCTTAAATTGAAATGCATCAAAAAATGTACCGTTATATACGGTTAACATACCCGTGCACATTAACTAAAATTTTTTGTAAAAAAGTTTTTTTTTCTAACCATAAATTCCGAATTTCGGTCGGAAAATGTGCATAAAATCTTCAAATTACTCTAAGTCTTCAAAATATCTCTTCTAATAAAAGTGGATTAAAGTAGACATTTTTTTAAATGAAACTTTTGTATCCTCTGAGTATACAAGGTCCAAATTTAAAGAAAATTTGGCAATATAGATTTGTTCTATTTTTAAAATACACTAAGTCGAGGGGTACTGTTATATGGTGATATACAAATTTTTGTGGTCATTTTGAATTCCGAAAATTAGGTTCGTAGAATTTTCGGCATTCGTAGAATTTTCGGGTTCTTGGCGAAACCGCTGAAGCTAAAACCTTGAATTGTTGTGAAGGGGTGAGATAAAGTTTAGTGTTTGGAAACTCGTACTGGAAGGGAATGCTGTGTTAGTGAAGGGGTAAAACCAAAAGTCAAGTCTGAAATTAGCAATATGAGTAGCTGTTGGTGTATGTCTGTGATATGAGGTCGTAGTATTGGTAATTCGAAATAAAAAATATAGTAGGGGTGCAATACGGCAGATATTTTTTTTTTTGGGAAATTCGAAATACAGTATTAAAAGGAATTAAATCAATTAAATGTTGGTATTAAAAATAGGTTTTAGTTCAACAGAATCGCCAGTGTTCACCTCTTCCATATTAAATATTGTTCATATATATTTTATTCCCTTTCCGCATACGAAGTAGCGGGCATTTGCTAGTATTTTGATAAAGGACCATCCTATAGCAATGTGAAAAACTGGTTCAATGAATTCAATCTTGGGGGCAACAATCCCTAAAAAGCGAAGGTCGTGAGGGTCGCACAAAAACTGCCCTTGTGCCAGAAAAAAATTAAGCCGAGCGTGAACGGATAATGCAAGAATGTCATGTTATATACCGTGAGATAGAAGCATTCTTGGACATTTCTTCCACCAACTAACATTTGATATTGCATGAATACCTGATCGCAAAAATGAGATTTTCTCTTTAAACAACGTTTATATGAAAGTCACAGACGACGAATCTTGGATCTATGCGTATGAGCCCGAAACAAAACAGCAATCGACCGTGTGGGTCTTCGAAGGCGAGTCATATTCAACGAAAGTTGTTCATGGAAGAAGCACTTCGAAGCAAATGGTCGTCCGTTTCTTTGGCTTAACTGACCATGTGGCTAATAAACGGCTTGCGGAACTTAGGACGGTTAATTCTGAATGGTACACTACAATTTAGTTGCCTGAAGTCTCCTGTGAAATTCGAAAAACGAACATGATTAGACGAATCATTGTGCACTATGACAATGCGAACTCTCAAACATCAAAGCAGCGCCTTTTTGATCGAAAAAAAAACGTGAAGTTGATTGGTCATCCACGTACAGCCACTGACTTGATTCCCGAACATCAAGAAAACAAGGCGTCGACAACGATCTGTTGAAGCGTTCAAAAACCATGTTTTGAAGGTATCTCATTGGGAGTGGAAATAGTTCTTCATCAGTTGGTTTGATCGCATGAAAAAGTTTTAAATCATGCTGAAGACTACTTAAGAAAACAAAAAAAATTTGTATTTATGGTAAATATTCGCGTTTTCATTGCTAGGCCAGAAACTTTTCTAATTCACTACGTATTTCCATAACCCCGAACCCTACAAAGTTTAAGGATATTATGTATATTGTACAGAGCTTTCCTACAATCAAGCACAGCGCGAAAATTTATGGTCCGGGACTTGAGAGCCTTGAGGGCTGCTTGGGTATCACACATCTAGTAAGATTGCCTGCAAATCAAAACTTGAAGGAGGTAGGCATATAATCGCTTACGTAACACCTGTCTCTTAATTCAAGCTGATTATCAATTAATTTTAAGACTTTCCCATTTCCAAAGTGTAAAGATCGCCACGACCCTGACTCTCGGAGCCTAAATTGCGTACTGAAACTGGATTAGAATGTCCAGAAATTGGATACTCAGGATTACTTTTAAGGCAGCCTTAGGATTGCTCTCAATTGAGCCGGTAAAATTAGATATTTTGTGTTCCGAGTGGTCAACAAGACTTCTCCACCTAAAAGTGCGGGCATTGGTACTTCCGTTACAAAAAGAAAAATTAATTTAGTTATTCCTTATAAAATCAAGGGTTTTAAAAGTTCAACCCGGCAGAACTTAACACTTTTTTCTCGTTATATTTATATAAATTCACGTCACAGATCTTTTTCAGAATTATTTCCATAAACATGTTTTTAAGATTACTCAGTGTTTTGTAACACTGTACAAGATATGTCTTTATTTTAAATGTGCCTAAAAGTATACTTCATAATAAGAACTTTGTATATCACATTTAAAATTATTTGCTTTTCTCATTTTCAGATGCATTGTCAACAAGTATACAAATTTTCGTTTGGCCACGAATGAAACTCAAATTGTCGATACTGAATATGGTAAAATTAAGGGTGTTAAGCGTATGACTGTCTACGATGACTCGTACTACAGTTTTGAGAGTATTCCATATGCCAAACCACCAATCGGTGAGTTGAGATTTAAAGCACCCCAACGGCCTGTGCCGTGGCAAGGTGTTCGTGATTGCTGTGGTGCTCCCAATAGATCTGTACAAACCGATTTCATCAGCGGCAAATCAACCGGTTCGGAGGATTGTTTATATTTAAATGTTTTTTCCAATAGCGTGAGTGTTCTTAAAAACGTTGTTTTTCGAAATGTATTATGGAGTAATGATTTCTTGTCTTATTTAGTTAAGACCTGAAAAGAAGCATCCTGTTATGGTGTTCATCCATGGTGGTGGTTTTATTATTGGTGAAGCTAATCGTAATTGGTATGGTCCAGATTATTTCATGAAGAAACCGGTTGTCCTTGTGACGTTGCAATATCGTTTAGGAGTTTTGGGTGAGTGTGATCTGGGAAAGATGGTATCTTAACACATTTTTTATTTTGTATAATAAAATAATTATTTATTTTAGACATATTTACAAATATATGTTTAATGCGGTTGTATACGTTTCATATATAATATGCATTAAATATATATATTTTTACATATACTTCCCAGCAAAATTTGAAGGAAGGGGTTCCATGCAATGACGTGATTTCATGACATTGGTTCAAACAAAGTCGTGAATCATCCGATCTTTTCATTAGCATTTGAACCAAAGCAAAGGAAGTCCTGAAAGATCCGATCTTTTCATCAGCATTTGAACCCATTCCATCGATCCAATAAAGATGAAAATGACATGCCAACGCATTGGTGGAAATGACATTTCAAAGCATTGGTGTAAATGACATGCTTTGGATCCAAAAATGAATAGTATCTTTTGTGGTCCACGCTCAAATAAAATTCATCGATGAAGATGCCAAAAAGATGACATGTCAAATAACTTGCACCCATAATTGAATGGCATCTTTGGCATCGAACATTTTGCTGGGCTTATGAACATTGATTGTTATGAAATTATTAAAAAAATGTCTTAACAACAAAAATTTCATTACAGGTTTCCTTAGTTTGAAATCGGAAAATCTCAATGTTCCCGGCAATGCTGGTCTTAAGGATCAAGTGATGGGCTTGAGATGGGTTAAAAGTAACATTTCCAATTTTGGTGGCGATCCCGATAATATAACGGTCTTTGGCGAGAGTGCAGGTGGTGCCTCCACCCATTACATGATGATAACTGAACAGACCCGTGGTTTATTCCATCGCGGTATTATGATGTCCGGTAACGCAATGTGTCCCTGGGCCACAACTGAATGTCAAAGTCGTGCTTTAACCATTGCCAAACGTATCGGCTATAAAGGAGAAGACAATGAAAAGGACATTTTGGACTTCCTTATGGCCGCCGATCCCTATGATTTGGCTAGAGAAGAACACCATGTCTTGAACCCCGAGGAATTGAAAAATAAGGTAATGTTTGCTTTTGGACCCACCGTGGAGCCATATAAAACGGCCGATTGTGTTGTACCCAAACCACCCAGAGAAATGGTTAAGACAGCTTGGGGAAATTCCATACCAACAATGATTGGCAACACTTCTTATGAGGGTTTACTCTTCAGGTCAAGTAAGTGAAAAAACAATATATTAAATTAAATATTGATTTTGATTTTCTTTTGCCATTCTAGCGGGCAAGCAATATCCCGAACAGGTAAAAGAATTGGAATCATGTGTAAATTATGTACCTTGTGAATTGGCTGATAGTGAACGTTGTGCCCCGGAGACCCTGGAAAAGGCTGCCATACTGAAAAAGACTCATGTGAATGGCGAAACACCCACTTTGGACAATTTTATGGAGGTATGAAGTTATCTTCATCTAGAACATCTTGAAACGAAAAATAATTATGTGTTTTCCTGCAGCTTTGTTCTTTTGTTTATTTCCTCTTCCCCATGCACCGCTTCTTGCAATTGCGTTTCAATCACACCACTGGTTCTCCCATCTATATGTATCGTTTCGATTTTGATTCTGAAGATTTGATTAACCCCTATCGTATTATGCGTTTCGGACGAGGTGTCAAGGGTGTCAGCCATGCCGATGAATTGACCTATCTCTTCTGGAATATCTTGGCCAAACGTATGCCCAAAGACAGCCGCGAATACAAAACAATCGAACGCATGGTTGGCATATGGACTGAATTCGCCACGAACGGTAAACCATATAGCAATGAAATTCCCGGTATGGAAAATCTTACATTGGACCCCTTGAAAAAATCTGATGAAGTCTATAAATGTTTGAATATTGGTGATGAATTGAAGGTAATTGATTTACCAGAAATGGAGAAAATTAAGCAGTGGGAAAGTATGTTCGAGAAAAAGAAAGAATTGTTTTAAAGTGACAATGACGATGCGCTGTAATAATTTTTAATATTTTTATATATTGTTATATTCGTGTTAACATGTTAAATACTTAGTGACTGTAATTATATAATCTGTTAATATACTAAAATATATACATCTTTTGTTAATAAAGTATTTAGTGTAATTAAAAAAAAGAATAGCCTAGTCAAATTCAAATTAAGTTGCCTTTGCCTTTTATTATTTTATTAGAAATGCCACCCGTAAATTTAAAAAAAGTATACTTATGTTTATTGGCTAGTTTTAAAGTACATATAGAATAGAATTTCGAGTCGATTTGACAAATATTGGTTGAGATATGAGCTTTGGAAAGCAAAAATGTACTGTATTTTGTATGTAACATAGAAGTTTTAAACGCGGTTTTCTCGAAATAAAATTTTTGAAAGCGGTGCCCACACGCATAGAAGAAATATTTTTCGCTTTTGTTGGAACAGCAATATCTATTTTTGTTCCAGCAATTCAAAAATACCATCGTTTGATCCAAACATACAAAACAAAAACAACTTGCAAAATTCCTAAATATTGTAAAGAGACAATACCTATAATTTTTACATCATATCATAATTTTACATGATTTTGTCAGCCCTGAAAACCTGTTACTGAACTTTTTGATTTGATCGTATGTAATTCTCATATACACTTTCCACATAATCTTGGTATAAATGTCACATATCTGCGCCATTGAGCCCATCCTCCAAGCACCTACCCCAACATAAGGAATACCATAAAACCACAACAAATATGAAAATAAAACACAAATTACGACTAAAAACACTTCTCAGATTGTGGTGTAACTTAACTATCAAAAGACAAAGAAGAATGAGAAACTACAAACAAATAAAGACAAGAATCTCATGGTGTACATACACAAAAAAAAGAACATAGATAAAAAACAACAAGAAAAGAGGAACTCATACAAACAAAACTCACCAAAATTGTGATTTCATCGCGGCATTCGAGAAAAGAGAATAAAAATGTCGAAGAAAAGAGGATAATATTGTCCAGCAGACAAAAACTATTGTTAGATATGACAAAAACAATTGTTGTAATTAACAAAAACTATCGTATTGTTGGACTCACAATACTGCATGCGGAATCCAACAATATCTTTACCATACATATTTTGATCTTCGAATATTGTTGGATCAATCATATTTTTTCTCGGCGTATATATTATGTTTGTGTTTCTAAGGTTTACCCTTTTATAACTCGCGAATTGTAGTTGAATATTATACAAATTAAATGCTTTTGGACAAAATTAAATGTTTTTAGGCTTGGGAAAAAATATTGGCCTTAAAAGTTAATTTGCGTGGAAGCTGTGGCTATATTTATGTTAAAAAATGTGTTGAAACCAACGTGTCTTTTTTTGTTTTCTCTCGATTTGTGATTAAACCACACTATTCACGATATTCCTGTCAAAGTAAATGTAGAAATCAACCAAATAAGGATCATATTACCAATGTATAACTTTTTAAAATTTGCGTATACCACTAATGCCCGTAATTTCTACGCGTAGTTATCTATGAGTTCATAGATATCCCCCGTGTAAGCAAAATTTCATAATTTCAATTCATAGGTAAAGTTACTGGGTCGAAAACGGCCGTGTTACTTACACCAAGGATTTTGCCTGGTTGATCGTTGCCAATGTGTTAAAAATTGTATGTGGCAATGTTTTTTAAAAAATCATGAATGAAAATCGCCAATGTTACCACATGTTTTCAAAATTTATACGCCTCGGTTAATGGCACGTAGAAATTCCCAAACGCTTAGGTAAAGATAACTAATAGGCAGCTACCTACCCGGTTACCTAGGGCTAGAAATTACGGGCATAAATTATGTTAACATTTTGAAGCCAAATTTTAGGTGTTTTTTTTTAATTTTCTTCTAATATCGTTCCGCAAACAGGATTTTCAAAAAAAATTATATCGAGGATTGTAGAACTCGCAATTCTAAGTTAATAAATCATTACTCTTGAAAATCCATCTACTAAAACGCCAGATACGAGAAATTCCAAGGCAGGAAAATCATCTACAATTGTTTTTGAAAATATCGCGTATTCTGCGGGCCGAACTAATACAGCATCTTCGTTTTTCACGGAAATAGAGATTGAACAAGTAAAAAAGGATCAGTCGGCTTTGCCGAAAGAGGGTATCAGCCAATGTGAAGCGAAAATTTTACCTCCGGACAGATCGAATGTATTTAAGGTCTCTTCATAATTTTGTGGCCCTTTTTGGACCATTGAACTGGCCGACAAAAATGTGGATTAGGAATTAACTGCACTAAGACACAAATGTTGAACTTTTGTGGGGCAGGTACCCTTAGGGAGGACCGGTATGGGCCATTTTAGAAGTAAAACTAAATTTTGATCTAATATTAGGAGATCCAAAGTTTGGACCAAATTGTTTGCCCCATTCAAGTGATATCGTCCTAGCATTTTAGTGACATTTTTTAAATATTGGGGAGAAGTACCGAAAGTTGTGGACCGGTATTGCCCATGAAACTATGTTTGGATATACCATGACGAAGACCAAATGTTGGACCAAATAGGTTGAACAAATCGAGAGTTATCGTGTTCTCCGACCGCCATATATGGTGACACAGGGGTTTTTTACACCTTTCGGGCTGTTTTCACAAGAAATATGGACCTGCCTCTGAAAAAACTTTTACCGTCGTAATGGAGGTAGCGAATGCAAATCGCTTCAACAAAAATCAAAGTGATTCAGGAGCAGGTCTTAAAGTGAACATATCCGAAATTATGTGTGAGAGGTACCAGAAGGAGTAGACAAATATAATCCATATTCGAACCTTATATATATCTGGTAGATATATTAGGATGTGCAAAGTATGGATTACATCTGTCATTCCCTTCAAGAGTTATCGTGCGCACAATTTTTCCGAACATTTTTGAAATTTTATGGGGGAGGTACCAGAAGGAGTAGACCCATATAGCCCATCTTCGAAATTAAACTATGTTTTGATAAAATATTACGAAGGCCAAATTTTGGACCGAATCGACAGATCCGTTCGAGAGTTATCCTGCCCTCCAACCACTACACAAGGTGTCATATTACGAAGGCCAAATTTTGGACCGAATCGACAGATCCGTTCGAGAGTTATCTTGCGCTCCAACCACAACACAAGGTGTCATAGGGGCTTTTTGCACCTTTCCGGCCATTTTCCCAGGAAGTATGGACTTGCCCCTGATGAAACTTGTACCGTCGTATGGGGAAAAGTGAATACAAGTTGCTGCAACAAAAATCAAAAACTGAACTTATCCGAAATTTTATGTGGGAGGTACGCGAAGGAGTGGACCGATTGAGTCCATACTGAAACCTTATCTAGGTCTGCTAGAAATTTCACGACGTGCAAAGTGTGGACCAAATCAATTACTCTCTTCAAGAGTTATCGTGCCCACAAATTTTCCGAACATTTTGGAACTTTTGTGGGGGACGTACCGGAAGTAGTGGACAGATATAGCTCTTCTTCGAACTTAAACTAAGCTTGGATATTACGAAAACCAAAATTTGAACCGAATCGGTTCATCCGTTCGAGAGTTATCGTGCGTACCAGCCAGCCAGACAGACAGACGGACGGACATTGCTAACTGTCTGAATCGCTAATTGTCTGAAACACATTTCGTCCAAACATACTTGGGGTCTAAAACCATTATTTCAATGAGGCACATTTTGCCCGTATGAAAGTGTATATACCCTTTCTAGCCTAAAGGCTGAGGGTATAAAAACTTCACTGATAAGGGTTTATCCCAAAAATAGTGCGTGATGCTACATCCACTGTTCTTGATTGATCGCCTTGAAATAGATATATATCGAAGTAGATATCATGGTGACACTGAAACCGGATGCGGAACAAAATTGTATGCACTTTGCGCAAATTAACGATGTTTTATAGCGTCCAAATTAAATTTCCAAAAATATATACAAATTAAAAGATATGGTCTTGCTGTACATGGAAATCACATGCGGACAAAATGGTTTTGATAACTACGCAATTTACACATATTTTAAAAATGCATTTAAATTAAAATGGTTTATTTGAACTTTTTTTTTCTTCTAAGAAGCCTAATGTGAAACCTTCTATGTAAATGCAGATAAAGCAAAATCCGCCCGTTTTTCCTGGGAGTTTCAAGAAAAATAAAAGAAGTACTCCTTTAGATTTGTTTCCCATACTTTCAACTCTAGAATGCATGTAAAAACTATTTTTTCAAACCAAAATTTATTTGTTGTTACCCAAATATGTGTTTATTTTGGCTATAACATCCAAACTACTTGGTCTTATTTGATTCCCCGTGAAGTTTTTATTTAAAATTATTTGTTTGTAATTTTGGACGCGAAAATGGACCTTTATTTTGAAAAAAGTCGGATTACATTAAAAATGTTGTCAACTGTTTGTATATAACGCAAACACTGAATAACATTTTACAAATATAATTCAACTTCTAACTAACGTCGCTTCGTGATAAAGTTTTAGTGACAATTGTGGTCATTAAAATAATTAGCGTTTTTATAATAACCTATTCTTAAAAGCAGAAGTAAAACCGCGATAACCGAGCGAATTTGTACCGGGGAATTTTTTCTTAACGTTGATGTAACGCGAAAAGAAAAAATTAAATTTTTTGAAAATGGAATATGAAAGGATTCGCAACATTTCCCATACATTTCCCATCCTCTAACGATACCAGGTGAAGTCGAATTCTTCCGCTTATTTAGGCTTATACCTTTTTAGTTTTTCATGGGTGATGTAACGTTGAAACTCGCCATTTAAAGTCATTTTGAAAATATATAGTTTTTCTTAAAAGGAGAGATACCGTGCCACCTCCTAAATTCATGCCTACATGTACCACGACATTCCACAAAATTTCATGAAAATCGGTTTGTAAGTTTTCGAGATATATCATACTTACAAAATGGCCGTGGTCGGGACTTCAGGCACGAAGAAAGAAAATTTGATCGGGGGCGCAACCACCGTTGTCTCCAAACTTAATTTGCAACTCGATGCATAAGTTTAGCAAATATAGCTGTTATAAAACAAAAGGACCATGGGACAAACCTGAAAATTTTCTAAAAATTTTATGAAATAAGGTTCAGTAGTTTGTAAATATAATGTATTGAAAAGAGTGGTCGTGGTCATCAGTTTTCAAGATATAACATATCTAAAAAAGTGGGCGTGATCCGGTATTTTGACTCAAAATATGTACCTAGGGTCGGAGACACAACCCCATTGTCTGCCAAAATTTAAGTTTGGCATAGACATATAACATTTAAAAGAAAGGCGTAGGGAATGTACCCCACCTCCATTCCAGTCGTTCTCAAGTGTTGCAATTACCAACGAACGACATTTGATTTTTATTTATAAAGATTGCTCTCTGCTGGATTTGATCGCGTGCCGATTGTGAGCGATGAACACACCACACACGCTCTGTGCAACCGTACATTACTTCGTAATGGGTTACATAATGACTAACGGATCCTAATTTTTGCTGGTGCGGATGTCGTTTGGCATTAATGGTTCAAAGTGGTTAACAACTTTTCCACCAAAAATTGCGGATATAGGTCAGTCATCAGGTTATGAGTTTTTTTTAGTTTTTATATACATTTTGGGACAAGATTGGATATCACTTGGCATTTATGGTTCTCAGTGGTTAAAAACTTCTCCATTAAAAATTGTCGGCGCTCGTTATGGTATAGCCCCCATGCACCGACGTAGTCAGGGGGGGGGGGGGGGCGGGGGTTTGCATATGATATTAGCTTATGCAACACACTTTTTTCATTTCTTCCTAAAATTGTATACTGTTTTAAATTTGTCGAGAAATATGAAAAGTATTAGAGGAAGTATTACAGAGTATAATTTAACAACGATTAATTTTCTGCACAGTTGATGTCAAGTTTAAAGTCGTTTTGAAGGGTCTAATCTTAATTTGGACCGACTATAGTGTTACTGACTTCAGAACAATGTAATATTAATTGAACGTTTCTGGCGCAAAACGTCCAATACTTCAGCTTATGAACAACATCTAAAAAAAACATTTATTGTGATTTTTTGATTTTCAAATTTTTGATAACATTAATTCAGCAATAAATGAACTCGTTTTTGTAATGAGCTATTCTGATTATTATAAAAATTACAAACTCCTTATTGTGCTTAAAATTTGCAAAAAAAATATATAGGGTAACATGGGGCGCCTTCGCCACTGGGGCGGCTACGCCAGTGCCGATTTTCTCGCAAACTACAAGAGCTAGAAAAAATCCGTTAAAGGGAAAATTGTGAGTTTAATGAAGATCTATCATTTCCCAAAAGTTGACAGTTGAGTCATAGGTATGATAGCGGACGCACGCTGTTTTGTGTTTTCAGGGTATTAGAAAAAATAATTATGGTAGGTATGTTTTGCGATATCTTCTTTACCTTTTGTGATATCAAAAACATATTTTGTACCGTTAGAAGACAACTACTGAAGAATATAAATCCCAATAATTTGCATGAAAAAAGCAATTACAAATGTCAATATGTTAATATTATGAAATATGTAAGGGGTGGGGCGCCTACGCCATGATAGGGGTGTGGTGGGTTAATGTTAGAAATTTTACATGTTTAACTTAAATTCTTTATGCCATAGATATAGCACACTATAATGTGAAGTTGAAATCAAATATTATCCTAAACGTATCTTGTTTTAGTAATATTATAATTTTTGTACCTAAATTCAAGGTACCTATTTCAATTTAGTACTAGAATCTGGTTGTTTTTGTGAATATTAGATTTTTTTTTTTTTGATTATTCAATAGAAAACATGTTCCTTTTTCGCATAATGTTGATATTAAAGCGTGAAGTATCGTAAATTACAGTTTTAGAGTCCGTAGGAGAATGTTCCATATCGATGGCGGAGCTGCCCCATGGGTGGGGAGGCTTCGCCACTTTTTAGACACTTTGCAAATTCTCAAAAATAATATTTGAAAAACAAAATTGTAACCATTTATATATCAAAACTTATAGTCAAGATATGCTTATATTTTTACCAGAAATAATATTTGAAAAATCTTTAACGGTGTCGATATGAGAACAGTTTGAACAAAAACGTGGCGAAGGCGCCCCATGTTACCATATACCATTTTTTATGATACAATTTATGTTCCACCGCAGTGATGTCCGTTAAGATTATGTTAAACTGGTCTCTGTGTTTTACTGCGAATAAATTTCAGAGATACAGAGTACGTTAGGAAATAAGCCCTATTTTGCACTCTTCTAAAATGTCTATTGAACGAAAAAGGAATTTTCTGCTGATTATATTTTTTTTTTAATAAAGGCAGAAGAGTTGATTTAAACCGACTGCATCTAGCATAGAAAACCAAAATAATTGTATTTTGGGTAAAATAGGACGCTATGGAATAAATAAATACTTTCAATGGATGCATAATATTTCTAGTAATTTTCCTATTACTTTTTCGACTTTGGGAAGACAAAAGGAAAACAAGTAAAAAAGCATTAAGTTCGGCCGGGCCGAACTTTTCATACCCTCCACCATAAAATATTCATTCCTGTCCCCAACTTTAAGTGAGTACGTTAAAATGTCAGATAATGTACATAAAATGCTTCATTCGGTAGGCCCTTTTTTATGGTGCCTATATCTAACTGTTGACAATTTTTGGTGGGCTAGAAATTGGGAGGTACTGTTATATAGGGATTATAATAAAACATGGGTCTATGTTGAGAGTTTTTGATGGGAGCCTATAATGTCAAATAACTCCTAATTCGGTTAAACAATTTAGCTAGAGTCCTCAAAATATCGAAAATCGGTACATAACGTGGAAACTTCAAATGTCATTAACAGCTAGTTCGGAGGTATGTGGGCTATACGAAAATATGAGCTAAAATGAACAATTTTTTTTTTGCAGAATTTTTGTTGACTTTTAAATTTCAAATTACAGAAAGTTCGTCCAAAAATAAAGCTAAGGTACGGAAAATCGGGAGGTTTGTTTTGGGGCTATACAAAAACATGGACCTACGTTCGGTCAAACATTTTAAGTAAAATCCTCAAAGTACCGAAAATCAGGAAGTATCGTTATATTGGGGCTATGTTGAAAATTGTTGATGCAGATGCATGGTGACCACTACAACCTTCAAATGTCAAATTACAGTTAGTTCTGTTAAAAATTGTAGCTAAAATGGCCAAATTACTGAAAATTGGGAGGAACCGTTACATGGGAGCTATATCCGAACATGAACCTATGTTGACAATTTCTGATGGAGAGGTGTTGTGAACACTAAGAACTTCAAATGTCAAATTACTGCTAGTTCGGTTTAATATTGTAGCTAAAATCATCAAATTACTGAAAATCGGGAGGTACCGTTATATGGGGGCTTTCTTGACAATTTTTGGTGGAGAGGTGTGGTGACCACTAAGAATTTCAAATGTCAAATGTTCAAATTACAGATATTTCGGTAAAAACTTGTTGGTAAAATTCTCAAAATACCTGAAATCGGGCGGTAACGTTGTATGGGGGCTATTCCAAAACATGGACCTATGTCCACTAGTTATATAAGTTTATTGACATTTAAGAACCCTAAATGTCAAATTATAGCTATATCGGTCTGAAAATGTAGATAATAAAGTCAAAATGTCGTAAATCGGGGGTACCGTTATATGGGGACTATACCAACACGTGGACCTAGGTCCACAACTTTTGTTACATAAGTTTAGGTACACTTAAGAACTTCAAATGTCAAATTATAGCTTCATCGGTCTGAAAATGTAGCTAAAAACGTCAAAATACCGTAAATCGGGGGGTACCGTTATATGGGGGCTATACCAAAACGTGGACCTATGTTCACAACTTTTGTTATATAAGTTTATTGATACTTAAGAACCCTAAATGTCAAATTATAGCTAAATCGGTCTGAAAATGTAGCTAAAACCGTCAAAATGCCGTAAATAGGGGGGTACCGTTATATGGGGGCTATACCAAAACGTGGACCTATGTCCACACCTTTTGTTATATAACTTTATTGACATTTAAGAACCCCAAATGTCAAATTATAGCTACATCGGTCCGAAAATGTAGCTAAAAACGTCAAAATACCGTAAATCGGGGGCTACCGTTATATGGGGGCTATACCAAAACGTGGACCTATGTTCACAAATTTTGTTATATAGGTTTATTGACACTTAAGAACCCTAAATGTCAAATTATAGCTATATCGGTCTGAAAATGTAGCTACAAACGTCAAAATACCGCAAATCGGGGGGTACCGTTATATGGGGGCTATACCAAAACGTGGACCTATGTCCCCAACTTTTGTTATATAAGTTTATTGATACCTAAGAACCCTAAATGTCAAATTATAGTTAAATCGGTCTGAAAATGTAGCTAAAACCGTCAAAATACCGTCAATCGGGGGTACCGTTATATGGGGGCTATACCAAAACGTGGACCTATGTCAACAACTTTTGTTATATAAGTTTATTGACATTTAAGAACCCTAAATGTCAAATTATAGCTACATCGGTCTGAAAATGTAGCTAAAAACGTCAAAATACCGCAAATCGGGGGGTACCGTTATATGGGGGCTATACCAAAACGTGGACCTATGTCTACAACTTTTGCTATATAAGTTTATTAACACCTAAGAACCCTAAATGTCAAATTATAGCCAAATCGGTCTGAAAATGTAGCTAAAACCGTCAAAATACCGTAAATCGGTGGGTACCGTTATATGGGGGTTATACCAAAACGTGGACCTATGTCCACAACTTTTATTATATAAGTTTATTGACACTTAAAAACCCTAAATGTCAAATTATAGCTACATCGGTCTGAAAATGTAGCTAAAAACGTCAAAATACCGCAAATCGGGGGGTACCGTTATATGGGGGCTATACCAAAACGTGGACCTATGTCCACAAGTTTTGTTATATATGTTTATTTATACTTAAGAACCCTAAATGTCAAATTATAGCCAAATCGGTCTGAAAATGTAGCTAAAAACGTCAAAATACCGCAAATCGGGGGGTACCGTTATATGGGGGCTATACCAAAACGTGGACCGATATAGCCCATCATCGAACTTGACCTGCCTGCAAACAAAAGACGCATTTTCCCGAAATTTCAGCGTCCTATCTCCATTTTTGTGGATGCTAGAGTGATTACCACAGACGGACGGACGGACGGACGGACGGACGTGCTCAGATCGACTTAGAATTTTACCCTGATCAAGAATATATATACTTTATAGGGTCGCAAATGAGTATTTCAATGCGTTACAAACGGAAAAACAAACTCAATATACCCTCCATACTATGGTGGAGGGTATAAAAATTAAGCATTAGAATGCAATTAGGGATGCCAGTTGGGGCAATTTAAATTAAATGAGGGAACATTTAGAAAGAATAGGGCAAATACAATATTTTGGTAAAAATAGTGAAATAATGAATAAATAATAATTGAAATTAAATTAATTATTATGATAATTAAATTAAATAAGTGGAGGATTTTGTTAGATTTTGATCCACTATGGAATTATGTAAAATTAACTGTCCAAAATTAAAACAAATGATTTCATCATAAAGTGTATAAATTTGTCATCTAATTTTCTTAAGAAAACAGTATACCTAGATATATGGTTTATTTTGAAACTAAGGCCATGTTTATATTATAGCCTTTTGCAGGGTTAACTTTCTTTATGAGGATTTGTTTGACGTATATGTAATGGAATTGACATTTAAAACCCAGTGGGTTTGTTAAATCCGGTTATATATAAACGTACTATAATACTGAAATTTTGTGTAGAATTTTTCTAATTTTGACACTTTTCACCAAAAACCAAGTTTTATATTACATATAAATATATAAACTCGAAAAAAGAATGAAAAAAATTTTATCAAAAAATTGGGAAATATTTTCATGTTTTTCAGCATAATTTATACTGAACATTCCATGATATGGAATGCAAATAGACATTTCATTTCTTTTGTGACCCATAGTAAAATTTGACGAAGAATATTTTTGCCTTTAACGTCATCTCTCTAAAATTATGTTTTGAGGGAAAATGTTGAAGAAACTCAAATGAAGTCCGACTTTAACCCTAAATCGTGTTTTTTTCATTTTTAGAGATTCCTGGCGATTAGATATGATTTACAGATTTGCTATATTCAGAGACCTATAGTAAAATTTTATGACGAAAAATTTTGTAGAATATTTGGATTTGATATGATCACATTTTATAGGAGTTTTTGAAAGATTTTCGAAAAAAAGAACCAAAAAGACCCCTTTAGTGAACCGCATGAGGGTTAACATTTTTTACAAAAATATTCCCCAAATCCTCCTCCGTAAAGTTGCCAGAGACACTGTGTACCTAAAATGCAAGGATTCCAAGATATCTTAACTCGAATAATTCGAGTAATGGACGAAACTTGCCGGCCTACTTTGGTTATTTTCCGATGTAAACTTTAAAAACTCCGATACACGTGCCTCATATTTTTAGCTCTACTTTCATAATCTACTCGGGTTTTCCCATCATTTTGGAAAAAAATTAATTTTTTTGCACAGTGTAACATAAAATATAACTTTTGCTCCAACAAAAGCCATTCTTGTTATACTTATGTCTTTGGACTTTGCTACATTTAAAAATGTCATAGAACACTAATTGAATTCTATGACATTTTTAAATGAAAGTTTTTTAAGGAAATAAATGTCAAATGAAACAAGTGAGCAAAGGCTATAGTCGGGACGGGGCCGACCATGTGTTACCCTACACCACTACCCCTGTGCATAAGCTTTTCACTGGTAAACATTTATTTTAGGGAATATAATACGAATACCATCAAATATAATATGCCTCTTTCTCTCGGGACCCACATAAGCAACCAAAATTTCTTGACCATTCGATCAAAATTGCGACCAGTAGAGTGATTGCAAAAAATGAAGGAATTGGATGCATTGCGGTATCTCCCTTGTTTGGCCACCTTCGCCAATCCACTTTACACCAATTTAAAGGTAATATTTTCTTCTTCTATTGACAGGCTTTGCCGTTGGAATACCCCTACTAGAAGCCGATATATTCACAAAGAATAAAACTTTGAATTTGTCTCCACATGAGTTTTTCCCCATTCCGACACCTAAATATTATCCACACTCAATAGGCTTCTTCCTCAATAGGCTTCCCCCAAAATCTCGTGACTATCCGATCAAAGTTCCAACCGGTAGCGTGATTACAAAAAATTAAAAAAAAAATGGATATATTACTGACTTTTGTGATATCTCGGTTGTTTACCCACTTACGCCAACATACTTTGCATCAATATAAAGGAGATACTTTCTTCAACCTTTCGTTTTTTTTTGGGGGATACTCCTACCAGAAGCGGAGATGTTCGCATAAGAAAAAACGTTGACTTTTCTCCACATAAGCTTTGGCTTATTCCGACTCCTGAATATTATCCGACCATCACCAAACTTAATAGGCTTCTTCCTCTGTGGGACTCGCATCAACTCCCAAAAAATTCGTGACGATCCGATTAAAAATCCGACCTGCAGCGTGATTACAAAAAAAAAAAAATGGAAAATGGGATGCATTACCGACTATTGCGATATCTCTGTTGTTTGACAACCTACGACAGCATACTGGACATCGTTGTAAAGGTGATATTTTCTACTTGCTTTTGGTATACCTCTTAAAGAAACAGAGCAATTGGCTTTGAAATAAAACGTTGACCTTTTCTTCAAATAAGTTTTTGCCCATTTCGACCCCTGAATATTATCCGACCATCATCAAAATCAATAGGCTTCTTCCTCTGTGGGACCCCAATTAACTCCCAAAATTTCGTGACGATCCGATCGAAATTGCGATTAAAAAAAATGAAAAACGGGATGTATTACCGACTATTGCTATATCCGTTATTTGGCCACCTACGCCAACCCGATTTGAATCATTGTAAAGATGGGATTTTCTACTTTCATACCCAGGCTTTGCTTTTGGAAAGTCCCCATCCAAATCTGTGATATTCGTCATTATAATTAAAATCGCTAAAATGAAAAGTTGGGTTGTATTAGCGACTTTTGCGATATCTTCGTTGTTTGACCACCTACGAAAACCTACTATACAGCGTTTTAAAGATGATATTTTCTACTGTCATTATCAGGTTTTGCTTTTGATATTCGCACAGTTACCTGTGAGTATGTCGTTGGAATTTTATTTACAAAATTCCATATGATTGAATCTTCAACTAAAACAAAACAAACAAAAAACAGCGAAGGCTCGCGCAGAATGGAATTTTGTAAATAAAATTCCAACGACATACTCACAGTTACTGTGTTGATGTTCTTTCAACTTAACAGAAATCGATGAATTCTTAGTTGAATCGTGCTGTCAGCTTGCAAATATTTTGTTCTGGTGTTTTTTGGGAAAGCCGAAAAGTGAGCTTCATTCTCATTAACATGAGAATACTCGATGCTTAAAGAGTTCAGGTTTTCACTAAAAAATCATCATTTCAAAAACTGAAAAGCCAATTGATAATTCCCTTCGCCGGGATGAAATCATGATATTGGTAGCGATCAGTAAATTTTGCAAGCTGTCAGTGCGTTTTGTAAACATTTTTCTCTGCAAAGAGGAAAGTGATGAAGTTAAGCCAATGGGGGAAACTCCTGATTCTGAATATTTACTTCACTTAAATGAAACATTGCTCTTTACTACGATAATTGATTCGAAAACCAGTTTTAAGAAAACTATTATAGGTCATTCAAATGTTTCTATTTCCAACAAATAAGGTCAATGTCACTACACTGTTCTTATCTTATTTCCAAATTTTGCTGCTGATAATATTTATCAACACGGTGTATTTTTTTGTATACGAACCGGTTTATCACAACACAAAAAGAAAATAGAAGTTAGTATTGAAGTATATTTGGACCGATTAGGATTAGAATTATTATCGATGGCAACGGGGTACGTGTTTTTTGGTACATCTTAAATACAAAAGATTAAACATATTGAATATTATTGCATTTAACATAAACAGTGACTAAATTCAAAACTCCAAGGATTCAATTTTTGTTAAATTAAATTTTGTGAACGAATTAAATAATAAATGGAGAAAAATATAAAGAAAGCATTTTTCATTACATATTTTCATAGAACAAGCGCCAGGTTGTCATAAAATGTATTTTTATAAAAAGAAACTGAACCCAAAATTTTGTGAATTATAAAGATTTCATTTGTCGTAAACCACACTTTTAAATAATATTTTTTAAACAATATTTAATTCCTTATTCATTTTAGTTTTCGCCTTAAGCAAATAGATAAATTATGTGGACTAAAACATTTGTAAAGTGCTTCTTATCGCCTACAAAAAATACAAGTTAAGGATTTTATATAGTCTGATAATAAATATAAAGTCGTTGTAGATTAGAATATAAAAAACTGTGTCTATATTTTGACCCACAGTGCGAAGCATATCGTATTTATAAATTTCGCAAAAAAGAGAAAAAAAATTTAAACATACATACACTCCACGTCAGTAGAATAGAACACTTAAATTTCTGTTAATGTTAGCTTATTTATCCCGAAGATAATGAATCTACGTTTTTAATCTTGTGGGGATTTAAAGTCTATGATGTTCCGTATCAAACACAGAAAAAAATAAGTTTCTAGTTCTTCGCGAAATGATTTCCTGATCCATTTTCCGATAGTACTATGAAAAATAGACATTTATTTTTGGTCATCAGGATAGAACAGTCATTTTATTTTCGCGAATTTTTGAGATTTTAACGCCGAACTTTCTTTCAGTCGATAAAGCAAGGCTTTCTAATCATTTTTCATCAAAGAAAACCTATAAATAATTCCGCGAACACCGAAATAACAGAGTTAAGGGGCTTAAATTGACAGATCTTTGAAACATCTCGGAATATCAATAGGAGTCGGGCAGTTATGTCATATTTCTTCACAATAAGATAGAATATGACACAGACAACCTCGACGGATACAATCGAGCGCTTCGGATGCTGATAAGATGGAACATTTTTAAAATAATTATGAAAAACGTCAAAATCTATATATATAAAAATGGTGTAAAAAATGTATAGTAATTCATAAAATGAGAATGGCTAGGCCGATTTCTGTAAAATTTTTTGTCAGTTATTCGTATTTTCGAGGAGAAGGTCTTTACGGAAGAAAATTTTGGAAAATCTCTCTGGAAAAGTCGGAAAATTGGAAAAATCGAAAATTGAGTTTTTGTATGAAATTTTATTCCTTAATAGCGAGACGAAGTTCGCCGGGTCCGCCAGTTTCTTATAAAAACCTTGATGTTTTGTTCAATAAAATGATTTTTCCGTGAACAAGTCTGCCGTTCAACGGTTTGGAAATATGCTCCAGATTTGGAGGAAGATAATCTGATACGAAAACAACCGTTTTTTAATACACTGAGAGAAATTTTAGTACTTTTTAAAACAACATACGAAACCTAAAACCTCAATTTCCATGACTGTTTTTTTCCGCGAAAATGGGGCTTTTACATTTGCGAGTTCAGTTAAAAAAACTACCAAATCGTAAAATCCGGTATGGAGAGCATAATCTGGTCCATTTATATTGGATCATAACACTGTTGAGAACAGTCGCGGCCACCGAAATAAAAACACATATACAATTCAATGTATAAGGAGTGTGTTCAATTTGAAAATGTGATACAATTTCCCTCAGTGTATTAAAATAGCGGTTGTTTTGATATAAGATTATTTTCCTCTAAATGTGGAGTATATTTCCAAACCTTTAAACGGCAGACTTGTTCACGGAAAACCATTTTATTGAACAAATCATCATGGGTTTTATAAGAAATTTTGACGTTTTTCATAATTATTTTGAAAATGTTCCATCTTATCAGCATCCGAAGCACTCGATTGTATCCGTCGAGGTTGTCTGTGTCATATTCTATCTTATTGTAAAGAAATACAACATAACTGCGCAACTCCTATTGATATTATGACATGTTTCAAATATCTGTCAATTTAAACCCCTTAACGCTGTTATTTCGGTGTTCGCGGAATTATTTGTAGGTTTTCTTTGATGAAAAATGATTAGAAAGCCTTGCTTTATCGACTGAAGGGAAACTCGGCGTTAATATCTTAAAAATTCGGGAAAATAAAATGACTGTTCTATCCTGATGACCAAAAATAAATGCCTATTTTTCATTGAATTAGAAACATAATTTTTTCTGTGTTTGGTACGGAATATCATAGACTTTAAATACCTAGAAGATTAAAAACGCGGATTTATTCGTTTTGGGACAAATAATCTAACATTACCAAAAAATTAGGTGTTCTATTCTACTGACGTGGAGTGTATATGCTCTGTTCCAGAACCTGCAAGACGCTACTATTTTTTACTAGGATAACGTATTTTCCTTTATGTTATCGAAAAAAATAGTAACAATTAGTAGATTCTTGCATTACTGGAACAGTACTATAGTCTATTCCAGAACTGCAAGAATCTACGTTTACTGTTTTTTCCGATAACATAAAGGAAAAAATGTTATCGTTGCAAAAAATAGTAGCTTCTTGCAGGTTCTGGAACAGAGCAATAAATGTAAAATTGACAAAGTAATGGCTTCATTACATTGCACATCAAACTTAACTGAAATTCGAAGATATTGTCACGTAAATAGGTTTAACTTAACTTATTTTAATTCCCGATACAATTCGTACCAATTAAATGAGGGGTCGTTCAGTTTACGATTCTAGAATGCTTTTACTTCAATTATTCACACTAGACTTTAGTTTACTTTACTTTACTTTGGGTTCTCTCTACGTAGCTGACGGTTTTAGTTCGCGGTATGAAATTGAACTCAGTAACTCACCTGCTACTCTTTCGTACTTATACTGTTCTAGCATCCTCAATTGGTTCTACAAATGCCAAGCGAAATGTAAACAACAAATGGGACAGAGGTGATAAATATTGCGGGGAAGATTTTTTATTGAATTACCTTATAAGATTTTTATGTAGAGATACGATACGAGGTTATAAAAAAATCATCTGTGCACCGTGTCAAATTTCAAATTTGTTGGCTTCAGTACCTTTGTTAAAAAGCTATTTTGTACTATTTATAAATTCAGAACAGAAATTTGGACGCTCAAATAAAAAAAATTGGAAACCTTCAAAATATTGAAAATACCATGGACTGCGAAAATTTCAAATGACGAAGTACTGAGAAGGATGAGTGTATGTAATTAATAAAAAATAAACAAGTAAAAAAGTATCAGTCGGCTTTGCCGACAGTGATATACCCTCAGCCTGTATATATTGAAACAATTGTTTCCCAAAAAAAGGTATGTATGTATGTAGGGGTTTTTAAAAATTTTGGGAATTTGAAGCGACAAAAATATTCATTAGGATTAGAGATCAAAAGTTTTGCGGAGGAGATACTTAAAGGAATGGATCTACATTGACCATTATGGAAGTGGATCTTCAGCTACTACATATGATGCCATAGGTGGTTTTTACACCCTTCGGGATGTTTGCTCAAGAAGTAATGACGTGCCCCTGAAAAAACGATTACAATCGTAATTGAGGCAGCGAATGCAAGTTGCTTCAACAAAAATCAAAGTGATTCGATAGCAGTGAACTTATCCGAAATTTTGTGTGGGAGGTACCGGATGGATTGGACAAATATAGTCCATATTTGAACCTGATCTATATCTGGTAGATATATTAGGATGTGTAAAGTATGGACCAATTCCGCCACTCCCTTTAAGAGTTATCGTATGAATTTTTGAACTGTTGTGTGGGAGGTACCTGAAGGAGTGGACCGATTTGGCTTATCTTCAAACTTAAACTAAGTTTGGACAAAATATTACTAAGGCCAAATTTTGGACCGAATAGGCAGATCCGTTCTAGAGTTATCGTGCGCACCAGCCAGACAGACAGACAGACGGACGGACAAAATGAATTGTACGATCACTTATATCCGAATAAGGGATGAGTACATAAAGCATAAGATAACTTCAGTGCCCATTTTAGTACTCAAAAGTACTGACTGACCAATTCATTTCTTCTCTACATTACAGCACTCCAGATAATCCCATTATTCAAACAAATACCGGTAAAGTAAAGGGACAGTTAACCGAAGCCCTCTATGGTCAGAAATACTATTATTTCGATGGAATTCCATATGGACAACCACCTGTAGGCGAATACCGATTTAAACCTCCGCGACCAGTTTTAAAATGGCCAGGTATTAAAGATTGCACAAAACCGCCTAATAAATGTTTTCAATGGAATCGACGCACAAAACAAGTAGAAGGATCGGAGGATTGTCTATTTCTTAATGTCAACGTTACAAAACTAGATGCTCGTCCTAAACTTCCAGTTATGGTATATCTTCATGGTGGTGGGTTTAATGCGGGTGATTCTACTCGCCGTGCTTGGGCACCGGATTATTTTATGATGAAGGATGTTGTTCTAATCACTGTGGGCTATCGTATGGGTGCAATGGGTATGTCTATAATTTGAATATTATTTTAATTTAAGGATATATTTGAATTTACTGATATTTTCAGGTTTTACAAAATTTTCTGACAAATCCTTGGGAGTGCCCGGCAACTGCGGCCTACTTGATGCAGTCTTGGCCCTACAATGGATATCTGATAATTGTCATTATTTTAGTGGGGATCCTGAAAACATCACCCTATTTGGCCACAGCTCTGGGAGTCATATGGTTCACATGCTTATGCGAGCACCCATTGCAAAGGGACTTTTCCATAAGGCCATCTTATTGGCTGGATTTCATATGGATCCATTTCCTCATCCCAAATGGCAATATCGTTTGGCCAAGAAATTGGGTTATGAGGGCAGGGAGGAAGATGAAAAGGCATTGTGTCAGTTTCTTACCAATGTGGATGCCTCGAAACTTTTAAATTTTGACGTCTTCACGGAGGAAGAGAAACAGTTGTTTGAAATAATTAGCTTTTATCCATGTTGGCCAACCATGGATGATACAATTATAAGCGAAAATCCGGCAATAGCACAGAGATCAGCATGGAGTAACAACATCCCCATAATGATGGGCTCAAATTCTACAGAAGCTCTGGCTCAGTATAAAAAATTCCACGATGATCCCAAAACATATGAAATGATTAAAAGAAATCCAAGACTTATGTTGCCCGATAATCTGAAAACGTTGAAGGATGACAAGTTGATACGAGAATTGGCAAGCAAAATTAAAGAACTTCATTTTGGAGACAAAAATATGTCAATAGAAAATTTTGACTTAGCTATAATGGTATTTATAGTGATCTTTTTATTGTTCTCGTTAAAACAACTAATCGATATATATATATATATATATATATATATATATATATATATATATATATATATATATATATATATATTTTCCTTGTAGAATGAATCATACAATATGATATACCACGATGAACATCGCCTGGTCCAATCACGTTTGAAATATGCTACTGCTCCCACTTATTTGTATCGCTTTGATTTTGATTCACCCTTTTTCAATTTCTATCGCCAGAGATTTTGTGGGCCCAATGTTAGAGGTGTGGGACATGTCGATGAGTTGGGTTATATTTTCCTCTTACCCGATGCATACAAATTGGACACCAATACACCAGAATATAAGTGTATTGTACAGATGATCGAGACTTTATATGCATTTGCTAAAAATTCAGATCCCAATAATCATCTTCTGCAACCGGCTCACTGGGAACCGTTACAACGCAATTCTGTTCCCTATTGTTTGAATATTGGCTATGAGCGGACAGAGTTTATTCCAAAGCCGGAATATGAGAAATGTTGTGCACGCGATGAAATTTACAATAATTTAACAGATATTGTATTGTATTAGTTTTGAATGTGAGATTCATATTTTGTATTAAAAAGTCCATTTATTTATTTAAATACAACTAAAAGCTAAATAGAATTCAAATTTAATTTTTATGGTTAAGGTTTTTTTGGATTACTTCCTCCATCAAACAAGTAAAACAGTACTGGAGTTGCCCATGAAAAGAATATATATCGCTGTAATCAGAACCACATGGACTGCCTTCGATGAACATGTCAAAATAATCCTCGAACAGCCCTTAAATATAAATTTAAATATATAAATATTAATATTTTTCCAAAAGAAAATATTCAGAAAAAATAACGGTTTTGGAGATACGGTGCGAAATGTATAAAAATTGTCTCATTTTTGCATATATGTATTTTGAAATTTGAGGCAGTAAATGTATTTTTTCGAGCTCATTATTTCTCCAAATATTTTATTCTTGTCCTTACCTACAAATTTGCTTCAGAGGTCAGAAGAATATTCGCATTGATTTCTGAGATATAGCCCCGAATTTCTTTAAAAACTCAATATTAACCATGTTTAGATGGGGCCATAAAATCCGAGCTGGATCTGACAAAACAAAACCCAAATAGGGTTTTATGTCGCTTGGGTCTGTACTTTCAAAAAATCCTAAGTTCGAATTGTTTGCACAAGATCACCTTAAAAATGTTGCACAGTGTATTTTACCATAAATGCCACATTAAGTATTAGTTTAAAGCTCAGATGATTTAGATTCATTATCCAGCTCTCTCCTTGGAATATGTCCAAATATGTAATTGCGTTACCAAAATTGCGACCGTAGCATGACTACAAAAAATGGGATGCATAACCTACTTTTGCGATATCGCCGTTGTTTGACCACCTACTCCAACCTACTTGCAACAATGTAAAGGAAATCTTGTCTTCTTCCATTGACGGGCTTTCCTTTTGGTATACGCCTACTAGAAGCGGAGATCTTTACATATGAATAAAACATTAAGTGCTCTCCACATAAGTTTTTTTGCCCTGAATATTATCCGAACATCACCCACATCAATAGGCTTATTTCTTTGTGAGACGCCCACTAACACCAATATGTCGTTACGATCTGATCAAAATCCCGACCTGTTGTGTGATTACACAAAAAATGGAAAAACGGAGGCATTACCATTGACCAACTACTTTACATCGTTAGAAAGGTGATATTTTCTACTTTCATTATAAGGTTATGTTTTTGGTACACCCCTTATAGAGGCTGAAACATTTACTTTGTAATAAAACGTTGACTTTTTCTCCAAGTATGTAGGTTTTTTGCCTATTCTGACCTCTAAATATAATCCGGCTATCACCAAAATCAGTAGCCTTCTCCGAGACCCCCATTAACCTTCGTGACGATCCGACCAAAATTGCCACCTGTAGCGTGATTTAAAAACACGAAAAATGGGATGCATTACCGACTTTTGCGATATCTCCGATATATAGCCACCACGCCAACCTACTTTGCATCATTGTAAAAATGGGACATTCTACCTTCATAGCCAGGATTTGCTTTTGGAAAGTCCCCACACAAAGCTGTAATATTAGTCACTATAATTAAAATAAACAAGTAAAAAAGTATCAGTCGGCTTTATAGAGATATACCCTCAGCCGATAGAGATATACCCTCAGCCTGCGTGGATTGAAATACATTTTTTTCCAAAAAAAAACTTATGTATGCATGTAAAGCTCAAAAAATTTCAGGGATATCGATAGATAGGGCTTCTTTATCACACTAGCCTGCGAAATACATAATATCGCTGTAAACAGGGCCACTAAGAAAACCTTCGGTAAAAATGCGCAAAGGATCCTCGAACCACACAAAAATGTTGAACATTTGTGTGGGTGATACCACAATGATTGGACAGATATGGCTAAAATTTGAACATAAACTAAGTTTCGACAATATTTAGAGATCCAAAGTTTCGACCAAATCAGTTGCTACGTCTATTAGATAAACGCGAATATTTTATGGTGGAAGTACCGGACCACCAGCACCACCTTCGAATTTCATCAAATATTTGAAGAAATATTACAATATCCAAAGTGTGGACGAACGCAGTATTCGGGTCGAGCCCTGCAGCCACTACATATGGTGCCATAGTGGTTTTTTACAACTTTCGGGCTGTTTTCTCAAGAAGTATGCACTTGCCTCTGAAAAAAACTTTTACTGCCGTAATTGAGGCAGCGAATGCAAGTTGCTTCAACAAAAACCAAACTGATTCGAGAGCAGGGACTCAATTCTTGTTCTATGAAAATTTGAAATGAAAAGTTTTATAAAGGAACTAAATTACAAATGAAAAATTGTATAAAGAAAAAAATATTTTTCATTTCAAATTTTCATAGAACAAGAATCCAGCCCCAGGTCTTAAAGTGAATTTATCCAAAATTTAGTGTGGGAGGTACCCGACGGACTGAACAACTATAGACCATATTCGAACCTGATCTATATCTGGTAAAGTATGGACCAAATCGTTCACTGCCATCAAGAGTTGTAGTGCGCACAATTTTTCCGAACATTTTTGAACTTTTTTTTCGGACGGACAGAGGGACGGACGCACATAGCCAGATCGACTCAGCTCGTCGAGATACTCATTTTAGTATATGAGGAAAAGTCAAAATTTTTTAATATTCCATTTAAAAAAAAAAATATTTTTTTGTTTTTGAATCTACATGAAAGATTTTTGGTACATGGATTGGGAAAAAATTCCCAATCTCAAATCTTGTCGAGATGTTAATTTTGGTTATTGCGCGCAAAAGTTATGGCGGTTTCAATTCTGATTATAGAAAAAATCTTACATTCATTATATTGAGAAACAGTGTTAATTTATGGCTTCCTACATACTACATATTTACTGAGGTCCCACAACGTCAGTGAAAAAGTTGTAAATTTTCGCGGAAATTAAGAAAGATTTAAAAAAAATTGCTGGCTTCCAACTTGTTTTAATACAATTTAAGCTGATTATGCCTCGGAAAAATATTATAAAATATGTACGTAATCTAAACATCTTGAACATTCAGATGTAACCAAATCTGTTTAGCGGTTTGTATATTATAGCAAAAACAAAAAATATATATTGAGAGAATTTATTTTTTTGAAAGAGAACATATTTTTTCAGATTTATGTTGTGAGTTAGTTGAAGAAAATGTAGAAAAATTAGGTCGGAGTTATTCTTCTATTTCAGTTAAATTTCACGCAAAAAACACATTTTTTATTCTGATCACTTCTCGAGTACACGCTAACATATAGCGGAAGATATTGGTAACGTTCAAATAAATTTTGGGTTCCTTTGAATGGGGTATAATCTTCGAATAAAACTGTATCGGGTAATGTTCATTTTGAAATGCGTATGAATCGCGAAATCCTCAAAATCACTTAATGCGCATGCGGTTTGTCAATACGGCGAATTCTTCTCTTTTAATTTGTACACATTTGCCAGGCTTTACTTTGGCGGCTGAGATGTAGGATAGCCTGCAGCGTAGTGTGCAAAAAACGGTATAACGCTTATAATTTGCACAAAGTTCATACACTTTTTATGTGCATCCGATTTCACTATCATCCATGAAAAAATACATCGATCTAAACCTATTTCGATAAAATCCATCAAGAACCGTGGATGTAGCATCACACACTATTTTTGGGATATATCCCATGCCACTAAATTTTTTAAACCGCTGTTTTCGCAAAAATGCGAGTGATGTGTCGCTATTAAATCCGCGATATTTTCAAAAACATTTTTCGGTTTTTACAGTTGCTGTTTTCGCCGTTCTAGTGGATGGATTTTCACGATCTACGATTTATATGATCCGGATCGTCAAAAAACTAAACTATCTTGGGGTCCCAGCACAATCAAAAGGATATTGTAAATACTGTACCCAAAAAATAGGGTTTTTTTTTGAAAAACTATAGCACTAAATTTTGGCCTTTGGCAGTGGATTAATGTAATGCTGTGTGGGCTACATAGTCAATATACATATCAAATTATGCGTAATTGCGAGTACTTTAATCCTATTTATGGTTGTTAGAAAAAGCTGAACGCGCGTCGCGGTTAAATAAAAATACAAAAAACACCTAAAATCTGGCTTCAAAATGTCAGCATACATAAAAGGTGGATGCAGTGGAAATTTTCAAAAGTGGTACATTAGAAGTGTAATCTTCGTTTTGTATTCTTCTACTTTTATTTTCGGCAGATATCCGTACTTTATACGGTTTGACCGGCAACCGAATAACACCGTAAAAAAATCGTTAGCTTCAACGCGTTTTTACCTATTTTTATTCATTTACGCGGTCATAGGCTTTACATAAATTAACTTTTTTAGCCACATTTTTGAGCTTCGATTAAAAACACCTAATTTGGTCTATCTATGGCCATATTTTGTGGTAGACTTGAATAGTTCGCGTAATATAATCGTGCACACCTTGGCTTCATCAATGTTAAATTTTTTTGACTTTCCCTCATATACAAGTATGGGTCTACGACCATTATTTCGATGCGTTACAAACAATTTTTACAGTGTTTTATTTAACTTGCTTTGGTGTCCGTTTAGTTCAAATCTGGTAACTCATTTTTAACACAGTTGCAGTTGACCAATCGAACTAAAACTTTGCACATTTTTCAGATTTGGATGACAATACATGAATATGAGACCAAAACCAATATGGGTCCATTTTTTCCTATAGCCCCCATATAGCGGTATCACCTGATTTCAGGTGTTTTGAGGATTTTGTCTTCATTTTTTTCGAATTGACTGTAATTTGGCATTTGAATTTCCCAATTGCACAGAAACTCCCCCACCAAAAATTGTGGACACGGGTCAGATTTTGGTGTAGCCACATATAACGGTACCACTCGGGCAATTTAAAGTTTTTATCTACATTTTGGGCCTAAATTGACTGTAATTTGGTTATGGACTTCTCAGTGGTCAAAAAATGTATTTAGTAAAAAGTTAAAAATAAAAAAAGTAAAAAAGTAAGTTTTAGTGTTTTATTTATAAATGCACTTAAAGCCAGGGTTTCAGAGTCGGAGTCTACGAGTCGGAGTCGAGCAATTTTGCTGGAGTCGGAGTCTGAGTCGAAAAAAATAACTCGACAATATGTTTTCCACATACTCGGTTTATTTTATTCTTATATGTATGAAAAATATGCGAACAATAATTGTTTTTTGCCCCTTTATTCATATTTTAAGAAACTGTGAAAACATGTAGGCAAAAACTATATTATACTCAATTAGAGAATGAGGCAGATGATGTTTACTATCATTTGAGCTCCACCATAATCAAAGTTTATTTTGCAATTTCAGCATGTCTGTTGAATTCGGTACGGAGTTTTAAGTTATATATTTTAAATTCGCCACAGAATTCTTATCGAACCGAAATGTTTTAATTTTTCATATTGTTCCTTATATAGGTCAAAGTTTTTATAGCCCCTTCATGTTGACAATATTAAAAGCTTAAAGATTTTCTCACGGGGAAGGGTGTCAGTGGAATATAACTTCGGTTTTATTGAGTGTTAATTTTAATGGTATAATTTCAAGATTGGGTGACGTAGGGGATGAATGATACCAAGCAACGGTCTTGACCGGCATTAACATGGCAAATCCCAGGATTTATCTTGGTCCCTCTTTCATCTCAAGTGGACACTGACCTCCCCGTGGTGTCACCTGGGGAGCAGCCTTTAACATCCGTTGAAGGTAGTGAGCTAACATGTGCCGCGCGTTCACCCATAAGAACGTTAAAAACTTGGGTTGGGCGTTGGGCTAGTAACTCACCCCGTCAAAACACCGCCTACTATGAAAAACAAAGAAAAAGAAGAAAAACAAACCCCTCTAAAGTTGACGAACCCCGCAAACGTTTTAAGGACCATGATCTGCGAATCTGCACCTGGAATGTCAGGACTCTCTACAGAGCAGGTGCAATTTGCGCACTGGCGGATTTACTTGACAAGTACAATGCTGATATTATCGCCTTACAGGAAGTGCGATGGAACCGGACAGACGTAAAAATAACAAACGATTACGCACTATATTATAGCTTCCATGAAACGAAACATGAGCTACATAGGTGTTGGATTTATGGTAAAAAGGAGGCTTAAAAATCTCGTCTCCAGCTTCACTCTTGTTGATGAAAGAATTGCCACAATCCGAATAAAAGCAAAGTTTTTTAACATCAGTCTCATCTGCGCCCATGCCCCGACCGAAGAGAAAAATGAACAGACCAAGGATATATTCTACGAGCGCCTAGAAAGAGCATATGACCGCTGCCCTGGCCATGACATTAAGATTGTTCTAGGAGATTTTAATGCTAAAATTGGGAGAGAAAATATCTTTGGTCCCACGATCGGAAATTTCAGCCTTCATGATGTAACATCCGACTCGGACCAACTCTTGATGTTCAGAACTACAATTTTGAGGTAGTAAATGACTTTATTTACCTCGGCACCGCCATAAATAAAACGAACAACATCAGTTTTGAAATCAAAAGAAGAATAATATTGGCCAACTGATGCTACATTGGTCTAAGTAAACAGTTTAAAAGTAAAACCACCTCTAGTCAAACAAAACTTACGCTCTACCAGACACTGATACTACCCGTACTTATGTATGGATCTGAAGCATGGGTACTTGCGAAAGCAGATGAGGCAGAACTTGGTGTGTTTGAGAGAAAAATTCTTCGAAAGATTTATGGACCAATATGCGTTGACGGTGAATACCGACGTCGTATGAACCACGAGTTATACCAGCCGACCGACATCGATATAGTAAAACGTATCAAACGACAACGATTGCGTTGGCTTGGCCATGTCAGCAGGATGGATACAGATGCCCCCGCCATAAAGGCATTTGAATACGAGCCACTCGACGGTATACGCCCCAAGGGAAGGCCAAAACTCCGATGGAAAGACCAATTTGAAGAAGATATCGCAGAACATGGCATCCAAAATTGGAGAAGTAAAGTAAAAGATTGGTGCGTTTGGAAATCTATTCTTAGTTCGGCTTATGGAACAAGACGTTCTGTTTAATACAAAAGCCATCTAAGTAAGTTCAGGATTTATATGCAAGCTCTGCGAAACCCTGGTTAAAACTAGAAAATAATTTGTCGCTTAGCCTCAATAAGTATATTCTTCCTTATGATGGAATATCTTATATAAAACACTTGCATTTAAATAAAAAATGGTGGCAAAATTAAACGGAGAGATTCCATCATGAAACGACAAATTATTTTCTAGTTTTAAGTGCATTTATAAATAAAACACTGAAACTTAATTTTTTTTAATTATTTTTTATTTTTATATTTTTTACTAGATAGCTAATAAAAAACAAAAAGTACAAAAAAGATTTTTCTATTAAAGAAGTTATAGTTATTTCTTTTCATATAGTTTTTACAGAATTATGCTTTTTCAAGGAGCGATATCTCTGGAAACGCTGCTCAATCACAAGATATACTGAAATGTTTTGCTGATGAACAGCATCAACACAGCACAAAATATAAGGAAATCAAAAATCACTTTTTAAAAAGTGTCCGATTTCACTCAGAAATCCTCATATATACTTTATGCGGTTGCAAATGATTGAGTTAAAACAGAAAACATATTTAATATTTGGAGGTTATATTAAGTTTGTTTTCTGTTTTTAACTACTGTGGACGGCGTAAATGGATTGCCAAACTAATATTCAAATTTTAAGAATTCCTTCCAAATTTCACTAAATTGATAGAAAATAACATGCTTCAATGCCTTTTATTAGTCCCTATGGATGTAATTTATATTGTCGGTAATTATTTAATTGCTTTATCATTTTATCGCAATATACACCTGCAGTAAATTCACATTTTCTCAATACAATTTACATGATTAATAACTATTTAACTGAGAACAAACAAATGGAAAGATAGTTAAGAAGTCTTATCACTCACTTTACTTCAGTCATGAGCATAAGGCGACTTTAAAGTTGGTGTCAATTTCTCTTTCTTTTTTGAACCGTCAACAAATCAACGTTTATGCAATTTTTTTATTAATAAAATGTATTAATTGAGATTATAAATGAGTTTAGAGTGCATTTATGTTTAAAATATGTTGAAATAAGTAAAGAAACATCAAGAAAAATGCAATTTTAGATTTCCCTCTCTCGCGATTTCGCTCACCACTGCTTTACGAATAAAACTCTCCGAGTAACCAAAAACACTTTTCCGTATTATCAATCGATATTTAAGAGAGTAATGCTTATCAACTTTCTTTTTCGTACCAACAAATTACATGTATTCTCTGTCACTTCGTACTTGACATATACTTTCTTGCACATCATTGTTTAAAACTAATAAAACGCTCTCTCAGCGGCGATAACGTCAAGTGAGAAGTAGATTTAATTCTTTTTTTTTCAAAAGATAACAAACTAAATTTTTTACAAAACCTTTCCGTGGGTATGGGAAAGAAGCGACTTTTTGTTTGTTAATCTCAGTCCGGTGTCAAACGTTGTAGTGTTCACATCGCCATGAATGAATCGTAAGTTTATTGTGGAAAAGTCATTGCTGCAACAACAACAATAACAATTACTTTATTAAGCTATATTATAAAGTTACCTGTGGGTCAATTAAAAGGCACTGCCAGAACGACCATTTACGATGACAACTATTACAGTTTTGAGGGTATTCCGTATGGTAAGCCTCCGGTGGGAGAGTTAAGATTCAAGGCACCACTGGCCGCTGAACCATGGACTGGAGTTAAAGATTGTACAGATTTTAATGTGAAACCCATACAGAAAAATCCTATGACCGGTGTTGTTGAGGGCTCTGAAGATTGTTTGTATTTGAATGTGTATAGCAAACGAGTAAGTATAATAATCAAAGGAAATTGCAGAGGTCGGATTTAAGTACATATGCAATAAATTAAATAAATTATTGTATTGTAGTTGGACTCCCCCAAACCTTTGCCGGTATTAGTTTGGATATATGGCGGCAGTTTTCTGTTTGGAGAAGCAACGCGTCACATGTATAGCCCTGATTATTTTATGAGTCAAGACGTTGTGGTGGTGACATTAAATTATCGGCTGTGCTCACTAGGTAAGCGAGTCGTGCTATCTACAGTTATCAAGAATTTTTGCGAGTAATTGTGTGTACTTCAGGTTTTCTTAGTGTTGAAGATTCCTCAGTCCAAGTGCCCGGCAATGCTGGTATAAAAGATCAGGTTTTGGCATTAAAATGGGTCAAACAATACATTCAGCATTTTAATGGAGACCCTGAGAACATAACTGTATTTGGCGACAGTGCCGGTGGAGCATCGACACATTTTCTAACAGCCACCGAACAAACGAAAGGATTATTCAGTAAAGCCATTTGTATGTCGGGCACAATGTTCAACAATTGGGCCATAACTCCACCCAAGGATTATGCTTATCGCTTGGCCAAGACTCACGGATACCAGGGAGAAAATAATGACAGCAAGGTTATAGAGTTTTTGCGTTCACTTGATCCTGCAAAATTGGTTTGCCATGATTTACTCAATGATGAGGATAAAAGAAATGGTGTTTCTTTTGCTTTTGGACCATGTATTGAACCATATGTCTCAGAGTCCTGTGTAGTACCAGAGCATCCTCGTAAAATGATGGCAACAGCTTGGAGCAACGGAATACCCGTAATGTTTGGTGGTACATCTGATGAAGGTTTACTTATGTATCCGAAGCTGAAAATGTTTCCTCAAATGTTAAAGGCTTACACACTCGATCCCGAGAGATTGTTGCCCTATGATGTAAGGGCGAATAATGATAGAGAGAAGAATTTACAATTAGTCAAAAAGTTGGCCGAAAATCATTTTGGTGATAAGCGGCCAGATGAATGTGATTTAAAGACAATTATATATGTGAGTATTGGAGTGGAATATCTTTTGAAAAAAATCACTAATTCTACTTGTTTTTAATTTGGAATTCATTGCTAAAACTTTATTAAAAAAACTTTTTTTATAAATTATTGAATTTTTCTGTTTTTGTCGTTTAGTATTCTGGCATTAAAATGTTCTGGCATGGCATTCATCGCTCCATATTATCGCGTCTAAAACACTCCACTGGCCCAACCTATTTATATCGCTTTGGATTTGATTCACCCACTTTTAACCATCATCGTAAGAGATTCTGCGGTGATGACATTAAAACTGGTGTTGCCCATGCAGATGATATTTCCTATCTTTGGCACGCATTTTATTCCTGGAAACTGGAAAGGGATACCAAAGAATATCAAACCATCCAAAAATTGGTAAAGATTTTTGTAGACTTTGCAAAATCAAACAAACTGGATGAATTTGAATTGCATGGTTTGCCTACTGAAAATGTATTAATAAAATGGAAACCAGTCCAAGCTACCGATCCGTATGAAGCATTGAATATAGACGATATTGTTGAATTTAAACTTATACCAGAAAAGAAAGATCTAATGGTTTGGGATACAATTTATCAACCAGATCAATTATGTTGAAGATTTAGAATGTGATGATTCCTTTTTGTAAATAAACCATTCTGTGTAAATAAAGTACGATTGTACCCGAAAATGCTAATGCTTAATTGTATACTAAAATTTAATACTTTCTTTCTTTCTTTCTTTCGGGAAAATGCAACTGCTCATATTTTTCTTAGGAAAACGCCTCACTGAGAAAAAAATTCCCTGAAGAATTTATAATATAATTGTTCTAAAAAACATTCCGGAAAGGACAAGGGAGACTTCTCTCATATTAATGTGCACCCCGCACAGAGTACGAACGGCATGTCTTAAGGGGTTATCCCTACTTGTCAATTTCAAAAATTCGAAATAATTGTATTGGCTTATTTTGAAGTACTGGTAGTATAGAGTGTCAAGTCGATCTTTGCATAATTTTAATGTACCACACGTGGCTACCTGTTGGGAATTCCCTGAAATGAATTCTATTAAATTCTAATCCATATGGTGAGGTAGAAGTCATAAAGAAGGAATGTATCGGACACGTCTGAAAGCGTATTGGGTCCCGCCTTCGAAGATTAGTAAAAAGTAACAAAAAGCTTGGAGGCAAAGAAATGTTGGTAGGAAAATTGATTGACAAGCTCACTGTCTACTATGGACTTGCAATTCGACGTCATTCGAATTCAATTGATGATATACATAAGGCAATATGGGCGACATTTGATCATTACAGTTCAAGCGATACAAATCCACGTCACGAGAGATCTCCAACCGGTGAAGACTCGTGGTGTTAATATCAACGGGCTCGGGCAAGAAAAGAGGCATTCATACACGATTACAGACCACTTCCATCAAACGTTTTGGATGCTATTAGACCTACATAGAACGATCTACGTAAAGAGTCTTTACTCGAAAGAGGCGTCGGCGACTTCAATCAAAATAGCAACGAAAGCTTCAATCAACTTATTTGGAAACTTTGCCCAAAACCATTTCAAGTGGAGCACTCGTTGTAAATTTAGCAGCTTACATTACGATTGGTCTTTTTAACGAAAGTACAAAATCATTGTTATTTTATTTGTGCTCGATCGGAGTGAGCTGTGGACAAAACGCACACGAATATGGTTAAAAATTTACCAAGCACGAATTGCACTGGCAGCGAGACCTGCGGAAGAATGTTGCGAAGTCAACACCAAATTTCCATTTTACAAGCTGCATCGTCGGCGAAAGATGTCCTATATGGACCGGGAATTTTACCAAGAATACGATTTTTATTCATGTAAACCGAAAAAAAGTAAAACGCGTTTTTCTCGAAATGCCGTTTATGAAGCCGGTGTCAACGATAGCTCGCAAACGGATAGATCTTCGTATATTTTGGTGAGCTTATTAAATATTATGTCTTTAAGCGAGACAGATTTTTTTAATTCTTTTTTTTTGCAGAATTTTTGGGCAAAAATTGGTCCATATTTTCGTTAAAATCGAAATTTTGACTTTTATAGGTCCTATTTTTGTTAAAATATATTTTTGAAAATTCTGTCTCGCTCAAAGACAAGATTAGGTTTTTAAAACGCGCACAAATATATATGAAGATCGTCCTATTCGTTTTTGAGCAAGCGTTGGCACCGCAATTCTTAGGAAAATGTAAAAAAAATTGTATTTAAATGCCATCCCTATAGAAGAAAAAAGCCGCATGCGAAAATATTTTTGAAAAAAAAACGCGCAATTTTTTCAAAAATATTTTCATTATTTAAGAAAATAAAAAGTTTTTGTAAAAATATGCAAATACTTTCTGAAAAACAAACAAGTAAAAAAGAATCTGTTGGCTTTGCCGACAGCGATATACGCTCAACCTGTGTAAATTGAAACACCTTTTTCCCAAAAAACTTATGTATTTATGGTGTTTCAAAATTTTGGGCGTATAAACCCACAAAATTTTTGATTGGGGTTAAAGTTCAAAAGTTTTGCGAAGGAGATACTTAAATGAATCGACCGACACAGACCATGGGTTTGCTATAGGGGGTTTTACCCCCTTTGGGCTGTTTTCTCAAGAAGTATAGACTTGTCCCTGAAAAAAACTTTTACCATCATATTTGAGGCAGCAAATGTAAGTTGCCTCAAAAAAATCAAAGCGATTCGATAGTAGATCTTTAAGTGAATTTATCCGAAATTTTGTGTGGGAGGTACCGGATGGTGTGGACAAATAAAGTCCATATTCGAACTTGATCTATGTTTGGTAGATATATGAGGATATGTAAAGTATGGACCAAATCGGCCACTCCCTTCAAGAGTTATCGTGCGTACAATTTTTCCGAACGTTTTTAAACTTTTGTGGGAGAGGTACCTGAAGGAGTGGAACGATATGGCTTATCTTCGAACTTAAAATAAATTTGGACACAATATTACGAAGGCCAAATTTTGAACCGAATCGGCAGATCCGTTCGAGAGTTATCTTGCGTTCCAACCACTACACACGGTGTCATAAGGGTTTTTTGTAACTTTCAGGCTATTTTCTCAGGAAGTATGGACTTTCCCCTGATGAAACTTGTATCGTCATATGGGGGGCAGTGAATACAAGTTGCTACAACAAAAAACGACGCGATTCGAGAGCAGGACCTAAAGTGAACTTTTCCAAAATATTGTGTGGGAGGTACCCGAAGAGTTGACCGCTTGAGTGCATATTGGAACCTCATCTAAGTCTAGTAGAAATTTCACAATGTGCAAATTATGGAACAAATCGGTTACTCCCTTCAATAGTTATCGTGCGCACAAATTTTCCGAAGATTTTCATACTTTTGTTGGGGAGGTACCGGAAGGAGAGGACCGATATAAACCATCTTCAAACATACACAAAGTTTGGACCAAATATTACGAATCGGTTGATCAGTTCGAGAGTTATCGTGCGCTCCAGCCAGACAGACGGACGGACATTGCTAAATCGACTCCAAATTGTCTGAAATGGATTACGTCAAAACATAATTGGGGTCTAAAGCCATTTTGTCCGGATGGAAGTGTATATACCCTCGTTAGCATTAATGCTGAGGTATAAAAAAATAATAATATGTATACGAAATGTCTTCGTCGAATACCAAAGTATGGTAAAACTTCTCCGAACTGATACGCCATAATGTCATATATTAGACAAGAAATAATTTTGAAATTAAACAAGTATAAAAGCGTTATGTTTTTCCGGTCCGAACTTTCTACACCCTCCACCATGAAACACATATAATTTAATTTTCCTCCTGTCCACAACTTTAAATCGAGATATTTTGTGACCACCAAAACCCACATGCTTATATAAGGTCAGAAAACGTATCAAAAATTTTCTGCAATAGGGGCCACCTTTATATGGGGGCTATATCGACTTTGAACGTAAAATGTGAAAATATCAGTGTTGCGCATATCAAAAGAAACAAATCGACCATTACGCATTAATTCAGGTTTTGAATCCATTACAATTTTTTAAAATGTAATATTTTGTGTCCTGTTGTTCTTTGTTATGTACAGAGAGCTTTCGACAAGTTGTTTCTGTACTTTGTAGTTGGATGGGATAACAACAACAGTATTGACTGTTCCTTGAGAATGGGGAGTGCAAAATAAAAGCAACAACGGAATATTATTAACAATTGTAGTCTTATCGGTTTTAATTAGCTGTACTTTTGACTTAAATTAGTTGTTTTGGGGCACGTTAGTGTCATTTTTGCACAAATTTGCATTTGTTATCCTAAGAGGCTTGCCATCTCCTACCACTTTTGCCATGGTCTGGGGAAAATATAATACCCTCAAATCAAAAATTTTCCTCTATATAAAATCTTAAATTGTAAAATATTCATTCGGAAAATTGTTTGCGGAATAATAAAATAGTTAAACAACCGAATATTGGTAAACACAACACATCCCGGTGTAAACCCTTGATTAGTTCGCCCTAGATTAGTTTGCGGAAGAAGTTTTGAAAATAATTTAAAAACAAAACACCGGTCAAGTAGCCATTGTTTCAACCAACAGTGGGTAAAATGAAGTCATAAAGCTAAATAATTCAGGTTTTTTTTATTGTTATCAAATCTTATTTGTAATATAAATTACTAAGAATAAAACAAAAAATGCATATTGGGTCGTTTAAACCGTATTAAACATTAAATTATCTGTCAGTGTTTCATTAATTGTTTTCCTTTGGGTATGACAATGGTTTCTTGGCCAGTGTATAACATTTTCTGCGAACGAATCTAGAGCATATATTGGAAATAAGAGCCCCAACTAGCCCTTGGAAGTTCCTATTCGCATTATTTTTAAAGTTTCGCCAACGTTTTTAGCCACAATGTGCCGATGTCCTCAAGGTTTTAAACAAGTATGTATTGTGTTTACCAATATTCGGTTATTTAACTTTTTTATTATTCGGCAAACATAAGAACGGCGCCACCGTGGTGCAATGGTATGCAAATCCGCCTTGGTCCATATATCATTAAGCTAATATGAAACGGGGTGCACTCATTGATATGAGAGGAGTCACCCTTGTCCCGCCTGGGATGTTTGTGGAACAATTAAACATAAGAACTGTTGATACTAAACCACTTTCCGAATGAATATTTAACAATTTAAATTTTGCATATAAGGGTAAATATTTGATATGAGGATACTACAATATTTCCCCCAGACCCTGGAAAATTGGTAGGAGATGGCAACTCTATTAGGATAACGAATTCAATTTATTCCCAAATTGACCCTAACATGTCCCAAAACAACAAATTTAAGTCAAAAGTGCAGCTAATTAAAACCGATAAGACTACAATTGTTAATAATATTCATTTGTTGCTTTTGTTTTCACCCCCATGCTCCAACCATCCCATCCAACTATCAACAACTTGTCGAAAAACAACTGGACACAAAAAAATACTTGTAAAAATTTGTAACGGAACCAAACATTTAATTAATCCGTAAAGATATTTTGTAAACTGTGGAAAACTCAATTGTCAAACTACAGGCTGTTCGGTTAAAAAAAAAACGTCGCAAAAACACGCTTTACCGAAACGTGGACCTATGTTAACCATTTTTGGTTGTGATATTTTGTGAACCTTAAACGTCAAAATAAAGGTAATTCGGTCAAAAATGTTGCTAAGACCCTCAAATACCGAAAATCGGGAGGTACAATTATATGGGGGCTATACCAAAACATGGACCCATGTTGAACATTTTTAGTGAAGATGTTTTGTTACTTCTGGGCACCTCAAACAAACAATTTTGATAAAACCCTCAACACACCGAAAGTAGGGAGGTACCGTTACATGGGGTCTTTACTGAAACATGGATCTATGTTGACAATTTTTGGTGGAAACATTTTGTGACCTTTGGAAACGTCAAGCGTCAAATTGCAGGTAGTTCGGTCAAAAAATGTTGCTAAACCCCTCAAAATACCGAAAATCGAGAGGTGCCGTTAAATGAAGGCTACAGGGAGTGGACATTAACGAGACATGTTGACAATTTTTGTGGAGTTATTTTGTGATCTCTGGGAGCTTCAAACGTCAAATTACAGGTAGTTCGGTAGAAAAAATGTAGCTAAAATCCTTAAAATACCGAAAATCGGGGGGTATCGTTAAATGGCGGCTATACCGAAACGTGAAACTACATATGAAATCACGAGGGTTGATGAAAGAGAGACTTGTTTCTGTTGACGTCATCTGGTAAGCCATCGGCTCCTGCGGCCTTATTATTTGTCATCCGATTTATTGCTGTGCTTATTTCATCTTGGCTGGGCGGTATACACTTAAAACCATCTTCAGGGAGTGGATCTATGGTATTTTCATCGGCAATACATATATCCAATAACGCGGTTACCATCAGTTTGGAAAACAAATATTTTTTTATAACCTGGGCGCTCTAGCGGTACCTGTACCCGTTGATTTGTTGGTCTTTGTAGGAGGATGTACCAAAACCATCATTTTGATGTTTCACACTTTGGTAGAGTGTTCGGATTTCACTCTGGCTGCTGTACATCTCAATTTTTTCACACTTCCGCTTTTCGATTTCGTTCTTTTTCCTGTGTTTTTCATCCCTCTTTGACAGTAGTTAGCCTCATTAGCCGTATTTTTCTCTTCTGTAGCAGCACGATACTCATGGTTATGGGTTTCTTGGTGGAGGCCTTTGATATCCATATATGGATTTGGCGTTTTTTGCACCGAATTATCGGAACTAGGGCAAGTTGAGTGGAGGATGTTGTGGCTATCACTTGTGATTTTGAATTTCTGATGTTTTGCCTTTTCATACTTTTTTCAACTTTTATTCGGAAATCTACTTTTGCTGCAATAAGGTAGTGATCAGGGAGGGTGTGTTTTTCTTCTTTTTTTATAGTATGATTTTATATGAATGATTACTCACCAGATGCCCCAAGTTTTTATCGGTATTTTGGGTGAACGATCTGCACATGTTAGCTTAATACCTTCAACAGGTGTTATTGACACTTTTCTTTACGAAAAGTACTGGTGATGTCTATGAATTACCTTTGCTAAACACATTTAATAACGTCGCAAACACAGTACAATTGAGCTTTTAATTGTCCAAAATAAATTGAGACCCCTTAAAGTAAAAAACAACGTGCATGTCAACAAAATATTATCTGTTGTTTTTTTTTATATAAATTTCGTCGTATTCAAACAAAGATTTTCAGAGTGTTAAGAAGTTGCCAAAACAAATGACAGACTTGTGAGTCTCTTAATAAAATAAGTCGCTTAAAATCTTGGCTAATAATATGATTGGAAGTCAACTATATCATGAGCTTACATTGCCTGTTGGACGTATACGTGGAGTCGCCAGGACATCAATTTACAATGATACTTATTACAGTTTCGAGGGCATACCATATGGGCAACCACCCTTGGGAAATTTGCGTTTTAGAGCCCCTCTACCCGCACAGCCATGGACAGGTGTCAGAGATTGTACAGATTTTAATATTAAACCAATACAAAAGAATAAACAAACCGGTAATGTTGAAGGTTCCGAGGATTGTCTTTACCTGAATGTCTACACAAAGAAGGTGAGTAATGACAAAAACAATATTTGGTGTAGTCGGCTTTGTAATATCCGATAGATAATGATATAATCTTCAAAAAGATAGAAATATAAGAAGACTTCTCGTTCATTATTATTTATGTTATCATTATTTATATTATTTCCAAAACGGTTATTTCAGCTATATTCGTTGATCCTCCTACCTGTAATGATTTACATATTCGGTGGCGGATTTAACAGTGGTGCAGCTACCAGATCCCTGTATAGTCCGGATTATTTTATGAGAAAAGATGTTGTTGTTGTCACACTTAACTATCGTCTTGACTCTTTGGGTAAATTATAAAATTTGTATTTCAGTTTGTTTGAATCGTGGTGAGTTTTTTATGGAATATTTAAAATGCGTCTACCCTCTGCAATTTGAATTAAACAATTGTACGAATAGCAATCCACTTCCAGGCAAAACGAATCAAATATTTTTCCAAAAACAGAATTTTGTGGTCTGTTTCAGAACTGCAAGAATCGACAAATTTTTACTATATTCCGTTTTAGATATCACAAAGTTCAAATTGTTATAGTGATAAAAATGAGTAGCTGCAGGCTCTGGAACAGACATTTGGTAGTAGTTCGAACGAATCGTCTTAGTGAAATCGGCCATAAATGTTTCCTCTTTGTTTAGGCTTCCTTAGCGTTAAAGATCCGAATGTAAAAGTTCCTGGTAATGCTGGACTCAAGGATCAAATATTAGCACTGAAATGGATCAAGAAATACATACGCTACTTCAATGGAGATCCCGAAAATATTACCCTGTTCGGCAATAGTGCTGGTGGAGCTTCAGTACACTATCTTACGGCTACAAATCAAACACGAGGTTTATTTCATAAAGCCATTTGTATGTCCGGTACAATGTTGAACTCCCGCGCCAGTACGCCACCCCAAGATTATGCCTTACGTTTGGCCCAACAACATGGTTATACGGGAGATGATAATGATGCAGAAGTTGTAAAATATTTACAATCTTTAGATGTCGAAAAATTGGTAGAACACAATTTGCTAACTCCAGAAGATCAGCGAAATGGTATAAGATTAACATTTGCACCTGTTGTGGAGCCATATGTGGGTGAGGATACAGTGGTACCAATGGAACAGAGCCTACAATTGAAATCAGCTTGGGGCAATAATATCCCAATACTGTTCAGCGGTGTTGTGGATGAGGGACTGCTTTTGTATTCTCAGCTGAAGAACTTTACGGAAATTGTTGAATCTTTCCGCGAAGATCCACCAACAATATTGCCTTACTTGGTCAAACAATACAGTGATGAAAACACCAGTTTGGTATTAGCGGAAAAGCTTTTTAATTATTACTTTGCGGATCAAAATGTTAGCCTCAGCAATGTCATTCAGGTAAGTGCAACTCAGACAGCCAAACTATGATGATGCAGTGCAAAATTTATAAATTTCATTATTATTTTTTATTTTTTTTTTTTCAGTATTATACCATGCGGGATTTCTGGCATGGTCTGCACCGTTCACTACTATCACGCCTTGCCTATGCCGAGGCCCAAACCTATCTCTATCGATTTGCTTTCGATTCTCCGACATTCAATCATTATCGACGAAAACAAACCAATGGAGAAATATTAACTGGAGTCGCACATTCCGATGATTTATCTTATTTATGGTATGGTGACCATTCATGGCAATTGGATCGGTGTTCCCCAGAATACCAGACAATTAAAAGGATGGTGGATATATTTACAAATTTTGCAGCTAGTCGTGATTATAATTATCAGTTAGTTTTCGAAGACGATTTGTTTCCTTTTATTTGGTGGCCTTTCAAAAGCATTGATCCATATCTGGCTTTAAATATTGGGAAAAAGTTAGATATTATTGAAATACCAGAAAATAAAGATCTTCAAGTATGGGATTCAATGTATTCCCATATTAGAGATAAATTGTATTGAATTGAGTAAAAATGTTTTCTGAGTTAAAACAAAATACCAAAAAAAAAAAAAAAAAGATTTCAAATTGTGGTAGATAATTCAAATTGGTTAGAAAAATTACATATATAAAAATACATAATTATTGGTTAAGTATTTGGATAAATTTAGTCAAATGTTACGAATATATTATTTCATTCATTATGTTAAAATATAACCTTACTACTCTAAGCTATTGACACCATAGGTGTGAAGAATCACTTAATTTCAAATAATATTCAAATTATTGTTATCTTTAAAAAATGCAGGCAAGAGTTATTTGAAAATTATTTATATTTGCGATAACAAAAGTTAATTGTCATTGTACTAAAACACAAATAGATTTATTTGTTAAAGATTAGAAATGTTGTGTTTAAGAGAAACACGCACTCTTACAAAAGAATTCGTAGCATATTCTCTTATTTGGAAAACATATGTTTTTCGTTTTGTTTTGAATAACGCATTCTCCTTCTCTATCGAGGAGACTTATACTGGAAAGATGTTTCAATACACATTTCCCTTCACATAACAATGTGTTGGTATAAATTAACCCAAAGCTGAATTTTGACTTTACAACTAATATACAAAAAACCTCATCGATCCTAAGCAAAAAAGTTACTGTGGTCAATGTTCAAATTTAAATATTTTTTTAAGTGTTTTTTTATTACACATAAATCACATTATACATGATATACACATACGTCACATAATCCCAAGAGGAACCTATCAACTGGTGTCCTACCGTTACGAATGTACCAATGACACAATTTCAGGTAGAAAATATACATGTAAGCGGGCGGTACTGTTATATGGGGCTATACCAAAATATGTTGTTCGGAAAGTTTTTAACCACTGGGATCCAAACTTAAAAACTTGAATTCGGAAGTAATATTGGGCTATGCGAAAAACGTGGATCTATGTCAGCAATTTTGAACTCTAAATGCCAAATTGCATCTAAATACTTTAAATCGGACGGTACCATTTTATGGAAACTATACCAAGAGATAGACCTATGTCCATAATTTTTGGTAGATAAGCGTTTTGAACTCTAGGTACTCCAGATAAAAAATTATAGCTAATTCGGTATGAAAATGTAACTAAAACTATAGGTAAGTTTTTGAACACTAGGAACCCTTAATGTAAAATGATAGGTAATTCGGTCTGAAAAGGTAGCTAAAATGTTATAATACCTGAAATCTGCCGGTATAGACCTAAGTCCACAATTATAGACCCATGCCCACAATGTGGCCACTAGGTACCCTAAATAACAAATTATGTATTTTGACGTATAATTTGGCACTCAGGGTTTCTAGTATTCAAAAACATCTCCATCAAAAAATATGGACATATGTCCACGTTTATGGAAGCTAGAACAAAACGTGGAACGATATAATTCATTTTTCCAAAATAAATAACCAAAAAGTTAAAACACAAAAAATTATAACTCCCCTATTTTTCAACGGATTTTGTTGGTTTTTCCATTTTCGAAAGTTAGCTTAATTTTCTTTTTGATAAAAAAATAATAATACAGTTTGGTATCTCGTAAGCAGCCTAGAGCATTTTCCTGTTCTCTTAATGTGTTTTTTAACACTTCAATGGCTTTTTCCAAAGATATTAATTGCTCCTTTAAAAGAACAAGTAAAAAAGTATCAGTCGGCTTTGCCGACAGAGATATACCCTCAGCCTTTAGAAACAATTTTTTCCCAAAAAAATGTATTTAGGGGGTTTTAAAAATTGTGGGCGTTTGAACCGACACAAATGTTGATTATGATTAAAGATCAAAAGTTTTCCGGAGGAGATACTAAAAGGAATGGATCGACATTGACCATTATGGAAGTGGATCTCCAGCCACTACATATGGTGCCTATGGGGTTTTTACACCCTTCGGGCTGTTTGTTCAAGAAGTATGGACTTGCCCCTGAAAAAATCTTTTACCATCGTAACTGAGGCTGCGAATACAAGTTGCTTCAACAAAAATTAAAGTGATGTGATATCAGGCCTTAAAGTGAACTTATCCGAAATTTTGTGTGGGAGGTACCGGATGGAGAGGACAAGTATAGTTCATATCTGGTAGATATATTAGGATGTGTATAGTATGGACCAATTCGGCCACTCCTTCAATAGTTACCGTGCGAACAAATTTTCCTAACATTTTTGAACCTTTGTGGGGGATGTACCTGAAGGAGTGGACCCATATGGCTTATCTTCCAACTTAAACTATGTTTGGACAAAATATTACGAAGGCCAAATGTTGGACCGAATCGGCAGATCCGTTCTAGAGTTATCTTGCGCTCCAACCACCTCACGCGGTGTCATAGGGGTTTTTTTGCAACTTTCATGCTATTTTCTCAGGAACTTTCATGTTATTTTCTCGTATGGGGGGCAGTAAATACAAGTTGCTAAAACAAAAATCAAAGCGATTCGACAGATGGCCCTAAACTGAACTTTTCCGAAATTTTGTGTGGGAGGTACCTGAAGGAGTGGACCGATTGAGTTCATATTGAAACCTTATCTAAGTTTGGTACACATTTCAGGATGTGCAAAGTATGGACCAAATCGGTTGCTCCCTTCAAGAGTTATCGTGCGCACAAATTTTCCGAACGTTTTCGAACTTTTGTGTGGGAGGTACCGGAAGGAGTGGACCGATATAGCCCATCTTCGAACTCAAACTAAGTTTGGACAAAATATTATGAAAGCCAAAATTTGAACCGAATCGGTTCATCCGTTCGAGAGTTATCGTGCGCTCCAGCCAGCCAGACAGATAGACAGACGGACGGACATTGCTCTATCGACTCCAAATTGTCTGAAACACATTTCGTCCAAACATACTTGGGGTCTAAAATCATTATGTCGATAAGGCACATTTTGCCCGTATGAAAGTGTGAATATCCTCGATAGCATAAATGCTGAGGGTATAAAAATAGAATAATAGATAATGTAGAGAAATTTTACATGGCTGATGGGTGACGTAGGGGATGGAAGATACCAAGCAACGGTCCTGACCGGTTTTAACATGGCAAAGCCCAGGATTTATCTTGGTCCCTCTTTCATCTCAAGTGGACACTGACCTCCCCGTGGTGTCACCTGGGGAACTGCCTTTAACACCCGTTAAAGGTAGTGAGCTAACATGTGCCGCGCGTTCACCCATAAGAACGTTAAAAACTTGGGTTTGGGCGTCGGGTTAGTAACCCTCCCCTAGAAAAAACAGCCTACTATGAAAAAACGAAAGAAAAGAAAAACAAACCCCTCTAAAGTTGACGAACCCCGCAAACGTTTTAAGGACCATGATCTGCGAATCTGCACCTGGAATGTTCGCACTCTTTATAGAGAAGGTGCAGTCTTCGCATTGGCAGACGTACTTGAAAAGTACAAGACCGATATTACTGCCATACAGGAAATACGATGGATTGGGAAAGACGTCACAACAACACCTAAAGGTGACGCACTGTATTATAGCTGCCATGACGTAAAGCATGAGTTTGGTTGTGGATTCGTAGTTAGTCGGAGACTAAAACATCTGGTATCCAGCTTCACCCCAGTGAATGAAAGACTTGCTGTAATTCGAATAAAAGCTAAATTCTTCAACATCAGCTTTATTTGCGCTCATGCTCCCACTGAAGAAAAGGACGAACAGACCAAAGATATATTTTACGAGCGCTTAGAAGAAACATATGACCGTTGCCCTGCCCATGACATTAAAATCATTCTAGGCGATTTTAATGCCAAAATTGGAAAGGAGAATATCTTTGGCCCAACAGTCGGGAAATTCAGTCTCCACAGTGAAACATCTGACAATGGTATGAGGCTGATAGACTTTGCAGCTGCAAAAAACATGGTAGTTAGCAGTACCAGATTTAATCATCTCGATATTCATAAGGGCACCTGGCTGTCTCCAGATCAGAAAACAAGAAACCAAATTGATCATGTTGTGATAGATGGAAGACATTCATCGAGCGTGTTGAATGTACGATCGTTCCGAGGCGCAAACATTGATTCGGACCACTACCTTGTTGCAGCAAAGGTACGCACCCGCTTAAACGTAGCAAACAAAGTACGAACAGACACAACACGGAAGTTAGACATCGGTAAGCTGCAATCACAACAGATAGCCACAGCATATTCCACTCAACTAGCCCAATTGCTTAATCAAAGCACTCCTCATCCCGATAACATATCAACGCAATGGCAAAGCATTGCCCACTCCATGCAAACAGCCGCAAAATCCATACTTGGATACCAAAGACCTCCACCAAGGAATCCATGGTATGATGAGGAGTGTCGTGCTGCCACCGAAGAGAAAAATGCGGCATATAAGGCTACTTTACAATCCGTAGCAACGCGTAGCGCACGAGAGAGATACAGGGAGAAAAGGAGAGAGGAGAAACGTCTTTTCCGCAGGAAAAAGAGAGAGATGGAAAAGCGGGAGTGTGAAACAATCGAGATGTACAGGAGCCAGAATGAAGTCCGAAAATTCTACCAAAGAGTCAAGCATCAAACTGATGGCTTTGGTACAGGCACATCCTCCTGTAGAGACCAGCAAGGTAATTTGTTAACTGATACAGATAGTGTACTCAGGATATGGAAAGAACATTTTTCAAATCTGTTGGTATCCAATAGCAGCGAAGACGACGAAGATACCACAGTCCCAATCCCAAAAGATGGTATTGAATGTATACAGCCCAGCCAAGATGAGGTAAAGACAGCAATAAATCGGCTGACAAAGACAGCAAGCCATGTCTGAATTTGGTATTCCTGCAAAGCTCATCCGGCTTTGTAAAATGACTTTAACTGACACGAGGTCCTCAGTTAAAATAGGAAAGAACCTCTCCGAAGAGTTTGGTACCAAAAGAGGTTTCAGACAAGGAGACAGCCTTTCGTGTGACCTCTTCAACATCCTGCTAGAAAAGGTTATACGAGAGGCAAACGTCAAAAGAAGTGGCACAGTCTACACCAATAGTCACATGTTACTTGCTTATGCTGATGATATAGACATCATGGGCCGATCAGTAAAAGAAGTAACTGATACCTTTATAAAGGTCGAAGGAGAATCTGCTAAAGTGGGTCTGGCGGTAAATGGTGAGAAGACCAAGTTGATGGTGTCGACGCGCAATGCGTCCATTGTGCTCGGACCGACTGTAGAAGTTGGTTCCTATAATATTGAGTTAGTTAAAGACTTCGTCTACCTCGGCACCTCCGTAAACACAACAAACGACATCAGTTGTGAAATAAAAAGAAGAATTGTATTGGCCAACAGATGCTACTTTGGTTTAAGTAAGCAGTTTAAAAACAAAGCCACATCTCGTCAAACAAAAATAACGCTCTACAAAACACTGATACTACCCGTGCTGATGTATGGCTCCGAAGCCTGGGTACTTGCGCAAGCAGACATGGCAGCGCTTGTTGTGTTTGAGAGAAAAATTCTTCGAAAGATCTACGGACCAATCTGCGTTTACGGTGAATATCGACGTCGCATGAACCACGAGCTGTATCTGCTATACAACGACATCAATATTGTTAAACGTATCGAGATGCAGCGATTGCGTTGGCTAGGCCATATCATAAGAATGAGCGATGATGAACCCGCTAAAAAGGTGTATGAATACATGCCACATGGCGGTGCACGCAGAATTGGCAGGCCAAGGAATAGATGGCGCAAACAAGTGGATGATGAGATGAAAAGGCGCGGTATTCCAGAGTGCAAAGCAACAAATAGAGAGGAATGGAGATCTCTTCTTAGTTCGGCCTATAGAACAAATGTTCTGTAATGGGCCAGCTAAGTAAGTAAGTAAGATTCTCAGGAAATGTCGCCAACATTAATGAGGTGTATTTTGCTCCGCTGAAATTTTGCCTAAGAATCGACCCGCAGACCTCTGAGTGCAAGGCGGTTATGCAATGAAAGTCCAAGAAACTCTTATTTTCTCTACATTTACCCTTATAAAAAACGAAATGACCCAAAGAAACCAAAGGTATTTTAGTTTTCCATGGACACCAACAAGACATCATTTTTACATCACCACCCTTGACCCAAATATTTCTGCTTCTATCTATGCTATATTAAAGATGTGTTATCTGCTAATCAAAAAGACCAGGTGGACTTTAAATCAGTTCCAAGAAGGTTGACGACTGTCGAATATACATTTAGTCATTCATCCTTAAGTTAGTACATAAGTTCTACGAGTTTTCTATAGAAGAGTTTCGTCAACGTAACGAAGCCACACGAAGATGTTTGCTCTATACGTGTGAGTACGATTGCTTTGCCTATGCCCGCGGTCATAGGAAATTTGTTGTTGCTGGCCATCTCTGCTTTAAAGTAAAAAAAAAACACATGATTGCAATAATGAGACTGCAATTATTTTGATTAACTTGGCCTTTAGTCATACAGTTTTATAAACCGAATAACTTTAATAACTCCCTAAAAGAATAAAATGCTTATGCAAAGTGGTAGTTGTATAGGGTATCAAATAGTTGGTCCCCTCCCGACTATAGCCGTTGCTTACTTGTTTAAGAAGTGTTGATATGCATTTATGTTCCGTTCTACAAAACTCCACATTTTTAGTTAGCTCCCTGTCGGAATTGAACTTGCGAACTTCTGGTTTGTAGCTAAACACACTGCACACAGTGCCACGCACACGAACATTAAGGGTTGTTTAAACGCAAGAATTTACATCAACTGCACTTCGTATTTTTGCCGACGGTGAGCTTTAAACCAGGGTTTCGGAGTCGGAGTCGGAGTCTACGAGTCGGAGTCGAGCAATTTTGCTGGAGTCGGAGTCGGAGTCTGAGTCGAAAAAAATAACTCGACTCCGACTCCGGGCAAAATTTTTCCAACTTAATAGAAATATAGCATTAAATTTGGAACAAGAATTTTTTTTTAAATTATTATTTTTTAAAAGGAAGTTATAAGAAAACATATATGCAAACGATATATTACACTAATTTAAAGGAAAATTCACAGGATATTTACTATCCTCTGAAGTGTACTCTATTCATCCCTATTTTGTTGGTCCAATTGATTTTTTACATTTTTGCAAACAAAAGTAAAGTTCTATGACAATCGAATTAAGATTGGACCTTTAACTTCTTTCGTCAGAAGTCTTACTGGTATTCTCACAAAGTTCTATTGGTATTCTCATCTTGTTTTTATGAGAAGTTATCCTTGTCTTCTATTAAAGACATTGTGGTCTCTATGGTAAATCTTACTGAATACCCTGTTACACAAAATGGAAGTCAAGATCTGGGAGTGGAAAAATTCCTTTTCGGGATGAAAACCAAAAAGGATCCCATAGTTGAAATTTCTGAGTTATGACATAATGAATTTTTGTGATTGACCCCAATCAATCATTGAGAAAATAGCTTTTTATCTCTGTTTCGAGATATTGTTTCACCATTGTTAGATGTCATGTTTTCAGTTAAATAGAATGAGGAACCTTTCTGTCGAATATGCTGTCCTTCTACCTCAGTTCCTTCGATGTCCTTTTTGTTCTTGAACTCAAAAAGTAAAACAAAATGAAATTTTTGACAAAAATGTTCCATCGAAAATTATATGTAGGTTTCCCATATCCAAGGAATCCATATTGTCACGTTTTCATTGTCCTTTATCAGTTTTACCCATTACTTTCTCAAAAAATCGTATCGTATGTTTCAGATGTCTGACAAACGGCGAATCTTTCTTCTAGGATTCATTATATTGTAGTGTAATCAATGAGGGCTTTAGATGTAGACATTAAAATAACCGGATCCGTCCGGCAGGAACAGATATAGTTCATGTGTATTCGAGTTTTCTACACAATCAATAGCTTATACGAAATTCAATAAAATACATAATCATATAGTTTTTCATGAAAAAAAGGATCGGGTAAAAGTGATAAAGGACAATGAAAATATGACAATATCGATTACTTGTCCTAGTGGACCGACCATACCTTAAATTTTCCTAGCAACATTTTTGTAGAATATTCTTATGCACGAAATCTCAGTGTGCTAATTTTTCAGTTCCAGAAGACATATATTTGCCTACGTGCTGGGTGGTGTCCACAATATATCTCAAATATTTCAATAAAATTATCCACTCCACACCAAACTTCACAATGTGAGCGCTGTACTTTAGTCTAAGGGGTGATCCCTACTTATAAATTTCAGAAAAAAGTAGAAAGTATAAGTAGCATAGAATATGTGGTCAAATTTTTAAGCGGATTGGAACAACATTGCCTTAGTATGAGCGTTGGATGGGAACAATTTATTTAATTTTGTATGCAGCATATAAACTGTGTTTTTTCTCGAAATCGGCCACAAAAATATATGACAATTGGTTTATTAGTTTTCGAGCTAGAGTTGGCCCGCAAAATGCTTTAATAAAAGCTGGGTTTCGTTGACTGCCTCAAAACTTCGTAATATTTTCCTCTTTCAGATGGAGAAAAAAATCTGACAAAAAGTTACGTAGTGTTCTCGGAAAAAAATCATAAAAAATTGCTTTTATTGAGCTTTACAACTGGGGTTCTCCTTTTAAGACTAAGCACACTAAAATGTAGGTTTACATCCAGTTTGTAACTTGGTCATGAATTGCTTATAATTTTTGTTGCATTTACACAGACAGTCCTTATGATTTGTATTGCCCCTTCATTTTCACATATTTTGAAAGCTTTAAGATTTTCTCACGCGGAAGAATTCCGTCCAGAATATACTCGTCCAAAAAAAGGAAAACCGACAGAAACTTTCGTAAGATTCGGCCGAAACGATATTGATATGATCGAATGTATTCGATCGAATGTCCTTTCTAATGAATATGTAAGGAAAACCTAACACATTAGCCTGTATAGGCCAAAATATAGGAAAAAGTTAAAAAAATTTGCACATTTTATTCATTTTTAGTGGTATAGGAATTCATTCGCGGAGTCGACCCGGAGTCGGAGTCGGAGCCGGAGTCGTGAAAAAAATTCGTCTGGAGTCGGAGTCGGAGTCGAGCCAAAAATACCTCGACTCCGAAACCCTGCTTTAAACACACAATTCTCGGTCTAGTAGTCGGACACACACGGTCTGCGCCACAATACTCATTACTAGACATCGGATTTTTGCATATGTTTAAAAATTATAATGCTTTATACATATTATTGATTATATGCAATATAATATCGAATTTCTATCACTGGAACGATATAATTCGATATACATAATAGTGTAGTTACAATTAGATGAAATTTCAAAAATATGCAAAAATCCGATGTCTACTCATTACTTATTAAAATAAATAGTTTGCCTTGCAGTATTTTAAAGAAATAATCCAATATTTTTAGCTTACTGGTAATACCGAAGTTATATGCCGTTTATATTAGAGCTTTTTGCGGGGTTAACCTTCTTTATGAGGATTTGTTTGAAATATAAGCAATGGAATTGACATTTATTTTGTTAAATCCGGTTATATATAAACGGGGTATTAGCTTATTTACATAATGTTGTATTGGATTTATCGATTCATGTAGCTCCCAAACTTTTGCTGGGTACCTGCAAACAGTTCGCCAAATCCCAACTCAACAGCAAATAAGTATGGGCTGACACTAGAGCTGGCAAACTATCGATAGTCGCACCATTCGATAGTTTCGATACTTCTTATAAAATATCGATAGTCTCGATACTATCGTTAGTTTTTCATCGCCTGTATTTTAAATCAAAACGGTGGATTTTAAATTTCAACTACATAGAGTATAAGTCAAATAAAATCCACTGGATTTATTTGCAAAGATTTATTTGACGAAAATGCAAGGTGAGAACTGAAATCCAGTGGATTTCCTACATTTAAAACGCCATACACATTAGACCTTTTTGTCGGGTTAGTTTTCTTTATGAAAATTACAGCCTGTTTATATACAAGGTGGAGCAAAAGTAATCTTCCGAAGTTTTTTGGCTGTAATTTAAAAAAAAATGAAAAACTTTGATTTTTCTTGTGGATTATTTTTATTTGGTCTTTTAATTTTTTTTACATCAAGTCGAGAATATGATATCAGATAAATGGCCGCCGCCACAGTTTATTGTAATTTGAGCCCTTTTTATGGCATTTTACATCACTTTGGCCAAAACTTCCGGAGATAGGTCCTAACATTCTTGGCGGATATTGTCTTTAAGAGCTGAAAGAGTCTGATGCTTGTTGACATAAACCCGCGACTTCAAAAAGCCCCACAATAACAAGTCTGGAGCGCCTCATCACTCATGATTGTTTTTGATGAAAAATCATCTTGCTCTTGGTGGTGATTAAGGATGGATTGATCGTATGTTAGACGCGATTGGCGGTCAGCGTTTAACAGCTGATGCACCGTCTGGACTTTGTACGGAAACATCTTCAAATATCGTACCAAAATTCGCTGTAAAGACCGTCAACTGATACCCATTTGCGTGGCACGTCGTCTGGTCTATGTCGAAGGCGCTTCCGTGACATCCTCGGCTACAGCAGCAATATTCTCTGCAGAATGCCTGGCAGCATCTCGTGTTGTGCCAGTCTTTTCGAAGCGAGCGGCTAAACGTCTACAACGAAATTCACGTTGTGCCAAAGTCACCGACCGATTATTGGTCAAATAAATAGTCACCAATATTCCGCGTTCTGGAGCAGTGTAGCGTAACGTTGTTTATCAACGTGTATTTCGCATGTGTTTACTTCACAAATGTCAAAACAGAACAATCGCAAAAATTATAGCATTTTCTGATAGGGGGATTACTTTTGCGCCAACTTGTATAAGCTTTCCCTTCCCCTTTATGTTCCAATAAACAAAAACATTTAAAACTTTTCAAATTTATAGTTCGTTTGATTTTACGAAATCGAGCGGATTTCAACTGTCAATTCTTTGGGTATATGTCAAATGAAAACTCATGTGAAATCCATTCGATTTCACTTGACGTTTAAGCAAATGAATTGACAGTTGAAATAGAGTGGATTTCGTAAATGTAAAGCCAGCATTAAAGTGAAAAGGGTTCAAATTTGTTCCTCGAGATCATAAACGCATCATTATTTTACAAAAGAAAAAATGCTTCGTAGTGTCATTGTGTGGCAAGAAAAATATAAAAATTAAAAAAGACTTTTCAGTTCTAATTGATCCAAACAATTTTCATTTGTGTTGACTTTGGCGTTATTATTATGCTTATTCTTTCAATATTACGAATGACGGAATTCTGTCGATAATATCGATAGAAAAAATAACAATCGATATTAGCCCAAAAATAAAATATCGATAGTATCGATAGTGCTATCGATATTTTGCCAGCTCTAGCTGACACGTAACTATTGTTCTCCTAAGCACAACTAAAACCCCTCCACACAACGAACACAATGTAACCTCTTTATATTATAACTCGCCTATATATTTTCTCATAGCAAAAGTTCGTGTGTTAACCGCAGCAATGCATTAATTAAAATATATACTTTCGCAGACATACTATAAACAAGTCAATAACTTATACAACAACAGCACAAAACTTTAGAAATTTTATAAGATTGAAGGTACAGATTGCGTTGAAGTGTGATACCTGAATATACATATTTAATACTTTCCGGTTAAGTTAATAAAAATATACGAAACCCTATAATTGGAAATTGTCAAATGTAAATGTCTCTCCCGAATGTTTTAAAAAATTATGTGTTGAGTTCTCTTAAAATAAGAGAAATTCCATTGAAAAGATATTTTAACATTTCACTGGCCGAACAATATTCAGTAAGGTTTTGTGGTGCAATTCGATCAGGACTAGCTACAATGGACAGCGGGTAAGTTGTTGTGTATTGTATTTTCTTTGCTGAAATTAAATCAAATTAACCCCTAATTTACGGACAGAGAACAAAATCCAATTGTAAAAATTACACAAGGTTTAGTGCGGGGCACTAAGAGTACGACAATATACGATGATGACTACTACAGCTTTGAGGGAATTCCATATGGCCAACCACCCTTGGGAGATTTGCGATTTAAAGCACCATTACCAGTCCAGCCATGGGATGGCGTCAAAGACTGCCTCGAATTTAGTGGCAAACCTCTGCAGAAGAATTACCAAGGTGAAATTGAAGGGTCAGAGGATTGCTTGTATTTGAATGTTTACGCAAAAACGGTGAGTGACAAAGTAAAACGTTGTTAAAGAAAATCAGGTAATGACTAAAACATTTACCAATTGCAGCTCAATGCCGAGAAAAAGCTTCCTGTATTAGTTTGGATTTATGGTGGTGCCTTTAACACGGGTAGCTGTATTAAATCAAAATATGGACCTGACTATTTTATGCAAGAGGACGTTATATTGGTCACCTTTAATTATCGTCTTTCGGTATTTGGCTTCCTCAGCTTAACGGATCCATCTCTCAATGTTCCCGGTAATGCGGGTCTAAAAGATCAAGTGTTAGCCCTTAAGTGGGTGCAACAAAACATTGACCAATTTGGTGGTGATAATGAAAATATAACTCTATTTGGAGAGAGTGCTGGAGCTGCTGCTGTACACTTCATGATGTGCACAGAACAGACCAAGGGACTGTTCCACAAAGCCATTTGCCAGTCAGGTTGTATTTTAAATAACTGGGCACTTACAAAAGATACAACAGATCTAGCCTATCGACTGGCTTGCGAAATGGGTTATCAAGGAGAAAACAATGATGCTGAGGTTTTGGAATTTTTACAAAAGTGTCCAGCAAACGAATTGTTTCAAATGGATAAGTTAAATCAAGAAGCTATATTAAAAGGAAGCTATTTTGCCTTTGTACCCTCAATTGAACCTTATGATAATTCGGAGGCTGTTATTCGGAAACCTTTGTTGGAATCTATGAAAACCTCATGGTCAAATTCTATACCTTTGATAATTGGTGGCAACTCATTTGAGGGATTGGTTAGATATCCCGCAGTAAAACATAAACCAGAACTTTTGGAATTGTGTAAAACAAGGCCAGAGCTGTTGCTTCCACCGGAATTATTAGTGAGCAAAAGTAATGAAGAAACCAAATTGTTGGGAAAAGTTTTATATGACCTTTACTTTAAAGGTCTGGAGGATAATCAGCAACAATTTCTAATGCACTATTTGGAAGTAAGTGGCATGCATTACCTGTTTAAACATTACATTCAAATGATTAATTTTGTTATTTTTACAGCATGCCTCTTTCTATTCCTTTTGGCATGACTTGCACCGCGTGGTTAAATCTAGAAAAGAACTTGCCACAGCTCCCACCTATCAATATCTCTTCGATTTTGATTCTCCCACATTTAATCATCATCGCAAAATGTTTTGTGGTTCAGATATTCAAGAGGGTGTTGCTCATGCCGACGACTTGGCCTATCTCTTCAACTCATTTTATTCTTGGAAATTGGAAAAAGATTCAAAAGAATATTTAACAATACGTCGCATGATTGAATTATGGGTGAATTTTGCTAAATCTTCTAATCCTAATTGCCAGCATACCAAGGATTCGGAATGGCAAACTATTTCTCAAAGTAATACCAATCAGTGGCTGAAAATTTCGAATGATATTCGATTTGAAGAAATGCCTAAAGAGTTTCAACATAAATTGGATGTATGGAATAGTTTGTATGGCTCGGAATCGCTGTAAAATAAAAATTGAATAAAAAAAAAAACAAAATAAGAAACAACTAAAAAAGCGTTATGTTTGTCCGGGCCGAAAAATGTATAACCACTACCATTAAATATTTTTAACTTATATGGTATAGTTTTCTGTCTTTAACGAAAGTACGAATGCCAATAATTTTAGGTGGAGAAGTTTTAAACAACTGGTAACCATAAATGGCAAATGACATCCAATCTTGCCCGAAAATGTAGCTAAAACCTTGAAAACACCTGTAATCGGTCATTTTGAACCCTTAACGAAAATGTGGCTAACAACTTAAAAATACCTGTGGGCCTATGCTGTAACTTTTTAACGACCGCCGTTAATGTTATTTTTTCGAGAAACTCACACTAATAAATTTATACTCCACCTTCGGGTGTTTTTCCACTACACCTTCGGGTGTTGTTCCACTGCACCTTCGTGTACTTTTCAACTACACCATTTTAACATGTAATTGAAAGAATTTCCTTTAAAATTTAAAAAATTTCATTTGTAATTTGAGATTTCGAATTATTTAATTTCTAATTTGAGAATTCCAATTGAAATTTGAATTATTTTATTTATAATATGAGTTTTAGCATTTGTAAATTGTATTAATTCATTTGTAATTCGATTTTTTCCATTTGTAATTCGAATTTTGGAATTTTAATTCGAAACATTTTAATTGTAATTCGAAAAACAAAATATAAAAAATTGTGTTTTTTTGTTTCGAATTTCATGTGGAATAATTCAAATTACAAGACAAAAGCTAAATTAGTGCGCATGCGTTCTTAAAAAAAAAATATGTACATACATGTATTTATGTTTGCAAAAATTCCCACAGAGCTGAATTTTGGTGGAGAGCTAAGGTTTGCCATTAGCAGCAATGTCCTAAAAGTCCCCATCGATCCCATGTGTGCAAAAACAGTTATTCGGGGTCAAAGGTCAAATTTTAAGGGTTTTTAGGTTTTCGGATTTATTTTTTGAACACGGTTGATCTAATCAAATAGTGACTAAAGTAAATATTGTAGACAGAAAAATAATCTACAAGTTTGGTCTTTATAATTTTTTTCCTAGAAGTAACCATTCTTGAGATATAGCTTTTCTAAAAAACACATGATTTTTATGCACTTATAAGGGAAATATGAACATATTCAGACGAACCGGCTAAAATAAGCGAAGTAAACGGGTCTGTCCCCCCAAAGATATATATTTTCTTGAAGAGCGAAATTATACCTATCTTTTAAAAAAATTCCAACAAAATCGCAGCGTGTTTAGTAGAGTTATTCAATGTTAGAGTCATTTTATGCAAAAATATCCCATTTAACCCACATGTATAATCGAAAGCCCAACGGGAACGACCCAAACGAAAACTCTCCGATTTTTTCAAGTTTTGTCTGAAGGTAGAGTTTCCATTCACTCGAATAACGAATCATCGAATTCCCGATCATCTTCAAATTTTCTATTACTGAACAGCGAAAGCATCCACACTAGTGTTATTACCTTTTGACCTTTTTTTCATCAAAGTATGATTTTCTGTAGCGGGAATGAATGAACTTTTGCCTGCTCATGATTAAAATAACGCACAAACCACTTTGAAAAAATTGAAAAAATACTAGGAAATGAAAAACAATTTTCTCAAATCATTGACTAAAATAACTTTTATTCCATTTAAACATTGAAGATAAAATTAGTGGGAAACAAAAGGCTACGGCTTATATCGTGTTGCTTCAAAGCTTATGATCAGTTATATATCTGCCTAAAGTGACTTCAAAATCTCGTATGGACAGTTTTGAAATGACTTTGTGGGTGAGCTTTTCTTTTATCGAATAATCTTATAATTAAGATTTTGTCTAATCTTAGGTAAAAACTCATCATTTCGCATTTAAACATAAGTAGATTATAAAGTAATTTTACACCAGTAAATATCTTTAACCCCAAGGAAAGGGAGATTTCTCTTTTTATTCTGTAAGGTTTAGTGGGTCTTTACGGCGAATCAGTAGTGCGATTCTCTAACACATTTTTAAAGTTAACCGACAAAAATCGTTAAAATTAAAATGCTTTTAATTTCGGTAATTAACGATATTATTCGGTAAGTTAACGACCAATAAAAAGTAGTCGTAAAGTTCTACCGGTAGCAACAGTGTTGTCAGCTTTTATTTGAACGTTTCATTCATAATTTTGCATTTTAAAGATACCGATTTTTGTCGGTAACTCAAAAAATGAGTTAGAGTTGAGTCTACAATTTTTGGCAAGTCTGGTTTTGACCACTGGGACCCTCTGTGCCACATTACAGCTAATTCGGTCTGAAAATGTATCTAAAAATACATTTACATTTAAATACATATACGTCAAAATATCTAAAATCAGGTGGAGTCTCATATCGGGACTATTCCAAAACATGAACCTATATCCACAATTTTTGGTAGATAAATTCCTCGACCTAGCCAAACTAACTGGTATAGCCCCCATATAACGGTACCCCCCGATTTACGGTATTTTGGCGTTTTTAGCTACATTTTCAAACCGATGGAACTATAATTTGACATTTAGGGTTCTTAAGTGTCACTTAACTTATATAACAAAACTTAAGGACATGGGTCCACGTTTTGGTATAGCCCCCATATAACGGTACCCCCCGATTTACGGTATTTTGCCGTTTTTAGCTACATTTTCAGACCGATTTAGCTATAATTTGACAGTTAGGGTTCTTAAGTGTCAATAAACTTATATAACAATTGTTGTGGACATAGGTCCACGTTTTGGTATAGCCCCCATATAACGGTACCCCCCCGATTTACGGTATTTTGACGTTTTTAGGTACATTTCCAGGTCGATTAAGCTATAATTTGACATTTAGGGTTCTTAAGTATAAATAAACTTATATTACAAAAGGTGTGGACATAGGTCCACGGTTTGGTATAGCCCTCATATAACGGTACCCCCGATTTATGGCATTTTGATGTTTTAGTTACATTTAGTTACAGAACGATTTAGCTATAAATTGACATTTAGGGTTCTTAAATGTCAATAAATTTATATAACTAGTGGACATAAGTCCATGTTTTGGAATAGGCCCCATATAACGTTACCGCCCGATTTCAGGTATTTTGACGTTTAAATTCACATTTCTAGACCGAATTAGCTATAATTTGATATTTAGGGTTCTTAGTGACCAAAAAACTTATATTCGAAATAATTATGAACGTAGGTCCATGTTTTGGTATAGCCCCATATAACGGTACCTCGGTATAACGGATTTCGGTATCCCCATATAACGGATTTTCGGTATTTTGAGAATTTTACCTACAAGTTTTAACCGAATTATCTGTAATTTGAACATTTGACATTTGAAATTCTTAGTGGACACCACACCTCTCCACCAAAAATTGTCAAGAAAGGTCAATGTATTGATAAAGCTCCCATATAAATGTACCTCCCGATTTTCAGTAATTTGATGATTTTAACTACAATATTAAACCGAACTAGCAGTAATTTGACATTTGAAGTTCTTAGTGGTCACAACACCTCTCCATAAAAAATTGTCAACATAGGTCCATGTTCGGATATAGCTCCCATATAAAGGTGCCTCCCAATTTTCAGTAATTGGCAATTTTAGCTAAAATTTTAAACCGAACTAACTGTAAGTTTACATTTGAAGGTTTCAACATAGCCCCAATGTAACGATACTTCCCGATTTTCGGTACATTGAGGATTTTACTTAAAATGTTTAACCGAACGTAGGTCCATGTTTTGGTATAGCCCCAAAACAAACCTCCCGATTTTCCGTACCTTAGCTTTATTTTTTGGACGAACTTTCTGTAATTTGAAATTTAAAAGCCAACAAAAATTGTTCATTTAAGTTCATATTTTCGTATAGCCCACATACCTCCGAACTAGCTGTTAATGACATTTGATGTTCCCCCGTTATGTGCCGATTTTCGGTATTTTGAGGATTTTAGCTACAATTTTTAACCGAATTAGGAGTTATTTGACATTAAAGGTTCCCATCAAAAACTATCAATATAGGTCCATGTTTTATTATAACCCCTATATAACGGTACCTCCCAATTTCTAGCCCACCAAAAATTGTCAACATACATAGTTAGATATAGGCACCATAAAAAAGGGCCTACCGAATGAAACATTTTATGTACATTATCTGACATTTTAACGTACCCACTTAAAGTTGGGGACAGGAATGAAAACGAATTATTCCATTTTAGTTCAGAATATTTTATGGTGGAGGGTATGAAAAGTTCGGCCCGGCCGAACTTAACGCTTTTTTACTTGTTTTTACTAATGCTTCCAGAAATGCCGCTTTTTTTAAAAGTAAAAAGTTAAATTTTGTAAAAACTATATACAAAGAAATACTCAACACTTGTTTTAATATTGGTCCAACCCAGCAAAAATCCTCATTACAAACCTCCTTTGCCACCCATTATTTTAACAAGGGCATGTCTCGCGAATTATCTGGTTATTTTGTAACCACTGAAATAGGTAGATGGTAACCACTAAAATAAGTAGATACTGAGTAGATTCTGACTACTTATTTCAGTGGTTACAAAATAACCAGATATTTCGCGCGACATGCCCTTGTTAATATAATGGGTGGGAAAGGAGGTTTGTAATGAGGATTTTAGCTGGGAAAAAGAAAAAAATGTTTTTTGTTGTTGTTTTATCAGCTATCTTATAAAAAATACAAAATAGAAAACAAATTGCACAGCGATCTTGGATGCAATTTTCACAATTTAAAATTTAAAATCAATTTTTATCAATGATTGTACTCTCAGATTTTCTTGAATTCTTTTTTGTATTCTACTACGATTAAATAAATAATAACTATTTTTTCTAAATTTTTCTAAAATTTGTCAGGAAATGTTTTCCCATACACCACTATGCAAAATATTTTATATTACCAAAAAAAAAAAATAATACGTTGTATTATTTATTTACATTTGTTTCGTTGTTTTATTTAGCAATTCGTATTAAACATCTGAAAAACTTTTTCATTTTTCGATTTTGAAAATGGTTTAGCAATTATTGTACCAGCATTTTTTGTGCCAATTTAATATCTCAAATTCAAATCCTCCTTCGTATTTAAATTCGCAGAATTCGACTTTTTCAACGAGCGATATCTCTGCAACCGTTAGTGAAAAAATTCTGAAAATATGCTGTAAGAGAAGCAGCATCAACACAGCAAAAAACAAAGAAATCGAAAACTACTTTTTTCAATGCATTACAAACGGAAAAGCTAACTTAATACAACTTCCATACTATTTTGAAAGGTATAAAAACGGAATGAGAAATTTCGCTTATTTATTCAATATTATTTTCAAAGTGAAAAATACGCACAATAATAGATTATCGTCGGCTAGTGTAAACAAAACCACACAGATGATAATTCTCTCAGACAAATCCACAATCTTGAGGTTTATTCACTCCCCGCCTCATTCATTCATGCCAAATAAAAACAAAATAAGAAAACCGGCACTTGATATTGAACTACAGACGAAAGCAAGAAAACAATAAATTAACCGCTAAACAAAGCAAAACAAAAACGAAAAAATATAAACACTATAATGATATGCAAAAAACGCTACAAATGTTGTTTACGTTTTGTGCCAAAACAATTCCACAAATGCCATTTCAAAAAGTCAATAAATGAAATTTGAAATCGAAATTCCCTTATTAATTGGCAAAATGGTAGGAAATATGGTCTGGGCCTTCAAGTATTTGATGGGCGCTACTTTTTACGTTAATTTAATTGAAATATTACGATCAAACAGAAGGTAATATTGGTGTTATATTTGTTTTGGAACATAAATCAAACTTCAAATAAAACATAATAAAAAACAATTGAACTGTCTTGCGTATAAAATCCGAGGCCTCGTAATGACTTTTTAGGTGTTATTCACTTTAAAAGGTCTTATTTTATAACCCTATTTCTAAGATGCACTACGTCATGCGTACAACTGCAAGTACAATTCCGACTTCCACTTGACTTTCATAATTGAGTTGTAGTATTTTGAAATGAATAAACCAAATGCGTAGTTTCCCCTCTCCCCCATTTCACTCCACAAACACACATTACTTCACACTTCTAACTAGTGCAACATTCTTGAACTCAAAACTCGGTTGATAATGGCGCTTGGGTAGGGTACATTGTATCGTATGGATGCGGATTAATTGTTTTCATCTTTGTTTTGATGTGGTTCTGTCACTCTTCTATTGTTTTTTGTTGCTGTGTGCTGCTGATCGTCGTCGTTGTTGTACACAACGATTCATGAGCCCACATAGAGGCACAATACAAGCACCACGACAAGAAGCCGTAATAGCTCGTACGCTCGTACTAAATGAACGACCACCACCAGCCGGCCGGTGGCTCCAGTGGATGTTTGGAAATAGTTTTGTTGATGTTTTGAGCGTCGTAGACGCTGCGTCTGCGTTCTACCTCTGCTGCTTTCCGTTGTTGTTTTTCTGTGGGTCCTCTTTTCATTGAAAACATGCAAAAAAAATCAGACTGACGTTGCTTTGTTACTATTCGAAATTTATATTTTCAGTTTCGATCTTCAATTCGTGCGTTGCAGTTGTTACTTCTGTGGCTTCCTAAAGCGATTCTCGCGAAGCCAAGGCATTCCTGGTGATCTGTGATAAAAACGACAACAGTAAAAATAGTATCCTCATAATCATTTGCTCCGGAAGTTCTCCTCTATTCAATCGATTTATTCTTAAGAGGAACAACTCTTATCGTCAAAGTCGTTGTTCCCCCCATAAATTGCTAGTCTTTGGTGCCTGCGACTTGGAAAAAATCTTAAGGCATTCAAAATGAATTTCAAAGTTAGTCAATTGGAAAGACTCAGTTGGAGAATCAAGTAAGTAGATTCCTGCTATGTTTGAATGGTCCTCAAGTTAACAAAACGGACATCTAATTTGTCTCAAGACTTCAAAGTGCTGCAATGACATGATCCAGCAGTTGATTGTGGAATGTGAGTCATGCAACAGACAGCTGGATGCAACTACTTTACAATTGAGTTTCATTGAGTGTTTGTTTTTGGAAACAAACGCAAACGAGAAATGCAAAAACAAAATAAATAACAGAAACGCAATTTAGTAATATATCAAACGAAAAAAGAAAATGCGAATTTTCGTTAATCCGACCTTGTGATAACCTAAAAACTAATTTACACTGGGCATTTTGGGTAAATACATTATTTGTTTGTTTTACTTAAAGACCTATAAATCCCTGATGATCATCGTCGGAGTCGATCGAAATATCGGTAAATAAATATTGATATAAAACAAAAATAATTATTTGTTTTATCCAAATGATCTAGAACCAAATAAAAACGTAAAATTTATACCAACTTGACAGATATTCAATGGAATTGACAACTTACATGACGCGTATAAAAAAGGTGATGTAAATGCTGCTTAAAATACGTAATCATAGAAATATATGGGGATTTCCGAGTGAAATCGGACACTTTTTCAAAAGGTGGTTTGTGACTTCCATTATTTTTTTGGTGTGCTGATACTGCTCATCAGCAAAATATTTCAGTATATATCGGCCGAAGAAATACTCACAACTTCTTTAATATGTGTCCAAGTAGAAAAATATCAGTTTTTATACCATCAGCCTTTAGGCTAGAAAGGGTATATACACTTTCATACGGGCAAAATGTACCTCATCGAAATAATGGTTCATCGAAGTATGTTTGGACGAAATGTGTTTCAGACAATTTGGAGTCGACTGAGCAATGTCCGTCCGTCTGTCTGGCTGGCTGGTGCGCACGATAACTCTCGAACGGATGAAGCGATTCGGTTCAAATTTTGGCTTTCGTAATATTTTGTTCAAACTTAATTTAAGTTCGAAGATGGGCTATATCGGTCCACTCCTTCCGGTACCTCCCCCACAAATGTGCCAAAATGTTCGGAAATTTTGTGGGCATGATAACTCTTGAAGGGAGTAACCGATTTGGTCCATACTTTGCACATCGTGAAATTTCTACCAGACTTAGATGAGGTTCCAATATGGACTCAATCGGTCCACTCCTTCGGGTACCTCCCACACAAAATTTCGGATAAGTTCACTTTAAGGCCTGCTCTCGAATCACTTTGATTTTTTTTGAAGCGATTTGCATTCGCTACCTCCATGACGACGGTAAAATTTTTTTCAGGGGCAAGTCCATATTTCTTTGGAAAACAGCCCCAAAGGTGTACAAAACCCCTATGTCACCATATGCGGTCGGAGAGCACGATAACTCTCGAACTGTTCAACCGATTTGGTCCAACATTTGGTCTTCGTCATATTATATCCAAACTTGGGCAATACCGGTCCACAACTTTCGGTACATCTTAATATTTAAAAAATTTCACTAAAATGCTAGTACGATATCACTTGAATGGGACAACCAATTTGGTCCAAACTTTGGATCTCCTTATATTTTATTAAAATTTAGTTTAACTTCTTAAATGGCCCATATCGGTCCTCACTAAGGGTACCTGCCCTACAAAAGTTCAACATTTGTGTCTTAGTGCAGTTAATTCCTAATCCACATTTTTGTCGGCAAGTTCAAATGTCCAAACAGAGCCACAACATTCTGAAGAGACCTTAAATACATTCGATCTGTCAGGAGGTGAACGTTTCGCTTCACATTGGCTGAGGCAAAGCCGACTGACACTTTTTTACTTGTTGTTGTTTCATCAGCTATCTAATGAAAAAATTATTCAGTAATACTCACTAATGCTGGTACACTAGACGCTAAACCATTCTTAAAATTGCAAAATGGAGAAGTTTTTAAGATGTTTAAGATAAATTCCTAAAACAAATGCCGATAAAAATTTTTTTTTTATTTTTTGGTAAGATAGCACATTTTGCACATTTTGAGGTTTATGGGAATAAATTTCTTGACATATTTAAAAGAAAAATTAAAAAAAAATATTATTCGAATCCCACCACCAAATATGACTTACAATTTTTGTAATTAATCGTAGTTTAAAATAAAACAAGTAAAAGTCGTTAAGTTCGGCCGGGCTAAACTTTTCATACCCCCCACCATAAAATATTCCTGACTAAAATGGAAAAATGAGTTTCCTTTTCTGTCCACAATTTTAGGTGCGAATATCCCAAATGCCTAAATTATCTAATCTAATCTATAAAATGTATTCACCTGGTACCTTAATATGGGGTCTATATCAAAGCGTGGACCTATACTAAAAAATTTTGGTGGACAAGTTGTGTAACTTCAGGAAACCTCAAATGTCAAATTACGGGTAGTTTCGTTACAGAATGCAGCAAAAAATCTCAAAATACCAAAAATCGGGAGGAGGAGAACATGGACCTTTTTCGGCGATTTTTAGTTTTGTGACAACTGAGAACGTCAAATGTCAAATTACAGCTAGTGCGGTAAAAACTTTAGTTGAAATCCTCGAAATACCGAAAATCGCGATGTACCGTTATATGGGGCCTATATCAAAACGTGGACCTATGTTGACGACTTTTGATGGAGAACTTTCGTGACCGCTGAGACCCTCAAATGTCAGATTACAGCTAGTTCGGTGAAAAATTGTAGCTAAAATCCTCAAAATACCGAAAATCGGGAGGGACTATATCAGAACATACACCTATGCCCATACTTTTTGGAATATAAGTTTTTTGCTCATTATAGTTAATTCGGTTTGAAAATGTGACTAAAAACGTCAAAATACATGAAATTGGGCGTACTTTTATATGGGAGCTATACCAAAACGTGGTCCGATATAGCCAATCGAGGGCTATACCAAAACATGAACCCATGTTGTCGATTTCTGGTGGAGAAGTTTTTTGACCACTGAGAACCTCAAGTGTCTAATTACAGCTAATTCGGTGAAAAATTCTAGCTAAAATCTTCAAAATACCTAAAATCGGCAGGTACCGTTATATGGGGCCTATACCAAAACATGGACCTATGTTGACGATTTTTGGTGGAGAAGTTTGGTGACCGCTGGGAACCTCATATGTCAAATTACAGCTAGTTCGGTTAAAATTTTTAGCTAAAAATCATCATTGTAGATTTTTTGTGGAGAAGTTTCGGGACAACTGAGGACCTTAAGTGTCACATTACAGCTAGTTCGGTTAAAAATTGTAGCTAAAATCCTCAAAATACCTAAAATCGGGAGGTACCGTTATATAGGGACTATATCAGAACATGGACCTATGCCCATAATTTTTGGAATATAAGTTTTTTGCTCATTATAGTTAATTCGGTTTGAAAATGTGACTAAAAACGTCAAAATACATGAAATCGGGCCGATATAGCCCATCATCGAACTTGACCTGCCTGCGAACAAAAGACGCATCTTCCCCAAAATTTCAGCGTCCTTCTCCATTTTTATGGAGGGACATGCATAGATCGACTCAGAATTTCACCCTGATCAAGAATACATACTTCATAGGGTCGGATGATTATTTCAATGCGTTACAAAAGGAAAAACAATCTTAATATACCCTCCATACTATTGTGGAGGGTATACAAATATCAAGAAAATCTAAGAATAAAATCTTTGGGAAAAATTATTTTAACTTTTATATCGTGAAAACTGCATCCAAGACCACTGTGCAATTTTTTTGGTATCTTTATTATATAGCTGATAAAACAACAAAAAAAAATAAAAAAAAAGTTTTTTTTTTCATATGTACCAATATTAAAGAAATTATGAATATTTCTTTACTCATATCGTCTGTTCCAGTACTGCAAGAATCTACTAATTTTTACTATTTTTTCCGATAACATAAAGGAAAAACTGTTATCGTTAGTAGCTTCTTGCAGGTTCTGGAACGGAGCAATAGTTTAACAGAATTCGACATTTTTACAATTTTTTGTAGAATTCGTTTTTTATTTTTATAAATTTTGTTTATAAATGTTTCCTGAAAATTCACCTTTGGCCCCATACAAACTACTTAGAAAACAAAGATGGTCCGGATATCACGGTTAATCGTAACCGAACGTCATAAAATTTCATATATAAGGTTTTTGGGTCAAATGGAAAAAAAAATTATAGGGTAGAAGGAGGTGCAATCACAAAAAAATTTGTTTTTTTTTTGGGTCGATCTAATGTATATCTTTCGAATTAATTTTAGAAAAATAAAAACTTTTAATAGAAAATACCTATTAGTTCTGTAACATTTTCACCGCCTTTAATGTTGTTATTTTTCAAAAATTGCATTTGTTTATGTTTAATTATTCTCAGAATGTCTACATATGTTTACAACATTTCAGTTTGTGCAAACTGCACCAAAATTTTAGAGTAATCTTTCGCTACCTACCATCTAAATACTAAAACTATTCAATGCCTCGAGATACACTATTACACGAAAGAATAGCATGTGTAAACATGTTTCATTAAAATGTATGTAAAAAATTAATGTAATTTACGGAATTAAATTCTTTCGCCAATTAAAAATATCTGGGTCTTCATGGCCTTTGGAGTAATATGAATATTAATCATTTTTTATGTCGAATCGATAATGAGAACTAAACGTTCTTGGTTTCTGATTTGGTTGTTTCTTTTGAAAGAGAAATGAAATAACACAGCAAAACTAACAATTACCTCGTTTTCTTATCTTCACCAAAAACAGGCCCTTTGCTTTAATGAGACATGGGCGTGACTACCAAATAAGTTCCGAAACTTTACTATCTACACGCAGATAATATAATACGGGTCAAACCGTTTCGGTGCAAATATTATTGCGAACTCAATATATTTTCAAACCAATTAAGGAGAATATACATTTGTACATATATTTACATTTGCACCATTTCTTCATTAAATTATTTCTTAAATTTCACAGATGTTTTTATTATACTCATGTATGTATATTAATACGTACATACAAAAAACGTACAAGAATAATTCACATAGTCAATTACGCAATCTGAGGTCATCCTGATAATCTTTATATCATCTTTTAAATTAAAATTTTTTATTATGTTATTTGTTTCAAATAGTTGACATATTCGTACATAAGTATATCAATAAAGTAAATGCAAAAAAAAACGCAATCAGCACCAAAAATACAAAACAAAAAGCATGAAAATGCCAAAAAGTCTTGCTTAATTTAGCACCATGAAATCACTGTATGGATCGAATTAAAAATCCATTAAATTTTAACAAAAGATGTATTAAAACTATTTTTAGAACTTTGCACTCAAAATGCATATATATTGAACTGTTCAGCGTATAAATCTAGAAATATAATTTGCAAAATTTCAAAGTTGTACTGCGAAAAAATATTATTATCAAAAATGATAGGAACAAATTTATGAATGCCCACTTTTAACTAAAATTTGGTAGTTATTATTACCAGGGTTTTTTTAAATTACAATAAATATATGAATCAAAAAACAATTAAAATAGTATCATGGCTTTGTCGGCAGCTAAATCCTCTCAACAAGCGACTGTACAGGAGTGATGGAACTAAATATTGTATGAAAAGATTAATAATTTCAATATTTTAGTTTGTAATAAAAGCTGTGGAAGTTTGCAGCGTAATTTTTTAGGTCTGCGGACCTATTCTGTAACTTTTTAATGACAGTCGATACTGTAATTTTTTGGAGAAACTCATTTTAACAACATAATTAAGAACCCTGGTATTCTGCATGGTAAAACAAATAAGGCAAAGTAAATACTACAACAAATACAACTCAACAACAAGAACATTGAATTTTGTTTTTGTTTGTAACGTTAGTGTCACCGGCATTTGTAAGCAAAACAATAATATGTCTATAAATTATTGGAATTTAAAAAAAAAACTAATAATTTTTCACATCTGACTGAATATGTCGGAAAACATGAATGAAAATTCGTTACATTTTCAATTTGAATGTTTCCATATCATTCTACTAAATGCACAATTTCTCACAGGTAGTAGAATTCTTCAAGAAATCTTTGGGATCGCTGGAAATTCATTGAAAAATGAGAAGCTGTTTCAATATTTTGTTTTTGAAGTCAAACAAGCACACGTTTATTAGGGCTTTATTTTTTAAAATTGAACAAAATATCACACACAAATGTTTCACCGCCTCTAAAAGAGGTGTTTTAGTGTTTCACGTCGTTCGGACTTGGAGGAGTTCACGTGTCATTGATATGAAGAGGTCTTTATGGGAAATAGTTTTTTTCGTAATGATATATTTTTATGATATATTTTTCCTCAAAAAATATATATTCCTAATGTACATCGAAAATAGAAATAAATATAAATATTAAATGTCGTATGGAATTTGACACTAACATTACAGCCCAGTTCAGTCAGCTGGGTATTGCTGTTACCATGGTAAAATTACCGAGGTAGTGGTATCACGCCAGCTGTTCGAATATGAAAAGTCAAATCCCTTTATAACAAATTATTGTTGTTGTAATTTCCCCAACAACATAACGAAAATTTTGATATAACATATTCAAAATTTTACGATGCCACTACCTGGGTAATTGTGCCATGGCTGTTACATTATATTGTTCTACCACGGGTATTCTGTAAACAAATTTTAACAACTTTTGTTAAAATCGACAAAAATGGTCAATATTGGATTTGCTTTTGGTTTGTGTGTATGTTTTGTTTAGGAATTCATATAGATGGGATTCTACCCGGTATTTACCCAAAACTTGGGTAAATATAGGTAAATGCCAAATAAATATCTTTTTTGGGTGTTTATTTGGGTAAATAAAATTTTATTTTGAAATCAAAATTTTGTTTTTTCTGTCAGACAGAAAATCAAAATACCAGAAAAGCGGTAAAACCACGCGGAATAAACTTTTTATACGTCAAATCGGTCGTTGGAGTTGCTTGTGCGAAACAGTTATCGAAGAATGCAAAAATTATAGCTTTTTCGAGGAGGACGCAAATCTCAAGATTATCCGCTGAAATCGTGGGTTAATCCATCTGATATATCAAAAAGTTTGGATTTCGATCCAGCATTTATGATTTTCTGCAAGAAGATATACAACAAACTGCTCTAAAAGTTGTCAAATACCGAAAATATGATGTCACAATATATGAGTGATTTACCAAAATATGGACCAAAATTGATCATATTTTAAATTGCCCCGTTTCCAAAAACGGTAATTTTATTCATAGTCATTTACAATTTGGTAAAACACTGCGTTTTCGCATCTAATTTCATGATTTTAGTTTCTGTAGTTTATACCCACAATTTGGGTAAATATCCGGGTATTTACCATTTGGGTATTTAGCCATTTCCCATCTCTAGGAACTCATTCAAAATTGAAAGCTTTTGAAAGTTTATCGACAATTTGTCTACATTTTTACAGAATAGCACAATTGTTACTGCAAACAATTTTTAATGTCGACAAGTTGTCGATTGTCGAATTGTTAAAAAGTTACAGAATAGGCCTACTTGGGTAGGTGTCTTAAACTGTGGGACCAATTTTTCCACTGACAGACCCAATCAACACAGTCTGAACAAAAATCATAATTCCTTCGATGAACTTTTCAAAAGGAACAAATTTCGAAACAAGTAGTCCGATTCTCTATTTAATTTTTTGAGTTGCCGACAAAAATCGATAACATTAAAACGCTAAATTATGAATGACAAGGTTATTAAAAGTTGACAACACTGTTACTATCGGTAGAACTTTACGACAACTTTTTGTTCGTCGCTAACTGTCTGAAAAATATCGTTATTTACCGAATTTATAAACATTTTAATTTTACCGATTTTTGTCGGTAACTCAAAAAATGAGTCAGAGTATCGCACTACAGGAAGTTATTGTCCTATATACACAGTCCATCTTTGTAATGCATCTAAATTTGAGATACATAATACGATTGGATCAATGTCAAGTCACTTATTTCGATAGTTATCGTGCCCATCAGCCATTTTAGCTGGTCACCGTTGAGTTCTCTTTAACTATTGTACATCATTATACTGATTTAAACAGAACCGCGAGAAGTACATTCGGTAAAATGATGCTCAAGCAGTCATCTAGCTGTGTTTAAGCGAAAATTTTAAACTTTTGTGAGGGAGGTAGCGCAAATACTTGTCCGTTATACACGCAGAGAAAAAATATTTTTCGCTTTTGTTGGAACAAAAATATCTGTTTTGGTTCCAAAAATGTATTTGTTTTGTTCAAACATTGTAATCCAAATCGAAAAATACCATCTTTTGTTCCAAACATAGAAAACAAAAACAACTTTCGAATTTCCGCAATATTGTAAAAATCGTTAACAATACCGATTGTAGGAACTATCATAATCTAATTTTGTTTACAAAAAGTATTGTAAACCCAGAAAACCAGCCCAGAAATTTTTGACTTGAGTGTATATACTTCTCATATACACTTTTCGCATAACTTGGATATAAATGTCGCGTATAATATTGCAATCATTGATGAACACAATACATGGTTTGCTGCATTGGCTGACAACAAAGACAAACAAAAAGCCACAAGCACCCACCACAACATAAGGAATAATTAAACACCATAACAAACTCCGGTATAACACCAAACCTCAAAGCACAATGAAGATAGAAGAATGAAACAAAACAGAAACAAAAACAAGAGTCTCCTTGTTGGTATACATACACACAAAAACAAAGATAAAGGCATCATGTCATACAAACAAAACTCACCATAATTGTTTTTTTTCAACACGGCATCGAATAGCGAGAGAAGAGAAAAAATTGCCGAAGAAAAGAGAGAACTATTGTCCAGTTGACAAAAACAATTTTTGGATTTAACAAAACCCAATTGTTGGAATCACTATACTACATTTGGAATTTAACAATATCTTTACAATACATATTTTGCTCTTCGAATATTGTTGGATCAATCATATTTTTTTCTCTGCGTGTAGTCCTTCATGGAACTAAAGTACTCTGGGAAGAAAATTTACGACATGCAACATTTTGCATTTTTTGCAATTTTAAAACCCTACTCCACTATATGGGGAGGGTATTATAACTTGGTTTTGGCCAAAATGTTTGTTCGAAATAATAGTCGTAGACACATACATATATATGCCAAAATGAATGTCTCGACGGTCGTAATGGGTAAAAAACTTATTTGGAGAAAAAGTCAAGATTTTATTTTATGCAGATATCTCCGCTTCTAGTAGGGGTATTCCAAAAAACAGACCCTCTCAATGGAAGATGATCAGCTTTACAATGATGCAAAGTAGTTTGGCGTAGGTAGTCAAACAACGGAGACATCGCAATAGTCGCTAATTTAACCCAATTTTGAATTTTCTGGATATTAATTGTAATAACGAATATCACAGTTTTGGTTGAGTGCATTTCAACAAAAGTCGGGATTTGAATTCTAATGACGTATATCACAGCTCTTGTTGAGGGTCTTCCAAAAACAGAGCCTGATCATGAAAGTAGAAAATCTCACCTTTACAACGATGCAAAGTAGGTTGGCGTAGGTGGTCAAACAACGGAGATATCGCAATAGTCGCTAATCCATCCCAATTTTCAATTTTCTATATATTAATTGTAATGACGAATATCACAGTTTTGGTTGAGTGCATTTCAACCAATATAAAAATACATTCTGAGCTTTAAATTGTTCCCACTTGCGTTACGAAAAGTGGTAAAATATTAACGGTATAGGAAAAGACGCTAAGGTATCCCAATTTCCAATTTGTGGCATTTTCTGTCCATGGTGGATTGAAGGGGAGAATCTGATAGTGAAATTATACCATCTGAGCTTTAAATCAATACCTAATGTGTTGGTTACGAGAGATATCAACATGGTAATAATTTCTAGAAAATAGAAATTCCTAATTCCAAAACGCATTTTTGAATTATGCAACTTTTTGAGTATGTACATATATTCCTCTAAGGACTTGTAATTTAAAGTGATGATTTTTAGATTTTTAGAATAGGTATTTTCTGGTATGAAATGTTTGTCTTCTTTAAATAGTATATAAGGACTTTGTCAAGCATTTCATAAAGCATTTCAATTGAAAAAATCACATTTTAAGATATCTTGGAGTTTTCGATCACTAATAGCTCAATTTAATATTTTCCTTGCTTTGCTGCTTACTAGTTGCTCTCTTACAACAACATCGTTTCGTCTGTGGCAGAGACTATGTAGGGTGAAGATTATTGTCATATCACTCATATTTCAATACAATTTTCCTCATATTTAAATACAATTTTTTAACTGTTCTTTTCCAAAAAAGGGGTTTGTCTATGACCTTGTCGCGCGGAATTCGTAATTAGAATGGTCAAATTGAGCAAAGTCGAAATTTTAAGGGGAAAAATATATGAGTGTCCGGATTATCGAGGGAAAAATTGTTCGGTGTTCGGTCCGGATTACCGCGTTGTCCGGATAAACCAGTGTCCGGATTATCAATAACATGTGCTCTGCGATTATAATTATACTATAAATCCTATTAGCGATTTTTTATCATGGTAACATGGAACCGCACCGAAAACTCGTGATGGCAAAAGTTTTGAGGGTATTAACTTTAATAAATAATTTTGTTTTTTTTTTTTTTTTTTTTTTTTGGGACACTTTAGTGTTGGACCACGCCAAAATGTAAATGTTTTTCCCGCACTAAAAACCTAAAATACATTTTACAGGTAATTCTGCATAAAAAGATCCCTTCCGATCCCTTCCATTAATTAGGGTACTAATAGACACAAAGTATTTTATTGATGAGCTTTTTTGGTTAGAACAAAAAAATGCATAACCGTGACATATTTAGTATTTTTTTATTAAGTAAAAATATGCAAAGGGGAAATATACATATGTATGAACATATGTATGTCAAACAACAATAAGAATATTGTTGAAATAATTTTGGTTCATTACTGAATCTGAACAAAAATCGTTCATGCATTTCAAACAATGTGACTAGTATATCTCTCTTTTTAAACAATTTTATTTATAATGCACTTTACTGCAGTTACTGACGAACGCATTTGGTTACTGGCAAATACAAAGATTTTTATTATTATTGTCATTATCGTTGGCATTGCTTATTTCAAATATAAGTGGCGTGCGGACAGATATTGCTGCATCATCATCGTCGCTCTCTATCTCGGGAGGGTGGTGGTACACATCACCCCCATTCTGTGCTGTGTCAATTTTATAGAGAGAATTCACTTAGCAAACTGAACCACACCCATTTGATAAATTAATAAATATACAGATATGATTTGTTTTGTTATTATTTTTGTATATTTAAAATGTGAATTAAACAATGCATGCAACAAGTGCTACATAACGCTACTTACTATGAAATTATAATTTTATTAATAACATTATTGTTTCTTCTTCGAGATTTTTGATAAAACAACAGTAACCATTTGTTTTTTAATGTATATAAACATCGTTTTAATTAAAAAAAAAAACATGTATAAAAGCAAAGATAAGAAAATTCGTTTTAAAATGCGGATAAGCCCCTCACTGTAATGTTACTGCATTTCCTGAATATTTCATCCCAATAAACTTCTCTAAAATTATGAGCAAAGCTTATTTTCTGTTCTTATAAATTGCTACAATTAAAAATATTTTCTTATTATCCTATCTAATTTTGTTTTTAATTCTATGCGCAACATAGCATTGTAACGTATAAAAATAATAAAATTAAATACAAAACGTTACCTCTAAACCTAATTGATATCCAATATATGGAATGTGTTAATTAGGTAAAGAGAAATTTCAATTGAATATAAATTAGAAACAGGTACGAGTATGTGATTTGATTTTTAAAATTCCACCTGCAATTGCCAGTAGACAAGATTGAGAAGAACATACATTTATGTATTTCAAAACTGGCCAGAACAGCTTCCATTTGAAGATATTGAAATTTTTAAATACCGTCAGGTGTTGAATAGCAAAACAATAACCCAAAAAGCCAGAGGATTATTTTGCTTATACCATAAAGCATTTTATTTATTTATGTGTAATAATAATTAATTAATAAATTGACAATCTCGTCATCGTAACGATGTCACTGAACCACAATTATGATTTTTTGTGCAATTTAGGAAGATAGAAGATAATATTATATATTAATTTTAAACTTTTACGTGCTATCAGAGAGGATGATTTATTTTTAGAAATATCTTTATTGTAGCACTAATAAAAAACGTATACAAATTACGCTTACTTACAGTGGGAGTAGTTAATTTGGTTTACATATGCGGCTACGAGAGTTTTTAGGTGTTTCGGATGTTTCAGAAAGTTGCTTATTGATGCCATTGCTATAATATTGTAGTTGGTTGTTATCTTGAATATTGAACGGTTTAGTATCTGTGGACCAGAACCAGAGAAAACAGGATACAAATCACATTTGCTTTGCTATTTTGAACTATAAGAACCGTCTATACAGAGTTCGTATATTCTGGAAAGATGTTAATTGAGATCTGAGGTACATTTTTGTAGCTGGTTGTTTGCTTCAAATTTGATCGGTTTGATAGCTGTATAAAAAAACTTGAGAAACATTTTAAAAGAAATTTGACCATGGCGATTTTGACCTTGCAGATGAAGTTTAATGGATTATATGTGTTCACAATTTTTGTTCTTAAAGACAAGAGCTAAAACTTTGCCTCTGAGATGAATTCAAATTTCCTAACGGTTTGGAAGATATATTCCTGACTAAATGACTCTTTTTACATCAAAGCCTCAAACCTTTGGAGGCCTATAACCGCGAAAGTTGATGAGATAGGGAAAAATGGCGAGACACGTGTCTTCTCATTTTTGGTGTTCTATCACACTGTGGAAACAGAATATGGTTAATAAAACATGACTCAAAAAATTACACACAGTGTAATCTTATTCATAGAGAAATATTAAATTATTTTAAACAAAGTTTTGAAAGAAATTTTTGAAAAAGTTTGCACTGTAGCCACTTTAGCACGCGTCGGCAGGGTTTTTTGGAGACTGTGGGCCATTTCCTCAGGAAGTATAAGCTTACTCCGGGATAAAATTATACCCTTGAAATGGGGACTGTGAAAACAATCTACTGCAAACAATTCAAATAGATCCAAGACGAGACCTCAAACTGCATTTTTTCCCAAATTTTGTGTGGGAGGTGCTCCAAGGACGGGACCGATACAGTCCATACTAAAACCTGATACATGCTTGGATGAACTATTACGATGTGCAAAGCATGGACCAATCAGAAACTCCCTGCGAGTATTATCTTGCGGATTTATTTTTTTAGTTGGAGTCGTCAGGGTCTCTTGGAGCTTTTAGGCCATTATCTCAGGAACTTGTCCTCGAAAAAAAATTTTACCCTCGTAAAGGGGACAACATCCTGAAAAAAAATTTAAAAGGATCCGATAGGAGCTCCTAAACTTAATTTATTCCGAACTTTGTGTGGGAGGTACCCGAAGTAGTGGACCGACGTAGCCCATATTCGAACCCGATTTATATGTGAAAGGGATAATACGATGCGCAAAGCTTGGTCCAAATCGATTGCTCCTATCGAGAGTTATCGTTACACCATTTTACAAACAAATTTTGAACTTTTGTAGGGGAGGAACCGGAAGGAGTGGACCGATATGGCCCGTCTTCGAACTTAAACTAAGTTTGGGCAAAATAATACGAAGTGCAAAATTTGGATCAGCCAGCCAGACAGACAAACGGACATACCGACAGACAGACGGACGGACATGGCTAAATGGACTCCAAATTTTTTGAAACGAATTTCGTTTAAACATACCATTATTTCGGTGAGTCACATTTTGGTAGTCTCAAAGTTTATATACCCTGTTAGCCTAAAGGCTGAGGGTATAAAAAGGAGATGAGATAGTGAGGAGATGAGATAGGATAAATATGAAGAATTAGAGATGTCCATAGTATTGCCGTATTGTTCATCGATTGTTTTGCTGGAAATAGATAAAAGTCGAACTTAATAGTTATGTACCTTTGCCAAGCCATGATAAGTGGTTGTTAAAGTTAAAAAAGCATAATGGGATCTGTGTTATATAGGAAGGTGAGAGTAACTATCTAGTATTCGGTGTATTCTTGAAGTGACCCGTTATAAATCCCACAGTGATTTTCATCACTAACTTGTCGAGTGATAGAAGAGAGGTCGTTCTAGGAAGATAGACCATAGGCCAATTTGCTTTTAAAAATTTCGACGTGGATAATCACGGTAAGAGTGCATCGATCAAATTAAATCTTTTACTTTGATAAAGGACCATCATTTGGCATTGTGTAAAACTGGTTTAATGAATTCAATCGTCGCCGACAATCCCAAAACGAAGGTCGTGATGGTCGCCAAAAACTGCCTTGTGCCAGAAAAAAATTAAGCCGTGCGTGAACGGATAATACAAGATTACCATGTTATATACCGTGAGATAGAAGCATTCTTGGACATTCCACCAACTGACATTTAATATTGCATGAACACCTGGTCGCACAAAATGAGATTCAGAACAATTTGGCAATCGCTCAATAAAGGCTCTTGTCGAATGATACAAAGAAATTGCTAATAAATACGATCGCGGTGCTTTAAACGACGCACAGTGTGTCCAAATTCAATATTTTGTTCCAAAAATGCAAAAAACAAATTGTCGAAAATTCCCAAAAAATTTACATGAAGGTGCTAGCTAAGAGAGAAAAACAAAAATATAGTTGGTTGTACCGTTATAATTGAAGTAACGGTACCTATAACATGACCTTATTTTCGTTAAAACAAATACTAAAAATCGCAAGGAAATTCGTTGATTTTGTGTGGACCATATTATCACTAGTTATTGGAATTTTTTAATGGTTCTTTTTGCTACCCGATGATACGAAACCTGACGTATTAAACAGTTCTTAGAAGTAAATGTATTTGCGTTCCTGTTCTGTAGAATACCCTGTTTTGTGTTGAAAATTTTTTAAGTGTATATTTTTAATTAGTTTTTTTTAATAGAATATAACTAAAAAGTTTCGTGGGGTTCCACTGTTGTAATGGTACTCAAATATAGAGGAGCTCTCGAACTATAAATTTCTCAATAGATTAATTGCGACCAAGTGCGACGCCGGGAAATAGGCCCCCTATAACGGTACCACCCGATATTATGCATTTTTAGGATTTTACCCACAATAATCAACCGATCTAGCTAAAAATTGAAATATAACGTTTTCTACGAGTAAACTATCTCCTTACAAAAATGGTGTATATATAGGTCCACGTTTTGATGTAGCCCCCATATAACGGTACTGCCGATCTCAGGTATTTTAGAGTTTTTAAATACATTTTCGGAACGAAGTTGCTACAATTTTGCATTTAGGGTTCCTAGCGGTCAAAACAACGAGATTTCGAGTTATTTTGGGATGTCTGCTGTCTGGTAAATTAATACATTCAGACAAATTTGATAAATACGCACATAAAACGTCTAAGATTTATTTAGACAACTATAGTTGGTATAATATGCCCGCCACTGTTCATAAGTTGTTATTTCATGGAAAAGCTATAATAGAAGCATCTATATCTCCAAATAACTCTAAGAAATTATCAATTCTTATTTAAATGTATCTATATTACACAAACATTAAAATTTCGAAAAACGTTTTTTTATTCAATAAAATTCTATAGAAGACGTTGACCGAATAGCTTGTAGCAACATGGAATAAAAGATCTCTGTCTGATAAACATCTCCTCCAAATTTCATAGCTCTATCTTTATCCGTTTAGAAAATATAGATTTTTGACACAAAAACCCCATTTTGGACACACTGTGCAACGTTTATATGATCGTCACACACGGCGAATCTTGGATCTATGCGTATGAGCCCGAAAAACAAAACAGCAATCGACCGTGTGGGTCTTCGAAGGCGAGCCGTATTCAACGAAATTGTTCATGGCAGAAGCATATCGAAGCAAATGGTCGTCCGTTTCTTTGGCTTAACTGACCATGTGGCTAATAAACGGCTTAGGGAACGTAGGACGGTTAATTCTGAATGGTACACTACAATTTAGTTGCCTGAAGTCTCCTGTGAAATTCGAAAAACGAACATGATTAGACGAATCATTGTGCACTATGACAATGCGAACTCTCAAACATCAAAGCAGCGCCTTTTTGACCGGAAAAACGTGAAGTTGATTGGTCATCCGCGTACAGCCACTGACTTGATTCCCGAACATCAAGAAAACAAGGCGTCGACAACGATCTGTTGAAGCGTTCAAAACCATGTTTTTTGTTTTGTTTTTGTCTCATTGCGAGTGGAAATAGTTCTTCAACAATTGGTTTGATCGCATGACAAAATTTATAAATCATGCTGGAGACTACTTAAATAAACAAAAAAAATATTATTGATGGTAAATATTCGCGTTTTCATTGTTAAGCCAGAAACTTTTCTAGTTCACCACGTATTGCTATAATCCAGAACCCTACAAAGTTTAAGGATATTATGTCAACGACAGCGCGAAAATTTATGGTCCGGGACTTGAGAGGCTGCTTGGGTATCACATATCTAGTCACCCGTCCAGTAAGATTGATTATCAATTAATTTTAAGACTTTCCCATTTCCAAAGTGTAAAGATCGCCACGACCCTGACTCTCGGAGCCTAAATTGCGTACTGAAACTGGATTAGGATGTTGGAAATTGGATATTCAGGATTACTTTTAAGGCAGCCTTAGGATTGCTCTCAATTGAGCCTGTAAAATTAGATATTTTGTGTTCCCATCGGTCAACAAGACTTCTCCACCTAAAAGTGTGGGCATTGGTACTTCCGTTACAAAAAGAAAAATTAATTATTCCTTATAAAATCAAGGGTATTAAAAGTTTGATCCGGCCGAACTTAACACCTTTTTTCTCGTTATATTTATATAAATTCACTTCATATATCTTTTTCAGAATTATTTCTATAAACATGTTTTTAAGATTACTCACTCTTTTGTAACACTGTACAAGATATTGCTCTGTTCCTTTACGTGCCTGAGATTACCATTTCTTACTATTTTTAACCTGTAAAGTGTCCCCTTACTTTTAATAGCATACAATTTATATGATAGCAGTTTACCACTATTACCATTTTCTGCCACTGTTACCATTTTTAAAAGTAAAGGAACAGACCAATGTTTTTATTTCAAATGTGCCTAAAAGTATACTTCATAATAAGAACTTTGTATATCACATTTAAAATTATTTGCTTTTCTATTTTTCAGATGCATTGTCAACAAGTATACAAATTTTCGTTTGGCCACAAATGAAACTCAAATTGTCGATACTGAATATGGTAAAATTAAGGGTGTTAAACGTATGACTGTCTACGATGACTCGTACTACAGTTTTGAGAGTATTCCATATGCCAAACCACCAATCGGTGAGTTGAGATTTAAAGCACCCCAACGGCCTGTACCGTGGCAAGGTGTTCGTGATTGCTGTGGTGCTCCCAATAGATCTGTGCAAACTGATTTTATTAGTGGAAAATCAACCGGTTCGGAGGATTGTTTATATTTAAATGTTTTTTCCAATAGCGTGAGTGTTCTTAAAAACGTTGGTTTTCGAAATGTATTATGGGGTAATGATTTCTTGTTTTATTTAGTTAAGACCTGAAAAGAAGCATCCTGTTATGGTGTTCATCCATGGCGGTGGTTTTATTATTGGTGAAGCTAATCGTAATTGGTATGGTCCAGATTATTTCATGAAGAAACCGGTTGTCCTTGTGACGTTGCAATATCGTTTAGGAGTTTTGGGTGAGTGTGATCTGGAAAAGATGGTATCTTAACGCATTTTTTATTTTGTATAATAACCTAATTATTTATATTTGAGATATTTACAAATATATGTTTAATGCGAATGTATACGTTTCATATCGACACCTCCAAATAATAGTATGCTAAGTCTAAAAAGTGAGTTTTGCAGGAGAAGCTCTCAAAGTTTGGAAATTTTTTTGAACTTCAGTACTATGCTAAGTCAATATTTGTTTATAACTTCTGTTCGGATTGACCGATCATTACCAAAATTAGACAGAATTTAAGTTAAAGGACGTTCGACACCTCCAAATAATAGTTTGCTAATTCTGAAAAGCGAGTTTTGCAGGGCAAGCTCTAAAAGTTTGGAAATTTTTTTGACCTTCAGTACTATGCTAAGTCAATATTTGTTTATAACTTCTGTTCGGATTGTCCGATCATTACCAAAATTTGACAGAATTTAAGTAAAATGACGTTAAATATAAAAATGTAAAGAACTTGAAAACATGCTAAGTCGACTTAGCATACTATTATTTTGAGGAGTCGATATATAATATGTACAAAGGCATTAAATATATATATTTTTAAATATAATTATGAACATAGATTGTTATTAAATTATTTTAAAAAAATGTCTTAAATACAAACATTTCATTACAGGTTTCCTCAGTTTGAAATCGGAAAATCTCAATGTTCCCGGCAATGCCGGCCTCAAGGATCAAGTGATGGGTTTGAGATGGGTTAAAAGTAACATTTCCAATTTTGGTGGCGATCCCGATAATATAACGGTCTTTGGCGAGAGTGCAGGTGGTGCCTCCACCCATTACATGATGATAACTGAACAGACCCGTGGTTTATTCCATCGCGGTATTATGATGTCCGGTAACGCAATGTGTCCCTGGGCCACAACTGAATGTCAAAGTCGTGCTTTAACCATTGCCAAACGTATCGGCTATAAAGGAGAAGACAATGAAAAGGACATTTTGGACTTCCTTATGGCCGCCGATCCCTATGATTTGGCTAGAGAAGAACACCATGTCTTGAACCCCGAGGAATTGAAAAATAAGGTAATGTTTGCTTTTGGACCCACGGTGGAGCCATATAAAACGGCTGATTGTGTTGTACCCAAACCACCCAGAGAAATGGTTAAGACAGCTTGGGGAAATTCCATACCAACAATGATTGGCAACACTTCTTATGAGGGTTTACTCTTCAGGTCAAGTAAGTGAAAAAAGTAATATATTAAAGGAAATATTGATTTTGATTTTCTTTTGCACATTCTAGCGGGCAAACAATATCCCGAACAGGTAAAAGAATTGGAATCATGTGCAAATTATGTACCTTGTGAATTGGCTGATAGTGAACGTTGTGCCCCGGAGACCCTGGAAAAGGCTGCCATACTGAAAAAGACTCATGTGAATGGCGAAACACCCACTTTGGACAATTTTATGGAGGTATGAAGTTATCTTCATCTAGTACATATTGGAACGAAAAATAATTATGTGTTTTCTTGCAGCTTTGTTCTTTTGTTTATTTCCTCTTCCCCATGCACCGTTTCCTGCAATTGCGTTTCAATCACACCACTGGTTCTCCCATCTATATGTATCGTTTCGATTTTGATTCTGAAGATTTGATTAACCCCTATCGTATTATGCGTTTCGGACGTGGTGTCAAGGGTGTCAGCCATGCCGATGAATTGACCTATCTTTTCTGGAATATCTTGGCCAAACGTATGCCCAAAGACAGCCGCGAATACAAAACAATCGAACGTATGGTTGGCATATGGACTGAATTCGCCACGAATGGTAAACCATATAGCAATGAAATTCCTGGTATGGAAAATCTTACTTTGGACCCCTTGAAAAAATCTGATGAAGTCTATAAATGTTTGAATATTGGTGATGAATTGAAGGTAATTGATTTACCAGAAATGGAGAAAATTAAGCAGTGGGAAAGTATGTTCGAGAAAAAGAAAGAATTATTTTAAAGTGACAATGACAATGCGTTGTAATAATTTTTAATATTTTTTAATATTGTTATATTCGTGTTAACATGTTAAATACTTAGTGACTGTAATTATATAATCTGTTAATATATTAAAATATATACATTTTTTGTTAATAAATGCTTATTAGTGTAATTAAAAAAATTATGAGAGAAACATAATTGCAAATTACTAATAAGGTACGAACATTAAGAACATTTTAGGCCTCCATACATAAATGTACATGGCTTTCTTGCTTATGTAAGTCATTGCTGATAAAAGAGTAAAGAACAGCCTACTCACATTAAAATTAGGCTGCCTTTTATTCATTCATTGACATCTATCTATATCTTTAAAAATTGATATTTTTAATTCCCTTTCGCATAAAGACTATTGTTTTTTTATTTTTGATTTAATTGCGACGCGCATTCGGGTATTTCAAAAAGCCAATAATATGATTAAAGTACTCGCGATTACGCATAATTTTATATGTATATTGACAATGTGGGTGCCACCGTGGTGCCAGAACGAGTATACCGAAAATCACCATATACGAACTTTATATAAGGCTCGCAGAAATATTGCTATAAACAATGTTTGGACCAAAGCCATATCCCGTTCGAAAGTGGTCGCGCGCACCAAATACTACACATAATGACCGTAGTTGTTCCTTACAGCTTTCGGGCCATTTTCTCTGGAAGTAAGGACTTGTTCCTGACAAAAACTTGTATTGTATTAATAGGGACCCCAAAAACAATTATTGCAAAAAAGCAAAGCGTTTCCAGGGAGGTCTTTTTATTTATTAATTTATTTCATATTTTTACTTATAACTAAATTATTAGCATAAAGGAAGTGAAGCCATGACTACTGAGGTCTAAAGCTTCCACAGGTATATTTGCTAATTATACACTGCACTTCTCTGAAATTTTTTGAAATACTCTGTGGAAGGTTATTGAAAGAGTGGATCGATATTTGGACAAAATATCACGGAGGCCAAATTTTGGACCGAATCGGTTGATCTTTTCGAGAATTATCGTGTTCTCCAGGCATCTATACAGGCGGACGAACATAGCTAAGTCGACTCCCAATTTTTTGAAACAGATTTCTCCCAAACACGCTTTGTCACTAAAACCATTATTTCGATGAGAGTATAAACCAGTAAGAAAAGCGTTAAGTTCGGTCGGGCCGAACTTTTTATACCCTCCACCACAAATTTGAGCCATTTCGGTGGATTAATGTGGCCATTACCTTCAAAATACCGAAATTCGGAAGGTACCGTTCTATGGGGGATATATGATGGCGTGGACCTATACCTACAAATTTCTGGTGGAAAGTTTAATACGCCTAAAGAAGACTAAATACCAAATTTCAGCCATATCGGTGTGATAATGAGGCTAAAACGTTCAAAATATCGAAAATCGGGAGATATTGTATTATGGGGGCTGTATCAACACGTGGACCTATATAAATATTTTATGGTAGAAATGTTTCTTAGCCTCTGGAAACACAAAATACAAAGTTACAACCGATTCTTTGGTCAAATGGGTCTAATACATTCAAAATATATTAAAATGACGCGTACTTTATAAGGGGCCTTATTTGGGGCTATACCAAAACGTGGACCTATATAACCCAACTTTGGTAGGAATGTTTTCTGGCCTCTGGAGACACAAAGTACCAAATTACAACCAATTCGGTGGTAAAATGGGCCAAATATCTTAAAAATTCCTTAAAACGACGACGCGTCACGCGTCATTTTGTATGGGGGCTATACGAAAGCGGGGACCTACATAGACCGCTTTCAATACCAAAAGTCCTACGTAAATATAACACATTTTCCCAAAATTTCATCAACCTACGTCAATCCGTTCGGACGCTAGAGTGATTTCCACAGACGGACGGACATGGCTATATCAATGTAGAATTGCACGCTGATCAAGAATATATATACCTTGTTGGGTCTACAATGATTATTTCGAGTAGTTACAAACGTAGTGACAAACTTAATATACCCCCATCCTATGGTGGAGGGTATAGAAATGTAGATTGGGAAAAATTGTGTTTATGGATTTTTGCTAAAATTTTGGGCGCCAGAATTTCATTTTAAAAGTATTCAAGACTGACAAGACAAATTTATGAGAAAATCCACGATAGGAATCCAGAATTTCTATAAGAGAAGTCCGAAGATTGGACGTCAAAATATTATATTGACAGATGCACGATTGGGCGACATAAATCTGCATAAATCATGTCTCTACTAATCCCATTTTCCTTCCATAAATTACTCAATAAAATTGGAGTGGAAAATTGAAGTCGTGATTTGGAACTTTTGCGAAGTAGTAAGCAAAAGAAAGGTCCTCAACATTCAATGTAAACAACAAAATTGAATGTTAATGTATTTCTAAGATTTTCCGATTGTGTACTCTTTCTTTTGGTCTTACCGAAGTGATATCACTGAGTTATATAACATTCACTGTAGTTGAGAGTTATTTCATAAATGATACACCCAAAAGTATATGTGATTATTAATATATCCATAGTTTTGAACATATATTAAATCTGATATATTGTCAAAAAAGTTCTGAAAACAATGGGAAATTGTCCAAGAAGTCTTACGTCATTTTAATTAAAAAAAAAAATAGTAATGAAAATTATTTCATCAGTAATATAACTATAAAATAAGTTTTACATTTTCGCTAACATGAACTTTCAAAATGTTGGTCAGATGGTCCCCACCGACATGAAATCCTCGCAGAAGGTCATGGGATCAATTCCCAGGCCAGGCAACATCAAAATTTTCAACGGTGGCAAAATACCCCTCAATAATGTAGGCGACATTTCCTGAGTATTTCAGCCATGTAAAAGTGCTGTACAAGTGGTGTCTTAAGACACGCTGTTCGGTATCGGCAATAAACAGTAGGTCCCACATCATTGAGCTAATATGAATCGGGGTACACTCATTGATATGAGAGAAGTCTCCCTTGTCCCGCCTGGGATGTTTGTGGAACAATTATTATTATATTGACTATGTAGCCCACACAGCATCTCAGTAATCTACTGCCAAAGAACAAAATTGAGTGCAATATTTTTTCCTAAAAAAAATTTTTGTGTAGAATATCGTCTTGAATGCGCTGGTACCCCGCGATATTTTAGTTTTTCGATGGTTCGGATCATATAAATCACAGATCGAGGAAATACATCCACTAGAACGGTGGAAACGGCTACTGCAAGAATATAAACATTTGCGGAAAATGTTTTTGAAAATATCTAGGTTTAATTCGCGTTTTCTCTAGATCTTTTTCAGTTAAGAACACACCACCCGAGTTTTTGCTGAAACATAGGTTTAAAAAGTTTAGCGGTATGGAAGCTGTATCCGATTTATCCCAAAAATTGATTGTGAAAGTACATCCATGGTTCTTAATGGATTTTTTTTGAAATAGGTTTAGATCGATATATTTTTTCACGGTTGGTAGTGCAAATCGGGTGCGCATAAAACGTGTATGTACTTTCGCAAATTATAGGCATTATGCAGTTTTTTTGCACACTAAACTGTAGACAAAATCGATTAGTTGTCAATGAGAGCCGTAACTAAAATTTTCTGAGCGACATTTTTGCAGAACATTTCGAAGCTGAAAACATCATTTTGTGGTACTTTTATAGCGGCTCTTAAAATAAAAGACAAAAGGACATTGAAGGAAGCGAGTAACAAGGTCGAAGTGCTCTAGAAAAATAATCCTCATTCGATTCGACTAAAGACATGTCATCTCAAAAATAAGCTAAAGCAACAGTGAACAAAGATATAACGCTAATTCCTGACGGCTTACAGGGTCTCTTGCAAAAATTTCATAACGCGGAAGTTCGACTCACGGCGGATCTGTCCTTCGGGGTTCTTAATATAATTACCAAGGCATTTCTTCCTATTCGTTTCTGAGATAAAGACTCGATAAATGCAAAAAACTGTAGTTTAGATGAGGCTATTAAAATCCTTACTGGATCTGACAGGACAAAACCCTACTAGGGTTTTTGTAGTCTCAATATGTACTTTCAAAAAATGCATACTAGAAGTTGTTTGCATTTTCAGTGCTGCATAGTGTAATCATAAGTTTGACATAAACATACATGTAACGTTTAAAAGAAAGGCGTGGGGAATGTACCACTCCTCCATTGTAGCCGTTCTCGGCGTTACGAAGTAAGTCCCCAATGAAATAACTCCCCAAACTGAAAATGAAATAAGTCCCCAAAATTTTATACACAAAACAACAACAACTATAATTTAAATTTTTTGGGATTTATTTCACTTTTCTGGGGATTTGTTTCATACAAAAATTTGGGGACTTATTTCATTATGAAATAACTCCCCAAATTTAGAAATAAAATAAATCCCCAAAAATTAATTTGGGGACTTATTTCATTTTTCTAAAATTGCAAATTATATCCCCCTGGACTTACCACGCAGTCGTTGTGCTCTGTCATGTAGTTATTGCTTATCAAGTAGTTTTTTAAAGAGCGTCTACTGATCAGTATGGAAGTCGAAATTATTGCCGCTGAGAAAAAAGTTCGAAGGTATTTTATATTCCAAAAATGATTTACACACAACAACTGCATTTGCAGCATAAAAGGTTGCAAATCAAGAGTGAATGCGGAAGATGTGGAAAGTTTGTTTAACAAAAAAAAAAAAAAAAAAAAATATGGAGCTTAATCATTAGAATGAAGAAGGAATATATATAACTAAAAGCATAGGGAAAATTCGCGCGAATTTTTGTTTCATACCAAAATATCAACCTATTTTCACAACAAAACAATTTACATTAAAATTCGTAATATTTCAAAGCATTGAATATGTATCTTTATTAAAAAAAGAAAAAATATTCCTATGAAAGACAATGAAATAGATAAGTCAACAGAGTTATTGGAAAACGGTAAGATAACGGTGAAAATCTTTTTAACTTGGATAATATATGAGAGAAACGGCATGTGTACAAATGTGGTACCAAAAGTAAATATTTTCCAAGAGGAAATTCGAAAAGTTTGTTTTTCAGATGAAAATAAAATCTTTGAAAAATAAGTCAATTGCAGAACAAAATAACGCACTCAAGTGGCCTTGTTGCCTAGTAAATTTGTATCTAAATTTATGTTGTATAACTGTAACACAGAGAAAAAATATGATTGATCCAACAATATTTGAAGAGCAAAATATGTATTGTAAAAATATTGTTAAATTCCAAATGTAGTATTGTGATTCCAACAATTGGGTTTTGTTAAGCGGTAATCGGTTTTCATCAAAAGTTAGTTAAGGCGCACCCTTCATGATATTGTTTTATAAGGGGGCGATACAGTCAGTGCATTGTCCCAATTTGAACTTCTATATCTCAAAAACAGTAAAACCGACGAGAATACCATAAAGGTCAATCTTGTAGAGAATTTTCATAGCTACAAAATTTTCTTTAGTGCCATTTTGATGGGACTTGCGGTTTCTAAGCCAAATCGTGAAAATCTAAACAACCCCTAAAAATGTCAATTTTAATCGCGATTTATTTAAAAAGCGCTCCGGCGATTTTTTTTTTGTTTTTTGATCTTTCTCATCTATAAACATTGTAGTTTCAGAATCCGCAAAAACTTCCGAGGTGTAAGCACCTTCCATTTAAAATTGTTTCAAGAGCACCGTGTTCAAATTTAGTAACTAATTTTGAACACAGTTGCAGTTGACCAACCGAACTAAAACTTTGCACGCTTTTCAGATCCGGATGACAATACATGCATACGAAATCATAACCAATATGGGTCCATTTTTTCCTATAGCCCTTGTATAGCGGTACCGATTTCAGGTATTTTGAAGATTTTGTCTTTATTTTTAGCCCAAATAGGCTGTTACTTGGCATTTGGAGTTCCCAATGATACAGAAACTTCTACACCGAAAATTTTGGACATAGGTCCAGCCTATGGTATAGCCCCATATAGCGGAACCACCAGATTTCAGGTATTTTGGGGATTTTCTCTTCATGTTTAACCCGAATTGGCTGTAACTTGGCATTTGGAGTTCCAATTGTGCAGAGACTTCCCCACCAAAAATTGTGGACATGGGTCCAGGTTTTGGTATAGCCCCCATATAACGGTACAACCCGATTGCAGGTATTTTAAAGCTTTTATCTGCATTTTTGGCCTAAATTGGTAATTTGGATATGTGGTTCTCAGTAGTCAAATAAATGTGTTAAAAAAAGGCTAAAAATAATTAAAAAATTTAGTTAGGCCATGTTTATATTATAGCCTTTTGCAGGGTTAACCTTCTTTATGAGGATTTATTTGAAATATAATCAAAGGAATCGACATTTGAAACCCAGTGGGTTTATTTTATTTAAGTATTTTGTTTTGTTTTATATAAGTATATTCATTTAAATTAAAAATGGTGACAAAATTGAACGGTAAGTGTTTTATTTGAGAGATTCTATCATGAAGAAGAACATACTTATTTAGGCTAAGCGAAAAATTATTTTCTAGTTTATAAATAAGACACTGTAAGTTAATTTTTTTAGTTATTTCTTATTTATATTGTTAAAAAAAATCGCGTGCCAATGGTGAGCGATGAACACACAACCCTAGGATTTGTAGTCGGACACACACGCTCTGTGCCACCGTACTTATTACTAATTAAGTAGTAAAGTAAGTAGTTTTACCTTCTTATATTACTTCGTAATGGGTTACATAATTACTCTTCTTCTTATTTATTTGCTAATTCGTTTTCCGAATGTTACAAATATTTTTTTATAAATACATATACATATGGATACAATATTTGTAATATTTTTGTTTATAGATTGCTTAGTATATCTGCAAACGCCTCTCTATCTCTAGCCTTAAACAATAGGGTTGTAATGTCTCGGATGCCAGTCCATTCTGTGATGTTATCGATCCATGTTGTCTCCTTTCTACCTCTAGCAGGCCTTCCTTCTATCCTTGTGCGGATTACATAATTACTAACGGATCCTAATATTTGCTGGGTGCGGATGTCGTTTGGCATTAATGGTTCAAAGTGGTTAACAACTTTTCCACCAAAAATTGCGGAAATTGGTCAGTCATCAGTTTTTTAGTTTTTATATACATTTTGGAGCAAGATTGGATATCACTTGGCATTTATGGTTCTCAGTGCTTAAAAACTTCTCCATTAAAAATTTTCGGCGCTCGTTATGGTATAGCCCCTATGTAACGGTGACACCCAATTTAAGATATTTTTAGTTTTTAACTAAGCGAATTAGATAATATTAGGTATTTGGTATTCCTAGTGATTAAAAAACATCTCCACCTAAAATGTTTCTCTTTGATACTTTCGTAGCAGAAAGAAAACTATTTATTCCATAGCACAAAATATTTCATGGTGAAGGGTATAAAAAGTTCAGCCCAGCCGAACTAAACGCTTATTACTTTTTTATAGAGTGACTCTGTCCGGAGAACTGCTGTTTTGCCCTTATATGGCAGATTTAATAGATTTATCTGCAATTTTTAAGTCTGAAGAGAGAAATTTAATTTGGAAACATATCGCACATGTTCAACAATAGGGTAGTTACTCAATTTTTTTAAATTTTCACTTATTATTAATAGACGATACATTATGCTCAACTCCACCTACTGTAAAAATCTCCCATTAATTTGTCTACTCTTTCGATAAAAATACCCTTATGTCAGACTTCATGTCTTCAGAGTTACTAGTAATGTATTAACAGTTTTTTGTCTCTACTGAGAAATAAATGGGAAAATCACCATTGCATTTGAAAGAAAAATAAGAAGATTTTGGTTACTATCCCTTTGTTGAAAAGGTGCGATATGTATAATTTAGAAAATTACTCGGAAGGTTTCTGAGCTTATGGATAGAGCCAAAGCTTTTCACTCATCACTGACATGCACGAAAAGACTAGAAGAACAACAATAAAACAACATATTAAATAAATGTTCGGACTGAAACTCGACCATATGAGGAAGTGTGTCCTTATATGCCTAGGGGCGCCAACACGATTTAACGAAGGAAAGCACAACAAGTCCTAGGCTGAATGAGAGACAAGTACTCAAATTATCCCCCAAAAATAAACTGTTGAGGAGTAAAGTGAGCTATTGTACCTAAATACATTATTATCAGGGCAATCATTTAGACAGACTGTCATGATGAAAATGAAGAATGTGTTACTAATTAGTGTTGATACCTCAGAAGCCCGAAAAAGGTCCTACTATAGATCCTTTCAGGAAACTCGCATTCTAATTTCTATTTCATATTTATGAGCACAAAATGCATATCTTTGATGTAGCAGCTATTGTATATTTATCTATGGATCAACCAAGTAAGGCTCATTAGGATTAATGTATAACTACTCCCTTAATTGAGACTTACTCGTTGGATTTTTATACATTTTATTTTTTATACCATTGAAGGCCTAACAAGTCGTTATTCGGACTATCTCTATCAACATCTGAATATGGGACAGTTAATTGTTGGATGTTGTTTATCGCTACACTGTACTCTAATTAAATCACTGTAGACTTGTAACCCATTATTTTTCAAAAACAATTTCCGTTATTTGTACTAATCAAATAATTGCAGGGTTGTAATCTCTGTAAAATAAAAACATTGTTTTTGTTTGTTAAATTGAATATTTAAAAAAATAGAACATTTTTATTAAAAAAACTATTTGTATTTTTATTGTGCTTCAGACATGCAATGCGAATTTGAATGCATGTCTCTTGTTGCCATTACAACAACAACCAACTCAATTACTTATTAACTGCATTTCAATGTAAAGGTCATGATCGATCAAATTTACAATAGTGAGTACTACTTCTCTTGTTTCCAATTGAAGTACATGCCATAAATGATGTTTGAAAGAAAACCTCTAAACGAAAAACGTATTTAATTAATTTTCATTTTATAACTAACATCTCTATGACTCTCAAACTAATATAAGTATATACTAAGCTTTTTATTAATTTTACACATTGACTGCATAAAGGAATGAGATATTACCTCATGATAACGTCATAATGGATTTAGTTAGAATTAATCTACTGTGAAAAGAACGAATAAGAAAGAAAAAACAGCATCAAATAATGCACGGATGCAATTTGTATTATTAGATTTAATATTCACATTTGTCAGATGGTTTCATTATCCACTTTATAAAGATAGTAAATGATAGATAAGCAAATTAAATGTTATGCACAGCACAAAAACATATGCAGTTTGCGACGTAACTATGTAGTAATTGAAAAAATCTAAGCTGATATCCAATAGGGTGGTGACATTTTTACAATCTCATATCCCTGTATCATATTTTGATGAGTGATTAATAAAAAAACATCACGCAAAATTCTATTTTAAAACTGTTATTTATCAGCACTTTAGGCAATTGTTTGAAGTCACTGTAAGCAGGTAAATGGGCCTTATTGTCGAAAATTAACATATGTTGAAACTGAGGTATGGGGAATTGTAACTCGCGAACAATTGTAATATATCAGAAGTTTTAAACGCATTTCTGTAAAATCAACTGTTTTAGCACGATTCACCGAGGGATTTTTTAAAATAATAATTTGAGCGGAAGCTGTGGTCGTATTAATATACACAAGTAAAAAAGGATATGGGCATATTTGTAGAAATGTAACTTATGTTGAAGCGCATGTTTGGTGTATTGTAACACGCGAACAGTTGTACATCAATACAAACTCTGAACGCATATCGGTAAAATGAACTGTTTTAGCACGATTCACCGAAGGATTTTTTCAAATAATTATTTGTGCGGAAGCTGTGACCACATTAATGTAAAAAAATAGTGAAAAATGTGTTGAAGCAAACACGTTTTTGCTTGTTATTGTCCAGTTATTAGCTTTAGAACACAATGCACAGCTTAATGTTCAAAGAGAAAGTTAGAGATTACACTTCAGACATTAAGCTTCCTACGTATCATTTTTTCGAATTTTCACTTTAACCGCGTCAAAAGGATGCTGACATTTTGAAGCAAAAAAACAGGTGGGTTTGGAATTTTTGCTCTAATTGGGACGCGCAACTAGATTTGTCTAAAAGCTTATTATGTGATTGTAGTACTCGCGAATTGTCATTTTTTGATGTATAAGTCGAGCATGTAGTCTTTATAGGATCGCTGCAATCTGCGCTAAAAGTCAACATTTTTGTGCGTAAATTTTTCTGAAAAACCTATTTTTGGGGTCTAAATTTTACAACTTTCTTACGATTTTCGTGGAAACCCGCGTAAAATTAGTTTTTTTGCGTTCTGAATCTAATAAGCCATGGAGCGTACAAATCCATCCACTAGATCGGCGGATATGATACCCCTCAAATTTCGAAAATTTTCAAAAAATGTTTTTTTTACATTTCGCGTATTAAAACGAGTTTTGGGTGTGTCAGTTCTACTTAAAAAAATAAATCGATATGCGTGTTTAAAATTTGCAAAAACAGATATTTAAAGACTATCGCGAATCCAGAGATATAATAGATTTTTCCTAAAAATTGAGTGCGATGCTACATCCACGGTTCTCGATGGATCGCACTAAAACACCATAGAATGATGTATTTTTTAATGGTGATCAATGAAATCGTGTGCGCATAAAATGTAAATGTACTTCGTGGAAATCATAGCCATTTTACTGTTTTTTACACCCTAATATGCAACAGATGCTACATCGTGGTCACCAAATAGAATTTCACAAAGTGTATATCAAATAAAAGGGATTGATTCGCTGTTTTCGAAAATCGGATGCGCATCATGTTATTTTCACTACTACGCGGTTTCTATGCGCTTTAAAAGTTGTAATACATATTTACTTTAACTTTATTTTAATTTTATGCCACAATTCGAAGTCCTTGCGATTTAATACTCGTATAATGATCTAAACACTTTCGCCAATAGGTAAACTATAAAGCAAAAATTGGTTGCAACGGAATATATTCATTATTGCACGAAATTTTGACGAAAAAGAGAAAGAACTCTAAAATTTTTGTCTTCAACTATTCCTTTAAAATCATCAAACAAAAAAATTAAAATAATATAATTTTTATTTTTTCGTCATATTTTCTTCGCATTTTTTGCAAATAACATGAAAATTATACCTCCAATATTCACGCCATTGGCTTCATTTTATTTCTCACAATGTCTGGATGCTGCTGTATTTTTTTACATACATATTTTTTGTAAGCATAAGCGCTTTTATTTCAAAAATGTATTTGCAAATAAGTACAATTTTGTAATAAATTTGATTTTTCCCGAATCCATTGATCATCATCGTAAAGGGCACAAATTCAGTTAACAGTAATAAGATATAACAGCTCCAAAATTTTGTGTGGGAGGTACCCGAAGCAGTGGACAAATATAGTCCATATTAGAACCTGATATATATTTGGTAGATATATTAAGATGTGTAAAGTATCGACCAAATCGGTCACTAGCATCAAGGGATATCATGTGCACAATTTTTCCGAAAATTTATGAACTCACATGAGGGAGGTACCTGAAGGAGTGGACTGATATGGCTTATCTTCGATCTTAAACTAATTTTCTACAAAATATTACGAAAACCAAATTTTGCACCGAATCGACAGATCCGTTCGAGAGTTATCTCGCGCTCTAACCTCTACACACGGTGTCATGGGTTTTTTATATCTTTCGGGCTATTTTTTCAGGAAGTATGGACTTGCCCCTTATAAAACTTGTACCGTCGTATAGGGGACAGTGAACAAAAGTTGCTACATCAAGAATCAAAGCAATTCTAGAGCAAGTCCTAAACTGAACAACCCATCTTCGAAATTAAGCTAAGCTTGGACAAAATATTACGAATGCCAAATTTTAATTTCCAATTAGTGTCTTTTCAGCACAATGTAGAGCTTAATACTACAAGAAGAAGTTAAAAAATACACTTCAAAGATAGGTGGATAAAAAGACAACGTTTTTTTCCAAAGCGAATATCTCAGCTTATATATGGGGTATACCAAAAGCAAAACCTGACAATAAAGATAGAAAATATCACCTTTCTAATGATGTAAAGTAGGTTCTCGTAGGTGATCAAACAACGAAGATATCACAATAGTCGCAAATAAAACCCAAATTTTCATTTTTGCGATTTTAATTATAATGACGAATATCACAGCTTTGGTTGGGGACTTTCCAAAAGCAAAGCCTGGCTATGAGAGTAGAAGATCCCATCTTTACAATTATGTAAACTAGGTCGGCGTAGGTGACCAAATAACGGAGATATCGCAATAGTCGGTAATACATCCCATTTTTCCACTTTTTTGGAAGTCACGCTACAGGTCGCAATTTTAATTGGATCGTCACGAAATTTTGGATGTTATTGGGGGTCCCACAGAGGAAAAAACCTTTTGATTTTTTGATAATGGTCGGATATTATTCAGGGGTCGGAATGTGACAAAAAAAAAAATATTTGGAAAAAAGACCAACGTTTTATTTCAAAGCTAATATCTCCCTTCTGTAGGAGGTATATGGAAAGCGAAACCTGGCAAGGAAAGTAGAAAATATCACCTTTACAACGATGTGAAGTAGGTTGTCATAGGTGGTCAAACAACAGAGATATCGTAATAGTCGGTAATGCATCCCTTTTTCCATTTTTGTGCAATCACACTACGAAATTTTGATCGGATCCTCACGAAATTTTGGGGGTTGATGGGGGTCTAACAGAGAAAGAAGCCTATTGATGGTTGGCATACATCCCACTTTTCCATTTTTTATTTGAGTTGTACTGTCGATGCACTGAAATGCGTTTCAAAAAAATTGACCTGTGTTAATGAAGACATTCAGAGCAAAGACGCTAAGCTATCCCAATTTTAATATTTTGAATTTTATTAGTCAAAAGCTTATGAACAGGGGTAGTAGTGTAGGGTATCACATAGTCGGCCCCGACCCGACTATAGCCTTGGCTCACTTGTTTTTTTCTTAAAATTGAGTGAGATGCTACATCCACGGTTGTTGATGGATAGCATTGAAACGGCATAGAATTATGTACTTTTAATGGTGGTCATAGAAATCGGATGCGAATAAAATGTAAATGTACCTAGTGGAATTTATGGTAATTTTACTGTATATTCGACCCTAATATGCAACTGATGCTACATCGTGGTCGCCAAATAGAATTTCACAAAGTGTATATCAAATAAAGGGGATTCATTCGCTATGTTGGAAAATCGGTTGCTTATGATGTCATTTCCATTATTGTGCGGTTTATATGCGTTTCGAGTGTTGTCATATTAAATATAACTTTATTTTAATTTAATGCTACGATTGGAATTCCTTGTGATTTATATAATGATCTACAAATTTTCGCCAATAGGAAACTATAACTCAAAAATTGGTTGCAACCGAATATCATCATTTTCGCACAAAATATTGACAATAAGGCGAAAGAACTCGAAACATTTTTTCTTTAACTATTCCTATAAAATCAGAAAATAACAAAATTAGAATAATAAAATCTTTATTTTTATCCCCAAATTTTCTTCGTATTTTTGCAAGTAACATGCATATAGAGCTCCACGACATAGTTCTAATTTTATTTCTCACGATGTATTACGGTAAATTTTGTCATAAATTTGATTTTCCGCCAATCCATTAAGCAATTTCGGGACTATTCTCGCATTATCTTAAACAGTACGAATCCAGTTAACGGTAATGACATATAATAGCGTATTATATCAAGCCGCGATTTTTTTTTTAAATTTGTTCTAAACATTCAAATTAAAACTGTCGTATCTTTTGCGAGCACCGTTCTAGGTTAGTTACAAAAACAGATTTGGATTGACGAGTTTTTCTTAAGCTTTGTACCAAAAATCATTGATGTAGCATCAACAAATTTTTGGATTTTTTTTAATGGAAAACTCAATTTTGCAAATTTTTGCCCATATATGGAATTAAACACAAACTTTAAAACCCCATAGGTATAGGTAACATTTCAGAGGATCATCCAGAGATGGTATGTATGATGCTTTTGGGGTTTTTACGGTTAGAAAGCTGTAAACGTCGAAAACGTCATATACCCATAGAAAACGTGTAAAATGTTGTAAACGTCATAAACAACAAAAATGTATGCTACCACCATATTTTTCATTTAATACTGATTGTACATGACTGTCTTGGTAATTGAATAGCCTTGTTTGAAAATGTAAACTTTATGCCTGTTCCAAAACTTGCAAGAATCTGCAGAATTTTACTATAAAAAATAGTAAATTCTTGCAACGTGGATCGCACAGTGTTGCCGCTTCCATACAAATGTGGACAAAAATAGAAGGCGTTGACCTAGGATGATGAATTTTTGCACATGTACGTATGAGGGCACGGGAATTAGAAATACCAACTTTGGTTCATATCGGTTCAGATTTGGATATAGCCCCCATATATATCTTTCCCCGATTTTGCTATAACTCGGTCAATTTTAATCGAATAGTCTTCAAATTTCATATGTGGCTCCTGAGTAGTTTCACCGATTTTCTTAAAAATCGGTTCAGGTTTGGATATAGCTCCTACATATATCTTTCCCCGATTTTGATATAAATCGCTCAATTTTTGATGAATAGTCTTCAAATTAAACATGGGACGTTTCCCCAGGCCCCTGTTCAGTTTAGATTTGGTTTCGCAAACATCGGTACAGATTTGGATATAGTCTCCATATATATCTTTCGCCGATTTTGCTATAAATCGGTCAATTTTTGAAAAATAACCTTCAAATTTAACATGGGATGTTTTCTTAGGCCTGTGTCCTCATAAATACTTTTGCAAACATTCATCAACCTAGGTCAACGATAAAACTGAACAGGGGCCTGAGGAATCCCATGTTAAATTTGAAGGCTATTCATCAAAATTTCAGCAAAATTGGGGAAAGATATATATAGGGGCTATATTCAAATCTGAACCGATTTTTTCTAAAATCGGTGAAACTACTTAGAAGCCTAAGAAAATATCACATATTAAATTTGAAGGCTATTCATCAAAAATTGAGCGAATTATAGCATATTTAAAGAGCTATAACTTCATTATGGATGCACATATCGACAAAATTCTTTCAGATTCCTTGTATTGGATGTGTTTACTGTAAGAAAAAAACATAAACATATGTATGTAAAAGTTAACATCACATTTTTTGATTTTTGTCCACGCGGCAACACTGTGGATGACAACACTGGAATGACAACCAGTGCTGATTGAAGATTGATCTTGGGTCTGCAAACATTTGAGAACTTTTGGGTAATAATTCAGAGCTACAAATAGTTATTCAAAATGGTCAACAAGGAACATTGTCTACTGAACCAATGATCAGCCCATGAGTAAGAAATGAATGTACAGATTTTACGCAACCCCTTCTGAGTTTCCAGCATCAGAACAAACGCATGAGAACGAGAAATCCAGCGTGCATTGGAGATTTGTTTGATCTGCTTTAACTTTTGGAACTGAATCTACTCACTCTGCTCAGTGAAGTAACTACATGTCATCTCTGCAGCCGCCTGTTTCCTAAATCTCAGTTTTACCATGGGCGAAAGGTGCTTTCAATTGGGCATCATTGCTCGTGAAATTATGCACGAAGAAGTACTCGATATTTGTTGATTTGATCATCTTTCATGACAACGCGAAGAACGCCAACCAGCTTAACTTGGGTGTGGGATGACCTTTCTCTTCGAACACTTGCTGCAGTAAAACCAGCTTGTCATTTTTTGTCCTTTATTTAATTTATCAATATGGAAAATGTATAAACATTTACAATATATCAATCGTTTTTGGACAACATACTTCGTAGGTAGCAGAAGAATTATACATCCTTAATAAGTTCTCCGTTTAAGAATATGCGTTCGCTTATACTTGAATTGATCCGAATCACGTGTGTCTTATTTATGTTGATTTTGAGCCCGACTGCCTTGGCATTGACCGCAAGTTGTTCTAGTTTCATTCTTATATCGGTGAATTTTTGTGCTAACATGCAAACATCATCCGCGTAGTCTAGATCCTGGAGCTGTCGGTTTATGGTCCATTGGATACCACGGGGAGCCGATATCTCTGTTTGAAGCATTACGGTATCCAAAAGAATTAGAAATAGCGTTGGAGAAAGGACACAACCTTGTTTTACACCAGTGTAAATTTGAAACTGAGAACTGTTTGCTGCTTTGTCATTTAGCTGGTATTTATGCTTGTTGTATCGACAACAATCACCACAATTGATCCCGATCCGATCCTATTGTTTGATCTTTCACATTTGTCAATTTGATTTCCTAAGATATTTTCCTCAGGACATTGTCTGGCCCTTGCTCCCAATGTCTATTTGTAACATTTATTTTGTTAAGCTTTAAATAATGTCCGCTCATAAATGTTTGTTCTGTAAAAAACACATAACAATAGAAAACACACTTTCCTTTTCCGTACTCTAATTGAATGTAAACAGAGTAGCTACCATAATGAGAGTTTATCGGTTTCCTATCAGCAACAAGTTGACAATGTATTAATTTATTTTGGTTCTAAAACTAAAATATAATTAAATTGGTCCTGACACATCGAACAAATTGTCCTTAACTCACCTTTATACCTATACCTACACCAAAATGAATGTCTCGACGTGCTAAGTCGGTCTGGCAATTGTTGTACGTCTGTCTGTCCATTTACACCTCGTAATTGAATATTGAATCATATTCAGACGTCGCGACGTAAAGGGTAAAGAACTTTTGTGGGGAAATGGTTAGCACTTTATTCTTATGCGAATACTTCCGCTTCAATACGGGGAATTCCAAAAGAAAAGGCATAATTGGTTTGACGTAAGTGGTCATCCCACGAAGTGGTCATACAACAGTCAGTAATCCATCCAATTATTCCATTTTTATTTCAACTGTAATGACGAATATCCCAGATTTGGTTGGGAGTATTTCAACCAAAGTTGCCAATATTAAAGAAGACCTTCTGAGCTTTAAATTGGATCAATTGTATTCCAAATACTATAGATATAGAAAAAGGTGCTCAGATATTCCAATATACAATTTGTGGAATTTTAGTTCCATAGCGGACATTTCTGCTTCTATTCGTCGTGTTCCAAGAGAAAAATCTAATAATGAATGTAAACATTCTGACCCTAAAGTCTGTACAAAATATTTGGATCCAAACATAATATGTTTGGGTTCAAACAAATACATGTTTGCAACATTTTGTAACAAATCTCAATTTTATTTGTTTGGATACCAACATATTTTTTATGTGTGGGACGAGAAATTTTGTTAAAGTGAGCAACAGGGCTCTCACTTATTTTCATTTTCTCTTTTTTTCTTCAGTTTCCTAAAGACAATCGTTGAGTAAAGACGATAAAGTGAGTGAATAAATCAGTGTTTCGTGTTTTCTTAAAGTAATGGCGTTTTTTTATAAAATTAAATGCCCAATATATTTCATAATTGGATGTTTTATAATTGAATCAAAAAGGTGAATGGCAATATTTTATTGGGAAAAGAAAGAATCGCATTTAATATTGGTAATAACATTAATACAATTTTCATATTCAGGCTTATACATTTATTACATTATATAATCATTTGATTCCAGATGCCGTTTTCCCTTTGATGAGAATTTGTTTTATTTTACAACTAATAACACTGTGATACAAAAGTGGACAAATTTTTTTTGCGGGGGTTCTGATGCATAAATTCGGTATTGTGGGAGTCCAAGGAAGACGAAAATACCCTTGGTTTCTTTGGGTCACTTCGTTTTTTGATTTTATAACAGAAAATGTAGTGAAAAACGGGGTTTCTTGGATTTTCAACTTAAAACGGACATAACTTCTTTTTTCCACAACGGACATTTACAGCTTATTTGTTATATATTTGTTATATGTTTTTTTCCTCCATGCAGTCAAAGTAAAAATTTGTAGGGTTTTTTAAGGGTTTCTGCATTTTGATTGGAAACCGAAAGTGCTATCGAATTGGGACTAGAGAACATGTTGTAGAGAATTTGCACTGCTACAATATTTTCTTTAGTCGCGTTTCCAAGCAAAATCCTGAAAATCTAAAAAAAAATAAAAATCTGAACTTTGACCGCGATTTAAAAAAGAAACTTTCCAGGTGTAACCACCTTCAATTGGAAGTTAGTTCAGGCGCACCGTGTATAATGTTTGCTTACATATTTTTTCTATGGAAATCAAATCTTACGATACTTAGATTCTATAATATTATAAAGAAATTTTCATATTTTAATAACAAACTATTCCTAAACCTCACAATTTGTAGGTCATTAAACCTGACCAACAGACTGATGGGTGTAAAGCAAAAATAAACAGAAACGAACTTCACCCAAATACGTAAGTATAAACGAATATTTCTGTCGATAAAATGTGTTATGGTTAATGACTTTTAAAGTTTATTGGCTTATCATTAAATCACAACGTTTGTCAGGGCAAGAAACTACACCTTGTTGCTCACCCCTCAACCCATTCTATATTAACTAACATTTATCAATGAACTATTAAATGACGAAAACATAGCTGCACACATTCCCAACCATATCAATATTGTGCCTTGTCAGCAAAATTAAAAAAATCGATAAAATACAAAATAATGACTTGTGCTTGGCATTTGATAAAGTAGCTGAGGCGGCGGGGTTAATTGTGTGAGAAAATGTTCTAGAACACTCACATCCATGAGAAATATTTCTTGGTTAAACCAGCAACAGTAATTACAACCTTCATTTAATAAATATAAAATTAATAGTTGTGCAAATTTTTTACTTGTAAAGAAAAGTATAGACGACTCCGCTGCTAAGGCCATGATATTGTGGAACAAATCAGACATGGACAAGAAGAAATTGAAATTTAAAAAAACCTCGACAAACATCATGGAAATTTTGAATGAAACATATGATACATTTATTTATTTATTTAATTTTTTGTGTATAAAAATAAACCTGTCTTCGGTTGCATACATTTTTACACCAAAAAAATATATTGTGTCCTCTCAAATTTTGATTTTTCTAAGCACCTCTTGGTAGTAAATTTGAGATTTATAGTCATAATTTTTCATAATCATAAACCAGTAAAATTAATTTTTTCCCGATATTATATTTCTTATATTAGTGCAAATTTGTATTTTTGTCATTATTTATTGCTATTAAATGCACGCTCTATATTGAACAAATTAAAAGCGCCAAGAAACCTATCCTCCCCATTAAGAAATTCAAACACCTGTTGTTAAAGTCGTCGTCGTTGACATCAATGCTGCAGTGCGTCTATTGACCACAAATCAGACAACCGTTAATAACAGCGAGTGCTACCAATTTAAAAGGACTAACGTTTATACAAGTATTTCAATATAACACATGTATAATTGTACAAACTTCTGTACATGCATACTATACTGAATAGTTTTCGACGGTTTATTTCTACCATCATTAGTAGTGGTTATGTCAGGTTGAGTACTCTCTAAAGAAAATGGCAATAACATTTTGATTTACCATCGTAAAATGGGCTGAGAAATAACCACCTCATTTTATGGTTGCTTTTCAATCCACTAAACAATTTTGTGTTTTTGTGGTTATACCCAGTCAGCATTTTTTGAAAATTTTAATCAAATTCGAGTCTTTTTTGATCCGACTGCACGATTAAAAAGCTAGAATATGAGCTCATTTTCTGATCATAAATGACTCCTTTGTCGGTAGGAAAACATAACCTCAGGCGACTCTTCTAAACAAATCACAAATGAGTCTTTTTCGAGTCGTATTTCAATCATTTATTGGTGTTTTGTTGATTAATTTCGGACCCTTTTTCGAGTCTTTTTAGAGTCATGTTTATAATCATTTATGAGTCTTTAGGGAGTCATTTATGAGTCTTTTTGTTAGACGAAATAAATTAAAAAAATTTTCTTTTTATTCTTCTTTGTTTCTTTCCTTTGTTTTATAGTCTTTACTGCTTTGTTATGTCTTTTAATTATCCTTTATGTTGCTTGGTGGTTAGCATACTCATTTCACTTGGCAAAACCTGTTGTGTTGTGTTTGTCTGTACCTTTAATATTATACGTTACATTTATATCAAAATTTTGTAGAAAGTGTATATGAGAATTTTATTTTTTTATTTACAACCAAATAAAAATAAAACAAAGCAATCAGCTTTTAATCACCTAACTGTTCAAAATATGATCAGAGTATACATAATTATAATCACTTTTCAAACACCTGTATGACCCTTTTTTGATTAAGCATTTTTCAATCTTCCAGATGATCAAAATGTGACAATAAATAACAAAAAATTGTCACATTTTAAACACCTCAATGATTTATTTGTGATTGCTACACATTTGTTGTTGTATTTTAAATTGAACTCTTTTTAATCATTACAGGGAGTCACTTTCGAGTCCCTTTCTGATCACACAAGCGACTTAATCAATTTTTGATCACCAAAAGGACTCTAAAAAGACTCCTCAATGTGATTTTTGAAAAAACAGTCTTCTAAATGCTATCTGGGTAGAAGAAAACTATCACACGCACACATCGTATGCTACTAGTAATAGATATTATATGTTACAGTTGTGTTTCATTAAATAGCACAAGAATAATGAAGTGAAAACTTTGGCAACAGATATATATGTACCTTTAGTCTTGTCACTTGGAACTGGAATTAATTTTGGCAGTAATAACATTCGGCAATTATCAGCCACTGGGACTACTACAATCGATTTTCAAGGCACTTGATGTACGTTTGGAAGATGCGATGTACTTCGGCTAAATGTGATACATAATATGTAGATAGCGGAATCTTATGCAAATGCATATATGGTTAGGATGGTCGTAGAGAAAATCTGATTAGACAGAAACTCGTTTTATTACAAAATAAAACGAATTAGGCCCAGAAATTTTTGCATATCGTGCATATTTTGACATATTTGTACATATCTGCATAAAATGAGCATATGCAAAACCATATGGAAAAATATATTCAAGGATTTATGGTCTAAATATCCCTCTGAAATGGCTGAAATTGGGTATTAAGTCTTCGTTAGGGGTATCTAACTTTACAACTGAAATCTGTCCGCGAGTTCATATAGCCTCCATAGAACGGTACGTACCGATATTCGGTGTTTTGAAAGTTGTAGCCTCAATAGCCGACCGAAATGACTGAAAATTGGTATTAAGTCTTCGTTGGGGGTATAAAACATTCCACCTGCAATTTGTCGGCACAGGTCTAAGTCTTCATATAGCCCCCATAGAACGGTACCTCCGGATTTCGGGTATTTTGAAGGTTGTGCCCTCAATATCCTACCAAAATGACTGAAAATTGGTATTTAGTCTTCTTTGGGGGTATAACACATTCAACCTGAAATTTGTCGGCACAGGTTCACGTCTTCATATAGTCCCCATAAATGGAACCTCCCGATTTTCGATATTTCGAAGGTTGTGGCCTCAATATCCCACCGAAATGACTAAAATATGGCAATTTGTCTTCGCTGTGGGTATAAAGCTTTCCACCTGAATTTTGTCGGTATAGGTCCACACCTTCATATATCTCCCATAGAACGGTACCTCCGGATTTCTGGTATTTTGAAGGTTGTGCCCCCAATATCCCTCCGAAATGGCTGAAATTTGGTATTAAGTCTTCGTTGGGGGAATAAAACTTTCCACCTGAAATTTATCGGTATAGGTCCACGTCTTCATATAGACCCCACAGAATGGTACCTCCCGATTTTCGGAATTGTGAAGGTTGTGGCCTCAATATCCCACCGAAATGACGGAAATTTGGCATTTTGTCTTCGTCGTGGGTATAAAACTTTCCACCTGAAATTTGTCGGTATAGGTCCACGTCTTCATATAGCCCCCATAGAACGGTACCTCCAGATTTCTGGTATTTTGAAGGTTGTGTCCTCAATATCCCTCCGAAATGGCTGAAATTTGGTATTAAGTCTTTCTTGGGGATAAAAAACTTTCCCCCTAACATTTTTCGGTTTAGGTTCAGGCCTTCATATAGTCCCCATAGAACGATACCTCCCGATTTTCGGTATTTTGAAGGTTGTGGCTGTGGTTATACATTTCTCTATTTAATTGACTTGTCTAAAGAGAATTTTAAACAGAAAAATTGTACACACAAACATTTTTGTACCTATTATTGAAATATTTGTTGCATACGAAAATATGTAAAATGCATAAATTTTGCATATGCAAAAATTTATGCATTTTGCATAGTTTACATTCTACTCGACAGCTACAAAGCACGACAGTGATTTTGACATTCTCTTTCTATAAAAGGCAGTCCTTTCGAAATACATAAACCCAAATTTACATGAACAGAAAATGAATTTTTTCCACTTCGGAAGCGCAAGAAACCTTTCGGTCGACATACATAAACAGGGGGTAAACTCATTTTGTATGTGTTTTTTTATCGAATCACCTTATATGTATGGTTTTATCTAATCTTATATAAAAACTCATCAAATTATGACACGAGGATACGAGGTGGTAAAAAAGTAATGACGGTAGAATACATATATCCTCATTAGTCTAAAGGCTGAGAGTATAAACATGATAACCACATGGAGTAATGGATACACCTAAACAAGTTTACTCTCGCCCGATATCTTAGAAAATTTTTATTACGACAAAGGCTTTATTATGTATCTATATTGTTTGAGTGTCAACTATACTTGAAATGTTCGGCGACAAAATGTGGTTTGTTCAGTGTTTGCCTTTGCCGTAGCCAAAAATATACAAAATATCAATTAATTTGTTAGAAAGGTGCATAGATTATTTTGTATATACGTCAATTGAGTGCGAAAACACAAAACCTGATTGTACTAAAACGTGCAGCATCTATTAGGATTAGAAATAAAAGCTTGTGTTGTCAATGTATTCATTGTGTGTAGCCATGCACCAAACTTAAATATGCACGAAGAAAAAATATTTTAATCAATTTAATTAATTGAGTTAATTAATTAAAAATAAATATTATGTATGTATAGCGAAGGGCCCCACACCCACTTCCATGCCATCGTTTTGTTAGAGGTAGTTTACACTATCTATCAATGTCATATGACACGAAATAAAAACATTCCTTATTTACCCACGGAGGCAATGTGGAGACGTAGTTTTTTTTTCGTTTTTGCTGGTGTGGACGCACAGAATAAATGGCATAAGAACAATCTCCAATATTACACATATTACCGAATATATAACGATGGAAAATTTCATGTCATATGACATTTACATATAGTGTAAACTACCCCTTACCTGGGTATGATTCACATCATCTGGCATATGAAATGTGGCTAGACATTTTTCGACATCTCACATATGTATGTATATCGGCAATTGCACAAAAATTAAAATAGAAAGAATTCTTTTAACTGATTTCAGTCGTTGTAGATTTTCATTTCATAAGATAACTAGGTTCTACTACGAATGCTCCCTTATTAAGCTGCTATATTTTTGAACATGTCTATCAAAATCACTAAAATATATTCCAAACACTCTATAAATGATTTACTATAATATGTGTGTGGTTGTGTGTATACAAACATATATACATATATATCCGGAGAGGAAAACGAAAAAAAAACAACAACTGAAAATAGCTGTAAGCCGCATAAGAGTTCATTTTGCTATGTTGAGGACGACACACAGCCTTTTTTGTTGTCCTAGTCGTTGTAGTTGTCAGAGTCTTTTTGTTGTTTCTGTTATTATTAAAAAGTGTTTTCCAGCCACCGTAATACAACAGCAACAACAAAGGCAAACATAACTGTATGTGTATGTTCGAGTAAACACCCAGTGGGAAATGGGAAAATGTATTACATTCACAGTTATTTGATATGTTATAAAGCACCCAGCAAAAATTCGGATCCGTTAGTCATTATGTAACCCATTGCAAAGTAATGTAAACAAAAATAACTACTTAAATTACTCCTTACTAAGTTATGAGTACGGTGGCACAGAGCTAGTGTGTCCGACTACAAATCAGAGGATTGTGTGTTCAACGCTCACCGCCGGCTGGGTACTTTTTGTTAAAAAAAACCAATGAACAGTTTGTGTTGTACATGCAAACATTTAAACAACCCTTAATGTTCGTGTGCGTGGTCTTGCAGGCCTAGATCAGGTTTGAATATAGATATCGGTCCAATCCTTTGTGCACCTTCCACACAAAATATCAATAATTTTAGAAAAACGCGGTTTAGGGACACTTCTCGGATCGTTATAAATTTTGTTTTTCAAGAAGGTTGCGCTCCTTTTACGACAGTACAACTTTTTTGGGGGCAAGTCCATACTTGCTGAAATTATGTCCAAAAAGCTATTTTAGAAGATTTCAAAATATATTTATGTTTTTCCTGAGAAAATTTTAAGAACGACCCTACTATTCAATATTTTCTTTGCCATTAAATTTTCAATAACAACAATGTTGTTTTTGCAAATTTGTTAGTTGTTGTCTACCTTATATAAGTGTGCCTTAGTTTAGGCTAAAACTGAAAAACTTTCAAAAAAAAAAAATAAAATGGCGCATGGCAACACACCGTGTTGCCTACGTGCAGCCCTTGTACCTATTCTTTCAAGCGTACGACTACTTCGAATAAGGTTTGTATCGGACAACACCAACGAGTACCTCCTTCACAAAAGTTCAACATTTTCCCTCAATTGCAGCTTAAGGGCTGTTCGAGGACTGTTTTGAAAATTTTAAGGAGTGTTGCCCTTGTGGTCCTGTTTTCAGCTATAACATTTTTTTTTGATGGGCAATTTTACAATTTCTGACATAATGGCCTAAAAGCTTCAAAAAAATCCTACAGTGGCCAACAAAAATGGCTGATGGGCGCGATATGGTGTGACTTACATTTTGCATCGTAAAATTTCTTTCAAACTTACATCGAATTAGAAGATAAACTATATCCGACGACTCCTTCCGACACCTAACTCACATAAGTTTTAAATTATCGCTTGTGTACAGTTTTTGGGCTGTTCGAGGATTGTTTTGAAATGTTAATGTTGTTGTTGTTGTAACAGTGTTTGTTATTATGTTTGTATGTTCGTTCTTCTGTTCAATCTGGATCTGGGTCTATCTCCAGTTCCAGGAAAGTGGATGCTTCGATGGGATGTAACCACAGATCCACTGGAGTTCGATGAGTAGGTTTGGCTGGGCAGTTGAAAAGGTGTTTTGTGTCGTGCGGGCCCATGCCACATACTGGGCAGATGTCTTACACGGCGCGGTCGACTTCCGCCCAATAATAATTTAGGCGACTGCAATATCCCGAGCGTAGTTGAGCCAAAACTACTCTAGTTTGTCGTGGCAGCTGACGCTCCTCAGCTGCAGTAGATGGGGGATGTATTTCGAGGACTTTATTCACACTATAATTGCTTAAGGCCTTGGAAACTGCATCCGTGTGAATATTATTTAAACCTGCTTGATATGCTTGTTGATCTAGGGGTTCTCTCCTGTATCGTTGTACCTCTCCCTCTAGAGCATGGATATCTTTCCTGATCTGCCTGAACGTGTCGGGCCAACCCAAAAGTTGGTGATTGGGATGGCTCACACGGTAACATCCTAGCAGGTACTGCAACGAAAGCATCTCATTGTGTTGCTTTACTGGAAGAATCTTTGCCTCCTCATGTGGTCCACTGAAGATTTGAGGAGGCACCCTGTTGCTGTTCTCAGGGCGGCATCCTGCAAGTTTGAATCTTTTTCAAATTCGTATCACATAATCTCGGGGACCAGAGTGGCGCCGCATAGCTTACCACAGAACGACCTATCGCGTTACATGTGGTCAACAAGGTTTCTTTATCTGCACCCCAAGTGCTGCCGGCTAGGGACTTGAGGACCTTGTTCCTACTTTTCAGTTTGTCGCAGATAGCTGTGGCGTACGCGCACGGCGTGAAAGTAGTGTCGAATGTGACCCCTAAAATGTTGGGGCAGTTTGTGGTCGGAATTCTGCTACCGTCGACCACGACATTCGCACGACTGTGCTATCCATGTGGTGAACAGAGTGGCTGTTGATTTTGTGGCGGAAATCTGCATATTCCTCGAATGGAAAAAGGTGGTAAGATCGGTTAAATAGTTGTTCAGTCTTTCACAGATGTCATCAGGATAGGTAGGTGTTAATCAAAAGTAGTCCTTGGGAGTCTGATTACAACGATATAATTTTTTGGAAGCAAATCCATGATTCCAAGGACTCTACAAAATCCTACAGTGACCAACTGAAATTGCTGCCACGATAGCTATCGAAAGGATGACTCCCAAAATTAGATACGCTTTCAAATGAACTATGTAGATTGATAGTTTCAGGTTCTCCTTCCGCAAAATTTAACAATTTTGCGTCTTAATCCAAATCAATTTTATTACCTAAATGTTCGCATGTAATGTAGAGTTGTGCCAAACATCAACTAAATGGAACTATCAAGTTCACTAGGCAGTTCCAATGGCCCACATCATGTCTATGAACAAACTGCGTATACGTAATATCACAGGTAAGATTTTATAACGTTACTCATATGTTTTGGTACCAGTACAGTGAACTAGGAACTAGAGTACCCAATATAAATACGAAAAAGTGTCTATATTTTTGTCGTCAAGTGCGTCCCGCATAAAAAAAGGACACACAACTCTGAAACTGTCCATAGATGAAAATCTCAATTCCCACAGCATGTGAATATGGCACTGTGGGCAAAGCCGGCTGATACTTTTTTACAGAAATGAATCCAATATGTTAAAAAAAAAAACAGAATTTTGGTAGTAGTTCGGAAGAATATGAATTGGAATCGTCATAGTTAAACAGACCATAAAAATCTTAATTATAAGATGACTCCATAAAATAAAACATCACGCACAATAATTTGAAAATTTATGGACATTTTTGAAAATTTTTTGAGGATGATGTTAGTTACTACGCTTATAACTCCAGAACGGCTGAACAGATTTTGACAATTTGCACCAATTCGGAATGGTCTCATGGCAGAAAAGGATAAAACCTAAAAAAATCGCGAAATTCTGCGAAAAATTTGCAAAAATATTTTTTGAGGAATGTATTTTTCCACACATTTCTCTCGAGCTTTTGCGTTCGGAGTATATCGTGTCACTTTTTTACAGTTTTTTGGCGAAAATGGTGTATGCATCACATGCTATTGACTTTTTAAAAGATCTCTATGTCAATTTTGCGAAAAGTAATTTAATATTAGCAGCTTCAATTGATGTTACCATTCTCTGGATTGCTATTTATGGAAAATCTAATAGGAAGTAAGCAAGAACGCTGGCAGAATGTAACGGATGTTTTCAAATGACTTCGAAGTTAATATTATTGAAGAACGCGGATTGAACCTGACATTAACTGGCCGTTCTATTGATGTGGTTATTATTATTTATGTAACCCAAAATTGATTATTGTGTTCGTTGTCATCGAGTCCACATACCCACGGCCAAATTCGCCATCGATTTGGATCTTTGTTACCACATTCTTATTTTCATCAACTCAGCAACTTGCATTATTCACATCATTGCATAGAATTCGTGCGTAATCAAGGGATCCATATTTAATATGAATAACGAGATGCAAAACCGAGGTGGTTATGAAGACAGATAATAAATACAAAAGGTTGGTTGAAGGTATGTCGATTCTGTGATCGGATGTTTTTGAGAAAACCGTCCAATATACATCAGTTTCCAAAGCTTTTGATTCTATCAATGCTTACCTCAAATTCTCTTCATTGTGGTACTTTAAACCAAAAGAAGCAAGTTCGGCTGGGCCGAATTTTTTATACCCACCACCACGAGTTGTACCTTAGTAAAACGGAACCATTAGCTTCTTTTCGATTTTGAAAATACTAAAGTCTACGGCTTATTCCCAGGAGCCGTGGAATATGCTAACTGCTAACTTTCTTTTAAACCAGGTTTAATACGAATGAGACATCTATATTTTCTACGCATTCTGAATCCGAAATACCATGATACGTTCATTCCATTTTCATAAAAACAGGAGGTTCCTTCAATTGGGATATATACAAAAATATGAACTTATATTGATCATTTTCTGTGTCGAAGTTTTCTACCCATTGAGAATCCGAAATACCAAGTTACCGTCACTTCAGGAGAAAAATCTTTTAAAAAATTTCACATCGACCGGCATGGTTGTACCTTCCAATCTGACACACCACAATACCAAATTACTGCACTTTCGGTCAGAAGAAAATTTAGGCCAATGTCTAAAACTTTTGCCGATAAGTTTTTTAAACACTAGCCTCCTTAAAAGGCAAATTAGATCAGGATGTAATGAATGAATGAACGGAATGGCAAACATCTTATGGTGAGGGGTATTCAAATGAATAATGTTTGCCAAAAGCTTCAAAATCGAATGTACCTCTTCTATGGGGCCTATATTAAAGAGTACACTACCTATACTTACAATTCTCGGTATGAATTATTGCCCATATCAAATACTAAATACCAAACTTCAGTCATTTCGGTAGGATAATTTGGCTAAAATCTTCAAAATACTGAAAATATGGAGGTACCTTCTATGGGGGCTATATCAAAACGTGGATCTATACTGAACAATTTATGGGGAAACATTATGTAGCTCCAGAGAAAACATTATAAGAAATTTTTGAGCCAGTTCGGTGATAAAATGTGACTAAAACCCTTAAAAACACCTAAAATCAAGAGATGGCGTTCTTTGATGGCTATATCAAAACATGGATCGATATAGCCTTGAAAATGGGTTGTATCAACATCCTAGGAGTAATATAAACTTCTGTACCAAAATGAAGACTCTGCGACTCTGCGTGAAGATATAAAAAACTTTATATATGACAACAAATATAAAATGTATTCGATATTAAGTAATTTCATTTCAAATTCGTCTCGCGATAGCCATGACAATAAATGAACTGCAAGGCAAAAAATCAACTTCAATGTACCTTTAATGACTGTGAGACGAAGTTCGCCGGGTGCACTAGTAATATATAATTTTATATATTATAACAATTAAAAGAGGTTTATGTGTGATATTATTCAGTATTTAACTGGAATAAAAGATTTAAAAATTATTATTATATTAATATCACTATGCAACACGAAAATTATTAACCATATTCTGACACCGCAGCGTGATAGAAGAAACTTGTTTATTGACATCTAAGGCACATTTTTGTAGTTGACTGCATCCTTAATTTTTGGACGGTTGGGTATCTGTGGACAAAAATCGGAGAAAAAAACTATAAAAATTGAATATTTTTTTATTTATTTATTTGATTTTTTCATCTACCGAGCTATGCTCTTACAGATTACATTAAATTAGTAACAATAACTTACAAATAATTGCAAAACAAAAACATAGTTATGTATTCTCATTATCAAGGAAAACTCTAAGCATCCTCTTGAAAACATGTCGTTCTATGTGGTAATCAATTTGGTTTGCAATGGAATTGAATGAGTAGAGACACCGTGTTATAGGTTCATTCAGCCCATAATTTGTTCTATGGAAAGGAATATTAAACAAGTGGTGTTCTCTTAAAACTCGACTAGGAATGTGAAGATTTAAAAGAGACAATAATTCTGAGCAATCGATGCGCGAGTCAATCAAATCTTTTATAAAAACTATACTTTGAAGTTTCCTTCTAAGATGCAGTTGCTGAATCCCAAGGATTCGACAACGCTCTTCATAAACAGGCATACTATCAGAGCTATAATTAAGTCTTAAAGCAAATCTAGTGAAACGTTTTTGTATCTTTTCAATTCTATTCATTCTATCGGTATAAAAAGGGTTCCAAATAATACATAAATATTCAAGATGAGGTCTTACCAGACTATCAAAGAGAACTTTTAACGTATTACTAGAAAATTCTCTGGAGTTTCTTTTCAAGAATCCAATTTGAGAATTTGATTTTGAAATTATGTATTCAATGTGGTGGTGAAATGTTAGGGTTGGGTCAAAAAATATCCCCAGGTCCTTAACTGTATTTACTCTTGAGAATAAGTTATCAGAGAGGTCTCTATAATTGTATAATATTGGAAAATGCTTTCGAGTGAAAGTCATTACTTTGCATTTTGAAACATTTAAGAGCAGTTGATTGATATGACACCATTCTACCAGGCAGTTGATGTCGTTTTGGAAATATAAGCAGTCAGTGTAGCTAGAAATTTCGCGGAAAATTTTTAAATCGTCTGCAAATAGCAAACAGTGGGAATGGGAAAATAATTTATGAATGTCATTTATGAATAATAAGAATAATAATGGTCCAAGGTGGCTACCTTGGGGGACACCAGAAGAAGCATATATAGGATCGGAAATACCATCTCCGACTTTAACATAAAGGACTCTATCAGAAATATATGATGATATCCAAGATAACATATTAGAATGAATTCAAATTTTCCTAATTTTAGCTAGTAGTATATTATGCGGCAACTTGTCAAAGACCTTGCTGAAGTCTGTATAGAGAACATCCACTTGCTTCCCTTTCTCCAAGGAGTTACAACAGATGTGTGTAAAAAGAGCTAGATTTGTACAAGATGACCTACCCCGAAAAAAGCCATGCTGGCTGGGAGTAATATAATGTCTGAAAACCCATGAGAGACGGTTGTTAATTAGCTTATCGAAAAGTTTAGGAATTATAGATAACTTTACTATTGGGCGGTAGTTTTCAACATTATCCTTTCGACCAGACTTAAATATTGGGGAAACGTAGGCCAGTTTCCAATCATACAGAAAATGACCTTGAGATAGCGATTTATTAAATATTATTCTAAGTGCAACATTTAGTGAGTAGGCACAATTGCGAAGAAGTAATGGTGACAATAGGTCAAACCCCACCCCTTTACTTACATCTAACTCAAGCATTGCTTTGAGAACTTCTGAATCATCTAATTGAATATTTCCAATATCCACAACTTCGTCTACACTGAAGAGAAGTTGTAAAGAAACATCTACGTTTATTGATCTGTTATAAACAGAAGAGAAAAATGAAGCGAACAGATTTGAAATTTCTCTTGCACCGATTGCCTCTTTGTTTTGATAACACATAGAACGAGGAATTCCATTGGATTTTCTTTTATTGTTGAAAAAGACCCAAAATTTTTTTGGATTGTTTAAAATTTGATATTCCATTTGATTAATATAACGGCTATACAAAAATTTAGATAGACAATCAAATTCTAGCCTGCGGCGGTGGAACATTTCTTTATCCGTAGGGGAATCAGTTCTCTTGAATTTTTTATGAGCTTTGTTTCGTAAATTATTCATATGTTGCAATCTGTCATTAAACCAAGGTAGTTTATAACGTTTCTTCTGCCTCTTTATTGGAACGTGTTGAAAAAGACATTCATTAAGTTTTGTTTTAAATATGGAATACATTACTTCCACATCGTGATTGAGAAATAAATCGGACCAGCAAATAGATTCCAGGAAATTATTGATTGCACCGTAACTGGCATTTTTAAAATCGTAGTAAGTTTCTTCTGTATCTTCACATAAAATTATATCATCATAAAACTTCATCCTTATTAAAAGTGCTTTATGGTTGACGGATTCACGTGTCAGAGGTACATCACATCTCGAAACATCGTATTTTATTGAGTTTTCCACAAATATTAAATCTAGAATACGGTTTATGTCATTTTTCACAGTATTTATCTGGAACAATCCAAGTGTGTAAATCCTATCTCAGAAAGAGCTCTCGATAATTGATGAAATATTAAATGGTAGAAGCATTTGATCAGCGTCACTAAAATCCCATATTACATTTCCTAGGTTAAAATCACCTAGAACACACGGTATTTGGCCATCCACTAGGGTGGAAATTATATATTCGATATTTAGCAAATGAAAGTTATAAATTTCAAATTTGCTGTTTGGTGGTATATAACTCACAAGAAAAACGGTCTCAAATCTCTGATGATTCGCCGTATTCGAGTAATCTACGGCTACACATATTTGTTCGATGTCGGATTGATTATAGGGTAGATCTATTTGCCTGCTAGTAAATCTGGAACCAGCTGCTACAAGAACTCCTCCTCCTCTTGTAATATTATTAGAGAGAACTCTGTCTCTCCGATGTATGGTATAGATATCTAAAATCTCATTCGATAAAAAATGCGGCGTAAGCCACGTCTCAACAATAATAATGACTTCGAAATCATGGGAGCACCCAGATAAGAACATATCGTTGGTTTTAGTGCGGAGACCACCGGCGTTATGGAAATAAACAGAAAATGTATTAGGCGAAGGTATATTGTTTATGAAGTTACTTCTATTGAATCGCCAACTTTGCCTAAGTTTTTTGGCTTATGAACGAAAGGAGTTAGTTTAATTGAGAACGGCCACATGTCCTCATTAAAAACTTTGTGGTACAAAGGTTCTGGAACTCCAAGCTTAAAATTCACAAAGTGGAGTTTAGTTATGTCGGCATCCTTTTTTACAAGCATGACGCATGATAATGCAGATTGATTTACATCCAATTTTTCTGCGACGTATTTCGTAATCTCCTCCGACTCAACGTTTTTTGCTATTTTAACCTTTAAGAACCGTTCAAAGACATTTCGCACGTTCCAGAGAGTTGTTTGTTGATGTCTTTGCTACATTATTGTAGTTGGTTGTTTTCTTGAATATTGAATGGTTCAGTATCTGTGGAACATACCAGAGAAAACAGGATAAAAATCCCATTTGCTTTGCTGTTTTGACCTTTAAGAACCGTCTATACAGAGTACGATTGTTCTAGAAAGATTTTTATTGTAGTTGGTTTGCTTCAAGTTTTATCGGTATGATAGCTGTAGACCAAAACCCGAAAAAAATTAAAAGAAATTTGACCTTGGCGATTTTGACCTTGCAGATGAAGTTTGATGGATTTAATGTGTTCACAATTTTTGTTCTTTAAGACAAGAGCTACAACTTTGCCTCTGAGATAAATTCAAATTTCATAACGGTTTGGAAGATATAGTCCGGACAAAATGACCCCTATTTACATTAAAGCCCCAAACCTTTGGAAACCTATTACCGCGAACGTTGATGAGATAGGAAAAAACGGGGAGACACGTTCCTTCCCTTTTTTGGTCTTCTATCGCACTGTGGAGTCAGAATATGGTTAATAAAACATGACTCAAAAAATTACACACAGTGTATTTCAAAAGTTATTATGACTCTGTATATCCCGTTCGATTACTATCAATAACATTTTCCAACTGGGTATATTCATATGTATGTAAAATGTCATGTATGAATTTCCCATCTATAATATGCCACTTTCATGCATGTTCAGCATAAACAACAACGGCAACAATAACAATCAAGCAACCACACGTTCACAAATATAGACAGAGATGAGAATGTGCGGCGAGTGGGTTTGTATATTCCTTTATAACGTTAAATAAAAAGCAAAAGCCCCCTCTCTACCACCCATTTTCACACAACAACAACCAACACAAACAATAACAATATTTGTCGGTACTCGGCTAAAGCAACAACGGTAAAGTCGTTTAGTTCAGTCGTTTGGGCAGAACACTGTGCTTACTTGGGGGGGTTTTGCAAGTGTGTCAGTGTGTGTGTATATCTGTGTATGGCTCTGTTGACTTAAACTGCACAGGGGAGTGTGTCGACAGTAGAATTCATTCATTCTGTTGCTGTTGCTGCTGGTCAGTGTGTTACACATTGCAAACGTTGCTCACTTCAGTTTAGTTGGCGAGCAACCCTTGTGCAAAAACGTTCGTTCGTAGTCCATATTTACGAAAATACCCAAGAAGAATAGAATCATAATATAAAGTACAAAACATAGAAGAGCAACAACAACAGCACTTCAATCTTTCTCTCTTATGTTTGGCAATTTGCTCTAAGAAACAAACATAACGAATGAACCAATTTAAAGTGTCTTATTTGTGGAAAACATCACTTCCAGACAAACGGTAATGTTTGACTGGTGAATTTGAACGGCAAGAAAGAAAACGAAAACAAAACAAACCGAAAAGTGAGAAAATAATAAACAGAACAGAAACAAAAGAAGAAAAAAAAGAAAATCATTTCATCTAATTTGTGCTCTTGAAATCTGTGCATATAACTAAAGAAGTGTTGTATGTTAAGAATATTTATTTGTCTATTTGATGTTTTTATGAACAAAATAAAAGAAAGAAATAAACGGCAACAAGGACTGCTGCTGCAAATTTAGTAAAGGATTTTATCTGACTGTGTGATACTTTTTTTCCTATCCTAAACATTGCTACAGGAAAACATTGATTGTTTGTTGTTTTTGTGCTTAGCACCTCAAATTGTGGTCACACCAAGCGTATAAGTGTTATTGGGATTTCAATGAAATCTCTTTAATTGAAGAACATCTTCGAAATTAATTGACCTTTTTTCTATCAAAATAACATCAACAGTCATCAATTGCTAAGATGTCGTTCGATATAGCTTTGGCTGATCAGATGCGGATTGCTGTCAAGTAAGTATTGAACATTTTTTTTTTCAGTTAAATTAATAAATAAATGTTCGCAAAATATTACAATTGAAAGTTAACAATTTGAAACTCACTGTACCGGTATATACAAGCTGACCATGGGTTTATAATTTAATATCTGGATTTTTTTCACAATCTAAAATACTTTCATAAAATACCGATTTCAATGAAATGTGGAATGTGTGGCTGAATTCGGTCTAGAAATAAATGTGCCGAATTTTATCTGAATCGGTTCAGATTTGGATATAGCTCCCATATATATTTTCGGCCGATTTCACGTGATTGCTGCACCAAACACGCTATACATGCCCCATATCGATGAAATTTGGAATGTAATACTGAATTCAGTTAAGAAATAAATGTGCCAAGTTATATTGAAAGCGATTCTGATTTGGATGTAGCCCCATATATATATTCCGCCGATTTGAGGTATTTGATGCACAAAACACTCTATATCTGTCAAATTTTGATGAAAATTTAGAATTTCGCAAGCTACATTCCGGGAAAGGGCAAAGTTAAACAAGTTGAAACTGCATTAGGCTAACCAATTAGGCCACCAATAATATACTGAAACCATCTATCAGCCATTTCCGTTAAATTTTGTGGCTAAAATTTCAAAAATACAGAAAGGCGGGTGGTGCTATTCTATGGGAGCTACATCACAACGTTGAAAACTCGTGAAAGCAAAAGATAAACTTTTGGGCGTATTCACTTTAAAAAAAAGTTTTTCTTTTTTAGGACACCCTAATGTTGGGCCACGCCAAGACGTGGAGATTTTCCCAGCACTGAGAACTAAAAAACATTATTATATGGAGGCTGTAGTCAAAAGTGGACCGATATAAAATTTCTTTATAAGGTGGTGATCTGAACTCTGATTTCATTATTAAAACCTATTCGGTTAGAATATCTGGTTGACATTTGCCCAAATAAATCGATATATAAATCATATGGAGAGTAAACCAAATCATGGACCGATACACACAATTTTTCGTGGGGATGGATTGGGGAGGATTACAGAAAATTTGGTTGAACAATGTCTTGATAACAGTAAAATACTTAAATTCAAGATGATTCGCTACATGGGAACCACGCGAAATCTTGGACGTAGGACTGCAGTATTTTTTTAGAATAACGAGGACCCATTGATAAAAATTTCAGTTCTATATATTATTTAGAAGTATTTTTGTCACACCTTCCCATGTAAGTGCCACCACTGTGCACCGCAGGGATTGGGTTAATCTCACGTGCTCTTATCGTGTTTTTTTCCTTCTCGTCCTTATCGTGGCAAAATGCACAAAAGATACTTCAAAGATAATGAAAGATACAATTTCGAATTAAAATGTTTAAAAATAGTCCTAAAGGGATGTAACTGAGGACATATCATCCCATAAACACCCTAAAGCCGCTGAAAATTGAGTAATATTACTTTTGAGTCTTGCAACAAAGGATCAGTCATTATCCGGGGTTTCAACATACTTAAGATGGTCTCTCATCCTTAATAGGACTATTCCACCTCCCAGGCCATGCTCATAATTTTGTTCAAGAACAGAAATTTATTCTCATAAGCCTTAAGAAACGGTTCAAGAATACGGTTTTTTGTTCTAGCCCCCTCTGTAACCGCGTAAAATTTATAATGCATGTTAATTGGGAATTTTATTAGCTTTCTAATGATAAACATATACAGTAAGTCAGAGCATTAAAACTGGTTTTAAAATTCGGATATGCAGAGCTATCTCCCCGAAAAGCAATGATATTAACGTGTTCGGCAAAATGAGATCCAATTATTGTAAGTATTTCTGGTGACTCCGAGAATTCTTTACCTTCCATAGCTTAAATTGTAGGTTTGCCCGAGTAATGTTAGGGAAAAAGTGAAAAAGGGCAACTAAAATACGATTTATCGATTTTGTGTCTTTAGGAACCGTACCTAAAATCTTCTTGGCGACATTTTTGTAGAAGATTTCAAAGCTGAGAAATATCATCCCGTTGTACATATATTGCGTTTCTTGAAATAAATGACGAAAAGGACATGGAAAAAAGCGAACTAGAAAGTCAAATTGTTCTACAGAAAAATCCTCATTAGATTTTACTTAAGGCATATCATCTCAAAAATAAGCCAAAGCCAGTGAAAAAAGATATAACGCTAATTTGGCTTATATATAAAAAAAAATTATAACAATAACACAAAGTTTCAACGCACGGCAGATCTGCCCTTTGGGGTTATGTATGTACGCATTAAGGGTTTTCATTCCCAAAAGGAATTTACCCCTCCCCCCAAATTTTCTGTTCACAGTATAATTTTTAAATATTTGTGGATAAAGACAGAGACGCAGTAGGAAGTTAGAAAATCAGAATAGTGAATAGGCATTATCAAGGTTACTGATCGCATTTGATAAGAGCAAATTTCAAATTATAGTTGAAATACCTATCTAAGTCTGTTAAAAGTAAATTACAAATATAAAGAGATAAGCTTTTTCGACAGATATGTCATGTACTATGTAATACCACCTAGTATATAAATATAGTGACAAAAATTAAGGACATATATAAAAGCAACTATTTCAAGTTAATTTTACAGACATTTTCTTACTTACTCTGTAATAATCGGCTTGACGCAATATTTCTCGATTGAACTTTGAGCTTTCCTCAAAGAAGCGTTAAGTATTCCCACACATTTCAATCGTCTTTTTGTTGATGATAAGAACAACTTTTGTTATTTTTATTATACATATCGGCCACATGATTTGTTTTATTGTGAACCGGATTTTAAAATAATTTTCAGTGCATAATAAAGTTTTTTTTTTATTATTTTTTAAATTGTAGCGATAGAATGAATTGTACAAACGTCATGAAAAAGAAAGATTTGTTTTGGTTTTATTTTGATGTGACTAAGGAAGGTCACAGAAGGGCAAAATGTGGCATTTCTTTAATCTTTGTTGTGATGATATATTTATTAATTGCACTAATCATGCATTTTATTATGCAAATTAGTAATTTCATATCACGTGGTTTCCACACAGTATTTTAATTATTGATATGAGCAAATTAATTGGAAAACTGAGAATAAAGGCACATCAAAAACCAGAGTTTCCCAACTAAGGGCGAAATTATGAAATGGGAAGTATGCCTACCCAAAATAAAAATCATTTCGTTTCCGGGTTTTGAAAACATTCGGGCCATTACAATGTTTTTCTTATGGAAAAAAATGATAGCATTGTAACAAAGGCAATAAAAACTACAAAAACTTTAGTGCGAGAGGTGTATTGAGCAGTGGCCAAATATTGGAAAGTATTGTCTTTCTCTAGCAGAAAAAATGCAATGTTGTAGTCCTTTAACACGATCCGAGTCCTGGATTTAAACTGAATTAAGGAGCAAACGCGTTTAACTTTTGCGTAGGACGCAACTGACATCCATCATGGAACTGAATCTAGTTTTGCGAGTCATTCGTTTCGATAGCTGTCATATCTTACATCGCCTTAAAAAAGACCACAACGTGTATGTACCGTAAAAATTTCAAAACGATACTCGGACAGTTTTTAGACTGCACTTGTCATATTTAGACCTTTATTCTTTTTTGAAGCAATTTTACAGTTTGCTATGTTTGACCACAGTGAATACTCAATTCGGCAGGAATTTTTTTAAAGGTTTTGGACCATTGCCTTATGCAGTTTGAACTTGCCACCCGAAAATATGTAATAGAAACCTGATTTTCAAAACTACCCAAGACATGTGCTTAAACTTCACGAGTGCGAAAATTTTTCAAAATTGTGTATGGGATGTATACAAGGATTGGACCGATATAGTTTATATTCGAATCTGATCTTTGTCGTTAGAGGGTTACAGTGCGCACTATTTTAGCAAACAAAGAGTATTTATGGAGGATGTGCCGGATTGAGTGGTCTATGTTTGGAAAAAATATTACGAGGACCAAATCGATTGATCCGTTCGAGTGTTATCACGCGCTCTGGCAGACGAGCGGACAAGCCTAAATAGACTCCACATTATCTGACCCCAATTATCTGCGCACAATTTTAGCAACAAAAATAGCATTTGGAGAGGATGTTCATGATGAAGTGGTCTAAGTTTGGACAAAATATTCGCGCACTCTAGCTAGACGGACAGGGCTAAATAGACTCCAAGTTATCATGCGTTTCGTCAAAACATTCATGATAAATGGTCCTTTATTAGGTGGGCCTAAACAGAACATTCTTCCTATAAACCGAACTAATAATAGATTTCCAGTATTCTTCATATGTTGTATTGCTTTCCCAAATTTTTATATCATGTTTTGTCATCTTGGTTCTACTGGTATACTCCATCGGAGCCTTGGCATTCAAGTTCTACGTTTTCCCATCATGCGGCCCGTTATTTTTAGTGGGTTTATTACGGCTCATTCTGATGACATGGTTTAACTAACGCAATCGTTGTATAACTCGATAATTCTAACTATGTCGATGTCGTTATATACCAGATACATTTCTTGGTCCATACGATGTCGATATTCACCTTCATCGCTGATTGGTCCGTAGATCATTCGAAGAATTTTTTTCTCAAACACGCCAAGTACCGGCTTATCTGCTTGCGCAAGTACCCAATCAGTGTTTTGTAAAGTGTTGTTTTTGTATGACAGGATGTGCCTTACTTTGTAAACTGCTTACTTAAGCCAAATTAGCATGTGTTGGCCAAGGTAGACGAAGTCTTTTACTACCTCAAAATCATAGGAACCAACTTCCACGGTTGGTCCGAGCTCTATGGACACGTAGCGCGTCGATACCATCAACTTGGTATTCTCGCCGTGACCGTCAGACCCACTAGCAGTTTCTCCTTTGACCTTCGTAAAGGTATCATTTACTTATTTTCTGATCGGTCCGGATGTCTATATCATCAGTATAAGCAAGTAACATGTGGCTATTAGTGTAAATTGTTCTGTAAATGTAATTTTAAAAAGCCATACAAGCTTTGCGGGGACACAAATTCAGACATTGCTTGGAATACCTTTGAACATAGGGGGCTTTCGAAGGCTGCTTTATAATCGACATAATGGATTTGGTAAATATCTGTCAATGGTGGATTTGCCAGGTCTATAGCCGCATGGGTATGGCCAAATTATTTCGTTGACCATAGACATTAGTCGTTCGCAAAAGACTTATGCCCATGTAGTTAGAGCATACAGTATTTTCTTCTTTTTTGTGGACGGGCCACATGATACTCAGGTTCCTATCGTCGGATACGCGTTCTTTTTACCAGATGGTGCTAACCAGCTGATGCATGCAACTTATCAGCGTGTCGCCTTCGGGTTTTAACAGCTCGGTTGGCAAGCCGTCGGCTCCTGCTGCCTTATTATTCTTCAGCCGGCTTATTGCTGTCTTTACCTCATCTTGGCTGGCCGGTATAGATTCTATACCATCTTCTGGGATTGGATCTGTAGTATCTTCATCCCTTCTCTAGTATTGGATACCTCAAGTTTGGGAAATGCCCTTTCCATACCCTGAGCACAATATCTGTATTTGTTACCGCATTACCTTGTTAGTATATACCCACCGCATTACCTTGCCTGTACCTAAGCTATCTGTATGATAGTTCCTGCTGCATTATTATTCTTCAGCCGGTTTATTGCTGTCTTTGCCTAATCTTGGCTGGCCGGTATACATTCAATACCATCTTCTGGGGTTGGATCTGCAGTATTTTCATCCTCTTCTCTAGTATTGTTAAGTTTGGAAAATGTCCTTTCCATATCCTGAGTAGAGTTGTTAAAATCTAGTTCGTTTGAACGACCTAGTTCAAAATATAGTTCAGTGGACACCGGTTGTTTCCATGAACGAACTGCGAATGAGTTATATTATCTCTTTGTTTTAATAAGATAAATCATACGCAAACGAACTATGGTACTGAACTAGTTCACTAGATTTAACAACTCTAATCCTGAGCACACTATCTTTATTTGTTACCCCATTACCTTGCTAGTATATACAGAAGGATGTGCCTGTACCAAAGCCATCAGTATGATGTTTCACTCTTTGATACAATTTTCGGACTTTGTTTTGTCTCCTGTACATCACGATGCACAATGGTCCCAAATCCAAATTTTCTGTCCAAAATTATTTCAACGTCCATTTTGTATTGAAATTAGTTATTATGTATAATAAATGTGTACAAACAGCAATTCTTACGTTTTATCGACCAAAGTGCCCAAAAACTGCCAAAATTTGTTGAACAGGGTGGCCCCGTTGTGTGGGGTCTAAACCAAAACATTGACTAATGATAATACTTTTTGGTATGAAGAATTCGTATCTACCAAGAGGTCAAGATACCAAATTTCAGCCTAATCGGTCATAAAGTGTAGCTAAAATCCACAAAATATCTAAAATTGGACGGTACTTTTATGTGGGGGCTATGACAAAAAATTGACCTATTTTCAAAAAAATTATATATGCTTGTTTTCTACACTCTGAAACCCTTAAATATGAATTTTAAGGAAAATCGGGTGATGGATGTGGGTATTACCGTTCTATTTCAATTGGATAGTACGTACAGTCACAACAGGTATTTAAAAAAAATTCTCCCATCTTAAAATAAAAAGAAAATCCACTTTATTTTAATTGTGGCAAATTTGAGCACGACTTCTGAATTTATTAGGGGGTCTGCTATCTTTCAAATTCGATTTGGAGGTGGACATATTTGGACATTTTTTTAAAAGTTTAAGTATATATAAAAATATGTAAAAAATAATTTTTAATATATATAAAAACATTGATTTTATTGCGCTAATTTTACAAATTGCATCGTCCTTTTTGTAAATATTATGAAACTACTGACTAACAGCTTCCCGATTCATAATAACTTTGGTCTCACTTCTGTATATTTATGCAGCGACGCAATACAACAAAAATTGTATATTTTACGGCACAAAGTCTGTTTTATTTTTACACAAAAAAGTGTCAACTTTGGTACTGCGCCAATCAACGGATACTAACGTTATTTACAAAAACTAATTCTTTTCGGTCGACTTGAAGTGTTTTTTTATTATTATGCGCAAGACACAAAAAAACATTGACCCACAACATCCCATACGGGACAAGGGAGACTTCTCTCATATCAATTAGTGCACCCCGATTCATATTTAGCTCAATGACATGGGACCTACTGTTTATCGCCGAGTCCGAACGGCGTGTTTTAAGACACCACTTGTGGAGAAGTTTTTCAAGGCTGAAATACTCAGGAAATATCGCCAACATTACTGAGGGGTATTTTGCCACCGTTGAAAAATGTTTGATGTTGCTTGGCCGGGGAATCGAACCACCGACCTTCTGCGTACAAGGCGGGCGTGCATACCATTGCACCACGGTGGCAAGAACAAATTAAAATGTTGAAACTTCAAACAAATAGTTTTGGCCAAAAAATTCCTGCTTGAAACCATATTGCGATGTTTTCACACTCCCAATTTTCCATTTCTCTCATTTTCTCCCGATACTTCTCTCCTACGCTACGCGTTGCTACTGACCCTATATGTCCCATGTTTCTCCACGGAAGCAACACGGCACTCATGGCCATTCCATGGGTTGGTAGATCCCTCTGTTATCCAAATATAGATTTTGCTGATATCTGCATGGAGTTGGAACGAGAAGTATTTCGATTAAGCAATTGGTTCCGATAAGTGGAATATGCTGCGGCTATCTCCACTTAACTGACCCAGAATAATTTGTATGTCATGGGCGGGACACAGGTCATGTGTTTTATTCTACGGTCTAGTAATATATATTGGACGCAAATATGACTGATGTTGAACATTTAGTTGTTACCCGAGTTGTAGCAAGTCTTTTATCAATCGGGGTTAAACTGGAGACCAGATATTTTAACATTCGACTAACTACAAATCCCAAACAATCTCGTGCTTTATATCATAGATGCTATAATACAGTGCGTCATATTTAGGTGTTGTTGTGACACTTTTGGAATCTATCGTATTTCCTGCATGGCATTAATATTGGACTTGTAGATTGAAAGTACAGCTGCCAGTGCGTAAACTACACCGAATAATCCGAAATATTCTAGGTGCAGATTCAAAGACCACGTTCTTAAAACGTTTGCGGGTGTCAATATTTGAGCTATTTGTTTCTTTTTTACTTTGTTTTTCATGGTAATAGGTTTTTCTACAAGAGAGGTTTAACTACCCATCGCCTAAAAACCTCCTCCTTTTGCCATTCTAAATTGGGACCGGTAATGGCGGCAATGCATAGATATCTCAAAATTGTTTATACTAACTTCCATTGTCGGTCCGAGCTCTATAGGCGCGTCAGTACCATCTAACCATTGAACCCTTTGAGCTCGTACCGACTCACAGTGGATCCACCCATTGGCCAAAAATAAAAAAATGAATGTCAAAATTTTGGTACAACATCTGGCAACTCTGATAGCTATGACATGGACCTTTTTAAAATATATTAGTTTTTGTTTCATTCGAACGCGATCTTCTTAAGAATTGCTTCAAAAGTCGGAACTTTAGACTAATAGTTTTTGTTGTGAAAACAACCTATATTTTAAGTGCAAGTAAATATATTCAAAATATCGCGAAACTAATAGATATAGCAAAATATTATAGTGGATTTTGAAGAAGGGGGTAATAGCTTAATTTTCATTAAAAAATAGTGTTTTAGCGAGTTGTGGAATTCTAGTTAACTGCATATTTTCTTAGTGTATTTTGTAATGCCAATTCGATCATATACTTAAATTTGATCTAAGGTTTTAGTCATGATGCCCACCAGTGCCCACCTCGGGAATAATTTTCCAAAGTAGGTCATGGGTTTAAGATTATTCAGTATTAAAATCAGCTGCCATCTAGTGCCAGACTATAAATGGTGGGTCGCTGACTAAAGCTGCCCTAGAATAGGGTTTCTATGGATATATTAGCGTATAACTCTGTTATTTGACCACGTACATTAACATAATTGGCATCAGTGGCAAGATGAAGAAATCTTCTTCCAAATTTGTCTTACGTTGGAGGTAGGTGCTTTTCAGGAAGAGCGCTATAAGATCTATATTAACATTTTACCAATTTTCAGACAAAAATATTGATTTTTTTAATCCGCTAAGTTGGTTGGATTTTATGTTGTTTTGGAGATTGTTTTGTTTCCCCAAGTCTATTTTTGCATCATAAGATAATCGGGACCTTTGTACATGTCATTTTGTGTTAACATCATTAAACAATTCTTACCATATACCCCCTCCAGAGGGGAAAGGGGGGAGACTGTTACGCTCGTGGTTTTTTAAAGCACTCTTCGCAGCAGCACAAAGCTGTAACCGGCGTATTTGCTAGATTTTTACACTCTAAATATTTTTGGCCACTTTCTCCATACAAGTGGATCCACTGTGCGACTGTGGAAGTTTGTATATCGCCGTTAACAGCTGGATCCCCTATTTCAATATTACCAATTTGTATAATACTTAGTTATAAATCACGTTTTCAAAATTAATAGATTTAAATTAGAATATATTTATTTTGTTTAGTCATTCTATTTACTTAAACATTTATCAAATATTTTCTCAAATAACTTATTTATTAATTTACCCACATGACTTGTTAAAACATGTGCTTAATTTTAAATTGCTTAGCAATTGTCTTTAATTTATTCATAAAATAATACAATTATATTTTTTATATCACTTAAGACAACACAACTGACAGGCATTCATATAACTTAGCTCGTATTATAATCTGTATATTAGCGCTATTCTGAAAAGTACCGCTTTTCGTTCTAAAGTTCATAATTAGTGATTTACGACAGGCAATGATTCAGCTGTAATTTACAATTTACAAATAAAGTGATTACACAGGTTATCATGTTATTTTGTTGTAATAACAAAGACATATTATTGTCAATTTGTGCTTTCTAGCTACCTGAAAAAATATACAAACATATGCACACACCGGTATATGTACGTCATTAAAAATCTCATTATTTTAATTTGAATAATACAAACGGCTATAACTGGACCGGATTTTTATTTTATACAGTAACAAAAACAAATAAAGAATCATGTTCCTTCTGCGTTTTAACTCTTTTTTAGACAAACTAATTAATTACCTTAATAAAAAATTACTACATACATACATATGTTCCCACAACATCCCTGAAGGGACAAGGGAGACTTCTCTCATATCAATGAGTGCACGCCGATTCATATTGGCTCAATGATATGGGACCTACTTTTTATTGCCGAGTCCGAACGGCGTGTCTTACGACACCACTTTTTAGAGAAGTTTTTCATGGCTTAAATACTCAGGAAATGTCGCCGGCATTACTGAGGGGGAATTTTGCCACCGTTGAAAATTTGATGTTGCTTGGCCTGGGATTCGAACCGCAGACCTTCTGAGTGCAAGGCGGACGTGCTAACCATTGCACCACGGTGGCCCCCAATAAAAAATTACTAAAAATACTAAATTGCACGACTCGTTTCAACAACAAATAACTTCTTGTTAAGTGAATGCCAATGTGGTTTTTTCTAATTTGATTTTCTGGTTATCAATGCTTATTATATTTTTTAGATAGGATTTAGATAACACACTCAATGTCCCACATATATTGGAAATTTTCCGAACTATAAATTGCGGCGTTGGCTGTGAATTATGTATGTGTTGTCATTTATTAATGGCCAATTAAAACCGCTACAATTATTGTTAAGTTGTAATTTACAGATCTTAGAACCAACGCCGCTATCGATCTGTGTTTTATAATCTAGTAGTATTACAGTACAACGACTGTTGTCGGGTTGTTACAAAATTTGGCATGACTAGGTAATGATTGGGTAATATTTAAGACTTCAAATTTGGATGTTTTGGAGTTACAACAGCTGCACCAAAACCCTTTTAAGCATTTTTTAAGTGTAGTATAAATAGAAAGAATGAAATCAAAATGTTATTTTCACATACATATTCACATCGTGACGACTTAAGCGAGAATGCCATGCCGGTCACTGTATCGATCTCCTGATGATCTTCTGAAAATAAGAATGACCTACCTGATCTTTCACTAATTTAATAAAATATTTCTTTAAAGACTAAGACAACAAAACTATTACTAAGCTGACTTATTTTGTAAACTATAATTTTAAAACAACAACTTTCTTTGATTTCAATTTAATTTCTAATTAGTAATACAAGATCCCAAAACATTTGTGTATTGGTTGCGTTTAATTATAGGTATTCAATTACCATTTCAAATGTCTATTTAGGCAATGATACTATGAAATTTGGAAATCAATTAACAATCACTTGCATAAACAGCAACAGCTTCACGCTCGATTTAATTAAATGTATTACCGTTAAAGTTTCGTTCGAGTGGAACTTCAGAAGGTAGTCAGCCAATTGCTCTTCCTGGTTCTTTTAGCCACCACCGTTACCAGGTACTAGTTATTTGCATAGATTTGTCTGTGTTGAGTGTGAATGTATTGATGGTGTTTATAAAATTGTTTACAAGTGTACCTATGAAACAGGGATGGAAAATCCAGTACAATAGTACTTTTTTCAGTACCATTTCACTATAAAAAGTACCGAAGTACCCCCGCGGCCAATTCAGTACCATTTTACATACTCTAGTCCCGCATGTTGAAAAATTGTATGTGAAACTAAAAATGCAAAATTCATACTTGGCTTCCAAGATTAAAATTGTTATATGCATGTATATGCAAAATGTATGTACCTTCATATTGGGAATATACCAAAATATGAACCTTTATTGATCATTTTCTTCGTGGAGCTCTTCCACCCGATAAGGAACCCAGATACCAAGTTATAGTCACTAAAGTGGACTAGTCATTTAAAAGACTTCACAACGATCCATAGTCCGACCATCGTTTTGATTACTGACGTAAAACAAGTTTAACATCGGCCACCAAGACATGTTTCTGGGCTATTTGTTACGAATTATTTAAAAATAATAATTTGATTAGAGTTTATGAAAGCAGAAAATCCCGTCTTTACAATTATGCAAAGTAGGTTGGCGTAGGTGGCCAAATAACGGAGATATCGCAACAGTCAGTAATACATCCCATTTTTCCATTTTTTTATGGCGCAATTTCGTTCGGATCGTCACGAAATTGAGGGTCAATGGGGGTCCCATAGAGGAAGAAGCCTATTGCTTTTGGTGATGATCGGATAATATTCAGGGGTTGGAATGTGCAAAAAAAACTTATGTGAAGAACATTCAAAGTTTTTTCATATTCGAATATCTCCGCTTCTAGTAGGCGTATTCCAAAGGGAAAGCCCGTCAATGCATGAGTAAATATCACCTTTATTATGATGCAAAATAGGTTGTCGCACATGCCACTTACCCATTATTTTATTTGAATTGTGCTGACGAGTATCTCAGCATTGACTGGATGCGTTTCAACAATGAACACATTCTGAGCTTTAAAATCTTCCCAATTGCGTTACCAAAATTGGTAAAATGCTTGCTGGGATATCCCAATTCCCATTTTATGGAATTTTTTCCATGTCAGATATTTCTGCTTCTGTTGGACATATTCCAAGGAGAGAGCTTGCTAATGAAACTTAACCATCTGAGCTTTAAATCGTCACCATAAATGCCCAAGACGTAACCCACATGAAAATCGAAATTCGTTTTTTGATGGAATTTGATACATAAAGCTAAAATGCATGATCAGGCAAAATTTCAAGCTTCCACGTTCAAAAATAACGATCCTATTCAAGAGATGGCATTTCGGAAAATGGGATAACATTGCAGATTTTGTTGTAATGACGGATCCCAAAACCAAGTTTTTTCTCGGGTTTGCATTTATTATTTACTTCCATTCGTGTGTGAGTGATAATACGCCAAAACTCCCCCTCATAAGATTAATATTCTATAAAACAGTTTTTCATTTTTTAAAGTTTTTGCTTCTCCTGTAAAGTCTTGTTTTTGAGGGTTACATCTTCGGGCATTTATGGTGACGAAATTAATACAAAATTTGGCTTTTATGGAAAAATAACGGAGTTGTTGCAAAAGGCGCTAACGTATCAACATTTGTTACTTTAATTACAAAAGCCTCTGCCTCTATTTGGTGTATTAAAGGTATGTAAAATGCTAATCAAGAAGACCAACAAAGCTTTCAACCAGTACTGATAAATGTCGACAGTAGTCAAATATAAAATTAAATATTAATTATTTTGGTTCAGATCGACTTGGTATAAAAGTCAGATAGGTGAAAACTTTAGCATCTCCATAAAAAAATGTTTAAGAGTGAAATGCTTATGCACAGGGGTAGTGGTGTAGGGTATCACATAGTCGGCCCCGTCCAGACTATAGCCGTTGTTCGCTTGTTTTTACAGTTTTTTATTTAACTTGCTTTGGTGTCCGTTTAGTTCAAATCTGGTAACTCATTTTTTAACACAGTTGCAGTTGACCAATCGAACTGAAACTTTGCACACTTTTCAGATTTGGATGACAAAACATAAATATGAAATCAAAACCAATATTGGACCATTTCTACAGTGTTTTATTTGGGTTAGGTTGCTTTTCAAATCTGGTAACTCATTTTCCACATAGTTGTAGTGGACCAATCGAACTGAAACTTTGCTCACTTTTCAGATTTGGATGATAACACATAAATATGAAACCAAATCCAACACAGGTCCATTTTTTCCTATAGCCCCCATATAGCGGTACCACTCGATTTAGTTCAAATCTAGTACCTTATTTTCCACATAGTTGCAGTTGACCAATCGAACTGAAATTTTGCACACCTTTCAGATTTGGATGACAATGCATGAATATGGGCCCATTTTTCCTATAGCTCCCATATAGCGGTACCACCAGATGTCAGGTATTTTGAGGATTTTATCTTTATTTTTAGTCCGAAGTAGCTGTCATTTGGCGTTTGGGATTCCCAATGACACAGACATTTCCCCAACAAAAATTGTGAACATATGTCCAGGTTTTGGTATAGCCCCCTTACAGCGGTACCACCCGATTTCAAGTATTATGAGGATTTTATCTTCATTTTTAGCCCGAATTGGCTCTAACTTGACAATGGGACCCCCCATTGTTACACAAACTTCCTCACTTAAAATGATGGACATAGGTACAGGTTTTGGTATAGCCCCCATATAGCGGTACCATTCGATTTCGAGTGTTTTAAGGATTTTATCTTCATTTTAACCCGAATAGGCTATAATTTGGCATTTGGGGTTCCCAATGGTACTGAAACTTAACCACAAAAGATTGTGGACATAGGTCCAGGTTTTGGTATAGCCCCCATATAGTACGCCAACCCTCCTAATTGTGAGACCGGGCACCGTCAAAATGTTGTTTATTGCTGTAGTATGCAATACCAACAAATTAGTTATGTGCTTTTTCGTCGAGAATCGACGAACGCATAGCAGTGGGAAAAATTTGGATTTGTTTGCAAGTGAAGTTGCTAGAGTTTAGGTAGTGCCAAAGAAATTCTCGATCAGAGTGTTTCTTTGCGCACGTATCTATTTGAGCTAGCAATTGACACTTGGGTATAAAAAGTTTCTTGTTGAAAAACAAGAAATAAGGGAACTGATGAAGATCTGTGGCGAGATCTGAAACTATAGTATTCCCTGCCTTACCCCTTGGTAAACATTGACAATTTTTTCCCACTAATAAATTAAAGTTGTTTTAATAAAATATTAAAACAACGACTATGGGATTAAGCCTGACTATTTTGAAAAACAAAAAAGTTAAAAATAAAAAATAACTAAAAAATTAAGTTTCAGTGTTTTATTTATAAATGCACTTAAAACTAGAAAATAATTTGTCGCTTCCTCTCGTGATGGAATCTCTCAAATAAATTTAATTAAAAATGGTGGCAAAATTAAACGGCAAGCGTTTTATTTGAGAGAAAGAATATACTTATTGAGGCTATGCGACAAATTATTTTCTAGTTTTAAGTGCGTTTATAAATAAAACACTGAAACTATTTTTTTTTAAATTATTTTTTATTAGGTTTTCTTAGTTTTTATAGGTTTACTATCGAATCCCATATAGAAATAAATAATCGGTGAGGAGTGCAAATATATTCTTAGTTCGCCTTATGGGACAAATGATCTGTAGGGGAAAACCTAAGAAGCTCCGCTAATGTCTCCATGGATTCTACTGCCTGGCTATTATTCAGTCGACTTACTGCCACCGATGTAACCAGAAAGGTACATATTTATTTCATTTTAGAAATGTTTTGTGTATTTTACTTGCATAAGTTCCAATTTTGTACTACGGCTACATCATATTTCCATATGCATATTAAAGGAATATCTACTTGTTTCTACATATTTCTTTAATATTGTAACAAGTTGAAATGTAAATTAATTTACAATTAACTAACTGTATCTTTTCATAATATGATACATATGTACATACATACATATATATGTGTATATCTCTCTAAATATACACAATGTTACTATAGAAAGCTGTCAATGATGGAACTAAGTACATATCAATTGCTTGGCTTCGAAAAACATTTGTAATGATAAACTCATAAACAAGTCGGCATAGATATCTGCACACAAAATGCGTAATTATGTAAATGTTCATACAAGTCAAGATATTTGGACTTGTTAGGCGTCATTCTGACTGATAGACAGACAAGCTTGCCGGCAAAACAATTGACTGGCATCAACAACAGAGGGAGAGAGCGTCTAGATTATTAAGTACAGCAGCGAACATCATCAAACCGGATTTCTATATGTCATTTATAAAATTAGTATTCCATTTGCTCTGATAAGCTTAGAAAAGTCACTTAATACGATTTAAATTAAAATACAATGGAAGTCGTATGCACAACAGTTCACAAACAAGCACACACATACATATAACATTCATACATATGTACATTAATGTCACCATGTGTGTATTTCTACAAGATACAAATGTACAAAGAATCTCATTAGAATCAGCATCTTTAGTATTTTTCAATTGATGTGTGGAGACAGTAAAAACTTGATAAAGTTGATGCTTCCTTAATTACATGAAAGACGGAAAAATCGCCATCACAATATCTGAATAACAGCAATGACAAAATTTCAACCTAAATTTACCAAGTCTTCGCAATTGAAACTGATGTCACTTAACATTGTGGAAAATAATTTCCTCTTTTATTAACAATGTATTAACAATATATTACCTTTAAATCAGCTGTTACAAACTCTAATAGTCGAACATATCGTCTTATTGTTTTCCTTATTTTTTTCATACAGAGTTTCCACTTTAACATTGTCGTACATGTTTTTGCATATATGAACATACAAATAGTCACTGATTACAAACAATGAATGAATGGCTGAATGAATGAATAAATTGTGAAAGAGTCAACAACAAATGACAACGTTTATTTTATTTACTTTTAGTGAATGTTGTTCAATCTCATCTCTATGTAAATGTACCATAAATTCAACACTTGTTTCATATTTTCAATCACCGAAGGAGTGACAAACAGATACAGACACTTGAAGTGTGGATGGATTTCATTACATATCCATTGATATGGATGGGTATTCATTTCGTTTCTTTCTTTATTTTCTGTGTGTTTGTTGTTATTTCCTTAAACGTCTGTATTATTCTAACCTTCAGTTTAGAATGAGAACGGGGATTTATTTGTGTAGTAATTGACTCTTTATTTAAATGGAATGGAATGGATGGCATCTTAAAATGAAATTATGGAAATTGCTCTTGATTTCAATTAAAAAATTAAGTTTTTCAAAACAGACAAAATAAAATAATCGAGTTGTTGTGTCGCATGAGTTTGTTGGTCACATTAGAAAAGAGTACAAATTATTATGAAGTACTCAATCAAAATTAATATGAATAATCAGTCTGTGAAGCACGTCATATTGAATACTTTTTTTTGTTTCTTAGTTCTTTAATTAGAATGTTAACCTCAAAATTTTTAGTTTCTTTAACATGTTCATATCTATGTTTAGCTATAACAAATCTGTGGAACACTTTTGTTTTACTTAAAAGGGAAATGGTATTTTTCAATAGTTTGCCTTCTGTTGATTTCTCCTGTTGTTGTATTGTTAGGCTATAGGATTTTTAAGTAAAAGACTTGTTGTTTAATTTTTTCATGCTTTATTTGTTTCCAATGTCTCAATTGGATTTTCCAATCATCTTCAAGGAATTAAAGGAAGTATAATGGCTGTTTACTGAACTATCTTTAACTAAAGATAGTTCTTTGGAAAGTAAAAAGGGAACTTATATAGACTATTATAGTCTTTAAAGATGAGAAGAAAAAGGTATTTAAAGACCAAGATAATGGATTTATTATAGACGAGAAAAATGCAGTCAACAGATGGGGTCTTTTTACAGGCGTAGAGGTATATCATAGACGAACAGAAGAAAGGTATTATATACTAGTACAAGGATGTATTTCCAGACAAGCTGATGTGTGTGATGTGTAATGATTCATAGAGATGAGACTTTATAAACGACAAGATACCGAGCAAAACTTCTAATCCGTTAGTCATTATGTAACCCATTACAAAGTAACTTAAACCAAAATAACTACTTATATTATTCCTTACTATGTTATGAGTACGGTGGCACAAAGCGTGTTTGTCCGACTACAAATCCGAGGGTTGTGTGTTCAACGCTCACCGGGTACCTATAGTTAAAATACAAAACAAAGAACAGTTGGTGGTGCACATGTAAGCGTTTAAACAACCCTTAATGTTCGTTCGCGTGGCTTAGTGCGTAGTGTGTTCGTTCAAACCCCGTAGAGAGAAAAATAAAATAAAACCAGTAAGGCCAGTAAGGCGTGGCCGACTTTTTGATACCCTATACCAATGTGAATATAAACAAGTAAAAAGTTCGGCCGCTACCAAAAATATTCTTAGCCACCAAAAATATTCTTAACTGAAATGAAATAATTAGCTTTCATCCCTGTTCCCAACTTTAAATGGGTAAGTTAAAATGTCACATAATGTACATATATGGTGTCTATATCTAACTGTGTATGTAACTACAGAATGTTCGGCCAAAAAATAAAGCTTAGGAACGGAAAATCGGGAGGTTTGTTTTGGGGCTATACCAAAACATGGACCTACGCTCGGTTAAGCATTTTAAGTAAAATCCTCAAAGTAGCGAAAATCGGGAGGTACCGTTATATAGGTGACCACTACAACCTTCAAATGTCAAATTACAGCTAGTTCGGTTAAAGATTGAAACTAAAATTGCCAAATTACTGAAAATCGGGAGGTACCGGTATATGAAGGCTATATCCAAACATGGACCTATATTGAAAATTTTTGATGGAAAGGTTTTATGAACACTAAGAACTTCAAATGTCAAATTACTGCTAGTTCGGTTAAAAATTGAAGCTAAAATCATCAAATTACTGAAAATCGGGAGGTACCGTTATATGGGGGCTTTATCCATACATGGAGCTTTCTTGACAATTTTTGGTGGAGAGGTGTGGTGACAACTAAGAACTTCAAGTGTCAAATGTTCAAATTACAGCTAATTCGGTTAAAAATTGTAGGTAAAATTCTAAAAATACCGAAAATCGGGAGATACTGTTATATGGGGGCTATACCAAAACATGGACTTTCATAATTTTCCGAATATAAGCTTTTTTGTCACTAAGAACCCTAAATGTCAAATTATAGCTAATTCGGTCTAGAAATGTGGCTTAAAACGTCAAAATACCTGAAATCGGGCGGTACCGTTATATGGGTGTTATTTCAAACCACGGACCTATGTCCACTAGTTTTGTTATATAAGTTTATTGACACTTAAGAACCCTAAATGTCAAATTATAGGTAAATCGGTCTGAAAATATAGCTAAAAACGTCAAAATACCGTAAATCGGGCGTACCGTTATATGGGGCCTATACCTAAACGTGGACCGATATAGCCCATCATCGAACTTGCCCTGCCTGCATATAAAAGACGCATTTTCCCCAAATTTCAGCGTCCTATCTCCATTCTTTTGGATGCTAGATTGATTACCACAGACGGAGGGACGGACGGACGGACGGACTTGCACAGATCGACTCAGAATTTTACCCTGATCAAGAATATATACTTTATAGGGTCGCAAATGAGTATTTCAATGCGTTACAAACGGAAAAACAAACTTAATATACCCTCCGTACTATGGTGGAGGATATAAAAAATTGGGAGTTATATCCAAATCTTGACCGATTCGATATAATTTGGCACATTTACTTTTAGACCAAAATCCGTTACACATTCCAGATTTCATCACAATTGGACAGATATAAACATGCTATATGAATAAAACAAATACTTAAAAACGATAATAACAAAATCGTAGCCTTTATGAATTGGAGAAACATCATTGTCATCGTGATCCATGAAACAAAAATCACCGTTAACTGTAACTTGCAAGGATGTGAGGGTTAAAATGTTTTGGGAAATCATCGTGCAAAAAGTGGTTAAGGAGAACTTACCTTCCTTATACACGAGTCTGTCCAATACAGACTTATCTCGCTTGAACTTGAATCTAGTAACCCATGCATGGAATGTAGGGGGCTAGCAGTGAATAGTTGTGCCTTGCGTTATATGCTTGGTTCGATTTTTTAGGGCAATAACCGTCTGGTACTTGGGAACTTCTTTGATCATCATAAGCTTTGGCGAGAATAACAGTTTACTACCACAGCTCACTCTCGTGCCACCCGGTCTCATAAATGACGTGACTCAAACCATCATCCTATCATCATCTCCATTATTAGACTATCCGACATCATAAAATCTGATCTCCGTACTTTTCTAAATCATTAAAACACTGATTAGCAAGTGTTCAGATAATTTAACAATTACTACTTCGGAGCGCTGCCCATTCCATGAGATCCTTGAGTAAATGACAGAATTTTCAGGGACATCATAGCATCTCCAGCCGCCCGATACATACCAAATATGTTCCCGTGTCCTCGAACAGCTTGGCATGGTTGGCGATATCTAAGGCCTGCGATAGGTCAGAGCCATCTTGACGGGGCGCCCTATAAGACATAGAATGTAGTCCCACAATTTAGGATGAGCTAAGTTGCAGATGAAGCGTTTCGATCGGTGAAGTACCAACCCTATTTGCTATGAGCGATGTTGCAGATGTCTTTCGAAACGCAAAATCATCCAAAGCGTTTGACGGAATCTCAATGGTAATGCTTGAGCAACTGGATATACCCATAGTTGGATATTTTATAAGAGTCCTCAATCTATCGCTAGCCACCTATATTGTACCAGATGTATGAAAAGATGACAGGGTGGTCCCGCTACTGAAGCCGGACAAGAATGTCAGCTGAGGCGAATCGCACAGACCGATCTTGCTGCATTCGCCAGTAGGAAGAACCTAGGGGCACTACTCCTCCCCAAGATGAGAAGCAGTTGCCCAACATCAGCATGGATTTCGGAAAATGCACAAAGCCACACAGCAATCAGTCGAAAACTGAACTGGAACAGGCCGTGTGATCAATCAAACAGTCATGGTGGCTCTAACCTATCGAAGGTCTTGATATCGCCAACCATGCCAAGCTGTTCGAGAACACGGCCTTCAGCCGTGTTTGAAAAGTTGGACAATTAGCTATATGTGCGGACGTCCGTATTTATAAGTAAGAAATGTAATACCCGTGCCTGTGGTGTAATGGTATGCACACCCGCGCTGCACGCTGAATGTATTCAACGGTGGCAAAATACCCCTCAGTGGAATGTTTGAGACATTTTTTGAATATTTCATTCATTTATAACTTTTCGTGGTGTCGTAAGACGCTCCGTTCGGACTCGGCGATAAACAGTAGCTACAATATCGTTGAGCTAATGTGAATCGGAGTGCACTCATTGATATGCGGGAAGTCTCCCTTGTCCCTTCTGGGATGTTTGTGGAACAATTATTAATTCTATATAAGACCCGTAGAGTTAAACCGATAATTCCGCAAGGGTTGTTGGCATTTATTATTGTCCTGCTAAATCCACATCGTTTACAATATGGATTACTGAAATGAGGCTCTCTTGAATATATTGGTCGATGGTGTCCTGATTTCGACCACCAACTACCACAAGATATTGGGTGTAACCCTCTACTGTTAGCGACAATATAACAAGGTCCTCAATCCGCTGGTCAACGGATAGATCTTCATGATTTATAGAGAGAGGTCCAAAGGTACAAGCGAGAACCTTTAGATCAAGGAGTCTATCAGGCAGACCTAAATATCATTGACAAAGGCGATAGAAGAACGGCAGCTGTCAAGCAAGAGGAACCAGATAACTGATCGAAACTTTACGCATCGTACATCCAAACCTACATCAAGTTCCATTAAGGTCCATATCGGACAGCACCTTCGGGAGCCTCCACTTCAAAAGTTTAAGTGCTGTTTGAGGATCGTTTTGCAATTTCTACCGAATGTATTCCTTGTGATTCCTTTTACAGTTATATATTGGGTTTCGTGGGCTTGTGCTTGCCCCAAGACAAATTGGTCACAAAGCTCTAAAAAATACAATCCTACCAACTTAAATTGCTGGTGATCACAAATGACCAACATTGGTCCAATCTTTGCACATCGAAATATTTCTCTTAAACATCAAGTTCCAAGAAGGCTACATCGGACAACACCTTCAGGTACTTCCCTCACAAAGTTCAAATCTATACTTTAGTGCAGTTAAAGGGCTGTTTGAGCATTGGTTTGAAGGAAGGGAAGACAATACCTGAGACACCGGAGATATGGGCCCTCGAAAAGACCCAATATGAAGGACCCTTCATACATCTCTCGCACTAAAATTTTTAGTTATCTTCATTATAATTTGCTTATTCGAACGAAATGGTAGTCAAAAAACGGCGGGGGTTGCTCGACTTTTTCTTGAGGGTCTTACAGTTTTTTGGGTGGATTACGAACCCATATTGTTATCGTTCTCACTTGAGATGAAAAAGAGGAGTAAATCCTGGGCTAAATCATACTAATATCAATTACTAACATAGTCATTACGTTAGCTACTAAACAGCCAAGTTTCCTGCCAAGGAATTATTTCCCACCTTCATTGCCACTTCAATTATCAGATTGCTGAAGACATTAAATTAATTTCCTTGGATATCATGCGTAAGAACTATTCTTTGAAAGGTCAAACTTTTCAAATACAATTTGTTTCTAAACTAGGAAGAATTAATATAATAACAAAATACAATAGTATTTCATTGAAGTGTTCATCTTTTCACATCGACATACATACATACATTTGTACGTACACAGAACTCATGATATTTATCTACATGTTTCATTGCAGCTATGTCAAGTTCAAAACAAAACAGACACGTTTACGTTCCGATGAAAAAGTTATCGCCCAAACCACATTTGGCAAAGTGAAAGGTGTCAAATGGCGGTCGGTCTATGGACGCAGTGAATATATCAGCTTTGAGGGTATACCATTCGCCAAACCACCCGTGGGGGAGTTGCGTTTCAAGGCACCTGTCGAACCGGAACCTTGGTCTGGTATTAAACGTTGCACTCACGTGCGTTCCAAACCGTGCCAATATAACATCATCCTCAAACAATATCAAGGTCAAGAAGATTGTTTGTATTTGAATGTCTATACAAAACAGGTGAGTTTAGAAAATGTTTGAAGTTGTTTTTCCATTATTTCATTTGATGGTTGTGGAGAGGTGGTGTGGTGGAGAACACGTGAATTGTATTTCAATTGTTTATTTATATTTTGTTTGTATTTTTTTTCTCCATTTTCTCATTATTTACCAAAAAATTGCAGTTAAATCCCACAAAACCAATGCCAGTAATGGTGTGGATATATGGCGGTGGTTTTCAAATGGGTGAAGCTTCCAGAGATCTGTACAGTCCAGACTATCTAATGATGGAAAATGTTGTATTGGTCACGATTTCTTATCGCCTGGGACCATTGGGTAAGTGAATTCTATACACAAAGATGAGTATGTACATTGTACATATGTAGATACGAGTACATATCGACACCTCCAAATAATAGTATGCTAAGTCTAAAAAGTGAGTTTTGCAGGAGAAGCTCTCAAAGTGTGGAAATTTTTTTGAACTTCAGTACTATGCTAAGTCAATATTTGTTTATAACTTCTGTTCGGATTGACCGATCATTACCAAAATTTGACAGAATTTAAGTTAAAGGACGTTCGACACCTCCAAATAATAGTTTGCTAATTCTGAACAGTGAGTTTTGCAGGACAAGCTCTAAAAGTTTGGAAATTTCTTTGACCTTCAGTACTATGCTAAGTAAATATTTGTTTATAACTTCTGTTCGGATTGTCCGATTATTACCAAAATTTGACAGAATTTAAGTTAAAGGACGTTTAATATAAAAATGTAAAGAACTTGAAAACATGCTAAGTCGACTTAGCATACTATTGTTTGGAGGCGTCGATATGTACAATGAAATTTATTGTTTGTTAGTTTTACTAAATATATGTTTTGGCATTTGTTTTATGAGAAAAAATGAGAATAATATTGTTTGGTTTATAAATTGCAATGGCTAGGTGTTAAGTGATATTTATATTGAAAGCAATGCTAGAACTCGTCCGTAGCTGAGGTCATTGAGAGAATACCAATAGTTTGTAGAAAATACCAACTGTTGGGAAAAAATATAAATTGCAAAAATGAAGGAGGATACAAACAAGAATAAATAATTATAAATAATATCAATAACTGAGGCATCAATCTGTCATTGTTTTGATTGTGTGATTTTTAAAAATGTTCAGATATTGAAAAATAATGTAATTAATTTTAATAAAATTTAAAAATTTCTTGTGAATAATATCAGATAATTAATTTAGAATATTAAAATACATTTTTTGGGGACTATCAATTTTATTGGCGGAAAATAATTAGAAATAATTTTCACAATTATAAAATTAAACATTGAACACAGCAAATACTTATGAAAAATCTGGCATATTTTGAAAGTTTGGTGAAAAATAAAAACGCACCTATCGGTGTTTTAAAAGTTTATAGTAGTAGTAAGTAAGTTTGTATTGGTTTGTATTGGTTCTAGTATGGAGGGTATATTATATAAATATACGACCCTATGATGTATATATATGGGGAGTTCTGAGTGAAATCGGACACTTTTCAAAAAGTGGTTTTGATTTTTTAATTTGTTTGTTGTGTTGATTAGAATTATAACTTTTTGATCTTTTTTCTCAAAAAAGATTTCCTGTAGCGAGAATGAATAAACTTTTGCCCATTAATGCCAAAATTGCAAAACAAATGTTAAAAAATGTATTTTTTGTTTATTTTATTCGTTTTTGTAAAATAACAAATGCTTCACATTGGTATAAACGAAAAACTTTATTGACATACTTTAAAAAATAGAATCTCACTACCAAAGAGAATGTAAAATGTTTGTAATAATCGTAGTTTAATACAAACAAGTGAGTCAAGGCTATAGTCGGGTCGGGGCCGACTATGTGATATCCTACACCACTGCCCCTGTTCATAAGCTTTTGACTAATAAAATTCAAAATATTAAAATTGGGATAGCTTAGCGCCTTTGCTCTGAATGTCTTCATTAACACAGGTCAATTTTTTTTGAAACGCATTTAAGTGCATCGACAGTACAACCCAAATAAAAAATGGAAAAGTGGGATGTATGCCAACCATCAATAGGCTTCTTTCTGTGTTAGACCCCCATCAACCCCCAAAATTTCGTGAGGATCCGATCAAAATTTCGTAGTGTGATTGCACAAAAATGGAAAAAGGGATGCATTACCGACTATTGCGATATCTCTGTTGTTGGACCACCTATGACAACCTACTTCACATCGTTGTAAAGGTGATATTTTCTACTTTCCTTGCCAGGTTTTGCTTTCGATATACCTCCTACAGAAGGGAGATATTGACTTTGAAATAAAACGTTGGTCTTTTTTCCAAATTTTTTTTCACATTCCGACCCCTGAATAATATCCGACCATTATCAAAAATCAAAAGGTTTTTTCCTCTGTGGGACCCCCAATAACACCCAAAATTTCGTGACGATCCAATTAAAATTGCGACCTGTAGCGTGATTTCCAAAAAAGTGGAAAAATTGATGTATTACCGACTATTGCGATATCTCCGTTATTTGGATACCTACGCCAACCTGCTTTACATCATTGTAATGATGGGATTTTTTACTTTCATTGTCAGACTTTGCTTTTGGAAGGTCCCGAACCAAAGCTGTGATATTCGTCATTATTATTAAAATCGCAAAAATGAAAAGTTGTGTTCTATTAGCGGCTATTGCGATATCTTCGTTGTTTGACCACCTACGACAACCTACGTTGCAAAGGTGATATTTTCTACTTTCATTAGCAGGTTTTGCTTTTGATATACCCCTTTTAGAAGTGGAGATATTCGCTTTGAAATAAAACGTTGACTTTTTCTCCAAATAAGTTTTTTGCCCATTCCGACCTCTAAATATTATCCGACCATCACCAAAATCAATAGGCTTCTTTCTCTTTCCATTAGCCCCCAAAAATTTCGTGACGATCCGATTAAAATTGCGACCTGTAGCGTGATTGCAAAAAATGAACAAATGGGATGTATTGCCGACTATTGTGATATCTCCGTTATGTGGCCACCTACGCCAACCTACTTTACATCACTGTAAAGATGGGATTTTCTACTTTCATAGACAGACTTTGTTTTTGGAAGATCCCCAACCGAAGCTGTGATATTCGTCATTATAATTAAAATTGCAAAAATGAAAATTTGGGTTTTATTTGCGACTATTGCCATATCTTCGTTGTTTGACCACCTACGAGAACCTACTTTACATCATTAGAAAGGCGATATTATCTACTTTCATGGCCATGTTCTGCTTTTGGTATACCCCATATTGAAGCTGAGATATTCGCTTTGGAAAAAAACGTTGTCTTTTTCTCCAAATAAGTTTTTTTGCCCATTACTACCCCTAAATATTATCCGACCAAAACCAAAGTCAATAGGCTTCTTTATCTGTGTGACTTCCATTAACCCTCAAAATTTCGTGACGATCCGATCAAAATTGAGACCTGTAGCGTGATTTCCAAAAAAGTGGAAAAATGGGATGTATTAACTGCGATATCTCCGTTATTTGGTCACCTACGCCGACCTAGTTTACATCATTGTAAAGATGGGATCTTCTACTTTCATAGCCAGGCTTTGCTTTTGGAAAGTGCCCAACCAAAGCTGTGATATTCGTCATTATAATTAAAATTGCAAAAATGAAAATTTAGGTTTTATTTGCGACTATTGCCATATCTTCGTTGTTTGATCACCTACGAGAACCTACTTTACATCATTAGAAAGGCGATATTTTCTACTTTTATTGTCAGGTTTTGCTTTTGGTATACGCCGTATAGAAGCTGAGATATTCGCTTTGGAAAAAAACGTTGTCTTTTTATCCACATACGTTTTTTGCCCATTCCGACCCCTAAATATTATCCGACCACCACCAAAATAAATAGGCTTCTTCCCTCCTGGACCCCCATCAACATCCAAAATTTCGTGACGATCCGATCAAAATTGCGACCTGTAGCGTGATTACAAGGTTTAGATGGAGAGACGGACAGACGGACGGACGGACTGACGGACTGACGGACGGACACACATAGCCAGATCGACTCAGCTCGTCGAGACATTCATTTTGGTATATATAAGTATGGGTCTACGACCATTATTTCGATGCGTTACAAACTTTTTGGCCAAAACCAACTTATAATACCCTCCCCACATAGTGGTGTAGGGTATAACAAGTAAGAAAGTATAAGTCGGCTTTGCCGACAGAGATATACCCTCAGCCTGTGTGAATTGCAACACATATTTTTCAGAAATCTTATGAATTTAGGGGGTTTCAAAACTGTTGGGGGTATGAACCGACAAAACCATGGATTTGGATTAAAACTCAAAAGTTTTGCGTGAAAGGCATCGGTTCACATTTCCAAAGGATCTTCGAATAGACCCTAAATTTTGAACCAAATCGATTGATCAGTTCGAGAGTTATCGTGATCTCCAGTCACTGTTTTTTACGAAGCCAGCCAGCCACACATTGCTAAATCGACTCCAAATTGTCTGAAACACATTTCGTCCAAACATACTTGTGGTCTAAAACCATTATTTCGTTAGCATAAATGCTGAGGGTATAAAAAAACCTCCAAAACCTTCCAAATTTTGTGTGGGAGATACCCTAAGGACTGGTACGATGTACGTCCCATATTTGGACGTAATCCAAGTATGTACGCGTGTGTTATGTTAGGCACAACCAAGTTTAGTTACTGCCGGCAGATTTTTTGGAGCTCCAGGGCCATTATATCAAAAAGTATGGACTTGTCCCCGAAAAAGAATACACCGTCAAGGAAAAGAATACAAAGTCAAAATTTAGATTTTTAACAAAAAATGTGCCGTTTAATCGGTCAAAAAAATTTTAAAGAAAATTCTCTTATTTGAAGACAAAATTTTGATGTATTCAATAAACACACAAAAATATATGAGGACTGAACACCAAATTTCTGTAATTTTGGGTGGATAATGTGGCTAAAACCTTAAAACCCCGAAAATTGGAGGTACCGTTCCACAGAGGTTATATCAAAACGTGAACCAATACCAACAATTCTCTGTAAAAATATTTAACAAGACCTGGCGAAGACTAAATAACAAATATCAGCTACATTGGTTGTTTAATGTGGCTAAAACCTTGAAAATATCGAAAATCGGGCGATACCGTTCTATTGTAGCTATATCAAAACGTGGACCTATGTTCATAATTTTTATCAGAAAAGTTTTTTGGTCCATTGGGAACCCTCAATGCAAAATTTCGGCTTATTTGGCCGTGAAACATATGTATGTAAAATCTTCAAAATTCCGAAAATGGGGAGGTACCGTTCTATGGGGTCTATATCAAAACGTGGACCTATGTCCATAATTTTTATCGGAAAAGTTTTTTGTAAAGTAAAAACCCCGCATCTCAAAATTCAACCAATTTGTTTGATAAGTTTAGCTAAAGTATTCAAAATACCGAAACATTAAGAAGTACCGTTCCATGGGGACTATCCCAGTGTCAGTGAACTATAAGTATTTATACCAAAATTCATCTGCCAACGCCTACTCCTTTTATATTTGGCCACCGTTTATTGGAACTCGCGACATAGTGCAGCGTTTTTTTAGGTTATGCGCCATTACCTCGGGAACAAAAAAATTACATTGACGTAACGGGGGCCGCACGAACATTCTGTTACAAAAAATTTCATAACGATTCGTGAGGTGTCACTAAACTGCACTTATTTCAAATTTTGTGTGGGAAGTACCTGAAGGAGTGGACCGATATAATCCATATTCGAACCTGATGTATGCCTAGAGGTAATATTACCATATTCAAAGTTTGGTTCAATTCGGTTACTCCCTTCGAGAGTTATCGTGCGCACAAGTTTTGCGACAATTTTTGAATATTTGTGGTGGAGGTACCTGAAGGAGTGGACCTATATGGCCCATCTTCGAACTTAAATCAGATCTGGACAAAATATTTCGATACCCAAATTTGAACCGAATCGATTGATCCGTTCGAGAGTTATCCTGCGCACCAGTCAGCCAGACAGACGGACGGACATTGCTAGATCTACTCGAAATTGTCTGAAACGGATATCGTACAAAGATACTTGGGTTCTTAAACCATTATTTCGATGAAGCACATTTTTGGTCGTGTCAAAGTGTATATACCCTCTTTAGCCTAAAGGCTGAGGGTATATAAAATGAAGAAAATCGAAGAGTACAACCATTGTTAAAAATTGATTTTAAATATTAAATCGCGAAAATTGCATCCACGCCCACTGTGCAAATTTTTTTTATATTTTTTATTAGATAGGTGATAAAAAATAAGTAACACTGTGCGACACGAAAAAATTAACCACATTCTGACACCGCAGCGTGATAGAAGACGAAAAATAAGAAGACACGTGTCTCGGCGTTTTTCCCTGTTACTTCGAATTTCGCGGTAATGGGCCCCCAAAGACCTGAGGCCTTGATGTCAAAAAGGACCATTTTGTTAGACTCATATCTTCTAAACCGCTAAGAATTTTGGTTTACTCGTGGAGGCAAAGTTGTAGCTCTCATCTTAAAGAATAATAATTGTGAAGACATAAAATCCATTCAACCTTATCTTCAAGGTCAAAATCGTTAAGGTCAAGTTTTCGTTATAATTTTTTCTCAGATTTTGGCCTATAGATATCAAACCGATCAAAATTGAATCAAACAACCAACTACAAAAATGTACCTTAGATCTCAATAAACAACTTTCTAGAACATACGAACCCTGTAAAAATGGTTCTTAAAGGTCAAAATAGCAAAACAAATGCAATTTTTATTTTCTTTTTTCGGTTTCTGCTTCATAGAAATTAAACCATTCAAAACTCAAGAAAACATTCAACCACAATAATGCAGCGAATATATCAATATACAACTTTGTGGAACATCAGGGTCCACTACGAATTGTTCTTAAAGGTCAAAATAGCAAAAAACTTTAGAAAATATTCGGTTTTTATACTTTTTCTCCGATTCTGGTCCATAGATACCGAACCGTTCAACATTCAAGAATACAAGCAACTACAAAAATGTACCTAAGATCTCAGTTAACAACTTTCTAGAACATATGAACATTCTAGGAACGGCCCTTCATGTTCAAAATTCACTAACAATTATATTATGGTTAATGCTCAGGTCTGGAAATAACAAACTGTTCAACACTCTAGAAAATTTGAAAGGTTTGTTATTTACGGACCTGACCAGGAAAGAATGGGTAAAACTAATGGAATTTTGAGCTTAAAGTGCCGCTCCTAGAATGTTCATATTAAAAAAGTTATGAGTATTTCTTTGCATATAATTTTTATCAAAGTCAACTTTTTCAAAGCGCGATATCTCAGAAACCGTTAGTCAAAAAAATCTTGAAGTGTACTAAAGTGTTTGGCTGATGAGCAGTATCACCAAAGAAACAAATAAAGAAATTCAGAAACCCCTTTTATTAAAAGTGTCGTATGATCAGGATAAAATTCTGAGTCAATCTGCCTACCCTAGCGTCCACAATAATTTAGCTAAACCGCTATACTTTTGCACCCGAGTGCCTTCTTTTTCATAGATAGTTCAAGTTCGAATATGGCTTTACCGGTCCATGTTCTGATATATCCTCTTTATATCGGTACATCCAGATTTTTAGTATTTTGAGAATTTAGCTACATTTTTTGACCAAAATACCTTCAATTTGACATTTGAGATTCCCAGTCGACACAAAACTTCTCCACTCTAACGGTAACTCCCGATTTAAGGTGTTTGAGGAGTTCAGCTACATTTGTTGACCGAACTATCTGTAATTTGAGGTTCCCAGTGGTCATAAAACTTCTCCACCAAAAATTATCATCATAGGTCCATGTTTTAGTATACACTCCCGAATATTGTTATATTAAGGATTTTATCTAATTTTTGTGATCGAACTAGCTGTATTTTCACATTTGGCATTCCCAGTTTCATTAATACTTGTCATTAATACTAATACATACCCCCCCTTATATGTTATCTTTTAGGTTTCCTTTGTTTAAACGACGAAACTTGTGATGTACCTGGTAATGCTGGCCTCAAAGATCAAGTTTTGGCACTGAAATGGGTGAAAAATAATTGCCACTTTTTTGGTGGTGATCCCAACAATATTACCTTATTTGGTGAGAGTGCAGGTGGTGCATCCGCTCATTATCTGATGTTAACCGAACAGACCAAAGGACTATTTCACAAGGCTGTAGTTATGTCTGGCAGTGTGCTGTCACCATGGGCCAACATACCACATTTGGATTGGGCTTATCGACTGGCCAAAGCAACCGGTTACAATGGTGAGAATAATGACAAATCTGTGTTGGCCCATTTGCGGCATGTCAAACCAAGGACAATGCTTAAAATCTGTGATAAATTACTAACAATGGAAGAACGTTTACACAAACGTTTAAATTTTGGCTTTGGACCGTGTGTGGAGCCATATAAAACACACCACACTGTTATACCAACGGAACCATTGGAAATGTTACGCAATAATTGGGGTAATAGCATTCCATTGCTAATTGGTGGCAATTCATTTGAGGGTCTACTGATGTTTCCGGAAGTCAGAAAATATCCCGACTTACTTAATAATTTGGGAGATGGCGAGTGTTTACCACCACTTGATGCCCAATTGGGACCGGAGAAACGTATGGAATATGGTCGCATGCTAAAGCAGTTGTATTTTGGTGATAAGCAACCATCTTGGGATACGATTTTACAATACAGTGATGTAAGTAAACACATTTGTATTACCTCCTCCTCCTTCTTCTTCTTTATAATGTTTTGTTCTTGGTTGCTAACTGACATGTCATCTATTCTTGTTTAATTTGAATAGCTTTTCTCCTATAAATACTTCTGGCATGGCATACATCGTACCCTGTTGGCACGTCGACAATATGCAACGGCTCCCACCTATCTGTATCGTTTCGATTTCGACTCAAAACATTTCAATTTCATGCGCATCATCACGTGTGGCCGTAAAGTACGTGGCACCTGCCATGCTGATGATTTGTCGTATCTTTTCTACAATGCGGGCGCCAAAAAACTCAAATGTCGCACCGCCGAATACACCACCATACGACGAATGGTGGCAATATTGGCGAAATTTGCCGAATGTGGTGACCCCAATATACCGCTGACGGAAACGGCCATCAACTGGACCACACTAAACGATGACGTTACCAGTGACAGTGGTAGTAGTGGTAATGGCAGTCCTACAAACGGTGTATCCAGTGAGAGTGACAGCAGCCAACGACATGAGCCACATGCCAGTGATGTTGTCCACACAAAGGCCATTGATGAGAATGACGGTACACGCTGTGTCAATAATGGGGACACGGCAAATGTTCTTGAGATCCAGCAACAACTACAACCACAACACCCTGACCTGGCACACACACACCTAACCCACTGGCCAACCATAACGGAGTCGTGTAACAACAGTGATGGTGACAACAGCGTAACATTCAAATGTTTGAATATTTCCGACGAGCTGGAAGTGATTGATTTGCCTGAAGGTGAAAAATTGAAAATCTGGGATAGCATGTATGAGGATAGGTCTCTATTGTATTAAAGTGGAATTACATTTACAAACACCCATAGCCATAATATTGTCATTGTTACACATGTGAACGTATTGAACGTATGTATGTTTGTGAGTATATTGTTACAGAAGTATATTTTTGGAATACTATTTAGAATTGACAAGGACCAAGGAAACTCTCTCACATTAATTTTTATTTGCCAAAGGCATTGTATATATTATCATTATTATTAAACATTAAAATGTATTTATACAATTCCCCATAATAGCTTTATAAATACAATAAATAATTCCTATTTAACCCACGTATATTTTTCGAATCGAATATTGTTATAAAAATACATATGCATAACTCAAACAATCTTTTTAGTTCTTTTTATTTAATTACCTGTTGATATTTAAAATTTGTTAAAGCCTTAGCTTAGTTATGTTTGTAAAAAAAATATAATAAAAAATATATATAAAAAATAAATTTACAATTTTTATTTTATGTCCGATTAATGCTTTTTTGGATATTCGAAGTGCAGCGGTAGAAATGAAAAAGAATTCTAGAAATAAACCAGTAATAAAAGGATCAAGTCGGAGGGGCCGGCTATATGATACCACCACGATTTCAATATAAATTGTCGAATTTTTTTATACAACACATTCCGCCAAATTTTTCAAAATTCATCAAAATGTTTGGCTGATTCGTACATGCTGAATTGACTGGTCTCCAAAAGATATAATGCGCAAAACTTTAAAAAATCCTCGGCTCAAATTGTTTGCACAAGATTACCTTAAAAATGTTGCACAGTATATATAAAGTAGTATTTAGAGATTAGGAATGTAATTATTCAGCTAGACTTTGATGTTAACCAAATAGACCTCAATGACTGTCAGTTTTGTTGGTCAATGTGTACTATGCTTAAGTGACGAATTATGGATCTATGCGTTTGAGCACGAAACAAAACAGCAATAGGGAGAACACGCTGTGGAAGCGTTTAACCACGTTTGAAGGTGTTTCAATGGGATCTTCAACAAGTGGTTTGAACGCATGTACGAGTGTATAAATCATGCTGAAGAATACTCTAGAAAACAATAAAACTATTTTTGATGATAAATATTCGCGTTTTCATTATTAGACCAGAAACATATATAGTAGCCCTCGTGTGGAGAAATAAGTTAATCAACGATTGTGCCATTCGAATAAAAAATGGAATTAGTTAGTGAGTGTTAGTGCATTGGTTATTTTGATGGGATGGTGAGATTTGAGTAGGGAGCTGCAGAAAGTTTCTACTTCTACAGATCTACACCAAAGACCAATTGGACGTACATATGTCTATGGGCCGATTAGAACAAGAAAAAATATGTGGAGTATCGTGTGGTATCTATCTGCACAGCTTGCAAATACCTTCAATGTGTAGGCGTTGACCAACCAAGATTGGACCCAGATCGACGTCCGCAACTGAGGATGTTGTTGCAAGACGCGATTGCCTTCACAATAGTTGACAGCTTGCTAGACTGCGCGAGTTTGTATCGTCTTCAGCCAGCCAGTGACAATCGATCGATGTACGTTCGGATGATATGTTTGATATTGGGGCTGTAACACCCCCTGGGCACATCCACAATATGGTGGTTGGGATGCTATATCTGATGGCATGTCAGCAGGAACTGACAGCATCCTTACATCCACAATATGGTGGTTGGGATGCTATATCTGATGGCATGTCAGCAGGAACTGACAGCATCCTTACCTTACCGGTAGCGGTTCGTAGGGCATTATTTTGGATGGTTTGCGATTGACTTCATGCAAGTTGACAGCTGGTTAGACTGCTTGAGTTTATATCGACTTCAGCGAGCTAGCCAGGCAATCGATCGATGTCCGTTGGGATGGCATCTTTGATATTTTGGCTGTAATACCGGATGTCCTTTCAGATGTATCCAGGGGATGGATTCACAAGATGGTGGCTGGAATGCGGTAGCTGATGACATGTCGGCCGGAACTGAGAGTATCCATGCCTTGATCCACAGTCGACATCTGAACAAATCCGGTAGGGGTCCGTAAAGCATTATTTTAGGTGGTCTGCAAAGCCTTTCACTAATTGTCGTTCAAAAATTAGGCCCAAACAGGGCCTGCATAGATTAGGACTGAGCGTCTAATTGTTTTATAAGTATTGAGCAATATCTCCTTGTTTTTGGCCCAAATGGTAACCTAGATGGCTTTAAGTACTTTACATCTTTTTTGGGCTTTGGATTTTACAGCTGCTGCATGTTTCAAGAAGGTAAGGAGGTTGTCGAAGATCTGATTGGGGTTTGGACTGTTGGTATTGCCCTGTCTCCAATCTTTATATTCCATATCCACCTTCCCTCCTTCAAATTATATACGAGTATGTAAATTATATTTACGAGACTTTTTAAGCATTTTTAATAAATAATTTTTTTATATTTGTAAAATAATTCAGCCTGATCTCGGGTTTTTTTAATTTTAAAAACGACAATTTGTTTATGTGGGATGTAGTTAAAATGGATTTCGGGAAAGGCAAAGAATACTAGTTTCGTCCAACGCCACTTGGACTCATCATTTCTCTTAGTTCTTTGTATTGAAACAAAGAACTCTTCCTAAAATTTATGACGACCAGAGCTCAAGAATAAACGTAACCGATGAATTCGTTTAAATGCAAAATCAACAGAAACATTTAAAAAAATTCGTAGCGGAGATTTAAAAACAACAAAAACCCGAGATCGATCTGAATTATTTTACAACATTAAAATAATACAAATTTCAACAAAACTGTCAAATCTTGAATCTGGAAATAATTGTTTCTCTAAAAAGTTAAGTATTCCTGCAGTCGAGCCTTCTTGTAAAAATGCCGAAAACTTTGAGGGTAATATGGGTGTATTCTTACATATCAATCCATAGGTGTTTGATTGAGCAAAATACTATTACTACATTCCTAACATATCCCTGAATTTATATGAGTTTTGGAATTACTTGCGTTTTAAGCTAAATGTGAGAAAATGCAATACTATAACAAAATGTGAAAAACCCCACAAAAAATATGCGAAAATACCAGAGTTTACGTCAATTTTTGCGATAATTTTTCCTGCGTTTAAACGACCAAAGGCTTTAAGTGTGTTAAGTATACACCAACAATGACGTTGGTGCAAAAAACCGTGGTGCTATTCCCTGATCGACTATATAAAACCATTTTTTTGTTTTCTTTTTTCCACCTAAGCTCACCTTAACAAAATAAATTATTAAGTTCATTCAGCTGAACTTTAAATACCTAAAATCAACAAAACATGTAAAAATTGTATTGTGTGTCTATGCTAAAACGTCGGGCATATTGTTTTCTATTTAATAAAACTGTATTACCCAACCCAAATCAAACACCCCACATACCGATAGTAAGCCCACATAAACAATTTCAATTAAGGATTTTTTTCGAATCTACATTTCTGTTTCCAACATCGAACATTGAAGAAATGCCGTAACCAATAACCAAATTAAACAATTAGTTACAAAATAATACCAAAATGTAAATTTTATTTACATTTCCACAGAATTTGTTTGATAAATGTGGGGGTGCAATATACGAGCAGGCTTCATTAACTATTGTGGCTGCGAGGGTGTATTAAAGGCCAGCAGGCATTTTGAACAATAATGATTTGGTAAAACAAAAACTACCTTCAAAAAAAGAGAAGTGAGTAGTGAACACGACATAACCTATTTTTTTAAAGCGCCCTCGTGTTTTTATTCATTCAATTTCAGGTCTGGTAAATATTATATGCCTACCTTTAATTGTAATTGAAGGTTAGTTAACAGAAGGCAGAATCTGTTTCCTTTCCCAACTCCACGCTTACCTTGCATGACAACAGAAAATATTATGGAGTAATATGGGCGGACAGACATATGCAAAGCCTAATGAGAAAACTTTTTTTACAATGCTAAAGTTGACAATTTTGGAGTTGGTGTGGAGAGTATTTTATAATGGAAATAGTATTTAAAAGCTTGGTACCTTAACTTGGCCGCAAATTAGCATTTATCTTTTGACAGTATTATTAAAATGTTAATTACCATTTCCTAAACACAGATTTTATTTCTTTGTTAATATATATGATAAATTATACAACATTCACATTGTATAAAACCAATGTGGAACAAACGAAATGCTATACATTTGAGAAATCGATTATTTCACAAAAACTAGACGAAATTATCATATAATCAATGACAACAAACACTAGTCCTTTATTGTATTTTATTCGCTTTAATACAAACATACACTCATATGAGAAATTTAATTTATATTTGTTTAATATTTATCTAATTATACTGTGCAACAATTTTTGGGTCATGGTCTGGGGAGTGGAAAATTCCAATTGGGGGTGATAGTATTCGGTTAGTGGATCAAACCCCCAAAAAGGTTTTAGGTTCTCAAACTTTTTTGGGGCCCTTATATAACCTTAACCAAAGGCAATGGATCATCAATATTATGCGCTATACTTCGCAAGATTAAACATAATGCTTTGAGAATTGGTAGTGGCCTTTGGATTACGTATAGAGTCATTGGTGCAAAAAATGGGTCATGTTGATCCACTTTTAGGTATAGCCCCCATATTAGGGTATACACCGATTTCCAGTAATTTTTTACGTTTTATCCAGACGTTACAACTAATTTCACCATATATTGGTACTTTGAGTTCTTAGTGAATAGAAACAATCTATGAAAAAATCATTAATATAAGTCCACGTTTTGGTATAGCCCTAATATATGGGTACTCCCTGAGTTTAGCTATTTCGAGGGTATTGGCCATATTTCTTGACACATTTTCAAAAGGATTTGGTTGACATTTTGTATTTGTGGTTTCTTTGAGAGTAGAAAATATTCTTGCAGGTTATCCAGGAATCGATTAACCATAAACCTCCATTATCCGGGAATGGAAAACACAGAATTTTTTGTTCATTTTAAGCCAATGAACCATGAAAATCTTTATGATCCGGAATTATTCTACCAAATTTCAATGGACAAACACAATGCAAAAACTATTTATTTTAAAAGAGTTTCAATCATTTAAATTCCACATTAAATTATAAATTGGTTTTATTAATTGATTAAAATATTTAGAAACAGTGTTACTCCATTATCCGGGAACATCGATTATCCGTCATTTCTCCGGTCCCGACCATTACGGATAATCGAGGTTCGACTGTATTTTGGTATAGCCCCATATATGGGTACCTCCCAGGGCACAGTGGATCCACTTGTATGGAGAAAGTGGCCGAAAATATTTTCAGTGTAAATATCAAGCTAATGTGCTGGTTACACACGCCAAAAAAACGGCCTCTCTAACATATGTCCCAAACATATTTTGCAGCAAACATAACAAGAACTGCAAGGATCTACTAATTATTATTATTTTTTCCGATAACATAAAGGAAAATTTGTTATCGTAGTAAAAGATAGTAGCTTCTTGCAGGTTCTGGAACAGAGCAAATTTGTAAGTAGTCACACTTTTAAAAAGGAAAAATATATAGAAACGTAGTTGAACGCTTCTCCTTAGATGTGAAATAAAACAAATTGTCCTCATAGTTGAAAGCATCAGCGGGGAATCGGCATCTAGAATCAAATGATTATGTAATGTAATAAATAAATATGGATATGCCATATTTCAAATATATATAAGTATGTATGTAATTACCAATATTAAATGAGATTTCTGACTTGTCCAATAAAATAATTCCATTCAACTTTCCGATTCAATTAAAAAATGTATTGGGCATTTAATTTACTAAAAGGCACAATTTCTTTAATAAACCACAAAACACTGATTTATTCACTCACTTTACCGTCTTGACTCTACAAAGGCATCTAAAACACTGAAGAAAGAAAAAATATAATTCATATCATTTCTTCTTTTCTTCTTCTCCTGCTAAGTTGGTTAACAACAACAAAACAAGAAACACACGAGTTTGACGCATACGTGCCACCAAAGCCCCCTTCTTCGCTTCTACGTCTTCTATTATACAATACACACAACTCTTCATTATAAAACAGCATTCCACAGCCGCGAGAGCACTGTTATTACTCTCGTTGACAAACATCCTCTCTCCACCCATGAAAAAAATGTTCTAACATAAAAAATATGTTTTACCCAAACATATCAAATTGAGATATGTTACAAAATGTTGCAAACATATATTTGTTTGCAACCGGTCCCAAACATATATTTGTTTGGATCCAAACCTATATCTAACATAAATTTTTCTGCGTGCAGCTTCGTGCTGATCCGAAGATTGTGTTAAGAACCCATGAGCGTAGCATTCCCCCTTTTTTTCCTTCTTGAGGGGGTGCCAGTTATGAATTACCTTATGCTGTTAATACAAAAGGTCAAAAACAAAAGCAACGATTATCTTACGATGCAAAAATAGTCATGGGGAAACAAAACAATCGCCAAAACTACATAAAAACCAGCCAATTTATCGGTCCAAAAATATCAATATTTTAGTCTGGAAATTGGTACATTTTTTAATATAGCTCTTATAGCGTACTTCTCGTCCCGACCGCGTAAATTATATTTGGAAGAAGAATTCTTGAATTCTTGGTCAGATAACAGAGTCATACCCTAATATATCCATAGAAACCATATCCCACGACATCTTTATTCTGCGAGCCACCATTTAAAGTCTGGCACTATATGGCAGCTCAATTAATACTGGATAATCTTAAACCCTTTACCTACATTGCAAAAGTATTCCCGATGTGGTTCATACCGGGTTCATACGACGTCGATATTCACCGTCAACGCAGATTGGTCCATACATCTTTCGAAGAATTTTTCTCTCAAACACACCAAGCACAGCCTTGTCTGCTTGCGCAAGTACCCAGGCTTCGGGACCATACATCAGCACGGATAGTATCAGTGTTTTTTAAAGCGTTGTTTTTGTTTGACGAGATGTGGCTTTATTCCTAAACAGCTTACTCAGACCGAAGTAGCATCTGTTGGCCAATACAATTCTTCTTCGTATTTCACAACCGATGTTGTTGGTTGTGTTTACGGCGGTGCCGAGCTAGACGAAGTCCTTTACTACCTCAAAATTATAGGAACCAACGTCAACAGTTGGGTCGATCTCTATGGACGCATTGCGCGTGAACACCATCAACTTGGCCTTCCCGCCGTTTACCGCCAGACCCACTTTAGCATATTCTCCTTTGACCTTCATAAAGGTATCGGTTCTGTTTAGGTTTGATACATTCCAACTCAACTTCCCGAGCTCAGTCGATCACGGATGCTGATTGACATCATCGTGCGTCACCTCAGCAAGTTCCCTCTGCGGAGACCGTAGAGTGTTGATGCTAAGGAGCGGTGGTTGTTGAGTTTTCTCTCATTGGAATATGTAAATGTAGTAGTATAAATCGACTCAGATCCTCTGCGATCGCTGCAATCCTCTGCGATTGCAAGAACCTCTGCGTTCACTTGTCGACCAACCTTTGCATAGTTAACTTGTCGATCAACATTCGTTCTAACTTAACGTCTACGCGTTAATACTAACCGGCCTCTGTCGCCACCCCAGATTACAAGAGGTAATCTTTGTTGCTACTAACCGGCCTCTGTCGCCACCCCCGATTACAAGGTAATCTTTGTTGTTGTTAGAAAAGAAATAAACATCACCAATAAACCAGCGTATTATTTAATATTTAAACTGATACTGCTTGTGTTTTATTTTCTTGTTCTTTTCTCCCTCCACTGCTCATCATACGGCAATCCTGAGTTATCGAAGAAACCTATGGATTTCCCCTCCCTCACCTAAACATTTGGTCGCATCGAGCCGGATAGAAACCCGCCTTTTTGTTGTCGCTGCTCCAGTTGCCTATTCCCTCTCTCTTGTATTGTGATACGAGATTTGAAGCATTTGTTGTTGTCTTAGCACGGACAAATATTGAAGAAAATTGCATCTCCTCTAAACAACAACAAATTACCATACTAACACCAGGTACGTAAACTCAGATTTCTATCAAAAGTGAGCTACCGCGAGTGTTAATATTTTTCGTTTGAGCAGTAAATAAATAAATCATTGGTCGAATTTCAATCTCCCTACGCGAGTGAATTAAATTCGTTTCACAATTATTACTTATACAGTCCACACACAAATTTGGTTTAAATCGTTGTTGTACTGATCATCCGACGTCGCGTTGATCATACAAATCATAATTTGCTCTAACTTATTAGTTCTCACCAAAACAACTAACACTCATAACTTCCAATCGTCGTTTCTAGCCTTGCAATTTCACTTTGGTCGACTATTAACACCACTAGTTGTGTTAATTATTCCATTCCTCCACATAAAACCCCTTGGTTGTTGCTAAACTTGCAAATACTTTGTAGTTGTACTGATCACCCTAAGTCGAGTTGATCATACAAAGCATTCGGTGTTGTTACTTCGTAAAATTTTAATTGTGGCTGTTCTCATTTTAACTGAGAACTTGCAAATATATTTTGTTATATTTGCAATAACAACATCGTTAACTTCCAATAACTCTTGCTCTCGAGTTGTTAAATTATTACACACATCTATCTTCTTATTTCTTGATCATTTGAAAATTTGTTATTGTTGTTGTCATTCCCCAAGCCCTTTTGTTGAGAATTTGCATTGGCAAATTTAATAACAACACACATTGCGCATTGTCGTTTGGTATTATTTTGTTGGTACGATCCTCTCCATCCAAAAAATATTTGGCGTTGTTATTCCCTCGTTCACATAAAATCCCTTTGAAAATTTGCACTGCCAAATTTACAATAACAACGCACTATCCAAAATCTCGCTGCATTTGATTTTGTTGTTGTATATATCGTCCATCACCAACCACATTCGTTTTTCTATTCTCCCTTTTGTCCAACAGGTAATTATTCTAATTGGAGAAATTACATTGTAATTCTACCAACAACTTTCCCGCCTTTTTAAGCGTCCCTTACAAAGTTCTGTTGATCTGCAGCACTCACTTGTTTGATCGTTTGTAGCGTCGGTCTTTGAGTGGGAGCTTCGCTGCTTACACATACCCATTTCTCTGCTAGCGTCGTTTGTGTGGTTAGCACAGTGGGGTAAAATAGCACATATAGTTTTTTTTAATAATTAATTTTGAAAATTATTTTTCGAGAATTTTTGGAAATCTTATTAATTGGCAGTAGGGTTTTTGGAATTTTGGACGAATTCACCCTACATTCGGCACATATTGCGCATATTTGAAGCAGACAATATATATGAAAAATAATTGTTTTTCGATATTTTTATATTGTTTTTGGCAATTTTTGTTAAACAATTTGGAAAATTATTTGAGTCTCCGTAAGGGTTTCAGTATTTTGGACAAATACACCCTACGTTTGGCATACTTTGCACCAACTTGTCAACCGAACAATATATATTTCAGGCAAATTAATTGATTTGCGTTGATTTTCTGGTGCAAACATTAGTATTTTCATATTAATAGTTTATTTGTCTCTGGATTTTGGACAACTACACCCTACCATTGGCTTATCATACACCCTACACTTGGTAGCACCATATACATTCTTGTATATTTGAGACTTTTTCGCATTTTTGACCAAATTAAAGTAGTTCTTGTTCGCCCTGAGGAAGTTTCTTTAAATTTTCTCTTATTTCGCCCTACTTTAATTTCAATTATCATTACACCTTGCTATTTTTCTGTGGTATTCGTAGACATTTTGAGTTTTTTTTTTTTTTTTGTGGAAATACCTTATTTCCTTTGAGCTATAGCAATTTGTGCATCAATTGAATTTCCTCTTTTCACCATTCCTCATAGTTTGTTGCAAATTCAATTGTAGATTTTCACTGATTTTTGTTAATTTAAACTTCGAGATGTCAGTCACCCCACACACTCGTTTTGTTAAAGCTTCGGACATATTTTTGAAACGTGTAGCATCGTTTGAACGAAGTATTGAATATAACAATAATGTTCAATATCTCGAAATTCGCAGTTCAGAATTTCAAAAACTGTGGCACAAAGTTAAGTGCGCTTATGACGAGTGCAAAAACTACCTCACGACATCCGAGACTGCACGGGCTGATGTTTTTGATGTCGTTGAGGAAAAGTATGGTACATCCTACCTAGCCTATATCCGGTGTATGTCCACAATTAACCACCATCTTGAACGCCTTAAATCTTCAGGCACTGTCCCTCATTCACCTGCTATAGTTCCACCAATCTCACCACCTCCCCTCAATTCTAGTTTGCTTAAGAGTTCTCCACCTAGTGTTTTGTTGAATGTTCCTCCAGTAGCACCCACATCTAATCTATTATTGGACACAACTGTCTTGCCTGTTCCTGTGCAGTCTGCTTCTCCCTCCGTACCTACTCCACCTGAAACTTCTAGCAGTACATGCAATTGCCCTAGTGACCCTGTCGGTACTCATAGCTTTTTGTTGCCACCCCTTGATATCAATGTCTTTAGTGGAGACTTCATGTCTTGGCCCACGTTTAGGGATATTTTCACCACTCTATTTGTTGAAAATTCGCGTCTGTCAGACGTTGAGCGCCTCTGCTACTTAGTGCAGAAAACCTCAGGTGAGGCTCGCGAAATCGTTTCGAGATTTCCACTCACCAATTGTAGTTTCCCTTTAGCGTGGAAAGCTTTGTCGGATGCGTATGATAATAAGCGCATCGTGGTTAACAACTATATCAAAACCTTGTTTGATATTCCTCCTTCACCTCGTGAAACAGTTTCGGGTTTGAAAACCATCCAGCGTGGGATTAATAGTTGTCTTGCTGCAATGACGGTCTATGAAGTCATCACGGATCATTGGGATCCAATAATAGTTTGTATTTGTTTGCAGCGTTTGCCTAAATTGACATTGACTCTGTGGGAGCAAAGCATCAAAAACAAATCGTCTTTGCCTTCTTGGAAAGATTTAGATGCTTTCCTCACAGAGAGGATACAAACACTGATGTGTATCCAAAGCATGTATGGAAATCAGTCCACAAAATTAGTGTCACCTAAAAATATTACTAAATCTAGTCGCTCGACTAACTCGTTGTTGTATAATGTTTTTTCTCCCAATAAAATGTTGTCCAAATCAAAACTTCCATCGAACCTGAAATATTGTTGCCCAATTTGTCCTAACCAGAGTCATGTTCTGCGTCTCTGCCCCCGGTTCAAAGAACTTTCGTTTGAGGACAAATTCTCGATTGCTAAAAAGTATAAGTTCTGTCTTAATTGCTTATCTCGTGGACATGTAGTTAAATCTTGCCAGAGCAAACGTAGTTGCAACTTGTGCAAACAACGGCATCATGGCCTTCTCCACCGGCCACAAGTTAGAAGAGTTATTGCTCCGACCACTTCAAAACTGTCTCTGTCTTTTACTGATGTCAAAAGTGGAGATCCCAGTTATGGTTTGTCGCAGCCCAGACACCCTCCAGGCAGTTCTACTTTGCCATGCACTTCTCCGACTTTTACAAATGTCAAAAGTCGAGAGTCTAAGTGTACTATGTCGACCCGCTCTTCTAACAAACGCCAAAGCAATCAGGCAGATACTGATAGATTTAAAAATAGTAAAGTCCTCCTAGGAACCGCTAAAGTGAATATTATTCATAACGGCAAAACACATATTGCTCGAGCAATTATAGACCCAACTTCAAAATTTTCAGTTGTCACTAGCAAGTTTAAAAAGAAAATTGACCTGCCTACTCACCCTGCCAGATCTGACTCATTGTGTTCGAATAAACCTAAATCTGGCACACCAAGAGAAACTTGTTCTCTTAAGTTGTCCTCTCCTAAAAACTCATCCAAACTAGTTGAAACATCGGCATTAGTTCTGTCTAAAGTCAAGCGGAAATCGCTCTCACCTTCGCTTATGTCGGAATTGAAGTCCCGGATTCCTGATCTCGAATTGGCAGATTCATTTGATGACAGCCCAATAGATTTGCTACTTGGTGCTGATCTTTACCCCCAAATACTTGAAGCTGAACCGCCAAAAATCGTTTTGGATTCGTTGCTTGCCCAAAAATCTATTTTCGGGTATCTCCTTACTGGATCTGTTCCTCTCGCCTCTAGCACATAGTCTCGCAACGGATAGTGTATTGAAATCGACCACTACCTAATTGTTGAAACCAATTGCTCCTACCATATCTTGAAAATTAATAACTCATCTACATATTGCTTTTGAATCGGTAGTAAATCGAATTCAATAATTTGAATTATAGCTCACTTAGGAATCTGAATTTACGTTCTTTCCTAACATTTAACTGACTTATATTCCAATTTTGTATAAAATGCTAGACAATTGGTCTAGCATGGGAGGCGGAATGTTTAGGTTTGATACATTCCAACTCAACTTCCCGAGCTCAGTCGATCACGGATGCTGATTGACATCATCGTGCGTCACCTCAGCAAGTTCCCTCTGCGGAGACCGTAGAGTGTTGATGCTAAGGAGCGGTGGTTGTTGAGTTTTCTCTCATTGGAATATGTAAATGTAGTAGTATAAATCGACTCAGATCCTCTGCGATCGCTGCAATCCTCTGCGATTGCAAGAACCTCTGCGTTCACTTGTCGACCAACCTTTGCATAGTTAACTTGTCGATCAACATTCGTTCTAACTTAACGTCTACGCGTTAATACTAACCGGCCTCTGTCGCCACCCCAGATTACAAGAGGTAATCTTTGTTGCTACTAACCGGCCTCTGTCGCCACCCCCGATTACAAGGTAATCTTTGTTGTTGTTAGAAAAGAAATAAACATCACCAATAAACCAGCGTATTATTTAATATTTAAACTGATACTGCTTGTGTTTTATTTTCTTGTTCTTTTCTCCCTCCACTGCTCATCATACGGCAATCCTGAGTTATCGAAGAAACCTATGGATTTCCCCTCCCTCACCTAAACAGGTTCCTTCTTTTACTGATCGTCCCATGATGTCTATATCATCAGCATAAGCAAGTAAAATGTGTCTATTGGTGTTGATTGTGCCATTTCTTTTGGCGTTTGCCTTTCGTATAACCTTTTCTAGCAGGATGTTGAAAAGATCACACGAAAGGCTGTCTCCTTGCCTGAAACCTCTTTTGGTACAAAACACTTCGGAGAGGTTATTTCCTATTTTAACTGAAGATCTTGTGTCAGTAAGAGTCATTTTACAACGCCGAATGAGATTTGCAGGAATACCAACATCAGACATGGCTTGGAACGCCTTTGAACGTATAGGGCTGTCGAAGGCTGCTTTATAATCGACGAAAAGATGGAAGGTGTCGATCTGCATTTCCTGGGTTTTTTCCAAGATTTGTCTCAAGGTGAATATCTGGTCAATGTTGGATTTGCCCGGTCTAAAGCCGCGCTGATAGGGTCCAATAATTTCATTGACCATAGGCTTTAGTCTCTCACACAATATGCCAGATACTATCTTATATGCAATAGGGAGCAGACTTATGCCCCTGTAATTCGAGCACACAGTCTTATCTCCCTTCTTGTGGACTGGACATAGGATGCTCACGTTCCAATCGTCGGGTACGTGTTCTTCCTGCCAGATGGTGCTAACTAGCTGATGCATACACCTTATCAGCTCGGCTGGCAAGCCATCGGCTCCTGCTGAGTTATTATTCTTCAGTCTGTTTATTGCTGTCTTTACCTCATCCTGGCTGGGCGGTATACATTCAATACCATATTCTGCGGTATCTTTGCTACTGTTGGATACCAACAGTTTGGAAACATGTTCTTTCCATAACCTGATCACACTAGCTGTATCAGTTACCAAATTATTTTGCTGGTATCTACAGGAGGATGCGCCTGCACCAAAGCCATCAGTTTGATGTTTTACTCTATGGTAGAACTTTCGGACTTCATTCTGGCTCATGTACATCTCGATTTTTCCACACTCCCGCCTTTACGTTTCTCGCTTTTTCCTGCGGAAAAGACGTTTCTCCTCTCTCCTTCTCTCCCGATACCTCTCTCGCGCGCTACGCGTTGCTACTGATTGTAGAGTAGCCCTATATGACGCATATTTCTCTTCTGTAGCAGCACGACACTCCTGGTCATACCATGGATTCCTTGGTGTAGGTCTCTGGTAACCAAGTATGGATTTTGCGGCTGTTTGCATGGAGTGGGCTATATTTTGCCCTTCTTCTGATATGTTATCGGAACGAGGAGGGCTTTTATTAAGCAATTGGGCTATTTGAGTGGAATATGCTGTGGGTATCTGTTGTGTTTGCAGCTTACCGATGTCCAACTTCCGTGTTGTATCTGTTCGTGCTTTATTTGCAACGTTTAGACGGGTACGTTCCTTTGCTGCAACAAGGTCAGATGTTCCATTGTCAGATGTTTCACTGTGGAGACTGATTTTAATGTCATGGACAGGGCAACGGTCATAAGTTTCTTCTAAGCGCTTGTAAAATAAATCTTTGGTCTGTTCGTCCTTAAAGAATTTTGCTTTTAATCGAATTGCAGCGAGTCTTTCATTCACTGAAGCTGGAGATCAGATGTTTTAATCTCCAATCAACTACAAATCCGCAAGCAAACTCATGCTTTGTGTCATGACAGCTATAATACAGTGCGTCACCTTTTTGTGTTGTTGTAACGACTTTCGCAATCCATCCTATTCCCTGTATGGCAGTAATGTCGACCTTGCACTTTTCAAGTAAATCTGCCAATGCGTAAATTGCACCTTCTCTATAAAGAGTGCGAACATTCCAGGTGCAGATTAGCAGATCATGGTCCTTAAAACGTTTGCAGGGTTCGTCAACTTTAGAGGGGTTTGTTTTTATTTTCTTTCGTTTTTTCAGAGTAGGCTGCTTTTTTTAGGGGAGGGTTAAAGGGTTAAAGTCAACTCCTCAGGTGACACAACGGGGAGGTCAGTGTCCACTTGAGATGAAAGAGGGGCCAAGATAAATCCGGGGCTTTGCCATGTTAAAGCCGGTCAGGACCGTTCCTTGGTATCTTCCATAGCGCATAATATTGAGGAATATTGCTCTTGGTTAAGGTTATATAAAAGGTGCTCTAAGAAAAACAGTTTGGCCTGAGAACCCAAAACCCTTTTGGGGTTTTGATCCACTAACCCAATACTATCACCCCCATTTGGAATTTTCCACAGATTGGCTGTTATACTTTGTTATAGGTGTCAATTAGTGTCATTTCTATTCCCTGAAATATTAACATAAAATGATGTTTATTTTTCCATTTTTTAGCATATGTTTAGGCATTGAACAAAAAGCGTACATCATCATTGCTTGCACTGAAATTCTGATAATAACAGTGAATACAGACATACATACATTGTACATATATGTACAATGATTTTATATATAAACTCTTAAATTAAGTAAGATAGTATTTTCATAGAAATAATTTCCTTTATATTATAAACACGCACACACATATAAGTATATATATTATAAGCACATGTGTAATTTGTAAAAATTGTTAAAAACGCTAAATTTGGTTTGAAATTCATAGCAAATGTTAAATTGTAGAAAGATTAATTTTTACCACCAATCGAAATACATTATCCTTATATTTCAATTTAGTTGACTATTTCTTCATTGTCTGTGAGACGTATCAGATAAACCATCAATGTGGAAACAGAAACCCATTTAAACTAATTTATACATCTACAATATAAGGCATTTGAAATATTTGTCTTATCGTTTCTAATTATAATAGGAGAATTTTCCAAATATTGTTTATTGAAATTTGCAGACATTGTTTTCGTTTTTATATAAATTCCCCCAATACACTGGCTTTGATAAATACATAGATTTTTTGCTTTACTTTTTCTTCACGACCAAAACAAACAATTTCTTATCAGTGGTAGACAATCACATATACAATTCCATGAAATAAAATAATTCCATATTTTTATAGTGTGTTACCTATTGCAAACATCGCATGTTTCATTATTACAACTATCGGTAGACACCAATCAGGGATCACATGAATTGTTATTACTTACACATGATTCAATACAAATAAAAAATACCGATAGAGAAAACAATATTAATAACCCAATATTGAATGATTCATGATAGATAGTTTATTATTTCATTTGTAGCTCCACGGAATTATTATTTTGCCCATTAGGAAATTATTCTTACTTTGAAGTTATCAATTTGAAAACTGGATAATTGGACGGACATGGAGGTTTATATATATCTATAAAAAGACTTTGCTGATGAGTAACTGAATAATCATCAACGTCCTGGCAAAACACGCAGTCGAAGTTTATGATTTGAAATTTCCATCATCTTGCTGGTCATATGATATGCAAATATGAATAGAAATGATCAGAGAATATCGACATAGTGGGTCGGCTATTACAAGTGCTAATCTACCTGCTACAACTTTGGAAATTTAAAAAAAGATCGAGACAAAATAAACTATGTTAATTATCAATGCTCAAGATGTCCAAGGGACTCAGACCGTATGGGGAAGTAAAAAAGACATCCATAAATCAATGATGTCGATTTTTTTTGAAGTTTTGAAGGGTTACCTCTACCTCTACAAAAAATCGAAAAACATATTATTGACATATTGTAAAGTAAAAAATTTCAAGTCGATGGTAGCAAAATAGGCTCAGATATTACCGTTTAAAGTGAAGAATCCGTTGTGTTTTGTGTGTAGAGGCGCAACTTAAAATGGCAATTTTGAAGTCGGCGCCAACAATAGCTCGAAAATGAACGGACCGATCTTCATATATTTTAATGAACTTATTAAATACATAAAAATATTTTCTTAAAGAACAGAACTATACAATATTTGTCAAGTACAAAAATTCAAAAAAATAGTATAAAATATGCTTTTTCAGATTAAGGATAAAAATACTTAAAAACATTGGTAGTTTCTTTGAAAAAAACTTGAAAAATGAGTTTTTTTGTCTGCATAAATTGGGATAACCCATTAAGATAAGAAGGATAATTGTGGATAAGATATGCTACCATGGGAATTAAAAAAGTAAAAAATCGTAAAGTTCTGTACACAATTTTAGGCCAGACAATGTATAGCTACACCAAAACATGGACTTATCTACAGTGACCAAATCTCCGAAAACCTGGCCAAAAATCGAAAAAAAAAACTTTTATCAATTTACGCTAAAAATCGTCAAATATTGTCTATATAGGGTCCCACTGCATGTAGTTATGAAAAAAATACGTTTCTTGTTTAGAAAGTGGGTATAAAAGCAAGTCAAGTGACCCTATTTAGAAAAAAATTTTTTCTCAATATATAATATCCAAAATAAACGACGGTTGTTAAATATTTTTTGTGCAACTGTAATGAAAGGTATATGAAACGAATTTAAAATGTTCAGTGTTGCCAATAAAGTGCCCGTTTTTTAATAAGTGGTGTTCGTACTTGTTGATTTTTTTATTGGTCAATTTTCGCAATAAATGTTAAAAATAATTGTGAGTAAGATCGAGTTGGGCTGTGTACCTTACCATTTCTTAAAAAGGGAAGAGTTTTTTTTACCGTTTTCCATCGAAACATTCTGCACATATTGGCAATTTTCGTTTTTATGTGATATTTTTTCTTGCAGGTATGTACAGATTTTCTTTCATTCAGAATGTCAGAATTAGTATAGGACCTATAGAAACATTTTCTAGAATATTTTCATCGGATACGATCACATTTTATAGAATAAGGGACCAAAAAGACCCCTTTAATGACCGTCTGAGAGTTTTGCGCCCGCAGGGAACCTCAAATGTCAAATTACCGCTATTTCGGAAAAAAAAATGTGCTAAAATTCTCAAACTACCGAAAATTGGGAGGTGTCCCCATATGGGGATATATCAAAAATAGTGGATCTATGTTGAAAATTTCTGATAAAAAAGTCCTCTAACGCTGGGAATCTCAAAAATGTAACTAAAATTTTCAAAATACTTAAAATCGGGAGGTACCGTTATATGGTCAAATAACAGGTAGTCGATCAGCAAATATAACTAAAATCCTCAAATTACCTAAAATCTTGAGGCACCGTTATATGGGAGTTAAACAAAAAAATGGACCTTTGTTGACATTTTTTATTGAAAAATATTTGTGACCACTGGGAATCCTTAATGTCAGATTACAAGTAGTACGGTCGAAAATGTAGAAAAAAATTTCAAAATTTCGAAAATCGGGAAGTACCGTTTTTGGTGCTATAACAACATTTCGAGACTGCAGGGAACCTCAAATGTAAAATTACGGAACTACCCGTAAGTCAAACATTGCAGCAAAAACCTCAACATACCGAAAATCGGGCTATGCCAAAACATGGACCTATGTTGAAATTTGTTGATGGAGAAATTTAGTGACAAATGTCAAACAAAAGCGTCAGACAAAAATTGAAGCGAAAGTCTTCAAAATACTGAAAATCGGGAGGTACCGTTGTATGTGGGCTATACCAAAATGTGGGCCGAATTGCCTACACAACAAGTAAAAAAGTATCCGTCGGCTTTGCCGACAGAGATATACCCTCAGCCTGTGTATATTCAAACAACTTTTTCCCAAAAACGTATGTATTTAGGGGGTTTAAAAAATTTTGGATGTATGAACCGACAAAAATGTTCATTAGGATTAAATATCAAAAGTTTTGCGTAGAAGATACTTAAAGGAATAAATCGACATTGACCATTATAGAAATGGATCTCCAGCCACTACATATGGTGCCATAGCACTGTAGTTCCGCCCGTGGACACAAATCGAAAATTTTATGGCGACAAATTTGATTGCGATTGAAAGAAATATTCTCTAAACACATTAAATTTTTAATATTCAATATTATTTTTGCCAATTTACAGCGTTAATATGTCAAGTTAAGTCGAAGAAGTTGAGACTTGTATGCGGTGCCTTAAAAACGAAAATAGATCCCCAAAGCATTCGTAGTTTATGAGTGAAATTAGAAAAAATTGAAGTGGTTAATGTACAATTTCCAAAATATATCTTATAGTTGATGACATTGACTATGTTTTTACGAAAAAACATATTGAAAATTCGTTTTCTAACTTCCTTAAAAATAAATTTCTTGTATAGGATTTTTTGTGCTATTTTTAATATCATTAATATACATTTATGTTGAGTTTTACAAATGTTGGCCCCGTAAGGGCCAGTCCATATATTTTTTAAAATACAGTGGAAAGTCTCTAGTTTACGATAAAACGAGATCCAGCTGCCCCCAGCTGCCACCCTGTAAGTTATTCCTTTTATACCACGCCTGTAAAATCGTCAATATTCCGAAAATCGGGAGCTACGTTTATATGGGAGCTATACCTAAACGTGGACCTATATTGAACATTTTTTGCAAGGAGGTATGTTGTTCCCTCAGAACTCAAAATGCAAAATTACAGCCAAATCGGTTGGAAAATTTGGCTAAAATCGTCAAAATTCCGAATATCGGGAGATACGTTTATACATTAATATACATTTATGTTGAGTTTTACAAATGTTGGCCCCGTAAGGGCAAGTCCATATATATTTTAAAATACAGTGGAAAGTCTCTAGTTTACAATAAAACGAGATCCAGCTGCCCCCAGCTGCCATCCTGTAAGTTATTCCTTTTATACCACGCCTGTAAAATCGTCAATATTCCAAAATCAGGATCTACGTTTATATGGGAGCTATACCTAAACGTGGACCTATATTGAAAATTTTTTGCAAGGAGGTATGTTGTTCCCTCCGAAGTCAAAATACAAAATTACAGCTAACTCGGTTAGAAAATTTGGCTAAAATCGTCAAAATACCGAATATCGGGAGGTACGTTTATATGGGACCTATATCTAAACTTGGACTTATAATGAACATTTGTTGCAAGGAGGTGTGTTGTTCCCTCAGAACACAAAATCCAAAATTAGAGCCAAATCGATTGGAAAACTTGGCTAAAATCAAAATACCGAATATCGGGAGGTACGTTTATATGGGAACTATACCTAAACGTGGACCTACATTCATTAAAATTGTTTTTCTCTCTTTTGGGCTCGTTATAAAACTATGTCTAAAATTTCGGCAGCGAATGCAAGTTACTACAACAAAAATCAGGTCTTAAAGTGAACTTATCCGAACTTTTGTGTGGGAGGTACCGGATTGAGTGGACAAATGTAGTCCATATTTGAACCTGATCTATTTCTGGTAGATATATTAGGATGTGTAAAGTATGGACCAATTCGGACACACCCTTCAAGAGTTACCGTACGAACAATTTTTCCGAACATTTTTGAACTTTTGTGGGGGAGCTACCTGAAGGAGTGGACCGATATGGCTTATCTTCGAACTTAAACTATGTTTGGACAAAATATTACTAAGGCCAAATTTTGGACCGAATCGGCAGATCCGTTCGAGAGTTATTTTGCGCTCCAACCACAGTGTTTTACACAAGGTGTCATAGGTCATAGGTCGGGTCATTTTCTCAGGAAGTATGGACTTGCCCGTGATGAAACTTATACCGTCGTATGGGAAGAAGTGAATACAAGTTGTTGTAACAAAAGCTATTCGAGAGCAGGTCCAAAACTGAACTTATCCGAAATTTTGTGTGGGAGGTACCTGAAGTAGTGGGCCGATTGAGTCCATATTGGAACCTCATCTAAGTCTGGTAGAAATTTCACGATGTGCGAAGTATGGACCAAATTATCAAGAGTTATCATGCCCACAAAATTTCCGAACATTTTGGAACTTTTGTGGTGGAGGTACCGGAAGGAGTGGACCGATATAGCTCATCTTCGAACTTAAACTAAGTTTGGACAAAATATGAAAGCCAAAAAAGGAAAGCCAAAATTTGAATCGGTTCATCCGTTCGAGAGTTATCGTGCGCACCAGCCAGCTAGCCAGACAGACGGACGGACGTGGCTAAATCAACTCTAAATTGTATGAAACACATTTTTTCCAAATATACTTGGGGTCTAAAACCATTATTTCGATGAGGCACATTTTGCCCGTATGAAAGTGTATATCACCAATATTTTTGAAAATTTAACATAGCTGAAGCCAAGGTTTACCCTTTTAGAATACGCGACTCGTGATTGTATATTGTACAAATTAAATACTTTTGGATAAAATGAAATGTTTTTGGACGTGGCAAAAAATATTGGCTTTAAAAGATAATTTGCGTGGAAGCTGTGGCTATATTTATGTTAAAAAATTGGTGAAAATGGGTTGAAGCCACCATGTCTTTTTTCGTTATCTCTCGATTTGTGAGTAAACCACACTTCCCTCGAATTTCATGTCAAAGTAAAAGCAGAAGCAAACTAAATAAGGATCATCTCACTAATGTATTACTTTTCAAAATTTCGTCTGCTTCTACCATTAAATGATGCTGACATTTTGAAGCCAGATTTACAGTGTTTTTTGAAAATTTCTTCTAATTTCATTCCGCAAACAGGTTTTTCAAAAAAACATATATAGGATTGTAGTACTTGCGATTCTGAGTTATTTGATACGAATATTGTGAATGTAGTCTGCACAGCATCATAGAAATCTGCATACAAATGCGAAAATTTTTTGCGAACATTTTTCTAAAAATCATATTTTTCGAGCCTAATTATAACAATTGTCATTCGATTTATTCGTACATGATTGCACATTTTAGTTTTTTACGTTCCTGATCCAATAAATCATTCCCCGTGAAAATCCATCTACTAAAACGCGAGTTACAAGAAATTCCAAAGTAGAAAAAGCATCTAAAATTGTTTTTGGAAATATCGCGTATTTTATCGCGTTTTCTACGGTTCGTTTCCACTGCAATGAAACAACTAGTACAGCATCTTCGTTTTAGCGGAAACAGAGATTTGAAAACTTCACTGATAAGGGAGCTACTTTCATTTTATCCCAAAAAATAGTGTGTGATGCTACATCCACGGTTCTTGATTGATCGCCTTGAATTAGATATATATCGATACAGATTTTCATGGTGAACACTGAAATCGGATGCGGACAAAAATTGTATGCTCTTTGCGCAAATTAGCCATATTTTATAGGTTTTTTAATGCTAGGATGCAGCCGATGCTACATCTTAGCCTCCAATGTAAATTTCGAAAAATATATTTAAATTAAAAGATATGATCTTGCTGTACATGAAAATCACATGCGGACAAAATGATTTTGATAATTACGCGATTTACACGTATTTCAAAATGCATATAAATTAAAATGGGTTATTTGACCTCTGTTTCCTTTATTCCCATTTACCTTTCCTAATAGGAAAGCTTTAATATGAATGTCAATAAAGCAAAATCCGTATATTTTATTGGGAGATTTAAGCAAAATGAAGGAAGTATTCCTATAGATTTTTTCCAATATTTTCTACTACATACTGCAGGTGAAAAAATATTTTTTCACAAAAAAATTCTTTTTTGACCAAAATATGTGCTTATTTTGGCTGTAACATCAAAACTATAACACCAATCTGTACGACTGTAGTCTCATTTGATTCGCCGTGAAATTTTGATCCACAACTAATTTTTATGTAATTTTATGACGACTAAATGGGCCTTCATTTTGAAAAAAGTTGACTTATATTCAATAATTTATCAATTTAATATACATTCCGCGAATTCTGTGTAACATTTTGCAGGTATTATGCAATCTACTCGCTGAAGTCACTTCGAGATAACTTTTTTGTAACAATGGTGCTCATTAAAATAATTAGCGTTTTTATAATATTTTCTTTCTTAAAAAGCGAAATAAAAGCGCCATAACTTTTGTCCGCAACAACCAAAAATTGGCTCGCGACCAGATTCGTTCTGGGAATTTTTTTCTTAACCTACATATCAAAAATCGTTGATGTAGCGCGAAATAAAATTATCCTTTTTTTCTGAAATGGAATATTAAATAATTGACAATATTCGTGATATACCCTTTCTAGCCTAAAGGCTGAGGGTATAAAAACATGAAAAATGAGATTTTTTTTGATCTGCACAAATAAGGATAACCCCTTAAGATAAGAAGGATAGAGTATATGTATACGTAATAAAATACCAGAGATGCACATACCCATACATAAAATGTCATACCAAAAGTGGTAAAATACTAGAAATATAGAAAAAGACGCACAGATATCCCAATTTCCAATTTATGGAATTTCATTTCCAATGCGGATATATCTGCTTCTGTTGAATATATTATAATGGGAGAGAGAGCCTTTGCTCACTTGTTTTTATTATGATGACGATAGCGAAGTTCCTTTTTGCAGCAGGGTGTCCTCTCGCTCTCTATTACAAGGGTATAAGCCAATACTTCCTGAGATAATGGCCCAAAAGTGTTAAAATCCTTGCGGCACCAGCTGAAAGTGAAAAAGGAAAGTCCATGCTTCCTAGAGCTCTAAAAAGATTCCGGATTTATTCGAAACATGCACAATCGTTATGATAAATTACCCTAAAGCAGCATCCGGCAAAAAGGGACACACGTGCCCTTGATGAGTATAACAGCAATTCAGTCTTCGTTCAGAAGTCAATGAAGAACGTTCTGCTGTCGCTTGTTTCAATGATTTTTAATTTTAGCAATGCATTAACGCACACGCTGTTTTGTGGAGAGAGCGAGAGAGAGTCGTATGCGTGAGACCACAAACAATGCGTTTGTATTAGTGCCGATACCTGCCCTAAAGTTTCTGTATTTTTGTAGGCAAGTTCATACGTCCAAAAATCCACACAATTCTCAAAACGACCAAAATACATATTTCTGATGTCCATAGATGAAAGAATCAATATACACAGGCTGAGGTTATATCATTGTCGGAAAAGCCGTCTGTTGTAATCAATCTAGCGTCCGCAATAATTGAGATAGAACGCTAGTATTTTGCCCTCGAGCATCTTTTTTTCATAGACAGGTCACATTAGAAGATGGGCCACATAGGTCCACGTTTTGGTATAGCCTCCTATATCGGTACCCCCGATTTAAGGTATTTTGAGGATTTTATGTAATTTTTTTTTACCAAACTAGCTGAAATTTCACATTTGAGGTTCTTAATGGACTAGAAACTTCTCCACTAAAAATTCTCAAGATAGGTCTACGTTTTGGTATAGCCACCTTATAACGGTACCACCCGATTTAAAGTATTTTGGGGCTTCAAGCTACATTTTCCGGCCGAATTAGCTGAAATTTCACATTTGAGGTTCTCAATAACCAAAAAACTTCTCCACTAAAATTGCCAATATAGGTCTACGTTTTGGTATAGCCCCCGTATAACGGTACCGCCCGATTTCAATTATTTTGACGTTTTTAGCTACATTTGCAGACCGAATTAGTTATAATTTATCATTTAGGGTTCCCAGTGATCAAGAAATGTCTCCAAGAAAAATTATGGACATAGGTCCACGTTGTAGCTTACGTATAACGGTACCGACCGACCGATCAGAGTATTTCATGGTGGAGTGTATAAAAAGTTCGGCCCGGCCGAATTTACCGCCTTTTACTTATTTTATTTCGCCCCACTCTACTGTACTATTATTTTTAGGTTTGTGTTAATTCACACACAATGACTTTAACCAAGGAATTCCATTTAACAGCTCACTCCCGGTAATTCCCTACCCACATAAAACAATTTTCAAGATAAACCAAAAATAATCATTTTTTTCGCATTGGCGTACGTCAATTGTCATTCTTTATCTCTTATTATCAATATGAGATAAATAAACAGAAGAAAATTAAAAAATAGTGTGATTAAACCTCAAAAATCATTTCTCACCTAGAATTACGTCAAGTCAACATGTGATGAAAGCAATCCACTTCAAACAAGTTCTTTGCAAACACTTTATTTTAGGAAGCTTTTCACAAAACTTGTTACGTTTATTTCTTTCGAAAATATGAATAACAACAAGCTTTAGCTTAAATATGTACCATCAAAATGTAGACACGAAAAACAGCTGTTAATGTGGAAAAGCTTATTCGCTTGGAAATATTTCATGTTGCCTTTTCTTTGATACATTTTACATGTCTCTTCGTAAACGAAAATCAAAAACAAAACAAAAAAACGAAGAAAACTTGTTCTAATGTGCTTTGGCACACTTTTCTCACATTTACTTTCAATCATTCGCCACCACCAGCCAGCCGCCAGTCATTCATTCATATTTTTGCCTTCCTATTTTTTTTTTGTTTGTTTGGAAAAATATATGTATGTATCTACACAACGAACGCACTTCCCATGCCCCCACACGTTTTTAGATGCACACACCGCACACTCTATGTTGGCATTTAATGTCTGTCTCGTGCTTGACCTGCATGAAATAGAAACATTACGTTTTGAATTGACCGAACGAACACACATTAAAATTCCCCTCTTTTATTTTTTGTTGAAAATTAAAGATGGTTGATTAGTTAGTATGAAGCGTGCGTACGCTTTTTTACTACACGATAATTGTGTGTAGACAGGTGATGATGGTTGATTGGTTTGTGGGTGGCTAACCTATCATTTCTATGGACATCAGTGTGTGCCATATGAAGTACAGTGTATTTTTTTCAGAAATATTAAAAACAAAAACGATTTCAAATCAATCAGATAAAAAAGCAATTTCATTACAAATAAACTTGGGCTGGGACAAACATTAGTCATAATTTTGAATTTTGTAAAGAAGGGGATTTTTTATTATACCTAGCTTCTACATCAATACCATAGTATACAACTCTCCAATTGTTATGCAAGATCTAAAATGTTGTTCATGCTTCATAAACGCAAAAACACTTGTTTATTGATATATGACAAACTCTAATTAAAATAGCAATAATTTTTTGAATTCTCAAGATATTAACATGATATGTTGCCACAATACGAAGTAGGATGGCTAAAAAAAAACCCGAGCTAGACATTTTTAAATGAGCTATACCCGTCCACCTGTCTCTTTCAATTATGAATAAAGACTTTTATCACAGGTAAGTAGACGGGTAACGTTCCCTGAAAATGTCTTGTATATCAAACATGGCTTAAAATTCCAAGCCAAATGTATCGTCTGGCTAAAAGAAGTGGTCATAAATCCACTTTTTTATGAAAACGGCGTTGAAACTACAAGTGAATGCATGTAATATAAGATACGAAAAATATTATTATGTAACGGAAGTTCATATCTCCATTTGGAATTTTTAACCCCCAGACAATATCGGTTGGAACGTGGACTTGGAATGTATCTTTCTTTATATAGGGGCTTTAACAAAATCTTTAACAATATTGAAAATCGTTTGCGGGAGGCTTTTTACTCCCTAAAAACCAAAATAACTAAGAGAGGACTATAGAAGGACGGGGCCGACCCTGTGATACCCTATACCACATCCTCTGGGCATTTTTTCCACGGAATTTATTTTATGTGATTGCTGATATAATTATTAATTTATATTTTGCATCATTTATTATTGCTATAACCTGCATCAAAAGAAAGGCCTCAAAATTTAAAATTTAGACCAAAATTTTAATTTGGATGTTTTCCAGCAATGGGACCAAACCTCTGACTTCCGGCCAAAATGTGAAAATGAACTGCAAGCTCTAGGGTGATTATGGTTACACTACACAGGCTGTAACTATCCCATTTGGAAATTGTATTCAATGAGTCTTCAAAGGTGTCCCAAATCCATTGAAGGCGGCTCGACGACAGCCCTTTGGGATCATTGACGACATTTTCACACAAATGTCACAAAACTCATGCACGACAAGTTGAGCGACAAGGTAAGCGAAGTTGTCTTCAACGACGATACAATGGACATTGTCTTGTTCTTTGAATACGTAGACAACTTTGTCTTAAACTCACTCATTGATGACAGTGTTATTCAAATTTTCGCAGACCTTGTCTCCATTTGGCCTCTAAATGGATTCCAACCTGAAATAGAATAAAAAGATCAGTACTTTTCCATAACATTAACTTGCGCTTTTTATACCCTCAGACTTTAGGCTCGAAAGGGTATATCACAAATATTGTCAAATATTTCATATTCCATATCAAAAAAATGTTAAATTTTTTTTCGCTCTACATCAAAGATTTTTGGTGCATAGGTTAAGAAACAAATTCCCAGTACAAATCCGCTCGCGAGCCAGTTTTTTGTTGGAGGTTTTATTTTCGTTTTAAAGAAAAAATTATTATAAAAACGCTAATTATTTTACCGCGAGCAATTGCCACCAAAAAGTTATCTGGAAGTGCCTTGAGTTAGTAGATTGCATAACATTTGTTAAATGTAAATCAGTACTGGCGAAATGTATAATAAATTGATAAATTATTGAATGTAAGTCAACTTTTTTCAAAATAAAAATCCATTTACCCGCTATAAAATTACGAATAAAATCGTTTCGATGCCACAGCCAAAATAAACACATATTTTGGTTAAAAAAATAATTTTTTGTTTGAAAAAAATATTTTTTCACATTCATCATGTAGTATAAAATTTTGGAAAATTCTATAGAAATACTTCCTTCATTTTGCTTAAATCACCCATTAAAATAAACGGATTTGGCTTTACAGACATTCATATTAAAGCTTTCCCATTGAGGAAGATAATTGGGATGCTGAGGATATTTTTTAAGGCTTCTGAAATGGAAATAGAGGTCAAATAACCCATTTTAATTTATATGCATTTTAAAATACATGTAAATCGCGTAATTATCAAAATCATTTTGTCCGCATGTGATTTTCATGTACAACAAAACCATATCTATTAAGTTGTACATATTTTTCGAAATATAATTTGGACTCTAAGATGTAGCATCGGCGGCATCTTAGCATTAAAAACCCTATAAAATATCGCTAATTTGCGCAAAGTGCATAAAATTTTTGTCCGCATCCGATTTCAGTGCCCACCATGAAAATCTACATCGATATACATATATCTATTTGAAGGCGATCAATCGAGAACCGTGGATGTAGCATCACACATTATTATTATTATTATTTTTTTTTTTTTGATAAAATTAATGTAGGTTCCTTATCAGTGAAGTTTTCACACCTCTGTTTCCGCTAAAACGAAGATGCTGCGCAGAAAACGCGATAAAATACGCGATATTTTCAAAAACTATTTTAGGTGATTTTTCTACTTTGGAATTTCTCGTAACTCACGTTTTAGTAGATGGATTTTTACGAGGAATTATTTATTGGATCCGGAACGTAAAAAACAAAAATGTACAATGGAGTACGAGGTATTCTAGAGACAATTGCAAATATTAGACACGAAAAATATGATTTTTGGAAAAATGTTCGCACAAAATTTCCGCATTTGGATGCAGATTTCTATGAAGTTGTGCAGACTACATTCACAATATACGTATCAAATAACTCAGAATCGCAAGTACTACAATCCTATATATGATTTTTTGAAATTATAATTGAAATTAGAAGAACATTTTAAAAAACCCTGTAAATCTGGCTCCAAAATGTCAGCATCATTTAATGGTAGAAGCAGTTCAAATTTTGAAAAGTAATACATTAGTGAGATGATCCTTATTGAATTTGCTTTAACTTTTACTTTGACATGCAAATCGAGAGAAGTGTGGTTTACTCACAAATCGAGAGAAAACAAAAAAAGACATGTTGGCTTCAACACATTTTTACCAATTTTTTAACATAAATATACCAACAGCTTCCACGCAAATTATCTTTTAAGGCCAATATTTTTTGCCACGTCCAAAAACATTTCATTTTATCCAAAATTATTTAATTTGTATAATATACAATCACAAGTCGCGTGTTCTGAAAGGTAAACCTTGGCTTCAGCTATGTTAAATTTTCAAAAATATTGGTGATATGTACCGTAATGAGCTATACCTTCATTGACATACACCAAACATTTTTAATAACTAAACGTCTTCATAAAGGACTCGAAGTATTAAGTTTAGCAGTCATTTTTAAAAAAGCTTTAGAGTTATCTTGCACATTAGCCGTTTTAGTATGTGCAGGCAGGGTTTTGGATCTTTTGGGCCATTTTTTCAGGACGTATTGTCCTACTCCGGAAAGAATACCGTTGTAAATAAGGCCGCAAGAACAACCTACCGAAAAAAGAATCAAAACGATGCGAGAGGAGCTCTTGAACTTCACTTTTTCCGAATTTTGTGTAGGAGGTACCCGAAGGAGTGGACCTGTATAGTCCATACTCCTACCTGATACATGACTAGATGAAATAATACGATGTGTAGAGTCTGCACCAATCAGAAACTCCCCGCGAGAATTATCTTGCGAATTTGCCATTTTGGTTGGTGCGGTCAGGGTTTATTGCAGCTTTTAGGCTAATATCTCAAGAAGTTTGGACTTGCGCAAGAAAAAAATTGTACAGTCGTAAAGGGAGCCTCAAGGACAACATACTGAAAAAAATTCAACTTAACCCGAGAAGTGCTCTTAAAATGCACTTTATCCGAATTTTGTGTGGGAGGTACCCCAATATAGTAGATATTCGCTACGGAGATAAAAGACTTGTAAACTTACGTTAAAGTTGACAGAAAACAGTATTAGGCCTACATCTATCATTATCAATTCCAGCAGTGATTTTCAGGAGACCACTGACGTAGCCAGTGGGTATTTTTTACTTTTGCAGGTAAAATGTGCAAAAAAATGTTTAAAAAATACCATATGGGCGTTTGCTACGTCGGTACAAAAAACTCCATTAGACCTCTAACAAATGATACGTTCTTCTGGCCTAACATGTCCATCGACTGCATAGATTTGTGAAACAATGTGAGGTGAGAAGATGTGAGGAAGACTAGATGTGAAATAATCATCTACAACTTTAAAAAAGCGTTTACTGGATTATGGGGAACAAATAGAATACACCATAAAATAGAGGTCGAAAATGGAGTACTGTTCTTTAAAATAGAGTACGGTTGTTGATTAAAAGTCAAAAATTAATTTAAATTACCATTCTCTAAAAAATATTTTTTTATACACTTCAAGTCCTTATGTGTAAGGATTAAGGATTATTACATGTTTCAAAAGGACAATGGCCTCAAAAGTATGGGTTCCCTTCAAGAAATTCCCGTTTTTTCAAACAGGACAAGTCGAAACTCGATCAAGATCACCCCATATTGAAACTTTAGAGCTTTTCTGAGCATTTAATGTCTTTAGAATTCATAAACAGGACATAAAACTCGGAACTTTGTCGCTACAGATGTTGTATTTGTAGGTGACCAATTTTTGTGGATTTTACGATCCAGTCTACGTTGGACTTGTCACTATAAGTCCTATAACTGCCATTAAAACCAATTAATATATTCTTTATGATATCAAGTACTGATTTAGTTTCATTTTGTTCAAAAATATCAAGAATTTTTTACACAGTTCCACGCGGATTCTCCGTTGTATACTAACTTTTGCGACATAAATTTTGGTCTGTTTGGGATTCGAACCGTACATTTGCTAATGTATGCAAATATTTTGCACTTTTAATTGTTATTACGGAAGACAACCTTCTTGTATATCAAATAAAACTAATTGTTTGTTGTTTTCAAGACGTTATAGTGATATTTATCCCTAATACATTTTGGTTTCAACGGTGTATACTAACTTTTGCGACAGACTGTATGGTATGGTGCACACGGTGCTCTTGAATCAAATTTAAATGGAAGGTGCTTACACCTGGGAAGTTTTTGCGGATTCTGAAACTACAATGTTCATAGATGAGAAAAATCAAAAAACAAAAAAAAATCGCAGGAGCGCTTCTTTCAATAAATCGCGATTCAAGTTGACATTTTTAGGGGTTGTTTAGGTTTTCACGATTTTGCTTAGAAACCGCAAAACCTATCAGAATGAGACTTAATGAAATATTGTAGCTATGAAAATTCTCTACAAGATTGACGTTTACGGTATTTTCGTAGGTTTTACCAGTTTTGAGATATTGAAGTTCAAATTCGGACAAGTCACTGACTGTATCGCCCCCTTATAAAACAAAGTCATGAAGGGTGCGCCTTAACTAACTTTTAATGAAAACCGCTTACACAGGGGAAGTTTTTGTGAATTCTGAAACAGCAATGTTCATACATGAGAAAAATCCAAAAACAATAAAAAATCGCTGTAGGGATTTTTAAATAAATCGTGGTCAAAATTCACATTTTTAGGTGTCCAATCGAAATTGAGCTAAAGCAAATGTTGTAGCTGTGAAAATTCTCTACAATATAGACATTCATGGTTTGTTCTCAGGCTGCACCATTTTTGAGATAAAGAAGCTCAGTTTACATTTTTAGGTTTTTTGAAAGGTTTTCGCGATTTTGCTTGAAGACGGCAAGTCTTATCGGCATGGGACCTGAGAAAATCTTATAGCTGTAAAAATTCTCTACAAGACTGGCTTATGTAATTTTTCCTAGGTTGTAACATGTTTTAGATATATAAGTTTAAGTTGGGAAATTGCAGTCATGACATTGTTTTATAAGGAGACGATACAGAATTGAATTGAATTTGAATTGTCCCAATTTCAACTTCTATATCTCAAAAGTTGTAAAACCTACGAAAATATCATTAAGGTCAATCTTCTAGGGAATTTTGATAGCTACAGCATTTTCTTTATTCCCATTTTGATAGGGCTTGCGGTTTCCAAGCAAAATCGCAAAAACCTAAACAACCCCTTAAAATTTCAAATTGATTTATTTAAAAAGCGCTCCGGCGATTTTTTTTTTGTTTTTTGATTTTTCTCAGCTATGAACATTGTAGTTTCAGAATGCGCAAAAACTTCCCAGGTGTAAGCACCTTCCATTTAAATTTGATTCAAGAGCACCGTGTGGAGGGTACGATAAGCTTGGTTAGGTTGAACTTAAAATTTTTTTACTTGTTGAATTCTTTCTCTTAGAGTTTAATTGTAATGACGTCCAATATTAATCAAAACCTTTAGAGCTTTAAATTGGTCTCAACAGTGGTCGAATACTAGGAATATAGAAAAAGATTTCCGATTTGTGAAATTTTATTTCCTTGGCAGATATCTTTATTTTGTTGGACGTATACCATATGAGCTTTTAAGCAGTACCAACTATGAAGTTCTGTATATTTTAACGATACTTTTTAAATTCTCTTTAATTGAATAATACAAAAATATTATATTTCACCAAATATTAAAAACTCGAATATACTGTGCAACAGTATTTTTAATAGACATTTTATTTTAATGTTAATCGATCTACTATGTGTATTGTGGGTTCGAGGACAAGAATTATAGCAATTACTATAATTTTAGGTTGATTGCATCGACAATAAGGAGTATTAACAGGGGATGGCCACAGACGTAAAATACCATAATACTTACATAAGAATAATAAATTGTTATTTTCCAATTATTGTTTGTAAAGGTAATATTGAAGATGGAACTTTTTTCAATTGAAGTCTGAACTTTACGATACGTATGTATGGATGTGTATGTAGTTCTCTTTAATTTAAAAAGCGTGTCATGTTTTGGTATACATATATTAAATTAACTTTTCATATTTTCTGTATGTATGTATGTCTGGTATATTGTATTGATTGATCCATTGATTTATGGCCACTAAAAATGAAAATTTTCTTGAATTTTTTACAAGAAATCTACCAAATTGTTTTTAGAAGATTTTGTCTTTATCTGGTAGATCACACATTGATCTACTTTCGGAATTTTAATGCTCAAATCTCAGCTAATTTTTGTCCGATCGACTCGAAAATGCAACATATTCTATTCAAAAATAAATTGTTCGATTTTGTAGAATTTGTAAGTGGACATAACCCCTTAATATGCTCCCATGGTAACTTATTTATGTTGTCCTATCATCTCATTTCTTGCATGACGAATACTCGAAGTGGTCAATTTGAAGCAATTTAATATTAATTGTTTAGCACGTGTTAAACTTTGGCTAGGTACAACTAGGCACAAAGAGCAGATGACTAGACAGTTAATTCCTTTAAAGACATGTGTTTACCCTAATTTTGTTTGAATTAAGACACCACCGACGTAGCCTGGGCCGCCTTCCTCACCAAATTGCTAATTTTAAGACATTTTTCTTATTTTATACCAGCATACGTTATGGTGTCGGGACGTGTTTGCGGCTAGTTATGCAAGTTATGCATGTATTTATAAATGTAACTTTGAACACTTGAGCAGTACTAAAAAGTAGATATTAGAAAGAACTTAAATATATATGAAATACAAAGAACTAAGAGAACTGATGGGGTCAAGTGGTGTTAATGAAACTGCCTTTCCCGAAAGTAAATATTTAAATATTTTAAATATTTAAATTTTTAAATTTTTAAAATTTAAATACAACAAAAAAGGAGCTTAAACTGAATTACCTTACAAATAATACATATCAAATGTTTATAAGTAAATTTCCATTTCTATGTATATTATCTCAAGAACATATTATAATTATGTCAGGTTCATCACTATCAATTTTCACTACAAATGTAGGGTATATTAGTTGGTCTGTATATCCTCCTTGGAGCCGTTCATCACCCATCCATTCGTCCTCAATGAAACCCTCCCTTATTATAATTTATATTTTCCTAAATAACATAGCAAGGACACGTTGCCCCCAAAAGCCATTTCTTACTAAAAGCTTTTCCGTTTTTTTTTCATGGTATTTTCGCAAAATCCTTCCATTTGGCCTAATTCAAGGTCAGCAAACAAACAATGAGAGAACGGGTCAACTTCACACTTCAACTCTTCGTTCCCAATCATTTACAGCAAGTAATATACCCTTCACCTTTTGGATTTGCTGTTGCCAAACGCAATAATTAAGCCATTTACTTCCGCACCCTAAACAATACAAACCAGAAATAGCCCAAATGACTTATAAAAGCGTAAACTTTTTATCTTCTTTTTTTTTTTTGGTCTGCTGCTCCATATAAAAATGCTTACCTAATGAGTTGCGATAAAAAAACATAGAATAGCAGAACAGAAACCGACATCACAAATTAAAACAGGCTGTTCTAGATATCAAAACGAACACAATTCAGAATAAGCTACCAATTCGTGGGGCAAATGTTCTTTACTTGCAGTAAGTACACGGGGATAAAATTGGATAGTTGCACGTTTAGCAAGATATGGTTTTGTTTCTGTAATATTAAATTAAAATACCAAATTAGAGTAGGATATGTTCGCCAATATTGTTATTCTTTTTCAGATGTTCAATTTTTTTATTATTTATAATTACAACTTTTAAATTTTACAGTAGGTCTATTACTACTTAGTTTTTAGCAGATTCTATTCTATTATTTCAAAGATGAATATAATCCTCACCATGTTTAGCCTATAGGTCGCTATGTACTGTGTCACAAATACTCTTTTACACCAGCTCAAACTCATATTTTTATACCCTCCAGCATCGTATGGAGGGCTTATTAAGTTTGTATTTCTGTTTGTAACACATCGAAATAAATATTTGTATTTATATTAATAATCGTTTCGAACCGATTGAATCGGAATTAGCCATATCCGTCGGTCTGTACACGCAGAAAAATATATGTTAGAAATATGTTTGGATCCAAACAAATATTTCTTTGGAACTGGTTGCAAACAAATATATGTTTGGATCCAAACATGATTTGTTTGTGTCCAAACAAATATTTGTTTGCAACATTTTGTAACATATTTCAATTTTATTTGTTTGGGTTCGAATATATTTTTTTAGGGTTGAGAGAGGATTTTTGTCAAAGAAAGTAACAGCAGGGCTCTCGCGGTTGCGGAATGCTGGTTTATAATAAATTGTGGTGTGTATGCAGCCAAACACGTGTGTTTCATGCTTCGTTGTTGTTAACCAACGTAGCAAGCGAAGGGGAAAAGAAAAAATGTTGATGTTTTTTCTTCAGTTTTCTAAATAAAATCGTTGAGTAAAGACGTTAAAGTGAGTGAATAAATCAGTGTTTTGTGTTTTCTTTATGAAATGGTGATTTTTAGTAAATAAATGTCTAATACATTTTGTAATTTAATCAAAAAGGTGAATGGAACTATTTTATTTCACAACTAAGGAGAAGCGTTAAATGATGTTTCAATATTTTTTTTTTTTTTAACTTTGTTAATGCTAAAAAGTGGACACTATAGGTCCATTCCTTAGGGTACCTCTCACACAAATTATCAACATTTTTGTTAAAGTAAGAATAAGGGTCTGTGCGAGAATCCTTTGGAAAATTTACCGAAGGTTCTCTTAGTAGGCTAGTTTAAAGCGATATGATGTTTTTTGTGGGCAAGTCCATGTTTCCTAATATAATGGTCCTACCGAGAGGAATGACTTCCAAAATAAGACACACTTCCTCTAGATACCTTCCCTGCAAAACTTTTAAGGTTTTATCCTAAATCATATCTTTGTTGGCAAGTTCATACCGCCCAAAATTCTGATGACCCCAAAAAACATGAGTTTTTTTGGAAAAGAAATGTGTTTAATTCACACAGGCTGAGGGTATAAATCTGTCGGCAAAACCGTCTAATATTATTACATTTCATTTCAGAACATTTTATGGTGGAGAACTTAATGTTTTGACTTGTTAGGTACTTTATAAAATTTTGCCATAATTTCCAAGCGACTTGGCTTTGGTTTGGGTTTTCAGACTTATGCAGATAGAACAACTACATTTTTATATAAGGAAAATATAAAAATGTGGAACTAATCGAACATATTTTTATACCCTCAGCCTTTAAGTTAGAAAGGGCATATACACTTTCATACAGGCAAAATGGGCCTCATCGAAATAATGGTTTTAGACCCCAAGTATGTTTGGACGAAATGTGTTTCAGACAATTTGGAGTTGATTTAGCAATGACCGTCCGTCTGTCTGTCTGGGTGGTATGCACGATAACTCTCGAACGGATGAACTGATTCAGTTCAAATTTTGGCTTTCGTAATATTTAGTCCAAAATTAGTTTAAGTTCGAAGTTGAGCTATATCGGTCCACTCCTTCCGGTACCTCCCCCACAAAAGTTCCAAAATGTTCGGAAAATTTGTGGGCACGATAACTTTTGAAGAGAGTAACCGATTTGGTCCATACATTGCACATCGTGAAATTTCTACCACACTTAGATGAGGATCCAATATGGACTCAATCGGTACACGTCTTCGTGTACCTCCCACACAAAATTTCGGAAATGTTGAGTTTAGGACCTGCTCTCGAATCGTTTTGATTTTTGTTGTAACAACTTGTATTCACGCCCCCCCCCCCCATACGGCGGTACAAGTTTCATCAGGGGCAAAACACCATACTTCCTGAGAAAATAGCCTGAAAAAACCATGATACCATGTGTAGTTGTTGGAGCGCAAGATAACTCTCGAACGGATCTGTCGATTCGGTCCAAAATTTGGCCTTCGCAATATTTTATCAAAACATAGTTTAAATTCGAGGATGGGCTATATCGGTCCACTCCTTCAGGTACCTCCCCCACAAAACTTCAAAAATGTTCGACAAATTTTGCGCACGATAACTCTTGAAGGGAGTGACCGATGTAATCCATGCACATCCTAATGTATCTACCAGATATAGATCAGGTTCGAATATGGACTATATTTGTCTACTCCTTCTGGTACCTCTCACACAAAATTTGGGATAAGTTCACTTTAAGACCTGCTCTCGAATCACTTTGATTTTTGTTGAAGCGATTTGCATTCGCTACCTCCATTACGACGATAAAAGTTTTTTCAGGGACAAGTCCATATTTCATGGGAAAACAGCCCGTAAGGGTAAAAAACCCCTACGTCACCGTATGTGGCGGTCGGAGAGCTCGATAACTCTCGAACTGTTCAACTGATTTGGTCCAACATTTGGTCTTCGTCATATTATATCCAAACTTAGTTTCATGGGCAATACCGGTCTACAACTTTCGGTACTTCTCCCCAATTTTTAAAAAATTTCACTAAAATGCTAGGACGATATCACTTGAATGGGGCAACCAATTTGGTCCTAACTTTTGATCTCCTAATATTTTATCAACATTTAGTTTATCTTCTAAAATGACCCATATCGGTCCTTCTTAAGGGTACCTGCCCTACAAAAGTTCAACATTTGTGTCTTAGTTCAGTTAATTCCTAATCCACATTTTTGTCGGCAAGTTCAAATGTCCAAAAAGGCCACAAAATTCTGAAGATACCTTAAATACATTCGATATGTCCGGAGGTGAAAGTTTCGCTTCACATTGGCTGAGGGTATATATATGTCGGCAAAGCCGACTAACACTTTTTTACTTGTTATTTATATAGTTGTGTTCTATTCTACTTATCCAATCGTTCAACAGTGTAAGTATGTAGGTGTACACTGGCATAAACTAAATGTGCAAACTTGACTTTGAAAATTAGCCGTCGCCGTTGTCGTTGTTACATACAAAAAACCGCTCAAATCCACACCGAGCAACAAAAAACCCGACATCAAATTTCGTAAAAAGATCGGACGAACCAACAGGGTACAAACAAACAATGGCATACGAAGAACCAAGAGCTTTTCAAAATAACATCGCTGTGTTTTGTTTGTGTGTTTGTGTCTCCCAGCTGTTTGCTGCCGTGCTTGTTTGCGTGCAAAGAACTTTTTCTGTGCAAATCAGATAGTGAGAGGTATGACTCGGACAAGTAGGGCGAAAACAAACACACGTTCGCCAAAGAACCTCACTGAAATAAATCACAGAAAGAATATATAGGAATGTTTGTTGTACGGTTTGGTTTCGTGATAGCACATCATCAGCAGCAAACAGTAACAACAGCGAATGTTGTTGGATTCTAGCAAAGCCAAAATCATCCATAACAGACGCAGGCAAACAGTTGTTGAGTTGCCTTCGCTCAGGGCACACACACGTCGAGAGCAATTTCATTCAATTCGCATAGCTTTTATGAGGTGTTCTTTCCGTTCTATTGTCGTCGTCGGTGGTTAAACAGATATCGAGAGTGACAACGGCGGTAGTTTGTTATAATAAAAACCCCAAAAGAAATTTAAAAGGAATTATTTAAAATAACTAAAAAAAAAGATAACCAAAAGAAGCTTATTTGAAATTTACTTTTGTATTTGATATTTGTGTTATTCCTCCTTCAACTACATTTGTGGATACAAAAAAGTTCATGTCACAAGGATACTACTGAAAGCTTTCGACTAGCTATGCGTGTCTATGTGTTGGTTTATGTGTACAACAATATACGTATCTAAAGGATACAAGAAAAGCTTTTCATTGAGTTTTACAATGCAAATGTGATAACAGTTGATGAAATCAAGAATAAAAGCAAAGCAAACAAAAACAGAAAAAAAACGGAAAAGCCCAAGCATCGGGCATAAATTGTGTACACGCTCAACAAGAAAGATGAACAAAATTATATAAAAGTGCAAGTGAAATTAGAAAACAAATAAAAAATAATATATATATTTTTTAAAAAAGTTATACAAAATAGTAACAAGTGAATTTGTTAATTATTATCCCAACGTTAAGCATTTTAGTTTTTGATAAAAGTATTTTTTAATAAGCTATTCAAAACATTTCAAATAAAGTTAGAAACAAATTAAGTGAACAATATGGGAACTATGCCGACATTGGATCAAATCAAATTAGGCCTGAAGTAAGTTGAATATATACTACATATTACAAGGAAAACATTTTAAAAAGGAATTAATTTTACTCTCGCCATACACAATTTTTATACATATTGAAAAATATATATATAAAATATATTATTCCTTAACGAAAAGTATATATTTTATTTAAATTACGCCGTTAATTTTTAAAAGAAATATTCATAATTTCACCAAAAAGAAAAAAAATTTCATTTGTTATAATTAGCCATTTCATTTTATTTGGCATGACAAGACATTTTCTTTCAAGTGCAAACATATTTCCACCATTTCCGCAATAGACACCAACAACAATACAAGATTTGTTTTTTTCCTTAAATATTCTATTCTTTTATATTTTTTGTAGTTTTCTTTTTTATTTTTCTTATTTGACTTTATCGTTCGCTTCACCAATTGTCGGAAAATGAATTTTCGGTATAATTTATTGTCGAAATTTTGTGAAAAATATTGTTAATGAGAACAAAACCGCCAATAAAACGTTGCCTATACATATTGTCATTCACAGAAATCTTTAAGAAAAACAATCTTCTTTTTAAGACATAAATAAAAGCACACACATATTGAAAATGAGGGATGAGCGTGGTGTAGAGATGTGTAATTAGAAATAATACGTCATACCAATAAATTACAATATTTTTTATGGAATATGGAAAAGACGGAAATTTTTATAAGCTAAACCATAAAATAATTTCCAAAAAAATGTTTATCTAGGTTTAAACCTCAAAACTAGTACTGGGGTGGTAACGCTTTATTGGAATAATGCAAAAAACGTAAACGGTTAACAGCCATAAAATACCAACATTTTCTTAACTGACATCCCTAATGTTTGAGTCACCAAAAACATCAACAAAATGGAACAAATAAGCTTTTTATGTCATATGTTTATTTTATGTAAATGGAAGGACAATTTGTGTAGGAACTGTGTACACAAAAAATAAACAAACAAATAAACATTAACGTATGTTACGTCTCCAAAGTAATAAAACAGTTGTTTCAATAATATACCTATTCGATTGTCAATTGTTTATATTAAAGTTAATGATACTCTCAAAGTAATTAATGTAGTATTTTTTATTAAATAAGGGTTACCATGCGACCATTTTATTCGTTATATTAGGACAATATTTGAATACAGAAAATTTGGATTTATTCTAAGGTTAACAGAACAAATCGATTTGTTATCGTCCCTATAGTTTTCCTTTTTATCTGCTTAAGAGCGATTTTGTTGGCATTACAAGGGTTCTCAGAGTAGTCCTTGAAGTCCTGATGGCAACGTTACATCTTTACATTCCAAAATCGGTTCACAGCTATTGATACATCAGTCATTGGAATAACCATGTCCGATCTTGTAAAGTACTAATCTTCTAGATCAAAGTGAAATTCTGAGTCCATTTATATACATATGTCCATCCATCCATCCATCTGCAGTAATCACAGTAGCATCCAAACGAATTGAGATAGGACGCTAAAATTTGCAAAAATGCATCTTTTAGACAGGTCTAGTTCTAAGAAGGATTTTTTTTCAGCCCATGTTTTGGAATAGACCCCATACAACGGTACAAACCGATTTAAATTATATAGGAGTTTCTAACAACATTCTCTGACTGAATTAGCTGTAATTTGACGTTTAAGGTTTCCAACCGTACTGCCACAAATGAAAAACTATGATTTGCTTCAAAAAGTAACAATTAAAAAATATCAGTCGGCTTTGCCGACAGAGATATACCCTCAGCCTGTGTGGATTAAAATACTTTTTTTCAAAAAAAAAAAAAAAAAAAAAAACTTATTTATTTCAAAACTTTGGGCGTATGCATCGACAAAAATATGGATAGAATTAAAGCTCAAAAATTGGTATGGATATCGATAAATAGGGCTCTTTTATCACACTAGCCTACGAAAAACATAATATCGCTGTAAACAGGGCCACTAGGAAAACCTTCGGTAAAAATGTCCAAAGGATCCTCGAACCACACAAAAATGTTTAACATTTGTGTGGGTGTTACCACAAGGATTGGGCCAAATTTGAACATACACTAAGTTTCGACAATATTTAGAGATACAAAGTTTGGACAAAATCGGTTGCTTCGTCTATGAGAAATCGCGCGTACCATTTTAGCGAATATTTTCGAACTTTGGGGGGAGGTACCGGAAGAAGTGGACCTATAAGCACCACCTTCGAATTTCATCTAATTTCATATCCAATAGCGTGGACGAACGCAGTATTTGGTTCAAGCCCTCCAGCCACTCCATATGGTGCCATAGGGGTTTTTTACAACTTTTGGGATCTTTTCTCAAGAAGTATGGACTTGCCCTTGAAAAAACGTTTACTGTCGTTATTGAGGCAGTGAATGCAAGTTGCTTCAACAAACATCAAAGTGATTCGAGAGCAGGTCTTAAAGTGAATTTATCCATAATTTTGTGTGGGATGTTCCCGAAGGAGTGGACAAATATAGTCCATAGTCGCACCTGATATATATCTAGTAGGTATATTGGGATGTGTAAACTATGGATCAAATTGGTCAGTACCATAAAGGGTTATCATGCGCACAAGTTTTCCGAACATTTTTGAACTCTTGGAAGTAGGTACCTGAAGGAGTGGACTGATATGGCATATCTTCGAACTTAAACTAAGTATGGACAAAATATTATGAAGGCCAAATTTTGGACCGAATCGGCAGATACGTTCAAGAGTTATCTTGCGCTCCAACCACTACACACGGTGTCATAGGGTTTTTATTTGCAACTTTCAGGCTATTTTCTCAGGATGTATGGACTTGCCCATGATGAAACTTGTACCGTTGTATAGGGGAGAGTCAATAAAAGTTGCTACAACAAAAATCAAAGCGATTCGTGAACAGGTCCTAAACTGAACTTTTTCGAAATTTTGTGTGGGAGGTACCCACAGGAGTGGACCGATTGAGTCCATATGTGCAAAGTATGGACCAAATCGGTAACTTCCTTCAAGAGTTATCGTGCGCACAAATTTTCCGAACTTTTGTGGGGGTGGTACCGGAAGGAGTGGACCGATATAACCCATCTTCGAACTTAAACTAAGTTTGGACAAAATATTGCGAAAGCCAAATTTTGGACCAAATCGGTTCATCCGTTCGAAAGTTATCGTGCGCACCAGCCAGACAGACAGACGGACGGACATTGCTAAATCGACTCCAAATTGGCTGAAACACATTTCGTCCAAACATACTTGGGGTCTAAAACCATTATTTCGATGAGGCACATTTTGCCCGTATGAAAGTGTATATATCCTCGTTAGCATAAAACGGCCCACAGGGCTTCAGAATCGTTTTTTCCTGGTCAAAACTCTGCAACTTTTGAACGGATAGAGTTATTTTCATGATTTTTTTTTTGTTCGACAGATAGCACTTTCAGCTTTTGAACACACCAAATTCGGTCTTGCGGTTGCCGAGGAATTCAAGGTCAAAATTTAAAATTTGAGTTTTTTTGCATATTTTGTATCAAAATTTGAGTGTTTTTGAGTTTTTCATATGTTCTAATGTCATGTTCACACGAGCGTTTCAATTACGTTGTTCGCCTGTCGAACGACGTACACGAATTAACCCGTTTCCACGACACCATTCTTAATTAACAGAAACATAAACAAAATTTCCTTCATTTTTGTTTCCTTGTTTTCAGGAAAATTTGAACCGAAAACACATAAAATATACATTAAATGAATAGGAAAAGCAATAGACTTTCCTTCAAATGTATTTGAACTTCCATATCTCAAAAACGGTAAAACTTACGAAAATATCATAAAGGCGAATCTTGTGGAGAATTTTCTCTGCTACAACATTATCTTTAGACCCATTTACATAGAACTCGCGGTTTCCAAGCTAAATCGTGAAAACCTAAAGAACCCCTAAAAATGTGAACTTAAATCGCTATTTATTTGAAAATCCCTCCGGCGATTTTTTCTGTTTCTTGATATTTCTCATCTATGAGCATTGTAGTTTCAGAATCAGCCAAAATTTCCGAGGTGTAAGCACCTTTAAATTTGTTAAGGCACACCGTTTAAAGTAGACGCCGTAGAAGTGAAATTTGTTTTCAATTTCAACACACTTCATATTTTAATTTTATTTGCTCTTTGCTGGATTTGATCATGCGAACTTCTAATTTGTAGCCCAATACACTACACACTGTGCGTACGAACAGTAGAGTTGTTTAAACCCTTACATGTGCATTGGTTGCATCGATTTTAGGTAGTTTGAGGATTTTGTCAACATATGTCCAAGTTTTTGTATGGCCCCATAAAACGACAAGATTGGATGTCTCTTGGCATTTATGGTTAACAAAGATTAAAAACTTCTCCGTCAAAAGCTGTAGACATATGCCCTCGTTATGATATAGCCCGATTCAGGTATTAGCAAGAGTTAACTGCTCGATTTATCTAAAATTAGACATTGGGGTTTCCTGTAATCAAAAAAAAATTTTCCACCTAAAATTATGGGCTTTGGTAACGGAAAGAAAATTAATTATTCCATATAAGTTAAACCAGGCCCGGCCGAACTTAATGCATTCTTACTTGTTTATTATACCCTGCACCACATTTAGGTAAGGGTGATCATGTCATTGGGCATTTGTATGTAACGTGCTAAAGGAAACGAGATAGACACAAAAGGTGTTTTTAGGGATATACACAGAATTACTTTCTGAGTCTTCTTATGCATGTTCGCAACGTACAGGTCGCATTTCTTACCCGATTCGGGTAAAAATTGGGGAAGATAATTTTTTGTTGCCAAAGGAAGAACGCTATTGCTTTTGGTGAAAAGCGGATTTGGATATAGCTCTCATATATTTTTTCCCCCGATTTGAGGCATTTGATGCACCAAACACGCTATATACATTTGTCCGATTTCAATGATTTTGGAATTTGTGACAGAACTTGGTCTAGAAATATATGTGCAAAATTATCTCGAAATCGGTTCAGATTTGGATATAGTTCCTATATATATTTTCGGCCGAGTTAATGTATTTGATGCACCAAACGCGCCATATATGTGATGTAGGTTATCATATAGTCGGCCCAACTTTATTCCTTCCTTACTGGGTTTTTGTTTGTTGTTTGTAATTGTCAGTGTTTAATGTTAACGAAAGAAAAGATTGACTCGCTATTTGTTGTGCATAGAACTGTATTTTGTTAGGCCACAGTTAGGCCTTTCCCCAGTACATGGTATTTTACAGATTTAAGACCATTTTCCTACCTAATTTTCTATAATAATAAACACGTGACTCCAGGATTAGGATTTTGCACTATTATGTGTAGTTGTACTGATAACAATATCAGTTTAGCGCCTTTGGAATGAATTTCCTCCTCAATCTGAATTATTTTATATGTTGCACCCTAATGTGCAATGTCATATTATTATATGTGATTTTACAAACAGCTGTTTTTGTTCTGTTTATTTTGGTTCCTCGTGACAAATATTTATATTTGTTGGCGCTCAAATAACAAGAATAACATTTTGCTTTTAATTATGTACATTAAAATATGTTTATGTTTATAGAGTGAAATGCTTGTGAAATAAATTAGTTAATAAATTTATGCGAATTTACGAACTTCTAACTATTCACGACTACACAAAACATGTACATACATACAAAACATATGTATGTACTGAAGGTTATTTAACAGATAACCACAAATTTGATAAAAGCTAATGATTTATTAAAGCGTGAACACAGTTTTCTACGTCAACAGATTGACAACACGATCTTCTGACTGGACACGTTTTTTTAGATTTTCAGACTAAAAAAGATTTGAACTAAAAAAGATTAGATTTTCAGACTAAAAAAGATTTGAATTAACAAGTAAGAAAGTTTCAGTCATCTGTGCTGACGGAGATATACCATCAGCCGCTGACCAAAAACAAAACCAAGCCAAACACAATCATTATGTCGTATATAAAATATGTCGATTTTGAATCAAGCTTTAAAATCTGTAGGTACCCTAATGTGGCGCTATACCAAAACACAGACATATACCAAACCTTTAGAGTTATCTTATCTTAGCTATTTTATTATGTGCCGGCAGAGTTTTGGAGCTTTTGGGTCACTAACTCAGGAATTATTGACTTACTTTAGAAAAAAATTCTACCCTTATAACTGAGGCCGCTAGAACAACCTGCTGAAAAAAGAATCAAAACAATGCGAGAGGAGATCTTAAACTTCACTTTTTCCTAGGAAGGTACCCGAATGAGTGGACATATATAGTCAATATTCCAACCGGTTACATGACTGGATGAAATAAGACGATGTGCAAAGTCTGCACCAATCAGAAACTCCCTGCGAGAATTATCTTGCGAATTTACCATTTTGGTTGGTGCCGTCAGAGTTTCTTGGAGCCCAATTTGCCATTTTGGTTGGTGCCGTCAAAGTTTTTTGGGGGCCAATATCTCAGGTCCATACTTCCTGAGATATTGGCCTCCAAGAAACTTTGACGGCAAGATAAAAATTGTGCCGTCGTAAAGGGAGCAGCAAGGACAACCTACTGAAAACAATTTCAGAACCATCCGAGAGCAGGTCTTAAACTTCCCTTTATCCGAATTTTGTGTGCGGGGTACCCGAAGGAGTGAACCGATATAGTCCATATTCCAACATGATAAATGACTGGATGAAATAATACGATGTGCAAAGTTTGGATCAATCAGAAACTTTCTGCGAAAATTATCTTGCGGATTTGCCATTTTGGTTGGTGCCGTCAGGGTTTCTTGGAGCTTTTAGGCTAATATCTCAGGAAGTATGGACCTGCGCCCGAAAAAAATTGTACCGTCGTAAAGGGAGCCGCAAGGACAACCTGCTGAAAAAAAAACATTAAAACGATCCTCGAGGAGCTCTTAAACTTCACTTTATCCGATTTTTGTATGGGAGTTACCCGAAGGAGTGGACCGATATAGTCCATATTCGAACCCGATCTATGTCTGGAAGGAATAATTCGATGTGCAAGGTTTGGGCCAAATCGATTGTTCTTTCCAGAGTTATCGTTCACACCATTTTAGAGGAACATTTTGAACTTTTTGTGGGAGGTACCGGAAGGAGTGGACCGACATGGCCCATCTTCGAACTTAAACTAAGTTTGGACAAAATATTACCATACCCAAAATTTGTTGATCCGTTCGAGAAATATCGTGTGCCCCAGCCAGACAGACGGGCGGATAGACGGACGGGCAGACAGACGAAATCGACTCCAAATTGTGGCTTCTAAAACCGTTTTATCGATGAGGCACATTCTTGGTCGTATCCATGTGCATATACCCTCCCTAGCCTAAAGGCTGAGAGTATAAAAACAATTGTATTTGCAAAGACGATTTGTGTTGGATTTCAGCATAAAGATGGCTTTACATCGAAAAATAATTTGAGAAAATGGGTGCCTCAAACTTCACGACACGAGCGCCTGAGAAATAACCAAACTGCATTTATCAAAAAATAATACACTGGACACTGTAAAAACGATATTCTCTATGTATTTTGTAAAGAATTGGCAACCTGGTGCAAATTTTACCCTTTCAATGTGAAGGTTCAGGTTCTGAAACAGAGCAATATATAACCTGTTTATGGCGAACAGTGCGATCGTAGAAAAAAAAAATCAAATGTCATAAAAAATATTTGCTCTGTTCCAGAACATCCAAGATGCTACTATTTTTACTACGTTAACATTTTTTTCCTTTATGTTATCGGAAAAAATAGTAAAAATTCTTGCAGTTCTGGAACAAAACAATTATTAATTATTATTATTTTTCAACACTAACCTGCAGAACCTACTATTTTTGAATTTTTTGACAAAATTTATAAAAGAAAACATTTCTAAATTTCGAAGAGAGTAAGCTGGTACTCGAACAGACCAAAAAATATTGGGTAAAAATTACAACTGCAAAATTTGTTTAAGCTCTAGTTTTGGGGAAAATTGTCGATGTTCTATCTAATATTTCTACTATCCCCATGAGCTGTGAATCACGTGCCATGTGCAACGTGCATATCGAGTGGAATTTACATACATATGTATATGACCTAATTCTAGCAAATTATTTATTCAGGTGCACCTCGCATTTCATATCACATCTTCCAACTTTTCACATTGCATTTATGAATATTTTTACACATTATAAATTCCCATGAGTGTGAAGATATTGCAGAAGTGTTAACTTCACTATTACTTTCGCAATTAACGAATTAAAAAAAATTCTTCCAAGGCATTGTTATTAGTAATAAGGAAATATTTGCTTTACATTGTATACCAACCACAAAATATTTTCGATGTTTATATTTCCAGGAATACATCTTTAAGTATTACTCAGACTAAACAAAATCAATGCATCTCCCATTCCCATGGAATTCCCATTTCGTAATCAACATTTTATTTGTGTATCTTGCACAGGTGCAATAAACAAACCACCAGAGGGCGATAATCTATGAAATTGTATCAACAACATGAGGAGTACCGACTTAATTAGGTCAAACAAACGATTTTGTTTGGTATACAATAACAATCAAGATGAAAACCAGAAGCGAAATCCAGAAGCAAAGTTTGTTGTTTCAATGACAAAATTATTAATCTGTTTCTTAATTTGCCTAACCACACACATGGTTATATCCCGCCTATATTTATTATTTTTGTAATTACTTGGAAACAGATTATGTGGTAGTCAATCACTAAGTCTTTGATAACAACGCCTTGCTAATACTAATAAACATATGTAAATATACACATTATTGTGGTAATGGGATGTGGTTTCTGTGGGATTAGCTTAATCTGTCAGAATAGTTTACACGTGTGTATATTTCTAAGAAATATAGACTATTTTTGTATTTTCCAGAGAATTCTGAAATTTTTTGCATTCAATTATATATATAGGAACTCAAAGTTATCTGAATTTTGCAAATGAATAAAATTGGCTTTTAGGCCGAATATTAAATTTGCGGTATTTCTGATTTTTCTTCCTTTTGAATGTCAAGGAAAATAATACATGTACATAGATCGCATGTCGTTAGGAGTTGACTCAAATAATTTAATATAAACAGGTAAGAAAGGCGCTAAGAACTTTCGTTAATGGAAGTACTAGGCTCTTCCTTTTATTACTGGCAGGAGCAGAATATCTTAACTGATAATAGTCCCCTTGAAAGAGCTCATATGGTGCGTCATAGCTATTCTTCCCAAACATGGACCATGGACCATCCTTCTTTTCATCATAAACGTGTAATAAAAATTACCTACGAGAGTTCTGAATGTGTTACATTTACATTTTGATTCAAATTTGTTCTATTTTAGAGTATTGTACTTAAGATTTTCCTGAAAAAAAGTTGAACGACCCTATTATTCAATATTTATCTTTGACAATTAATTTTCAGTTACAACTGTGTTTTTTTGTAAAATTGTTATGCCGGGCATACACTATGGGCATGCAGGACCCCTTTCAATCCGATGAATTTTGTTTATTTTCCAAGAAACCAACAAATAATTTTTGAAAACAACAAATATTATTTGTGAGGAAATTAAAAATTTGGAAAACTTCAACCCAAAATCGAGTTCTGGAGGAAAATTCATCATTTTTGCAATATGGATTGAAGGAATGCCACACACTATTCAATCACACACTTACACAAGGGTTCATCGGTTGCTGTCCTGCATGCCCATAGTGTATGCCCGGCATTAGTTGTTGTAATTCATGCATATACCTTATATAAATTTGCCATGAATTTCTGTATCCTCTGGCAACACACAATATAAAATTATAGCAATCTGGCTTCGAAAACTTGACAAAATACCGTCAAAATACATAAAAATGGGCAATACCGACAAGACCTAAACCAGTATAGTTTTCTTCTTGAGAGTAAGGTTTCTATCTTCTGGGAACACAAAATTCCAATTAACAACTAATACGGTATAAAACTCTGAATAAGATTTTCAAAAATCTTAAATGGGGCCTACTTATATGGGGGCTACACCAAAACATGGATCTACACTGTCCAATTTTTTGCAAGGGATGTTTTGTACCTGTAAAAACCAAATTTCAGTTATTCCGGTTGAATAATGTGGCTAAAACTATAAAAATACCGAAAATCGGGGTAAAGTTCTATGGGGGCTATATGAAGACATGGGCCTATACTGACATATTGCTGGTGGAAATTGTATACCCATAACGAAGACCAAGTACCAAATTTTTGCCATTTCGGTGGGATATTGGAGCCAACATTTTCAAAATACCGAAAATCTGGAGGCACACTTCTGCGGTGGCTATATGAAGACGTGGACATATACTTTATTCTTTTTTCGAATATTCTATACCTTCACAACCTACAAAATACCAAAAATCGGGAAGTACCGTTCTACGGGAGCTATATAAAAACGTGGATCTATACCGACAAATTTCAAGCGAAAAGTTTTATATCCGCAACGATGACTAAATACCTAATTTCAGCCATTTCGGTGGGATATAGGAGCCAACATTTTCAAAATACCGAAAATCGGGAGGTACATTTCTGCTGTGGCTATATGAAGACGTGGACTTATACTCAATTCTCTTCTCGAATATTTTATACCCAGCAAAATACTAAAAATAGGGAAGTACCGTTCTACAGGCGCTATAAAAAGACGTGGATCTATACCGATAAATTTCATGTGAAAAGTTGTATATCCCCAACGAAGACTAAATACAAAATTTCAGCCATTTCGGTGGGATACTGAGGCCTCAATCTTCATATTCCAGCCATTAAGGTGATATATTGATTTCAAATACGGGGAGATACCCTTCTTTAGAGGTTATATGAAGGCAAGGACCTATACCGACATGTTTCAGGTGGAAAATTGTGCACCCCCAACGAAGACTAAATACTACATATGAGTTATTTAGGTGAGATATTGCTGCCACAACCTTCAAAATACCAAAAATCGGGGGGTACCGTTCTATGGGGGTTTTGTACCTCCAACGAATTCTAAATACCAAATTTCAGCCATTTTGGTAGGATAATGAGGCTTAAACCTTCAAAATACAGAAAATCCGGAGGTACCCTTCTATGGAGGTTATATGAAGACTAAATACCAACTCAGTAAAATTTGAAGGAAGGGGTTCCATGCGATGACGTGATTTCATGGCATCTTTTGCATTGGTTCAAACGAAGTCGTGAGAGATCCGATCTTTTCATTAGCATTTGAACCAATGCAAAGGAAGCGTGAAAGATCCGATATTTTCATCAGCATTTGAACCCATGCAAAGGAAGTCGTGAAAGATCCGATCTTTTCATCAGCGTTTGAACCCATTCCATCGATCCAATAGAGATGAATTTTGTGGTGTTATTTATAGACATTTTTCTAAATGATGTTGTCGGAGACTCGAAATCACAACCAACGGTGTTAAAACTCTCGTCGTAATGATAATGTCATTCCAAAGGGTTAGTGAAAATGACATGCCAAAGCATTGGTGTAAATGACATGCTTTGGATCCAAAAATGAATAGCATTTTTGGGGTCCACGCTCATATAAAATTCATCGATGAAGATGCTAAAAAGATGACATGCCAGATCATTTGCACCCATGATTGAATGGAATCTTTGGCATCGAACATTTTGCTGGGAAATTTCAGTCATTTCCGTGGGATATTGAGGCCACAACCTTCAAAATACCGAAAATAGGGAGGTACCGTTCTATGGGGGCTATATCAAAACCTGGAGCGATATAGCCCATTTTTAATACCAAACATCCTAGGCGTAATAGAACCTTCTATACCAAATTTCAAAGCTCTATCTTATAAATTACGAGCTGTATCTTGATTTTAACAGACGGAGAGGGCTATTTCGACTTAGAATTGTAAGCTGATCAAGAATATATAAACTTTATAGGGTCTCCAACGAATATTTCTATGCGTTACAAACCGAATAACAAATTTTATTATACCCCCCATATATTTACATATACAATATAACATAAAAACCAACACGTTGTCTTCATAAACAGATCAACAACTTCGACCTTGAACTATTCTTTGAATATAGCCCCAGACCACATGTAGGTCCATTCCGCATTAGAACACAATCAACAACAAGATTTCACAAATCTCACAAATATTCCAAATTTGTGATTAACACTGATTGACTTATTATCACACCACCACCCATGATAATGATGATGCTACTTGTCAGCTATTATCAGAAATGATGACAAACCTGCTCCCGACTTTTATAATTCTATTCATACCGATGATAGATAAGGTGACTGGTTGACTGACTGACTGACTGCTCGAAATAAAATCACAATTGTAATTGTTTTGGTGTTCGACCCACCAACAGAAAAATCTTTTAATTGTGTTGATAATGTTTTGTTTTTTTTTTTTTAGCAGCAGCATGGCTTATCATTCCATTCAATGTTGCCATGAAATTTAATGTCATTTTTCGATCTGTGGCAGTAATAATCATTACGAACGTGAATTTATTTAATAAATTAATTTTTATTTGTATTTAAAAACAAATGCTAATTTGTTCATCACTGTCAATTTATAAAGCTTGGAAAGTAATTATAGCAAAAGTTGTTGTTGTTGCCATAAAAAGTTCGTTGGAAAAACGAATTAACTAATTTAAAATAGTGACTTAATTAAAATTGATGCATTCCACCCGCCAACGATTTTCGCAAAGTAATTTACGTTTGTTTTTTTTTTCTGAAATTAACGGAATGTTCTAATAATTGTTCTAATATGAGTGGGCAGTAATTTTATGACTGGGTTTCATTTGGTTACAGATGCCAAATATGACTTAATAACATGTACATAACGAACTATTTTTGGTTTGGTCACAACTAAGATGATGTCGTTTTTGTGACAGAAGGCAGAGTACAAAATACATATTAAAAAAACAGCAACATTCGAACTGTAACTGCTTAGGTGAAGGAAAGACAATTGCTTTGTTCCAGAACCTGCAAGAAGCTACTATTTTTTACTACGATAACATTTTTTCCTTTATGTTATCGGAAAAAATAGTAAGAATTAGTAGATTCTTGCAGTTCTGGAACAGACCAAATGCCTCTACAGTACATTTTTAGGAGCAAAAGAGTTTTAACCTTTTACATTAGTGAATTATTTGTTTTTGTTTACCATAAATTTGAAATTTGTACCATCTGCTGGTTAAAAATGTTCTTGTTATTTGTTTTTGTATTTTAAATTTATTTTTAAAAATATATTAATTAAAAAAAATGTCATTGTCTACGCAAATTGAAAATTATAAATCAAAATGAATCACTTACCAAAAGAAAACAGTTTGGTTTAATGCCAAAAAGTACATCAAACTTTGGCGTGTTTCTGATAACATAGCGATGTTTGACTTTTTGCGATTTTTATACCCTCCACCATAGGATGGGGGTATATTAAGTTTGTCACTACGTTTGTAACTACTCGAAATAATCATTGTAGACCCCACAAAGTATATATATTCTTGATCAGCGTGCAATTCTACATCGATATAGCCATGTCCGTCCGTCTGTCCGTCTGTCCGTCTGTCCGTCTGTCCGTCTGTCCGTCTGTGGAAATCACTCTAGCGTCCGAACGGATTGACGTAGGTTGATGAAATTTTGGGAAAATATGTTATATTTACGTAGGACTTTTGGTATTGAAAGCGGGCTATGTAGGTCCACGCTTTCGTATAGCCCCCATACAAAATGACGCGTGACGCGTCGTCGTTTTAAGGAATTTTTAAGATATTTGGCCCATTTTACCACCGAATTGGTTGTAATTTGGTACTTTGTGTCTCCAGAGGCCAACAAATATTCCTACCAAAGTTGGGTTATATAGGTCCACGTTTTGGTATAGCCCCCATATAAGGCCCCATATAAAGTACGCGTCATTTTAATATATTTTGAATGTATTAGACCCATTTGACCACAGAATTGGTTGTAATTTGGTATTTTGTGTCTTCAGAGGCCAGAAAACATTCCTACCAAAGTTGGGTTATATAGGTCCACGTTTTGGTATAGCCCCCCCATAAGGCCCCTTATAAAGTACACGTCATTTTAATATATTTTGAATGTATTAGACCCATTTGAATAAAGAATCGGTTGTAACTTTGTATTTTGTGTTTCCAGAGGCTAAAAACATTTCTACCATAAAATGTTTATATAGGTCCACGTGTTGATATAGGCCCCATAATACAATATCTCCCGATTTTCGATATTTTGAACGTTTTAGCCTCATTATCACACCGATATGGCTGAAATTTGGTATTTAGTCTTCTTTAGGCGTATAAAACTTTCCCCCAGCAATTTGTAGGTATAGGTTCACGCCATCATATAGCCCCCATAGAACGGTACCTTCCGAATTTCGGTATTTTGAAGGTTGTGGCCACATTAATCCACCCAAATGGCGGAAATTTGTGGTGGAGGGTATAAAAAGTTCGGCCCGACCGAACTTAACGCTTTTCTTACTTGTTATCGTTTATTTTTGTTTTTTTATCTACAACAGAATCGTTTATCTATGCTGATCATAATTGGCCAATTTTTATGAACAAAAGTTTTTGTTGTAAAAAAGAACGGGGAAATATGACAAGTTTAATGGCTTTAGAAACTAATAGATAAAAAAATGATATTGTAGTCAGGTTAAATATTGGCAGATATATTATTTGTAGAAGGTTATATTTATAAGTGTATGTATATACACAATGAAATAGTTTACAAAAGACTTAGAGTAATGCCCACATATCTTAATACCAAATAGGATAATTTGGAGTCGTTCAACCATATCCGTGCATCCGTCTGCTTGTCTGTCTGACTGGTATATGCGATAACTCTAGCGAAGTATGCGATTTTATCAAAACTTTGTAAAATCAAATTTTTTCCAAATTTGGATAAAGTTGGAAGATAGACTATATCTCGTATCTTCCATCAAAAGTTTAAATTTTTATCTTAAATGAAATTTAAGATTTTTTCTCAGTTCATTTAAAAATTATTACCGCCGCACAATGGTGCTGGAGAAAGAAATTGCCACTTCTTAAAAACTATAAAATATATTGTTTCATTGCTTTTTTGTTAGGTAGGCAGGATTGTTGCCTTTAAGGCACGTAGAAACTACCACAACAAACACAAAATTACATATCTTATTTTTTCCCAGGTTCCAAATTTTAGTGAAGTTCCAACTATAGTGGACTAGAACTTTTAGGGAGCAATAAGGAGCAATGTATACGCATCCCATTTAAAACTTTGTATGAACAAGTAAAAAAGTATCAGTCGACTTTGCCGACAGAGATATACCCTCAGCCTGTGCAAATTGAAACACTTTTTTCCCAAAAAACTTATGTATTTAGGGGGTTTCAAAATTTTGGTCGTAGGAACCGACAAAAATGTTGATTAGGATTAAAGTTCAAAAATTTTGCGGAAAAGGTACTTAAAGGAATAGACCGTCATAGACTATGGGGGTGCCATAGTGGGTTTTTTACACCCTTCGGGCTGTTTTCTCAAGAAGTATGGACTTGCCCCTGAAACAACTTTTACCATCGTAATTGAGGTACCGAATGTAAGTTGCTTCAACAAAAATCAAAGTGATTCAATAGCAGGTCTTAAAGTGAATATAGTCCAAATATAGTCCATATTCGAACCTTATCTATATCTGGTAGATATTATGAGAATGTGTAAAGTATGGACCAAATCGGTCACTCCCATCAAGAGTTATCGTGCGCATAATTTTTCCGAATATTTTTGAACTTTTGTGGGATAGGTACCTGAAGGAGTGGACCGATGTGGCTTATGTACGAACTTAAACTAAGTTTGGAAACAATATTACGAAGGCCAAATTTTGGCCGGAATCGGAATTTCCGTTCGAGAATTATCTTGCGTTTCCACCCATAAACATGGTGTCATAGGGTTTGTTTTTCAACTTTCAGGCTATTTTTTCAGGAAGTATGGACTTGCCCCTGAGGAAACTTGTACCTTCGTATAGGGGACAGTGAATACAAGATGTTACAACAAAAACCAAGGCGATTCGAGAGCAGGTCCTAAACTGAACTTTTCCGAAATTTTATGTGGGAGGTACTCGAAGGAGTTTACCGATTGAGTCCATATTGGAACCTCATCTAAGTAATCTGGACAAAATATTTCGATACCCAAAATTTGAACCGAATCGATTGATCCGTTCGAGAGTTATCGTGCGCACCAGCCAGCCAGACAGACAGACGGACAGACAGACAGACAGACGGACGGACATTGCTAGATCTACTCAAAATTGTCTGAAACGGATATCGTATAAACATACTTGGGGTCTAAAACCATTATTTCGATGAGGCACATTTTTGGTCGTATCAAAGTGTAAATACCCTCTTTAGCCTAAAGGCTGAGGGTATAATAAGTTAAGTTAAGTAAGAACGGTGTTTTACCCTACACGACGATTTGTATTGAAGTAAATATTAACAATTAGTAAATTCTAAGCTCTTCATCTACTATAAGTCTAATACTTTGGACGAGAATAATATTTTAACTAATGATAATCCCATTGTATTGAAAATTTTATGTGTGCAGGTTTTCTATCCACCATGAGTGCGGTTCTACGGGGGTTATATGCAGACCCATACCCACAATTTTCTGGTTGAAAATTTTCAGTCATTAATTTCAGTCATTATGTGGAGGTAGCGCTATATGGGAGCTATATGGAAACACAGACAAATTACTGGTGGAAAGTTGTAAACCGCAAAGAAGACTAAATACCAAATTTCTGTCACTTCGGTAGAATATTGAGGCCACAACCTCAAAATACCGTGAGTTACCGTTCTATGGGGGCTATATGAATACGTGGATTTATACCCACAAATTTCAGATGGAAAGTTTCACACCCTCATCAAAGACAATGTTCCAAATGTCAGCCATTTCGGTGTTATCATGAGGCTAAAAACTTCAAAATACCGACAATGGGGAGATACCATTCTATGGGGTCTATATCAAAACGTGGACCGATATATGCCGCTTTCAATACCAAACATCCTAGTAGTAATAGAAGCTTCTATAGAAAATTATAAAGCTCCATCTTTAAAATTGCGACCTGTATCTTGATTTCGACTTAGAATTTTATGCTGATCAAGAATATACGTACATACTTATTTGGTTTCCGACAAATACTTCGATGTGTTACAAAAATTATGAAATTAAAAAAAATTTTGTAGAGTTTACAATATTTTAGATATAAATTTGAAATTTGGAACAGAGTATAATAAATTAGTCTTTGGATGTTTAGAATTGAAATGAACCATATCAGAACACGTTCAGTATAGTCCCCATACAAAAATTCCTCCAATAGAATTGACACAATAAATAAAAAATCATTGAAATGAATGTTACCCATGTAGGTTTACGTTTTAATGTATCCCAGAATTTTTAACCACAATAGCTCTTTTTTGGCATTTTCGATTCTATTTCAAAGATTTTCTGTATATCTTCTTCTTTATAGTACATATCCATATATCACACATTAACTTCAGTCAGTTAAAAAAGTTTTGTCTTATTTTTGCCTTATTAAGTTATCAATTAGACAGATTTTTACCGCGAGGACTGATTCTGATAAGAAGATCTATCTAAAAACTCTATAAATGTTATTTGTATACCAATAATTAATTGAAATAAATAACTCGACAAAAAGAATAACGAATCCGCGAGTGCAGATTGGACTTGTACCTAACTATTGTAAGAAAATAATATTCTTTTTTGTCATAAAAACACCAAAACTTTACTATTTTACCAGAGTCTATGCAAGACAACTAAAAAATTCAGAAAATTACATTTATGGTATGTTCTAGTACTGCAAGAATCTACACTATTTCAGTAGTCAAAATGTGTAGATTCTTGCAGGTTCTGGAACAGGCATTTAGAAAAAACAGAAAACATTTTTATCAGGAGTTGGGCGATACCAACTACGACTCATAGACTCCGAATTCTACTCGCAGTACTGTTTGAGACTACGAAATCCACATTAGGTCTCGGCAAAAGTCCTGAAAAAATAGGTTATGTCGAAAAACTCCATCAACCGAAATCCCAATTGTTGTTGTTCCGCTTATTTCAATCTTAATTGTACGATTATATGTTTATGAACTCGATGACATTTAAAACTTTCCAAGGACTATGACTTCTGTTGGCACATGGGAGGCAAACTTATGAAAATTCAATTTAAAAAGTATCAGTCGGGTTTAACGACATAGATATACCCTCAGCCTGTGTGAGTTGAGACTTTAATCTACAGACAGATCGGATACGTGCTTCATAACCAAAATCTTTGTCCTAAAAATTGTGTAGTCAGGGAGTTTCGGAATTTTAGGGCCTTTTTTGGACGTATAAACTATCCGACAAAAATATCGAAACATTTGGGTATAAAACTTCACGATTGTGGGCGTTGCGAATAAATGCTTATGTTGAGCTCATAAATTTGACTTGAATAAGAATGGTCCATTTTGGAAGTGGACCTAATTTTGGTAGTCAAGCCGTCATTTTAGTTGGTCATGGTAAGATTTAGAGCTTTTGAACCGTTATGTCAGGAAGCATAGACTTACCCACGAAAAATAGAATATCGCTGTAAACAAAACCGCAAGCAGTAGCATTAGTGAAAATGTTCAATGGATTCTCGAACTTTGTCGGTATATTCCTCCAGGAAATAAAATATAGACCAAAAATATTTTTTAGTAATGGTACATTTCACCCGTTAAATAATATCGGATCGTCATTCAAAATTTTAGGCATCTTCTTCTACCTAAACTCTTACCTCGTGCAAAATTTCGTGATTATTGAGCTATAATTGCGACCTCTAGCGTCTTTATGATTACACTACAAACAAATAACTGGGTATATTAGAATGTAACTCTGTTATCTTATCATGTACACCAAAACAATTGACATCAATAGAAAGGTACAGCGTTCCTCTTCCAAGTATTGCTTACTTGCCAGGAATCTCCCTTCCAGGAATGAAGATATAAGCTGTATATTAAATATTTTCACAATTTTCACACAAAAGTTGTGGTCTATTTAACCCTCTAAATATTATCTGATCGCCATCTCATATTGCAAGCTTCTTCATTGGCATATACTCTTACATTATTTAAAATTTCGTTGATCGGACTATTATTGCGACCTACAGAGCCGCTACAAAATTTGATTAATATTAGTTGCGTTCCTTTACTTACCTGAGGTTACCATTTTTAACCTGCAAAGCGTTCCTTAAACTAAAAAAATGGTAAAACTGGAAGCAATTTTTAAGAGAGAGGGAGAGGAGAGAGCGCCAGAACGCCTTTCTCTTTTACCACAGGCTACCAGTCAAATTTCTTCGGGTAGAAAATGGTAAAACTGATTTTTCGACATTTGTTTCACGATACTAACGAGGATATACACACTTTCATACGGGCAAAATGTGTCTCATCGAAATAATGGTTTTAGACCACAAGTATGTTTGGACGAAATGTGTTTCAGACAATTTGGAATCGATTTAGCAATATCCGTCCATCTGTCTGGCTGGCTGGAGCGCACGATAACTCTCGAACGGATATACCGATTCGGTTCAAATTTTGGCTTTCGTAATATTTTACCCAAACTTAGTTTAAGTTCGAAGATGGGCTATATCGGTCCACTCCTTCCGGTACCTCCACCACAAAAGTTCCAAAATGTTCGGAAAATTTGTGCGCATGATAACTCTTGACGGGAGTAACCGATTTGGTCCCTACTTTGCCCATCGTGAAACGTGTACGTGACTTAAATAAGGTTTCAATATGGACTCAATCGGTCCACTGCTTCGGAATTTCGGAAAAGTTCAGTTTAGGGCCATCTCTCGAATCGCTTTGATTTTTATTTTAGAAACTTGTATTCACTGCCCTCCATACGACGGTACAAGTGTCATCAGGGGCAAGTCCACACTTCCTGAGAAAATAGCCCCAAAGTTGCAAAAAAACCCCTATGACACCGTGAGAATTGGTTGGAGCGCAATATAACTCTCGAACGGATCTGCCGATTCGGTCCAAAATTTGTCCTTAGTAATATTTTGTCCAAACATAGTTTAAGTTTGAAGATAAGCCATATCGGTCCACTTCTTCAGGTACCTCCCCCACAAAAGTTCAAAAATGTTCGGAAATTTTTTTCGTACGGTAACTTTTGAAGTGAGTTGCCGAATTGGTCCATACTTTACACATCGTAATATATCTACCAGATATAGATCATGTTCAAATATGGACTATATTTGTCCACTCAATCCGGTACCTCCCACACAAAATTTCGAAAAAGTTCATTTTAAGACCTGATATCGAATCACTTTGATTTTTGTTGAAGCAACCTGCATTCACTGCCTCAATTACGATGGTAAAAGTTTTTTAGTGGCAAGTCCATACTTCTTGAGCAAACAGCCCGAAGAGTGTAAAAACCTCCTAAGGCGCCATATGTTATGGTTGGAGATCCACTTCCATAACGGTCAATGTCGATCCATTCCTTTTAGTATCTGCTCCGTAAAACTTTTGATCTTTATTCCAAATCAACAATTTAGTCGGTGCAAACATCCTGAATACATGCGTATTTTGGGAGAAAATTGTTTCAATATACACAGGCTGAGGGTATGTCTCTGTCGGCAAAGCCGACTGATACTTTTTTACTTGTTATGTTTCTTTTTGACATTGCTACCAGATCTACAATTTTTTCGTTCTATACTTTTCTTGTAAAACTGGTCATGAGAGACCAATTTCGAGCAATTTTGACAGTTTTCTCTTTTACCACTTTTACCATTAAAAAAGTAAAGGAACAAAACAATTATGTTTTTGGTCCATTTCACCCGCTAAATATTTCACGATCATCACCAATAAAAAAAATAGGGATCTATTCTGGTATGAACCCGACCTCCATACAAAATTTCGTGACGATCGGTTCATAATTGCGGCCTGGAGTTTGATTACAATTTATAATGGACAGACGGACATACGGACACACATCTCAAAATCGCTTTATCTCGTCGAGATATGAAGATTGGTATACCACATTGGGGGTCTCCGACGAATATTTGGCGGTGTTACATGCATTTTTACCAAGACAAAATTATAATACACTTCCACATAGTGGTGTAGGGTATAAATACATTTTGTTTAAAATTTTTTTATTTTATTTATTAGGTTTTCACGTTTGCAACTCAGCGAAATAATCATTGTAGTAAAAACTCTAGCGTCCGCAAAAACTGAGCTAGATATATATCCCATATAACGTACCTTCCGATTTTGGGTATATACATATATTATATCGCCGATCTACCATAATTTGAAATTTGAGGCTCCCAATGGACACAAAACTTCTCTACCAAAAATACTTCCTAATTTTAGGTATTTTGAAGATATTAGATACTTTTTTTGGTGGCTGAACCGAATTAACTAAAATTTCGTATTTGGGATTCCCAGAGGACAAAACACTTTTCCACCTCAACTTGTGGGCATTGACACTTTCGTAACAGAAAGAACATTAATTATAACATATAAGATTCACTTTGGCAGTTTTGTTGAGATGTGTATTCCTTTATTATTGTAAGGTAATGCAGCTTAATCTCCGTTTATTTGTTGTTTTTAAATTTAAAAAAAAAAAAAACATTTTTTCAAGTGGGTTGCAAAAAAACAGAGATTAAGCTGCATTACCTATTCCATATAAGTTTCAAATATTTCATGGTGGAGGGAAAGAAACGGCTGCCTGGTCGAACTTATCGCTTTTTTTCTTATTTCCTTTTATCTATTATTTATATAAAAAACATTTATTATACCGAAACGGAAACAAATATATTAGTCATGTAACAAAAGCGCATTATTGGCTCACTCCATTCATTATCTGTACATGAGCATTATTTGTGATTGAATTTATTTGTTGTAGCAAAACGAAATTCCCTTTTTGTTATTTGTATTGAAAATAAGTCTAAAATGTTTCTACTTGGAGATTTCACGTGTATCAATTCTTCTTTTTAGTCTTGAATTCGTTTCGATTTCCCCTTCGATATTCATTGATTGATTTATTTTAAGAAGATTTCTTGGTTTTTTGTCGGTTTTCTTTTATTTGTAGTTTGTTGGTTTTTTTTTTCATTCTCAAGTATCATTATTGGCTCACAAGTAAAAGATTTGCCAAACAAGCATTCAATGGTGTTGTTTTTTCGACGATGATGCTGCGTGGTGGTATGGCAAAGCTATCTGTCAGTGAGTTAATGGCGGTGTTGTTGATGACGATATTGTTCTTTTATTTATAGACTGATTATTTTTATTTTGATTATCAGCGAATCTATTCTATGGACTAACTGACGGTGGTAATATTGTAGCTGGCAAATGTTGTGTGAATTGTTGCCTTTCCCTCTTAACCTGCTGAAAATCTAGTGCACGGGTATGGTGGGATGCAAATGAAATGGCACTGTCGTCATTTTTTGGCTACAAATCAAAAAATTAACATATTATTTCGATTTTTGTCTCCCATTGTTTATCTGTCGTATGTCTGCGGGTGTGCCGAACAGATGACAGAAAATCGGAATTTTTTATGCAATAATTAAATACCTACCTTGAAAACAAGTTAGTAATATTACTAATACTTTTTGTTTCAATACAACCCAATACTTCAATACGCTTGTGTATACTTCACTATCTTATTTAGCTGAAATGAAAAATACGGCATATGCCGTTTAGTCGAGTGTCTATTAATCAAGAATCGTGTGACTAATAAAATATGCCATTGTTGAATTCGTGATAAGCTAAGCAAATTACTGCAAAAGAATGGTCCACAAAGTGTTTTTGAAGAAAATTTAATATGAACAGGGGGATTTTCACTAGTTAATGACATTTAATTAAAAATAAATTAGACCAACGGAAATAGGAAATTTCGGAATGAGTTAGTCATTTTCAAGTAATTTCAAACAGAGTTTTCTTTCCCATGAAATAAACAAATGAAAAAAAATCCCAGGGATTTTCCATTTTTCCTAGTAATTGATGAAGAATTGACGATGCTACGTTTAGTTAACAAAACAAATGTAAAAACCAAATACCCAAAACAAGAAACAGTTCATTCTGGCTAAATCGTATGTTTTGGACAAAATTATAAAGCTTTTGATACATATGTACAATAGGGTTATGACATTTTTACAACCTCATATCCCTGTATCATAGCGTGATGGATTTCTACATAAAATTACATAAAATCTTAATTATAAGGCGATTCGGTGAAAAAACCTCACGCACAAATTGATTTTAAAATTTGAATTTATCAAAATTATCGGCAATTTTTTGAAGTCACTGTAAGCAAATAATTAAATGAAAATAAATTTTACTGGCATAACATTTGTTTCTCACTAATTTTCCTTAATTATGAGAATCATAAAAACGTCGTAAACACTTCTTTAAAGCTATAATTAAAAAAAAAAAAACTCAAAGTGGTTTGTGCATGACCTTTTGCAATATTTGAATGGAACAAACGTTATTTTAGTTATTAGTATGTAGGCTTAAGTTTAAGTGCAATAGGAAATAATTTTTGATATTTTTTTTTTCATTTCATAGTTTTTATACCCTTAGCTATGCTTACGAGGATATATCACAAATATTGTCAATTATTTCATATTTCATTTCAAAAAAGGTTAAATTTTTTCGCTCTACATCAACGATATTTGGTACATAGATTACGAAAAAAACGCGATAAAATACGCAATATTTCCAAAAATAATTTTATGTGGTTTTTCTACTTTGGAATTTCTTGTAACTCGCGTTTTAGTAGATTGATTTTCACGGGGAAAGATTTATTGGATCAGGAACGTAAAAAACTAAAATGTGCAATCAAGTACAAAAAAATCGAATGACAATTGTTAAAATTAGGCCCGAAAAATAGGATTTTTAGAAAAACGTTTGCACAAAATTTCCGTATTTGGATACAGATTTCTATGAAGCTGTGCAGACTACATTCACAATATTCATATCAGATAACTCAGATAGCAAGTACTACAATCCAATATATGGGTTTTTGAAAAACCTAATTTCGAAATGAAATTAAAAGAAAATTTAAAAAAAAGGTAAATCTGGCTTCAAAATGTCATCATCATTTAATGGTAGAAGCAGACGAAATTTTAAAAAGTAATACATTATTGAGATTATCCCAATTTAGTTTGCTTCTGCTTTTACTTTGACAGGAAACTCGTGGGAAGTGTGGTTTAATCACAAATCGAGAGAAAACAAAAAAAGACAGGTTGGCTTCAACCGATTTTTACCTATGTTTATACCCTCAGCATTTATGCTATCGAGGGTATATACACGTTCATACGGGCAAAATGTGCCTCATCGAAATAATGGTTTTAGACCCCAAGTATGTTTGGACGAAATGTGTTTCAGACAATTTGGAGTTGATTTAGCCATGTCCGTCCGTCTGTCTGGCTGGCTGGTCGCACGATAACTCTCGAACGGAGCAACCGATTCGGTTCAAAATTTGGCTTTCGTAATATTTTGCCCAAACTTAGTTTAAGTTCGAAGATGGGTTATACCGGTCCACTCCTTCCGGTACGTCCCCCACCTCATGAGGAAAAGTTCGAAAATGTGTGAAAAATTTGTGCGCACGATACCTCTTGAAGGGAGTAATCAATTTGGCCCAAACTTTGTACATCGTGAAAGTTGTACCAGACTTACCACTCCTTCGGGTACCTCCCGCACACAATTTCTGAAAAGTTCAGTTTAGGACCTGCTCTCGAATCGCTTTGATTTTTGTTGTAGCAACTTGTATTCGGTGTCCCCCATACGACGGTACAAGTTTTATAAGGGGCAAGTCCATACTTCCTGAGAAAATATCCTGAAAGGTGCAAAAAAACCCCTATGAAACCGTGTGTAGTGGTTGGAGCGCAAGATAAATCTCGAACGGATCTGTCAATTCGGTTCCACATTTGGCCTTTGTAATATTTTGTCCAAACATAGTTTAAGTTCGAAGATAAACCATGTAGGTCCACTCCTTTAGGTACCTTCCTCACAAAAATTCAAAAATCTTCGGAAAAATATGCTCACGATAACTCTTGAAGGGAGTGACCGATGTAATCGATACTCTGCACATCCTAATATATTTACCAGATATAGATCAGGTTCGAATATGGAAAATTTTTGTGCACTCTTTTGGGTACTTTCCACACAAAATTTCGGATAAGTTCACTTTAAGACCTGCTCTCGAATCGCTTTGATTTTTGTTGAAGCTATTTGCATTCGCTACCTCCATTACGACGGTAAAAGTTTTTTCAGGAGCAGGTCCATACTTCTTGGGAAAACATCCCGAAAGATGTAAAAAGCCCTTTGTCACCATATGTGGCTCTCGAACTGTTCAACCGCTTTGATCCAACATTTGGTATTCGTCATATTATATCCAAACTTAGTTTCATGGGGCAATACCGGTCCACAACTTCCGGTACTTCTCCCCAATATTTAAAAATGTCACTAAAATGCTAAGACGATATCACTTGAATGGGACAACCAATTTGGTCCAAACTTTGGATCCCCTTATATTTTGTCAAAATTTAGTTTAACTTCTAAAATGACCTATATTGGTCCTCCCTAAGGGTACCTCCCACACAAAGGTTAAACATTTGTGTCTTAGTGCAGTTAATTCCTAATACACATTTTTGTCGGCAAGTTCAAATGTACAAAAAGGGCCACACAATTCTGAAGAGACCTTAAATACAATTGATTTGTCCGTAGGTGAAAGTTTCACTTCACATTGGCTGAGGGTATATATCTGTCGGCAAAGCCGACTGACACTTTTTTCCTTGTTAAGATTGTCATTTGGTATATAAGTTTCTATTACTCCTAGGATGTTTGGTATTGCAAATGGGCTATTTGGTCCACGTTTTAATTTAGCCCCCATAGAAAGCTTCATTATCACACCGAAATGGCTGAAATTTGGTACTAAGTCTTCGTTGGGGGTATAAAACGTTCCCCCAGAATTTTGTCGGTGTCGGTTCACGCCTCAATGTATCCCCCATAGAACGGCACCTCCCGATTTCCAGTATTTTCAAGGTTGTGGCTTCAATATTTCACCGAAATGGCTGAATTTTGGTATCTACTCTTTGTTGGGGGTATAAAACTTCTCCTCTAAATTTGTCGGTATAGGTCCATGCCTTGGTATTTAGACTTTGTTGGGGGTTCTCAACTTCCCCTTTAAATTGTCGGTATAGGCCCACGCCTTCATGTAGCCCCCATATAACTATACCTCCCGATTTTCTGTATTTTGAAGGTTATGGCCTCAATATACCTACGAAATGGCTGAAATTTGGTATTTAGACTTCGCTGGGTGTACTCAACTTTCCCCTTTAAATTTTTTCGGTATAGCTCCACGCCTTCATATAGCCCCCATAGAACGGGACCTCACGATTTCCAGTATTTTGAAGGTTATGTAATTGAAATTTGGTATTTAGTCTTCATTTAGGGTATAGAACATTCCTCTCTAAATATGTCGGTATAAGTTCATATAGTCCAAATGGAAAGGTACCTCCCAATTTGGTTGTGGCTTCAATATTACACCAAAATGGCTTATATTTGGTATTTAGTCTTCGTTGGTGGTAGGTAGGTCCACACTTTCATATTACCCCCATTTCCGACTAAAATTCGTCGGTATAGCCCCCTATCGGTATAGCCCCCTTAGAACCGTACCTCCCGGTTTTCGTAATACTGAAGGTTGTGACGTCAATATCCCACCGAAATGACTGAAATTCGTTATTTAGTCTTCCAAGAGGTTATAAAATATTCCAGAAGAGTATTATCAGTATAGGTCAACGTCTTCCTATATCCCCATAGAAGCGTACCTCTTGATTTTCGATATTTTTTAGGTTTTAGCCACATTCTCTTACCAAAATATCGGACATTTGGTATTTAGTCTTCTTTGAGTCTAAAAGCTTTCCGCCAGAAATTTGTCGGTATAGATCGACGTTTTGAAATAGCAGCCATAGAACGGTACCTCACATTGTTTTACCGAAATTGCTGCAATTTGGTATTATGTCTTCTTCATACACGAAAGAAAAAAATAATTTCATTTTACTTCAATACAACTCGTGGTGGAGGGTATAACAAGTTCGGCCCGGCTGAACTTACAGCCATTCTTACTTGTTTTTTTTTCATTTCATAATTTTTTTTAAGAAAATATTTAAATCGATTTGTGCGTGAACTTTTTATATATTTCAATGGAATAAACGTCATTTTAGTGATTAGTACGAAAAAGTTCATTCATCCCTGCAACAGGAAATCATTCTTGAGAAAAAATTTCTAATATACAAACATATCGCTCATTTACTCAAAGAGTACGTATTTTTTGAGTTAGCAATTTCTATTTTTCTTGTGACTTCTACTTTATCTTCGTTCAGATTTGGATATAGTTCCCATATTTGAGGTATTTGGTGCACCAACTATGCAATGTATGTATGTCCAAATTTCAATGAAACTTGGACTGTGTGAGGGAATTCTGATTGGAAATATGTTTGCTAAATTACATTGATTTCGTGGTAGTGTAGGGTATCAAGTAGTCGACCACGTCCGACTCTGGATAGAATTAATTTTTATTAAAAAGTTCTCTTTTGAGTTGAGCTGAAGGATCGAAGATGCTTTGCAAATGAATGCACAAATATCCATCACTGTAAATACAAATGCCATTTGAAAGAAAAACGTTCGATGACAGAGAAGCCACTACACAGCCGATATGTCTGATGAGCTGCTACTAACGGCAAAACCGGTCACATAATGTTGGGTGTGTGGGTTCGAATCGTCGGCTTTCCTTTTTCAATTGCAAAATATCATCGGTCATTAAGCTCAACTACAACCAGTAACTAATTAAAAAAACAATATTAAAAATCATTTTCACCCTAATAGGCAAATTTTTCAAATAAAAACGTATTAACTAAAAATAAAAATATAATTGTTTCCATTTTTGCATACAAATGAAAACCCATTAGTCCACTAAAAAACCTTTTTTAACATAATTTGGGGGAAATACATAATAGCTGTAAAACTCAAAAAATATTTCGCATAAAATACATAATTATGAAATCACGTTCTGTCATTTTAGCTTTTATTTGCATTATAAATCATTTGACGTAAATTTAAAGTTTATTCACACAAAATTAGGTATTAGTCATTCGCAAAAGCTGCGTTTCAACTGTTAAACCGCAAATGAGAATAAAAACAAACGGTATGGGGAAACTAGTTTATTTCTAATGGACAATGGTTCGGGAGTTTTAAAGTTCAGTTTTGGTTTTTTGGCAAACCTGTTTTATCAAGAGAGATTTAAATACCATCGATTGGAATGGACAAAATGTTTACGGATACATGGTATATTTTATTTGAACTAAAAACTGTATTCAATGTCATAGGGGAATGGACTTGAAAATGCAGAAAAAAATAATAAAATAAAAAGCAATTGGAATATTATTGTACATATATGTATAAGTATTCTAAAGTTATCCGTATGTTTCGTAGCAAAGACCTCCGATAATTGCCAATCTAAAATTCTTCTTTTATTTACTGGTATTTTTAAATTCTTTAACTTGGATTCTATGTGATCTTATAAATCGTTTATATTGGACACAATTAAAAATCATTACGAGAGTAGTAGCTCGACCGCCCATGTATTTGTAGCACATAACAAACATATCGACGCCTCCAAACAATAGTATGCTAAGTCGACTTAGCATGTTTTCAAGTTCTTTACATTTTTTTATTTAACGTCCTTTAACTTAAATTCTGTCAAATTTTGGTAATAATCGGACAATCCGAACAGAAGTTATAAACAAATATTTACTTAGCATAGTACTGAAGGTCAAAGAAATTTCGAAACTTTTAGAGCTTGTCCTGCAAAACTCACTGTTCAGAATTAGCAAACTATTATTTGGAGGTGTCGAACGTCCTTTAACTTAAATTCTGTCAAATTTTGGTAATGATCGGTCAATCCGAACAGAAGTTATAAACAAATATTGACTTAGCATAGTACTGATGTTCAAAAAAATGTCCACACTTTGAGAGCTTCTCCTGCAAAACTCACTTCTTAGACTTAGCATACTATTATTTGGAGGTGTCGATATGATCAATATCAATAACGACGCAACAGAGTAAAAATCTATTTTGCACATAGGGCAAACATCGACAACATCATGAGGAGAAATAAAAAATATTCGGACATTGCCAGTTCTTTAATCAACAAAATATTGTGTACTATTTACCTTTATTAATACATCCCAGCAAAAAAACTCATTGCAAATGTCCATACTAACTCATTATTTGAGTTATTTTTTGGGCACTAAATAAGTACTTAAAGTTTGGCTACTTAGAGTAGTAACTACTTACGAGTATTTAACAACTTAGTTTAGTGGCCAAAAATAACTACTTATTTCTCTATATATGTCCTTGGTTAAATAATGGGTTAGTAAGGATATTTGTAATAAGTTTGTTTTTGCTGACAAGTCCTCTTTCTTGTTTTATATTTAAATTGTTTATTACATAATATATTGTCTGTGAGAATTGTTTCTACTTTCCATCTTGCATAAAGTGGTTGCTGAAGAGCCGTTTTTTTCTAAGAATGCAAATAGTTTTGTATATCATAAAGGCACAATATCCTCCTAAATTATTAAGTTTTTTTCAAGACTTAATTTATCCTGATCCCTGTTCAAAATGAACAACGATTTATCATTTCGTTTTTTTATGCTTTCATAAATTGTAATCACCTTAATCTATAATCCAAAATGCCATTTTCATTGTTATGCATGAAATTTGCACACAAACACACACACCAACTTTTTCTCAAACATATCCAAATTCATACGTCACAATAAGTATATCTGCAACAGACTTAGGGATAATCTGCACGTTTCATATGCACATGGTAGGTAATAGTAGCAGTGATGAACAGACAAAGATATCCATTTAATTTTATTTAAATAAAATATTCAATTTCCATACGACAGCCCAACAACAACAATAACAACAAATAAGACATTTCAATTCGTTTGCTCATCTAGGTTTGGACATAAATTCACAGCGGTACGATTTAGATGCCATATCTCATTTTTTTTCAACTTGGATTGATGTCATTTTTATGTCGGTTATTTCGATTTTGCCAGTCGCTTTAGTTGTGTTTAGCTAAACAAACAATTTTCCGTTTTAGCTTTTGTTGCCCACTCATTGCAATTGAAATGTAGACGAGGATAGATTTCAAAGTGCAGGAGAGAAATCGATGGTACAAGGGGTCTGTTTAAATATGACCTATATTTAAAAAGTACATTAAACAACGCTAAAGGATTTATAAAGAATAGGGAAAATATACACTTGTCACACAAACATCCCCGAAGGAACATGGGAGACTTCAGTCACATCAATGAGTGCACCTTGATTAATATTAGGTTAATGATGGAACCTACTTTTTATCGCAGAGTCACTTGTAGATATGTTTTACATGGCTGAAAATATCAGGAAATGTGGCCTTCATTACGCTAAGGGATATTTTTGCCACCGATGAAAATGAAATGCCTGGGTTGGGAGTCGAATCAAAGCAAGAAGTGCGCATGGCGGGTGTGTCAGTATAGGACCGGAAGGTAAGGAAATAATTACATTCCGGCCCTATATTGACACATTTTGTCGTAGTGAAATTAAAATACCAATGTTCTCAACGCCCACCTTCAAAAACACCACTACACTTGAAATTTATAATTATACCCTCTGCCTTTAGGCTAAAGAAGGTACACACACTTTGATACGACGAATAATGGTTGAATCTGTTTCAGACAATTTGGAGTCGATGCCGTCGTAACAGGGTCCGCAAGAAGAACTTTTTGGAAAATATTTCAAAGCGATCCAAAACGTGCAGTTAAAGTACCCTTTTTTTCCAAATGTTATGTGAGAGGTACCGGAAGGACTGGGCCGATATACTCCATATTCCAAAGTTTGGATCAATAAAAATCTTACTGTGAGAGTTATCTTACGGATTTGCCATTTTAGTCTTGGAGCTCTTAGGCAATTATCTTAGGAAGTATGGACTTGTCCCCAAAAAATTTGTACCGTTGCAAAGGAGCCGCACGACCACACAAAGTTTGAAAGAGTGCAGTTTACGGACTGATATGGGATAGTTTTTAAATTTTTGGAAACATATTGTGTATGCGGCCGTAGTTAAAACGGTACAATTATTTCGGCGAAATTTGAGAAATTTGCCCAAAGGTCAAAAACCCCTACAAAAGTGTTCTGTTTGCTTATTTTTTTAGGTCCGATGCTGAAACTAAATATACCCTCCATAATATGGGGGAGGGTATAAATAAATAGTAAGAAGGTATCAGTCATCTGTGGCCACAGAGATATACCCTCTCTGTCGCCACAGATGACTGATACCTTCTTAGTATTTATTTATACCCTCCCCCATAGTATGGAGGGTATATTTAGTTTGTTTTTCCGTATGTGACGCATGGAAATAATCAATTGCAATCCTATAAAGTGCACACGGTGCTCTTAAACCAACTTTAAATGGAAGGTGCTTACAACTGGGAATCTTTTGTGGATTCTGAAACTAAAATATGCATAGATGAGAAAAATAAAGAAAAAAAACGAATCGCCGGAGCGCTTTTTTATTAAATCGCAGTCAAAGTTCACATTTTTAGGGTATTATTAGGTTTTCACGATATTGCCGGGAAACCGGCTGCCGACAGATATATACCCTCAGCAAATGTGAAGTAAAACTTTCACGTACGGACAGATCGATTGTATTTAAGGACTGTTCAGATTGTTGTGTCCTTTTTTGCACATTTGAAATTGCCGACAAAAATGTGGATTAGGAACTAACTGCACTAAGACACAAGTGTTGAACTTCTGTGTGGGAGGTACCCTTAGGGAGGACCGATATGGATCATTTCAGAAGTTAAACTAAATTTTGACAAAATATTAGGAGATCCGAAGTTTGGACCAAATTGGTTGTGATATCGTCCTAGCATTTTAGTGAAATTTTTTAAATATTGGGGATAAGTACCGGAAGTTGTGAACCGGTATTGCCCCATGAAATTAAGTTTGGATATAATTTTATGAAAACCAAATGTTGGACAAATCGGTTGAGCAGTTCGAGAGTTATCGTGCTCTCCGACTGCCACATATGGTGATATAGGGGATTTTTTACACTTTTAGGGCTGTTTTCCCAAGAAATATGGACTTGCCCCTGAAAAAACGTTTACCGTCGTAATGGAGGTAGCGAATGCAAATCGCTTCAACAAAAATCAAAGTGATCCGAGAGCAGGTCTTAAAGTGAACTTATCTGAAATTTTGTGTGAGAGGTACCAGAAGGAGTAGACGAATATAGTCCATATTAGAACCTGATCTCTATCCGCAAGATGTATTAGGATGTGCAAAGAATGGATTACATCACTCACTCCCTTCAAGAGTTATCGTGCGCACAATTTTTCCGAACATTTTTTACCTTTTTTGGGAGGTACCTGAAGGAGTGGACTGATATGGCTTATCTTCGAATTTAAATATTACGAATACCAAATTTTGGACCGAACCGGCAGATCCGTTCGTGTAATAGGGGATTTTTGCATTTTCAGGCTATTTTCTCAGGAAGAATGGACTTGCCCCTGATGAAACCTGTACCTTCGTATGGGGGTAGTGACTACAAGTTGTTACAACAAAAATCAAAGCGATTCGAGAGCAGGTCCTAATCTGAACTTATCCGAACTTTTGGGTGGGAGGTACCCGTACTCATCTAAGTCTGGTCGAAATTTCACGATGTGCAAAGTATAGACGAAATCGGTTGCTTCCTTCAAGAGTTATCGTGCGCACAAATTTTCCGAACATTTTCGAACCAATATAGCCCATCATCGAACTTAAACTAAGTTTGGGCAAAATATTACGAAAACCAAATTTTGGACCGATTCGGTTGTCCATTCGAGTGTTATCGTGCGCTCTAGCCAGCCAGACAGACAGACGGACGGACATTGCTAAATCAACTCCAAATTGTCTGAAAAAAATAGGGCTGCTCATACAACTGCAAACACATTTTGTTATTGTGTTGGTTTTGAAACCCAAACATTTTGATAGTTTCCCAACATACCATTCAGTCTGATAGTTTCCCAACAAACACATTCATTATTTTCAAGAGAATCAAGTTTCGTTTATTCTCCAGTGGCCACACAAGAATTTATAATTCAAATATGATGTTTTGTTCGAGTAATGTTGGTTTGTTGGGTTGTCTTGTGTAATGGAAAAAATGTACATATGTGTTGAAAATTTTAATTTCAAAAACAAAATCTCTCTTTGTCAATTGTGTGAGTGAGCAAATTGACACACACCGACAGCAGAAGTGCGCCCTTTGAGCAGCGCTAGTCTAAAACTATTATTTCGATGAGGCACATTTTGCCCGTATGAAAGTGTATATACCCTCGTTAGCATAAATGCTGAGGGTATAAAAAAATTTTGTAGCAGTGAAAATTCCCTACAAGATTGACCTTTATGAAATTTTCTTAGGTTTTACCATTTTTGAGATATAGAAGTTCAAATTAGCATCATTCACTGACTGTATCGTCTCCTTATAAAACAATGTCATGACTGCAATTTCCCGACTTAAACTTATATATCTCAAAAATGATACAACCTAGGAAAATATTAAGAAAGCCAATCTTTAGAGAATTTTCAGAGCTATAAGATTTTCTCCATTCCTATTTCGATTAGGCTTCAAGCAAACGTTTTCAAGCAAATCGTGACAACCTAACAAAAACATCTAAAAATGCACTTCTATATCTCAAAAGTGGTAAAACCTAGGAACAAATCACAACGGTCAATCCTCTAGAGAATTTTCGCAGCATTTGTTTAGCCTCATTTTGATAGGCTCGCGGTTTCCAAGCAAAATCGCTGAAACTTAAAAATGTAAAATTTGGCCGCGTTTTTTTTTTTTTTTTTTTTTTTGATTTTTCTCATCTATGAACGTTGTAGCTTCAAAATCCGCAGTAACTTCCCAGGTGTAAGCACCCAGCTTTTAAAAATGTTTAAATCATAACTTTTGGCCACTATATGGTATAACCCCCTATAACAGTACTGACCGATTTCAGCTATTTTAGTTGATCCAATTAGCTTAAATTAGGTATTTGAAGTTCCAAGTGGCTTCTCCACCTAAAATTGTGGGCATTGTACTTTCGTAACACGAGGAAAACTAATCATTTCATACAAGTTCAGAATACGTACATAGTTTATGATGGTGTTTCTAAGTTTACCCATCACTTTCTCGTTATTTTTAAAAACATCTGCAACAATCCTCGTAGTAACATGAAGCAATAAACTGGAATTTCATTCTCTGCGATTATTGTTCAAATTTATTACTTGTAATAATTGAAATCATTTTCCCGGCATACTGACTGACTGACATACAGACAGACAGAGAGACTATATTCGCATTCACTTGCTGCTAAACGTTGTTCTTTCGTGTCTATGTTTGTTTGGACGTGTGAATTTGTCATTGAACACACAAAAATGCCATATTTGGGATTCGCCAAAAAATTCGTTAACATTGCAAACCACCACCACCGCAACAGCTGCAAATACAATTTTGTTTAGTTTGCAAATTTATGAAAATTTTTTGAAAAGTTTCTCAATGGAAAAATTTTGTGGATGGTTCGAAGAAATATTCTGGGTATGATGTGTGTGTGTTAACATGCCAATGCATGCATGGGAAAATGTTTGAATAAAGTAAATATTAATTTCATCGGAAATTCGTTGAAAATAAGGACTTTAATTTTTGATGTATGTGGGAAGATGAATCTGTATGTCAAAATTAATATATTAGAGTGTATTTATTTAGTGTGTCTTAAAGGAATAAAAAAAAGTTATTAAAAATAACATCCCAGAATGGATATGAGTAAAAGTTTCTCATTATATCAGAGTGAACAATCTGAAAGATGAACCACCGCTAAAAATGTGATGTTTTCTTGTCGGAAAGTCATGGTCTTTCTGAACTTTACGCCCGTTGAAACCTTGGAAATCATGGACATATTTTTATTTAACCATTTCTTGAATAGGATCGTTATTTTTGAACGTAGAAGCTTGAAATTTAGTATGCTCTTGCATACATAGATCAGGGATAGGCACCATACTTTCCTATTGTATACAAACTTATTTATTTTTATTTTATAATTTTTAAATATTATTTTCTCAATGTGGAACTTCAAATAAAAATTTTTCCTCTCTTTTTCAGAATGGTCGACTTTAAAGTTCAACAACGACGTTATCGCAGCAAAGAAAAGACAATTGTGTCGACAATTTATGGGCCAGTTAAGGGAGTTAAACGTAAATCGATTTATGGTGACGCCTATTTTTCATTTGAGAAAATTCCATTTGCCAAACCCCCACTCGGTGAGTTGAGATATAAGGCACCACAACCACCAGAGCCATGGACTGAGGTGCGAAGCTGTACATCCACAGGACCTAAGCCGTTGCAAAAACATTTTGTTTTTCAAATGACAGATGGTTCTGAAGATTGTCTATATCTCAATGTTTACACAAAGAATGTAAGTGAAAAAAACAATAACTCCATCAATGATTTTAATTTATTTGTTAATTTAATTTTACCAATTTGCAGCTTGAACCCATAAAACCCATGCCTGTTATGGTTTGGATTTATGGTGGTGGCTTTCAATTTGGTGAAGCCTCCCGTGATCTCTACAGCCCTGATTATTTGTTGCGCGAAGATGTGGTAATCATATCAATAACCTATCGAGTTGGTCCCTTTGGTTTCCTTTGTATGCAAGAACCAGAATTCGATGTACCCGGAAATGCAGGGCTTAAAGATCAAGTTATGGCCCTGCGTTGGGTTAAGGCCAACTGCTTACGTTTTGGTGGTGATCCGAATAATATTACCTTGTTTGGTGATAGTGCTGGTGGTGCTTCGGTCCATTATATGATGTTGACGGAGCAGACAAGGGGCCTCTTTCACAAGGCCATTTGCATGTCGGGTACTGTTTTATCACCATGGGCCCAAACACCACAAAGAAATTGGCCATATCGCTTGGCTGTAACAGCCGGCTACACAGGAGAAAACAATGAAAAAGATGTATTTGAATTTTTGAAAAATGCCAAAGGTGCCGATATTGTCAAGGCCAATGAAGACTTGTGCACAGATGAAGAGAAAAAGGAACGTATTGGTTTCTCTTTTGGCCCTGTTGTTGAACCATATGTCACAGATCATTGTGTAGTACCCACAAAGCCAATTGAGATGATGCGCAATGCCTGGAGTAATAATATACCCATGATTATTGGTGGGGTCTCAAATGAGGGTCTTTTACTCTATGCTGGTAAGTTCCTAGGGAGGAAGGAGGGAAGGAAAAAAAATTGCAATAAAATACATATATTGTTTTTTACTCTCAGATACCAAAAACAAACCGAAATTATTAAATGAATTAAACGATTGCCGTTATGTGGTGCCGCTGGAATTGAACATGGATCGTGATAGTGAATTATGCAAGGAATATGGCTATCAATTGCGCACAACTTATTATGGCGACAATTTTCCCAGTATTGAGACACTCAATGAATACTTATTGGTAAGTTAAATTATTGAATTAAAACATGTGAATGCAGCTGAACTTTTCGTATATTTCCACCACAAAATTATATTGAAATCAGATTTCAGAAATTTTGGTTGGCTGAATTTGCTGAAACTTTGAAAAACCGAAAATCGTGCGTTACAGTAATTTCAGTAGGACAATGGAAGTAAAAACTTGAAAATTCCCAAAGTCAGGAGGTACAGCTTTATAACAATTCTCTGCAAGAATATTTAATAAACTCCAACATAATATTCTGAAAATAGGGAAGGACAGTTTTATAGGAGCTATATCAAATATGGTCTTTTACCGACCATTTATACTTCCAACAAAGTCTAAATACGAAATTTTAGATAATGCAGATGAAGCCTAAAAATACCTAAACTTGGGCGGGAAGGTTTTGTAATCCCAACTAAGACTAAATACCAAATTTCAGCAATTTCGGTTGGATAATGTGGCTAAAAACTTAAACATTTTCAAAATCTACAAAATCAACAATTATCTGCAGCAATATTCCATATCCCCATCTGAGACTAAATACCAAATTTTGTCTACTTTGGTAGGGTAATGCAGCCAAAAATTTGAAAATACTGAAAATCGGGCTATGGGGGCTGTATCAACAAGTTCCCTGCAGGAATATTTTGTACCCCCAACGAAGACCTAAGGATAATGAGGCTTAGACCTTTAAATACCGAAAATCAGGAGCCACAGGCACACATGTCTTTGGTTCTCGAGCATTTTAATAGCGAGTGTGTTCACCACTCGAGTATTTTTACCACACAACAAAAAGCATTTGAGAGAGTGGAATGAGTGTAAAACAGTGTTCACCAACAACTACAAATGCAACCCTCCGTTTGTGTTGGGCACACACACGAGATTATCTATCCCTCGACCCAGCAAGCATTTTTTATCGCCCATTACCCGAAGCAGTCACTCCCAGGCGATAGAAATACACATCCGCGATCTCGCATTCTAATTGAGGTAGGCACAACGTTCGGGAAGAAATGAACCACGTCCACGACACTACTTGTGAATGCCGCTTTCGAGACTTCCTAGAAGTACTTTTAGCGATAAAATTGGTTGTGACGAAAAAAAAAGCATTTTTTCGTTTTTCATTTTATCTGTTGTTATTCTTTTAATATTTATTTTTTTACTATTCTAATTAATGTTCCAAATTACATACGTTTTTAAAGAACTATCCTTAGATGAAATTGCCATCTTCATTAATTTTTGTACTTTTAAAAATGTTATGTTGCCTGACCTGGGAATCAAACCCATGACCTTAAGAATGCAAAGCGAACCTGCTTACCACTGCACCACCGTACCTTATAAACACCAGATAGACTAAAGTCTTATATTAGTTTAAGGTTGTACACGCCTCAAATGAACGTAAACAATCGAAGTGTCTGCATTGACCAGAGAAAGTGTCTGCCCATGCGATAGTCGTAAGTAGTAGCATTGTTAGTATAAAAAAGCAATAATAGAATTTCGATCTCCTTTTCTGACACTAGGTAGTTATTCAAGAAGTTCAAAAAGGGACAACAATGCAATTGTTATTGTAAAATGATAAAGGATCGCTATTTTCTAGAATAGAAGTTCAGAATGCGATTACTTCTGATAGAGGAAGTGAGAAACTCACTCCCAATTGCTGGCTGGGTCTCTTGATAAACATCCATTTGTAATTCGAATTATTCCATCTGTAATTCGAATTATTCCATTTGAAATTCGAATTATTCTAGTTGTAATTCGAATTATTCTCTTTGTAATTTCAATTGAAATAATTCGAATTACAAATGGAATAATTCGAATTACAAATGGAATAATTCGAATTACAAATAGAATAATTCGAATTTCTAATGAAATAATTGGAATTTCAAATGGAATAATTCGAATCACAAATGGAATAATTCGAATTGCAAATAGAATAATTCGAATTACAAACGGAATAATTCGAATTACAAATAGAATAATCGAATTAGAAATGAAATGTTACGAATTACAACTGGAATGTTTCGAATTACATGTGAAAAACGTGTAGTCCATATTTATATTTGGCAATTGTCAGTTTGATGGAGAGAGAGGTGAGGCATATGGCAACCCTTTGCCTCTCAACGACAAAGTAACAATTGCGGCAAGGAAAATTGCCTAATGTAAATATGGACTTACTAACACTTCTTACAATTTTAAAATCGACAGAGGCAAGGAAATTTACATACAGTACTCACTAACATTGGATCAAAAGCAATAAATCAAAAGCATTCCCTAATAAGCTCTGTTCCTTTACTTGGAAGAATCTTCAAGTTTTACAACTTTTTACTAGAAAAGCGTTCCTTTACTTCAAACACCATAAAATTCATATAGGAGCAGTTTACAACTTTTACAAGTTTTGCCGGTTTTACCATTTTCAAAAGTAAAGGAATAGACCAATAGTAGTAACAAAAATTAGAAATGTCGGGGACAGATCTACCAGTAACACTAGAAGGGGATGGAGAAATCATCGTTTTCCAGGATAACCCGGCAAATTTTCACAAATTTTCATCCAAATATTTCTTGGGGATTTTTTCTGGGGAAAAAGGAATATATTTGGGGATTTTTGGGGATGAACGACTCTGAATTTGGGGATGAGATACAGAAAAATACTGGAAACACTGATCATACATGTTCTTAAGTCACTTGTGCCACTCTATCTCTCAGATAGCATACGTTACTCGATTGAGTGACATTTGTTACTTGTTGTGCTATGAATAAGAAGGTACGGCATAAAATGTTACCAAGTGCGTAAAACGACATGGCAAAGTATACCCGAGTGACTATGAGTATGTATTTTAACGGAACTTGTTTTTGGGTGGCAATCAATGCGTAGGCTTGTTTTTTAACAAGTGGCTCATGAGTGGCAAATTGCATTTCCCTGGTCGGGAGGTACCGTTCCATGGGGGCTATATCTAAACATGGGGGGAAATGGCTCTTCTATAATTTTGCGCAGTTAATCTTTATTTAATAGACAGACGGACGACCATACCGAAAGACATCATTGTATCGATTTAGAATTATTTTATTACGATTATTTTAAACTTATTTATATTTCACTTATTACAAATTCTTTGTCTTCTTTTCGTCTCTTTCAGATGGTCTCCCATGAATATTTTTGGTTTCCCATTTACCGAACCATACTGTCACGTGTGGAATATGCCAAAGCTCCCACCTATTTATATCGATTCGATTTCGATTCCAAACACTTTAATCACTTGCGCATTATTAGCTGTGGCAAAAAGGTGCGGGGCACCTGTCACGGCGACGATCTCTCCTATCTCTTTTATAATTCTGTAGCGCGTAAACTTAAGAAACACACCAAAGAGTACAAATGCATCGAGAGATTGGTTGGTATGTGGACCCATTTTGCTGCACATGGTAATCCCAATTATGATTCGGAACATCCGGATATTTGGAAACCGGTCTCAGAGGCAGCTGTGGAAAAACGCCAATTACAGTGCCTTAATATAACGGATGAATTGAAAGTCATAGATGTACCCGATATCAAAAAGTTAATGGTATGGGAAAGTTTTTACACACGCAACGAATTGCTATGAAGCTTTTAAATGGGGAGAATCACACGCACAGGTTTTTTTGGTAAACCATGATTTTTCCTGTTTAATTGGTTGAATATTTTTTTGGTTCAGCCAAAGGGACAAAGGAAAAAAGCTTAAAAGTCATTAGTTTTGTATTGTTAAGGAATTGTAAAAAAAGCTCCTTGCGGGTAGTTAGTTATACACAAAAGCTTCAAAAGCTTTGCAAGGAGTTGCTTTTTTGTTAGGCATATAGTGAGACTAAAGTAGAGCATTCGCTTAGCTAGCTTAAAACAACTACAAAGGGCTTTCCGACACTTTGCCTTCCACTTTCTACCCTTCTTCCTTTAGTCGCGAAAACAAAATGACAAATGTTTTACTTTTTTCAATTAGTTTAAAAAAGTTTTCACCAAACCTTAGACATTTTTATTTAGCTTTAGTCTTAAGTTTCTTTGGAGAAAATAAGCCCTTTTAAACTTATTTTATTTATTTACTTACATATTTTGCCTTGTTTTTATACAAAAAGGCCAGTAGAATCCTTAGAGATAGAGCACTGAACTTTATGCCTTTATGCTCCCTCTTATTTTGTAATTTCCAAAGTTTATGCTTTTCTCTAGAATAGCATAGTTAGTGAATAAGTTTTGCGAAAAGTCTCTTTTGTGATTTATGATTGTATTAAACCCAACAAAAGGAAAAAACACGAAAAGCTTTCTGGTTATATACTAACCACAAAACTACATCCAATTAAAGGATTAAAAGTTACTATTCTAACTTATAAGCGTAGCATAGAAATGAGATTGAAAAAAAAACAACCAGTACATTTTATTCACTACAAAAGTTATGAAAAACCAAAAAATAAGAAACAAGAAGACGCAACTTAAGTACCTTTCAAAAACAAAACAAACTTTTAAAACTTGAAACGCACAAACGCGCGTCGTTTCACACAAGAAAACCTCATTAAAATGACATTGGTGATGATATAAATGCGATACGACATAGAAAGATAGATCTTAAAGTTAAATCTACATTTTAGCATAAGTTACATATCTCTTCCGTTCCTAACGATTCCAATATTTTAGTTAAGTTTCAAATCTTAATTTTTTCTTGTTTATAATTTGTAATTGGAAAGGAAATCATATAAATGTATGCAAAGTCTGTTTCGGTATGACGAACGAAGCATCTCTAATCGCTAAGTTCATGTTTTCGTATTAAAAATGAATGCCAAATGGATATCAAATATCTCCAATTTGGACTTTCGCTCGACATACTGAAACACCTGTGGTATTTTTATTTTATTTTGTAATTTATTTAATTTACATTAATTAATTAATTAAAAATGACAAAACATGAAAATTGTTAACCTCTTGTTAAACTATTCATTGACTAGTCTCTAAGAAGAAAATAAAATACAAAAGAACGGAATAAAAACCTCCAAAAACAGAAAAAACCGAAATAAAATACCCTCCGTATTTGAAATTACAAAACACAAAAACAACTTTTATATACATACTTATATCAAATAATTTATGTGTATAAGTACAAAATAATAAATACATAGCAACAGAAAATAATCAACATTATTTTGCTTATAATCGAATACAACAAATTGGCTATTTTAATCATTCATTATATATTACAAAAACAAAAAATATTCATATTCACACCTAAAGGAAATTGCAGTTTATTGTGCACCAGGATTATACAAATCTAACTCCCCCCTCTCTCTCTCTCTTAATGTGAAAAATGAATTTATGGAAATTTATAAGCCAAATTAAAAACTGAAATTGTAATTGCAAATGGCAAAACAAAATGTACCATTTTGAAATCAATAAAACAACAATAAATTTGAAATATTATAGAAACAATTCAATTCACTTTTAATTACATGGCAAATACATACACATGTTATAGGTATGATCAAAGTAAGTAATGAAAACTAAATTTTTATTTATGTGTGTATATGGGAAATTCTGAGTAAAATCGGACATATTTTCAAAATGTGGTTCCAAGGAACTATTCCGGATATCCAGCTCTTGCGTGTATATAGTTCCTTTAGTTCATATAGTTCCTTTCGTTTTTATCGTTCCTTCAATTTAAGGCCGTCGATCTTTCGTTGTTGCTGTTTGTTCGCTGCAATTTATTTATTTTTGTGTCAATTCATCCACCAAGTAATGAAAATATTTCGGTCTCGGAACTATTTGGAACGAAAAAAAAACAAAAAGAGCGACGAAAGAGAAAGATTCGTTAAACTATTTCGGTCTCGGAACTATTTGGAATGAAAATAACGATGAAAGAGGAAGATTCGTTGAACTACATCTATCTCGGAACTATTTGGAACTATGGAACTACTTTAAGGAACTAGCTTCTTTTGGGAAAAGGAACTAGAAAGATCGATCCGCTCCGGGAACTAGATTGCCAAACTCTGGAGTTGATGCAGCTCCACAGCAAAATATTTCAGCATATTTTTAGATTTTTTTTTTACTAACGGTTCCTGAGTCGAATTCTTTAAAAGCTATATGCAAAGCAATATTCATAACTTCTTTAATATTGGTAAAAAAAATATTTTTTTGTATTTTTTGTTTTGTTATCAGCTATCTAATAAAATTTGCAAAGAAAATTTGCACAGTGGTTTTGGGGGCAATTTTTACAATATAATGATTGTTCTCTTCGATTTTATTGATTTTTTTGTATTAAACTACGATTAATTACAAAACTTTTAAGTCCCATTTGGTAGTGGGATTCGAATAAATACTGGTTATACCCTCAGCATTTATGCTAATGAGCTTATATACACTTTCATACGGGCAAAATGTGCGTAATCGAAATAATGGTCTTAGACCCCAAGTATGTTTGTACGAAATGTGTTTCAGACAATTTGGAGTTGATTTAGCCATGTCCGTCCGTCTGTCTGTCTGGCTGGAGCGCACGATAACTCTCGAACGGATCAACCGATTCGGTCCAAAATTTGGCTTTCGTAATATTCTGTCCAAACTTAGTTTAAGTTCGTAGATGGGTAATATCAGACCACTCCTTCCGGTACCTCCCCCACAATAGCTCGAAATTGTTCGGAAAATTTGTGCGCACGATAACTGTTGAAGGAAGTAACCGATTTGGTCCATACTTTTCACATCATGCAACTTCTACCAGACTTAAATGAGGTGCCAATATGGACTCAATCGGTCCACTCCTTCGGGTACCTCCCACCTAAAATTTTGGTTGGTTTTTTGGTTTGGTTTTTGTTGTGGCAACTTGAATTCACTGTCCCCTATACGACGGTACATGTTTCATCAGGGAAAAGTCCATACTTCCTAAGAAAACCGGTCCACTCTGTGAGGACAAAAATCGTCCCTCATTTTTGTCCCAACAAATTACCCCATCTTAGTTTTGTGTTTAAAAATTTGGATTGCTTTATTTTTTTTGTATATGAATTGTTATTAATTTGAATAAGGATGTTTTGATTACTATGAATTGAATTCCATTGTTTTAGAAGATATTTCAATAAACCTTTAATAATAATAACATATCAGTAGAAATGACTGTGAGGGATTAGGCAGGTACAGTTGCGTACCAAAACTGTAGTTAAAAACCAGAATTAGTTCAGAATAATGTAGACAAACAAGTTCCCGTTACCATTAGAGTAGAAATTTGTAAACAAGTTCCCGTTAACCGGGAAAGCCAGGTGGTCGGCGCAGCAGCAGAGAAGCGGCGGCGGGAAGTCTTCTGGAAGCCGCTGACGAGGGTATAAAAGGCAGAGCCAAACTTGGCTGGGGACTAAGTCGGTACTAGGAGGCGAATGAAGGAGGTCGAGCGGATACCCGACCCAAGCAACACGTAATATCCTACGAGAGCGATACCGGTCTAAAAGGTGAGTGGATTGTCGTATCGTCATCACTAACCAGAGTGTACCGTCGTGGGTCACGAGAAACGTGAAGTGATTTTCAAAGATTTTGTCGCGAAGTTCAAGAACCGTCGTTGGTCTGAACTTAAGGATTTTAGTGATTTTAAAAGAGTTTGTCGCGAAGTTCAAGAACCGTCGTTGGTCTGAACTTAAGGATTTTAGTGATTTAAAAAGAGTTTGTCGCGAAGTTCAAGAACTGTCGTTGGTCCGAACTTAAGGATTTAAGTGATTTTTAAAAGATATTGCCGCGAAGTTCAAGAACCGTCGTTGGTCGGAACTTAAGGATTTAAGTGATTAAAAAAAAGATTTTGCCGCGAAGTTCAACAACCGTCGTTGGTCTGAACTTAAGTATTTAAGTGATTTGTAAGAACTCCGCCGCGAAGTTCAAGAGCCGTCGTGGGTCAGAACGCCACCAAAAGTGACCAATATTCCGTTCCAGAGCCGTCGTGGGCCGGAACACAAGGAAAAGTGACCGATACTCCGTTCCAGAGCCGTCGTGGGCCGGAACACAAGGAAAAGTGACCTATATCTCATTCCAGAGCCGTCGTGGGCCGGAACACAAGAAAAAATGACCGATTTCTCGTTCCAGAGCCGTCGTGGGCCAGGACGTAGAGATTAAGTGATTGATACCCGTTCAAGAGCCGTCGTGGGCCAGAACGCAAGCAAAATTGACCGATATTCCGTTCCAGAGCCGTCGTGGGCCGGAACACAAGGAAAAGTGAGCGATATCTCGTTCCAGAACCGTCGTGGACCGGAACACAAGGAAAAGTGACCGATATTCCGTTCCAGAGCAGTCGTGGGCCAGAACGTAAGCAAATAGTGCGTTATCTTGGTCAAGAGCCGTCGTGGGCATTTACGTCATTTCTTTATCGAGGAAGCCGACATCAGTACCGTCGTGGGTCTGTTGAATCGCCGACAACAACACCGACAACAAGCCGAATAGCCGACGTTGTCGCCACCCCAGCAGTGAAGCAGCCCACATTCAAGACGATCCAGCCGTACCTTGCTCAACGCAATAGGATAAGTAGTTTAAGATAGCGTAGCACATTGTGTTGTTCAATAAAGTGTAACTTCAGAATTTTTAATCCAAAACTCTTTCTTTCACTCTCAGTCACTTCAATATAAATTTTCTGTAACGAACCCTACCCTCCGTGAGTTTATCCCAGCAACCGGAGGAAACTTGTCGTTACAACTCCTTCTGGTACCTCCTTCACAAAAGTTCTAAGCTTTTCGCTAAATTGGGTGTACGGTAACTCTCAAATCTCTTTGATTTCTGTTGTAGCAATTTGTATTCGTTGTCCTCATTACGACGGAACAAGCTTTTTCAGGGGCAAGTCTAGAGTTCCTGAGAAAATGACCCGAAAACTGTAAAACCCCAACGACATCAGTAGCAGGAGCGGACGGTAAGTTTCGAACGGATCAGGCGATTCGGTCCAAAGTTTGGCCTTGGTAATATTTTGTCCAAACTTGGTTTCAGTTCGAAGGTGAGCCATATCGGTCCACTCCTTCGGGCACCTCCACCACAAACGTTTAAAAAATGTCACTAAAATGATACGCACTTTATCTCTAAACGTGCCGATTTGGTCCACGGGGATCCAACGATCTCCTAATATTTTATCTAAATGTAGTTTATCTTCCAAATTGGTCCATTTCGATCTTCGCTTTAGGGTATCTCACACAGGCTGCGGGTATGTCTCTGTCGGCAAAGCCGACTGATACTTTTTTACTTGTTTTTCTAAATGTTTTAAATATGTCAAAAAAATGTTATACCTTTTCAAGGCGCGATATCTCGGGAACCGTTAGTCACACAATGTTCATAGATGAAAACCAGTAAGGAAAGGATCAAAGTCGATCGGGGCCTACTATACAATACCCTACACCACTGTGAATATGTAAAATATATATGGGAGCTAAATCCAAATCAGAATAGATTTCGATATAATTTTCACTTTTATTTCATCAAAATTGGACATATATAGCGTGTTTCGTGCATCAGATACCTCAAATCGGTCGAAAATATATATGGGAGCTATATCCAAATCTAAACCGATTTCGATATGATTTGGCACTGTTATTTCTAGACTAAGCACCGTCACACAATCCAAATTTCATTGAAATCAGACATATACATATATCGTGTTTCGTGCACCAAATGCCTTAAATTGGGCGAAAATATATATGGGGGCTATATCCAAATCTGAACCGATTTCGATATGATTTGGCACTGTTATTTCCAGTGATTTGTTCTTGTTTTTGGATTTTTCTCATCTATGAAATTTGCTGTTTCCGCAAAAACTTCCCAGGTGTAAGCGACTTTCATTTAAAGTTAGTTAAGGCACATCGTGCATGACATTGTTTTACATGGATGCGATACAGTCTGTGCATTGTACCAATTTGAACTTCTATATCTCAAAAATGATAAAACCTAGGAAAATGCCATTAAAGTAAATCTTGTAGAGAATTTTCACTGCTGTAACATTTTCCCTAATCCCATTTCGATAGGGCTTGCGGTTTCCAAGAAAAATCGTGAAAACTTATAAAAGCCCAAAAAATTTGAACTTTGACCATGATTTATTTGAAAATACTTCGGGCCTTTTTTTTTGTTTTTAGTTTTTGGATTTTTCTCATCTATGAACATTGTTGTTTCAGAATCCGCAAAAACTTCCCAGGTGTAAGCACCGTGAGCAAAAAATAAATGAAATCAAAAATCGCTTTTCACTCAGAAATCCCCATATGTACCCTTACAAGAAAATAATCCGTCTTCCGTCTTCTTCCTAGCTTATAGAAAATACTATGTTCAACGACCATAAACAAAATTTGTTGAAAAATTATTTCAAAGTTATTTGGGGATTTTCCCATTAACACTTTTTTATGTTATCAATATAATTGTCTATCTATCCGTACAGCAATCAATTATGTCTTATCATTTATACAACACCATATGTGGACTTTAACACCTTTTTCTTTGTAAAGAAATATAAATACTACCACGCCAAATAAATAAACAACACTAAGATTATTTAAATTTCGGCGAAATATCTAACCGACCTCTCCCAATTTAACCAGGCAGACACTTTGAAAAATAGCTTATCACATTTAAATTTACAATGGTAAATACATTAATCAAATTGAAAAAAACTGAAAACGATACCTGGAAATTCAATTAAAATTGTCTACAAAAACTCAATAATAACACAATCTCAAGTGGTTTTTGTTTATAAATGTTAAGTTTGCGTTAAATTACCAGCACTTTTATTTTTGATTCGTCAATCTTAAATCACAAGAGAAACATAAAACTAAACAAGGAACAGTTATTCATTTCAATCATAACGTGAGTGGTTGGTCATATGTTAACGTTTCACCAAAATTTGTTCTAATCAGTTTTTATTGTTGTAGTCTTTATTTTGATAGCGCATGCTGCCTTGAAACTGTCGTTGACAGATAAGAGAGTTTTTTTATTTAAATGATAATCGTTTTTAGGCGTTTTGCTTTGCACTTTCCTTTTTTCTTTAATGTGAAACACTGTGCCAAAAATATAAACGATCAGTTTTTTTTACCCTCTACCATACTATGGAGGGTATATTAGGTTTGTTTTTCTGTTTGTAGAACATCGAACTAATCATTTGTGACCCAATTATTCAATATTCAATATTCTTGTCAATTCTTGATCACCATAAAATTCTAAGACGATTTAGCCATGCCCGTCTGTTCTAATCACTCTAGCGTCCGCAATTGAGCTTCAGCGCTACATTTTTGCACCCGAGTATTTCTTTTCCATTGGTATGTCAAGTTCGATGTGGTTTATCGGCCAACGTTTCGGTATAGCCCCCATATAACGGTACCATCCGATTGTCGGTATTTTGGCTACATTTTTTGGCCGAATTTTCTGTTACTTAATATTTGATGTTCCCAACGGCCACAAAACATCTACACCAAAAACTCTTAACATAGCACAGTGGATCCACTTGTATGGAGAAAGTGGCCAAAAATATTTCCCGTGTAAATATCAAGCTAATGCGCTGGTTACAGCTTTGTGCTGCTGCGAAGAGTGTTTTAAGAAACCACGAGCGTAACATTCTCCACTCTTTCCCCTCTGGAGGGGTATACGGTAAGAATTGTTTTATGCTGTTAATGCAAAATGACACGAACAAGGGTGCCGATTATCTTATTATGCAAAAGTAGGCTTGGGGAAACAAAACAATCTCCAAAACAACATAAAATCCAACCAATTTAGCGGATTAAAAAAATCAACATTTTTGTCTGAAAATTGGTGAAATTTTTAATATAGATCTTATAGCGTTCTTCCTGGAAGGCACGTACCGCCAACGTAAAACACATTTGGAAGAAGATTTCTTCATCTTGCCACTGATACCAATTATGTTAATGTACATGGTCAGATAACAGAGTTATACGCTAATATATCCATAGAAACCCTATTCTAGGGCAGCTTTAGTCAGCGACCCACCGTTTATAGTCTGGCACTAGATGGCAGCTGATTTTAATACTGAATAATCTTTAACCCATGAGCTACTGTGGAAAATTATTCCCGAGGTGGGCACTGGTGGTCATCATGACTAAAACCTTAGGTCAAATTTAAGTTTATGGTCGAAGTGGCATTACAAAATACACTAAGAAAATATGCAGCTAACTAGAATTCCACAACACGCTAAAACACTATTTTTAATGAAAATTAAGCTATTACCTCCCCCTTCCAAATCCACTATAATATTTTGCTCTACGTATTAGTTTCGCGATATTTTGAATATATTTACTTGCACTTAAAATATAGGTTGTACTCCCAACAAAAAATATTAGTCAAATGTTCCGACTTTCGAAGCTATTCTTAAGAAAATCGCGTTCGAATGAAACAAAAATTAATATATTTTTAAAAAGGTCCATGTCATAGCTGTCAGAGTTGCCAGATGTTGTACCAAAATTTTGACATTAATTTTTTTATTTTTGGCCAATGGGTGGATCCACTGTGCATAGGTCAAAATTTTGCTATAGCCCCATATAACGGTACCTCCCGATTTTCGGTATTTTTAGGATTTCAGCTACATTTTTTGTCCGAATTACTTATAATTTAACATTTCATATTCCCAATGACCACAAAACATCTCCACCAAAAATTGTCAACATAGTTCCAGGTTTACGTTTATTTTAGTTATCTAATATAGTCCGGTCAAAATAGACATGCTTATAAGGGGGAAATAGCAAAAATTCCCACAAAGCTTAATTTTGGTGGAGAGTTAGGGTTGGCCATTAGAAGCAACGTCCTAAAAGTCCCCATCGATCCCATGTGTGCAAAACAAGTTATTCGGGGTCAAAGGTAATTTTTGGAGGCATTATTCAGTTTTTTTAATTTTTCTCAAAAACGGTAATACTTAGCAAAAGCCCGCTAAAGTAAAAGTTGTAGATTCAAAGGTCATTTTTGGAGGCATAATTCAGTTTTTTTTTTTAATTTTTCTCAAAAACGGTAATGCTTAGCAAAAGCCCGCTAAAGTAATTGTCTACAAGATTGACCTTTCTGATTCTTAAAAAAGACTTAACATTTTCGAGATATCTCGATCTAAAGGTCAAATAAAAAATTAGCCGCCTAAGTACATTATGTGGCGAACCGGTTAAAGTAACGACACGATGTGTTAAATACTTCCGTAAGCTTTCAAACGATATCCACTTTGCAGTAATCGGTTCAGTAGAACCGGGTCTAACCCGGTTTTTAAATTTGACCTTTCGGGTCTTATAACCGGCGAACCGGATCCGCAACCGTTGAAAATTATACATTTCCGTAATCAGCGCAACAAACCCTACCTTCGGACAAAACTTAAAAAAAAATCGGAGAGTTTTCGTTGGGGTCGTTCCCGTTGGGCTTTCGATTATACATGTGGGTTAAATGGGCTATTTTTGCATAAAATGACTCTAACATTGAATAACTCTACTAAACAGACTCCGATTTTGTTGGATTTTTTTTAGAAGATGGCTATAATTTCGCTCTTCAAGAAAATATATATTCTTTGGGGGACAGACCCGATTACTTCGCTTATTTTAGCCGGTTCGTCTGAATATGTGCATATTTCCCTTATAAGTGCATAAAAATCATGTGTTTTTTAGAACAGGTATATCGCAAGAATGGTTCCTTCTAAGAAAAAATTATAAGGGCCAAACTTGTAGATAATTTGTCTGTCTACAATATTTACTTTAGTCACTTTTTGATTAGATCGACCGTTTTCAAAAAATAAATCCGAAAATCTAAAAACCCTTAAATTTTGACCTTTGACCCCGAATAAATTTTTTTTGCACATGGGATCGATGGGGACTTTTAGGACGTTGCTTTTAATGGCAAACCCTAGCTCTCCACCAAAATTCAGCTTTGTGGGAATTTTTGCTATTTCAATGTCTATTTTGACCGGACTAAATAGATATCTGATAAAAAAACTACTTAAAGTTGTGTTTTTGAATATAAATCCGAAAATCAATTGAAAAATACAGTGGGTATCACCGACCTTAAATAAGAAATGTAAACGTTGATAGCATGGAAAAAATTTTGTAGGCTGAAAAGTTGTCTTTAAAATGACATCCAAAAATATTCAGTTTATTGTACCAATACACTAAAATTTTATGTGAAAACAAAAAATGGGCATTTTTATACCCTCAGCATTTATGCTAACGAGGGTATATACACTTTCATACGGGCAAAATGTGCCTCATCGAAATAATGGTTTTAGACCCCAAGTATGTTTGGACGAAATGTGTTTCAGACAATTTGAAGTCGATGTCCGTCCGTCTGTCTGGCTGGCTGGTGCGCACGATAACTCTCGAACGGATGAACCGATTCGGTTCAAATTTTGGCTTTCGTAATATTTTGTACAAACTTAGTTTAAGTTCGAAGATGGACTATATCAGTCCACTCCTTCCGGTACCTCCCTCTCAAAAGTTTCAAATTGTTTGGAAAATTTGTGGGCACGATAACTATTGAAGGGAGTAACAGATTTGGTCCATACTTTGCACATCGTGAAACTTCTACCAGACTTAGATTAGGTTCCAATATGGACTATATCAGTCCACTCCTTCCGGTACCTCCCCCTCAAAAGTTCCAAATTGTTTGGAAAATTTGTGGGCACGATAACTATTGAAGGGAGTAACAGATTTGGTCCATACTTTGCACATCGTGAAACTTCTACCAGACTTAGATTAGGTTCCAATATGGACTCAGTCGGCACACTCCTTCGGGTACCTCCCCCACAAAATTTCGGATAAGTTCAGATTAGGACCAGCTGTCGGATCGCTTTGCTTTTTGTTGCAACAACTTGTATTCATTGCCCCCATACGACGGTACAAGTTTCATCAGGGGCAAGTCCATACTTCCTGAGAAAATATCCTGAAAGATGCAAAATGTCCCTATAACACCGTGCGTAGTGAACGGAGCGCAAGATAACTCTGGAACGGATCTGCCGATTCGGTCCAAAATTTGGCCTTCGTAATATTTTGTCCAAACATAGTTTAAATTCGAAGATAAGCCATATCGTTCCACTCCTTCAGAAACCTTCCCCACAAAAGTTCAGAAATATTCGGACAAATTGTGCGCACGATAACTCTTGAAGGGAGTGACCGAAGTAATCCATACTTTGCACATCCTTATATATCTACCAGAGTTAGATCGGGTTCGAATATGGACTATATTTGTCTACTGCTTCTGGTAACTCTCACACACAATTTCGGATAAGTTCACTTTAAGGCCTGCTCTCGAATCACTTTGATTTTTGTTGATGCGATTTGCATTCGCTACCTCCATTTAGTTTAACTTCTAAAATGGCCCATATCGGTCCTCCCTAAGGGTACCTCCCCCACAAAGGTTCAACATGTGTGCCTTAGTGCAGTTAATTCCTAATTCACATGTTTGTCGGCACGTTCAAATGTCAAAAAGGCCACAAAATTCTAAAGATACCTTAAATACATTCGATCTGTCCGTAGGTAAAAGTCTCACTTCACATTGGCTGAGGGTATATAACTGTCGGCAAAGCCGAATGACACTTTTTATACCCTACACCACTATGTGGGGAGGGTATTATAAGTTGGTTTTGGCCAAAAAGTTTGCAACGCATAGAAATAATGGTCGTAGACCCATACTTATATATACCAAAATGAATGTCTCGACGAGCTGAGTCGATCTGGCTATGTGTGTCCGTCCGTCCGTCTGTCCATCTAAACCTTTTACTCACGCTACAGGTCGCAATTTTGATCGGATGGTCACGAAATTTTGGATGTCGATGGGGTCCCGGAGGGGAAGAAGCCTATTGATTTTGGTGATGGTCGAATAATATTTAGGGGTCGGAAAGGGCAAAAAATTTAGGTGGATAAAAAGACAACGTGTTTTTCCAAAGCGAATATCTCAGCTTCTATATGGGGTATACCAAAAAAAAACCTGACAACGAAAGTAGAAAATATCACCTTTCTAATGATGTAAAGTAGGTGCTCGTAGGTGATCAAACAACGAAGATATCACAATAGTAGCAAATAAAACCCCAATTTTGATTTTTGCGATGTTAATTATATTGACGTATATCACAGCTTTGGTTAAAAATTTTCCAAAAGCAAAGCCTGGCTATGAAAGTAGAAGAACCCGTCTTTACAATGTTGCAAACTAGGTCGGCGTAGTAACCAAATAACGGAGATATCGCAATAGTCGGTAATACATCCCATGTTTCTACTTTTTTGGAAATCACGCTACAGGTCGCAATTTTGATCGGTTAATGGGGGTCTCACAGATGAAGAAGCCTATATATTTTGGTGATGGTCGGATAATATTTAGGGGTCGGAATGGGCAAACACTTATTTGGAGAAAAGTCAACATTTTACTTCAAAGCCAATATCTCTGTTTCTTTAAGAGGTATATCAAAAGCAAAACCTGGCAAGGAAAGTAGAAAATATCACCTTTACAACGATGTAAAGTAGGTTGTCGTAGGTGGTCAAATGTCAGAGATATGACAATAGTCGATAATGCATCCCATTTTCCGATTTGTTTGTAATCACGCTACAGGTCGCAATTTTGATCGGATCGTCACGAAATTTTGGGGGTTAATGGGGGTCCCAAAGATAAAGAAGCCTATTGATTTTGATGATGGTCGGATAATATTCAGGGGTCGGAATGGGCAAACACTTATTTGGAGAAAAGGTTTATGTTTTATTTCAAAGCCAATGTCTCTGTTTCTTTAAGAGGTATATCAAAGCAAAACCTGGCAAGGAAAGTAGAAAATATCACCTTTACAACGATGTAAAGTAGGTTGTCGTAGGTGGTCAAACAACAGAGATATGGCAATAGTCGGTAATGCATCCCATTTTCCGATTTGTTTGTAATCACGCTACAGGTCGCAATTTTGATCGGATCGTCACGAATTTTTTCGGAGTTAATGCGGGTCCCACAGAGGAAGAAGCCTATTTAGTTTGGTGATGGTCGGATAATATTCAGGAGTCGGAATAAGCGAAAAGCTTATGTGGAGAAAAGTCAGCGTTTTTTTCTTATGCGAATATCTCCGCTTCTGTTTGCAGTATTTCAAAAGTAATACCCGTCATAGGAAGAAGAAAAGATCTCGTTTATATTGATGCAAAGTATGTTGGAGTAAGTGAGCAAACCGAGATATTGCAATATTCAGTAATATACCCAATTTTTCCATTTTTTGTAATCACGCTACAAGTTGGAATTTTGAACGGATAGTGACGAAATTTTGGTGGTAGATGGGGGCCCACAGAGGAAGAAGGCTATAGATTTTGGTGATAGTCGGATAATATTTAGGGGTCGGAATGGGGAAAAACTAATTTGGAGACAAATTCAAAGTTTTATTCTTTGCGAATATATCGGCTTCTAGTAGGGATATTCCAACGGCAAAGCCTGTCAATGGAAGAAGAAAATATTACCTTTACATTGGTGTAAAGCAGGTTGGCGAAGGTGGTCAAAAAAGGAAGATACCATCATAGTCGGTAATGCACCCAATTCTTAAATTTTTTGCAATCAAGCTACAGGTCGTAATTTTGATCGGATGGTCACGAAATTTTGGTTGCTTATGGGGGTCCCAGAGAGAAAGAGGCATATTATTTTTGGTGGTAGTCGGATTATATTCCCTAAAAGGGTAGTGGTGTAGGGTATCACATGGTCGGCCCCGTCCCGACTATAGCCTTTGCTCACTTGTTTACTTGTTAAATTTAGCATTGAAAATGATGCACCACAACAATCGATTAATAATTTCCAATTTGTTTGGCTTTTTATGTCATTATACCCTACACCACCTTGTGGTAAGGGTATTATGTGTTAGTGCATTTGTATGTAACATGCCTAAGGAAAAGAGATAGACCCATAGTTCCTTCTAAGGATATGCATAGAACCACTTTCTGAGTCGATTTATGCATGTCCGTCCGTCCGTCCGTCCGTTCGCAACGTACAGGTCGCATTTATTGTTCGATTTGGCGGAAAATTGGGGAAGATCATTTTTTAGCCTAATGAAGAACGCTATTGCTTTTGGTGAAAATCGGTTCAGATTTGGATATAGCTCCCATATATATTTTCGGCCGATTTTTGGTGCACGAAAGATGTTATATATGTCCGATCTCAATGATATTTGGAATGTGTGACGGAATTTGGTCTAGAAATAAGTGTGCCAAATTTTATGGAAATCTGTTCGGAATTAGATATAGCTCCCATATATATTTTCGCCCGATTTAAGGTATTTGATGCAGCAAAGACGCTATGTATGTCTAATTTTGATGAAATTTGGAATGTGTGACGGTGTTTGGTCTAGAAATATATGTGCCAAATTATATCGTAATCTGTTCACATTAGGATTTAGCTCCCATATATATTTTACCTATTCACAGTGGTGTAGGGTATCATATAGTCGGCCCCGGCCGACTTTGATCCTTTCCTTACTGGTTTTAGTAATCAAGATGGTGGAATAATAGGTTGTTCCACGATTCTGATTACTAAAATGGCATAAAAGGCCAAAAATTTTGAAATTATTAATCGATTATTGTGGATGCACCATTTTCATGCTAAATATAAAAATGCCCATTTTTTGTTTTCCCGTACAATTTTAGTATAACGGTACTGTAAACGGAATATTTTTCTATGCCATCTAGAAGACAACTTTTCAGCCTACAAAATTATTTTTTGAATTGTTAAAAAATCTCAACTCGTTTCCGAGTTAGCAACGTTTACATTTTTATTTCAGGTTACATAATTTTCAGTGACAGCCACTGTATGTAGGGTTACGAGTATCTATAGTCAGGAACGGCTCACATTTAAAAAAAAACGGATTTTTGCCAAGGACAGCTCTCCAAAAGGGTACACACGAGGCACCAATAACTCGAACTAATAAGTCGACTTACGTCGTTCTATTTTCTCGAATATGATTTTTAGAAAACGTTAAATGGTAAAATCATAAAGTTGAATGGGTGAAACTATTTTCAGTGTTTTGATTTATTTATTATTACAAACAGTTGCTTGTAAGGTGCCCAGAAACAAAATAGTCCTCATTAGGCCAACAGATGCCCTACATTTCCAAGTGGAATAGAATAAAGGAACAAATAAGGTAAAGTCATGAAATATATTTATGATGGTCCGCTAGAAAGTTAAATTTTTAGGGGGAAAAGGCAAAACTCCGAAGTATGGAAACAACTGACCGCAGAACTATGAATATAGTTCGGCTAATACACAAAATGATATGTGTCAGACCATTTATATAAGTATGTAAAGAAGGCATATGTACATATGGAACCCGCTTAAATACATACTTTATCTAGCTGGAGAGATATAAAAGCTTAAATGTACTTTCAAATTTTTAAAACAGACATTTAAAAGCGATGAATCCGAGTTTCACCCATTCAGAATTCACGAACTGCTAACATATTCTATATAGTATGACTGAAATTCTTTTAAATTAATTGTTTTAGGAGGGATCCCATAATGTTGACCAAAAAATTAATTTTCGTGGAAGCTGTGTTGAAAAATGGGTTGAAGCCAAAAAGTGTTTTATGTTCCCTTGCAATTTCTGGCTTAATCATACATTTTATAGACCTATGCCCAAAAAAAGGACGACAGAATACTGCATGGGCAAAATTATTCTAGTGTATGATTTTTCGATATATCCACTGCATCCACCTAAAATTGATGCTGACATTTTGAAGCCGGAATTTGGGTTTTTTTAATTTTTTTAATAATTTTCATATTTTTTGAATGATTGTAATTTCAATATTACTATTAATTTCCTATCCTATCGTTGTCTAGATTCTGTACGTATTTTTAATTTATTTTTTAGAGGTTTATACGGACTCCGTAGAACTGCGTCTCGGTCTGGAATTGTGCGAGCATTCAAACCTCGGCAGCCCCACACGGGCGCCACTCTCCATTGGGTTTCTTACCATATGTAGCGGACTAGCCCAACTGCTATTTGATGAGCGACATATTCCAAGACGAATCATTTCCTCGAATTCTTTTTTCACAACTTGTAATTTTTCAGGTGGAAGACGTCTACGTTTGCAGAAAACGGATGGACATTTGGTTGTATCAATGTGATGCTGAACTGAATGCTATGCCTTCGATTTGAAATTAATCTTTGTTAAATCGTCGAATTCTCGAAGTAATGAGGTATACTCAGATGCGCTTGATATGCATTTAATTGAGAATCCTCCACACTTGCTACGGATCCACTACATCTCCGATTGGTATGGCGGTCTATAAGACTATTATTTTTAATATCAATAAGTAGTCCATATTTACCCAAAAAATCTGATCCAACCAACCACGAAATTCCATTTAAACAATCTATTCAGCCCCAAGTCTATGAAAAGGGTTTTTGTGCCATACGTCCAGATTGGTGTCTGCATACAAAATATATTGACTGGGAGGTTGACTGCGCATGGATTTTAAGACAGGATACACCGTTAAATCCGCTCCTATATCTACTAAATATCTGATTTTCGATTTAGTGTCTCGAACAAATAGGCGACACACTTCTGGGGTACACTGGTCCGTCACCAAAGACGGTGCACCATTCAGTTTTCCGATGTTGGTGTTGGCGATGTTGGCTTTCTCGCCAAATTTGAAATGATACCAGCAATATGGTTCTGATTTGCTTCCGGAATTCGAACGTCGATGTTTTGAGGATGACTTACCACGGCTTCTTGACATCCGGAATGAACCCATCTGCGTGCAAAAGGCTTCTAATTTCTTCTAAGCGAGTGTTTGATGAAGAGCAGCTACATACATCTGATTCGCTACTAACCGCAATCCTGTCGGCCATCGCTGCCAATTTTTCCAGGCTGTCTTCACTAACGTATAAAATTGCTTTCATCTGTGGCGGAAGTCGTTGCATCCACAGCTGCTTCAAAATATCGTTGGAAACCTTACCCTGAGATAATAACCGCATTTCGGATAACAGTTCTGAAGGCTTTATGTCTCCGAGCTCAATGTTCGTCAAAAGCTTCTTGAGACGCTTCTCTTCTGAATCCGAGAAACTGCTAATAAGTTTGCCTTTTAAAGTGTCATACATATTTTCAGCAGGAGGGTTGATGATTATATCTGCAACTTTCTCCAAAATATTGCTTTCAATAGATGCAACAATGGTGTGGAATTTTGTAGAATCTTGAACCAAAGCCGCGGATCGGAACGCCAATATTGAGGAGCTTTATTTTGATTGTCACAAAATACATAAATTACGAAAATCAATGCTAAGTTGATAATAGAAAATTACAAAGCCAAAGGCAACTTGATGAAATAAAAATAATATTTGTAAAGTAAATAATAATTGAGTATTTCAAGCCGCCATAGTTTAGATTTGCTCCCAGATTTTTTTTTTTAATTTGTTTGATTTACCGCGAAAATAAAAACAAATGCTAGAAATGATGGTGGATCCACGGATGGATGTGAAAAGCTGTTACTGATATATGCGTACATTTTCTCAATACAACAAATAAGAAATTTTAAATTATTTTTTTCTTTATAAGAGACTAAAAGCCGCTATAACTTTTGAGCGCATTGGCCAATATTTTTTACCGCGAACAGATTTGAAACCAGAATTTTTTCCTCAACCTATGTACCAATAATCGAAGATGTGCGGGATTTTTTTTTTCAAATGGAATTGTAAATGAAATTTGGTTTTTACCATATTATTGTGTACACATTAACTAACACGATAATGATTCTATCCCCAGTAATTGGTCATTTATTTTCATAAAAGATTAATATATTTCCAAAGATCCAAAGATTAAATATTTCAAGTTTAACGGCGTTTTATGCTGACATTTAGTTCTGAAAAGACTATAACTGTTAAGTGTGTATTAACATTTTAACAACAGTGATCAAAGCTTTCCAACACTTTTAAAATTTAAACGAATGTTAAAATGTTTTTCGAACCTTGCCACCCATAAAAATAATAAAAGTTTACCTTACTCCAAGTGATCGCACAGTAACAGCTGATCACCAGTTTCTGTTAAACAAAATGTTGTTACTCTCTGTTATTGAATCAAAGAGAGTTTCTTCTTGATTCGGAAAGACTTCCTCATAGTCTTCGCATAACTTTGAAAGCGTGCGGAACAGTGAGCGGAACGTGACCAGTGGAAAACAAAAACATCTAACAAAACTTAGCATTCAAATAAATTATTATTGATTGTGCAATAACAAAAAAGAAGAAAGAAAGAAATAAACTCCCCCCATTGTGTGTGTCTGACGTTTTATTGTTTGTTTGTGTTTAGAATTTAAGAAGGTGCATTTTTTTGTTTACGGAATAGCAGGGTGTCATTAATTCAAAAACAAAAATTACATATTAACGAAATGCCAAAATTTGAGTATTGAGGCAAAAAATTAAGCAAAACGTGAATTGTGTTTGAAAAACGATAGCCCCCCCATTGATATCGGCTTTTGGTGTTTAATAAAAATTGTATATTTATTTATTTTTTTTAGTGGCTAGTTCAACGGCGCACAAGAGAACAGCTTAGTGTCTCTGCGAGATTGTGTGGGCCGTCAGTGTGACGAAATTTGTTGTTTTAAATTTTGTTTATGTTTACCTTTCGATTTGTATAGTGTTGTTAACTGCCGTTGTTGTTGGTTGGTTGTGTGATTACTAAAACTTCGAAACCAATCGAAAATTTAATATTGATGTAATATTTGTTAGTATAACCGGCAAATCCGCTCATCCATTCAAAAGAACTATCGGAACGAGTTTGTATTTTTTCTTTTCTTTCTTTATTGGTTTCATCCAAACGAAAAAATCCACAAAACCGGTGTGAGTGAAGCTACAACGTGAAATTACAAAAACAACAAGATGAGCCACATAGGACTATGGGATGTGCTGAAATATACAGTAAAGTGAGTAACATTTTTTGAAGTCATACATAAATAAATTTGTTAACCAAAAACATTTTCTATGAATATGAAATTGGGGAGACCTTCAAATTGCGAAGGTAAATAGAACACGCAAAATCGTATAAATTACTACAGAGTTGACCTACAACTACTATCTATTAAGATGCATATATGCATAGACTGAGTTTTTGCAGAAATACATACACATAAACTTAACCCTTGACAGATCATAGGGAAATTGGAAATATATCTGTATAATAGTCAATTAAGATGGGAATGAAACAATAACAATGGCGGCCAGTATATAATCATATAGAAAAGGCTAATGCTAGATATGAAAATGTTTATTATGATTAAAGAAGTAGCAGAACCACTCAGCTTGGATTTTTATTTCCCATGCTTAATTTTTAGTTAATTTTAAAGTCGGTCCTGAGTTTAGAAGCCGGATATAACAGTTTCAAACCCCGATTCAAATGCCCTAAATATTATCTTTACCCAATAAATTGGAGTTCATCGTTTAGTTCCCGCAGATTGGTTTATTGACATTTCTATCGGAAAGTGTGGACTTTCCGATATCAAAGATAGCAGTATAAGTGGAATTAAATCAAATACCGGCTATGCTATCAAAAATATTAACTTGAAAGAACGATTTTCCGAATACTAGTCGATATAGCAATGTCCGTCGGACGGTCTGTCCTATTTCCGTGGGCAGTTAATTTTCTAAAGGGGCTATATGGGCACAAGTTTTGGTATAGTCGCCATATAACGGTAAATGTTAGCTTATTTTTTACCGATCTATCTGTAATTTGAGACTCTGAGTGGTCACAAAACTTCTCCACCAAAAATTGTCAACATAGGTCCGCAGGCCCCGTATAAAGATGCCGTCTGATTGAAGATGTTTTCTGGCAATATTTAGGCATTTGAGGTATCCGTGGTCATAAAATCGTATATTTTAAAGAACAATGTGTGTATGTTTGTATTTTCCGTATAGATTCAAAAACGGCCGAACCGATTTTTCTGAAAATTTTAGAGAATGTACAGGGAACACCCATCTAAAAGTAGGTTATATATTTTGTTGAATTTCGGAGGGGCAATTTTAGCACGCCCACTTTTTAAATATGTTATTTATTCAAAAGAACTGATCCGATTTTCCTGAAAATTTCAGAGATTGTACAGAGAGAACCCATAGGGGACGGGGTACCATTCCATTGTTGAAAAACTTATGAAAACGTATCGGTTAGAAAATAAATATGCGAGGCAACTGTAGTTGGATCTCCGACCAGATGCTTATTTAGGGTCTAAAGACCCGACCACGCCCAGTTTTGTAAATATATCTCTCAAACAACTGAACCTATTTTCGTGAAAATTTACGAGAATGTACAGGATAGCCTCCGGTGACAAAAAGCAATATATTTTGTTGAACTTCGGAGGGGTTGAGGTACCTCTACTAGGCCCTTTTCTTTAAAAATGCTGTTTTTGTAAATCTTGCGAACGTATCGGAAAATGAGTTTGCAATAGTGGTTGTGTCTCCCACCCCAGGTCCTTATTTGGAACCTAAAGGCCCGATCATGCTATTTTTATCTCTCCAAAATTTCTGAAACTATTTTCGTGTAATTTTCAGATGATATACAGGGGGCGGAGCGGGGTTTGAAAACTAATTCGATAGACAATGGTGGTTGTATCCCCGACCCTAGGCACTTATTTGTTGCATAACGACCCGAGCACGCTCATTTTTTATACCATCCACCATAAGATGGGGGGTATATTAAGTTTGTCATTCCGTTTGTAACTGCTCGAAATAATCATTGTAGACCCCACAAACTATATATATTCTTGATCAGCGTGTAATTCTACATCGATATAGCTATGTCCGTCCGTCTGTGGAAATCACTCTACTGTCCGAACGGATTGAAGTAGGTGGAAGCAATTTAGGTAGGATCTATTATATGTACGTAGGACTTTTGGTATTGAAAGCGGGCTATGTAGGTCCACGTTTTGGTATAGCCCCCATACAAGGTGGAGCGTGTCGCGTCGTCGTTTGAAGAATTTTTTTAAGATATTCTTTTTTTAGATATTTGTCCCATTTTACCACCGAACTGGTTGTAATTTGATATTTTGTGTCTCCAGAGGCTAAAAAACATTTGTACCTAAGTTTGTTTATAAAGGTCCACGTTTTGGTATGGCCCATATAACGCCCCATATATAGTACGCGTCACTTTAAGATATTTTGAATGTACAAGTCTCATTTGACCACAGAATCGGTTGTAACATTGTATTTGGTGTTTCCAGAGGCTAAGAAACATTTCTACCATAAAATGTTTATATAGGTCCAAGTTTTGATATAGCCCCCATAGGACAATATCTCCCGATTTTCGGTATTTTGAAGGTTTTAGCCTCATTATCCCACCGAAATGGCTAAAGTTTGGTATTTAGTCTTCGTTGGGGGTATAAAACTTCCCCCCAGAAATATGTAGGTATAGGTCCACGCCTTCATATAGCCCCCATTGAACGGTTCCTTTCGATTTTTGGTATTTTGAAGGTTGTGGCCACATTAATCCACCGAAATGGCTGAAATTTGGTATTTGGTCTGCATTTGGGGTACTAAACGTTCCATATGAAATTTGTTGGTATAGGTCCACGCTTTTATATAGCCCCCAAAGAACTTACCTCCCGATTTTCTGTGTTTTGAAGTTTGTGGCCTCAATATTCCATCCAAAATGGCTGAAAATTGATACTTCGTCCTCCTTTGGGATGCAAAACTTTCTCCCAGAAATTTATCGGTATCGGTTCACGTTGTGGTGTACACCCATGGACCAATTTTCGGTATTTTGAAAGGTTTAGCTTCATTTTTGGTGTAGAACGGTATATCCGAATTTTCGGTATATTTCATTTCATATAGCCCCCACAGAACGGTACCTCCCAAATTTCGGTATTTTAAAGGCTGTTGCTCAATATTCCATCGAAATGACTGACATTTGGTAGTTAGTCTTAGTACCCCATGGAAATAGCTGATATTTGGTATTAAGTTTTTGATAGGGGCATGAAACATCCCACCCGATTTAAGGTATTTTGAAAATTGTGGCCTCAATAAACCACCGATATGACTGAAATTTAGTATTTAAACTGCCATGAGTATATAAAATATTGCAGAAGAGAATTATCAGTATAAGCCCTTTTCTTCAAATAACCCCCATAGAAGCGTACTTCCCGATTTTCGGTATTTTGAAGGTTGTGTCATCACTATCCCATCGAAATGAATGATATTTAACAACCTCCATAGAATGGTGCTTCCGATGTTGTTAACTATCCAAATCCAGAAAACCCAAGTTAGGGTCTAGTCGGTATTGCTCAATTTATGTATTTCGCTGAATTCGGAAAGAACAAAAATGACGCCCCATATGAGCTGTTTTGAAGGGAGTATTATCAGTTTAGATATATGTACTACGCCTGTAATAAAAGGAAATTAAACTAATTGTTCCTATTCACTTCAATATAGTTCGGTGGTGGGTATAAAATATAGGTGGAGGGTATAACAAGTTGGGACGGCCTAACTTAACGCTTTTCTTACTTGATTTTTAATATGCTGTATCTCCAAAACTTCCGAACCGATTTCCATGTCATTTTCAGACGATGTACAGGGATGGCCCCTGGTGGAAATAAGCTATATATTTTGCTGAATTTGGGAGGAGCGGGTTATCCACTGTACCCTATTTTGTAAATGCGTTATATATGTACAACTTACGAACGTGCCCGTTTCTCCGACCCTGGGTACATATTTTAGCCATAAGATCCAACCTATCCCACTTTCTTAATATGTTACAAATCAATGGAAATACCAGATGTTATTTATAACGATGCTTTCGTCTTATTGAAAAGCAAGTGTTTACATTAGTTGGCTATAGCTATAGCTTCATCAGGTATATAAGATACATATTATGAAGGTGAAAGGACGACACAGTCGGCCCTTATATTGCCACTGGACATTCATTTGAATGAAGGGTACACATACAATGTTAAATAGAAGTTATCATCTGGAACGAATGCACGATGGCACATAAAAATTCCCTAGAAGCTTTAGGTCAATTTTTGAAAGATTTAAGAAGTAATTCACTTTAAGATTTCAGACCAACATTTACAGATAAACTAATCCAGCAGATGCAATAAATGCATGCCTCAAGACACCAGATCTTTGGCGGTACCAACATTTCTGAAGATTTTTTATCTACAGTCACTTGCACTTTATCGATGCATGAAAAATATAATTGACTTAAGAAAAGGTAACATAAAACTGTTTCAATGGCCAGCAACGCGGACCGGTTGGGCTAGTATTTCTATATAATATTGCTTTCTATCCAAAAACTAATTATTCTATTTAAGTGTAGAATATTTTATTGTGAAGAGTATACAAATTCGGCCTGGACGAACTTAATGATTTTCGCATTTAACAAACACAATCATGACATTTCAGTTACTCTTTTAAAATATAAATTTTCTATATTGTTTTTTCCACACATTATTGTTGTAATCGCCACTTTTCAATTAAAAACAATTTTTTTCCAAAAAATGCCGGCAATTGACGCAACCGAACGAACCATTATCTACAGCGTTCATTGAGCGGCGCTTGCTTAGCTATTTTGTTGTTGTATCTATCAAGCGATTGGTGTAGATAAAGCTTTGTTTTACTTTTCTTTTTTTGCTTTTTTCTCTGTTTTTATCTTTTGGTTCGCTTAATATTATTTGTTTTGTAATACGGAATATGGATACATGCGAATATTGTTTTTATACGAAAAAAAGTTGTATGGGTTTGTCATGTGTGGCTCGCTCGCAGACTGGCTATCTGTTGTGTTTATGGGTCTGTTGAATGGGTAACTCTTTTGCCAATTTTGGTTTTGCAATGATGTCGCAAATAAGTGTGACTGGATTTTGTGGTAGTGATGATGGTGGTGGAGGTAATGTTTGCTGTGGGGATTGTCTGGTTGCAGTGGCCCTCTCACTTGTTCGCTCACTCACTCCATATAGCGGAGTGAATAGTGTGTAAGTGGCCAGTGTGTAATTTAGTGGTTAAATAAATAGGTGAACAAGTTTTTTTTGTTCGTTGTCCAAGCCTTTTCTGGTTGCAAATGTGTGCTGTTATGGGTTTCCCAATAAATGCGAAATATTCTTGCAAGTCATTTGTAATAAATAAATTGAAATGTCTAGAAATTACCAATGACAGGGTAGTTATGAACTTGTTTGTGATACCTTAATACGTGGGTACAAGATGACTGGATGGTTTACGGAACCCTTTATTAAACGCTTTAGCAGATAATTACAGGTGTTATATTGAATTGTAATTCTTGAATATTAATGAAGTAGAATTTTAACGTTTCAAAGAGCAGTAGAACACGTGAATTTAAAATGGATAAAAACGTATTCGCAATAAGACATATAACCTAAGTAAACAATCGACTTTTACGATGTTAATGGACATTGAAAATCCGAATTTTCTGTTAAGGTCCTTAAAATAATAATTTCTTAATATATGTACAAATTAATAAAGACGATGTACTGCTTCAAAACTATTATAATACAAATAAGAGGCTATCTTCTTCCCATCCTTCTGATAGTATTTATTCGGAGCCAAAAGATTGCCCTGAGTCTATAACTGTACAAGAAAACAGTAACTTAAATATCCTTTGAACTGATCCCTAATAATTTTTTGGCTTTTGTAGGCCTAATTATTCTACGAATAGACACAATCAACACAGTCAGAGAATAATGTTATAACGTTGTAACAAAGACCACAACGACAACTAAATATTTCAGTGGTCACATAATTAAGCAACAACAAAAAACAAGTTCGGTTAAACTGGATTAAAACGCAAAACTGATAGTTACTGTAGGAAGCATGGACTTACTTCCGAAAATCAATATATAGTTGTAATAAAAAACATAAGGATTACCTTCGGCGAAAATTTCAATACAGTCCTCGAACAGCTCTTAAACTGCAAAAAGTTAAACAAAAGTTTTCGTGGCTACCATCCATTCATCCTTGAGCAGCCCTCAAACTGCACTCTAGCAAAAATTGTAAACTTTTGTGAGGGGGTTATGGAAACCTTAACCTTGACCAAATCGGATACTCAATTCATAAGTTATGGTTCTCATCCGTTATTTTTTATTTATTTATTTCAGGAAGTACAGTTTTGCAACAAATAAATAAATGAAAAGGAGGATGATTTTATAGAGTGCGATAAATGTAGAAAAATTTATCATTTCAAATGTGCTGAAATTGATAGAAAACAATATGAGCATTTATTAAAAAATCGAGACGAAGAGTTTTTGTGCCATTTTTGCAATACTAACACTGAAACAAATATACAAAACCAATTACATCGAATGGAAGCTAAGCTCGATAATATAGATCGGCTGGCGGAATCTGTGGAATTTATGTCGTCTAAATTTGATGATTTAATGAACGCTATAAATGCAAATACCAACAAAATAGAGCATGTGGAAAGAGAAAATAATAAACTAAAATCTGAGATAAAGTCTTTGAAGGAATCTATAAAAATGTTAAATGACCAGCGTGTCAAGAAGGACTGTTTAATAAATGGAATAATAGTAAAAGACAACAAAAGTGCAATGGAGACAGTGATTGATCTCTCCGAGACAGTTGGGGTAAAAATAAGTGAAAATAACATTGAAGAAGCCTATTTTTTGAGAAATAATAATATAAACAATAAAAAGCAATCCTTAATTGTGAAATTTAATACAAAATTAATAAAAGAAAAACTTATGGATGCTAAAAACAAACTCAAAGATAATGAGTCCACTAAAGAGGTGTACATTAATGATTTATTAACCAAAGAAACAATGGAACTTTTTCATTATGCGAAATCATTGAAAACTGTTGGATACAATTACATTTATACGAGAGGAAACCGAATCTTGATTAAGAAGAATGCCATTAATAAGCCAAAAATAATATACAGAAAAGAGGATGTTGATGAAATTTTGCTTCAAGCAACAACAACTAATTTACATGGAAGAAGGTCCAAGAGAACTGTGTATCCTTCAGATGATGATATGGATGACAACGAAAATGAAGAACAATCCGCATTTGTATCCCCAAATGGTAAAATAATATAAAGATTTTTAAAGTTTGAAATTTCTTATAATCATAAAAATAAATAATGGTAAATGAAAACTATTTTAAAAATATTGATTCATTCTCAGAAAATTTCAATAGTAATTGCTTATACAACTTTAATATATTATCTGTAAACATCAGAAGTATTTCATCTATTAATAAATTCAATAAATTTAAAATGGTGATAACAGAGTTCCCTGTTTTACCTAATGTAATAGCTGTTCAGGAAACGTGGTTTCAAAGCAACCTGATACAATTATATAATATACCAGAGTATAATGCAATACACTGCTGTCGAAAGGATGGTTACGGTGGAGTATCTTTATATGTACGAAGGAATTTAACATACACGGTAGAACACTGTGAGAGTGAAAACTATTTGGAAGCAATACGTATATCGATAGATGGATTTTCTACAAATGGGACACCCATGAAAATCACCACTTTTTATCGCTCTCCAAAATGTAATATAACGACTTTCTTAATGTATCTAGAGAATGAGCTATGTGGTCGTTGCAGTACAATGTCTATTGTAGTTGGAGATGCTAATATCGATACGATCAATTTAAGCGGTTCTTCAGATATTCTCTCGGTTTTGTCCTCTGTAGGCTATGAGATATGTCATACATTAGTGACGCGACCAAGTAGCAAGAAATCATTAGATCACGTCTATAGTAATGAAGCTAATAGATTACATATAAATGCCATTGAATGTGAGTTGTCAGACCATAATATAATATGGTGTCAAATGATTAGTAAACTCAAAAGCAATCAAACAACCAGAAGATCCTTCAAACGATATAATTATAACAACATAACTACAGATATTAATACATATGCACAAAATTTCTCTTGTTGTGGTAACCCTTCATCAGATATAAAGAATATAACATCTAAAATAAGTGACATTGTTAATGTAAACACAACGGTTCATGTGAGAGATGTACTCTCCAAAACATTTATAACACCTTGGGAAAATGAAAATCTGCAAGCATTAAGGAAATTCAAAAATAATTTACTGGCAAAAAGGAGGAAAAATGGCAGAAACCCAACAAATGAATATACCTTAAAGCAAATCAGTCGCATAATAAAGATTGCTAGTAATGCAAGCATGAATTCATACGTAAGCGAAAATATGGAAAGATATGGTGAAAATCCTCGTAAATGCTGGCAATTTATAAATGAATGTTTGGGAAGAAAAAAGGTAAAACAAATACTGTTGAGAAACGAGAGGAACGAGATTATCGATGATGATGTTATAAAGTGCAATACATTCAATGAATACTTTTTAAATATTCCACAAACCTTAAAAAGTACTCTACAATACAATGTTGGTGATGATTTTAATTATTTTAATAGCCTTAACCAAACATCGTCAAGATTTTCCTTGGTTGCGGTTAACAGAGCTGATGTGGAGGAAGTAATAGACAATTTTGATATTAGCAAAAGTCCTGGTTATGACGGAATAACAGGCAAAGTTTTAAAATTAACGAAGAATTGTATTAGCCCACATTTTGCATTTATATTCAACAAGATTATAGAAACCTCAACATACCCGGAAGTACTAAAAACTGCTAAAATTGTTCCAATACCCAAGTCCGAAAATGCATGTACGGTTAGCAATTTTAGGCCAGTAGCAGTGTTGCCATTAATTGACAAATTGTACGAAAAATTAATATGCAAACAATTGGAAACATTTTTGGAAGAAACTAGTCAAATGTATCCGTTGCAATTCGGATTCAAAAAGCGTAGCGGGACGCAAGAGGCCATTGTGTACGTTGTTAATACAATTTGTGAAGCTCTCGATTCAAACTACGGTGGAGTGGGAGCAGCGTTTTATGACCTCTCAAGGGCATTTGATCTGGTTGATCATGATATACTGTTATCAAAACTATCATATTATGGAATACGAGGAAAAGAACTACAATTGTTACAAAATTATATAATAAACAGAAAGCAATTTGTAGAAATTAATGGCAGCAAAGGAGATGTAGGATTTGTGAAGCACGGGGTACCACAGGGAAGTGTTTTGGGGCCCTTATTGTTCACAATTTACCTGAATGACTTATCCAACTTAAATCTTTATGGCAAACTTATTATGTACGCCGATGACATAGCCTTACTCTACCCATATAGTCATGAACTCGTATTGAAATGTCAAATGGAGCATGATGCTAAAGTTATTATGGAGTTCACCCGATTAAATAGACTAGTAATTAACTCTAATAAGACGAAAATTATACGATTCCGTCCTCGCTGCCATCAACAAAATTCAAGGTTTTATATTGAAATTGGTGATAAACAAATATTTGAAAGTCAGTCACTGCAATACTTGGGCATTCATTTACAAAGCAATTTGGCATGGGATACACATATAGATGACTTGAAAAGGAAAATTGCCCCTGCTATAGGAATACTACACAAGTTTAAAAACAAATTTACTGTCGAGACTAAACTGCTACTGTATAACTCTCTAATCCAGAGTCATTTCAATTACATGGCACTAATATATGCTTATAAGAAAACGACTCACCTGAAATCACTTCAAAGATGCCAAAACAAGGCTCTGAAAATTGTATACAATTTGCCACGTCTATACTCTACAATTGATCTATATAGCAATATTGCCAGAAACATTTTACCCCTCTACGGAATTTACAAATTACAAACTATTACATATATTTACAAAGCCATAAATAATATTGGCACCCGATCAATCCAGTTTGATATTAATCAAACTGCAGTTAATACCAGGAACGCTTCTAATTTACGAGTCAAAAGATGCCGATTAGAACTATCAAAACAGCGTATCGAATATAATGGTTGCTTGGAATTTAACCATGTTCCCAATAATATAAAGGTTATTTCAAGAATTTCAAATTTTAAAAGAGAATTGAAATCATTTTTGCTTTGTAATATTGATATACTTCTGATGTAATTTATAACCATTTTTCTTTTTATAATAATAAATATTTATGTACATTTATAAATGATACGTTCGTACACGAAATTGTAAACCAATTAGCCCCTACAAAGTCTACAAGACGCTGGGGCAATATTTTTGAATTGTAAACTAATATTTATGAATAAAAGTGAATTAATAAAAAAAAAAAAAAAAAAAAAATTTCGACCACCAATACCGCATAAGTCTAAACAAGTAAAAAATATCAGTCGGCTTTGCCGACAGAGATATACCCTCAGCATGTGTATATTGAATAAAAGTTTGCGGAGGATATACTTAAAGGAATGGATAGACATAGTCTATTGTAGAAGTGGATCTCCAGCCACTACATATGGCGCCATAGGGGGTTTTTACACCCTTCGGCTGTTTTCTCAAGAAGTATGGACTTGCCCCTGAAAAAACGTTTACCATCGTAATTGAGGCAGCGAATGCAACTTGCTTCAACAAAAATCAAAGTGATTCAATAACAGGTCTTCAAGTGAAGTTATCCGAAATTTTGTGGGAGGTACCGGATGGAGTGGACAAATATAGTCCATATTTGAACCTGATCTATATCTGGTAGATATATTAGGATGTGTAAAGTATGGACCAAATCGGCCACTCCCTTCAAGAGTTACCGAAGAACAACTTTTGTGGGGGAGGTACCTGAAGGAATGGACCGAACTTTCAGGCTATTTTCTCAAGACGTATGGACTTGCCCCTGATGAAAGTTGTACCGTCGTATACGGGACAGTGAATACAAGTTGCTACAACAAAACTCCAAGCGATTCGAGAGCAGGTCCTAAACTGAACTTATCCGATTGAGTCCATATTGCAACCTCATTTAATCTGCTAGACATTTTACGATGTGCGAAGTATGGACCAAATCGGATAAGCCCTTCAAGAGTTATCGTACGTACAAATTTTCCGAACATTTTCGAACTTTTGTGGGGGAGGTACCGGAAGGAGTGGACCGATATAGCCCATCTTCGAACTTAAACTAAGTTTGGACAAATATTACGAAAGCCAAATTTTGGACCGAATCGGTTGATCCGTTCGAGAGTTATCGTGCGTTCCAGCCAGACTGACAGACAGACGGACAGACATTGCTATATCGACTCCAAATTGTCTGAAACGGATTTCGTCCAAACATACTTGGAGTCTAAAACCATTATTTCGATGATGCACATTTTGTCCGTATGAAAGTGTATATACCCTCGTTAGCATAAATGCTGAGGGTATAATTAGGTAAAAAAATGTATCTAAACATTTTTTCAATCCTTTATATGGGAGATATAGCAAAATATGGAACTATGTGGACGATTTTTAGTGGAGGAGTTTCGGGACCTCTGAGAACTGCAAATGATTGAAATTGTAGCTAAAATCATCAAAATACCGATAATTGCGAGTTACAGTTCTATAGGGCCTATACCAAAAAATTTACCTATTTGACTTTTGGTGGAGAAGTTTCGGGACCACAGAGAACCTCAAATGATAAACCTAGCTGAAATTTTCGGTCAAAAATTGTAGCTAAAATCCTGAAAATACCGAAAATTGAGGGTACCATTATATGGGGGTTACACCAAAACATTGACCTTTGTTGACGATTTTTGGTGACCGCTGCATACCCCAACTGTCAAATTACAGCTAGTTTGGTTAAAAAATGTAGCTAAAAGCCTCAAAATACTTTTAATCGGGAGGTACCGTTATATGGGAGCTATACCCAAATGTGGACCTATGTTGGTTATTTTTAGTAGGGAAGGTTTTTGAACGTTGAGAAATTAAAATGTCAAATATCAGCTAATTCGGCCAAAAAATGTAGCTAAAATACTTTAAACCGTGTGGTACCATTATATGGGGGCTATACCACAAAATGTTTTTGATTGGAACTGCTGCCCCCTATGTTTACGAAAATTTTCCAATCAATAAAAACTTTTTACCAGCTCATTGTTGAGGTTAAAAAACAAATCCTACAAAAAATTGTAAAAATCGGATCTGATTTCGATATAGCTATATAGGGCCCAAATACCTCAAATCGGCCTTTCTCAGCTATGTATATCAAAATCGATCCGATTTTCAAAAGTTTTTGTAGGATTCGTTGTTTATCCACAAGAATGAGCTTTTAGACACTCCAATGTAAAATTTTAGCATTCTATTTTATTTATTGCGGACGTCCTAGAATGTTATCCTGATCAAGGATTTATATACAATTCTGTACTGTCGTACTGCCATGATTGAAGATTTGCTTTAGAAAAAGTTTGCCAAATTATATTGAAATCGGTTCAGATGTGGATCAAGCCCCCTTATAAATGTGTGTTCGTCCGAATTGAGGACGAATTTGCGTGTAATTTGAATTCTAATGAAATTAGGAAAATGTCACCGAATTCGGACTAGAAATAAGTTAAGTTAACTAGTTTGCCAAATTATATTGAAATCAATTCAGATTTGGATATAGCTACCATATATATGTTCACCCAAACACGGAAATTCTGTTCAACTTTGATGAAATTTTGAAAATGTGTCGCAATTTGGTATCGAAAAAAATTCTCCAAATTATTTTGAAACTGTGGTGGTGTTCCTTGATCCCTTCCTTACTGGTTTTTGTAAGTAGTTCCCATGTCCATCGTATGGTCGAACATCAGACCCTGATGTTTTACTGATGAACTCTATCTGAGTCATATTATAGGACCTTTATTACAGACTTACCAAAATATTTTTTACAACAGCCAATCAGGACGGCGAGAAAAACACCCCCCCCCCCCCCAAAACGGGTTTGAGTTCTCAAACTAAAAATTTGTTATGACCCACATATAACCAAAACGAAAGGTCCCCAATGTTTTGTGCTAGACTTCCCAATATGTGAAATATGCTAAATGTTCAAATTGAACTATTTTCACGGTGCGCCTGAACCAACTTTAAATGGAAGGACCTTACATCTGGGAAGTTTTTGCGGATGCTGAAAATACAATATTCATAGATGAGAACAAGTAAAAAAGTATCAGTCGATTTTGCCAACAGAGATATACCCTCAGCCTATGTGAATTGAAACATTCATCTACTGACAGATCAATTGTATTTAGGGTCTTTTCAGAATTTTGTGGCCCTGTTTGGACATTAAAATTCAAAACGGAATGGACCGCCATAGTCCATTATGGAAATTGATCTTATTTTGGGAGTCATATCTTTTCTATTGATATTGGGCCCACTAGTCATTCAGTGGGTCATCGCATAACTTTTGGGCCATGAAGCATGGACTTGTCCACCGAAAATATAATATCGCTGAAAACAGGACCACAACGAACAGCATCGGTATATATTTCCAAAGGATCTTGGAAAAGACCATAAACTGCACTCAGACAATAATGTTGAACATTTGTGGGGAGGTTCCTTAAGGAGAGGACTGATATGGGCCATTTTTGAAGTTAAACTAAACTAATTTTGGACGAAATATTAGGAGATCCAAAGTTTAAATATTGGGGGAAGTACCAGAAGTTGTGGACCGGTATTGCCCATCTTTGAACTGAAATTAAATTAGGACAAAATATGACGAAGGCCAAATTTCGGACCGAATCGGTCGATCAGTTTGAGAGTTATCGTGCTCTCCAGCCTCTACACACGGTGTCATACTTCTCAAGAAATATGGAATTGTCCCTGAGAAAACTTTTACCATCTTAATTGAGGCAGCAAATACAAGTTGCTTCAACAAAAATCAAAGTGATTCGAGAGCAGGTTTTAAAGTGAAGTTATCCGAAAATTTGTGTGGGAGGTACCCGAAGGAGTGGACCGATTGTTCCATGTCAGAACCTAATCTCAGCTCGGTAAAAATTTAACGATGTGCAAAGTATGGACCAAATCTGTTACGCCCTTCAAGAGTTATCGTGCGCACAAATTTTCCGAACATTTTTGAACTTTTGTGGGGGAGGTACCTGAAGAAGTGGAGCGATATGGTTTATCTTCGAACTTAAACTGAGTTTGGACCAACTATTACGAAGGCCAAGTTTTGGGCCGAATCAGCAGATCCGTTCGAGAGTTATCTTGCGCTCCAACCTCTGGACACGGTATCATAGGAGGTTTTTTCACCTTTCAGGCTATTTTCTCAGGAAGTATGGACTTGCCCCTGATGAAACTTGTACCGTATGGGGGGCTGTAAATACAAGTTTTTACAACAAAAATCAAAGCGATTCGAGAACAGGTCCTAAATGAACTTTTCCGAAATTTTGTGTGAGAGGTACCCGAAGGAGTGAACGGATTGAGTCCATATTGGAACCTCATCTAAGTCTGGTAGAAATTTCACGATGTGCAAAGTATGGACCAAATCGGTTACTTCCCTTAAGAGTTATCGAGCGCACAAATTTTCCGAAGATTTTCGAACTTTTGTGGAGGAGGTACCGGAAGGAGTGGACCGATATAATCCATCTTCGAACTTAAACTAAGTTTAGACAAAATTTTACTAATATCCGTTCGAGAGTAATCGTGCGCTCCAGCCAGACAGACGGACGGACATTGCTAAATCAACTCCAAATTGTCTTAAACGGATTTCGTCCAAACATACTTGGGGTCTAAAACCATTATTTCGATGAGGCACATTTTGCCCGTATGAAAGTGTATATACCCTGTTAGCATAAATGCTGAGGGTATAAAAATAAAAAAACAATAAATCGCCGGAGCGTTTTTTAAATATATCGCTACCAAAGTTCACATTTTTAGGTTTTTTTAGATTTTTTTTCACAATTTTTCTTGGAAACCGCAATCTTGTAGAGAATTTTCACAGCTATTACAATTGCTCTAATCCCATATCAATAGGACTTGCGGATTCAAAGCAAAACCCTGAAATCCTAAAAACTCTATTTTTTAGTTATTTTCTCATCTATGAACATTGTAAATTCAGAATCCGCAAGAACTTCCCAGGTGTAAGCACCTTCCATTTGAAGTTGGTTCAGACGCACCGTGTTTTAAGTATTCAGGGTTTTATACATTTTTTGAGTCAAAACTATGTGATGCCAACATATTTTTTATCGCTCATATTGTTATTTTTAATTTTATTTTTTTTTAATAAAAAATACATTCAAATCTAAAATAAAATTAAAAATGTTTTGTTTACAATCTAATTCTTCATTTCACACCAAAAGTGACACTCAAAGGTAATAAACCTCGATATTACAAAAAAAACACACAAATTTTCAAGTACAAAACATGTGTTATATTATTGTAACATAACAACAATATTTTTATTACCACAAAAAAGAAGCGTTGCACTGACTACAAAATTCAAACTCAAAAACTGTATTTTACTTTACTTCGCACATTTTTATACAATGCATTTTTTGGCCAATTAAAGTTAATTATATATCATAAAAATATAATTTTGCTAAACAAAATAAAACAATGGAAATGCTGTTGGACGGATAGATTACGCTAATCTGGGGAATGTGGAAACATGTACGTGTATTAAACATATGCATGTATGTATGGGCTAAAATTAAACATTGTACAAAAGTGTTGTACAACAGGTATATTTGACTCCTCTATGCGACTGTAGTACTTAGGCCTGGACTCTTTGTTCTCAAATTGCCGATCATCTGTGGAAATACTTTAGTCAAGTTCTAAAGAGTATTAATAAATAAAATTGATTAACTTTTTGAATTACCAATTTACATTCAATTACATTTAGGTCATATGTTGCTATATCTCACATCATGAAAAATAGTAACGTTACTGATTTACAAATGTCATGCATCAAATGAATATTACAATGCGGAAATTTACAATTTTGTTTTATATTTCAAATAAGAAAAAACAAATATTTCATTTCACCAATAAAACTATGAATATATGTATGTATGTATGTATGTGTGTATGTTATCATGACTGTTATGCAGAAATAAAATGCAATTTGTTTTGTGGTTTGCAGTGTACACGGTTCAAAAAATATTGAATTGCATGCTAACAGCGGCGAATCAACTCAAATTAAATTTCATTAGGTTTCTCGCCTTTATTTTCTTGTTTTTTGTTTTCAGTTTATCAACAATTATTTTTGGTAAATTTGAAAACCTATTGAACCTTGTCATCAAACTGATTGTTACAGTTTTTAATCTAAACATTGAACTGATAAGGAATATTTATTTGCTTTGTTTTCAGTTAGCGAAAGTAGAAATGAAATTGCAAAACAAATATTCCAGCAACACAAACCACACAAAGGGAAAAAACGAATTTTAGAAATATATGGAAGCTAAATTCTGTTTAAATTTGTAATATTTCATTGTAAATTTAACAAAGATGGAAATAATGAAATTCTGTAATTGAATTAATATTGAAAACCATATGCAGAGGAGTTTTTTAAAAGGAAAACATATATTCCCGATCTTTATTTTCATAAATTTTTGTAGAATTCGTTTTAGCCACAACAATGAAGTGGTAAAGGTTTTTCATCGATTGGACCGTAATTCCAAACGTACATAAAGATCCAAGAAGGTCTATGTTAACATTTTCGGAAGGTCCATGTTAAGTGCAGTTTTTCTTTTCTTTTTTTTAAATTTTTTTATTGAAAGTACATACTTCTTGTGGTTCTGTTTAAATCGATATATTATTTTTTTCGTGGACAAGTTCATGCATCCTGAAAATATGGAAATGGAATATATGCAACTGAAACGATAACTATCGAAAGGAGCGATTGACATTGGTCCAAACTTTCTACCCACATCTCACGTTTAAATCCGGTTCGATTATGGACTATATCGGTCCAATCTTAGCACCTGCCACACAAGATTTCAAAAATTTTCTCAGTTTAAGGACACTTCTAGAATCATTTTAAAATTTGTATACACTTAGCCTTAGGCTAAGGAGGGTGTATACACTTTGATATGACAAAAAATGTGTCTCATCTAAATAATGGTTTTAGACCCCAAGTATGTTTGGACAAAATCTGCTTCAGACAATTTGGAGTCGATTGATCAATGTTCGTCTGTCTGTCTATCTAGCTGGTGCACACGATAACTCTCGAACGAAGCAACCAATCGGGTACAAAACTTGGCATTCGTAATATTTTGTCCAAACTTAGATTAGGTTCGAAGATGGACCATATCGGTCCACTCCTTCCGGTACATCATCCAAAAAAATCAAAATTGTTCAATAAAATGGTGCGCACGGCAACTCTTGGGGGGAGTAACCGAATTAGTCATAATATGCAAAGTTATGACTAATTCGGTTAATAATGTTACTTCAAGACATAGATCGGGTTCGAATATGGACTGTATCTAACCACTCCTTCGGGTACCTCCCGCGCAAAACTCGGAATAAGTGAAGTTTAAGAGCTCCTCTCGGGTCGTTTTAAAATTTTCTGCAGCTGGCTGTCCCGGCGGCCCTCTTTAAAACTGTACCATCTTTTCGGAGCAAGTCCTTGCTGAGATAATTGCCTAAAAGCTCAAAGAAACCTTGATGGCGCCAACTTAAATGGAAAATCCGCAAGACAACTCTCGCAGGAAGTTCAGGAAGGCACATCGTATTGTTTCATGTAGTCATGTATCAGGTTGGAATATGGACTACATCGGGTACCTCCTTTCGGGTACCTCCCACACAAAATTTGGGAAAAGTGCAGTTTATCAGCTCATCTCGGATCGTTTTGAAATTATTTCCAAAACATTGGTCTTGCGGGCCCTGTTACGACGGCGTATTTTTGAACATTTGAACATACAGAAAAAATGTGGATTAGGAGTAAAGTTCAAAAGTGTTGCGGAGGAAGTACCTGAAGGAATAGACCGAGATAGTCCATTATGAAAGTGGACCTTATTTTGGGAGTCATATCTTTTTGATGGATATCGCACCCACTAGTTGTTTTAGTGGTTCATCGTATAACATTTGGATCAGTATGCCAAGAAGCATGAACTTGTCCACGGAAAAACAAAACATCGCTGTAAACAGGACCACAACGAATAGCATCAGTATACATTTCCAAACAGACCCTAAGCTGCACTTAAACAAAAATGTTGAACTTTTGCAGGGAAGGTACCTTAAGGATAGGACTAATATGGACCATTTTTGAAAGTTAAACTAAATTTGGACAAAATATCAGGAGATCCAAAGTTTGGACCAAATTGGCTGCCCCGTTCAAGAGATATCGTGCATACCATTTTAGTGACGTTTTCATTTTGGGGGAGTACTGGAATTTGTGGACCGGTATTGTCCATCTTCGAACTAAAACTAAGTTTGGACAAAATATGTCGAAGGCCAAATTTCCGACCAAATCGGTTGACCACTTCGAGTGCTATGGTGCCATAAGGATTTTTAGATCATTCGGGCTATTTTCTGAGGAAGAATTTACTTACCCCTGAAAAGGGGGTCAGTGAATACAAGTTGCTTCAACAAAAATCAAAGTGATTCGAGTGCAGGCTACCGGAAGGAGTGGACAAATATAGTCCATATTACCTGGTAGATATATTAGGATGTGTAAAGTATGGACCAAATCGGTCACTGCCTTTAAGAGTTATCGTGCTTACAATTTTTCTGTACTGTAACTCGCGAACATTTGTACTATACCATAACCTTTGAACGCATTTCGGTAAAATAAACTGTTTTAGCCCGATTCACCGATGGGTTTCTTAAAATAATAATTTGAGCGGAAACTGTGGTCGTTTTAATGTAAAAAAATAGGAAAAAATCGTTGAAGGAAACGAGATTTTTTAAGTCAATTTTCAATTAGCGGCTTTACAATACAATGTAGAGTATAATGTTCAAAGAAGAAGTTAAAGAATACACTTCAGAGATGGAGTTTCTAATGCATGATTTTTCAATATAACCACTGCATCAATCTCAAACGGATGCTGACATTTTGAAGACTGAAAAATTGGGTTTTTTTGAATTTTTCCTCTAAACGGGACGCGCAACTGTACTCGTTTAAAAACTGATTATGAGATTGTAGTACTCGCGATTACGTATTTTTTGATGTATAACTCGGGCATGTAGCCTTCAAAGGTTCACAACAATCTCAACTTAAAGTCGAAAGTTTTGTGCGTAAATTTTTCTAAAAAACCTGTTTTTTGGATTCAAAATTTACAAATGCCATTTGATTTCACTGGAAACCCGCTTGAATCTAGTTTTTTTTGCGTTCTGAATCTAACAAGCCTTTGCGAGTCTAAATCCATCCACTACATCAAATTTCGAAAATCTGCAAAAAATGTTTTTGAAAATATTGCGTATTTAGACGCGTTTTAGATATGTTATTCCTACTTAGATAAATAGAGCGAAACGCATATTTTAAATGTGTGGAACAGATATTGAAAAACGTTCGCGAATCCGGAGATATAATAGATTTTTCTAAAAACTGAGTGCGATGCTACGTCCACGGTTCTTGATGGATCGCATTGAAATGACATAGGATGATGTATATTTTAATGGTGATCATTGAAATAGGATGCGCATAAAATGCAAATGTACTTCGTGGAAATTATGGGCATTTTAATGTTTTTTTGCAACCTAACATGCAACTGATGCTACATCGTGGTCGCCAACAGAGGTCCGCAAAATGCATATAAAAGGCACACTCTTTCCCAAAAGCGAATAGTGCAGTGCCTTGCATATAAAAAATATGAATGTGCAAAAAGCAGATTCACCCCAAAAAATTATTCACTGCTTTAGTGCATGCTTGCTTGCTTTTACATTTGTATTCACACGATTCGCAAATGCAGTATGCACAATACTGCATACCACCACACAGTATCGTACCATCTTCTTTTTGAATAAATGAATACATTTGCCAAATTTCGCTTTTTCTTTGAGTTTCTTTAATAATAGGATAAACTAAACTAGTAATTGTTTTTATTGTCTAAACATTAATTTTTTTATGTTTATTAACATGTAAATTTGACCAGCAATATCTACTGCTTTTTGTAATGCAACGTGCATTTTCGAAAGCAGCGTGCAAAAAAAAAGGCAACGAGCTCTTGTAGTGTGTTGTGTGTGTGCAATTGGCAAACACTCATGAAAGCAAGCAATAGCATTAAACAGAGATGGCAATAGCAAGCAATGAAAAAAGCACGAAATCGCGAATATGCATTAAAAGCGAGTGGCATTTTGCGGACCTCTGGTCGCCAAATTGGGTTTAATTTTGATGAAATAGACAAAGAACTCAAACATTTTTTTTCCTATAAAACCATAAAAAATTAAAATTAGAATAACATGATTTTTATTTTTCTTCATATCTTCTTCGTGTTTTTTGCAAATAATATGAATATTATATCTCCTAGCTGCATGACTTAGGCATCATTTTATTTCTCACAGTGTATGGATTTATTTCTCACAGTGTATGGATGTAATTTTTTAATATATTTTTTGTAAGTACACGCGCTATCATTTTAAAAAATATGTTTGTAAATATGTAAAATTTTGTAAGAAATTCGATTTTTCGCGAATCCGTTGAGACTTTTCATAAGAATTTTCCATCATCTCAAAGGGTAAAAATTTTGTAAACAGTAATAGGATATAGGAGCTTATTATATTAAGCCGCGATTTTTTTAGAATTTTTTCTAATTATCAAAATTAAAATGCCTACATCTTTTGCGCGCAACGATCAAAGTTAGTTACAAAAACAGATTTGGAATGCCGATTTTTTTCTTAATATATATACCAAAAATCATTGATGTAGTATCAATTTTTTTTTTTTTAATTTTTTTGAAATGGAAAGGACAATTTTAGACATTTTTCGTGATATACCCTGGTTAGCATAAATGCTGAGGATATAACAAGTAAAAGAAGTACTCCTTAAGTTTTTTTCTATTTTCAATTCTAGAATGGAAGTGAATTTTTTTTTCAAACAAAAAAGCAGTAAGGAAAGCATCAAAGTCGGGCGGGGCCGACTACATAATACCCTACACCACTGTGAATAGATTAAAAATATATATGGGGGCTAAATCCAAATCAGAACAGATTTTGATATAATTTTTCAAATTCCGTCACATAGTCCAAATTTCATCAAAATTGGACATATATAGCGTGTTTCGTGCATAAAATACCTCAAATCGGTCGAATATATATATGGGAGCTATATCCAAATCTGAACCGATTTCGATATGACTTGCCACAGTTGTTTCTAGACTAACCACCGTCACACATTCCACATTTCATTGAAATCGGACAAATATAGCGTGTTTCGTGCATCAAATACCTCAAATCTGCCTAAAATATATATGAGAGCTATATCCAAATCTGAACCGATTTCGATATAATTTGGCACACTTATTTCTAGGCGAAATCCCGGCAAACATTCCAAATTTTATTGAAATCGTACATATATAGCGCGTTTCGTGCATCAAATACCTAAAATCGGCCGATAATATATATGGTAGCTATAGCCAAATTTGAACCGATTTCTATATAATTTGGCACTCTTATTTCTAGACTAAATACCGTCGCACATTCCAAATTTAATTGAAATCGGACATATATAGCGTGTTTCGTGCACCAAATTCCTTAAATCGGGCGAAAATATATATGGGGGCTATATCCAAATCTAAACCGATTTCTTTATAATTTGGCACACTTATTTCTAGACTAAATTCCGTCGGACGTTCCAAATTTCATTGAAATCGGACATATATAGCGTGTTTCGTGTACCAAATGCCTTAATTCGGGCGAAGATATATATGGGGGCTATATCCAAATCTGAACCGATTTTTACCAAAATAAATAGCGTTCGTCCTTAGGTCAAAAAAACTATATTCCCCAATTTTCATGCGAATCGAAAATACATGGACAGACGGACAGTCTGACGGACATGCGTAAGTCGACTCAGAAAGTTATTCTATGTATATCCCTAAAAGGAACTATGGGTCTATCTCGTTCCCCTTACCACAAGGTGGTGTAGGATATAAAAATGATCCAAATATGAGCTTCGTTTGGCTATAACATCCAAACTATTATACCAATCTTCATAATTTAGGTCTCATTTGGAGTTTTACTTTTTATGTAATTTTATGAGGGATAAATGGATCTATACTTTGAAAAAAAAAAAATTGTATTGAATCCAACACAATTTTTTATCATTTCGCAAAACTGAGTAACATTTTACAAATTTTATGCTATATGCTCGCTGAAGTCACTTACTTACTTACTTAGCTGGCCCATTACAGAACATTTGTTCTATACGCCGAACTAAGAAAAGATCTCTAATTCTCTCTATTTGTTGCTTCGCTTTCTGGAATACCGCGCCTTTTCATCTCACCATCCACTTGTTTGCGCCATCTATTCCTTGGCCTGCCAATTCTGCGTGCACCGCCAAGCGGTCCGTGTTTATACACCTTTTTAGCGGGGTCATCATCGCTCATTCTTATGATATGGCCTAGCCAACGCAATCGCTGCATCTCGATACGTTTAACAATATTGATGTCGTTGTACAGCAGATACAGCTCGTGGTTCATACGACGTCGATATTCACCGTCAACGCAGATTGGTCCGTAGATCTTTCGAAGAATTTTTCTCTCAAACACACCAAGCACTGCAATGTCTGCTTGCGCAAGTATCCAGGCTTCGGAGCCATACATCAGCACGGGTAGTATCAGTGTTTTGTAGAGCGTTATTTTTGTTTGACGAGATGTGGGTTTGTTTCTAAACTGCTTACTTAAACCAAACCAATATAGGAACCAACTTCCACAGTCGGCCCAAGCTCAATGGACGCATTGCGCGTCGACACCATCAACTTGGTCTTCTCACCGTTTACCGCCAGACCCACTTTAGCAGATTCTACTTCGACCTTCATAAAGGTATCAGTTACTTCTTTTACTGATCGGCCTATGATGTCTATATCATCAGCATAAGCAAGTAACATGTGACTATTGGTGTAGATTGTGCCACTTCTTTTGACGTTTGCCTCTCGTATAACCTTTTCCAGCAGGATGTTAAAGAGATCACACGAAAGGCTGTCTCCTTGTCTGAAACCTCTTTTGGTACCAAACTCTTCGGAGAGGTTCTTTCCAATTTTAACTGAGGACCTCGTGTCAGTTAAAGTCATTTTGCAAAGACGGATGAGCTTTGCGGGGATACCAAATTCAGACATGGCTTGGAATACCTTTGAACGCAGCGGGCTGTCGAAGGCTGCTTTATAATCGACAAAAAGGTAGTAGGTGTCGATCTGCATCTCTTGGGTCTTCTCCAGGATTTGCCGCAGGGTAAATATCTAGTCAATGGTGGACTTGCCAGGTCTAAAGCCGCATTGGTATGGTCCAATTATCTCGTTGACCATTGGCTTTAGTCGTTCGCATAATATCCCTGACACGATCTTGTAGGCAATAGGGAGTAGACTTATGCCCCTATAGTTAGAGCATAACTAGATGGTGAATACACCTTATCAGCGTGTCGCCTCCGGTTTTGAACAGCTCGGCTGGTAAGCCATCGGCTCCTGCTGCCTTGTTATTCTTCAGCCGATTTATTGCTGTCTTTACCTCATCTTGGCTGGGCGGTATACATTCAATACCATCTTCTGGGATTGGGACTGTGGTATCGTCGTCGCGCTGAAGTCACTACGTGATTAATTTTAGAAAAAACTGTTTTTTTTTTTTTAAATATTTAGCACTTTTTCTTAAAAGTAGAAGAACTGGAAGTAAAACGGCGTTATCTTTTGCTCGCAATAACGAAAAATTGTGTTGAGAGCCGACTTGTATTGAGGATTTTTTTCTTAATATAATAATTATTATTTTATTTAATGGAATATGAAAAATCAGCAACATTTCTACATATAGGTATTAGCCTAAAGGCTGAATAATAATTTTTGTGTACGTTAGTGCTAGAAATGAATATATGTCTTTGCTGTTTGTGTGCTATAAAACTGGACCTACAAAGTCATAAGCACATGCAGCACTCCTAAATGTGATTAGCCTCAGACTTCAAAGTTCATTGTATTATAGATCATTAATTATATTTTAACAGTTAACGATTATTATGAGATTTTTATGAATATTGACTATTGTCTAAAGACCAGTTTATTCCCTGTAATTAAAACGTATGAGCAGTAATATGTGTACATAGCTATTTATCAGAGTAACCCATAGTTTAAAACGAACTTAAACTTCCGACCCTTTTTTCGCGAAATCATTCATTGTGTGATAACTTTTGAATTAGCATTTGTAATGAATGTAACTTTATTGGCAAAAAGTACATCGCAATAAATCTATTGAATCAACACTTGACCCCATGAATCAACAGACGACAGGCACTACTATGTGGGGGTATACACAAAAGTAAATGTATAATTGTGTACACTCATTCAGCGTTATGTACATATGCACACTCAAATCTATGCAGATTTTGTTGATTCCATAAGTCATTGAAATTACCTCTTACCACGATATGAATAGTAATGGTCTGATGACAATTAAACTTATTGCTGATGACAGTCTGGTCAATGTAAACATTGCTGCCAAATGTTTGTTGTTGAAGAGCCAAAAAAAATTAATGTGGTATTGTGGTCTGATTTAATGGTGAAGGATTAATAGGTGGAAATTTTATAAATAAGACCGAATTGTTAAGAAATTAAGCTGTTTATCAATCCACATACATATGTATGACTTTGACTTGACGACTTTGTATTTTAAGGAATATGGTTTTCGAAAGAGTTTCAAAATTATGCTTGGAAAAAAGACTGTGAATATTGAATAGATAATACTATGGAGTCTGAGTAAAGGAAATCTATAAATACATATTTTCCATAATAACTAAAATTTTTGCGTCCACTTTTTATTGACTTTTCGAAATTTTTTATTCAGCCCTCGTATAATCACAACAATATTCGTAGTAGGAGAGGACCCCAAAAATGTGTTTAAAAACATTATTAGTAAAAAAATTCGTATTTGCCATCAGCAAAGATTTATCATATACTTGCATCACCTCGATCATTTTCCTCTAAATCTTAAAAAAATCTTCAATAAAAATGACTTTGTGTGCAATCCACCAAACATTCGAGACATCACATGAAGACCTCTTCTTCATACATAAAACCGCAGTGTTGCTATGAAGAAACCTTACACCCATTTACATATAAAGTCACATAAACTCTCATAAAAACATTGGTTGAGGAAATTCATTGTTATTAGTTTTTATTATTTGGGTCGAAACGATTTCAAGTTCACCGGTAAACCGGCATATTTAATTATGTAACCATGTGTTGCCTTAAACTACAAATCACAACGAAAGAGGTAGAGAGAGACAGAGAGTTCATTATAGTATTACAAATAGTCACGTTTTTTGTACTTTATTAATTGTTATTTTCTTTCTTTATTTTCTCTCTTTCAGAGGTTTGGATTACAAATTCGAACAGTATCGACTTAATACAGGTGCCACGGTTACCACAAAGATTGCCAAGGGTGAGGTTAAGGGTGCCAAACGTATGTCAGTATGGGGTAATTCATACTACAGTTTCGAGGGTATACCCTTTGCCAAGCCCCCCTTGGGTGAATTACGTTTTAAGGCACCAGTCGAAGAAGAACCATGGGAAGGAGTGTTGGATTGTACGGGCCCAGCTGCTGTACCCTTTCAGGGGAATATGATATTCAAAAAGTATAAGGGTTCCGAAGATTGTCTTTATTTGAATGTCTTCACAAATGATGTAAGTTTGCGAATCTTTTTACAACATTTTAAAATGGCATGCTTAACTTTGTTTTTAAATTGCAGATCACCCCCTCTACACCTAGACCAGTAATGGTTTGGATTTATGGCGGCGGATTTCAATTGGGCGAAGCCACTCGTGACATGTATAGTCCTGACTATTTTATGTCAAAGGATGTAATTCTTGTCACAATAGCCTATCGTTTGGGTCCATTTGGTTTCTTGAGCTTAGATGATCCCAGTGTAGATGTACCCGGCAATGCTGGTATTAAAGATCAAATAATGGCCCTGAAATGGGTACAAAAGAACATTGCCGCCTTTGGTGGGGATCCCAATAATGTAACGCTGTTTGGAGAAAGTGCTGGTGGCACCTCTACCCACCTGTGCATGGTTAGTGAACAATCAAAGGGATTAATACACAAAGCCATTACCATGTCAGGATCTATGTTGTGCCCTTGGGCCTTACCACCACAGAATCAATGGGCCTATCGTCTGGCCAAAGCCTTGGGTTATGATGGCGAAGAAAAAGCAACAGAAATATACAAATTCCTCAAAACAGCCTCTCCCATAGAAATTCAAAAGGCTTCGCCCACAATTCTAAGCAAAGAAGAAAAACACAATCGTATCTTGTTTGCTTTTGGTCCAGTAATAGAACCATATCGCACCAAAGACTGTATTATTGCAGATTCCCCACTTGAGGTTATGAAAACTTCGTGGAGCAATGACATACCCATGATATTGGGTGGTACCAGCTTCGAGGGTCTTCTCTTTCATCCCGAAGTAATGAAACGTAAGGCAACCTTGGATGAGGTCAAAGATTGTGTCAATATGCTACCCTTGGATTTGAGTATTGACAAAAGAAGCACCAAGGCCCATGAACTGGGTTTGGCTCTAAAGAAAGCGTATTTTGGTGATGAGGAGTGCAGCATTAAAACCATGATGAAATTCTTAGAGGTAGGTTGAGATTGTTTTCGGTTTTCCTTATCAGCGATAATCTAAAAAAACACTTTCTTACAGCTTTGTTCCTACAGAGAATTCTGGCATCCAATATACCGTACAGCTCTATGTCGTATGCAATATGCCAGGGCACCCACCTACGTTTATCGTTTCGATTATGATTCAGCCGATTCGAATGCCATTCGCCGCCTGTTATGTGGTGATGCTGTGCGAGGAGTTTGTCACGGTGACGACATGGTATATTTGTTCCGCTTTATGTTTTCAAACCGTATGCCGTTGGATTCACAGGATTGTAAAGTTGCCAGGACCATGATTGATATATGGACGAGTTTTGCAGCCAAAAGTGATCCCAATTGTCCCTCTTTGGGCGATATTAAATACGAACCTTTGCCCAAGGATACAGCGACAATTAAATGTTTGAATATCTCCGATAAAGTTGAATTCATTGAATTGCCTGAGCTGGAGAAAATCAAAGAAGTTTGGAATAGTTTTTATCCTCAAGGAAAATTATAAATTCCAAGAAAACTTATAATACGGAAGAAAGAACGAGCGAAGAGAGAGTTGGCTACCTCATGTAAATAAAAATCATTTTCTAAAATAATCATAATAGGGTAAACAGTATTTATTATCAATGTAAAATATATATACGTGTGCAATATAGTGAAAGGTGAATGATGTCTAAACAAATAAAAAGTGTCTGTTTTTTGCAATTACACCAAATCCATAAATTTAACATTAATATTATATTGATTATAAGAGAAACCATTTGAATATTTTTAAAATAAGGTGTGGGGAAATGCTGTTGTTTTAAAAATGTATTGTTAAGTGGGGAAATGTTGTTATTTGTAATATACATACGTGTTATTTTTATAAAAAAATTGAAACGATTATACATTTTAAACGAAAAAAAAACTGTTATTAACGATTTTATAAACAACGTTTTTTATTTAACAAATGAGAAGGGCGTTAAATTGGCCCGGGCCGAATATTTGATACCCCACATCATAGATTATATTAAAGCTAGATTTCAACCATTTCGATTTGATTGTGGCTAAAACTTAAAAAATACCGAAAATGGGTGCTACAACGAAACGTGGACAGATCTCTGTCAGAATATTTATATACCAAAACGCAGACTAAATAAAAAATGTCTACTGTTTCGGTTGGATAATATGGCTAAAACATTCAACATTCCCAACATATTGAAGTACCGTTGATTGGACGCTATATAAAAATGTTAACCTTCACCGAAAATTCTCTGCAGGAATGTTTATACTTTCAACGTATAAGCCATTTCGGTAGAATAATATGGAGCCAAAATAGAAACGTGATGTACTGAAAATTTTATGGGGAACATTTTAAAGCCCCCAACGATGACTAAATATAAAATTTCGCCCAATTAGGTGGGGTAATGGGTCTAAAACAATGTCGTGCTTTGATATTGTTAAAGTTACGAAGTTTTTCGGCAATTCACACACACGACCCGAACGCAACGAAAGAGCACACAAATGTTTTGATTTGTTTTTGTTTTGCAGCATGCGTGCATACAACGTTACTAACACACTGTCAAAAGTTGCAAATATTGTGAATTGTGTGTGCCCTCTTCTTGGTCGGCTGTGGTCTAAAACCTTAAAAATACCGAACATCGGGAGGCACCGTTGTATGGGGGCTATATGGAAACATTTTTGTTGTGGTAACAGTTCGGCTGAATACTTTGGTTAATACAGTTTTCACTGTTTTTGACAATTCCTGGCCGATTGTAACCCGGGTCGTTTCGGAAAATTGTGGAACTGTTTCATGTTTATACTCCCAACGGAGACTAATTAGCAAAGCCCAACCATTTCGAATTATTATCCAAACAAAAATCGATGGGAGAAGACCAAGAGGGCGACGGGAAACATCATGGCTCAAAAACATTCAAGATTGGACTGGACACCATAATGAAAGAACTCTTCTGAATGCCGCTAAAAACAGAAACCTATATATAAATTAATAAACTGATTTGTTAAATATACCAAATTATCATTATGTAATTGTATGATCGCTAAAACCCGAATACGGAATGGCAAATAAAGAAGAAGAAGAACCATTTCGATGGGTAAGTGTGGTCAAGACCCTCAAAATATTTTAAATCGATGCGTTGCACTATATGGAGGCATAAGCTGGACCTACATACAATTTTGTTGACATTTTTTGTAGTCTCTGGAAACACAAAATCTGAAATTATAACAAGTAAAAAAGTATCAGTCGGCTTTGCCGACAGAGATATTGAAACACAAATTGAAACACTTTTTTCACGAAAAACTTATGTATTAGGGGGTTTCAAAATTTTGGTCGTATGAACCGACAAAAATGTTGATTAGGATTAAAGTTCAAAAATTTTGCGAAAAAGGTACTTAAAGGAATGGACCGACATGGACCTTTGGGGGTGCCATAGGGGGTTTTTACACCCTTCGGGCTGTTTTCTCAAGAAGTATGGACTTGCCTCTGAATCAACTTTTACCATCGTAATTGAGACAGCGAATGTAAGTTGCTTCAACAAAAATCAAAGTGATTCAATAGCAGGTCTTAAATTGAACTTATCCAAAATTTTGTGTGGGAGGTACGGGATGAAGTGGACAAATATAGTCCATATTCGAACCTGATCCATATCTGGTAGATATTATGAGAATGTGTAAAGTATGGACCAAATCGGTTACTCCCATCAAGAGTTATCGTGCGCACAATTTTTCCGAATATTTTTGAACTTATGTGGGGTAGGTACCTGACGGAGTGGACCGATATGGCTTATCTACGAACTTAAACTATGTTTAGAAACAATATTACGAAGGCCAAATTTTGGCTGGAATCGGCATTTCCGTTCGAGAATTATCTTGCGCTTCCACCCATAAACTTGGTGTCATAGGGTTTGTTTTTCAATTTCCAGGCTATTTTTTCAGGAAGTATTGACTTGCCCCTGAGGAAACTTGTACCTTCGTATAGGGGACAGTGAATACAAGATGTTACAACAAAAACCAAGGCGATTCGAGAGCAGGTCCTAAACTGAACTTTTCCGAAATTTTGTGTGGGAGGTACTCGAAGGAGTTTACCGATTTAGTCCATATTGGAACCTCATCTAAGTCTGGTAGAAATTTCATAATGTGCAAAGTATGGACCAAATCGGTTACTTCCTTCAAGAGTTATCGTACTCACAAATTTTCCGAACATTTTCGAACTTTTGTGGGGGAGGTACCGGAAGGAGTGGACCGAAATAATCCATTTTTGAACTTGAACTAAGTTTGGACAAAATATTACGAAAGCCAAATTTTGGACCGAATCGGCAGATCCGTTCGAGAGTTATCTTGCGCTCCAACCACTACACACGGTGTCATAGGGTTTTTTGTAACTTTCAGGCTATTTTCTCAGGAAGTATGGACTTGCCCCTAATGAAACTTAGAGCGTCGTATAGAGGACAGCGAATACAACTTGCGTAAACAAAAATCAAAGCGATTCGAGACCAGGTCCTAAACTGAACTTTCTCGAAATTTTATGTGGGAGGTACCCGAAGGAGTGGACCGATTGAGTCCATATTGAAACCTCATTTTAGTCTGGTAGAAATTTCACGACGTGCAACGTATGGATCAAATCGGTTACTCCCTTCGAGAGTTATCGTGCGCACAAGTTTCGCGACAATTTTTGAAAATTTGTGGGGGAGGTACCGGAAAGAGTGGACAAAATATTACGAAAGCCAAAATTTGAACCGAATCGATTGATCCGTTCGAGAGTTATCGTGCGCACCAGCCAGACAGACAGACGGACAGACGGACGGACATTGCTAGATCTACTCAAAATTGTCTAAAACGGATATCGTACAAACATACTTGGGGTCTAAAACCATTATTTCGATGAGGCACATTTTTGGTCGTATCAAAGTGTAAATACCCTCTTTAGCCTAAAGGCTGAGGGTATAACAATTTGAAGTGCAAGTGGGACTAATACCTACTAAATTCCTTTAATGGGGGTTACCCCAAAAGGTGGGCCCATTTGGTCGATTTTCAATACCAAATGTTCTACCGGCCTACAAAATATTTGACTATTTTGTTCGCCAAGGGGTAAGGCAGGGAATACTATAGTTTCGATTCTCGCCACAGAATCTCATCCACACAAAAAACAAGGGAACTGATGAGATTCTGTGGCGAGAATCGAAACTATAGTATTCCCTGCCTTACCCCTTGGCGAACAATGACAAATCTTTTCCACTCATAAACTAGTTGTTTTAAAATATTAAAACAACAACAATGGGATTAAGCCAGACTATTTTGAAAAAACAAAATTGCAAACGCTATCCCAAAAAAACGCCACAATGTTTCTAATTGAAGACATTGGCACGACGTATGTTGTTTTTGCTGTAAAGCAGACCAACCAAATTTTGGTGTGTGCATTCGTCAAAATTCGACGACACATACTAGTGGAAAAGGTTTGAATTGTTTTCGCAGACACTTTCGTCGGAGTTGTGTGAGGTTGCCAAGGAAAAACTTCTCATTGAACTGTTTTCTTTGCTTACCTTTATACTTCGAGCTGACGATTGATGTTTGGGTATAACAAGTTTTTTGTTGAAGAAGTTATTGAAAAATAACTTCGGTGGAAAATATTCACAAACAAAAAACAAGGGAACTGATGAGATTCTGTGGCGAGAATCGAAACTATAGTATTCCGTGCCTTACCCCTTGGCGAACAATGACAAATCTTTTCCACTCATAAACTAGTTGTTTTAAAATATTAAAACAACAACAATGGGATTAAGCCAGACTATTTTGAAAAAACAAAAGAAGAATTTAAGATACTGGTGATTGATTTAAGCATAAAATGATGACAAAAAATTTGAATCTGTCACTCTATAGATCTAGATGTTTTTCCTCTCAGGCCATTTTCCACTATTTCCACAACTGTAAGCAGAGGTCCAAACCAGAACTAGCAACGCTACTGAAAAAATGTTTTTGAGATTTCATCTTATCGCCTATTTCCATCCTGCGAATATACACACATATATCCACCACCAAATGGAATTCGGGAAAGAGAATGTCATTGAATGTGAAAATCGACGATACAACTATTCTGATCAAGCTTCTCGAAGTCATATTCTGTGACATATTTATGTCGTCAGCCTATATCACACCGACATGAGACAAGTTGAGAAGTGGGAACAACGTCATCAATTTCCAATTAACGTTACGATTCTCGAAGTTTTATTCAGCAGCCTGTTTTAGCATAGACGTCTAGAAAAAGTCGTCAGTAGTGCGATTCTCTGACACATTTTTTGAGTTACCGAAAAAATCTGTAAAATTAAAATGCTTATAAATTCGGCAAATTAACGAAATTTTCGGTAAGTTAGCTACCACCGTGGCGTGCCACCGCGGTGCAATGGTATGCATGCCCGCCTTGCACGCAGAAGGTCGGGGGTTCGATTCCCCAGCCAGGAAACATCAAACATTTTTTCAACGGTGGCAAAATACCCCTCAGTAATGTTGGCGACATTTCCTGAGTATTTCAGCCTTGAAAAACTTCTCCATAAGTGGTGTCTTAACACACGCCGTTCAGACTCGGCGATAAACAGTAGGTCCCATATCATTGAGCTAAATATGAATCGGGGTGCACCCATTGATATGAGAGAAGTCTCCCTTGTCCCGTATGGGATGTTGTGAAACATTTTTTTTTGTTGTTTTGTAGCTACCAAAAGAAAGCAGTCGTAAAGTTCTATTGACATCAACAGTGTTGCCGACTTTTATTTGAACTTTGCATTCATAAGTTTGCGTTTTATTTTTACCGACATTTGTCGGTAACTCAAAAAATAGTTAGAGAATCGCACTATAGGGGTCTTGTCGGCAAAAATTGGGATACCGATTAATTCAAATTTTCAAGGTATTGGGTGTATTAGATCGGTTAGTGGTAACCTATACGAATCCCTTGTGGTCTAGTAATACGAAGGTTTTAAGTTGTACGAACACGAGGGTAAGGTGCCTTGGCTTGAAACCATAGTTCGACACTTTTTGTCACCATAAATATATACTTGATAGAAGTTACCATCAAGAAGAATGTGAACGATCTAAAGATAGGGGGAGGTATTACTTTCAGTACAAGAATCGCTGGATCGATGTATATTAAGTCGCTGATGTTCCAAACAATTATGCGTGCTGTAGTCAGAATATATCAACCTTTAGCGTCAGAAGAACATCGCCTGACTCAACAAACCGTAGTAGTTTTCACACAATGCCGTTTTGGATTTTACAGTCGCTTAAATTATTGATGACATCGCGCAAAAGTATGTATGTCATTTTATACTTCAGAATAGTCATAGTCACAGCTTGTGGAAGCCGTCAAAAAGCATTACGAGAGGTTTCCTTAAGCATTGAACTTCGTTATCAGGGAGCCAGCTAATTAGGCGTATTTGGATTAATAAGAAGGGTGTCTTATTTTAAAAATGGATCAGACGATCGCGGAAGCTCTAACTGAAAACGATATATTCGTTTGAACAGAGAACTTAACGAAAAACTACCATTATAGTACCCGAAGCCATAATTTTCAATTGGATCAATGGCCGTGATTTTGGAAAACTTTTGAAAAACTATTCGGTAAACAGTTTTGTTTTAAGTAGGGCACCTACTATCAAATATATTACCAAGCCGATGAACTCCCTTTGTACGGGTGTTGTTGATAAGTGTGTAGCAAAGGATTCAATCAGCGATAAATCTTCTATCGAAATCTTCAAATTTTCCTCAAAAAAGTGAATGAATTTTATTTCTTCACAAACACAGTTTTCTATATCCCAAAATTGCCTTTTGACAATTTGGAAAATTTTTTTATCTTCCTCAATCATACAAATTCACACACTCATTCTCATACTTTGAAACATTTAGAAAAAGTATATACAATCCTATTTGATAGTGAGTTCACCGCTTTAAAAATGGAACAGAATACCACAGAGGCTCTAACCGAAAACAATATTCATACTTGTTTGATCAGAGAACTTAACGAAAAACCACATTAATAGGACACTATGCCATAATTTTCAATTGTGTCAATGGTTATGATTTTGGAAAACTTAACAAAAACTATAAGGAAAACAATAAATGGGAAATTTTATTTTCCCCGATTTACAACCCTGTAGTGCGATTCTCGAACTCTTTTTTTGAGTTAACGACAAATGTCGTTGACACCACTGTTGCTATCGATAGAACTTTACGACTACTTTATTTTGGGCGCTAACTTACCGAAAAATATCCTTAATTACCGAATTTATAAGCATTTTAGTTTTACCGATTTTTGTGGGTAACTTAAAAAATGTGTTAGAGAATCGCACTACTGATCTGGCCTCTTGGCCTCTTTTGACATATTGTTCTTTTTTTGATTCAGAATGCCCTTTTTCGAATACACTGCAATTAAGAAGTGGGTATGGGAAATCGGCAATTCCATCCTTTGCCTTAACATCAGGATGGACAATAAGTTGACAATATAAACTTATTTTGTTTAAAATCCACATTTCTTTGATGTCATGCGTTTTGACTTGTTGACATACATACGGTTTTCTTCTAGCTTCCGAGATATCCTTGCTTCGATGCGAAAGCTTAAATTTTTTCAGTTATGAAATTAATATCTTAAAAATCTACAAGTTAAAAACACATAAAAACACAACTTTAATTTTCGATTTAGAAGTTATTAATTTATCAATGCAAAGATTGAATTTGTCACTTTGTTCCATATGGTGTACAATACGAGTATTTCACATTTGTGTCATAATTGTGGATATGGAACAATACGACAAACTTTTATACTTCAATATATATTCCTCTATATTTTTGCAAATATGTTCTATATACAATTATTAAGATTTCCAAGTCAAAAATATAAATATTTTCGTTACTCAGCTGCACGCAGTTGTGACGCAAAACATTAAAATGCGATTATCTCAAAACTGGCTAATGGTGTATGGAACGCTTAAGCATGACTCCGACGATTTGTAGAATTTAGACGAAATACACCCATATAGTATTTATTTGGAATATTATCATTACTTGAAATTTTCAAATACTTGTGAAAAAGAAATAAGTTTGAGGGCAAAGAAATTTTTTTCAACAATTAATATGTATTATTATTTTCTTGCGTAGAATTCGAATGCCCAATGATCGTTTTCTCTTTGAAATGGGAACAGTTTATATTTATTATGGTTGTGGTATTGGCTACATGGATATCGTCTGATTAGTAAAGACAATTACCAATTTTATGCTCGATCTGTGAATGATACTCAGATATCATTCACAGTAATCATATTAAGGTTTGAATGTGATAAGTCACAATAGTGCCTTCTAAAAAACAAAATAGATAATCGATATAAACCTAGTTAAAATTTAGCTAAGACAAAAACTCTAATTTTAATCTTTTATCGTAAATTCAAAATTACGATATTACAAAACTAAAACTATCCATTAAGTGACAGGCAGTCATATATGAATGAGCATGCAGTTCCATTGTCATTTCGTAAAATACTTGGGGGTAACCAAATATACCTTAAGGTTAAACAGCAACCAAATCTATCGAAGACAAACTAATTTCTACAGATTCATTCCCTGTTGCTGCTTTGTGGGATGACAGCTTTTAGCTTTAAATAAAGGTCCTTGTAATACCTTCTGAGTTGATGGTGCATTGTCATCCACCCAAAGACTATCTGTTCTGCTGTCGGATGAGTGAGTGCTACTTTGGGAAGACTCAGGTATCTCTGAGCTAGTAAACGTGGATGTGTAGATGGTATCAACACCAGCAGGTATAGCGCCAACTGACGCGACCTTTGCTCTTTGAAAGAAAATTGCGTCGTTGTGTCAATGAACGGGTTTCATTGATAATTTTTCATTGATGCTATGTAACGTTCCATTAATATTACGAAATGTTTCTTTCATGCTATGAAACTTTACGTTATTTAAAATTTAATGATTTTTGGTTTCATTGTATAAACGAAACGGGTTTCTTTGATGTAATGAAACTTTTATTTTTTTAAAGTTAAGAAAAATATGTAAGTTATGAATTCAAACTAAATAGAATGGGCAAAACAGAACTAGTACGCAAACTATTTTTTTAAAAAATGGAAAAATGGAAACAGTTTCATAAAATAAATGAAACAGTTTCATTAAATAAATGAAACATTTTTGAAATCCCTAATACTATCTTATCTAATATTATCTTATGTATAGGTATTGTCACCCTTTTTGAATTTGTATTCTTTGTAAATCTGTTAATTTATAACATTTGTCTTCTAATTATTTTGTCTTTTTTAAACAAATTATATTTTTTGACAATTACAAAATGAACACATATATTGGCTACATACATATGTATGGAGTCACATACATAAATATGTATGCATGAATATTTACAAAAACTAGCAGAAGCGGCAACAACTGTACACAAATTCGCCACTGTCGCCGATTGGCGTTGGTATACATCAATATTCATTCGAATTAAAAAGTATCCTTTTCTCAGTTCTTTGTTATTGTTTGTATTGTTGTTCATTGCATTCCAGCTGCGGTTGTGTGTGTGTACTTAACAAGCTGAAGACACGTGTAGGCAAAATTACTCTCTCTTTGCAAAACAACCACCGTTTTCTTAGCTACATCAAACGATGTCCTAGAACTTTGTTTTAGTTTGCGCTGTACCACACCACCATCAAGTATGGATGAAAAATTTATTTTACGTCTGGTGTTTTCAACTTTAAAAAGTGTGATGCGTTTAATATGAAAATAAAATGTAAATATGTATTGTGTTTTATGTGTTGAGTTGTTCTTTAAAGTGAATTTTCATTTATATATATATTAGGCCGGGGCGATTTGAAAACCTTCATGGACCCTTCGCGTTTCTTATTCCTGGGATTGAACTGAGCAAAAAAGTCCACTGGACCATATATCTACCGTGAAAATCGAGCCTCCCGATTTTGACTTTAAGTTTTTTATTTACGTTTTTTGGATATTTTGGCATATAACAGCCAAACCATTGAGATTTTCGATCCAACACAAATACAAACATTGTAGCCAAGACAGTAATTGAAAACTCTCTAATAAATCGCAAAAACATTGGAACGCTCCTTCAGGCAGTTTTGGCCTTAAGAATGTGCAAACTTTTCGGAAAATGTCGATAAATGACATTGTGCTACAAAATTTGACCCGAAAAATATTCAAGTGTTTTGATGCAAAATTATATCGTGTTGGGATCCATGGACAACGACAATGCCCTTAGTTCGTTTGGGTCACTTCGTTTTATTTTTTTATAACGGTAAAAGTTGTGAAAATCTGGGTTTCTTAAATTTTCAAATTTAAGCGGACATATCTTCTTTTTTTCATAACGGATTTCTAGCGATCCTTCCTCCTTTTAAAGGGATGAATAATATCTTTAGAACAAGTTATTATTGAAAACTCTCTAATATATCGCAAAAGCATTGGAACGCTCCTTCAGGCAGTTTTGGCCTTAAGAATGTGCAAACTTTTCGGAAAATGTCGATAAAGGACATTGTGCTACAAAATTTGACCCGAAAAATATTCAAGTGTTCTGATGCAAAATTATATCGTGTTGGGATCCACGGACAATGACAATGCCTTTAGTTCGTTTGGGTCACTTCGTTTTATTTTTTATAACAGTAAAAGTAGTGAAAATCTGGGTTTCTTACATTTTCAAATTTATGCGGACATATCTTCTTTTTTTCACAACGGATTTCTAGTGATCCTTCTTCCTTTTAAAGAGATGAATAATGTCTTTAGAACAAGTTATTATTTGTTTAAATCGGTTAACAAGTGGCTAAGTTATAGTGGTTTAAGTCTGAAAACCCCCACAAAAAAACTATAACTGAATTTCTCATAATTTTGAAAATAATTATTGAACAAAACAAAAAACACATTATATTTTTGAAAATTATGAGAAATTGAGTTATATTTTTTTTGTGGGGGTTTTCAGACTTAAACCACTATAACTTAGCCACTTGTTAACCGATTTAAACAAATAATAACTTGTTCTAAAGACATTATTCATTTCTTTAAAAGGAAGAAGGATCACTAGAAATCCGTTGTGAAAAAAAGAAGATATGTCCGCATAAATTTGAAAATGTAAGAAATCCAGATTTTCACTACTTTTACTGTTATAAAAAAATAAAACGAAGTGACCCAAACGAACTAAAGGCATTGTCGTTGTCCGTGGATCCCAACACGATATAATTTTGCATCAGAACACTTGAATATTTTTCGGGTCAAATTTTGTAGCACAATGTCCTTTATCGACATTTTCCGAAAAGTTTGCACATTCTTAAGGCCAAAACTGCCTGAAGGAGCGTTCCAATGCTTTTGCGATGTATTAGAGAGTTTTCAATTACTGTCTTGGCTACAATGTTCGTCTTTGTGTTGGATCGAAAATCTCAATGGTTTGGCTGTTATATGCCAAAATATCCAAAAAACGTCAATAAAAAACTTAAAGTCAAAATCGGGAGGCTCGATTTTCACGGTAGATATATGGTCCAGTGGACTTTTTTGCTCAGTTCAAGCCCAGGAATCAGAAACGCGAAGGGCTCATTAAGGGTTTTTTCCTTCCACACAAACCGGCCCACCCTAATATATATATATATATATATTTTTTTTTTTTAATGGAAGCATTCAATAGAAAATCTAAAGATGAGTGGAATGGCGGAGAAACTGTTATCATTGGCCAACGAAGCACCTCAAATTTAGAAAATGGAAATCTTGTATCCTAACAGCGCACGATGGGGCCAATGACAGGTTTTCGAGGCAACAAATCACTGGGGCAAGCTAGACCTTCCAAATTTTGTACAGATGTTTATAATGGGCTTAGAAACTAATATGCCATATTTGGTTCATATCGGTTCATATATACATATAGCTCCCGTATATATGTTCGTCCGATTACAAGCAATTGATGGATCAAACACGCAAATTCTGCCCAATTTTTATGCGATTTGGGAAATACCACGGAATTAGGACTACAAATAAGTTTGCCAAGTTATATTGAAATCGGTTCAGAATTGGATGTATCTCCCATATATATGTTCGCCCGATTTCAGGCAAATGTTTGACCAAGCATGCAAATTCCATCAAATTACAATAAAATTTGGAAAATGTTACGGAATTCGGACTACAAATAAGTTTTTCAAGTTATATTGAAATCGGCTCAGATATAGAAATAGCTCCCCTATATACAAATTTCATGGATTTGTCTGTGGTTTGTTATAAGTTAATAAAACAAGGTTCCAAATTTAGTAAAAATCGGCTAAGATTCCGCCACAAAAGCCAAAGTTTGTCTGCGATATCTTGGAAATTATATATTATTATATACATCTATTAAATTTTTCCGAAATCCACTTGATAACATTAATGGGTTTCCGATTATTCTCCAACCAAAACATAAAAATGTCCATATTTTTATACCCTCCACCATGGGATGGGGGTATATTAAGTTTGTCACTACGTTTGTAACTACTCGAAATAATCATTGTAGACCCCACAAAGTATATATATTCTTGATCTGCGTGCAATTCTACATCGATATAGCCATGTCCGTCCGCCTGTCTGTCTGTCTGTCCGTCTGTCCGTCTGTGGAAATCACTCTAGCGTCCGAACGGATTGACGTAGGTTGATGACATTTTGGGAAAATATGTTATATTTACGTAGGACTTTTGGTATTGAAAGCGGGCTATGTAGGTCCACGCTTTCGTATAGCCCCCATACAAAATGACGCGTGACGCGTCGTCGTTTTAAGGAATTTTTAAGATATTTGGCCCATTTTACCACCGGATTGGTTGTAATTTGGTACTTTGTGTCTCCAGAGGCCAAAAAATATTCCTACCAATGTTGGGTTATATAGGTCCACGTTTTGGTATAGCCCCCATATAAGGCCCCATATAAAGTACGCGTCATTTTAATATATTTTGAATGTATTAGACCCATTTGACCACAGAATTGGTTGTAACTTGGTATTTTGTGTCTTCAGAGGCCAGAAAAAATTCCTACCAAAGTTGAGTTATATAGGTCCACGTTTTGGTATAGCCCCCACATAAGGCCTCTTATAAAGTACGCGTCATTTTAATATATTTTGAATGTATTAGACCCATTTGACCAAAGAATCGGTTGTAACTTTGTATTTCCAGAGGCTAAGAAACATTTCTACCATAAAATAATTATATAGGTCCACGTGTTGATATAGCCCCCATAATACAATATCTCCCAATTTTCGATAATTTGAACGTTTTAGCCTCATTATCACATCGAGATGGCTAAAATTTGGTATTTAGTCTTCTTTAGGCGTATAAAACGTTCCCCCAGAAATTTGTAGGTATAGGTCCACGCCATCATATAGCCCCCATAGAACGGTACCTTCCGAATTTCGGTATTTTGAAGGTTGTGGCCACATTAATCCACCGAAATGGCTGAAATTTGTGGTGGAGGGTATAAAAAGTTCGGCCCGACCGAACTTAACGCTTTTCTTACTTGTTAAATATTACGACATCTGAAATCAGATTTTTATGAAAAGGCGCAGCTGGGCGCAGCTAATTTTTTCACAAAATTATAGTACACATTAATACCTTTCACCACATATATATAATATCCTAGATCTACCTAGATCTCAAAAGTTATACTCCAGAGAACACATGGATAACAAAGCAAAATACTCCAAAAAAGACATAACACCTTAACTCAAAAATACATTTACCACACATAACATTTTTATTATTTGTTAACACTATCTTATTTTACATACCCATTGAAGAGCTTTCCATGTTTAAAAAATATAAAAATGTTGAAATGTTCTTTTTGGCACCTAAAATGCTTTCACTACTTATTTATAATGAATGTCGGAAAATGATGCATAAGAAAATATGTCACCATTGCCAGATCAGTATTTCGCTATGTGATGTTACCAGATTGATTTATTTTTTTATATTTAGTGATTTAGAGTGTTGGCAATCGAAATCCGTTATTATTTTTTTCAAATTGTTCACTTCAAAAATTGACTTTTTGCCTCGAAAACCAGCTATTGGCCCCATCGTGCAGCGTGCAAGTACATAGTGAATTGCCCATAGTTTGCTGTAGAACGGCAAAAATTGTAGGTAAGTTAATGTTTAGAAAACCAGATAGGTTATTAATAAATTGCTTACAGATGACAACGCCCAAAAGGATAATTAACTTCGCTGAAAGTAAGTATGAAGTGTTTAATGTACAATGAAATTTCAAATATTGGTTAAACTATTTTTTATAGTTTTTATGTCTTCGTTTTTTTTTTGTAAATTTTCATTTATATTTGCAATGGAGATAAAAAATAGAAAATCTAATGATCAGTGGAATTACGGAAACTTTCCGTGGTCAATGAAGCCTTAAGAAACCAAATGCTGTATCCCAACATCATCGACGTACACAGGGGATGACACAGCAACAAAAGGTGGAGGTAAGTTATTGTTTAGAAAACCAATTAAGTAGTAGTGGTAGTATACATCTTTATTAAAAATATAAATTTCTTTACAATTCAATAAATGTTGGTAATATTAAATAAAATAATATGTGCATTTTTAATAAGAAGTGATTATAATATGGCGACAATGATTTAAAAAAACGTCTGTCGCGTATGAACAAAGATTTAAATTTGTTATTTAATTGAATTCATTCAATAAAAATTTACGGTATTTATAGCTTACTTCTAGGTAGACAGTAAGTTTATCCCAATCTGCGTCTTCTCGACCATCCAATATGTTAATAACATCATCTTCATCTAGTGTTGACCTTCCAAACGCCATTAATCTAAACTCTCGGAAAATAGGACATACTCCAACGAAGTGTTTAAATGTTTCAATACTCTGCATGTTACATAGATTACATATTCTGTTGGATTCGTTCGAAACAAAGCTATTATAGCCCAAAGGGATCATTCCACTGCGCGCTTTAAAAATCCATATAACTTTCTCATATGAATATCGTTCATCAAATAGATATGCGATTGTTTTGGGTCCAGATATTTGTATGTATATGCGTAGACTCTGGCTTTCTTGTTTTCTCCGTATCCGTTCTTCATTTAACTGTCCAGGTGTTAATAGATAATATTGTTTGAGGCCACTGCAAATGAAATTTTTGAGCCAAAGAGTTTAGTTCTTTTGCACAAAATATATTTGTTTCAATATAAGCTCTGTTAGCTTGTTCGGGAGTCTGAAAACCAATTAATTTGTTAACAATTTGTTTATTATTTCAATTTTACTTACAGATGACAACGCCCAATACAATCATTAATGTGGTTAATACCTGAGGAATTAAAAATAACTTGTTGTATTCACTTAATTTTTGTTCATTACGTGAGTATGAAATGACTTCATAACATGAATGAAATCTTACTTTACATCAATGAAATGTGTCATTGATTTTGAACCAACCTTAGGCTTCATTGCATAAATGAAGAAGTTTCTTTACAACAATGAAAGTATTTCATTGCATTTATGAAGAAGTTTCGTTATGACAAGAAAGTATTTCATTGCATTAATGAACAAGTTTCATTGCATCAATGAAGGATTTTCATAGCATTAATGAAAAAGTTTCATTGCATTAACGAAAAAGTTTCATTGCATCAATGAAGAAGAAAAAATCGTCCATAACTGGTAGTCAGAAGAACACACACCAATAAAACGGTTCCTCCCGACATTCGAATTCGATCTAGTAGTTGCAGAGGAATTCAGGGTCAAAGTTAAAAAATTGAGTTTTTCATATATTTTGCATAAAAATATGAGTGTTTTTTTAGTTTTTCATATATTCTAACTATTTAAACAATTAAGAAAGTATCAGCCAGCTTTGCTGACGGAGATATACCCTCAGCCACTGACAAAACTAAAAAAAAACAAAAAACAAAGCCAAACCAAACCAAACCCAATATTTATGCCATATATAAAATATATTGATTTCGTATCACTATTTTGCTTTAAAATCCGCAATGTGGGGCTATATTTGGTATAGCCATTGACATATACAAACATTTTTAGTAACTAAACTTTTAGTAACTAAAGAACTCGTTAAACTTAGTTTGCAATAAATTTTTGAAAAAGTTGTAGATTTATCTTGCACGAGCCCTATTTTTATGTGCCGGCAGGGTTTTGGAGCTTTCGGGCAATTAAGACAATACTTCCTTCTCCGGAAAAAAATGCACTGTCGCACAGTGTCCAATTTTCCGAAAAACTTGACCAAAAATCGAAGAAAGTGTTATCAATTTACACTAAATAGGTCAAATATTGTTTATAGGATCCCACTGCGTGTAGTTATGAAAAATATATTGGTTTCTTGTTGAATAAGTGGGTATAAAAACAGGTCAAAGTGACCCTATTTGGATTTTTTTTGTCTCAGTATTTAAGTTATTTAAAAAACTATGACAATATCCAAAATAAACAACGGGGTTTAAATATTTTTTTGTTGTAATTTTAATGAAAGGTATGTGAAACGTATTTAAGGTGTTCATGTCACCAACAAACTGTGCGTTCTTTAATAATATATGTCCGTACTTGTAGATTTCTTCAAGGTAAATTTTAACAAAAAATGGTGAAAATAGTTGTGAGTAAGATCGAGTTGGGCTGTGTACCTTATCATTTCATAAAAAGGGACGAGTTTTTTACCAATCTCCATCGAAACATTCTGCTCACATTTGCAATGAAACCAGCTACCCGAAAAACATAAGCACCCAAGGTTAGGTCAAAATCCATTCAGTTTTAGAGTTTTGGCCATGTTTTTCGTAAAATAGGACACTGTGCGTCGTAAAAAAGGAATCAAAACAATGTGAGAGGAGCTCTTAAAAACGAGGTACCCTAAGGAAAGGATCTGTATAGTCCATATTCCAAACTGCTACATGACTGTTTGAAATAATACGATGTGCAAAGTCTGCACCAATCAGAAACTCCCTGCGAGAGTTATCTTGGTTTCTTGGTTTCTTGGAGCTTTTAGGTCGTAAAGGGAGCCGCAAGCACAACCTACTGAAAAAAATTGCAAAAACTAGCCGAGCGAAGCTCTTAAAGTTCACTTTATCCAAATTTTGTGTTTGAGGTACCCTAAGGAGTGGACTAATATAGTCCATATTCGAACCCGATCTATATCTGGAAGAAATAATACGATGTGCAAAGTTTGACCAAATCGATCGCTCCCTTCGAGAGTTATCGTTCACACCATTTTACAGAACATTTTCTAAGTTTTGTGGGGGAGGTACCGGAAAGACCCCTATGCTCAATCTTCGAACTTAAACTTAGTTTGGACAAAATATTACGATACCCAAAATTTGGTTCGAATAGGTTGATCCGTTCGAGAGTTATCGTGCGCACTAGCCAGACAGACGTACAGACTGACAGACGTTTGTTCCACAAACATCCCATACGAGACAAGGGAGACTTCTCTCATATCATTGAGTGCACCCCGATTCATATTAGTTCAATGATATGGAATCTACTGTTTATTGCCGTGTCCGAACGGCATGTCCTAAGACACCACTTGTAAAGAAGTTTTACATGACTGCAATACTCAGGAAATGTCGCCAACATTACTGAGGGGTATCTTAATTTTTTTTTTTATGTTGCCTGGTCGGGGAATCGAATCCACGACCTTAAGTGTGCAAGGCACCTACCAACAATACATTATTACAGGTAATTTCTTAAATCCTATAAAATACAGAATAATGATCTCATATGCTGACTGCGGCCAAAAGTAGGCCCATATAACATTTATTTTTAAGGAAATATTCTACAATCTGAGTTTCTTCATTAACCCAATTTAATTTGAAAATGTTGTTAATATCTGTAGAATCATTTAAATTGAAATGTAAAGCTTGTACTGAGTTTAATAAAAATGTACCCCAGGTTTAATCTGCAAACGGTTATAGGAGCAGTCTCAATTAAAGCTCGTTTAATACAGATAGGTAGATATTGTCGAATAAACAAATTCACCTCCAATATTCGGCAAAATACAACAATGTAAATCATAATTAAATAAGCCTAGCTTTCCCAATTCGCGTGATCGATCTAGCTGACCCCGCATGTGTTTTGGATTTGATTAAATAACACGAAGAACGTGGCACATTGGTCCCGTTAAATTATCTTTAATAAATTGTCTAATATTTTCGTATTTCTTCTGTTGTATGTTTTTTTTTGAAGAAAGGTAAACTTAAAAAATTAAATCTTCTGCGATTTGTCAACAATGTCTCTTATTCTGTGTAAAATGTCGACGATCTCTAGCCTGTCCATAAATTACCGTCCATCCATTGCATTTTGTTGATGTTTCTTGGGGGATTTACTAGTTTCAGCCTAAGAAAGCTGAGACATTAACATGGGTTGAGCATCCTTTTTTAATTTATATTTTAATTGTTTTGTTTTTCCTATTTTCTTTCTTAAGGCCAAAAAAAAGTGTCAGTGTTAATGAAATTGAACATGAAAACTGGAAGTCCATTAAGGGTCACTGTTAAAACTGGAATTAATTGCATTAGCATTTTAATTTTAATCACAAATTGCTTTGTCTAAATCAGTTAATATTATGTACTAAATTATCCTTAAACGAAATTTGAAGAAATTTACTGCAGAGACCTTCAAAAACACATTTGGCTGATTTTCAAGCTTTTTGCTTGATAACATTAATTTGATAGTTTTAATTTTTTAACCTCTTCAACCCTCATTGTATCTGTAAGTGTAACCCATTTTTAAAACAATTTTAGAACTTTTTTAGTTTCTATTAATTTGTTTCTTCTTTTTGAAGGTTGTATATTTTGCTAAGCATCAAGGATAACAGCACTATACAGTAGAACTTTTGTTTTTTAAATTAGCTACGGCTACAAAAGTTGCTGGTTTTTTCGTTAACATTGATGTTGACGGCATTGACGTTGTCCCACCTACTTTTGATGAAAATTCCGGTAGATCTTTGCATGTGAGTATGTGTTTGTGTTAACCTACTCATTTTTTTGTTGTGTTCCTTTATTGCTTTTATAGAACTCGTTTGTGGTAGTGTCATTGGATTTTTTTGCTTTATGTGTGCCAAGAGCTAACGATGACCAGAGAATCCAGTAACAACACTGCAGGTGTTAACTTGTTAAATGAGTTTTTCTAACTTGCCATGGTTGTTGATATAGTAGCCCTGATGCACACATATATATATTAAGGATTATTTTGTGTAGATGTTTTACCAGGATGTGCCAACTATTAAATTACAAAATTATATGCCACAATGTGACAAAACTTGTTAATATTTCGTTAAGGACCATAGCTGGACTATTAAACGAATACGAGTATATATATTTTATAGGAAGTTATTTTGCAAGATCATAAAATGAATCCAAGTATGGGCGTCCTTGTAAAGCTCAATCCTTCCATTCCCTTTATATGGTATAGCAATATTAAGTTGCTTTATTTGAATACATCCCCCTCTATTATCCTTGTATACACATATTAATTTGGATCCAATACTTGATTCCTAATCCCAAGAAATATTTTTAAGCCTTAATTTAAGCAATTAATTAAAATTCTTTGCAAAAATGCAACCCCCATACAAAAGGATTTTAAAAGCTTACACATAAATGCCAATGGCTTTGTTCAGGTATAAATTCTTGATCGCCATCGTTTGTGGTCATAAAATATCCTAACCACAAAAATTGCATTTTGTTTAAGTGTGTGTGCATGTTTTACTTTTACAGAGATACAATTGCATAAGTGTTTACATACCAGAACGTGTCACTTCTAATAAATTGATTTTGTTCAAACACTTTTTAATAATGAATTAATTTACAAAAGTTTTTGTTTTTGTGTGCGTGAGTTTGTGTGTATATGTTTGTGTTAAATGAAATTAAATTAACCGCAATAACAACATGTTCAAATCAACACAAATACCAATAAAAATTTATATTGTTTTGGACTGTTTGTCTGTCCCTCAATGCTGTTCTTAATTTTATTTGAAAAAGTTTAAATTGCAGCCGCAGGGAGTACCCCACACCCCCACATACGCAACACCATTGTGAGGCAGCGAATTCATTTTTATATACAATTTCAATTTATAACCACTAAACCTCTATTGCATTGCTATTTGTTAAACCGCAAATATTTATGTATTTATGCGTTATTTGTTTTCGTTCGTTCGTTAAAGGCTGCACAGGAAAATCAGCGATTTGCCCACCGTTTGCAACCAGAAAAAATGCCAAGGCATAAAGTGGATACGGCCGGTAAACAAAAACAAAAATACCATTCATTCATTGTTCAATATTCATAAAAACAATATTTAAATTAAAATTTAAAGATTATTGATTGGTTTTCAGTTTTGGTTTTCTGGCTTGGTCGGCCCAGCAAGAAATACATAAACCAGGCACTACTTATAGTACTGTCATTTTATTGGGGGTGAGAGAGGAGAAAAAAAGCTGTGATATGAGACAATGCAGTATTGCCTTTAATTATAAAAGAAATATTTTTAAGGCCTGAAAAATATTGAAGTAACTCTTTCCAACGAACATTTCAAAATGATGAGGAAACAAATATTAATAATAGGAGAGCCGAACTTTTTACGCCCAATTTCGAACCAACTGTAAATTAACATTTGACGTTATCAGCGGTCTGAAGAGTTCACCACAAACATAGATTTTCCGTAGCCAGAAAACTCACACACGAAAAAGTGTGATGTAGGTGCACGACCTATTTTAGAATTCATTTAGAAGACTTTGATACATAATAAGACACTTCAATCAGGATCAGGATGAAATTCGCCTTGTCATCTCTTCATCCACTTGTTTGCGCCATATATTATTTGGCCTGCCAATTCTGCGTGCACCCCCATGTGGCTCGAATTTATACGCCTTTTTAGCGGGTTCATTATCGCTCATTCTTATTATATGGCCTTGCCAGCGCAATCGCTGCATCTCGATACGTTTATCTATACTGATGTCGTTGTGTAGCAGATACAGCTCGTGGTTCCTACTATGTCGATATTCACCGTCAACGCAGATCGGTCCGTAGATCTTTCGCAGAATTTTTCTCTCTAACACGCCAAGCGCTGCCTTATCTGCAGGCTTCGGAACCATACATCAGCACGGGTAGTATCAGTGTTTTGTAAAGCGTTATTTTTGTTTGACGAGTTGTGGCTTTGTTTTTTAAGTGCTTACTTAAGCCAAAGTAGCATCTGTTGGCCAATACAATTCTTCTATTTATTTCACAACTGATGTCGTTTGTTGTGTTTACGATGGTGCCGAGGTATACGAAGTATTTTACTACCTTAAAATTATAGGCGCCAACTTCAACAGTTGGTCCGATCTCAATAGACGCATTGCGCGTCGACACCATCAACTTCGTCTTCTCGCCGTTTACCGCCAGACCCACTTTAGCAGATTTTCCTTCGACCTTCATAAAGGTAGCGGTTACTTCTTTTACTGATCGTCCCATGATGTCTATATCATCAGCATAAGCAAGTAACATGTGGCTATTGGTGTAGACTGTGCCACTTCTTTTGACGTTTGCCTCTCGTATAACCTTTTCTCCTTGCCTGAAACCTCTTTTGGTACAAACCTCTTCGGAGAGGTTCTTTCCCATTTTAACTGAAGACCTTGTGTCAGTTAGAGTCATTTTACAAAGCCGAGTGAGCTTTGCGGGGATACCAAATTCAGACATGGCTTGGAATACCTTTGAAAGAAGCTGGCTGTCGAAGGCTGCTTTATAATCGACAAAAAGATGGTTGGTGTCGATCTCTTGGTATTCTCCAGGATTTGCCCTAGGGTAAATATCTGGTAGGCGATAGGGAGAAGACTTATGCTTCTACAGTTTGAGCATAAAGTCTTATCTCCTTTCTTATGGGCGGGACACAGGATGCTCAGGTTCCAATCGTCGAGTACGTGTTCTTCCTGCCAGATGGAGCTAACTAGCTGATGCATACACCTTATAATTTCAATACCATCTTCTGGGATTGGATCTGTGGTATCATCGTCGACCAGATTACCTTGCTGGTCTCTACAGGAGAATGTGCCAGTTCCAGTTTGATGTTTCTTTCTTCGGTAGAATTTTCGGACTTCATTCTGGCTCCAGTACATCTCGATTTGTTCACACTCCCGCTTTGCCATCTCTCTCTTTTTCCTGTGGAAAAGACGTTTCTCCTCTCTCCTTTTCTCCCGATACCTCCATCGTACGCTACGCGTTGCTACTGATTGTAAAGTAGCCTTATATGCCGCATTTTTTCTTCGGTAGCAGAACGACACTCCTCGTCATACCATGGATTCCTTGGTGGAGGTCTCTGGTATCCAAGTATGGATTTTGCGGCTGTTTGCATAAAGTGGACAATGTTTTGCCATTGTCCTGATATCGGGATGAGGAGTGCTTTGATTAAGCAGTTGGGCCAGTTGAGTGGAATATGCTGTGGCTACCTGTTGTGATTGCAACTTACCGATGTCCAACTTCCGCGTTGTGTCTGTTCGTACTCTGTTTGCTACGTTTAATTTGGTACGTACCTCTGCTGCAACAAGGTAGTGGTCCGAGTCTGTGTTTGCACCTCGGAACGATCGTACATCCAACACGCTTGATGCATGTCTTCCATATATCACAACGTGATCAATTTGATTTCTTGTTCTTTGATCCGGCGATAGCCAGGTACCCTTATGAATATCGAGATGATTAAATCTGGTACTGCTAACTACCATGTTTTTTGCAGCTGCAAAGTCTATCAGCCTCATACCATTGTCAGATGTTTCACTGTGGAGACTGAATTTCCCGACTGTTGGGCCAAAGATATTCTCCTTTCCAATTTTGGCATTAAAATCGCCTAGAATGATTTTAATGTCATGGGCAGGGCAACGGTCATATGTTTCTTCTAAGCGCTCATAAAATATATCTTTACTCTGTTCGTCCTTTTCTTCAGTGGGAGCATGAGCGCAAATAAAGCTGATGTTGAAGAATTTAGCTTTTATTCGAATTGCAGCAAGTCTTTCATTCACTGGGGTGAAGCTGGATACCAGATGTTTTAGTCTCCGACTAACTACGAATACGCAACCAAACTCATGCTTTACGTCATGGCAGCTATAATACAGTGCGTCATCTTTAGGTGTTGTTGTGACGCCTTCCCGTTCCATCGTATTTTCTGTATGGCAGTAATGACGGCCTTGTACTTTTCAAGTACATCTGCCAATGCGTAAACTGCACCTTCTCTATAAAGAGTGCGAACATTCCAGGTGCAGATTCGCAGATCATGGTCCTTAAATCGTTTGCGGGGTTCTTAAACTTTAGATGGGTTTGTTTTTCTTTTCTTTCGTTTTTTCATAGTAGGCTGTTTTTTCTAGGGGAGGGTTACTAACCCGACGCCCAAACCCAAGTTTTTAACGTTCTTATCGGTGAACGTGCGGCACATGTTAGCTCACTACCTTTAACTGGTGTTAAAGGCAGTTCCCCAGGTGACACCACGGGGAGGTCAGTGTCCACTTGAGATGAAAGAGGGACCAATATAAGTCCTGGGCTTTGCCATGTTAAAGCCGGTCAGGACCGTTCCTTGGTATCTTCCATCCCCTACGTTACCCTATTTTTTTCTATAGGAAGATCAATTTCAAATATTGACTATATCGACCCCCGTTTTGGTATAACCCCTATATAAGAATACCAATTTTACGTATTATGAGGATTTACCTAAAATTTTTGGTCGAACTAGCTTCAATTTTACATTTAAGCTTCTCAGTAATTCCAACATTTCTCCCCCAAGAATTGTCAATCTGGGTCCATGTTTTGGTATAGACTCCGCATAATGGTACCTACCGATTTTTAGCATATTGAGCTTCATTTTTGTAAAAAAAAGCTCCCTGCAGTCAAGAAACATTTCTTCGCAAAAAATTGACAACATAGATTGGTCCACGTTTAGGTATAGCCCCCATAGAACGGTATCTCCAGTTTTAGGTATTTTGAGGATTTTAGCTATAATTTAACCGAACAAGGTTCTTTGTGGTCACGAAACTTCTCCACCAAAAATTGTTCATATAGGTCCATATTTTGGTATAGGCCCCATATAACCGCACTTCCCGATTTTCGACATTTTAAGAGGTTTAGCTAAAAGTTTTAAACCTAACTAGTTGTAATGTGAGATTTGAGCTTCTCAGTGGGCACGAAACTTCTTCGCCAACATAGGTCCATTTTTTGGTACAGGTCCCATATAACCGCACCTCCCGATTTTCGGTATTTTAATAGTTTCAATGGACACGAAACTTCTTCACTAAAAATCGTCAACATATGTCCATATTTTGGTATAGCCTCCATATAACAGTACCCCCGATTTTTGGTATTTGAGGGTTTTAGATAGAATTTTTTACCGAACTAGCTGTAATTTGACATTTGAGATTCCTAGTGGTCAGAGCACTTCTCCACAAAAAGTTGTTTATAGAGGCCCGTTTTTGGTATAGGCCCTATATAACCGTACCTCCCGATTTGTTTAGCATTTTAAGAGTTTAAGCTACAATTTTTAACCGAACTAGCTGTAATTTGTCATTTGACAAAAAATTATCAGCAAATGCCCATGTTTTGGTATAGCCCCCATACAACGGTTCCTCATGTTTTTTGGTACTTTGAGGATTTTAGCAAAAATTTTTAACCTAACTATCTGCAATTTGACATTTTTGGTTCTCAGGAGTCACGAAACTTCTCCAAGAAAAATCGTCAACATAGGTTCATGTTTTGATATAGCTTTCATATAGCGGTTCCTCCTTATTATCGGTAGCTTGGTGATTTTAGCTCATATAACAATACCTCCCGATTTTCGGTATTTTGAGGTTTTTAGCTAATATTTTTAAAAATATCAAAACTACCTTCGAAAAGCACTTAAACTGCATGATGAACTTTTGTGATGGAGGTACCCGAAGGTGTTGTCTTGTCTTTATCTTGGAACTTGATATAAGAAAATTGAAGGTGCCCAACCAATAGTGGGTTTCTACAGCATATGAAAATCTTGGTTTTGCAAAATGACAAATTTTATTATTACTCGTACATAATTTTCAGAACACGAAAAATTATAACTTATGTTTAATGAATATCTCATATATAACTTCATAAAAATACACACATGTGTGTTTGCATATCCATGCTGCCTAACTACACATCTACAACCACACACACATACACACATATGCTATAAGTTGACCAGAAATCTGTTTTCCATTTTAACCACAACACAAAGTATTTAATAGTAAATGTTTTTCTGTTATTGTTGCTTCTGTTTTACTTTTTGTTTAAGGGTTTCCTCTCGGTGCCACGTATTTTTGTTTCTTTCTTTCAACTCGCCTGCTGGCTGTACCAAAAAGGAAGCAAAGAAACAATAAAAAAAGAACGTACAGAAATGAACGAAAAACGTTTCTTTAGGCCATGACAAACATGACCTACCACCATTCGCGCTCACACACACTTAGTTGCTGGGTAGTTGGCTACAACCTGCAGTTGTCTTTTTTCGCTTTTTTGTAGATGGCGACGATGGCATTATTGCTTTTTTTCTCTCGTTCCTCGGTGCCATTCATTGTTTAATGGTTAAGCAAAGTCCACATAATTTTTAAAACATAAAGTAGTAACTTTTAGCTGATGTTAAAGCGAAAAGTTAATGCTTTTGACAGCTTTAAGTGCTTTCTGGCATGTTAACAAGTGCACCATCACCACAACTACTAGCAGAGAAAATTACGCTGGACAATGGTAGTGGAACAAAATCCAAAGCAGTCCTATACATTTTCTAGAAGTCGTATTCCATACAAATTATGTAGTGAAATTAATTGTAATACCTATGGGGTGAAGTGAAATAATATTAATTTTAATTGCATTTTAAAGCAATTGCTATAATTAATAGCATTGCTATAAAATTAGTGAAGAACATTGAACTGGACAGATAAATAATTCAATTATTCTACAAACAGTGACTTGTATCACAAGATTCCTAAGGGCAGGAACATGACAAAATGATATTGAGTGTGGTATCATAGACCAAGTTTTGAAAGGACTATTTGCGACCATGTGATACACTACACAACTTCCTCTGGGTATTTTTTTTCACGGATCAAATTTCCCTACACAACTTCCTCTGGGTATTTTTTTTTTCGCGGATCAAATTTCCTCTCGAAAAAAAACTGAAATGAATCTTCCAAAATAAGGGGAAGAAAATTGCAAACTATTTTTTGGATTCCATAATAAATGAAAATATGAAAAACAAAATTTTCTTCACGAATAATTTCTATAAAATTAAAAACAAGTGAAAAGGGCGTTAAGTTCGGCTGGGCGTGCACCACAAATTATACTGGGACCACATTTCAGTCGAAAATCTTGCGGTACAGGCGCTATAACAAAACGGCACTTATTATCGACAATTCTGTGCAGAAATATCGACGCCTCCAAACAATAGTATACTAAGTCGACTTAGCATGTTTTCAAGTTCTTTACATTTTTATATTTAACGTCCTTTAACTTAAATTCTGTCAAATTTTGGTAATAATCGGACAATCCGAACAGAAGTTATAAACAAATATTTACTTAGCATAGTACTGAAGGTCAACGAAATTTCCAAACTTTTAGAGCTTATCCCGCAAAACTCACTGTTCAGAATTAGCAAACTATTATTTGGAGGTGTAGAACGTCCTTTAACTTAAATTCTGTCAAATTTTGGTAATGATCGGTCAATCCGAACAGAAGTTATAAACAAATATTGACTTAGCATAGTACTGAAGTTCAAAAAAATTTCCACACTTTGAGAGCTTATCCTGTAAAACCCACTTTTTAGACTTAGCATACTATTATTTGGAGGTGTCGATATGTACTAGTATGTTATTGTTTCAATAGAAACTAAATAGTGTGTGTGAGACTAATGTGGCTTAGACCTTAAATAAACCAAAATCGGCAGGTATGGACGTATATTAAAACGTGGACCTGTACCCACCATTCTCTGTGGGAATATTTTAATCTCCAAACGAAAACTTTGTACAAAATGTCAGCTATTTCGTTTCGATTATGTGGCTAATACCATATAAAATCTCAAAATAGGGAGGATCCGTTCTATGTGGGCACCGCCAAATTTCTGAAGACAATTTTTTAGCCAAGAGGAAACTAAATACCCAATATAAGCTATTACGGTTGGATAATGTAGTTCAAACTTTAAAAATACCGGAATTTGGGAGGTACTTTCCTATGGAGCCTATATCAAGAGGTCGACCTCTGTCCACAATTTTTGGTGGAAAAGTTTTTAACTTTTGAGAATCACATATGGTAAATAAAACTCAATTTACGCCGAAAATGTAGTTAAAAACATGAAAATGCCTGAAATTGTGTGGTACCGTTATATGGGCGATAGTGGAGAAATTTGTTGACTACTAAGAACGATAAATGCCAAATAACAGCGAATAAAAACAGAACAAGTAAAAAACATTAAGTTCGGCCGGGCCGAAATAAAATGGAATAATTAGTTTCCTGTTAGGTGAAAAATTGTTCGACCCAAGTGCCTCAATTAGGTCAAAAATGCATCTAACAAGTAAGAAAGTATCAGTCAGCTGTGCCGATATAGATATATGCTCAGCCTCGGATTTAAACAAAATAAGCCAACACAATACATCTGAGGTCTATATGCCAACTTCACAGGAAGTATGAAACAATGAAAACGAAACAAGTAAACAAGTGTCAGTCGGCTTTGCCGACAGAGATATACCCTCAGTCAATGTGAAGTCAAACTGTCATCTACGGGCAGATCGAATGTATTTAGGGTCTCTTCAGAATATTGTGGACCTTTTTGAACATTTGAACTTGCCGACAAAAATTTGGATTAGGAATTAACTGCACTTAGACACAAATTTTGAACTTTTGTGGGGGAGGTACCCTTAGGGACGACCGATATGCGCCATTTTAGAAGTTAAACTAAATTTTGACAAAATATTAGAAGAACCAACGTTTTGGGCCAAATTGGTTGACCAATTCAAGTAATATCGTCATAGCATTTTAGTGACATTTTATTGGGGGCGAAGTACCGGAAGTTGTGGTCCGGTATTGCCCCATGAAACTAAGTTTGGATAAAATATGTCGAAGACAAAATGTTGGACCAAATCGGTTGAACAGATCAAGAGTTATCGTGGCATGGGGTTCTTTACACATTTCGGGCTGTTTTCCCAAGAAATGTGGACTTGCAAATAGCTTCAACAAAAATCAAAGTGATTCGAGAGCAGTAGTGGGATTATGTAACTCATTTTTGCTGTTATCGATAATTGTCGGTAAAATTTAAATGCTTATAATTTCGATAATTAACGAAAATTTTCGGTAAGTTAACGATGATACAGGTCTTAAAGTAAACTTATCCGAAATTTTGTGTGGGAGGTACCAGAAAGAGTAGACAAATATAGGCCATATTTGCACCTGAACTATCTCAGGTAGATATAATAGGATGTGCAGAGTATGGATTACATCGGTCACTCCCTTCAAGAGTTATCGTGCCCACAATTTTTCCGATCATTTTTGAACTTTTGTGAGGGAGGTACCTGAAGGAGTGGACCGATATGGTTTATCTTCGAATTCAAACTATATTTGGACAAAATATTACGATGGCCAAATTTTGGACAGAATTGGCAGATCCTTTCGAGATTTATCTTGCGCTACAACCACTACACACGGTGTCATAGCGGCTATTTTCTCAGGAAGTATGGATTTGCCCCTGATGAAAATTGTACCGTCGTATGGCGTTCGAGAGCAGATCCTAAACTCAACTTTTCCGAAATTTTGTGTCGGAAGTACCCGAAGGAGTAGACCGATTGAGTCCATATTGGAACCTCATTTAAGTCTGGTTGAAATTTTACGATGTACAAAGTATGGGCCAAATTGTTTACTCCCTTAAAGAGTTATCGTGCGCACAAATTTTCCTAACATTTTCGAAATTTTGTGGGGGAGGTAACGGAAGGAGTGGAACGATATAACCCATCTTCGAACTTAAACTACGTTTGGGCAAAAAGCTAAATTTTGGACAGAATCGGTTCATCCATTCGAGAGTTGTCATGCGCACCAGCCAGCCAGACAGACAGACGGACGGACATGGCTAAATCTACTCCAAATTGTCACGGTTAGCCTTACCTAATTTTGAATGGAAGGTGCATATACCTGGGAAGTTTTTACAGGTTCTGAAACTACAATGCTCATAGATGAGAAATATCAAGAAACAAACTAATAAATCGCGATTTAAGTTCACATTTTTAGGGGTTCTTTAGGTTTTCACGATTTTTCTTGCAAACCGCGAGTCCTACGTAAATGGGCCTAAAGAAAATGTTGTAGCTGTGAAAATCCTTCACAAGATTGGATTTTATGATATTTTCGTTTTACCGTTTTTGAGATATAGAAGTTCAAATTGAGACAATGCACTGACTGTATCGCCTCCTTATAAAACAATGTCATTACTGCAATTTCCCATATTAAACTTATATATCTTGAAAATAGTACTGTTCTTCTTTATTTGCTTATTCGATTTTCGAATATTAGCGATCATACAATTACATAGTTTCTATTTTCATTAAATGTTATTTATGATTTGACTAAAGAGTTCTCTATTTCGTGATGTGTTGATAAGGTGGTCTGCGTTATGATATCCGGTCATTGCTGTATGTTCTTGAGCCAGGTTGTTTCATTTCTACCTCTGGAAGTTGTTTATATTTGGGATTCCTCATAATGTGTCCTCATAATACTACAACCTAGGAAAAGATACATCATCCAATCTTGTAGAGAATTTTCACAGCTTCAACATTTTACTTAGTCCATTTTGTATGACTTGCGGTTTCCAAGCAAAATCTTGAAGACTTAAGATAAAAACCTACAAATTTGGGCTGAACTTCAATACATCGTAAAGGACAATCTTGTAGAGAATTTTCAGTGCTACAACACTTTCTTCAACTCATGTCGATAGGGCTGTTGCCAAGCAAAATCGTGAAAACCTAAAAAAGCCCTACATTGTGAATTTTGATCGCGATTTATTTAAAAATCCCTCCGGCGATTTGTTTGTTTCTTGATATTTCTCATCTATGAGCATTGTAGTTTCAGAAACTGCAAAAACTTCCCAGGTGTAGGCACCTTCCATTTAAATTTGGTTAGGGCACATCGTGTTGTCTGAAACACATTTCGTCCAAACATACTTGGGGTCTAAAACCATTATTTCGATGAGGCACATTTTGCCCGTATGAAAGTGTATCTACCCTCGTTAGCATAAATGCTGAGGGTATAAAAAATTAAACCGCTTTAACTAGGGCCGCATACCCATCATGTTGACAGCAATTTGAAAACTATCCCAGACATGCCCTTAAACTACACTCTTTCTAAAATTTGTGTGGGAAGTGGTCCGATGTTGTTAATATTCGGACATTATTCGAGACTGTAAGAAATAATACGATGTGAAACGTTTGGACCAAATCGGTTTCTTTCTTAGAGGGTTATCTCACGTACTGCCCAGTTTAGATTGTGCCGACAGGGGTTTTTTTTAAAGATTTTGGGTCATTATCTCAGAAAGTATAGAACTGCCCTCGAAAAAAATTGCGCCGTCGGACATGGCAAGAAGAACTTTTCAAAAAAAAAAATCGAAACGATCCTGGGCAAGCTGTTAAACAATTTTCAATTTTGCAATTTTCCCAAATTTTCTGTAGGACCTACCCGAAGGACGGGGCCAATATAGTTCATATTCCAAATTGATACATAACTATATGGAATAATACAAAGTTTGGACCAATCAGAGACTCCCTGCGAGAGTTATCTTGCGGGTTTGCCATTTTAGTTGGCACCGTCTGGGTTTCAGGAATTATGAACTTGCCTCCGAAAAAATGTACCGTCGTAAAGGGAGACGCAAATTTTAAGACAATCTGAGACTGAACTTCACTTTTTCCAATATTTGTGTGGGAGGTAACCGAAGGAGTGGACCGATATAGTCCATATTGGAACCCTATCTATATCTAAAAGGAAAACAACGATGTGTAAATCTTGGGCCATTTCGAGAGTTATCGTTAACTCCATTTTACAAAACAATTTTGAAATTTTGTGGGGAAGGTATAAAAAGGTAGCTAGATCCGTTAAAAATTTTAGCTAAAATTCTCAAAACACCGAAAATCGGTGGTACAGTTATATGGGGGCTATACTAAAACATGGACTTATGTTGACGTTTCAGAGTTGAGAAGCTTCGGGACCACTGAGAACCTCGACTGTCTTATTACAGCTAGTTCTGTCAGAAAATTTAGCTAAAATCCCCAAAATACCTTAAACCGGGAGGTACCTTTATATAGGGGCTATTCCAAAACATGGACCTATATTACGGATTTCGGTGGAGAAATTTGAACTGACAATTTGAAACTGAAAACTCTAGTGTCAAATTACAGCTGGTTCGGTTACAAATTGTAGCTAAAATCCTCAAAATAAATCCTCAAAAAATCGGGGGGTACTGCTATATGGGGACCATTCCAAAACATGAACCTATATTGACGATTTTTGGCGGAGAAGTTTCGAGATCACTGAAAATCTCAAATGTGAAATTACAACAGGATGGATCAAAAAGTTTACCTAAAATTCCCAAAACACCTTAAATTGATAGGAACCGTTATATGGGAGCTGTACCGCAACTTGGACCTAGCTTGGTAATTTCTCGTGGAAAAGTTTTTTGATCAAATGTAAAATTTCAGCTAATTCAGCCGAAAAATGTAGTTAAAATCCATAAAATACCTTAAATTGGGAGGTACCGTTATAGCGGGGCTAAACCCTAACGCGGACTTATCTTGGAAAATGTTAGTGAAGAAGTTTATTCGTCAATGGGAACCTAAAACGTAAAATTACAGCTAATTCGATCAAAAAAATTAGCAAAAATCCTCAAAATACTTTTAATCGGGAGTTACCGTTATATGGGGGCTATACCGAAACGTAGACCTGTATAGCCCATTTTCGTACTTGAATCTTCAGCTATGACAAAAAGACACTCTTGTGCAAAAATATAGCGTTTTAGCTCAATTATTGTAGACGCTAGAGTGATTACAACAGATGGGACATTTTTCAACTGCCACATTTTATTTATCCATTTCATTCGTTTCTACATTGTTACAAAATAGGCTTAAAAATAGTATCCTTATTTTAACATTTGTATATTCTCTCATATTTAATACTTTCAGAGACTGCCAATTAAGTTGTTAAATTGAGGCGCTCAGCGCCAAAACGGCCTAACCCAAATGCACAAAAAAATCAAACAGACTATAAAGATCTAATCAGAAATTTTTGAAATAACGATTAAAAAAGATTAAAAATGTCATTCTAAAATAATCATGGTGTGCCTTAACCAAATTTAAATGGAAGGTGCTTACACCTGGGAAGTTTTTGCGGATTCTGAAACTACAATGCTCATAGATGATAAATATCAAGAAACAAAAAAATAGCCGGAGGGATTTTCAAATGAATCGCAATTTACGTTCACATTTTTAGGGGTTTTTTAGGTTTTCACGATTTTGCTTGGAAACGCGAGTCCTATGTAAATGGGTCTACAGAAAATGTTGTAGTTGTGAATATTCTCAACTAGATTGACCTTTGTGATATTTTCGTAAGTTTTACGGTTTTTGAGATATAGAAGTTCAAATTGAGACAATGCACTGACTGTATCGCCACCTTATAAAACATTGGAAGATTTTGCGGATTCTGAAACAGCAATGTTCATAAATAGGAAAAATAAAAGAAAATGAAAAAATTGATGGAGGGATTTTTCACAATTTTAGGGTTTTTTTAGGTTTTCACGATTTTGCTTGGAAAACGCAAGTCGTATCGAAATGAGTCTAAAGAAAATGTTGTAGCGGTGAAAATTCTCTACAAGACTGACCTTTAGTTGTTTTCGTAGGTTTTACCATTTTTGAGATATAGAGTTTCAGTTCAAATTTTTAGGTTTTTCTCTTAAGTCATCAAGATTTTGCTTGGAATATCAAAATGAGACTAAAGAAAATGTTGAAGCTGTGAAAATTCTTCACAAGATTGGATGATTTATTTGTTCCTAGGTTGTATCATTTTCAAGATATATAAGTTTAATTTGGGAAATTCTAGAAATGACATTGTTTTATAAGGAGGCGATGCAGTCAGTGCATTATCTCAATTTGAACTTCTATATCTCAAAAATGGTAAAACTTACGAAAATATCATAAAGGTCAGTCTTGTGGAGAATTTTTGCAGCTACAACATTTTCTTCAGGTCAATTAACATAGGACTCGCGGTTTGCAAGCAAAATCGTGAAAACCTAAAAATGTGAACTTAAATCGCGATCAATTTGAAAATCCCTCCGTGTTTCTTGATATTTCTCATCTATGAGCATTGTAGTTTCAGAATCTGCAAAAACTTCCCAGGTGTAAGCACCTTCCATTTAAAATTAGTTAAGACGCACCGTGTAATGTAATATGGATTTTTTAGAATTTATTTCAAAAGGTTTCAGTTAAATCTTTACAGACAGTTTAATTTTTTGGGCTTGTGCATGTCTTTTCTCGCAATATAATTTTATACTTTACGTACATTTCATTTACATTGTGTAATGGCCCAAAATTTATATTTTTTAGAACGAGTTAAATAAACAAAGTCTAACAATAAATTTGTAATTAATACATTAAATCGAACAAAAGGTTCAGGTTTTCATATTAGCGATCTATTCAGGTGACAATATTTATTTCTAATAATATTTATCTCACTACCAGAATTTTTGAGTTACTTACAAAACTCTCAGGTTTTAATACTAACAAAATATTCAGGTAATAATATCAAATCTCTGTAACTTTTAACTAATGCCTTCTTTCTCAACCTCACATAAGTTAACTTCGTACAAAAGTTTCAGGTTTGGTTTAACAAAATTTTCAGGTGGCTGAAAGAAAGAGTATAGTCTCGGAAAAGTTCAACTAATATGTTTGTCTCTTAGTCCCAATTTACATTAGGTGAGTTTACTTGCGGCAATTGTCAGTTTGATGGAGAGAGAGGTGAGGTATATGGTAACCCTTTGCCTCTCAACACCCTCTCTCACCCACAAACTGACAATTGCCGCAAGTAAACTCGCCTAATGTAAATTAGGACTTACTCTCACAACTTGCCAATTTCGAGTTTGTGTCTTAAGTCATCTAGTAAAGTGATTCTGAATGAATATAATTGGATTTTAATTTTCTTTTAAGCTATTAGAATGAAAATGTTATGAAATGACTATTGTAGCCCTTCGGGGAACCTGTAACCCCTATAGGGCGCGTCCCCAGGTGGCGGATAGGGGAATGCTTCCCAGATATGGGTGGTAGGACGGAAATCAAATACGTCCCGCGGACCAACAGGTTGCTGCGTCTGTCCTTAAGTAAAGCGGCAGCAAACAGCGTCTGAACTCCATGAGGAGCGGCTGAAAACTAGATGGAAAACTGTAAACCCTTCAGAAGGCAACGGGAAACCCCTGGAGTACTATCCCATGAAAATCATGCAATTTATGAATATAAATAATGAACGGCCCTCAGTCTCCGGCCAAACGAGGGTGCTAAGAATCCCCGGAGGTAAAACAAAAAATAACCTGAATATTGGTACCTGCAACGTACGAAGCCTATATGAATCTGGAAAATTAGCTAACACCATTAATGAGATGAATAAACTGAATATTGATATACTTGGAGTTTGCGAAACATGGTGGCCTGATAATGGAGAATTTGCATCTCAAAATGTCAAAATATTTTACTCAGGAAACCTGAATAGAACTCATAGAAACGGAGTTGGTGTCATTTTAAAAAACCACATAGCACAATGCGTAACAGGATTTGTACCAAAATCTGACAGAGCAATGCTTATAAAGTTAGAAACAAAACCCTTAAAACTAAATATTATACAAGTATATGCGCCCACTGCAGACAAGAGCAAAGAAGAAGTGGAAGATTTTTACGAAGATGTAAAATACCTAATAAATATGACAAAACCCCATGATATAACTATCATCCAAGGAGACTTTAATGCCAAAGTTGGACAAGATATTGTACCAGGCATAACAGGCAAATTTGGACTAGGCGAGAGAAATGATAGAGGTGACAGACTTATTCAATTCTGTCAAGAATATGGACTGAAAATTACAAATACAATGTTCTGCTTGCCAAAAAGAAGATTGTATACCTGGAAATCCCCTCAGGACAAACCAACAAATATAATACGGAACCAGATAGATTATATTTTGATCAATAAACGCTATTCTTCATGTGTAATGAAGACATCCACATATCCAGGGGCAGATGTTCCATCGGATCATATCCTGTTAATGACAAAAATAAGAGCAAAATTGAAGAGAAACGCAAAGAGAAAAACACGTGGAAAACTCAATACTGGAAAACTGGAGGAACCAAGGGTAAGGACAAGAATGAGGGAGATCATTGATCAAGAATTTAGAAAAATTGAAGCTGCAGATAGTGAACAGATGTGGAATTCTGTTAAAAATACGCTAAAATCCATAGCGGACAATAATCTAGGAATCACAACAAAACTACAAAAGAATGAATGGATGACAAAGGAGATACTAGATCTGATGGAGGAACGTCGAAGACATAAAAATCGAAACTACGAATTATATTACGAATTAAATAGAGAAATACAATCCGCAATTAGAATTGCGAAAAATAATCTCATAAACAGGCAATGCCAGGAGATTGAAAGATTGCAACAATTAAATGACGATTTCAATCTTCACAAAAAGATCAAAGAAATGGCAGGTGTATACCGCAAATCAATACCTAAAATTCTATACAATAAGGAAAATGAACCTATTTTTGATATATCAGAAAAGATGATAATATGGAAGGAGTACATAAAGCTCCTTTTTGCCGACCAGAACCGATCAACATATGTGATGATGACGAATGAACCGCCAGAAGGAACATCTATAACCAAACAAGAAATTGAGTCAGCAGTAAAATCCTTAAAACTTAAAAAAGCATGTGGTCCTGATGAGATTCCATCGGAAATATTGAAGTTAATAGACGGAGATAACATTAATATCCTGAACAAGCTATTTAATTACATATATGAGACCGGGGAATACCCAAATGACTGGCTGAGATCAAAGTTTATAACTATACCAAAGAAAACACAGCCGAAACACTGCAGTGACTACAGACTTATCAGTCTAATGAGCCATGCATTGAAGATTTTCCTAAAAATAATTCATGGGCGAATATATGAGAAGTGTGAAAAAGTTATGGGTGCTTCCCAATTTGGTTTTAAGGAAGGCATGGGAACCCGCGAAGCTCTTTCTTCCCTACAAATCCTAGTTGAAAAATGCAAAGCTGTTCAAAAAGATGTATATATATGCTTTATTGATTACGAAAAGGCTTTCGATACAGTACAGCACGACAAGTTAATAGAGATTCTTACGTCCATTGGTATCGGGCAGAATGAAATTCGATGTATAAAAAGCTTGTATTGGCATCAGACTGCACATGTCGACGTAAACGGAGAATGCACGGAAGACATAGTTATATCAAAAGGTGTCAGACAAGGATGTATATTATCCCCCTTATTGTTCAATGTATACTCCGAAAGAATATTCCAAGAATCTATCAATGATGTCAAAAAAGGAATACTGGTAAATGGTACTTTTCTCAACAATATTAGATATGCCGACGACACAACCATACTAGCCGATAGCATTGCAGGGCTGCAATACCTACTTACTAGACTAACAACGCACAGTGAAAGATATGGTCTAAAGATAAATATTAAAAAGACTAAGTACATGGTTATTTCCAAAGAAAATATGAGTAATCAAACACAATTAAAAATTAAAGATATGGACGTGGAAAGAGTACATAGCTTTAAATACCTCGGCGTCACAATAAATGACAAGTGGAACATTTCAAATGAAATAAGAAGCAGAATCGAAATGGCGAGAGAAGCTTTTGTAAAATACAAGAAAATTTTTTTAAGTCATGATATTACTATAAAGTCAAAACTAAGATATCTGAAAACATATGTATGGTCTGTTTTGCTATATGGAGTCGAAATGTGGACCCTGAAGGCCGTTGACATGAAAAAACTTGAAGCTTTCGAGATGTGGACTTACAGGCGAATTCTAAAAATACCATGGACCAAGTTTGTAACGAACAATGAAGTACTGCGAAGAATACACCAAGAAAAAGAGCTTATACGTACAATAAAGAAACGAAAAACAGCATATCTTGGACACATCATGCGAAACAGCAAATACAAACTACTTCAAAACATCATCCGATGCAGAATAGAAGGCAGACAGTCCAGGGGAAGAAAAGAGAAGTCTTGGATTAACAATATTCAGGAATGGACCGGCATAAATGATGCCTCAACTCTACTCAGCAGGTGCAGAAATCGACAATCTTTTGCTGAAATAATAAACAACTTATAAATACATATAATCACTTAATATAATGTAATATATTTTATGTAATTGCACTGATCGCCATAAATTCGTAAAACGAATAGGCAAATAAAGAAGAAGAAGACTATTGTAGCTTCTTTTTAAATTCGGATAAATCATTGTTACCTTTTTGATATTTAAATAAGAATTAAAAAAATATTGGCACTAATTTTCAGTATGCATTCAGTATTCATAACAAATACGAAGTAGCGCGATCTTGCTAGTATTACATAATTTTTTTACATTTTGGTCATTTTAGTACAAATTTCCGCAACGTCCCTCCGTATGTCATCCGTATTCCGATTCCATCTGCTTCATTTCCGGCCTTGCCTGCTACTGATTTCGTTAAAACTCAACAATACACCCACCCTTTCGATATTCTAATTATATTCTGTTTTCAACATAATTCACACCAACGTTGCTTTATTTTATTTCAACGCCTGCCTAATCAAAAACATATAAATTTTAATGGTTTAATCCATGGGAATTGCAACCTCTTCAGCGGAAAAATGTAAATTTTTGCAGCGTGACACTTGTTATCATCAATATTTAATTACACATCCCTAAATACTCACACAAAAAGGTCATAGCACATACATTCATACCTACGACTTAAAGGCATACACGGTATATGCGAAAAAAAGATTCATGTTCGTGACATTATTCCATTTGGGTTTCTCAATCCCTCGTCTATTGGCATCGCCAACATATTTCATGCCAACCAATGATTTGTAGCCATACTTATTGCCGCGGTCAGAAAAATTTCCATTTTTTTCCAGATTTTGTTTTATAATGGTGATGCAGGTTTTAACTACGACGCTTTATGTTTTGGGGCTTTTTTGTTGGTGTGTAGGGTATTTTCTGTATGTGGGTAAGATATATTCTCACATTGAAAAACCCCCCATTGGTCGTGGATAGGTCAAAGGCACAATTTTACAAAGCAGCATACATGGGTAAGTATAGACGAAGTAAGAACTTTTTTTCTTAAAAATCCCTTTGAGTGTGTTGGTTAGCTTGTTTGCAAACACGAAAATGTTTTGAAAAGTGTAGAAGTGTGAATATAATTTGTTTGCATATATAACGATAGATCTTTTTCGTTATATTTTTAATATGAAATTTTATTGATAATATAAATTCTCGCTAAATTTAGTGTTGCCAATCTAAGAGGATATACGAATTAAAATATCCCAATATATGACATTTACTTCAAACTTAACATTTTTAAATTAACAAGTAAGAATGGCGTTAATTAAACGTAGCAAATAAAGTACGAACAGACACAACACGGTAGTTGGACATCGGTAAGCTGCAATCACAACAAATAGCCACAGCATATTCCACTCAATTGGTCCAATTGCTTAATCAAAACACTTTTCGTCCCGATAACATATCAGGGCAATGGCAAAACATTGCCCACTCCATGCAAACAGCCGCAAAAGCAGTGCTTGGTATGACCAGGAGTGTCGTGGTGCTACCGAAGAAAAAAATGCGGCATATAGGGCTACTTTACAATCAGTAGCAACACGTAGCGCACGAGAGAGGTATCGGGAGAAATGGAGAGAGAAGAAACGTATTTTCCACATGAAAAAGAGAGAGATGGAAAAGCGGGAGTGTGAAAAAATCGAGATGTACTGGAGCCAGAATGAAGTCCGAAAATTCTACCAAAGAGTGAAACATCAAACTGATGGCTTTGGTACAGGCACATCCTCCTGTAGAGACCAGCAATGTCATTTGGTAACTGATACAGATAGTGTGCTATGGATATAGTCAGATCATTTTTCTAAACTGTTAGTATCCAATAGTAGCGAAGTCGACGAAGATACCACAGATCCAATCGCAGAAGATGGTATTGAATGTATACCACCCGGCCAAGATGAGATAAATACAGCAATAAACCAGCTGAAGAATAATAAGGCAGCAGGAGCCGATGGTGTATGTATGTATGCAAGGTGTATGTATCATCTAGTTAGCACCACCTGGCAGGAAGAACGCGTACCCGACGATTGGAACATGAGCATCCTGTTTCCCTTCCACAAGAAAGGAGATAAGACTATATGCTCCAACTACAGGGGCATAAGTCTTCCCTCTATTACCTACAAGATAGTATCAGGGACGAACGATTAAATCTATGGTCAACGAAATAATTCGACCATACCAATGAGGCTTTAGACATGGCAAGTCCACCATTAACCAGATATTTACCCTGCGGCAAATCCTGGAGAAGACCCAAGAGATGCCTTCGACAGCCCTCTACGTTCAAATGTATTCCAAGCCATGTCTGAATTTGGTATCCCAGCAAAACTCATTCTGCTTTGTAAAATGACTTTAACCGACACTCTATCCTCAGTTGAAATAGGAAAAGGAGATTTATTCAACATCATGCTGAAAGAAATGGCACAGTCTACACCAATATCCACATGTTACTTGCTTACGCTGCTGTAAGACATCATGGGTCGATCAGTAAAAGAAGTAACTGATACCTTTATGAAGGTCGAAGGATAATCTGCTAAAGTGGATCTGGCGGTAAACGGCGAGAAGACCAAGTTGATGATGTCGACTCGAAATGCGTCCATATAGCTCGGACCAACTGTTGAAGTTGGCTCTTATAATTTTGAGGCAGTAAAAGACTTCGTCTTCTTCGGCACCTCCGTAAACACAACAAACGACATAAGTTGTGAAATAAAAAGAAGAATTCTATTGGCCAACAGATGCTACTTGGGATTAAGTAAGCAGTTTAAAAGCAAAGCCACATCTCGTCAAACAAAAATAACGCTTTAAAACACTGATACTACACGTGCTGATGTATGGTTCCGAAGCCTGGGTACTTGCGCAAGCAGATAAGGCAGTGCTTGGCGTATTTGAGAGCAAAATTCTTCGAAAGATCTACGGACCAATCTGCGTTGACAGTGAATATCGACGTCGTTTGAACCACGAGCTGTATCTGCTATACAACGGCATCCGTATAGATAAACGCATCGAGATGCAACGATTGCGTTGGCTAGGCCACGTCATAAGAATGAGCGATTATGAACCCGATAAAAAGGCGTATCAACACGTCCCACATGGTAGTGTACGCAGAACTGGCAGGCCAAGGCTTCGATGGAGCAAACAAGTGGAAGAAGAGATGACAAGGCAAGGCATTCCAAAAAGCGAAGCAACAAACAGAGAGAATTGGAGAGCTCGTCTTAGTTCGACTTATGGAAGAAATGTTCTGTAGTGGACCAGCTAAGTAAGTAACCAATTCGGTAGGAAAATGTGACTAAAATCTTCAAAAAAATTTTAAATCAGGCGGTACCTTTACATGGAGCCTTCTGCAAAACGTAGATGTATGCTGTCTGCTTTTTTGCAAAGGATGATTTGTACCTGCTACATTCTGGTGGAAAGTTTTATACCCCCAACGAAGACTAAATACCAAATATTAACCTTCAAAATACCGAAAATCGGGAGGTATCGTTCTATAGGGGCTATGTAAAGACGTTGACCTATACTGACAAATTTCAGGTGGAAAGTTGTATACCCCCAACGAAGACTAAATACCAAATTTCAGCCATCTCGGTGGTGTATTAGGGCTCAAACCTTGAAAATACCGAAAATCGAAAGATACCGTTTAAGGGGGCTATCTGAAAACGTTGACTTATTCTGACAGGTTTCAGGTGGAAAATTTTATACCTCCAACTAAGATCAAATTCCAAATTTTAGCCATTAGGTGTGATATGGAGGCCACAACCTTCAAATTACCAAAAATCTGGAGGTACCGTTCTATGGGGGCTATATGAAGACGTGGATTTAGGAAGACTATACACCAAATGTCAGCCATGCCTGTGGGATATTGAAAGTACCGAAATCGAGAGGTGGAGGTCTACTTACTTACGAGTACTTGGCTGGCCCATTACAGAACATTTGTTCCATAGACCGATCTAAGAAAAGCACGTAGCACGACACTCCTGGTCCTACCATGGATTCCTTGGTGGTGGTCTCTGTACTGATTTTGCGGCTGTTTGCATGGAGTCGGCAACGTACTACGTTTGCTACGTTTAATTTGGTACGTACCTTTGCTGCAACTAGGTACGGGTCCGAGTCCATGTTTGCTCCTCGGAACGATCGTACATCGAACACGCTTGGTGCATGTCTTCCATCTATCACAACGTGATCAATTTGATTTTTTGTTCTTTGATGGCGACTGAATATCGAGATGCTTAAATCTGGTACTGCTAACCACCATGTTTTTTGCAGCTGCAAAGTCTATCAGCCTCATACCATTGTCAGATGTTTTGCTGTGGAGACTGTATTTCCCGACTGTTGGGCCAAAGATATTCTCCATTCCTATTTAGGCATTAAAATCTCCTAGTATAATTGTAATGCCATGGGCAGAGCAACGGTCATAAGTTTTTTCTAAGCGCTCGTAAAATATATCTTTGGTCTGTTCGTCCTAGTTTTCAATGGGAGCAGGAGCGCAAATAAAGCTGATGTTGAAGAATTTTGATCGAATAGCAGCGAGTCTTTCATTCACTGGTGTGAAGATGGAGACCAGATGTTTTAACCTCCGACCCACTACAAGTCATGCTTTATGTCATGAAAGCTATAATACAGTGCGTCATCTTTAGGTGTTGTTGTGACGCCTTTCCCAATCCATCGTATTTCCTGTATGGCAGTAGAATCGGCCTTGTACTTTTTAAGTACGTCTGCCAATGCGAAGACTGCACCTTCTCTATAAAGAGTGCGAACACTCCAGGTGCAGATTCGCAGATCATGGTCCTTAAAACGTTTGTGGGCTCGTCAACTTTAGAGGGATTTGTTTTTCTTTTCTTCCATTTTTCATAGTAGGCTGCTTTTTTCTAGGGGAGGGTTACTAACCCGGCGCACAAACCAAAAGTTTTTAACGTTCTTATGGGTGAACGCGCGGCACATTTTAGCTCACTATCTTTAACGAATGTTAAAGGCATCTACCCCAGGTGACACCACGGGGAGGTCAGTGTCAATTTGAGATGAGACAGGAACCAAGATAAATCCTAGACTTTGTCATGTTAAAGCCGGTCAGGACCGTTCCTTGGCATCTTTCATCCCCTACGTCACCCAGGTAGTGCTCTGTGGTGGCTATATCAAAACGTGGACTGATATAGCCCATTTTCAATAAAAACATCCTAGGAGTAATAGAACTTCTATGCCAAATAACAATGCTTTATCTTTAAAATTGCTAGCTGTATATTGATTTCAACAGACCGACGGACGGACTGATGTATAGATGGACATGGTAATATTGATATAGAATTTTATGCTGATCAAGAATATATATACATATAAATATATACTTTATAGGGTCTCCGACGGATATTTCAATGTGTTACAAACGGAATGACAAATTTAATTATACCCGCCATATTATTGTGGAGGGTATAACTATCTTCTATCCCAAAAGATGGTATAGAATGTATACCGCCCGGCCAAGATGATGTAAAAACAGCAATCAACCTTTTGAAGAATAATAAAGCAGCAGGAGCCGATGGCTTACCAGCCGAGCTGTTTAAAACTGGAGGCGACGCGCTGATAAGGTGTATGCATCAGCTAGTTAGCACCATCTGGCAGGAAGAACGCGTACCCGACGATTGGAACCTGAGCATCCTATGTCCCTTCCACAAGAAAGGAGATAAGACTCTATGCTCAAACTATAGGGGCATAAGTCTTCTCCCTATTGCCTTTAAGATAGTGTCAGGGATATTGTGCGAACGACTAAAGCCAATGGTCAACGAAATAATTGGACCATACTAATGTGGCTTGAGACCTGCCAAGTCCACCATTGACCAGATATTAACCCTGCGGCAAATCCTAGAGAAGACCCAAGAGATGCAGATCGACATATTTCACCTTTTTGTCGATTATAAAGCAGCATTCGACAGTCCCCTCCGATCAAAGGTATTCCACGCAATGTCTGAATTTGGTATCCCCGCAAAGCTCATCCGGCTTTGTAAGATGACTTTAATTGATACTAGGTCCTCAGTTAAAATTGGAAAGAACCTCTCCGAAGAATTTTGTACCAAAAGAGGTTTCAGACAAGGAGACAGCCTTTCGTGTGACCTATTCAACATTTTGCTGGAAAAGGTAATACGAGATGCAAATGTCAAAAGAAATGCCACAATTTTCACCAATAGCCACATGTTACTTGCCTATGCTGATGACATAGACATCATGGGACGATCAGTAAAGGAAGTAACTGATACCTTTAGGAAGGTCGAAGCAGAATCTGCGAAAGTGGGTCTGGCGGTAAACGACGAAAAGACCAAATTGATGGTGTCGACGCGCAAAGCGTCCATAGAGCTCGGACTGTGGAAGTTGGTACCTACAATTTTGAGGTAGTTAAAGACTTCGTCTACCTCGGCACTGCCATAAACACAACAAACAACATCAGTTGTGAAATAAGAAGAAGAATTGTATTGGCCAACAGATGCTACTATGGTCTAAGTAACCAATTTAAAAACAAAGCCACATCTTGTCAAACAAAAATAACACTATACAAAACGCTGATACTACCCGTGCTAATGTATGGCTCCGAAGCATGGGTACTTGCGCTAGCAGATAAGGCAGTGCTTGGTGTGTTTGAGAGGAAAATTCTTCGAAAGATCTACGGGCCGATTTGCGTTGACTGTGAATATCGACGTCGTATGAACCACGAGCTATATAAGCTATACAAAGACATGCATATAGTTAAACGTATCGAGATGCAACGATTGCGTTGGCTAGGCCATATTATGAGAATGAGCGATAATGAACCCGCTAAAAAGGCGTATGAATACATGCCACATGGCGGTGCACGCTGAATCGGCAGGCCTAAGCTTCGATGGAGCAAACAAGTGGATGAAGAAATGGAAAGGCGCGGTATTCCAAAAAGTCAAGCGAAAAACAGAGAGGAATGGAGATCTTTTCTTAGTTCGGTCTATGGAACAAATGTTCTGTAATGGGCCAACTAAGTAAGTAAGTATAACTATCTTTATAGGGACTTTTCCAGCCTTAATCTATTACTGAAATAAAAGTTGAGTCTTGACGAGTTCGAGGCAATAATCAATTTTTCAGCTATGGTGTTAAGCAGCACGTCGACGTAATTTTCAAGTATTTTAGCTGTATATAACTCCTCTATCAGTGATGCCGCGCAATGTTCGAAACATCCGTTGACGGTTAAGCTGAATTTGCAAATTGGGAAATAAAAGCAACATATAGGTCGGAGTGAAAATCAGTGTTTAGTTCGGCTTATGAGATAGATATACAGGATCATTCTACCTCTGTAAGTAACTAAAAACGGGAAAGTTTGCTTTCACAAATGATATTTTATTATACCTATATGAAATTGTTGTGATTCTAAATATTTGAAATTTATTGCCTACGATTTTTCCATTTGACTGGCATCTCTGTTTTTTCTCACATATTTTTTATTACGAATTTTTAAGCAATTTTTTCTTGTTTTCAATCTCGTTGTATTTTTTCACATGGCAATTGCCTACAGAGAGTATTAGAGAAGGGTATTTTACTAATTTATTGGAATTTTCCCTTTGGGAGTTTTACCCATCGTTTGCCATTAGAGAGACTATTTTTTGTGTAAATAACTTTTTTTTCGTTTTCCCTCTTTATATTTGCCATAAAGTTAAGGGGCAAAAAGTCATAATTTATCTGAAATTGACACCTAATGAAGTAAAAATATGACCTCTTATAACTTTGGCTTTTAGTTAAACATTCAAAGAAAAGTAATAGGCGCAAAAATATAACTAAATTTATGTTCCATTTTTTCAATCAAATTCTAGAGCACCTGAAGGTTCACACACAAAGAGATGAAGGTAATTTTTATTGGCCAATAAATGCCATTTTATTTGTTGTTCGCTAAAATGCTGGGGACAAAAGATCTACAACAAATTGACCTCCATCACTTTAGATGAACGAATGGGTTGGTTGGTTTAGGAATGGAGAAATGTAAAAAAAGAGGAAATACAAACTATGATAACCTAAATAAATATTCCACCTCTGCCATTCCATGGTTCTCAATGAAAAAGTAACGAAATACCTTTGGCATATGTTTATCTTTTTCTTCAGCTTTTTACTTTTTGGGGAGGATTACAAATATATTGGTGTGTCTTTTGCTTGGTTTGAAAATTAACATAAATGTTTATTCTTCCATTCTTGCAATTTAGAAACACACACACTCACAGACACAAGCTTTCAACACTATCACAATGTTCTTTCTCGTCTAAGCGGAAAAATACATCCTTTCATCTTTTAAAATAAATATTTTTGTTAACAAAATGTAACAAAAAGTGTGTGTTTGTGTTCTTTTCCTACATCTCCATCTACTCGGTTTTTTTCATTTTTGTTTGTTTTCCTTGACTACTTTTGAATGTTTTTGTTGTAAAGTTCCGGTCTATTGCCATTGCTATTTTCATTTCCTTTTCTTATTCTTTCAACGTTGTTCATTATTAAAATGTCACTTAAATATTTAATAGGATTTACTGAACCTATACACACACACACACGTGTGTGTCTGAATGGTTTGAGTACGTAGGTGTTTGACTGGATGGTTGGTTAGAAAGTCCTTTTGTACCCGTATGCTGGACAAACATTTGATATTTCTAAAAGAATACATATGACGAATTCCATTTAAATTGAATAAATTTTCATTCGTTCGTATAGATCTAGTTAGGAGGGTATCTAGGGTGACTTAATTGTAAAAGGATAATATTAACAAATTGATTTTAACTGCACGTGCATTGTTATGGCCATTGAGTGGGAATGGAATAACCCACGATTAGTGTTGCCTTCAAGGTATCTAGGGTTAATATACATACATATTTTTTATATATTTTTTATGGAATTTAGGAAAATAGAAAACGATTTACATACGTTTACATGCTCGAGTTACTCTTATTATATCGTAATACAAAAATAAATAATTCTTGTTCACATTATCATAAATATTGGAGAATATAGGATATAGTTGATTGAATAATTTTAGAAAATGGCCAGGTTATAACAACTGTTAGAAAATGGAACCCGTCACATTGGAGCTTTGGAGCTTGAACCTCTTTAAAAATAGAAGCCCTTCATAACCTCCATAATAAGAAAACAAAAATTTTAAAATATATAAACAATGTTTATATAATCATATATCAGTCAATTTTGGTGGAACATGAACTTAGATACTGACATCGGCTCACAAATACGGAATGTTTCTCATTTAACGCGAGCTAAGAACATGTCTCTAACGTCATTGATCTATTAATTCGAGTGAATTTGAATATTTGAATGAATGCTTTTCGAGCTCGTGTTCATCATATATCATCAAGTGCCCTTTCCAGTTGGAACACTTTAACACATTCTCATGCACTGAAATAAATATGTGATGAACCTGGTAATTATCTTATGGTTTCTAATATTGTGTATCAGTTAATGTCGTCTTCCAAAATAGTCCTAACAAAAATGGAATAATTAGTTTCCTTTCCTGTTCACAATTTTAGGTGCAAAACTGTTTCGACCACGGATACCCCAAATCGTAAAAAATCTAATTTATATCAAAGTGTGGACCTTTGCAGTTACAATTCTTAGCGGAAAAGTTTTGTAACTGCAAGGTACCTCAAATATCAAATTACGGGTAGTTCCATCAAACAATATTGCAAAGACCCTCACAACACCAAAAATCGGGAGGTACCACCTCAAATTTTAAATTACAGCTAGTTCTATTAAAATGTTTAGGTAAAATTCTGAAAATACCGAAACTTGGCAGATATTGTTAATGAAGGCTATGTTAAAACAGTTCAATGTTTTGAGGATTTTTGTGCAGAAGTTTTCACTGAGAACCTCAAAAATGAAATTTAAGCTAGTTCGGTTAAACATTTTAGCTAAAATCCTTCAAATACTGAAAATCACGAATTACCGGTATATGCGGGCAATATAAAAACATGCATCTATGTTGACATTTTTGGTTGAGAACTTTCGTGACAAACAACTCAAATGTTAAATTACAGTTAGTTCGGTTAGCTAGTTTTAGCTAGAATCTTCAAAATACCGAACAAATCGGGAGTTACCGTTATATGGGAGCTATATTAAAACATGGACCTATGTTGACGACTTTTGGTAGAGAAGTTTCGAGACCACAGAGAACCTCAAATAACAACTAGGTCGGTTAAAAATTATAACTTAAAATCCTCAAAATACAGAAAATCGGGGGTACCGTTATACGAGGGCTATATCAAAACATGGAACTATGTTGACGATTTTTGGTGGAGAAGTTTCGTGACACAGAGAAGCTTAAGTGTCAAATTACAGCTAGTTCGCTTAAAAATGTTAGCTAAAATCACCAAAATACCGAAAAAAAAACATGGACCTATGTTTTTGGTGAAGAAGATACCACAGAGAACCCCAAATGTGAAATTACAGCTAGTTCGGTTAAAAATTTTAGGTAAAATCCTCAAAATACCGAAAATCGTTTAAAAATTGTTGCTAAAACCCTCAAAATACCGAAAATCCGGAGGCATCGTGGCTATGGGGCTATATCAAAACTTGGGCCTATGTTGGCGATTTTTGGTGGATAAATTTCGTTACCACAGAGGAGTGTCAAATTATAGCTAGTTCGGTTAACAATTTTAGCTAAAATCAGCAAAAAAAAAAAAAAAACGAAAATGGGGAGATACCGCTATGTGGGAGCTATATCAAAACGAACATATATTGACGATTTTTCTTGGCAATGTTTCGTGACCCATGATAACCTCTAATGTCAAATTACAGCTAGTAGGTTGTAATTGTAGCTTAAATCCTCAAAATACCTAAAATAGGGAGGCAGTTAAATTGGGGCTATACAAAAACATGGACCTATGCAGACGATTTTTGGTGGAGTAGTTTCGTGACCACAGAATATCTAAAATGTCAAATTACAGCTACCGAAAATCGTTATATGGGAGGCTATACTAAAATAAGGACAACTTTTGATGGAGAACTGCTGAGACTAATAAGAACTTCAAATGTCAAATTATAGCAGGTTTGGTTATACACTTTAGTTAAAACCCTCAAAATACCGAATATCGGGAGGTTCCTTTATGTGGGGGCTATACTAAAACGTTGGCCGATATAGCCCATTTTCAAACTAGACCTACCTATGGTAAAAGGACACACTGGTGCGAAAACGTTGCGTTCCACAGTGGATGCATTTCTTTAGGACAATGAGACAAAAATAGTAAACATTGGTATATCATCATAAAATTTTATGGACTATGTATTTATCACTATAGAATATTTATCTTTTCGATGCTAAAACCATCCATATACATATATACCAATTAATAACACCAACTATTATTGTTTTAAACATCAATACAAAAACAAGTAAAAAGGTATCAGCCGGCTTTGCCGACAGAGAAATACCCTCAGCCTATGAATATTGAATAAATTTTTTCCCAAAAAACGTATGTATTTGGGTGGTTTTCGAACTTAAGCTACGTTTGGACAAAATATTACCGAATCGGCTGATCCGTTCGAGAGTTATCTTGCGCTCCAACCACCTCACACGGTGTCATAGGGGTTTTTTGCAACTTTCAGGCTATTTTCTCAGGAAGTATGTACTTGACCCTGATGAAACTTTTACCGTCTTGTAGGGGGCGGTGAATACAAGTTGCTAAAACAAAAATCAAACCGATTCGAGAGCAGGTCCTAAACTGAACTTATCCGAAAGTTTGTGTGGGAGGTACCAGAAAGAGTGGACCGATTGAGTCCATATTGGAACCACATCTAAGGCTGGTAGAAATTTCACGATTTGCAAAGTATGGACCAAATTGGTTACTTCCTTCAAGAGTTATCGTGCGCACAAATTTTCCGAAAATTTCCGAACTTTTGTGGGGGAGGTACCGAAAAGAGTGGACGATATAATCCATCATCGAACTTAAATTAAGTTTGGACAAAATATTACGAAAGCCAAATTTTGGACCGAATCGGTTGATCCGTTCGAGAGTTATCTTGCGCTCCAGCCAGACAGACAGACGGACTGACATCGCTCAATCGACTCCAAATTGTCTGAAACCATTATTCCTATGAGGCACATTTTGCCCGTATGAAAGTGTATATGGCGAAAACCAAAAATCCGTTGCAATTCCATTTGAAAAAAATTAATTTTTTTTGCGACCACATCTACAATTTTTGGCATAGAGGTTAAGAAAAGAATTCTGGTTTCAAATCTGTCGCGTTTACAAAATTGGACGATGCGCGCAAAAGTTATAGCGGTTGTTATTCTCATATAAAGAAAAAATATTTAAAAATATCTTATTTGTTGTTATGAGAAAATGTATGCATAAATCGTTAACAGAATTCCATACCTATTCGTAGATGTTTAAATAGTTATTAAATTTATTATTATTTTCGCGGAAAATCAACAAATAATAAAAAATTTTGAAGTAAATCTAAGTTATCCTGTCCCAGAGTCCGTACAAACCCTCAAAAAATAAATTAAAAAATATATGCGGAATCTAGACAATGCGTAGTAAAATATGATTACAAATTTATAGAGATTGGGTACATAAATTGCATATTATAGCAACAACAAAAGGGAAAAACTTATTGTTAGAAAATATTGTCGCAAATATATTTTTTGGTTTGATTCGAAAAATTAGAAAAAATATTTGGGAGTTCTCCAACTTTTTCGCTAAAATCCCATACAATAATTAATGTACTCTACTATAACCTCACCAACATATGTGGTTTAACATCGCGAAAGCTTAGTTGCTTACTGCGATAACTTATAAGGATAGGAAAATAAGAGTAATATTGAAAGTACAATCATTCAAAAAATGTAAAAATTAAAAAGCCTATTATACGCGAATTAGTTAAAATCAGTTTATCCGCATTCGTTTTTGGATACAGCGACTCAATCTCTTTCAATATTTATGCATATTTCGATGTTTCACTCAGCGGTCAAAGTGTGCCGCCAGTTGCATCACACAATGCAAAAAACCTTAAAGTGGGCAAAAATCGCGCAATTTGCATACGATTTTGATGCTCATCCGGTTTCAGTAGCACCCATCAAAAATACGTCAAAATGCACATATTTCAAATAGATTCTTCAAGAACCGAGGATGTGCCTCCACATTCTATTTTTGGTAAAAACCTCATATAACTCGCGAATCTCTGTAATTTATGGCACGCGTTTTCGCACATATTATAATCGCGTATAAAGGATTCCATTTATGTTAAAACTTTAAAGAAAATCTCGGTTTAGTACGCGGATTTGTCAAAATATTTTTTTACTGATTTTCCTATTTCCAAGGTACCTATATCCGCGGTTTTAGTTGATGGATTCGATTGCGAAAGGGCTCATTAGATCCGTCGCGTAAAAAAATTAAATTCGTGCGGGGTACAAAGGAAATTGAATGGCACTTGTAAATTTTAAACGCAAAAAATAGGTTTTTTAAAAAAATTCACGTATCAAATATTGGCCTTTAGACTCCAATTACTAGGATGCTGTAAGGAGCATACTGAGAGATATACATTAAACGACGTAAAATCACGAGTTCTATAATCCTATTATGCGTTTTGAATATTATCTTGTTGCGCGTCCGAATTATTAAAAAAAAATCCAAAAAACCTCGAAATTCCGGCTTCAAAATGTCAGCATCAATTTTAGGTGGATGCAGTGGATATATCGAAAAATGATACACTGGTATCATATTGCCCATGAATGATTCTTTGAGTCTTTATTTTTGGGCATATGTCTATAAAAGTAAGGTTAAGCCAGAAATCGGAAGGGAGTATAAAAAAACTTATTGGCTTCAACCCATTTTTACATATTTTTCTAAATTGATGCCAACACAGCTTCCACGTAAATTAATTTTAATGGTCGACCTTATGGGATTCCTCCTAAAACACTTCATTCAATCATACTATATAGAATATGTTAACAGTTCGCGAATTCTGAATGGGTGAAACTTGGATTCATCGATTGTAACACAATTTTGGTTTTCGCCATATACCCTCGATAGCATAAATGCTGAGGGTATAACAAGCTAAATTATACAAAAAAAGAAAAAAGGTGTCATTTGGACAGGCTCATATTTTCTAAACCGCTATGAATTTTGGTTTACTCGTGGAAGCAAAATTGTAGATCTCATCTTAAAGAATAATAATTGTGAACAAATAAAATCAATTCAACCTCATCTTCAAGGTCGAAATTGTTGAGGTCAAATTTCCGTTATAATTTTTTCTCGGAATTTGGTCTACAGATATCAAACCGATCAAAATTGAATCAAACAACCAATTACAAAAATGTACCTTAGACCTCAATAAACAACTTTTTAGAACATACGAAATCTGTAGAAATGGTTCTTTAAGGTCAACATGACAGAGCAAATGCGATTTTTATCCTCTTTTTTCGTTTTCCGCTCCATAGAAACTAAACCATTCAAAATTCAAGAAAACAATCAACCACAATAATGTCGCCAAGATTTCAATGAGCAATTTTCTAGCACATGCGAACTCTCTATGAACGGCTCTTAAAGGTCAAAATAGCATAGAACATATGAACATTCTAGGAACGGTCCTTCATAACAACAACGAACGATTGTTCACATTTTGAGGTTAGGTAACAAAATTGATTATAACACTCGCCGATTGAAACGGATGGAACTAACTAATATACTTTTTAAGTGTAGACACCGAAAGTTAAAAATTAGTACAAATATGGCCGCGTATATAAATGGCACAAGTAGTTAAATGTTTATGGACATTTAATCAAAATATAAAAAAGTATTTAATTTGACAATATTTTGGCTAAAACTATTATGAACACTAGGTCAAATATACACTCATGTATTTATACAGAAAATATGCTAATACCTTCAGTAACAACTTCCATTTCATAAATCGTGATTAATGTTCATATTGATTATGATATCAATTTTTTGTAAATACACTTTATTTGGTTTATTCACACAGCACTATTTTCAAGAAAGTAAATATGTTTTTTGATCCTTGCAAAACAAGATACAGTTATAATTTAACAAAACATTATTAGTTGACATTGACATTCATAAAACTGTTATACACAGACATCAAGTTTTTGATTTTTGTCATTGGGCGCATCCAGTGTGCGTTCTAGCTCAATTATTGTCGACGCTAGAGTGAGTACAACAGACGAACATGGCTGTACCGACTTTGAATTTTATCCTGATCAAGAATATATATTTTTAGGGTCGCAAATAATTACTTCAGTTATAAACTTAATATACCATCTATACTATGGTGGAATATGATACAGTGGTATAAGGTTGGCTGGTTGGTAAGCCCAATTGTGAAGCTCTTAATTTGTTGTCTCAATTTAGATTACGTTCGAAGATGCGCCATATCTGTCCACTCTTTCGAGTACCTCTCTCCCACAAGTTCTATAATTTTCGATAATATGATGCATACAACAACTCTTGAACGAATCAACTGATTTGGTGCAGAATGTGTTCCTCGTAATATTTCTTCCAAGCATAGATCAGGGGGGACTATATCGGTCAACGCTTCAGGGTAGACATTTTAAACATGTTTCCGATGGCAAGATAATGGGACAAGAGCCCTAACAGACCCTACCCTACCGAAATCGGCATGATAATTTAAAAATTGAGTATTCGATTTGGACATCATTTTTTTATAAACACATATCGTCACCATAAATGCCGGAAGACGTAACCCACAAAAATAAAACTTTACAGGAGAAACAAAAAACATTATAAAATGAAAACGGTGTTATAAAATATCGAAAATTTTTAGTATCGTGTTTTAAGACAGAGAAGAAATATATTTTTGGAAAAAAAATTAAATTTTTTTCCAGAATGTTAGAAGCTGTGTGGGTTACGTCTTTTGGTATTGTATTTTTCTGAAATGCTAAAAGACGTAACCCACAATTTATTGAGTATACATTTGAAGAAACTAGTATAAATGAAAAATTATAAATAAAATTAGAACTGGTTTATTGGCCTACGCGGTTAAGCGAACTTTAAACTAGCAATCTGACGGTGTTGGGTTCAATTTCCAGTCTTGACGTTGATATTTCAATGGACCACAATTAGGTGAACTGTTTATTCCAACCATCACTAGAATTACTTATAATTTCAATTGTATTAGACGATATTAAATCTGGAATATTATATTTATTGTTGTATTAAAGTCAATTTATGGACAAAATATAGTTCATATAAATTAAGTGATTTGTAAGAGTTTAAATGTAACTTCTAATTGTCATAAGGAATGTTGTCATAAAAGTAATGACAATCACTTGGAATTAAGCATATTAAGTCTTGCAGGCGTTGAAATTTCTTTTTTGAAACTTTTAGCCTTTGTGTTTACATCTGAGGAGGATCCACTGCCTCAAAAATTCCGGAAGTTCTCTATGGTAGAATCTAGAAGTCGTCCTTGATATCAGTTTTAAAAAAGATTATACTGCTAGGATCAAAAGCCAATGCTCGCAGTGACTGTAGGATCTCCAATCTTTTTGTATAAGTAAACTAATACAGAAAATTTGCGTTTTTCTCTGGACCTATTTGCTTACTACAATCAGTTGATCTCTATTAAACCATAGGTTGGTTGACAAGACCATATTTTGCAAACTTACAGTCTAATCGTATCCATCTTCAAAGAATACATCTTTGTACTAGAACTACGTGAAGTTTGAGCATATACACGAGACGAGCATTGCCTTCCGAATAACCACTTCCTTTTGTACGGTTAACATATTGTTTTCCATATGTGCGTTTTAGATGTTTATTTAAATCAGGGCATAGGTCTTCTGTCATCATCTTCAATTATTTCAATTATGGATTTTTTCTGTAAGACCAGTAAAAACCGTCTAAAGTGAATGTTATTGCTTAAAAAATTAACTAAAAGAATGGTCTTTGTGATTTTTGAAAAAAAGCTACCATTCTTGGGATATCGTTACCAAAGAGTCTAATTACGCATAAGGAGAAATAAGCCGAGTAAGAGGCAAAACTGTTAAAGTAACTACACCATGTGATAGGTATTTCCATAAGCTTTCATACGCTACCCATTTTGTAGTAATCGGTTCAGTAGAACTGGGTATAACCCGGTTTTGAACCTGGATTTTCGGGTCAAATAACCGGTTAACCGAATCCGCCTACGTGGAAATTATGCATTAACTCAATAAGCCCTCCCTCTGGCATTATAATTGCCGTAAAAATCAAAGAATACATTGTTTGTACTGCGGTTTAGTTTTGAAATAATGTGGGTTACGCCTTTTTTGTTCTATGAAAATTACAGTATGCTGTTACGTCTATTGGCATTTCTTGAATAGGATCGTTATTTTTAAACGTAGAAGCTTTAAATTTTGCCAGAGCATGTATTTTAGCTTAATATATCAGATTGCATCAAAAAACGAATTTCGGTTTCCATGTCGGTTACGTCTTCCGGCATTTATGGTGACGATATATAGGATTACACATTCCCTCACAAAAGTACAAAATTTCCGCATCGAGACGTAAAGGACCAACCAAATTATACATATTATATTTCAAAAGTTGTTGTGCCTCTTCCAGGACTTTTTAACATTATCTGTAGCCAACTAGATGCAATTAATAAAGAAATTGTGTACTCACTCAGTAGCCATGGGTGTGTTGATTAATCCAAAACGATTACCCAAAAAGGTATCAGGTAGATTACATTCACAACAATTTACTTCACATATTTATACAATTTAACATATTTGCCAATTGGATGATAGCAAATAAATTCCATTTTCAATTAATTATCGATTAATTCACTTAGCTAACGTTACGCACGATTATTATTACAATATTCAGTATTGTTGTATATACCCTCCTTATTCCATGGTTAAAGTACATATATCGCTTGAATTCCATCAATTCGATATCAATTATGATGTTAATTAATCATTTTTATTTAATCATTCTTGGAATTTTTTTTTTATTTATATATAAAGGGGAATAATATTTAATTATAGCAAATATAAATCTTCTGAAAAATCAAATCAACAGTTTATTACAATTTCTATTTTCCGCTTTATTTGTAGTCAAGCATAGCAACCAACAACTATGCACTCAAACTATAATGAGCAATCACATAGTGTCACATACATATGTAGATAAGTATGTACGCGTGTATATGGATGTTTCCCCAGGCATCGTTAATGTGAAAACAACTGTAAATTTATTACGCTCAAGGGGACAAATTACTTCGAACAAAATACATGCAGAAGACACACATAAATATGATTTTGTTGTAAAATATCTTACGTCTTATTTTTTACTTTCTTTCTTATAGGAGGGGTTCTATAATTCCATTACACATTTCCTATCAGACATAAACTCATAAACTTTGGATGATATGGTATGGCGTACAGTGGACATAGCAATGGAAAATATTATAACAGTAGATAAATTTCAATAACTTTAAGATTTGTAATGTAGGAAAAGGTTTTGAAAAATACATCTACCACTAACTAACAACTCCGCGTTCGAAACACGTTAATAATAAGGTGTTAAAAGAAAAGATTTGGTTTGAATGTAACATAGGAGTCTAAAAGGGTTGCCTACGCTACATAAAAGGTAGAAAGACCCGCCGATTTTTTAGCGGTGACTAAACTCCTCAGCAAAATTCTTGACACTATAAAACGGTGTCGCAATGTTCTTGAGAATTCCTAAATATATGTATGTTTTTCACTCATCGATAATTGATACTTAAGTCTCCCCTTATCACATTGGGCTTATTCGTTCAAAATAGGAATATATATGTACGTGCGTTTTTACCATAGCCAATGAGCCATACCTTTACATTATAATGAATATTTATAACATCTAATTTATTTTACTTCAATCAATTATGTTTTCTTTCATTACCACTATGCAAGTAATTCGGAAGCCATATTACCGTTCTCATACTCAAACATATGTTCGTTTTTCTCTAAGTATATATTAACACAAGCGTGAAAAACTATCTTATGAAGGAAACAAGCTAATCCGCCATATTACTTAAATACTCACCAACCAACTCAACAAATTCACATACACGGGCGGCGTATCCTCATCCCAACGACCAAGGATGTATTTCTATTATGCTACTTTCAATGGGTATGTGTGTGTGTCTTTAACACATTTGACATTCATTAAAAAGGTCGTCTTGCAACTCTCTTTATAGGAAAAGACACAAAACAAAGGAAACAAGCACGAAGAACATTTTCTCCTTTCCAATGGTGGACCGTGCCAAACATTTGTAGCATATGGGGGAATTAGTTCATTCATCTTTCCAACATTCACCATCGTTGCCAACACTAAACCATTTGATCAAAGGATTTTCACTTTAAAACTATAACAAGTCCTTAAACCATCCAATAAATACATACTATACAATCACCACCACTACTGCTACATAGGGTTCCCCCATTAGAACATTGAAAGATACAAACACTGATATGTGAATGAGAATGGTGAACACGTACAAGAATAGTGCATTACATGCTTGGAAGATTGTGGCACAGTGGGATGGGTTTTGGTAAAAGTGAAATCTTTATAAATAAAAATCAAATGTCGTTCGTTGGAAATTGCATCAGTAGAGAACGGCTGCAGCGATTTGGATAATTCTTTTTAATGTTCGTCATAGCCTACCTAAGGTTTTATGGAAAGAAATTTTGACCACTCTCATTTTTTTTTAAATATGTTATATCTGCAAGACTACTGAACCAATTTTCCTGAAATTTTCAGGTAAAGCATAGGCTGCATATTTTGTTGAATTTCGGAGGCAGCGGTGTACCTCCCCTATGCCATACCTAAAAATGCTATATTTTCAAAAAATTGCGAATATATCGGTTTGGAAATTTACCAATAAATCAAGAATCTAGGTATTTCTTTGGTGTCTAAATACACGACTACGCTTACTTTTTATACCCTACACCACTATGTGGGGAGGGTATTATAAGTTGGTTTTGGCCAAAAAGTTTGTAACGCATCGAAAAAATGGTCGTAGACCCATACATATATATACTAACATGAATGTCTCGAAGAGCTGAGTTGATCAGGCTATGTGTGTCCGTCCGTCTGTCCATCTAAACCTTGTAATCACCCTATAGGTCGCAATTTTGATCGGATCGTCACCAAATTTTGGGAGTTGATGTGGGTCCCACAGAGGAAGTAGCCTATTAAGTATGGTGATGGTCGGATAATATTCAGGAGTCGGAATAAGCAAAACGGTTATGTGGAGAAAATTCAACGATTTTTTCTTATGGAATATCTCCGCTTCTGGTAGGAGTATTCCAAAAGGAAAGCCCGTCAATGGAAGAAGAAAATATCTCCTTTATATTGATGCAATGTAAGTTGGTGTAAGTGAGCAAACAACCGAGATATCGCAAAAGTCAGTAATATATCCAATATTTCCATTTTTTGTAATCACGCTACATGTTGGAAATTTTTGGGGTTGATGGTGGCCCCACAGAGGAAGAAGCCTATTAATTTTTGTGATAGTCGGATAATATTTAGGGGTCGGAATGGGGAAAACTCATGTGGAGACAAAGTCAAAGTTTAATTCTTTGTGATTATATAGGCTTCTAGTAGGGGTAGTCCAACGGCAAAGCCTGTCAATGGAAAAAGAAAATATTACCTTTACATTGGTGTAAACTAGTTTGGCAAAGGTGGTCAAACAACAGAGATAACACATGAGTCGGTAATGCATCCAGTTCTTCCATTTTTTTGCATCACGCTAATGGTCGCAATTTTTATCGGATGGTCACGAAATTTTGGTTGTTTATGGGGGTCTCAGAGAGAAAGTGGCATATTATGTTTGGTGGTAGTCGGATTATATTCCCTAAAAGAAATGTTTTCCCGTGAAAAGCTTATGCACAGAAGTGGTGGTGTAGGGTATCACATGGTCGGCTATAGCCTTTGCTCACTTGTTTAAATATGTTATATCTCCGAAACCACTGAACCGATTTCCATGAAATTTGCAGAGAATGGTCAAGGTTTGCGGTGGTAAAATATATTTTATGAATTTCGGAGGATGTGGGGTTCCCTCCGACGCCATTCTTTTAAACGCTATATGTACAAGCCAAACTTATGACCAGGGTTTCGGAGTCGAGGTATTTTTGGCTCGACTCCGACTCCGACTCCAGACCAGTTTTTTTCACGACTCCGGCTCCGACTCCGACTCCGGGTCGACTCCGAGAGTGAATTCCTATACCACTAAAAATTAATAAAATGTGCACAAATTTTTATTTTTTTCCTATATTTTGGCCTATATAGACTAATGTGTTAATTTTTCTTTACATATTCATTAGAAAGGGCATTCGTTCGAATACATTCGAACATATCAATATTGTTTCTGCCGAATCTTACATTGAAAAATAGCAAAGTTAGAAACTTTTTGTCGGTTTTCCTATTTTTGCACGAATATATTCTGCACGGAATTTTTCCGCGTGAGAAAATCTTTAAGCTTTCAAAATATGTGAAAATGAAGGGGTTATACAAATCATAAGGACTACATGCAATAAAAATTATAAGCAATGTATGACCAAGTTTCAAACTGGATTTAAGCCAACATTTTAGTGCGCTTAGCCTTAAAAGGAGACCCCCAGTCGTAAAGTTCAATAAAAGCCATTTTTCATGATTGGCAGATTTTTTTTTTCATCTGAAAGAGAAAAATCTTACGAAGTTTTGAGGACCTGTATTAATTAAAGCATTTTGCGGTGCCAACTCTAGCTCGAAAACTAATAAACCAATTGTCATATATTAGCATATCCAAAATTAAAATGAAATACATAATCATAGAGTATTCATGAGAAAGGATCGGGTAAAAGTGATAAAGGACAATGAAAACGTGACAATATCAATTTCTTGGATATGAGAAACCTATTTATAATTTTCGGTGGAACATTTCTGTAGAAAATTTCATTTTGTTTTACTTTTTGAGTTCAAGAACAGAAAGGACATGGAAGGAACTGAGCTAGAAGGACAACATATTCGACAGAAAGGTTCCGCATTCAATTCAACTGAAAAAATGTCATCTAAAAATGATGAAACAATGTCTCCAAACAGAGGTTTAAAGCTATTTTCTCAATGATTGATGGGGGTCAATAAAAAATTCATTATGTCATCACTCAGAAATTTCAGCTATGGGGTCCTTTGGGGTTCTCAATTAGGGCTTTTATTCGGAAAAAGGAATTTTTCCTCCCCCAGATCTTAACTTCCATTTTGTGTCACAGGGTATTCAGTAAGATTTCCCATAGATACCACAATGTCTTTAATAGAAGACAAGGATGACTTCTCATAAAAAAATATGAGAATACCAATAGACCTTTGTGAGAAAACCAGTAAGACTTCTGACGAAAGATGTTAAAGGTCAAATTTTAATTCGATTGTCATAGAACTTTACTTTTGTTTGCAACAATGTGAAGTATCAATTGGATCAACAAAATAGACTACATTTCAGAGGATAGTAAATATCCTGTGAATTGCCTTTTAACTTACCATAATATATAATTTGCGTATATATTTTCTTATACCTTTCTTTTAAAATAAATAATGATTTTTAAAAAAATTTTCTTGTTCCAAATTTAATGTTATATTTCTATAACGTGGAAAAAATTTTGCCCGGAGTCGGAGTCGAGATATTTTTTTCGACTCAGACTCCGACTCCGACTCCAGCAAAATTGCTCGACTCCGACTCGTAGACTCCGACTCCGACTCCGACTCCGAAACCCTGCTTATGACCACATACGTTTTAGCATTAATTTTGGGAGTCAAAATACCGGACAACGCCCATTTTATGTTAATATGTATGTTAATATGTTATGTCTTGAAAACTGATGACCACGCCCACTATTTTGAATATATTATTTTTCAAAACTACTGAACCTAAATCATGAAATTTTCAGGAATGTCCCGCGGTGCAAAATGCTATATATTTAGTGATGGATTTCGGAGGCCTGTTGTTTTATAATCATTGAGCAAAATTCCCCCTTTCCCCATTTAGAATGGTTTCCGAAATATATTTTATATGTTGTTATGATCGTGTATCCTTTCTGTACCCTCCACCACAATATGGAGGCTATAATTAAAATATGTCATTCCGTTCGTAACACATCGAAATATTCGTTGGAGACCCTATAAAGTATATATACTCTTGATTAGCATAAATTTCTAAGTCGAAATAGCCATGTCAGTCAGTTCGTCTGTCCGTCTCCGTCCTAGGCAGTTTGGTATTGAAAATAGGCTATATCGGTCCTCGTTTTGATATAGCGGTACCTCCGGTTTTTGGTATTTTGAAGGTTGTGGCCTCAATATGGCACTGAAATGGCTGAAATTGGTATTTAGTCCGGACGTTTGACGTTTAAAACTTTCTATCTAAAATTTGTCGGTATAGGCCAACACCTTTATATAGCCCCCATAGAACGGCACCTCCAGATTTTCGGTATTTTGAAGGTTGTGGCCTGAATCTACTACTAGCCGAAATTTTGGTATTTAGTCTTCGTTGGTGGGTACACAGCTTTCAACCTACAGTTTGTCGGTATATTTCAACGTCTTCCTATGGCCCTTATAGAACGGTACCTCCCGATTTTCGGTACTTTCAAAGTTTCAGCCTCAATATACCCCTGAAATGGCTGGAATTTGGTATTTAGTGGTCGTTGGGTGTTAAAACTTTCCACCTAAAATTTGTCGGTATAGGTCCACGTCTTCATATGGCCTCAATATGCCACTGAAATGGGTGACATTTGGTATTTAGCCTTCGTTGGGGGTACAAAACTTTCCACCTGAAATTTGTCGGTACCACCCTATTATCGGTATTTTGAAGGATTTAGCCTCAATATCCCACCGAAAAGGCTGAAATTTGGTATTAAGCCTTAGTTGAGGGTACAAAACATTCCACCTGAAATGTGTCGGTGTAGGTCAACGTCTTCATATAGCTCTTATAGAACAGTACCTTCCGATTTTCGGTACTTTGAAGGTTTTAGCCTCAATATACCCTTGAAATGAGTGGAATTGGGTATTTAGTCTTAGTTGGGTGCATAAAACTTTCCACCTGAAATTTGTCGGTATAGGTCATAAGCCCCCATATATCGGTATCTCCCGATTTTCGGTATTTTGGAGGCTTTGGCCTTAGTATAACACTGAAATGTACGAAATGTAGTATTTAGTTTTCGTGGGGTATGTATATAACACTTTCCACCTTTAATTTTTCGGTATAGGTTAACCTCTTCATATAACACCCATAGAACGGTAACTCCCGATTTTTTGATGGTTTTGACCTCAACATTCCACTGAAATGGATGAAAGTTGGTATTTAGTCTTCGTTGGGGATATAAAACTTTCCACCAGAAATTTGTGGGTATTTGTCTTTATATAGCCCCCATAGAACGGATTTTTGATATGTTGAAAGTTTTAGCCAGGGGTATAAAACATTATAGCAGGTACATAAAATCAGTCAGCATACGTCCACGTTTTGCCAAACGCACCATGTTAGGGAACCACCCAATTTAAGATTTTTATGACGATTTTAGTCACATTTTCATACCGAATTAGTTGTTAATTATTCCCTGAATATAGAAAACTTACTCGCAAAAAACTATCCATACATATATATATATATATATATATGTAGGTTTTAGACTAACGCCCTTGGAACGGAATTGCCCAATTTTATGAATTTCGAGGGGTTTTTCTCAAATTTTCGAACCGAGATTGCAGTAATTTGGTATTGTGTTTAGTCAGAATTTGAAAGAACAATGATGAGCTCTTTTAAAGAGTGTTGATACATACCCCTTCTGAAGTGGATGTAAGTTGGTATTTTGGAATCTCATTTGGTAGAAAACCTCCACACAGAAAATTATCAGTATATCAGTTAAGATATTATTCTCCTCCAAAGAATTTTACTTAACGTAGAGAGAAAGTTAGTAGATACTAATTCTTCATATTTACTTCAATACAGTTGTGGTAGAGGTTCGATACCCTCGGCCCGGCCGAACTGAATGCCGTTCTTACTTGTTTCTCCATAATATCCTAAAAAATCACCCACTGTCTTACATTGGCAGTAAATTAAGTTGTCATTTCTACTGCTGTTGCTGTTGTTGTAGCTGTAGTTGTTTTTGCTGTCGTTGTACTTGTTATAGTTGTATCCTATTTAGCTTGAAGATTATATTCTATATCGTTGTTCTTGCTCGTAAATTAAATAAAAGTTCAAATGATGGCAATTAATAAACTTAAAAAGTTAATATGTGTAGTTACAGCTAGCGGGGAACAACGTGAAAAACAGCAACAACAATAGCAATAGTTGCGGCAAGAAACAACTAAATCCAATAACAAGACGAAAGACAACCAGTAACTTAACTGAGACAAAAGCAATTGCAACTACAATGTGCAAACGAACGGTTAAGCAGTTGGCCGTTATATTTGAGCCAGCGAAAAGACGTGCTAAGCCACATGGAGCAGCAGCAGCTATTCATTCTTACAGACCGCTCAAACTTATGACTTGAAATAATTGCAGTTCATATTGTGTGGCATTAAGTAATGTCTTGGTTTTTGTTGCTGTTCTGCTTCGCCTTTTGAGCAATTGTGAAAAACATTGCAATATTCATGGAACAGCTCAACTTAGAGACTTACAAGTGGAGAACAGTGCAATTATTCTCTCTTCATTTGAAGGACTACAAACGTGCTGTTGTTTAAAACGCTAATTGCATTTCATCTGTTTTTATTCTCTGTGGGAGGTTTTTTTCAATTCACATGGTGATATGTATGTTATCGAGGTCGAAATGTCATTATTATGGCAGTAATTTGTTGCTCGGTACTGTTGTAGCGTTTTTTTATATTGCATGCGCCCTTTTGAACCTGTGGCATACCAGAAAATTCTTTGGTTAGAAAATATCATAATTGGTTTTTGTATTTTCCGTGTGATAAAGAGGATTATTTTTGGGTTACATGAATGGATTACATGTAGTAAATTTGGAAGTTCATTTCAAAGATCAGGAAACTGTGAATATGTGAAAATAGAAGAAGTATGTCTATGTATGTTGATAAAAAATACGAAATGGGACAGAGGGTCCAAACTGCCCTGAAATGTTAACAGAATTATAAGAAATTGCATTGTGAACAAATAAATGCGAAGTTAAGTTCAGCCGAGCCGAACTTTGTATTTCCACCATAAATTATATTGAAACAAGATTTCAACTATAAATATACCGAAAATTGGGCGGTACCGTTCTATGGGGCTATGTCAAAGTCTATAACCCCCAACGAAGACCAAATACCAAATACAAGCCACATTGTTTGGAAAATGTGACTAAAACCTTCAGAATTCCCAAAATTGGGAAATAATTCTCTTTGAGGCTATAGGAAAAATAAATCTATACCGACAATTCTTTGCAGGAATGTTTAATACCCCAACGAAGACCAAATACCCAATACCTATTTGGGATAACAAGGCTAAAATCTTAAATATACCGACATAGCCCCCCACATTATAAGGCTCCGTATTAAATATTGCAAGCTGATCTTGATTATCGTCGCCCCATGCTTCTTATAGAAGTTTAAAGGTCACATACGAGTAGAAGTAATGGATTTGAACCCCAAGTATGTTTATAAGAAATTCGTTTCAGACAGTTTCGAGTCAGACAGTGTTCTGGCTGGTGAACACGACAACATTCGAAGGCACCACCCGATTTGTTACAAACTTTGAATCCCGTAATATTTTGTACCCCAGAAAAGTTCCAAATTTGTGGATAACAAGTAAGGACGTATCAGTAAGCTGTGCTGACGGAGAAATACCCTCAGCTACTGACCAAGAAAAAAAAAAACAACAAAACCAAACAAAACACAATAATTATGCCGTATATAAAATATATTGATTTTATATCACGAGTTTGCTTTATCTGTAGGTACCGTAACGTGGGCTTACACAAAATCATTGGCATATACCAAACATTTTTGGCAACCAAACTTCCTCATAAAGGACTCAAAATGAAGCTTTTGGGCCATTATCTTGGGAAGTATTGACTTACTCCGGAACAAAATGTACCATTGTGAATGAGGCCGCTCCAACAATCTACTGAAAAAGAGTCAAAACTATGCGAGAGGAGCTCCTAAACTTCACTTTATCCGAATTTTGTGTGGGAGGTACCCGAAGGAGTGGACCGATAGTCTATATTTCAATCCCATACTGGACTGGATAAAATAATACGATGTGCAAAGCCTGCACAAAATCAGAAATTCCCTGCGAGGATTATCTTGCGGATTTGCCATTTTGTTGGTGCCGTCTGGGTTTCTTGGACCTTTTAGGCCAATATCTCAGGAAGTATGGACTTCCGCAAGAAAAAAAAATTTACCGTCATAAAGGGAGCCGCAAGGAAAACTTACTGAAAAAAATTGCAAAACCATCCAAGAGGAGCCCTTAAACTTCACTTTAACCGAATTTTGTGTGGGATGTACCCGAAGGAGTGGACAGATATAGTTCATATTCGAACCAGATCTATATTTGGAAGTTGGAATAACACGATGTGCAAAGTTTTGACCAAATCGATTGCTCCCTTCGAGAGTTCTCGTTCAGACCATTTTACAGAAAAAATTTGAACTTTTGTGCGGGAGGTACCAGAAGGAGTGGACCGATATGGCCCATCTTCGAAATTAAACTAAGTTTGGACAAAATATTACGATACCCAAAATTTGGTTCGAATCGGTTGAACTGTTCGAGAGTTATCGTGCTCACAAGCCAGACAGACATTTTTCGTATCTAGCCTAAAGGCTGAGGGTATAAAAATGGTGCGCACGATTACTCTGAAACGGAGAAACGGATTTGGTCCAAAATTAACACATCGTAATATTTCTACTACGCATAGATCACCACAACAAATGTTATTTATTTTATACTCTACACCACACTGTGGTAAAGAATAAAATGTCTTTGTGCATTAGTTTTTAACATGCAAAAGGAAACGAGATAGACCCATAGTTCCTTTTAGGGATATACATAGTATAATTTTCTGTACAGTACAAAGTAAAGGTCCGAATCGCATGCAAATTGGGGAAGGTATTTTTTTTTTTATCAAAATGACGTTTAGATGTAATTCCCATATATATTTTCGTCCGATTTGAGGTATTTGGTGCAAAAAACACCCAAATGCTGTCCAATTTTGATGCAGTTTAGAAAATGTTACCAAATTCGGACTAGAAATAAGTTTGTCAAATTATATTGAAATCGGTTAAGATTTGGATATAGCCCTTATATATATTTTCGCACCGTTTTAGGTATTTGGTGCACCAATCTCGATATGTATGCCCAATTTTGATGAAATTTTAAATTTGTGACTGAATTTTTACTAGGAATAAGTTCGCCAAAGTATTTTAATCGACTCAGGCAGAAAATATATATTTATTTAGCGTATTCCGTCAGGAAGATGAGCAATTTACATGGAATCTCCATCGCTGTCCATCTGATGGAATATATCTTAATTCATTAAAAGTTTTTTCCTGTTTCTGTAAAAATTGTGCGCCTCCGGGTTTTCCTCGGCCTTCTGCGGCCTCTCTATCCTTGGAGGCTCCATTCAAAAAAAAAAATTAAAATTATTTTGGATACCTTCTACGGACTAAATTTTTTTCTTTTTCCATTTTCTCAATTGAGTGATTGCAGTCGAATCTTCTATCAGTGTAGGAGGATTGATATTTACGCTGCCCGCAGGGATTGGATTAGTGTAATTTGAACTTTGCTATGATTGAGATGATTGTTCTGGCTGACACGTGTGATTTAAAAATTCTTCAAAATGTTTTTTCTATATATTAAGTTGTTCTTCGTCGCTCGTATGGATATTTCCGTGTTTATCTTTCCTGAAAGTTTTATTATTACATCAAAGACAGTTTTGAGGTCACCGCACTGGGCTGCTGATTCGGCGTTGTAAGTCATTGTATTGACGAGGCTTCGTTTTTATTGTCTTGATATTCTTTTGACATCCTTCTAGACCTACCAAGGTCTAAAATTCGGGATATAGCCATTCCTTATTTTGGATTTGCGTCATGCCAGTGGTGACTTTTGCTATCTTTTTGAACGAATTTTTAATTTTGTTCCATTCTTCGTCCACCTCTGAATTTGTGGGTAGAGGTATTGGTGTGAGGTATTATTGATGTTTTTTTATGAAAAGCTCTTCTACTCCATCCGATCGTAATTTGAGTCGGTTATAGAAGTGGTGTTTTGGTTTACCTGATTCATCGTTTCTTCTGTATTTTCTGAGTGTGAGCTTGAGATCGGCGATCAGAAGATAATAATCGGATGCGATGTCACATCTTGTATCAATTTTAATCCCTTCTTGTTGGTACAGAAATTATCAATCTGGCTTTGAGTTGGGAACCGTGGGCAAACAAACAGAAAAACAGACGCTCCATACTAAAGGGTGATCCAACTAGAGGTACTTTTTTCAATAGCATTTTTTGACTGATCACGTGTGAGTCGTGTCATGGTATCATGTTATTTTTGTTTAGTATTCTTTTACATTTGATCGAGGAAAGAGTTACGATAGAACAATGTTTGCAAATCGTTCAACTTTATTCCAAAATTCGAGCCTAATTTTGTTCAGCGCTGAGGCCCATTTCTGACATTTCTGATGGGTATATAAACAAGGAAAGTAGTCGCAGTTAGGTTAAAAGTTATCTAAAGCGATTCAAGAGGTGTCAATTTATTAAGAAAAAAAACAACGGTTTCGTGTGGTTAGTCTGCTGGTAGAACCTTCGGCCCATATTTCTTCAAAAATGATGTCGGTGAGAACGTAACCTTCAATGGCGAATATTTGATGCTTGAAAATTAAGCTAGTGATCTCGGCTACATTTTGGTTCCAACAAGACGACGCTTCTTACCCACATGACATCTATCAATGAATTTATTAAAAGAACACTTCGATTTTTTTGACGGTCGATTGGCCAGCAAGATCGTGTGATATCACACCGTTAGACTTTTTCCTGTGGGGATATTTAAAGTCTAAAGTGTATGCGGACAACACCGCTTCAATTCAGGCCTTGCTGCAAAAAATCACGCGTGTCGTTCGTCAGTTACCAGTCGACATGTTCGAATGATTCAGCGAAAATTAGACTCAACAGACAGACCGTCTAAGACGTAGACGCGGCAAAAAGTTGATAGACATAAACTTAAAAAAATAAATGCCAACGAATGTTCTTTGAAATTTCCCATTTAATTAGAATTTTTCTGTTTTTTTAAACAAAGGTACAGAAATAACTGTCAGCAGCAATTAAAATAACTGGTTAACAGTTATTGTATCGGACAACACCTTCGGGTAACTCCCGTACAAAAGTTTAAAATTTAATCTTAAATAACATCAAAAAGCTCTGCGAACATAGTTGGCAATTTTTTCCAAAGGTCCTATTTATAGCGATATATTGGTTCTCGTGACCAAGTCTATGTCGCCTACGTAATGTAATTAGCTTTGAATATGCTTGGAATAAAATTCATTTCTAATTTGTTTTTCAAAATAGTCAGGCTTAATCCCATAGTCGTTGTTTTAATATTTTTATTAAAACAACTTTAATTTATTAGTGGGAAAAAATTGGCGATGTTTACCAAGGGGTAAGGCAGGGAAGACTATAGTTTCAGATCTCGCCACAGATCTTCATCAGTTCCCTTGGTTCTTGTTTTTCAACAACAAACTTTTTATACCCAACACTTTGATCGAGAATTTCTTTGCCACTACCTAAACTCGAGCAACTTCACTTGCAAACAAAACCAAATCGTTCGACATTTCGACGGTGTCCGGTATCACAATTAGGAGGGTTGGCGTTCCCAAATAAAAAAACGCCAACCCTCCTAATTGTGATACCGTACACCGTCGAAATGTTGTTTATTGCTGTAGTATACAATACCAACAAATTAGTTATGTGTTTTTTCGTTGAGAATCGACGAACGCATAGCAGTGGGAATGATTTGGTTTTGTTTGCAAGTGAAGTTGCTCGAGTTTAGGTAGTGGCAAAGAAATTCTCGATCGGAGTGTTTCTTTGCGCACGTAATATTTGAGCGAGCAATTGACACTTGGGTATAAAAAGTTTGTTGTTGAAAAACAAGAACCAAGGGAACTGATGAAGATCTGTGGCGAGACCTGAAACTATAGTCTTCCTTGCCTTACCCCTTGGTAAACATCGCCAATTTTTCCCACTAATAAATTAAAGTTGTTTTAATAAAATATTAAAACAACGACTATGGGACTAAGCCTGACTATTTTGTTTATTGAAATCGAATGCACATTTTTGTAGTTGACTATATCCTTAATTTTTGTGCGGTTGCGTATCTTTGGACCAGAGTCGAAAAAAAGGGTATAAAAATTAGTTATTTTCAAAAGATTTTCGCTGTTTTTACCATTAAGAACCGTTCATAGACATTTGGCATGTTCCAGAAAATTGTTTATTGATGTCTTTGCTACACTATTGTGGTTGATTGTTTTCTTGAATTTTGAACGGTTTAGTATCTATGGAGCAGAAGCCGGGAAAAGAGGATAAAAATCGAAATTGTTTTGCTATTTTGACCATTAAGATCCGTTTCTATAGAGTTCGTATATTCTAGAAAGATATTTATTGAGATCAGAGGTACATTTTGTGAACGATGACTGGCGAAGTGAACAATCGATCGATAGATCGGGTAAGACTATATCGGTCCACACCTTCGGGTACGTCCCACACACAATTCAGAAAAGCGAAATTAAAGAGTCCTCTTGAATCGCTTTGATATTTTTCAGCAGATAGTCCTTGCTGACGCCTTAACGATGGTACAATTGCAATAGCAAGTCTATACTTCCTGAGGTTATAGCCGAAATGCTCCATGAAACTATGAAAAACAAACAAGAAACTTAAATAAAATGGCAAATCCACAAGATAACTCTCAAGGGGATTTTCTGATTGGTCCAAACTATGCACATCGTATTATTTCATCCAGTCATGCATAAGGTTGGAATATGGATTTTATCGGTCGTGTCCTTCGAGTACCTCCCAAACAAAATTTGGGAAAAGTGCAGTTTGAGGACTCAAATTGGATCTATTTGAATTTTTTGAAGGAGGTTTTTTTCGCGGTCCCTATTGCAACGGTACAATTTTCCCGGGGTAAGTCCATACTTCCTGAGATAATGGTCCAAGGGAGGGACAGGGAGGCTTCTCTTATATCAATGGATTCATATTAAGTTATTGATATGTGACCTAGTTTTTATCACCGAGTCCAAACAGCGTGTCCTAAGTTGCCACTTTAGAGACGTTTTTCAGGCTGAAGTACTTAGGAAATATCGCCAACATTACAAAGGGGTATTTTGCCACCGTTGAAAATTTGATGTTGCCAGGCCTGGGAATCGAACCCAGATGGTCGGCCCGTCCGACTATAGCCTTTGCTTATTTGTTGTTTTTAAATTTGAAAACAACAAATATGATATTAAGCTTGACTTATCCACAAATAGTAAGTAAAACACACATCTCAACAAAACTGCCAAAGTGAAAGGAAAAAAATAAAGAGAAACACACACAAGGTTTTTTCGCAATGATAAATAAGGAACGATTAAGTGCCGGGTATTTGATACATTGATGTCAAATGGGACCATTTTTTCAGGCTCATATACTCATAACCGTTAAGACCATGATGTAATCGGTCTTTTATAATCGTCCGAGATAGAATTGTGATATACATAATTATAATTTTTTATTACTTTTTCCCGATTGTTTATACTAAAAATTCAAAATAAATGATATGTTGGAAAGCACAGTTAAATTAAATACAATTTAAAAAGATAAAAAGTTAAAGAGAATAACATTTATAATATGAAAAGAGCATCAAGCAGCTGGATTACACATACATACATACATTTATACAAAATAAATCCCCTAAGTAGATGCTACACACAATAACAATGAAAATCATTTTGAAATGATATCAAACAAATGCGTAGATTTTTCTCCACACCAACAACAATTGGGTTCAAACATAAATGCACTCATTTTTTATTGCTCACAAAAGTTGTAAAATTTTAACGCACGAGCTCACTCACCAAAACGCCCACTCACACATGAATTCTAGGCAATAGCAACAATATAACATTGCACTACGAGTATATGGAAGGCACACTTGACTAGGTATTATCCACACACAACTATGTACAGAATCCACTGAATTTGTATAAGTCTGTTATACAGAGTGTCTGGATTTCATAGATATTGTTGTTGCTTTCAGCTGGAATGCTACTCATTAGCGTTTGCCGTTGCTGCCAATGCCAAGTGAGGGTGATGCAACTTTTTTTTGCATTTTGTTGCACTAAAAATGATTGTTTTTGATTGTTCAGTTCGTTTGTGCCATTTGTGTAGAAGCTTTTTATGATTATAATGATAGCCTGGCTATGTTGAGTATCCGCTGTATGTGGAAAATATGGCAGCAGTTAGAGATAATGTCAAATATATCCATGATGAGCTTTGCATAAGTGTACGATTGTGTTATTGTTGATGTTTATGATTTACCCAGAGACTTTTCTTTAATCCACAGTGCCAACTGAGATTTTAATATTTTTGTTTGGAGTTTGTTGAATTTTTATCCCTGATTTAAGTTACTGCTGTGCACAAAACTAGGCTACTGTGTTATTTGCATTATTTTATTCGGAAATGTTGTGAGTTAAAATTATTAATTGGAGCATGGGAAAACTTGCAAAGAGAAAACGTTTCATATGGTAAAAAAAAATATTAAAATTTCATATGCACATTATTTTGTGTAACTTTTATCTGGTATTTGAGCTTATGATGACCAAAATTACTTTGGTCCATTGAGTGGAAATAGTTGGGTGACTTATTTTTCTTTTTCTACTCCAAACATGATACTGCAATTTTATGTCCAGCCACTTGGAAGTATGTGTCTCATTTAATGTTCCATTTCACTTTCTAACTGACCATTAAGGTTGTATAATACCTTGAAACATTTTCGAAGAGAGTTAGCAACGCAATGACTTGGTAGAACACACACACATACTCGTACATCATTAATTGATTCGTTAGATAGAACTTTACAATTCAATTCCACAACAATAAGTCGTCATTTATTCCTTGTTACCAATCCGATACATAAAACAGCAGCTTTGTTATGGCTATTATTTAATGATAACAGCAACAACAATTCACAAGGATAACAAGAACATCAATGATAAGAACAATGAAGATGTTCCAAATGGACATGACCAATGAAGAATGAAATGGTGAACCAACCATCTATGGTGGTGGCATGAATTGTATTTCATTTGATGACCCTGATATTACTTACTGTTACTCAGTCAGTCGTTCATTCGCATTATTGAAGGCACGTATCAAATGTCAATTTGTAACATAAAATCAGCATTGTCATCGCCCCAATGGGGGATACTCTCAATGCCTGTCTATGTCCCCCCTGTACTGTGCGATTACGATTTCATTTACATGCTTCAATGACAACATCCAGTTAGAATAGTGTTCCTCGCATTGATGTGGCTATGCGAGAGAGCGTTGACACAGAGATATGACTTGAATTATGTCATGAATGTGGAGTGGCTTGTAATGATTTTAAAACATTTACATTCGGGTCAATTGTCTTGAATGGCATCATGTCACAAGCCGTGTGTAAGTCTTGTAACCATTCTCCAGGGGTGAGCTGAATCGAATGGAAACAACGGAAGTATTAAAATCCTTCAATCCGTATAGGGACAGGGTGACTTTGGTACGTTGAACATTCAATCACCCACTTACATACATATGTTGACATCACGTTAAGAATATGTTGGGGAAACAGTGACTGACATATGTCTGACAGAGCCAAGTTAAAAAATCGAATTAAAAAAAAAAACAACAAGTAAAAAAGTAGAAGTCGTCTTTGCCGACAGAGATATACCCTTAGTTTTTGTGAATTGAAACACTTATTTCCCAAAAAACTTATGTATTTAGGGGGTTTTCCAAATTTTGTATTTGGTCTAAAGTTCAAAAATTTGTACGGGGGAGGTACCTACGTAAAATAATTATATGTGCAAACTAATATTGTGATATTTATCGTCGAAAACAAAATATATTTCCAATATTATTTTTACATTGTAGTTAGTGCTTACGATTGCTTTTAAAATATAAAAGAAAATTGCGTTCTTATTAATTTCATATTAGAGAAAAATAATTTATAAAAAATTTGTCATAGAAAATAATTATATGTGCAATAACGAAATTTTTTCAAAAATTCATAATAATGAACAAAATTGTTGTACATTTAACATGATATTTTATTGTCCTTGTGGATTAGGACTTGTTGTAGCCTTCGTCTCATAGATCCGACTAGGTTTCTTAAGGTGTTAGTGATGATATACTCCCATTCCGCCAATAATGCACATTTCAATTATGTCAGCGTCGAGCACTCCATTGACTTCGCGAAAACTTTGGCGGATAGTATGCCCCGAAGGTCTTCAATGGGTTTGTTGCCATTAGTTATAGCTGGCCACTCCAATAACCGTACATTTCGTGCCTTTAAAAACTCCTTTGTAGGTCCAACAGGGTGATTCGGGGCAATATACTACTGGAAAGTCCAATTTTATCCGTACAGTTCTCCAGCAAAATCTATTAAGTTGTTCGCTAACAACTAAATTTATGTTTCGGCACTCATTTTTGTCGGAACAAAACTTAAAGTAGACTTTCGTCAATGTTAAGTGTTCCCTTTATGACGTGGCAGACGCGAAAGTTTTATAATTCTCATATAATTATTTTTTATTGGTTTGTAAATTAAAATCGAATGTCTCAACTAACGGGATTACAAATTAAATCCAATTAAGGTATTACCACTAAGCAAAAAGTGAGATGACATAAGCAAAATGTAGAAAAAAATTGAAATTTAATACCGTTAGAATTTATTTGAGAATTGGGAAGTTTTCGAGGAGGATCTCTTATGGTATGCGCTGCATTCAGAGCTGGACGAAAGCATAATTTAAGTTTTGTTCCGACAAAAATAAATGCCGAAACATATGTTGAGTTGTTAGAGAACAACTTAATATATTTTGCTGGAGAACTGTACGGATAAAATTGGTCTTTCCAGCAGTATATTACCCCGAATCACCCTGTTGGACCTACAAAGGAGTTTTTAAAGGCACGAAATGTACGGTTATTGGAGTGGCCAGCTATAACTAATGGCAACAAACCCATTGAAGACCTGCGGGGCATACTATCCGCCAAAGTTTTCGCGAAGTCAATGGAGTGCACGACGCTGACATAATTGAAATGTGCATTATTGGCGGAATGGGAGTATATCATCACTAACACCTTAAGAAACCTAGTCGGATCTATGAGACGAAGGCTACAACAAGTCCTAATCCACAAGGACAATAAAATATCATGTTAAATGTACAACAATTTTGTTCATTATTATGAATTTTTGAAAAAATTTCGTTATTGCACATATAATTATTTTCTATGACAAATTTTTTATAAATTATTTTTCTCTAATATGAAATTAATAAGAACGCAATTTTCTTTTATATTTTAAAAGCAATTGTAAGCACTAACTACAATGTAAAAATAATATTGGAAATATATTTTGTTTTCGACGATAAATATCACAATATTAGTTTGCACATATAATTATTTTACATGGGTACCTAAAAGAATGGATCGAACAGACTCTTAACCGCACAAAATTGTTGAACATTTCTGTAGGTGATACCCAAAGGAGTGGACCGATATGGCCCACTTTTGAACATAACCTAAGTTTGGACAAAGTATTTCGAGATCCCAAGTTGGGACCAAATCGGTTGCTCCGTTTATGGGATATCGCGCGTACCATCTTAGAGAATATTTTCGAATTTTTGAAGCACTACCTTCGAATTTTATCTAATATTCGAAAAAAAATTTACGATGTGCAAAGTGTGGACCAACGCAGTATTTGGTTCCACAGTTGTCGTGCGCACCAGTCACTGTACATGCTGGCCGTAGGGTTTTTTTACAGCTTTCGTGTAATTTGCTCCAGAAGTATGAACATGCCACTCATAAAACCTGTACTTTCGTGATAAGGGATTTGAGCGCAACATTTTTGCAAGAAGAATCAAAACGATTCGAGAGTAGTTCCTAAACTGCACTTTTACTAAATTGTGTGTGGAAGGTACCCGTAGGAGTTGAAATATATAGTCCATATTCTATCCGGACCGATCTTCGAACTTAAACTAAGTTTGGACTAAATATTACGAAATCCAAATTTTGGACCGAATCAGTTAATCCGTTCCGGACGGACATGGCTAAATCAGCTCAAAATTGTCTGAAACGGATTTCGTATTAAATATTATTAACTAAAATGGAATAATTAGTTTCCTTTGATGTCCAAAATTTTAGGTCCAACAATTTTTCTACCATGAATACCCCAAATGTTCAACCAGATGGTACCTTTTCAAGGGGGCTATATAAAAATGTGGACCTATCTTGAACGTTTTTAGTTGAAAATGGCGCATTAAATGTCAAATGTCACATTAAGTGTAGTTCCGTCAAAATATCGAAAATCGTTATATGGAGGCTATACCAACACATGGACTTATGATTTTTAGTGAAGAAGTTTCGTGACCACTGAGAACCTCAAACGTCAAATTACAGCTAGTTCGGTTAAAAATTATAGCTAAAATCCTCAAAATACCTAAAATCGGGAGGTACCGTTATATGGGGGTTTTACCAAAACATGGACCTATATTGACGATTTTTAATGAAGAATTTTCGTGTCTACAGGGAACCTCAAATGTCAAATTACAGCAAGATTGGTTAAAAATTGAAGCTAAAAGCTTCAAAATACCGAAAATCGGGAGGTACCGTCATATGGGGCACTACCAAAACATATATGTACCTATGTTGACGATTTGTCGTGGAGAGGTTTTGTAAGCACAGAGAACCTCAAATGTCAAATTACACCTAGTTCGGTTAAAAATTGTAGCTAATACCCTCAAAATACCGAAAATCGAGAGGTGCCTTTATATGGGGGCAAAACCAGAACATGAATTTATATTGACCGGTTTTAGTTCGGTTCAAAATTGTAGCTAAAATCCTGAAAATGTGTCTAAAAACGTCAAAATACCTGAAATCGGGCGGTACCGTTACATGAGGGCTAGGATTATGACTTTTTGATTTTTTTTTTCTCAAAAATTATTTTCTGTAGCATGAATTAATACAGTTTTGCCCAATAATGACAAAAATAACGTTTATTCTATTTAAGTATTAAAAAACGCCACGCACAAACCACTTTATTTTTTTAAGTAATACAATGAAATGAAAAAAATTTTATCCTAAGATTATTTTCTGTTGCACGAATGAATGGCCTTTTGCCTATTATTGACTATAATAACTTTTATTCCATTTAAATATGGAAAAAGGTCCCGCACAAACCACTTTTATTTGACATGATATATGAAATAAAATTATATATAATATAAAATTATATATATGTAAGTAACTAGTGGACCCGTGAACGTAATGCCTTTTTGTACAAACATCGCTTGGCATAATATCCGAGGTCAAATGAAAATATTTTTTTTTTTGTTTTGAACTATTTATGGTGATTAAGAATCCTTAAACCACTAAGTTCAGATTTATATTGGGCAATTTTACTTGCGGTAATCGTAACTTAAACTGATTGGATTGCCCAACATAAATCTGAACTTATTGGTTCAAGTTGCCTAATTTAATTTATAGCTAAGATATGTGTATTTTTGACTGTACTATTTACTCAAAAATACATCTTTGAATCATCAATTAAAATATAGTTATTTCAGAATTGACGATTTTTAGAAATCCATGTTTGTCGTCACATAACGTGATATTACACTCAGTCAGTTCTAAGTATGCGTTTTGCGTTTTTCATTACACATTTGTATTTATTAATTTAATGCTGAATATTTGAATTTCAATGCCGAATGAACTACGCGGTAACCTTCAAGAAGAACGGTCGATATGTTGGAATGTGCCATTGGACATTTTGGATTTGGAAATACATTATTTTATCAATCCATGATGAATTTCTAGCGAACTTTATGTTTTGCAATGACTACATTCCCAATTTGAACAGAAATATCCAATCGAGGTCTATTCGAATTTTAATCTTCTAAAGGAAGGAATTGTTAAAACAATTTAAATTGGAATTCAATTCGGAAAATCGTTTATCCGCTCTGAATAAAAGTTTAAGGCAGGTGTAAATACAAATGTAGATATTTCTGAAAGGTGGATGCAGAAAGACTTTATTCTTGTGCATTGAAGAATTCAAATGGATCTGGTAGAAGATATTTGAACTCCACAATCAAGTACGTGGTACATTTCTGGTTGTTAACAGTGTGTTTGGAATGCTTGAAGTCTGGTCTTCCCATTGAACGATACCGCCATGTTTTCGGTATGTTGTTCATCGACATTACAGAATAGAAACGCATAGAAGTTTGTACTTGGCCTTGGCTAGATGTTTCGATATTGTTTAAATAGTAGTTTTTTATTGGTTTAGCCACATCAAATATACTTACAGAAAACTTTTCGTGAAGGTCACATTTGTATGCCAAATATTTGTGCATTTTAACACGGCACTCTGCTTCTTCTTGGTCACCGTTATATAGTAAGCGATCTTTCAATTATGGAATATGAGAATATCACATCCTCATAAAAATATTTTTTTCGCTACTTACTATTACAAACCTTGAAATGAAAACCGAAAACTTTGCCAAATAAACCGCAAAATTCGGTATCATTTCTTTTAAATATTTTAAATCAATTTAATTGCTGCAAATAAAACATTTTTTAGAACTTTCAAATATTTTTGTATGTATGTGTGAATTGACAATACCGAAACATAAAATTTTACATAAGGTTTTCACATAGCGTTTTCGCTAAAAGTTTACAAAAAAGTAAAAGACATATTAAATCAATAATAAAACCTCGAAATAAATGTGTGGTAAGACCAATATTCTTCAAAATATTTTTTTTTGCAAATTTTCGTGTATTTGTCGCGATTGTTTTAGTTTTATCCTTCTTTTCTGCCATGAGACCATTCCAGATTGGTGCGAATGATAAAAATCAGTTCATTTATATGATGATACATTTATGTATGGCTCCAAAGCTTATTTTCAGCTATACAAATTTTAAAGTCTGTGAAAAAAGCTTATGTAGAAAAACTTTGAAATGATTTTGTGTGTGAGCTTTTTTATCGAGTCACGTTATAATTAAGATTTCATCTAATCTTAGATAAAATCTCATCACAATATAATACAGGGATACGAGGTTGTAAAAAAGTCATAATCCTAATGAGGGCTACACCAAAACGTGGACCGATATACCCCATCATAGAACTCGACCTACCTACAAACAAAAGAAGCATCTTCCCAAAATTTCAGCGTCGTATCTCCATTATTGTTTATGCCAGAGTGATTACTAAATCAACAAGAAGAAATTAAACTGATCAATTGTGATGGCAGGCAAACATAAAGTGTGTTGGATGTACCATCAGGTACGAATGCAACACTGCACTCTAGACAACATTCCCAATTGTTTATTTATATCACTCCTCATTTCGACAAAATATCACCGCTATGTCGAATTATTGCTCACTCCATGCAAAAAGCAGTACATCCGCACCAAGGAGTACATAGTAGAAGTGGTTCTACCGAAGATAAAAGGTGGTACGCCGATAAAGAGTACATTATTTATCTAGCAACATCCGACAAGACAGGACTTGGAAGTTGAGACTATAACCATAGACAAATGAATTGTATAGACAAAGAAATGCTCTCACCAGAAACATAGAAGAAAATATTTCCATTTTCCCCCAAAATCGCCTTCGAACAATGTTGAGGTTGTTCTGTTTGAGTCGGTTGACAGCACATAATATGAGTATTTCTTTGTATATACGATAATTTGTCTATACTATAACTTTGAACAATTGAGCGCCACTATCTCCATGAGGAGACGGAAATTTTACCCGTGCATCAAGATCAGCAAGTTCGTGCATCAGTATGATCTTGTCGATACAGTTAGTATCTGCTTTGGTGTTATCGTCGTGAGCATCTCGCCCACGCACAGGTAAATCAGGAGAAGATAGATCCTCTGGATAGACATCGGGCAATATCACAACTGAGAGCTAAAAATTGTGCTTGTACATTATGTGTAGCATTCACATTGACATATTCGGTCATCGCAGTAGAAGAACACCTAATGCCAGGCAAGGACGAGCGCAGTTAAGATCCGGACGATGTAGCCACGTCAATTCATATTGGGGTCGAATTGATAGCACAATACCCAATCCATGCCCTGCATATGAACTGGGACCGCAAAACAATCTGCATTTGTTTAAATTATAAGCTAAACTCACTCACTTGCCTCATTTTGCCTGTTAGGGCTAAGATCATTTTAATTTTTATTAATTTTCTCTCTTGATGATCGAAGATTTTATTGCTAGCGAAAAAGGAAAGCTGTAGATTCGAACCCCACAACCACCAAGTTATGTGACCGCCATATCGGCCGTGGGAGTGGCTTCTCTGTTATCGAACTTTAATTTCTCAAATACAATTTATTTTACAGGGACGGATATTTGTCCGTTACTGACTCGACGTAGAAGAACCAGAAACAAAGAACTCCAGAATATTTTGCTTTGTTACTACAACATGAAACATGGGGGCCAATATATTTTTTGTGGATCACGAAAACTGTTAAAAAAACTGTTTATAAAAAACCCGCATTGTGATATTGTTCGGACCACGAATATACAGTGACTGTCATTGAAAATGATGCAACCTGAAATAAAAAAATGTAAACGTTGATAACTTGGAAACGAGCTGAGATTTTTTAACAATTCAAAAAACAATATTGTAGGCTGAAGGGTTGTCTTTAAGATGGCATACAAAAATATTCCGTTTACAGTACCGTTATACTAAAATTTTACTGGATAATAAAAAATGGACATTTTTACTGTGAGCATTGAAAATTATGCATCACAATAATCGATTAATAATTTGCAAATTTTTCGCTTTTTACGAAGCGTTTTGATAAAAGCACACAGGGTCAAAACATTGTTAACAGCATTTCTGAAAACTATTTTCAAAGAAAAGTGCAAACAATTTTGTTCTATGCCCCGATTTTTACATCTACGAGGGCAACGCCGTTAAAGACTAGTATAATATAGGGCAAGTCTGGCTAATACAGCACTTGCCATATATCATTAGGTTGTTTGTGCGTACTCTGGACAAAACCCTTATTGATTTTTCATAGTCATTTTTTGGAAAATAAATTCAAAAACTAGAAATTTCTAGCCAAATTCCTACAAAGGGACATTAATTACAGTCATGCCAATATTACGTCAAGAATATAATTTTTTCTATCGGAATCGTTGAAAAAAATTACTAAAACGATAGGGAAACAGTAATTCTACCAATCCGATTACTAAAATTGCATAAAAAGCGAAAAATTTGGAAATTATTAATCGATTATTGTGATGCATTATTTTCAATGATCACATTAAAAATGCCCATTTTTAGTATAACGGTACTGTAAACGGAATATTTTTGTATACCATCTTAAAGACAACTCTTCAGCCTACAAAATTGTTAAAAAATCTCAAGTCATTTCCAAGTTATCAACGTTTACATTTTTTATTTCAGGTTGCATCATTTTCAGTGACAGTCACTGTATATCGAATATCGAACAATTACAAAGTTCACCCTGGCAAGTCAAGTTTTGAGCAAAATTGGTCAGCCTTCTCAAACAATAATCTTTCCTTAAAAGTATCCAATTTTCATCGCGGAACAATTCAGTTGAAATCTTAAAATACATGTAACTATGTCTTTCTGGGTAAAAGTGAGTGTCTGCAAACGATACAAACACAGTGACATTGATTGATGTTTTATCACAAACATACCATTCTTACTTCCATTCGCTGTGACTTCCTTCACCATTGCCAATTCCTCTATACGGTTCTTCTTCTCCATTTCGTTTCGTTTTTTTTGCATTTCTCATTTGATCCTGTAACTGATTGGACATTTCCATGCCCAACCAAACGTCAAGCAATGTGGCCAATGTCATGCCACCACAAGCTTCTTTCGTTATTCCGCTTAAATGATAAAGCAAATAAATTCAATTTTATTCGTTTAATGACTTTAAGCAGCCAATAATGACAGAAGCTATCAGCCAGCCACCAGTCATCGTAAATAACAAAATAGACCGTTTGACTTGTTTAATGTTTGTGTCATACACACTCACACATACGAAATAAAACAAAATTAGAAAATATAATTACCATGAAGAGCATTCATAAAATTCATCATCATGATGCGCAATATGTCGTAGTTGCAAATGTTTTAGACATTGGGCGCCAAGTGCCCATTATGCTTATGCGGGCAAATGATTGTCGTTAAGGTACTATAACGGAAAACCTTAAGATGCTGGCTTGGTGTCATAAATATAGCCATCATTTTTGAGCTTGCAAAGAAAAGAAAACAAAACAACTGAAGTCATCAAAAAAAAGAAAATTCGCCAGCATATGCAAAGTTTCTTTTATTTTCTTTGGCCTCAGTTTTATGCAAAATATTGAAAAGCATAAGCGTTGCGAAAAGAGGGACGATATAATTTTTGATGCTTAACAATCCAAATGACATACATAAACATTATACCCCACATATATATGAACAAAATGTGTTTCCGAAAATAACTTTGTCATTAAATGTTGAAATTTATGAAATGAAAACATATTTTTATGTGTCATCATCATCAAGGAAATAATAACAAGTGGCGTATCAGATATCCTCCTGTATTGGGATGTTGATGTCGCTATTTTTATATTTTTAGTAGATGGCGTCAAAAATGGTTGTCATAAACAATATTCTTAATAGAAATGCATAACTTTGGTTCAATAATACCAAAGAGGATGCTTTCCTGTATGCAAACAAAAGGGGATAACTTGAAATATTTACGACTTTTTTAAAAATAATAAACATTTCGTCAGCGTTTGTGAAGCGAAACAAGAAATTTTTAAACGTTATTATGGCAATGAATTTTGAATTTACCATTGATTTAAGGAATACGAAGTCAACTGTGTGTAATATAAATAGAAAGAAATGTTAAGAAAGAAGTATAATAAGTTGCAGCCACCTCATGTGTTGTCCCGTAATGAACACTTTTTTATTTATTACTAGCAATCCCCGGTTCGCCTTGCTGCAGCGTCGTATTGAGTTTTAATTACAACTTTTTATGGACTTTATGTTTTAAAATTCAGAAATATGTATTTTTACCTAATTTATTCGGTCCATTGTCAAGCCGGGTTATTTATTGAGGATTTTAAATTTACCAACATATTTTGTATGCATTTTTTCGCCCATTGATGCTGTTTAGGATTTTTTATCGCCCATGTCCCCTATCTTTATCCTAAAGCGATCTAATTATAAAAGTTTAAGAAATGGTAAAGTCGAATTCTGCCGCTTATTGAGACTTATATGTTTTCAGTTTCTCATAGCTGATTTACCGTTGAACCTCAGCATTTAAGGAAGTTTGTAAATATAAAATTTTTCTTAATAGGTTAAACAGCGTGCCACCTCCAAAATTCATGCGTCCGTGGTACATGTACAAAATTTCATGAAAATCGTTCCCGTGGTTTAGCAAATATAGCTATTATAAAACAATAGGACCCCGAAATTCATCAACAAATATTTAGCATTCTGTCCCACATTAGCGTTTAAAAGAAAAGCGAGGTAAAGGTACCCCACCACCTCCGAAATTCATAAAGTATACATTACAACGGCAAACCTTTAGCATTTGCTACAAATTGCATGGAAATCGGTTCAGTAGTATCTTCTATATATATAAAAGAGCTTAGTGATGAGAGAGTGAGTGACTGACTGGCATATCATCGCCCAGACGAAACCGCTGAAGCTAGAATCTTGAAATTATGGGTGAGGGTTGCTGTTGGTATGTAAGGGGTTAGATAGGGCAGGGTTTTTGGAAATTCGACCAACAACGGTACGAAAAGTACTAATAGGTACTAAATATGGTACCCTTTGTATTAGGCAAACGGAAAGAGCTGGAATTCTGAAATTTGGAATGGGGGTAACTGATGGAGTGTTAGAAAGATGTACCTTAATGTACGAAAAGTACTAAAATTTAGTACCAATTGTATATTTTTAACGGATATAGCTAGAATCATGGAATTTGGCATGGTAATCAAGGTTGGGAAGTGGTGCTTCTAAAATGAAATGGTTCGGAAAATTCTTAATCATGTGTACGAAAAGTACTAAATGGTACTAAATTTAGTAAAATTTGGATTTGGGTGAACGTATAGTTCTGGAATCTCGAAATTTGGAATTGAGATTGCTGGTGGAGTGTAGGATTGAGGTAGTTTTGAAAATTCGTACTTATAGGTACGAAAAGTACTAAATGGTACTGAATTTAGTACAATTTGGATTTGGGTGAACGAATAGAGCTGGAACCCTGAAATTTGGAATTAAGATTACTGTTGAAGTGTAGGATTGAGATATGAGGGAGGTTTTGGAAGTTCCTACTTATTTGTGCTAAAAGACTAAATTTTGTACAATAGGGATTTTGGCTGAACGGACAGAGCTAGAATCCTGAAATTTAGAATTGAGATTACTGTTGGAGTGTAGGATTGGGGAAGTTTTGGAAATTCGTACTTATGGGTATGAGAAGTACTAAATGTGGTGCAATTTGCATTTGGGTGACGGATAGCGCTTAAGTCCTGAAATTTGAAATGTTAGAGTGTAGGACTGAGGTAGTTTTGGAAATTGGTAGTTATGAGTATGAAAAGTACTAAGTGGTACCACCTTTGATGCAATTTGGAGATGGAGATTGTTTTTGAAATTCGTACTTATGGGTACGATATGTACCAAATTGTACTAAATGGTAAATTGTACAATGTGGATTTGAGTGCACGGATAGCGCTGGAATCCTGTTATTTTACGGTTACTGTTGAAGTGAAGGATTGAGGTTGTTTTGGAAAATTAAATAAACGAGGGGTCACTGATGGAGATTTATAGAGATGTACCAAAGGGTTTTTGGAAATTCGATCGATAAGTGTACGAAGAGTACTAAAAGTTAGTACATTTGATGCTAATTGTACATTTTAAACGGATATAGCTACAATCATCAAATTTGGTATGGGAATCAAGGTTGGAAAGTGACGTTGAAATAAGGAAATGGTTTTGGAGGTTCGTATTTATGAGTACGAGCAGTACTAAATTTGGATTTGGGTGAACGGATAGAGCTGGAATCCTTAAATTGGACTGTAGAATTGAGTTAGTTTTGGAAATTCGTACTTATGGGCAAGGAAAGTATTGAAATTGTTAAAATTTGGATTTTAGGATAAACTAAATAATGGTCTTACCTTCTCATATGTTTTAACGAAATCCGCTTCAAGTAATTTGAATTCGATTAAGCCCAGTCTGGTTCGAGCGCAATTTGGTCCAAATTTTGGATATCGCAATAATTTGTCCAACCTTTAAGTCGATCCACTCCTTCAATCGATGGTCCAAATCGATTTCTTCGAGACATAGATTGGGTTGGAATATGGATTAAATCGGTGCACTGCAATGGAATATATCGCTCCATTCTTTCAGGTACCTTCTCCACAAAGGTGAAAAACTTTTACGTTTTTATCGGCTGGCTGTTATACTATACCGCAACTTTTAAACGCATTTCAGTAAAGTAAACTGTTTTAGTCCGATTAACCGAAGGGTTTCTTAAAATAATAATTTGAGTGTAAGATGTGGTCGTTTTCATATAAAAAATTGGAAAAAAATGTTGAACGAAACTAGCTTTTTTAAATTTATTTCCAATTACCGGGATTACAACACAATGTAGAGCTCAAAAGAAGTTGAAGAATACAATTCAAAGACAAGGTTCTTAATGTATGATTTTATAATATATCCACTGTATCTACCTCAAACGGATGCTGATAATTTGAAGACTGAAAAATTGTGTTTTTTAGTTTTTGCTCTAATCTGGAAGCGCAGCTGGAATTATCTAAACGCTTAGTATGTGATTGTAGTACTGGCGGTTAAGCATTCTTACATGTATATTTCGAAAGTGTAACCATCAAAGGATCAGAGCAATCCAGTCTCAAAGTAGAAATTTTTGTGGGTCAATTTTTCAAAAAACCTATTTCTTTGGTTTAAAATTTACAGCTGTCATTCTATTTCCGTGTAAACTCGCGTAAATTGAGCTTTTATTGCATTGTGAATTTAATAAGCCAGGTTGCGTCAAAATCCATCCAGTTGATCGGCGGATGTGATATCCCTCAAATTTCGAAAATCTTCTAAAAGTGTTTTTGAAAATATCGCAGATTAAAAGGCGTTTTCGATGTGTCATTCCTAAGCAAAAAATAGACCTATACGTTGTTTGAAAACAGATATTTAAAAACTATTGCGAAGCCGGAGATATAACAGTTTTTTTATATTGAGTACAATAACAACTTGTTATATTAAGCTGCGATTATTTTAGATTTTTTTCTAATTATTAAAATTAAAACGCTAATATCTTTTGAGCGATGAAAGTTAGTTACAAATTAGGGAATTAGAATTACAATTAGGGAATTAGAACCCAAAAGGCCAAATAAAAGCTAATGTGGTTGAAATTTCTGAGATACACCAAAAGTTAAACTAATATGGGTAATATTCATTTCAAAGATTTTTTAGTTAGTGTGTCAATTCTCTTGGAGAATTTGCATTGGGACTATACCGAGCGTGGGCGGATAGGGTTCATTTTCAATTCTAAACATCCAAGGACTAATATCTAAAATGGGCGAACTCACTCTATTGAATTTATATACTTTTTGTCGATATTGCATAGAAAATCAACTAAAAACTCCTTAAAATAGATTAACGTAACGCTACCCAACATTTTTAAGTTTCATGATTTTTGATCATGTTGGCACAAGTACCATAAATATACGGAAAGTACTTAATGGTACTCAATTTGTTTTTGGGTGTAGGGACAGTGCTGGAATATGTATTTTTTGGAGTTAGGGTGAGTACTGGTGTGTAACGTTGATCTCGCTGTTAATGTGTAGGTGTGAGATACGGCTGATCTTTTTGAAAATCAAACTAGTACCGTACAGTACTAAAATAAAAATAAATATTGATCAAAATTGGTATTAGTGCAACAAAATTTTCAGTGTTTGCCATTTCCATATTATATATTGTTTATTTGTTTTTATATCCTTTCCGCTTACGAAGTAGTGGGCATTTTGCTAGTTTGATATAAAATATTTAAAAAAAGTACGATTGATCGAATTTTTAGGCCCCAAAGAAGTACCAAGATTCTAGAAAAAATCGTAAATTTTCAAAGCGATACAATCCTTATTATCGCAAATGTAGCGTTTTTTTAATATCAAACAAAATATGTAGCCTATTTTCACCGTGGCCATCCCTGTACATTCGCTTAAAGTTTCAGAATCGGCTCAGAAGTTTTGTAGATGTAACATATCCATAAAAGCCTAAGTTGAGATATGACGAACATTTAAAAAAATAACCTATTCGGTCCAGCCGTTTTCAAGATATGTAATTACCAACGAACAGCAGTTAAAATAGGGTATAGGGGAAATACCCGGCCCCTCCGAAATTCAACAAAATTTGTAGCTTATTTTTACCGTAGCCATACCTGTTCATTCCCTGACAATTTCAGGAAAATTGGTCCAGTAGGTTTTGTAAAAAAAAAATTAAGTTTAAAGTGGGTGTGGTCATACGGTCTTTCCATAAAACCCTAAGTTGGGTTATGACAAACATTTCAAAAAAGAATAATACAAATCATTCCAGACGTTCTCAACTGATGCAATTACCAACGATATTTTATGTTTATTTATAAAGATTTGCATTTAAAATTTAACATACTGAAAATATGAAGAAAACCAGAAGATTCTACGCTGTCCTGAAAAAAAACCAAAATATCTTTTCATTCGCCGAATTAACGAACTAAAGGAAACATGTTTGTAACCATAAAAGCCTGTAAGTGGTTTACCAAAAATATATAAACAAAATATATCCGTAACTAAACAGCTCCCACAAATATCAAAACAAAAACACACATGTGACACTTGATTACTTTTAAATTACATCAAATTGCAACACCATAAAAGCTAATAGAAGAATATACAAAGCACCCAAATTTCAAAATTTCTACTGACTACCAACCGTAACATAAGCGAAAAAATGTCACAATGAATAAACAACTATTTGGAAAAGAAAATACTTTGATTTATGTTTATTTGAAGAACTTTTAAACAAGTCCAATTCTTTGAGAGGGAAAAACATACAATTGCACCAGAGAGAAACTGGACTTGCCAGAGGCACTCCTTCAACAAGAAAGATATTGACACTAAAACGAAATCAAATGTCAAATTGTGATTTTTGTTATTTTATTTACTAAAATCCAGATAACAACTGCATATAGTCGTATTCGTGTCTGTGTGTGTGTCTTACTACATGTTGTATTAGATTTTTTTCTGGGTTCAAAACACATTAAGTTGACTTGTTTCTTTTTTTCAAGTTTTGATTTGATTTCAATCACTGAGTATCCATCAATTTCCAATTGTATCTGAATTAGAAAGCACACAATACTTGTATAAACAATAATAACAGCAACAACAACAAAATGATGCTCACCAAATAAAAGGAAAATGACATATCTAAATGTTAGTGCTATAAATGAAATGTATATGGGCTACTACGAGAAATGCATTTGTTGACATCATGTTATGTTCTGAAGCGATTTCCGGCATTTGATCTTTACTTTGAACTACTTTAACTTTGGGTTCTTGTTAGTTGATCTGGTGGTAACTAAATTAATCCTTTTTTATATCGAGGGGTTTTACTATATTACTGCTATCTACCTTTTTGCCTCCACAAAGTCTTTTGTTTCGCGGTTAAAGCTGAATGTTCCTACATTTCGCCAAAAATATTCTCCTTTCCAATTTTTCAACAATTTTAATGTCACGCTCTGGCAGAAGCATTTGTAGTGATGCAGGCCCTAGAACTACTGGAGAACTATTAAACCTAAGACTTTTCAAAATTTTAAGTCTATCTTAAAAACTGCAATGTTGAGAAATGAAATGAAACGAAATGGTAAGACGAAGCTATAGTTATCACGAAACGAAACATGAGCCATGAGTTCGATTTATGGATTTATCTTGTCTTCTCATTTCTTCCTGTCGATGTAAGCATTGCCTTAGATCGCAGTTCTTCTACAGCAGACTTGTCCGCGATCATGTTCCGACCGAAGAGAAGGATTAAGGGACAAAAGACTTATTCTTCGAACCATGACATTAAGATTATTTATTAGTTTAAACATATTGGAGGGAAATTTAAAAATGTGCACACGTTCGACAAGTTCAGCTTTCACGAGGTTGAATGAGGTTGAACGATTTCGCAGAGGCAAAAAAAAAATGTGTAAGCAGCAATAGATTCCCCCAGGATTGTGATAGACGGGAGTGTGTAAGATTTCGATCGTTTCGAGGTGCGGACATGTATTTTGACCTTGTAACAGTGAAACTACCGCCTTAACCCGCCTTAATTTTGCAACAAAAGTGCGATCTAATACAGTATTGAAGGTAAATGTCGAGCAGTTGCAAATACAACAGATTGCACGGGCCAATTCCTGGAAGACTGCACCCGTTGCCCCGATAATGGAGAAGAACAATGACAAAGAACAGCAAAATCAATCTATCAAAACCGCAGCAAAAAAAGGAAAAAACGACCACCACAAAAGTTTTTGGTACTATCAAGAGTGTCGAAAGGCGACTGAAAATAATAACGCGGCGTACAGAGCAACACTTCAGTCAGTAAGAAAAAGAGTGCCACGGAAAAGTATCGTGAGAAAAGTAGATAATCGTATTTTTTGAAACAAAAAGTGAATAACAAGAAAAACATCAGCGCGAGATATTCCAGATGTACGGGAAACAGAATGAAGTCCTGACATTTTTCCAGAGAGTAAAACACCAGACTTGTACACAGCCATGATGAAAACATTTTTTCCTGCAAAGATGATACAGAGGATACTCAAAGAGCATTTCAGCAAACTTTTGATAACAAATATTGGCGAAGAAGAAGAGTCACTCCCAAACGACGGCATCTAATGCGGAACACTTAGCCAAAATAGGATCATAACAACAATTAAGAGGCCATATAAAATCGCGCACTTTTACCGAAAAATTTCTGGTGAAAAGTTTTGTAGCCCTAACGAAGACTAAGTACCAAATTTCGATTGTATAATTTGGCTAGAATCTTAAAACCACTGAAAATCAGCTACAGATCGTTGTTCAAAAATTTCAGCATGGAACAATGTACCCAGCAAAAATACTCATTACAAAACCCATGCTAACCTATTAAGGGTATATCGCGTGAAATAACTATTTATTTTCTGATCACTTAAATAAGTAGTAGCGACTTTTAGTAACTACCTTTTAAAGTACTTGTTTAAGTGACCAAAAAAATAACTACTTATTTCGCAAGAAAAATAATGGGTTAGTAGCGGCATTGTAATGAATATTTTTGCTGGGTACTACTGAACCAATAATCAGTCCATGAGTAAGAAATGAACCGGTATCAGAATAAACGCAATAAGTGCTAGGAAGGGCTAGAGTTCCATTATGTATCGCAGATGTTTGGGATCTGCTTGAACTTTACAAAAGGGTTCACACTCATCTCAGTGAAGTGGAGGAAGACACAAGTAATGTGGAAGAAAAATTTTATATCGTATCTCCAACCGGGCTGACCTATCTTTTCGTGTGGGCTGACCTATCTTTTCGAACATTTGCATCATAATTGATCCCCATTCGACTGCTTGAGCTTTCAGATCATTTAATTTAAGCGCAGCCAAATTAATTTCTATATATTCATTGTTGACCACCACGGTCTGATATTCAAAGCTCTAAAAGTGTTTGCTGCCAGAATGCATGCTCCATTTCTCCCGATAACGTGAGATTACCAAGTAGACCTTGAACCTGAATGACGTGAGGTTGGGATTTCAATGCCTTCAGCGGAAAGCTGCTGAAACATCGTTACAGTTTTATTGGGTGATAGTTTTGATCTTGTAACAAGGCGTCTTGGGTTATTCTGCCTTTTACACGTTGGTGCTGCATTGCCATTCTTACTAGGGTGATATGTACTGCTGTTGGGTGAGTACTCGCTACGTTCGAAACCATTTATTGTACAGCTACTAAGTGTGCATTCAGTCGCATTCCTTGCTATCCTCCGCTTGGATGGGTTGGTGGTATTGATACCAGCAGATTTTACGTTGGAATGACACATAACATCCATATACATTTTAACTTAGTGATGTCAAACAGTTGCTTCATTGAATCAAAGTTTTGTTTTTTCTGAAGTCTTCGAGTTCCAGAAGTGGTGCCTTTCACTCAGTGGTGCTTCAACAATTGACACGTTGCCTCTTCTTGGCGCTTGAAACTGTACTAGCTTTATTCTCTGGGTTTCCTTATTCTTCTTCGCGTTAGAAACGCTCCTGTTGAGTGACATAACATAATTTGTAGGTCTATCTTGAAAACATCTTATATATACATATATACGTTAATCTTTTGGAAACCAGGGCACTACAATGTTGAGGGTCCTCAGGGTGGAGGACTGTGTCAAGCCACTGCTTAGCTTATTCCTCATCAAACTCAGTAAGCTCTACGCAGAGAAAATCGTAAGAATTTGACAAGACGTACATGGTTATAAGGTATCGAACTCAATCTGACCAGCAATTTCAGGGCAAGAATAGAAATCAGAATCTCTATTGGTCATCTCTACTGGTCAATGCGGCATCAGTTACGTAACAAAACAAATCTGTGACAAGGAGGACAACAACATTGAGTATTGCAGGTCATGTGAGGATGTAGAAGATACGGAAACAGTCGAGCACCTGATCTTTCGGGTAAAAGACACAGACTTTTTAATATGCAGGAGATGGAATTCCTCCTTTAATTTTCCTCTATTGACCCTACAGCCCTGTTAACCTACTGCTGTAGCCTTAAGTGGCTATGGGGCGGGTTATCATAGGTGATGAATTTTCAACTAATTACTTTATCCTCTGGGTTTCCTTGTTCTTCATATGAGATACCTGCATTAGTTGTCAATAATTTCGTCGATTTTTATGATCAATGTCTCATCTATACCCTTATCCTTTATGCTAAAGAGGGTAATACACTTTGATACGAAAAAAATGCGGCTCATAGAAATAATGGTCTTAGACCCCAAGTATGTTTGGACGAAATCTGTCTGTCTTGCTGGCTAGTGAGAATGATAATTCTCGATTGGATCAACCGATTAAAACCAAATTCTGTATTTCTTAATATTTTGCCCAAGCTTAGTTTATGTTCGAAGATAGGTCATATCTGTCCACTCCTTCAGGTACCTCCTTCACAAAAGTTCAAAATTTGTTTGTAAAATGATGTGAACTTGCAACTGACTTTCGAAGAGAGCAGTCGATTTGGTCCAAACTTGAAACATCGTAATATTCCTTGCAGATATAGATCGGCTTCGAATATAGACTACATCGGTCCACATCATTGGATATCGCCCACATAAAATTCGGAAAAAGTGAAGTTTAAGATCTCCTCTCGGACGTTTTGTTTTTTTCGGAAGGTTGTTTTGCGGCGCCCTTTAGGGCGGTTCAATTTTTTTTCGGGGGCAAGTTTATACTTTCTGTGATAATCGCCTAAAAGCTCCAAGAAATCCTGACTGCACCAACTAAAATGGCAAATCCGCAAGATAACTCCTTGCGGCGCCCTTTCGACGGTTCAATTTTTCGGCGGTAAGTCCAAACTTCCTGAGATAATCGCCTATTAGCTCCAAGAAATCTTGAATGCACCAACTTAAAATGTCAGGGAGTTTCTGATTTGTCGAAACTTTTGCACATCATTTCATTTTATCCAGTCAATAGTGGTCCACTCCTTCTGTTACCATCCACACAAAATTCTGAAAAATGAAGTTAAGTGTTCCACTCGGATTGTTTTGAAATATTTTTCAATATGTAGTCTGAAAGACCTTCTTTACAACGGTACATTTTTTTCGAAGTAAGTACATACTTACTGAGATAATGGCCTAAAATCTCCACAAAACCCTGCCGGCACATACTAAATGGCTAGAGTGCAAGATAGCTCTCAAAATTTTTGAAGAAATTTCTTCCAAACTTAGTTTAACGTAATTTAATATTTCGAGTTCTCTATGAATCAGAAGTTTGCTTAATAACAAGTGAAAAAGTATCAGTCGGCTTTGCCGACAGAGATATACCCTCAGCCTGTGCAAGTTCAAACCTTCATCAACCTTCAGATATTGTGGTCCTTTTGGGCGTATGAATTAATAATGCGGAGGAAGTGCCTGAAAGAATGGATCGAGGTAATACATTTTGGAAGTAGATCTTTTTTTAAATTTTGGACCAAATCGGTTGATCAGTTCGAGAGTTATAGTGCCCTCCGGCCACTACATATGGTGCCATGGGGTTGCTTTCTCCCTTTAGGGCTGCTTTCTCAAGAAGTATGGACTTGCTCCTGACAAAACTCTTACCGTCGTAATTGAGGCAGCGAATACAAGTTGCTTCAACAAAAATAAAAGTGATTCGAGAGCAGGTCTTAAAGCGAACTTATCACAAATTTTGTGGGAAGTACCCGAAGGAGTGCACAAATATTGTACATATTCGATATTGATCTATATCTGGTTGATATATTAGGATATGTAAAGTATGGACCAAATAGGCCAATCCCTTCGAGAGTTACCCTGCGCACAAATTTTCCGAACATTTTCGAACTTTTGTGGGGGAGGTACCTGAAGGAGTAAACCGATATGGCCCATCTTCGAACTTAAACTAAGTTTGGACAAAATATTACGAAAGCCAAATTTTGGACCAGCCAGACAGACGGACGGACATTGCTAAATCGACTCCAAATTTTCTGAAACACATTACGTCCAAACATACATACTTGGGGTCTAAAACCTTTATTTCGATTAGGCACATTTTGCCCGTATGAAAGAGATACCCTCGTTAGCATAAATGCTGAGGGTATAAAAATGTTTGGTATATGTTAATATAGTATTACGGTACCTACTCGTGATGCAAAATCAATATATTTTATAAACGGCATAATTATTGTGTTTGCTTTTTTTGTCAGAGGACGAGGGTATATCTCCATTCGTTCCGATTTCGGAACGAATGTCGGAAAAAAATTTCCTTTCCGAATTTCTCAAGGATTTTCTTCAGATTTCGTTACGAAATCGATCCGATGTCGCTCCGACATTTCGTTGCGAAATTATGTCAACCACTTCATACAACTTTCGCTAAGATATCGTTACGATTTCGGATACGATATCGGACGTATCGCCGAATTTCGTTCCGATTTCGTTACGACGTCGGTACGATTGGTTTGCTGGGTAGTCAGACATCAGAGGCATACACATCATGTCAATGAGTCAATTCTAAGAATTATATATTTTCAGTGCAATTTCTTTATCAAAATCTCTCTAAATAACAATTCAAAATACTGTTTCGTATGAAATACCATGCAGTGCCCCATATTAAATCTGTGTCACCCCTGGCATGTATCTTAAATAACCATCAACTGATATAGAGACTGACAATAAAACTAGAACAGAAATTGCAACTAAAAATCTAAACAAAAAAATAAAACATCATCTAAAGTCTGTCTTTTTGTTTGATGCCATCAACAATGCAACCGACATTTGACAGCCATGATGAACTTTTGCTTCAGTTGCACTGACAGTTGCCATTAAAAAAGACAAACTGTTACGGGTATTGCATGTTGATGCATGCTTGCAAATCGTGTATGTGTGTAATGTTCTTCATGTTATTGTAGTCTAAGCTTATGGGGAAAATGCAGAACCAATAACAACTAATAGTCATATTATTGGCATCTTTGACAAATCCGCTTATATTAAAATCAAATGATTTTAATGACATATAATTGCGAAAATTCTATTTTCGAAAATAATACTCTAGCAATAGATTTGAAGTTGAAAGATTGACTGGCAGTTTAGTTGATTTTTTTTTTTTTTGGTTAGAAACAAATCCTATATTAGTTGTACAAAAGCAACACTTAATAAATGTAATATAGGTGGTTTATTTGAAATTGACATATTTTCTGTTTCTATGAGTTACTTGTTAATCCCATTTTCCCATTTTTTGTGATTTCGCAAGTAAAACTTGTAAAATTTTTTTCACAGTTTCTAAGGGAAACACTTGTCCTTCATCTATCCCAAACTCTTGACACTTTTAACGTTGAAATTTGGACAAATTTATAGTCTTACTTTAATATTTAATGGTAAATTAAATATTGTTCTGTTGTCACATTGCCAACGAGAATGGTCGTGGCAGAAAGTAACAATGACATTTAATTTTCAGTGAAAGTTTTACAAAGAGTTTGCCAACCAACATTAAAAAAAATTCCAAGAAAATGGAACAGGACATAAGAAAGATGGCGATGACTTTTTGCGTTAAAAAAAAAATTAACATTGTTTTAAGTGGAAAGAAGTGAAATAATTCCGAGAACTTTTAGGTTAATTAAAGTGCAATTCAACAACAGCAAGTAAAGAAGTCAGAATGCCAAGATGAGTGAAAAGGAAGGCAAGCAAGGAGTTGCAATTAGATGGCTGTAGCCACACCAAAGAATTACTTAGTTTCAGTGAATACAACTTCAGTAAGGGATAAATGCCATAAAACAGGAAATCGGTAGGAAATACAAAACTTTCAAAGACAACAGTGTAAAATTGTAAAAATGAGCGCAAAATAGAAGGATGTGAGAATATTGTTTTGTTTCATTGTTGATTTTTTGTTTGTCTATCTTTGGTGTTAAGATAATTGTCTTTTTACAGCTTGTGTAATACCAAGAAAAGTCTTTGTATGCAACACACATTTATATCACACACATACATACCCATATGCCACAAAACTGCAAAGCCACTGCTAAGTAATGAACAAAACGGAAGTGATATCAAGAAAATTCACACAAATATAACAACAACAAAAACTTGTTAAAATGTTTTCCAAAATAAACAACACTTACAGTTCATTGCTAGTGTTAGTTCGTTTATTGATTGTAGGGATGGTTAATACTATTTTTTGTACATTGTGGCTAGTTCAAGATGTTGCAGTACACATGGATAGAAGTTCATAAAAATGTTCATAAGAATTTTATCCAGCAAAAATACTCATACAAAACCCCTAAAATTCGTAACTACTTATTTAACTATTTATTTAAGTGGTCAAAATAATGCTTATTTCAAGCGACATGGGTTATTGGGGGGACTTATAATGAGTATTTTTGCTGGGTAAAATCGCCTTGTTTAGGTTAGATGCGATTCGAAAATTCTATGATTATGTTGGATAATTAAATATTAGACGTGTGAATCCGCTAAATACCTTGACTAAATCAATCCTGCATTACAGTATATAGGACTTTTTGTAAACGAAACAAGTAAAAAAGTATCAGTCGGCTTTGCCGACAGAGATATACCCTCAGCCTGTGCAAATTGAAACATTTTTTTCAGAAAAAACTTATGTATTTAGGGGGTTTCAAAATTTTGCTCGTATGAACCGACAAAAATGTTGATTAGGATTAAAGTTCAAAATTTTGCGGATAAGGTACTTAAAGGAATGGACCGACATAGACCATGGGGGTGCCATAGGGGTTTTTACACCCATCGGGCTGTTTTCTCAAGAAGTATGGCTTGCCCCTGAAACAACTTTTACCATCGTAATTGAGGCAGCGAATGTATGTTGCTTCAACAAAAATCAAAGTGATTCAATAGCAGGTCTTAAAGTCGGTTATAATCACATATACACTAGTGGTTGTAAAATATATGTAAAAAAGAGTGCAATCAACAAACCAAGGATAATTCTGAAAAAAGACGATGTAGATGCCTTATTGCTTGAAGCAACAACCAACTCATTCCATGGAAGAAGGTCTATGAGAACAATACCAATATCTGAAGAAGATGAAGATTCTGATGGAACTGATAACGATGGTCAAGCGGCTTTTGTTTCACCTGTCAATCGAAATAACTAAAACATGTAATATATATCAGTCTTTCATTTCTTTATATAATCTAACTTTATAATGATGAATAATACCAACTATTTTAATAATATTGATGTTTTTATTGAAAATTTCAAATATAATAGTGAATTCGATTTCAATATAATTTCTGTAAACATCAGAAGCATTTCTTCTCTTAACAAATTCAATAAATTCAAGACCTTAGTAGCACATCTTCCAGTTTTGCCAAATATGATTGCTATTCAAGAAACCTGGTTTCAAAGTGACATAGCACAAATATATAAAATACCTGGGTATAGTTCAATACATTGCTGCCGGAAAGATGGGTATGGAGGCACTTCTCTGTATGTGCGGGATCATCTATCGTATACTGTCGAATACTGTGAAAGCAAAAATTATATTGAATCTATTCGGATTTCGTTAGATTGTTTCTTAATAAATGGAAATCCCTTAAAATTTATCACTTTTTACTTTAGTCAGATATTTTTTCAGCTATATCATGTATGAACTTTGTATCATGCCACGAACTAGTAACACGACCAAAGAGTAATACATCAATTGATCATGTATATGCTAATATTCCGGATAGACTAGAAATAAACTCTGTCGAATGTAAAATGTCGGACCACAACATTTTATGGTGCCGAATTGGAAGTGCGCTCAAAAATATTCAAGTAACCAAGACAACAATTAAAAGCTATAATTACAAGAATATAACTAATAAAATTCAAAACTACCTTACCACCTTCAACAGTTCTACCAACCCATACTTTTAAAAATGTCACAAATAATAATACAAAAATAGAAGAAGTTGAAGTGCAATCTAAAGCAATGTTAGTGCCATGGGAAAATGATCAGCTACAGTCACTCCGAAAATACAAGGATAAACTATTAGCGAGGAGGAGGAAGCATGGCAGAGATCAGAAAACTGAATATGTTCTTAAAAATATTAGCAGAGTCATAAAAATCGCCAGCAAATATTGTATGGATTCATATGTTAGCTGGAAAATGGGACAATTAAATCAAAACCCACGAAAATGTTGGAGTTTTCTCAATAAGTGTTTGGGAAGGAAAGATGAAAAAAGAATAATATTGAAAAATGATATTAATCAACTAATTGACGATGACTTGGCCAAATGTAATATGTTTAACGAATATTTTTTGAATATCCCAAAAATAATTAAAGAGAAAATAATCTGTAAAAAAGGTGATGACATTGAGAATCTCAATCGTCTATCTCACTGCCAATCGACATTTAGTTTTGAGGATGTTAGTAGAGAAGAGATGGCTGACTTAATTTCAAAGATTGATAAAAGTAAAAGTCCTGGACATGATGAAATATCAGGCAAAGTACTGGTAATGGTGAAAGATTTTATTAGTGGGCACCTGGCCTCAATTTTCAATACGATGATAAATGTATCAACTTACCCGGAAGATTTGAAAATCGCTAAAATTGTACCAATTCCTAAAATTAGGAATTCTTTTAAAATATGTGACTTTAGGCCAATTGCATTGCTGCCGGCAATAGATAAATTGTTTGAAAAATTAATTTACAAGCAGATTTCAACATTTCTGGAATATACAGAACAAATGTATCCACTGCAATTTGGTTTCAGGAAAGGTAGTGGAACGCAGGATGCTATTGTTAATGTTGTAAACCTTATTTGTGACGGTCTTGATGCAAGCTTCGGCGTAGTTGGTGCAGCATTCTATGACCTGTCGAAGGCTTTTGACATTGTTGACCATAGGATACTACTCGCAAAACTCCCCTATTATGGTGTGCGGCAAAAAGAATTAAAGTTACTGCAAAGTTATATTCAAAACAGGAAGCAGTTTGTGGAGATCGGTGGCGTAAGAAGTAGCATTGAAATAGTAGAACACGGCGTGCCCCAAGGAAGTGTTTTGGGTCCACTTTTATTCAGGATGATTTATCCAAACTACATCTTATTGGGAAATTGGTAATGTACGCTGATGACATTGCGTTGATTTATCCATACAATCATGACATAATATTAAAATACCAGTTGGAACACGATGCTGAATTAATAATGGAGTATTGCAGACTAAATAAATTGGTATTAAACTCAGAAAAGACAAAAGTTATTCGATTTCGACCTCGATGTCCCCAAAACGATATTTCATTCAGCATTACGATCGGAGATACCCATATTTATGAATGCCAGTCCTTAAAGTATTTAGGAATAACTCTGCAGCATAATTTATCATGGACTATGCATATTGACGAAGTAAAAAGGAAAGTGGCTCCTGCCATTGGATTATTATACAAATTCAAGAATATTTTTTGTATGGAAACTAAACTACTTCTATACAATTCATTAATACAAAGCCATTTTAGCTATATGGCAATGGTTTATGTGTACAAAAAATGTGAACATTTAAAATCCCTACAAAGATCACAAAATAAAGCGTTGAAACTTGTTTTTAATTTGCCGAGATTATACCCTACACAGGACTTGTATATGAATCCAAATAATAATATTCTACCCTTGTACGGAATATACAAATTGCAACTTCTGACGTATATGTATAAGGTTTTGCATAATGTTGGTCCAAGAACAATAACGTTTGAAGTTAACCAAACTGCGATTAATACAAGGAACAGTTCAAACTTACGGGTCAAGAGATGCCGCTTGGAATTGTCAAAACAAAGAATTGAATATAATGGTTGTCTAGAATTTAATCATATACCAGACAGTATTAAAAACTGTCCAAAAATATCGTCCTTTAAAAGGGAACTAAAGAATTTCTTATCAAGCAATATGGAAATGCTTCTGATGTAAAGTAAACATTATCATAATTAACACAATTGTTATTTGCATATTGCAAAACTCGTCCACTTAAACTGAAATTGTAATTAAAGAGTTCGCCCCAATAATGCCTCTAAGGCGCTGGGGCAAAATTTGAACATTGTACATAAATAACATTGAATAAATTGAAAAAAAAAAGTGAACTTATCCAAAATTTTGTGTGGGAGATACGAGATGGAGTGGACAAATATAGTCCATATTCGAACCTGATCTATATCTGGTAGATATTATGAGAATGTGAACCAAATCGGTCACTCCCATCAAGAGTTATCGTGCGCACAATTTTTCCGAATATTTTCGAACTTTTGTGGGGTAGGTACCTGAAGGAGTGGACCGATATGGCTTATCTACAAACTTAAAGTAAGTTTGGAAACAATATTACGAAGACCAAATTTTGGCCGGAATCGGCATTTCCGTTCGAGAATTATCTGTCGCTTCCACCCATAAACATGGTGTCATAGGATTTGTTTTTCAACTTTCAGGCTATTTTTTCAGGAAGTATGGACTTTCCCATGAGAAAACGTATACCTTCGTATAGGGGACAGTGAATACAAGATGTTACAACAAACACCAAGGCGAATCGAGAGCAGGTCCTAAACTGAACTTTTCCGAAATTTTGTGTGGGAGCTACTCGAAGGAGTTTACCGATTGAGTCCATATTGGAACCTGATCTAAGTCTGGTAGAAATTTCATAATGTGCAAAGTATGGACCCAATCGGTTACTCCCTTCAAGAGTTATCGTACGCACAAATTTTCCGAACATTTTCGAACTTTTGTGGGGGAGGTACCGGAAGGAGTGGACCGATATAATCCATCTATGAACTTGAACTAAGTTTGGACAAAATATTACGAAAGCCAAATTTTTGACCGAACCGGCAGATCCGTTCTAGAGTTATCTTGCGCTCCAACCACCTCACACGGTGTCATAGGGTTTTTTTTGCAACTTTCAGGCTATTTGCTCAGGAAGTATGGACTTGCCAATAATGAAACTTGTACCGTCGAATGGAGGGCAGTGAATACAAGTTGCTAAAACAAAAATCAGAGTGATTCGAGAGATGGCCCTAAACTGAACTTTTCCAAAATGTTGTGTGGGAGGTACCAGAAGGAGTGTCGATTGAGTCTATATTGAAACATTATCTTAGTCTGGTACACATTTTACGATGGGCAAAGTATGTACCAAATCGGTTACTCCCTTCAAGAGTTATCGTGCGCACAAATTTTCCGAACATTATCGAACTTTTGTGGGGGAGGTATCGGAAGGAGTGGACCGATATAGGCCATCTTCGAACTTAAACTAAGTTTGGGCAAAATATTGAACTGAATCGATTCAGCCGTTCGAGAGTTATCGTGCACCAGCCAGCCAGACAGACAGACGGACGGACATTGCTCAATCGACTCCAAATTGTCTGAAACACATTTCGTCCAAACATACTTGGGGTCTAAAACCATTATTTCGATGAGGCACATTTTGCACGTATGAAAGTGTATATATCCTCGTTAGCATAAATGCTGAGGGTATAAAAATTTACGTTTATTGAAACTATGTGGGGTGAAAAATTATTCTTTAAAAATCCACGTTTATTGTACCGATGCTGGGTGAAGAATGTTCTTTAAAAATCCACGTTTATTGTACCGATGCTGGGTAAAAAAATATTCCTTAAAAACCCACTTTTATAGTACCGATGTGGGATGAAAAGCTATTCCTTAAAATTCCACGTTTCTTGCACCGATACTGGTTGAAAAAAATATTCTTTATAAATCCACGTTTATTGTACCGATGCTGGGTGAAAGATATATTTCTTTAAAATCCACGTTTATTACACCGATACTTGGTGAAAAAATATTATTTAAAAAGCTACGTTTATTGTACCGATGGTGGGTAAAAAATATTCTTTAAAAACCACATTTATTGTACCGGTGCTCAGAGAAAAAATTTTCTTTAAAACACCACGTTTATTGTACCCATGAACTTTTAAAGAATATTTGTTCACCCACCTACGGTCCAATGAAGAATTGGATGAAGAGTAACTTCTTAAGATTATATATTTTGTTGAATTACCGTGGGTCGGGGAACCTCCCCCATGCCCTATTTCTTTGAAAACGATAACAAAACTGAGGAACGTATCGGAGAGAAAATTAATTTGGGAGACAATGGTTGTTGTGTCTCCGACCCTAGGTACTGATTTGGGGCCTAAAGACCCGACCACTCCACTTTTTTAAATATCTTATATATCCAAAACTACTAAACCGATTTTCTTGAAAATTTCAGGGAATGAATAGGGATGACCCCTGGTGAAAATAGGCTATATATTTTGTTGAATTTCTGAAGGGGCGGGGTAACTCCCCTTTGCCCTATTTTATTAAAACTCTGTCTTAGCTTTACTGACACGATTTTTTTTAAATTTCAGAGAATGTACAGCGATGGCCCACCATGAACACCCGTTTTGAAAATAGGCTATATATTTTTTTTGAGTTTCAGAGGGGTCGGGGTACCTCCCCCATGCCCTCCTTATTTTAAAACCCTTTTAACACGCCCATTTTTTAAATACGTTATATCTCCAAAACTTCTGAACCGATTTCCATGTCATTTTCAGATGATGTACAGGGAAGGCCCCTGGTGGAAATAGGCTATATAAACTAACGAACGTGTCCGTTTCCCCAACCCTGGGTACATATTTTAACCGTAAGATCCGACCACTCCCAATTTCTGAAATATGTTACAAATCAATGGAAATACCAGATATTATGCATAACGAAGCTTTGGTCTTATTGGAAAGCAAGTCTTTAGATTAGAAGGCAACATATCGATAGCTACAGCTTTATCAGGTATACATGACAAGAAGGTGCAAGGACGACACAGTCGACCCTTAAGTTGCCACTTGACATTATTTTGATTGAATTGCACACATGTAATATTAAATAGAAGTCATAATCTGGAACGCATGTACGATGGCACCTAAAAATTCCCAAGAAGCTTTAGAAAGATTCTTAAAGGATTTAAGAGCAATTCACGATTAGATTTCAGACAAATACTGCCAGTTATACTATTCCAGCAGATGAAATAAATGCATGCCTCAAGTCGTCAGTTAACATACCGCCAATATTTCATATAGACACCAACATTTCTGAAGATGTTTTATTTATAGTCACTTGCAGTTCCCGACTATTTTGCTAGGCAAGAAAAAATAATTTACTTAAGAAAACGTAACATAAAACTGTTTCAAGGGCCAGCAACGTGGACCGGGCCTGCTAGTAATTTAGTATATTCCGTTCGTTTTTTCCTCAAAAATTTGTTCAGTACTATTTTCATATTATTTGTTCTTCCATCACTGATTGTTCCATGCAAACTGTTTTAGTTGTTGTCGGAAACTGTTAGATGTACATGGATACAAACATTTGGTTGTTTCCATTCTTCCTTTGTGGATGTACTCTTCTTTCCTTATTTTGTAAGGACAAGAGTTTGAAAATTTTATTTCGTAATTGGCTGCATTTTCAAGGAATTGAAATAAAATTTCTCTACATTTTTGGCAAAACACAAACAGCAACAAAGAGTGTGGTGTTATGTAATCCTTCGACATTTATCCGTCTAAACGAATGTCTTAGCATTTTGGTTAGGAAAAAAAAGAGAAAAAATGTCTAAAGTTGGCTGCTTAGCTTATGTTCGTCGTCGTCGCAATCCTTTCATCTTTCAGATGAACTGATGTCTATGTAATTTTTTCGTAAGAAGTTCTAATTGCTTAAATGCATGTGAAAACCGGAAGCTGCCTTTGTGTTAAAAACCCCGACAAAGCAACTCACCATGTTAGCGTTTTTAATTTCAAATATGTCTTTGTAAATGTTGTGGCTATTTTGCAGTTTTGTTCTTTAAATGAACAGCAAACATGTTGACTCTACAATACCTGCAAGGAGCGATTTAAACTACTTATGATGTTTGTGTTGGTTTTCATTTTGGGATGGGTGGTTTTCGTTCCTTTGGTTTTCAAACTTAAGTCGGCACCATTAAAAAGCTGTATTTTATTTCAGACTTAATATTACTTGGAAATACATTTTGCTGTGGACCAACCATCGCTGTTTTACTTAGCTGTGGTGGCTTTTTCTAATTTTCCACTTGGCCAAGCACAGAAATAGTTCAGTTTCCACCTCTTAACACTCCCACTCTCCCATTTGTTGGTTACTCCTTCACTTTCAGGTTTTTATGATTCTTTTCTTGTCTTCGTAAATTGCGCCTTTAGAATCCAGTGTGAATTGTCGTAGATATTTTCTTCTTCCTTCTTAAGGTTTCTTCAAGTCATTCTTTTTAGTTTTTTTTTTTTTTTTTTGGATAAGCACTTCTCCTTAGCTGTCTTTGGTATTCATTTATTAAGTTTTTTCCCTCGACATATCTGTGGCATACATTCGCCAGCCATGTCCAACCCCCCTGGATAGTTTGTGAAAAACGTTCAACTATCGCCATGGGGAGCCATAACTTGATGTACTCCAGTTTCTTTTTAAATTTCATCGTGAATTCGTTATGCCTCGCAATAAAAAAAAATATAGCAGGAAGGGGATAATAACTAAAAATCTCAAAAGACACAGCCATAACGAAATATGAATATCTGCTGCTGCTACTTTCCTTTTATTTGGCGGTTTGAATTAATACGAAGCAGCCAAAAATATATATTCTCCCATAAGAAATCCATTTGTGTTTCATTTAAATAGCAGAATATTGAGATATAACGGGTTCTTACATTTATAAAGGGGAATTATTATTAGAATTTCATCACTAATTAGCGTTAAGGTAACGCTTATGGAAATATAAAACAATTAAGCAAAGAAAATAGAGGCATGGGTCCATCATTTGAACTTACGTCACAGCTGAGTTTAAGTATCCGCAGACACAAGCTTATTCAGAAATAAACAAAAAGAGGCCATCAAGGAAACTGGCAATATCTACGATAAATCTTCTGGCAGGATTATTTCCGGGGTTCTACAAATATACACATTTAATGACAAATCTTCAGCTTTATGGTATGTTTTAAACGATTCTGGCAGGATTCTTTCCGGGTTTCTACAAATATACACATTTAATGACAAATCTTCCGCTTTATGGTATGTTTTAAACGATCCGCATATGTACATTATGACCAAAACCCATGTCAATAATTAGAAGTCCATTTAGTCGTGTCCGTCCGTATACCATTCTGATGGATAAGTAACCAATTTTGTTCAAACTTAAAAAAGTTTTAAATTTAACTACAACTATATTAACAAAAATATTAATTTGAATGCAGTTAAAGTTTTGTACTCGAATCGATTTAAAATGTTTTACAACAGGTAGGCCTTGTAAATGTGAATTTTTAAAGAATATTTTTCACCAAAATAACGTGTATTTTTATGGAATATTTGGATTTGAATGTGGATTATTAATGTATATTATTTCACCTTGCCTCGGATCAATAAACAATACATTTTACACAGCACCGATACATTAAACAGGTATTTCTTAAGGAAAAATTTTTTTCACCCAGCCTAGGCTAAATAATGGTGAATTTTTAAGGAATATTTTTTCAACTAGCATTGAACAAATAAAAATTGATTTTTAATGAACATTTTTCACTGACCCAATAAACATGGGGTTTTTATACCCTCAGCCTTTAGGCTAGAAGGGTATATACACTTTGATACAAAAAATGTCTGTCTGTCTGTTTAACCACAGTTTAACCGATTCGAACCAAATTTTGGGTATCCTAATATTTTGTCCAAACTTAGTTTAAGTTCGAAGATGGGCCATATCGGTCCATTCATTCTGGTACCTCCCCCACAAAAGTTCAAAATGTTTCTGTAAAATGGTCTGAACGATAACTCTCGAAGGGAGCAATCGATTTGGTCAAAACTTTGCACATCGTGTTATTCCTAGATCTGGTTCGAATATGAACTATATCTGTCCACTCCTTCGAGTACCTCCCACACAAAATTCGGATAAAGTGAAGTTTAAGAACTCCTCACGGATCGTTTTGAAATTTTTTTCAGTAAGTTTTTTTATGGCTCGCTTTACGACGGTACAATTTTTTGCCGGAGTAAGTAAAAAATTCCTGAGATATTGGCCTAAAAGCTCCAAGAAACCCTGACGGCACCAACCAAAATTGCAAATCCGCAAGATAATCCTCGCAGGGAGTTTTTGATTGATGCAGGCTTTTCACATCGTATTATTTCATCCAGTTCAGTATGGGATTGAAATATAGACTATATCGGTCCACTCCTTCGGATACCTCCCACACAAAATTCGGCTAAAGTGAAGTTTAGGAGCTCCTCTCATGACTCTTTTTCAGTAGATTGTTGGAGCGGCCTCATTTGCAAGATAACTCTAAAACTTTTTCAAAAATTTCTTTCAAACTTATTTTAACATAAATTAATATTTTGAGTCCTTCTTTATGAGGAAGTTTGGTTGCCAAAAATGTTTGGTATATGTCAATGATTTGGTACCTACAGATTTTAAGGCAAACTCGTGATATAAAATCAATATATTTTATTTACGGCATAATTATTGTGTTTGGTTTGGTTTTGTTGTTTTTTTTTTTTTTTCTTGGTCAGTGGCTGAGGGTATTTCTCCGTCAGCACAGCTGACTGATACGTACTTACTTGTCTAAAGAATATTTTTCTCCCAACATGGCCAAAATAAAAGTAAATTTTAATGACAATTTTTCACGCAGCCTCGGCTCAAAAAGGTGGATTTTTAAGGAAATTTTTGTACACAGAATCAGTCCAATAAACGGGTATTATTGCTGGATTTTTAAAGAATTTTTTTCACTAAGTATCGTTAAAATAAACGTGGCATTTAAGGAATATTTTTCACCCAAAATTGGCTCATTAAAGGTGGATTTTTTGGGAATATTTTTTCGCCCAGCATCGCCAAAATAAGCGTGGATTGTATTTCTCACCCAGCTTCGGCTAATAAAATTGGATTTTTAAGGAATATTTTTTCACCGAGTGTCGCTAAAATAAACGTGAATTTTTAAGGAATATTTTTCACTTTGTATCGGCTCAGTAAAGCGGATGAACTTTTTTACGCAGCATCGGCTCAACAGAGTTGGATTTTTAAAGAATATCTATTTGCCCAGCATCGGTACAATAAACGTGGATTTTTAGGGAATATTTTTTCATCCAGCATTAGGAATGTTTTTCACCCAGACTCGGTTCAATAAAAGTGGATTTTAAAGGACAATTTCCTTTACCCTGCGTCGACTCAACAGATGTGGATTTTTAAAGAATATTTTTTGCCCAGCATTAGCCCAGTAAACGTGGATTTTTACGGAACATTACTCATACAGCACCGGCCTAATCAACATGAAATTTTAAGAAATATTTGTTTACCCTGACTCTGCTCAACAAAAGTATTTTTTTAGATTTTTTGTTTACACAGCATCGGTCTAAAAAGGGATATTTTTAAGGGAATATTTTACCCAGCCGTGGATTTTTTAAGAAATATCTTTTCCCCAGCATCGGCATAAATGTGGATTTTTAAGGAATATTTTTACCCAGCACAATAAACATACATTTTTGATGAATATTTTTTCACAAAGCATCGCTGAATTTTAAGGAACATTTCTTCACCAAGCTCAGCCCAGAAAACGTGGAAGTCTAAAGAATATTTTTTACCCGCATTAGCCCAATAATCGAAGATTTTTAAAGAATATTTTTTATCTCGCATCGGCCTAATACGCGTGGATTTTTAAAGAATATTTTTTATCCAGAATACTTTTCCACCTACAATCTGCACAAGGAATATTATTTTACAATTTCCAGATTCTGTAAAATCTAATGGAATTCTCTTTCTATGGTATAAAAGAGACGGTCATATAATTTCTCATCATAGATTCTCAACATACTACATAGTTTATTCATTCAATATAAGTTGTAGTAAATGTAAATAGATATTTCCCAGGAAATATGATTTTGTTTCCCGGCGCGTGATTTCCCCACCCAAAACCCTAATAACGCCCCATCCTATACCTAAAAATTTGTCCTTGATCAGATCTTCGCCTTAGGGAAAACCACGGAGAAGACACAACCACTTACCGACGATGAATCTGACTTAGACAGACTTATAAGTTCAAAATCGTATAAGTTCAAATAAAGTTACAGACTGGAAGACTGGTACGGAAGTAATTAAAAATGACACTATATATTTCTCGCTTACATTGCAGTGACCTGCAACCGGTGCCAATTTTATGAATTGCGATAGACACAAGAAAAAGCGATACTAGTACGCACCACCACTCTCTTTTTTGCGTTAGAATGTTATCAATATTCTATTGAAAGTCAAACACAAACATTGCTGATTCATATTTAACGCATTGTATGTAAAGACTTTACTGCTTCGTACAAATTACTACCTCTTGCTTGAATTGTTCGTGTTGACTTCGTTTCGAGTATACTTTATGCATACAACTGCGAAAAGAAAAACAATCGAAAACACATAAAAAATCTAAACGCATCAAATGAATCACAGTTATGTCCGCCTATGTACGTTGTCGTAACACCAAAACAAACGCATTCTCTGTTTAGCTAACACAGCCTTTGTATAACACAACAACACACCTCTCTTATAAATTCCCCATATTTGTAGACAGCTATGTTTAGACAACTGTGTTGTTTTTGTTTTCAGTTCTCTCATACTTTATGCCTTGTAGGATTACTACTCTCTCTTCATGTGGTGTTTGTTTGTACATTAACGATCACAGATTAGTAGTTCGTAGATCACACACATTTATGAATGAATCAAACCGATTGTTTGAGATAAGAAATGCATTCTTGTGGTAGTCATTGGCGTATGCTGATTTTCGGTAAAATTAATGATTTGTTTACGAAATGATGCGATACACTACATAGTTGCGTTGATTCAACGCAGGCCTCTGTTACATTGACATTATGATCGAAAGCGTGGATGAATTAAGTTCGAAGTAATCGTGCATACTCAAATATTACAATCAACATGTCAAACAAACTCATGTCTCACCAAATATTGCCGAAGTATAAAATTTTGTATGAAACATTCCTGCTTCCTGCTCAGAAATGTAATGACGAAAAAACTCATTAATTTTTAATCACTTAGACTTAATGTTAATAATTATGATAATTGTCTTTTGTTTTTTTTTTTATTTTTATTTTTTTTTTTTTTTGTTAATAAACAAATGTTCACAAATCATGACATGTTGTTGAGTTCTTTATCAATTATAAGCCACATTTAATTTCTGTAAATAACAAGAGGATGTCAGCGAATGCGAACGATGCAGCAGAACAAAAAGGCGCAACGAATTAAATTGAAATTAATATTAATCATACGTACCGTTGTAAAATGCCATATAAAATAATGTTCATACGCCACATTGAACGGCAAAAGGCCAAGACAAAAAAGAACAATAACAAAAAAACACAGAATGAATAACAAAATCGTTGAATATTGTATTTTTATCGTTATGTTCAGCCTTTGTGGCTGGCTGACTTTGCTGCTGGTTTTTGGTTGTTTTTGTTGTTCTTGTAGCTGTTGTATTTTACAAAATACCATTAATAACAATTAAATACGATGACAAAATGCCACAAAAAGTCTGCCGCTAAAAAACCAGTAGCAATGGTGTTGCTGTTCCTTTTTTTGTTTGATGTTCATAATAATAAAAATAATGACATAGCAAATGACAAAAAAGTTCAAGTCTAAAAGGCTGGAATTGTTTGTTTTTTTCTGCTCAAACCTACAACATAAGCAACTCGCACAAACACACACACAATAAAGTGGCAATAAACCACAGGTTCAATGTTGCATAAACCATTTGAAACTAATCATTTTTAATTTGCAAATGCAATAATACTGGCAAAAGACAAAGCAAAAAATTGACATTACATGACCACACACACATCCACATGTACATACATATACATATGTAATTCATGTTTGTCGTCATTGTAGCCGTTGTTGTTTTGTGATTATATTAAAATTAAATTCATTATATAGTGAAAACCCAAATGAGCAATTTTAATTGCATAAAGGTAATCGTACATTTATGTGGTCTATTATTTCTGTTTATGTGTATTGTTGTTGTAATTGTTGCTATTATTATTACTATTTGAAAAAGTAATATTGTTAATAATAGATTCTTTGTGACCTCCAACTAACCACTCACTCACACCTTGCTGATATTAACTGTCGACTAGTTAGTCCAATTGTAACGAATAGAAATTTCGTTATCGTGTAAATGACAGAAATAGAGTGTTCTGTTTTGGCTATGTGTATTTATTGGCTTTTGCATTTGACAGGTTAATTAATTTAATAGCCTTCATTTTAATAGAATTAGCGTTAATGTTATGTTGAATAATTAAACATTTACTATGATGCTTTCGAGATTACAAAAGACATACGGTACGAAACGCACTAGAAACTGAATTTATTGGAAACATAAGTAGATTTTTAATGTCACTTTTTTTAATGAAAAATAAAAAATTATAAATAGCATTGCATTTGAATTATGTTAAATGTAACCAGCTCTTTCAACGTCCTTCATAATACAACTTGTCTGTTGACCAAAAATAATTCTTTAATATAATGATTTAAGAAAATATTTTTTCACCAAGCATCATCCTAATAAACGTGGATTTTTAAAGAATAATTTGTCATCCAGTACGGCGCACTCTCGATTTGATTTAGAGAATAATGTACGAACCGACATAAAACTGAAGTTGAATATTAACAAGAAAAAAGCTTTAAATTCGGCCGGGCCGAACTTTTTACACACTCCACCATGATATAGGGGCTATTCCAAAACGTGAACCTATATCCACAATAATTGGCAAATAAATTGTCTGACATCTAGGAACCCTTAATGTCAAAAGTCTAAATACCCGAAATAGGGTGGTACCGTTATATGGGGGATATTTAAAAACATGGACCTATCTCGACAATTTTTGGTAAATAAACGTGGTAATGGCCAAAGAATGTCAGCGCATAACCTCTTTTGCGACTCGTTTGGGTGTTGTCAATTTCCCTGTAGAAGCTAAATTTGTCGAAAGTTAGGCCTTTGAAACAGCCCCCATAAAATCTCTAAAACTATTTTTTATCGAGGTCGGGTTATCTGCAATATGCTCTTTCTAGGGCTCTTCGAATATGGTTGTGGACTGTTCGTGCTTATTTTTGGATTGAACTTACTTACTTACTTATGCGCCTCTGTTTGGGCACAGAACAATCGTCTCATAAGCCGAACTAAAGATAGATTTCCATATTCTCCAATCTCTAGCAAGATCTTCACAGATTCGGTGATACCACGATCCTCGATGTCATCTTGCATCTGTTCTCTCCACCGAAGTCTTGTCCTACTAACTTTTCGTTTACATCCTTGTGGCTCAGTTTTCCATGAGTATGAAATGGATGAGCAGATTTTATGTAACCTATTCCTGGTTTCAGGCAGCAACATAAATGCAAGAAGGAGAGCTAGAATAACACGAGCGTTGCTGCATACTTTGCAAATGTTTGTGGTCTGCTTAAACATTTCTTCTCTCAGTGAAGTGGCGGAAGATACACTTCATGTCATCTTTGCAGCAGCCGGTTTCTTATTACTGCCAGATTTAACATTGGAGAAAACAGCTTTCAATTAGGCGTAACTACTCATCAAATCCTGCCCAAGGAGTACTCGATGTTTGGTGACCTATTCGATATGAAAACGCGAACCAACACAAGGTGCTGTCAGCTGATGAACGTGGGTGAGGAATAACTTTCTCTTCGAAAATGTTCTGCAATCGATCTACAGCGCTGTCATTTTACTGGTACGAGGTCAGCACGATACGTATCTGGCCGATCGTTTTTATTCACAATATATTTGCACTAATCTACACGGAGGAAAATCTACCTCTCTATCATATGTCCAAAACATATTTTGCAGCAAACATATTTATTTTGGTAAAACATAATATATGTTTGGGTGCAAGCAAATTACGGAATCATTTATAAAAAAAGTAAACATGTGTGTCACAGAAATCGGCATCTATAATCAAAGGTTTACACCGTCCGACAATTTTCAAAAATTGCGTTACACATGAACCGGACTATATAAGTCTGAAACTATAGGAAAAATGGAGTAAAATGACACTTAAGAGTTTTTAAATACTTGTACGCATCGCACTTCGCATGCTGGTGTTGGTGCCATACTAAAGATAAGAATATTGGCCTTATACAATAATTTTCATTTATAGCATTCAAGGATAACAAGGACATCAAAATTGTCCTAAAAAAAGTAAATACTAAAAAATCCTTTAAAACATCCTGCATTTTTTCAAAAAAATATATGTTAATATCCTTTAAGTAGTGCAACACTTCCCGAAATTTGAAAAATCGTAAGTGCCATTTTACTCAATTTTTCCTATAGTTTTAGACGTATATAGTTCGGTTCATTTGCAATTTTGGCTGTCAGACAGTGTTATATAATGTAATATGATTATATAATGTAAAAATGATTATATAATGTATAAGAAATTGAAGAAAAAATGCTCCCAACATTTCTCGCATTAACGACCAAACAAAAAGTAAACAAGTATCAGTCTGCTTTGCCGACAGAGATATACCCTCAGCCTATGTGAATTGAAACTTTCATCTACGGACAGATCGAATGTATTCAAAAATTTTTGGCCCTTTTTGGACATTTGAACTTGCCGACAAAAATGTGGATTAGGATTGAAGTTTAAAAGTGTTGCGGAGGACGTACTTAAAGGAATGGACCGACATAGTCCATTATGGAAGTGGATCTTATTTTATATATAGTATGCCAGGAAGCATTGACTTGCCCGGGGAAAACATAATATCGCTGTAAACAGGACCACAACGAACATCATCGGTATACATTTCCAAAGTATCTTCGAACAGAAAATAAACTGCATTTAGACACAAATGTTGAACTTTTGTGGGGGAGGTACCATAAGGAGAAGATCGATATCGGAAATTTTAGAAGAAAAACAAATTTGGACAAAATATTAAGAGATCCAAAGTTTGGACCAAATTGGCTGCCCCGTTCAAGAGATATCGTGCATACCATTTTAGTGACATTTTTTAAATATTTGGGGGAACTACTGGAAGTTGTTGCCCATCTTCGAACTGAAACTAATTTTGGACAAAATTTAGGACAAAATCGGTTGATCAGTTCGAGAGTTATAGTGCTCTCCACCGACTACATATGTTGCCATAGGGGTTTTTACACCTTTCGGACTGTTTTCTCAAGAAGTATGGACTTGCCGCTAAAAAGAACGTTTACCGTCGTAATTGAGGCAGCGAATGCAAGTTGTTTCAATAGAAATGAAAGTGATTCGAGAGCAGGTCTTATAGTGAACTTATCCTAAATTTTGTGTGGGAGGTACCCGAAGGACTTGGCAAATATAGTCCATATTCAAACATGATATACATCTGGTAGAAGTATTAGGATGTATAAAGTATGGACCAAATCGGCCACTTCCTTCAAGAGTTGTCGTGCGCACAATTTTTCCGAACGATTTTGAACTTTTGTGGGGGAGGTACATGACGGTATGGCTTATTTTCGAACTAAGTTTGGACAAAATATTACGAAGGCCAAATTTTGGACCGAATCGGCAAATCCGTTCGAGAGTTATCTTGCGCTCCAACCACTGCATACGCTGTCATAGTGTTTTCTTTTTTTTGCATCTTTCAGGCTATTTTCTTAGGAAAAAATGGATTTGCCCAGATGAAGCTTGTACTGTCGTATGGGGCGGTGAATACAAGTTGTTACAACGAAAAACTGAACTTTTCCGAAATTTTGTGTGGGAGGTACCCGAAGGAGAGGACGGATTGAGTCCATATTGGATCATCATCTATGTCTGCTAGAAATTTCACGATGTGCAAAGTATGGATCAAATCAGTTATTTGCTTCAAGAGTTATCGTGCGCACAAATTTTCCGAAGATTTTCGAAGTTTTGTGGGGGAGGTACCGGAAGGAGTGGACCGATATAGCCCCTCTTCGAACTTAAACTAAGTTTGGGCAAACTATTACGAAAGCCAAATTTTGGACCGAATCGGTTGATCCATTCGAGAGTTATCGTGCGCACCAACCAGCCAGACAGACAGACGGATAGACGGACGGACATTCCTAAATCTACTCCAAGTTGTCTGAAACACATTTCGTCCAAACATACTTGGGGTCTAAAACCATTATTTCGATGAGGCACATTTTGCCCGTATGAAAGTGTATATACCCTCGTTAGCATAAATGCTGAGGGTATAATAACTCATTACATTTTCTTTCTTTTTTCAACAAAACACATGGTCGAATAACAAACTGTCCTGAGTACGTTTAGGCTAAAAACTGTCAAACTTTCCACAAAACAAAATGTCAAATGTTGCCTAGGCCAAAAAGTTTGTGTGCAGCCCTCGTATTCACGCTTGTTGCAAAGACAACCATCATCACAAACATTTTGGAGTACTTCTGCGATTGTTTAAGCTTTCCCTACATTCAATTAAAGCTCAGCCTACCAAATTTCTATAGATTCATTCTTGAGGACCAGCTCTCTCAAGACGTTTGTCGTCAAAGTGTGTGCTCCAATTCTCAAGATAAAGCGTTATTACTAAGTACTCCTTCAGTCGAACAGCTTCATGTTAGATTGCTTTGTGGATTCCTGACTGACATGTAGTTGGAGTATTAAAGTCTTCAGCGGAAAGCTGCTTTGTGGATTGACTGCTATGAACTTACAACAAAGCGTCGTGCAATGCCTGTTGGTTGTGCTCAAGGACTATCTTTACTGCTATTTGACGGTACGATCAAGTATCGCAGAGCTAGTAAGCGTGGACACAGTTACTTCCTTGGTACAACTTCGCTTGAATGGGTGTAAGGTATTAACACCAGCAGGTGTGGCGCTGCTCTTAATTTCCAGTTTGTAGAGGTTCTTGTCCTGTGAGGTGTCAAGCAATACCTTTAACGAATCTACTTTTTATTTTTTCCGCTCTTAAGGCCTCGACACATAAGAAGCATGGCATTCTCGCTTAAGTCATATCTGGTAAATGACTAAATACCAAGTTTGACCTAATAACAAGATTTCAGAATCACATTTATTAGGTCGAACTTGGTCTTTAGTCATTTAACAGGTATGACTTAAGCAAGAATGCCATGCTCCTTATGTGTCGAGGCCTTAACTCTACCAGAATTTTTTGCTCCACAAGGCTTTAGATGTGATTGATGGAATGGGCCTTTTCGTGAAAGTTGTAAGATTTGACACGTTTGAAACATTTGAATTTATGCACTAAAATATAATTTCAAAGTGGATTGTGCGGGACCTTTTTATACCCTCCACCATCACTACGTTTGTAACTACTCGAAATAATCATTGTAGACCCCACAAACTATATATATTCTTGATCAGCGTGCAATTCTACATCGATATAGCTATGTCCGTCCGTCTGTCCGTCTTTGGAAATCACTCTAGCGTCCGAACGGATTGACGTAGGTGGATGAAATTTTGGGAAAATCTATTATTTGTATGTAGGTATTGAAAGCGGGCTATGTAGGTCCACGCTTTCGTATAGCCCCCATACAAAATAACGCGTGACGCGTCGCACAGTGCTGCCGCGTGGACAAAAATCAAAAAATGTGATGTTAACTTTTACATATGTTTATGTTTTTTTCTTACAGTAAACACATCCGATACGACGAATCTGAAAGAATTTTGTCGATATATGCGCCCATAATGAAGTTATAGCTCTTTAAATATGAAAAATATTTCCCAGGTAATCTAAAGCGATAATCATATGAAAATTAGACGACATTTAAAATAACATTTTCTGAAAAGTTTGTTGATAATATTAAAAGTTTTGGATGGGGATTTGATGGGTGGGCTATAAATATAAAATTTTAGTACAAAAAGTTGACATCAACTGCACATGGGCAAAGTACCGTTACCAAGAATAAAAAATTTAAATTTGATAAAAATAATATAAATTCTTAATATTTGGTAGAGTATATCTTTTGATTGCCACCTACTGCCACCTTGGCTCTTGATTTCCGTTAATTGGACATCTCTTGCGAAGCGAAATGTGTAAAAACATTCTGCCCATCCCTGCAACCTTCAGAGATATATCGCTTCAGATTTTCTATAGCCCCCATATATATCTTTTCCCGATTTTGCCACAACTCGTTCAATTTTGATCGGATAGCCTTCAAATTTGGTAGGCCTGAGGAAACATTCCATGTTAAATTTGAAGGCTATTCATCAAAAATTGAGCGAATTATAGCAAAATCGGGGAAAGATATATATGGGAGCTATATCCAAATCTGACCCGATTTTTCGAAAATCAGTGAAACTAATCGGGGCATAAGAAAACAACACATATAAAATTTGAAGGCTATTCGATTAAAATTGACCGAGTTATAGCAAAATCGGGGAAAGATATATATGGGGGCTATATCCAAATCTGAACCGATTTTTGTGAAAATCGGTAGAGCTACTCAGGGGCCTAAGAAAATATTACATACTAAATTTTAAGGGTATTCGATCAAAATTAACCGAGTTATAGCAAAATCGGGGAAAGATATATATGGGGGCTATATCCAAATCTGAACCGATACGGACCAAAGCTGAAATTTTACATTCCTATGCCCTTATAAGTACTTGTGCAAAAATTCATCAACCTAGGTCAACTCCTTCTATTTTTGTCCACTTTTGTATGGAAGCGGCAACACTGTGCGTCGTCGTTTTAAGGAATTTTTAAGATATTTGTCCCATTTTACCACCGAATTGGTTGTAATTTGGTATTTTGTGTCTCCAGAGGCCAAAAAACATTCCTACCAAAGTTGGTTTATATAGGTCCACGTTTTGGTATAGCCCCTATATAACGCCCCATATAAAGTACGCGTCATTTTAATATATTTTGAGTGTATTAGTCCCATTTGACAACAGAATCGGTTGCAACTTTGTATTTTGTGTTTCCAGAGGCTAAGAAACATTTCTACCATAAAATGTTTTTATAGGTCCACGTTTTGATATAGCCCCCATAGAACGATATCTCCCGATTTTCGGTATTTTTAAGGTTTTGGCCTCATTATCACACCGAGATGGCTGAAATTTGGTATTTAGTCTTCGTTGGGGGTATTAAACTCCCCCCCACCCCAGAAATTTGTAGGTATAGGTCCGCGCCATCATATAGCCCCCATAGAACGGTAACTTCCGATTTTCGGTATTTTGAAGGTTGTGGCCACATTAATCCACCGAAATGGCTGAAATTTGTGGTGGAGGGTATAAAAAGTTCGGCCCAACCGAACTTAACGCTTTTCCCACTTGTTTAATATATAAGTGGCATAAACGTATTTTCGGGAAAAATGAGATAAAGGTGAAAAGTCCTGACGTACTCGTACATAGTGTTATCACCTTTTTATGTACAGGGCAGAGGATGCTTAGGTGCGAAATGTCGGACATGAGTTCTTCCTTCCATATGGATTTAACGAGCTGATGCATACATCTTGTTATCAACTCGTCGCCTCCAGTCTAGAACAGCTCTACTGGCAGTCCGACTCATTGATGCCTTAACCTGAGTTGTGCTAAATATATTTTAATGTCATTGGCTGGGCTTCGATCATATGCTTTCTGAAGTAGCTTGTAAAAATATCTTTGATTCGAAGATCATTGCACATAAACGTTTCCGGGTTCTTCAACAAATGCTAGGACATGCGCGTTAATGTAGTGGATTTTAAAGAATTAAACTGTCTAGTTTTTCATTCGCCCATATTAATTTAGATATGAGGTATTTTACCTTCGGGATAGCCACAGAACCAAAGCAATGATCTTGGGTTTCACCAAAGCAATAGATTCAGATTTAGTTGCTGCTGTGGTGTCACAAATTATTGGATGAATATATTTGTCAATTTCCGTTGATTGAGAATGTTGTATGAATCCCGACAGTGACAGATAACATTTCTGCAATTGTGCTTTTAAAATGGAAAACTTAATGAATGACTTTGATCATATGTAATGTAGGGTGAAAAGTTGTTTCAGATCACCATAATATTTTATTCCGGCTTGTTATCGCATTATTAAATTTCCCATCAATCCCATGAACACAGCCTGCTTTTCACTACAATTGTCATTTGTGTTGTTTTTTATAATTATTATAATCATTTTTTGAAATTAATTTATTATCATTTTATTTATATTTGTTACATTAATTGTTATATTTCATAATTGTATTATTAATAAATAAAATTATGCAGGTGTTGAAATATTTTTTGCTGTTTAATTGTTTTAATATACTTTTATTTTTTTTTTTTTTTTCAAAGTCCATGGAGAAAAACTTTAATTAAATTTTGATTATCAAATTCATTTATTACTATTTCTTTTGTTTGTTAATCGAGTTCATCTTCATGGCACTTTGATCATAACACAGGAATCAATGAAGCGCAAGAGATTTCTTGTTATTCTTTTCAAGTTTTTGTTTTTGGTTGATTTCACCAGCACACCGAAAAAAACAAAGGGCGGAAGCGTACAAAAAACTTTTTGCCGCTTGAGTGGTTGGCTACAAATCTCAATTGCGCACAACAAAATTTCTGTAAACCGACCATCCGACAATGTAGCAACATGTAAGGAGAACAATCACACACATACACGTTCATATATATCTGTACAATTTCCACACTTTTGTACATGTATAAATAAACTTCACATCGCTTTTTCCTTGTATAGTCCATGTATGTATGAAGACTCGTTTGTATTTTAGCCTCTACAAGCTTGTATCAGCTAATAAATTGTTACACAGACCGCCATGTTTTTGGTAAGCACATTCCCTACAAAAATTCAAACATTTTCAACCGACAAACATCGGTAAATTGTTATGGTTAAAAGTATAATGTTCCAGCAAATTAAAATAATCAAATGCCAGCTAGAAGAGAGTCCTCATACCATGTGCAAGCTTATTATTAAACTAGAAAATATGGTTTAAGTCATACGCATACTTTGTGAATTATCTTCAAAAATTCTCATTGATTTTCTTTGCTTCTTAAATGAAATTTAAGCATTCATTTGGCAATGCGAACACAAATCGTATTACCACTGGTGTGCTTGGTATGCTATTCTCATTTAAGAAAGTGCTTGGTCTTACCCACACCTTAACCAAAACCAACACTTAAGGAACTCCTGAGCTATGCACACGAAGTGGTTAGGGGCACACGAAATTATACTTTTGAAACCATCTTCAGATATGCATTTCAAACCTCTTGGCTACTTGGTAAGAGCAGTTATTGGAAGTAATCAGTGAAACATGAATTCAACCCAAACTTCCTGAACAATGCACACATTCACACATACATATACCATTGGGTCGTTCGTACAAGGTTTGCCTTAATATATGATCCAGCCGTTGCAAAGATACACGGCCTCCGCAACAAGAAAGAAAATTGCTTACGAAACAAACGGTCGTTTGTCCTGTCAGCTGGGAAGTGGATGAAAATATAAATGTTTGCAAATGCATAAAGTCAAAAACTGCCAACATAAAACACTCAATGCTAAAAGTTTGTGCTTATACGCGAGTAGTGTTCGTTGCTTCGTTTCTTACATCCAAGCAAATTACATGTACACACACACTCACACCTACATATATGTGGTAGTTGGCGATCCCTGATAGTTGTAAAGTATTACACAACAACTTAAATGTATTTACTTGGGTTTAAGAAAGAAGTGATAAAGGCCAGAATGTGGAAGATTATGTGAGACGGGCCGGACTATACCATGTAAGAAACAGTATTCTCCAAAAATAGATCCGTAAACTTTTAAACAGTAAAATTAAAAAGTGGAACATTTTGGATTGACATAGGTCTCGGAATGTGGCTGCATCCGAGTGTAAAAATAAAGATTGCGTATTTAGTACAAAAGGTTCGACTGTGGAACTAAAAAGGTTTAGTGTGTTGTACAGTCGCTAATTCTCCCGCAGCCCCCACATCAATCCTGCACCATCCAGATTCGGATGTGCAAAAATGCCATGCAGCTCGTTGCTTTTTCTGTATTGTTATGCAGATTTGGCCTAATACTATATCAAACAACGAACTCTGGAGGAACTCAAACGAACTACCGATTGACCTGAAACCATAGCGTTTCGACCAGCGGCTGCCAACCCAGCATCAAACCTATGCTTTTACATAGGTTTTTATGCTGCTACAACAACAACATGCTTTGGAATGTAATCCGCAAGGCAACAGAAGACGTGGGCGTCGGAAGAATACATGGCGAAGAACGCTAACAACGGACATTGCAAAATTAAACCTGTCATTTAATGAAATAAAAAATATTTGTCATGATAAGGTAAAATGGAATGAAATTGTAGATACCCTATGTCCCCAAGTGGAATAAATAAATAAAGGAAAAAATGGAGATATGAGCGAACTCAACCATTTCTTTGCTCTGTCGTATTCGGGGTGCAGCATTTTTTCATTTATAACCACCAACTGAAGCTCCATAAGCTGACTTACTAATTTTAAGGGACTTCTACACCATAGAAGCCCTTTAGTAGAACTTTTCAACCATAGAAGCCCGTTATATGGGACTTGTCAAATATTGAAGCCTCTTTAAGGGACTTGTCACCTATAGAATCACATTTAAGGGGACTTGTCAAATACTGAAGTCGTTTTAATGGGACTTCTTGACTGGAGAAGCTCCCTAATGAATATTCTCCAATATAGAAAGTTCCATGGCGGAATTTTTCAACTATAAAAGTCCCCTCAATTAAGCTTCTCAACCATAGACAATCAATTAATTAAGCTTCTCAACTATTTAAACCTCCTTCAGGGGACTTCTCAAATATAGAACCCTCTTTTACGGGCCGTTACCTATATAGAAACTCCTTTAAGTGACTCTCTACTACAGAAGACCATATAATGGTCTTCTCAACTATAGAAGATCCCTTAAAGAGGTACTCTTTAGTTGAGAAATACTCTTAACTATAGAAGTCCCTTTGAGGGGACTTATTAACTTTGGAATCCCCTTTAAGACATCTTCTTAAATACAGAAGCCCTTATTAAGGTGGAAACCTATTCCAATTGACCTCTCAACTATTGAAATCCCTTTGAGGGACCTTCATAACTACCGAAGCCCCTTTAAGGGACCTTTTCAACGACATATGCACCTTTAATGGGACTTTTCTTCTATAGAAGACCAACTAAGGAACCATCTCAAATTTGGAAGCCTCTTAATAGGGACTTCTCAACAAAAGTAGCCCTTTCTGAGCTATAGGAGCTCCTTCAAGTGAAATTCTCAACTACAGGAGCCATTTTTAAGGGGACTTCTGATCCGCAGAAGCCGCTTCTCAAATATGGGAGCCCCTTTAACAACCTCCTTAAATTTAGAAACCCCTTTTAGAGAAGTTCTAAACTACACTGTGCAACAAAATGGAGCTGAAAGTCTGGCGCACGGTAAATTTTTCTTTGGGAAGATAGACCTTGGTGAGTATATTAGAACCCCGAAGGACAGATCCGCCGTGAGTCGAACTTCCGCGTTATGGCGTGATGAAGTTTTTGCTGGAGACAATGTAAGTCGTCAGGAATTAGCGTTATATCTTTGTTCACTGTTGCTTTAGCATATTTTTAAGATGACATGTCTTCTGTCGAATCGAATGAGGATTATTTTCGTAGAGCACTTCGACCTTCTAACTCGCTTCCTTCAATGTCCTTTTCGTCCTTTATTTTAAGAGCCGCTATGAAAGTACCACAAGATTACGTTTTTCAGCTTCGAAATGTTCCGCAAAAAATGACGCTCGGAAAATGTTTAACCGATTTTGTCGCGTTTTCGTGGTCGTTTTGTGCATTTACCCTGTTTTTGTTCAGAACATACAAAACACAAAACATATTTTTTCTGAGCAAACAGGGGTTAATGTCAAAAATGACTATAAAAACGTGACAAAATCAATTAGTTGTCAATGAGAGCCGTACCTAACATTTTCTGTAAGTAACAACTTCATCACGCCATAACGCGGAAGTGTGACTCACGGCGGATCTGTCGTTTTGTTTTCTTAATATACTCACAAAGGGCTTTCATCACCAAAAGGAATTATCTGTGCCCCAAAATTTGTGTTCACAGTGCTATAGAAGAGCTCTTTAGGGATCTTTTCGGACAGTCTTTTAGGCACTTTCTCCACTATAGAAGTTCCTTCAAGGAAACTTCTCAAGTCAAGGGGACTTTTAATCAATAGAAGCCTCTTTAGGGTGGACTTCTCAAATATAGAAGCTCTATTAACTGATCTTTCCAACTATAGAAGACCATTCAAGAGGACTGTTCAAGTAAAGAAACACACTTGGAGATCTTTTCGATCATAAAGGCCCCTTGAACTGACCTTCTCAAATGCAGAATCTAACTGAGGAGACTTTCTCAATTAAAGAAGCCCCTTTAGAGCAACTTCTCAAGTATAGAAGCCCCTTCAAGGAAATTTCTCAAATATAAAAGCTTCTTTTAAAGGAGACTTCTATTGCACATATGCCTCATTAGGGTGTACTTCTCAAATATCGAAGCATCCTTAAGAGGTATTTTCTATTATAGAATCCCCTTTAAGGTATCCGCTTAACTATAAAATATATGGGGTTTTTTTAAACTATAGAAGACCTTTAAGGAGACATCTCATGTATAGAAACTCCTTTAAGATAATTTCTCAACTATGGAAGTCCCTTCAGGGGAACTTCTCAACTATAGAAGCTCCTTTTGAGATGACTTCTAAATCATTGAAGCCTCTTAACGGCGGACTTCTCAAATGTAGAAAGTCCATAAAATATCTTGTCAACTATAGAAGGACTTCTCAAGTATAGAAGCATCATTAAAAGGTCTTTTCGATTATAGAAGCTCACTTAATGGACCTTCTCAACTGCAGAATCTTATCTAGGGAACATTCTCAATTATAGAAACCATTTTAAGGAAACTTCTTAGGTACAGAATCCTTTCTTTCCATCTTCTTCCCTTTAAGTGATCTTCTCAACTTTAGAATCCTCTTTAAGAGGACTTCTTAAGGTAATAATCATCCTTGAGGCGTATTTTCTATTATAGAAGCCCATTGAATGGGCCTTCTCAACTACAGAATCTAATTTAGAGGACTTTCTCAAATATCAAATACGGAAAACCCTTTAGGGAGACTTCATGACTGGAGAAGCCTCTCTAAGGTGACTTCTTAACTATTCACGGTGCTCTTGAAACAATTTTAAATGGAAGGTGCTTACACCTCGGAAATTTTTGCGGATTCTGAAACTACAATGTTTATAGATGAGAAAAATCAAAAAACAAAAAAAATCGCCGGAGCCCTTTTTAAATAAATCACGATTTAAGTTGACGTTTTTAGGGGTTGTTTAGGTTTTCACTATTTTGTTTAGAAACCGCAAGTCCTATCAAAATGGAACTAAAGAAAATGTTGTAGCTATGAAAATTCTCTACAAGATCGGCCTTTATGGTGTTTTGTAGTTTTTACCATTTTTGAGATATAGAAGTTCAAATTTGGACAATGCACTGACTGTATCGCCACCTTATAAAACAATGTCATGAAGGGTGCGCCTGAACTAACTTTTGATAAAAACCGCTTACACAGGGGAAGTTTTTGTGAATTCTAAAACAGCAGTGTTCATAGATGAGAAAAAACCAAAAACAAGAAAAAATCGCTGTAGGGATTTTGAAATAAAACGCGGTCAAAATTCACATTTTTAGGTGTTTTTTAGGTTTTCACGATTTTGCTTGGAAACCGCAAGCCCAACCAAATGGAACTAAAGACAATGTTGTAGCTGTGAAAATTCTCTAAAGGATTGACGTTAATCGTTTGTTCCCAGCTTGTACCATTTGTGAGATAAAGAAGCTCAGTTTACATTTTTAGGTTTTTTTGTTGGGGTTTCGCGATTTTGCTTGCATACGGTAAGTCTTATCGATATGGGACCTGAGAAAATCTTAAAGCTGTGAAAATTCTCTACAAGACTGGCTTAAGTAACTTATCCTAAGTTGTACCATTTTTTTAGATATATAAGTTTAAATTGAGAATTTGCAGTCATGACATTCTTTTATAAGGGGGCGATACAGAATTGAATTGAATTTGAATTGTCCCAATTTGAACTTCTATATCTCAAAAACGGTAAAACCGAAAAAAGTACCATAATGGTCAATCTTGTACAGAATTTTCATAGCTACAACATTTTTTTAAGTCCCATTTTAATAGGACCTAAACAAACCCTAAAAATTTCAACTTAAATCGCGATTTATTTAAAAAGCGCTCCAGCGACTTTTTTTTGTTTTTTGATTTTTCTCATATATGAACATTGTAGTTTCAGAAACCGCAAAAACGTCCAAGGTGTAAGCACCTTCCATTTAAAATTGTTTCAAGAGCACCGTGTATTGGAACCCCTTTGAGGGGTCTTCTTTAGTGTAGAAATATTATTATTGGATATTTTCGATTATAGAAGCCCCTTTAGGGGGGCTTCTCAAAAAACCTTAGGGGGACTTTAGGGGAGACTACACAACTATAAAAGCCATTTTGTGGTAATTTCTTGAGTCTCCGTCGTATGTCACCTCGGTAGAAGGAATCTGGGTACTATTCAGAAAGCATTGAGGTTATTTGATTTTCTTGAAGAGTTTCGCCAACTTATATATGGCAAATAACAAGATTCCTTTGCAATTCCATTTGAAAAAAAATTAAAAAAAATTTTCGCGAGCACATCTACGATTTTTGGTATAGAGTTAAAGGAAAGAAATCTGGTTTCAAATCTGCTCGCGTTCACGAAATTGGCCTCTGCGCGCAAAAGTTATAGCGGTTTTTATCCTCTTATAAAGAAAAAATATTTTAAAATTTCTTATTTTTTGTATTGAGAAAATGTAAGCATATATCAGTAACAGCATTTGATATCCATCCGTAGATGCACCAACATTTCCAAAATGTGTTTTTATTTTCGCGGAAAATCAAAAATGGGGAAATTAAAAAAATCTTGCAATAAATTTAAATTATACTAACTCAGAGTCCGTATAAACCTCTAAAAAACTTAATTAAAAATACGTACCGAAACTAGACAACGCGTAAATAAATGTGAAACCAAAATTATAAACATTGGCTTTATAAATTGCATATTATAACAACAACAAAAGAGAAACAAATCTTTGTTGGAAAATATTGTTACAAATATATTTTTTGGTTTGTTTCGAAAAATTAGAAAAAAATATTTGAGAGTTATCCATCTGTTTCGCTAAAATCGAATACATAAATTAAAGTATTCTACTAAAATGTTATCAAAATATATGGTTTACCATCGTGAAAGCTTAACTGCTTACTGTGATAATTTATAAGGATAGGAAATTAAGAGCAATATTGAAATTACTATCATTTAAAAGATATGAAAATTAAAAAGCCTGTAATTCGCGAATTTGTTAAAGTCGGTTGATGTGCATCCTATTTTGGATAAAGCGAATCAATCTCTTTCAATATTTATACATATTTCGATGTTTCACTCAGCGGCCATTGTGTGCCGCCAGTTGCATCATGCACTGCAAAAAACCTTAAAGTTGGTAAAAGTCGCGAAATGTGCATACAATTTTGATGCGCATCCGGTTTCATCAGCGCCCATCAAAAATACGTCAATATACACCTATTTCAAATAGATTCTTCAAAAACCGCGGATGTGCTCCACATTAAATTTTTGGCGAAATACCCATATTACTCGCGTATCTCTGTTTTTTTATGACACGTGTTTTCGCAAATATTATAATCGCGAGTAAAGGATTCCATTTATGTAAAAAATTTTAAAGAAAATCGCGGTTTAGTACGCGGATTTGTTAAAATATATTTTTGGTGATTTTCCGATTTTCAAGGTATCCATATCCGCGGTTTTAGTAGATGAATTCGATCGCGGAAGGCTTCATTAGAACCGTCGCGTAAAAAAATTGAAAATTGAATGACAGTTGTAAATTTTACACGCAAAAAATAGGTTTTGTAAGAAAATTCACACATGAAATTTTGGCCTTTCGACTCCAATTAGTAGGATGCTGTAAGGAGCACACTCATGAGATATGCACCAAACGACGTAAAATCACGAGTTCTATAATCGTCTTATGAGTTTGGAATATTATCTCCTTGCGCGTCCGGATTATTAAAAACAAGTGAGCAAAGGCTATAGTCGGGACGGGGCCGACCATGTGTTACCCTACACCACTACCCCTGTGCATAAGCTTTTCACTGGTAAACATTTCTTTTAGGGAATATAATCCGAATACCATCAAACATAATATGCCTCCTTCTCTCGGGACCCCCATAAGCAACCAAAATTTCGGTACCATCCGATCAAAATTGCGACCTGTAGCGTGATTGCAAAAAATGGACGAATTGGATGCATTGTGGTATCTCCCTTGTTTGGCCACCTTCGCCAACCTACTTTACACCAATTTAAAGGCAATATTTTCTTATTCTATTGACAGGCTTTGCCGTTAGAATACCCCTACTAGAAGCCGATATATTCACAAAGAATAAAACTTTGAATTTGTCTCCACATGAGTTTTTCCCCATTCCGACCCCTAAATATTATCCTACTATCACTACAATCAATAGGCTTCTTCCTCTGTGGGTCCGCATCTACCGCCAAAATCTAGTGACTATCCGATCAAAATTCCAACCGGTAGCGTGATTACAAATAATGAAAAAAATGGATATATAACTGACTTTTGCGATATATCCGTTGTTTGCTCACATACACCAACATACTTTGCCTCAATATAAACGAGATCTTTTCTTCTACCATTTGCTGGCTTTCTTTTTGGAATGCTTCAACCAGAAGCGGAGATATTCGCATAAGAAAAAACGTTGACTTTTCTCCACATAAGCTTTTTGCTTATTCCGACTGCTGAATATTATCCGACCATCACCAAACTTAATAGGCTTCTTCCTCTGTGGGACTCCCATCAACTCCCAAAAAATTCGTGACCATCCGATCAAAATTGCGACCTGTAGCGTGATTACAAAAAAATCGGAAAATGGGATGCATTACCGACTATTGCGATATCTCTGTTGTTTGACCACCTACGACAGCCTACTGTACATCGTTGTAAAGGTAATATTTTGTACTTTCCTTGCCTGGTTTTGCTTTTGATATACCCATTACAGATACGGAGATATTCGCTTTGAAATAAAACGTTGACTTTTTCCCCAAATAAGTTTTTTGCGCATTTCGACCCCTGAATATTATCCGACCATCACCAAAATCAATAGGCTTCTTCCCCTCCGAGACCCTCGTGAACACCCAAAATTTGGTGACGATCCGATCAAAATTGCGACCTGTAGCGTGATTACAAGGTTTAGATGGACAGACGGACAGACGGACAGACGGACAGACGGACGGACGGACGGACTGACGGACGGACACACATAGCCAGATCGACTCAGCTCGTCGAGACATTCATTTTGGTATATATAAGTATGGGTCTACGACCATTATTTCGATGCGTTACAAACTTTTTGGCCAAAACCAACTTATAATACCCTCCCCACATAGTGGTGTAGGGTATAAAAATTCAAAAAACCCCGAAATTCCGGCTTCAAAATGTCAGCATCAATTTTAGGTGGATGCAGTGAATATATCGAAAAATCATACACTGCTATCTTATAGCCCATGGAGTATTCTGTGATTCATTCTTTGGGAATAGGTCTATAAAATGTAAGGTTAAGCCAGAAATCGCATGGGAACATAAAAAAACTTGTTTGCTTCAACCCATTTTTACCCATTTTTCCACGTTGATGCCAACACAGCTTCCACGAAAATTAATTTTAATGGTCGACATTATAGGATCCCTCCTAAAACACTTAATTTTAAAGAATTTTAGTCATACTTTATAGAATATGTTAACAGTTCGCGAATTCTGAAAGGGTGAAACTCGGATTCATCGATTGCACTCCTTCTCGATTAAGGGGTGATTTCGGAAAATCAAAAAAAAAAAAATTATTGGCCTATTTTAAAGATTAAGTAGAATAGAATATGTGGTAAAACTTTCAAATCCATCGGAACAAAAATGACTGAGATATGAGTATTGGAAGGGACAAATTCACTGTGATTTGTATGTAGCATATAAACTTAAAACGAGTTTTTCTCGAAATGATGTTTTGAAAATGCGGAAGCTCCTTTAGGGAGACTTCATGGCTATAGAAGCCTCTCTAAGGTCACTTCTCAACTATTGGAACCCCATTTGAGTGGACCTCTTAAGTGTAGAAGTATTATTATTGGGTATACTCGTGTTCGATTATAGAAGTCCCTTTAGGGGGACTTCTCAATCAGCCTTAGGGGGACTTTAGGCGATTTTGTGGTCGTTTCTTGAGACTCCATCGTATGTAAACTTGGTAGAAGGAATTTGGGTACTATTCACAAAGCATTGAGGTTATTGGATATTTTTGAAGAGTTTCGCCAACATATATATTTCTAGTCTAGTCTCGACTAAGGGGTAGCCCCCACTTGTACATTTAAGAAAATCAAAAAAAAATTCATTGGCCTCTTTTAAAGATTAAGTACCATAGAATATGTGGTAAAACTTTCAAATCCATGGAACAAAAAAGACTGAGATATGAGTATTGGAAAATTAAAACGTGTTTTTCTCGAAATTATGTTTTGAAAATGGTGCCAACTCTAGCTCAAAAACTAATAAACCGATTGTCATATAGTTTTGCGAGCTTATCAAAGGCATCAAAAACTAGTCATTCCTCGATCGATTTTAATTGAAATTTTTTTGCTCGTTTTATGACAAACAAGTGAGCAAAGGCTATAGTCGGGACGGGGCCGACCATGTGATACCCTACACCACTACCCCTGTGCATAAGCTTTTCACTGGTAAACATTTCTTTTAGGGAATATAAACCGACTACCACCAAAAATAATATGCCTCTTTTACTCTGGGACCCCCATAAGCAACCGAAATTTCGTGACCATCCTATCAAAATTACGACCTGTAGCTTGATTGCAAAAAAATGGAAGAATTGGATGCATTACCGACTATTGTGGTATCTCCCTTGTTTGACCACCTTCGCCAACCTGTTTTTCACCAATGTAAAGGTAATATTTTCTTCTTCCATTGACAGGCTTTGTCGTTGGAATATCCCTACAAGAAGCCGATATATTCACAAAGAATAAAACTTTAAATTTGTCTCCAAATGAGTTTTTCCCCATTCCGACCCCTAAATATTATCCGGCTATCACCAAAATCAATAGGCTTCTTCCTATGTGGGACCCGCATCAACTCCCAAAAAATTCGTGACGATCCGATTAAAATTGCGACCTGTGGCGTGATTACAAAAAAATCGGAAATCGGATGCATTATCGACTATTGCCATATCTCTGCTATTTGACCACCTATGACAACCTAATTTACATCGCCGTAAAGGTGATATTTTCTACTTTCCTTGCCAGATTTTGCTTTTGATATACCTCTTAAAGAAACAGAGATATTGGCTTTGAAACAAAACGTTGACCTTTCTCCAAATAAGTGTTTGCCCATTCCGACCCCTGAATATTATCCGACCATCATTAAAATCAGTAGGCTTCTTCCTCTGTGGGACCCCCATTAACCCCTAAACCTTCGTGACGATCCGATCAAAATTGCGACCTGTGGCGTGATTACAAAAAAATCGGAAATCGGATGCATTATCGACTATTGCCATATCTCTGCTATTTGACCACCTATGACAACCTAATTTACATCGCCGTAAAGGTGATATTTTCTACTTTCCTTGCCAGATTTTGCTTTTGATATACCTCTTAAATAAACAGAGATATTGGCTTTGAAATAAAACGTTGACCTTTCTCCAAATAAGTGTTTGCCCATTCCGACCCCTGAATATTATCCGACCATCATAAAAATCAATAGGCTTCTTTCTTTTTGGGACCCCCATTAACCCATAAAATTTCGTGACAATCCGATCAAAATTGCGACCTGTAGCGTGATTACAAAAAATCGGAAAATGGGATGCATTATCGGCTATTGCCATATCTTTGCTATTTGACCACCTACGACAACCTGCTTTACACCGTTGTAAAGGTGATATTTTCTACTTTCCTTTCCAGGTTTTGCTTTTGATATACCTCTTAAAGAAACAGAGATATTAGCTTTGAAATAAAATGTTGACTTTTCTCTAAATAAGTGTTTGCCCATTCCGACCCCTAAATATTATCCGACCATCACCAAATTCAATATGCTTCTTCATCTGTGAGACCCCCATTAACCTTGAAATTTTCGTGACGATCCGATCAATATTGCGACCTGTAGCGTGATTTCCAAAAAAATAGAAAAATGGGATGTTCTACCGACTATTGCTATATCTCCGTTATTTGGTTACCTACGCCGACCTAGTTTGCATCATTGTAAAGACGGGATCTTCAACTTTCATAGTCAGGCTTTGCTTTTGAAAAATGTTCAACCAAAGCTGTGATATTTGTCAATATAATTAAAATCGCAAAAATGAAAATTGGGGTTTTATTTGCTACTATTGCGATATCTTCGTTGTTTGATCACCTACGATCACCTACTTTACATCATTAGAAAGGTGATATTTTCTGCTTTCATTGCCAGGTTTTGCTTTTGGTATACCCCATATAGAAGCTGAGATATTGGCTTTGGAAAAAAGTGTTGTCTTTTTATCCACCTAAGTTTTTTGCCCTTTCCGACCCCTAAATATTATCCGACCATCACCAAAATCAATAGGCTTCTTCCCCTCCGGGACCCCCATCAACATCCAAAATTTCGTGACGATCCGATCATAATTGCGGCCTGTAGCGTGATTACAAAGTTTAGATGGACAGACGGACAGACGGACAGACGGACGGACGGACGGACGGACGGACACACATAGCCAGATCGACTCAGCTCGTCGAGACATTCATTTTGATATATATAAGTATGGGTCTACGACCATTATTTCGATGCGTTACAAACTTTTTGGCCAAAACCAACTTATAATACCCTCTCCACATAGTGGTGTAGGGTATAAAAAACATTAGTTTTTTAAGCCAAAAAATGGAATTTTGGTTTTTAGTAAAAACTAATATTATTTAAAAATTCGATCGATGAAGGACTAGATCTTTATATTCTAAACAAGCATACACAAATATATGACGATCGGTTTATTAGTTTTCGAGCTAGATTTGGCACCGCAAAACGCTTTAATAAAACAAGTGAGCAAAGGCTATAGTCGGGACGGGGCCGACCATGTGTTACCCTACACCACTACCCCTGTGCATAAGCTTTTCACTGGTAAACATTTCTTTTAGGGAATATAATCCGAATACCATCAAACATAATATGCCTCCTTCTCTCGGGACCCCCATAAGCAACCAAAATTTCGGTACCATCCGATCAAAATTGCGACCTGTAGCGTGATTGCAAAAAATGGACGAATTGGATGCATTGTGGTATCTCCCTTGTTTGGCCACCTTCGCCAACCTACTTTACACCAATTTAAAGGCAATATTTTCTTATTCTATTGACAGGCTTTGCCGTTAGAATACCCCTACTAGAAGCCGATATATTCACAAAGAATAAAACTTTGAATTTGTCTCCACATGAGTTTTTCCCCATTCCGACCCCTAAATATTATCCTACTATCACTACAATCAATAGGCTTCTTCCTCTGTGGGTCCGCATCTACCGCCAAAATCTAGTGACTATCCGATCAAAATTCCAACCGGTAGCGTGATTACAAATAATGAAAAAAAATGGATATATAACTGACTTTTGCGATATATCCGTTGTTTGCTCACATACACCAACATACTTTGCCTCAATATAAACGAGATCTTTTCTTCTACCATTTGCTGGCTTTCTTTTTGGAATGCTTCAACCAGAAGCGGAGATATTCGCATAAGAAAAAACGTTGACTTTTCTCCACATAAGCTTTTTGCTTATTCCGACTGCTGAATATTATCCGACCATCACCAAACTTAATAGGCTTCTTCCTCTGTGGGACTCCCATCAACTCCCAAAAAATTCGTGACCATCCGATCAAAATTGCGACCTGTAGCGTGATTACAAAAAAATCGGAAAATGGGATGCATTACCGACTATTGCGATATCTCTGTTGTTTGACCACCTACGACAGCCTACTGTACATCGTTGTAAAGGTAATATTTTGTACTTTCCTTGCCTGGTTTTGCTTTTGATATACCCATTACAGATACGGAGATATTCGCTTTGAAATAAAACGTTGACTTTTTCCCCAAATAAGTTTTTTGCGCATTTCGACCCCTGAATATTATCCGACCATCACCAAAATCAATAGGCTTCTTCCCCTCCGAGACCCTCGTGAACACCCAAAATTTGGTGACGATCCGATCAAAATTGCGACCTGTAGCGTGATTACAAGGTTTAGATGGACAGACGGACAGACGGACAGACGGACGGACGGACGGACGGACGGACTGACGGACGGACACACATAGCCAGATCGACTCAGCTCGTCGAGACATTCATTTTGGTATATATAAGTATGGGTCTACGACCATTATTTCGATGCGTTACAAACTTTTTGGCCAAAACCAACTTATAATACCCTCCCCACATAGTGGTGTAGGGTATAAACAGGGTTTGGTAGACGGCCAATTACCCCAAAGCTATATTTTTCAACAAGAAAAAATCAGAAAGTAGATTAAAATGTGCTCTTTCAGATGAAAAAAAAAACATCTAATACAAAAGTTGCATAGCTTTCTTGGAAAAAATCATTAACTATTTTTTATTGGGCTTTACAACTGGGGGTCAACCGTTAATATTCAAAATTTTCTTTTTCTGTGCATTTTTAATCTTGATTTCTCTGAGTCTCTGAATTCCCTCATACATAATTCATCAGTTTCAGTAAGACTTCGAAACACTGTAGTTAAAGTTGTTGTGCGTTGCAATTGCAAACACCACTACCGGGAGCAAAAGACTATCCACAACAACAACAGCAAAACGAAGAGCACTAACAACGGCGACTACACCAAGTTTATGTGTTTATTGCTCTACTTGGAACACTTGCAAATAATTGCGCGACATACTTTGTTTATGTGAAAATCATGATTCTACATGAATGTATTTAAACAGTTCATGTTTACAGTAAACACAGCAAAAGTAACAACAACAACTACTTGGATATTGACAACAAGGACAAGGAAGTCAACAATAAGAGGGAACAACAAATGCATTTTTTTGCAAGCGTCCCAAATGGAAGTGGGAGGTTTCGCCTATACCCCGCTGGAAGTTAGGGCCAAGATGCGTAATAAAATCACCCAAGCTTGAAAAGGATATTGGAATTCATAAACACATTATGTATTGCGAAGTGACCATTATCTCCACCTGGCGATGCAACAAAGAGTAGGTCAAATGGAAAAGATGAATGATGATGCAAAGGCAATGAAGCGTTAACAATTCACTCCTGCTATTTTTGGAGAATTTAAACAATAGAGGTCATGAGCAATAACAAATGAATCTCCAGTGTAAGTACATTGTATTAAGGGTGTTGATTTGGGAGTTTCGAAATTAATTTTTATACTGTCATATACCATAGCATAAACTTTTTTCGATAATGCCTTCTTGTATGTACTGAAACTAATGGTCGTCTTAGATAAATATAATAATATATAATTGTTCCACAAACATCCCAGATGGGACAAGGGAGACTTTTTTCATATCAATGAGAGCACCCCGATTCATATTAGCTCAATGATAAGGGACCTACTGTTTATCGCTGAGTCCGAATGGCGTGTCTTAAGACAGCAGTTGTAGAGAAGTTTTACAAGGCTGAAATACTCAGGAAATGTCGCCAACATTACTGAGGGATGTTTTGCCACGGTTGAATATTTTTGATGTTGCCTTGTCGGGAAATCGAACCCACGACCTTCAGCGTGCAAGGCGAATGTACGTACTATTGCATCACGATTCTGAAATTATTGTAGAACATTTTTGTTTAATTAAAAAAAATATTATTTATATATTTTTTTAAAGAAATGCAAGGTGGTAGTAGTTCCAATGAATTTGAATTCGAATCGTCTTAGTGAAATAGGGCATTAAATTAGTCAAGAGCATTCACAGTACCATGCATGACATTTGAAGCTGTAAATTTTATCAGTATTCAACCATCCATTTGTCGGCTATCAATATTAAAGTACCTAAGTAACTGTATATATAGGTATATACCCCAAATATAATAAAAAGACAACTTCTAAAGAGCATTCTAATGATATCTAACCGAATTGTATTTCATTGCCCAGTCTGTGTCACTTTTATTCTATTCAGTCACATACGTTTTCCTTGAATTTGTCAAAAAACACAAAAACCACACACAATGTTTCCATTTCCAAAAGGAACATTATTGCAAATTTTGAAATGATTTTCATTTCCTTATTTTTGGTAGGAAACCACTATGACTGGCTGCAATACCCAGCTATTGATAGGGGCACTGCACATGATCAATGCCAAAAAACCGAGTTAGGTAATTTGTAATTCCAAAGGAAATCATTGCATTCCATGCGAAATAGAACGAAATGATATGGAATCTATGGAAATTCCATTTGTCAGATATGTTGTTGGTATGACAATGAGAATTTCCTTTTTTGCTTGTTTCATCAGAGGCAGGCGGGTGTCACGAAGAGAAAATTTGTTTTTTTCTTTTTCGTTTTATTTTACTCAAATGTGGAGTACATATTGTGGCGTCCTTGTCTCTGTTATTGTAGTTGAGCATGTCTTCGAGGAATGTCATAATATTTCATATCCTTTATGAAATTATGCTAAAACTATGTACAGTGCATAGCAAAGGGTTTTTGTCATGGTTTCGAAAATGAAACGACAGAAAACGAGTGATCAAATATACATTTTATTTGGTGATTACAAAATATTGTTTACGAAAAATTACAGACTGGTGAGCGAGAGGTGGTAACTTTTAAGACTTTGGTGGAGAAGCGGTAGTAGCAGATAAACTGACCACGACACACACACAGTGGTTCAGAATCGTTTTTTCATGGTCAAAATTCTTTTACTTTTGAACGGATAGAGATATTTCGTAATTCTTTGTTTGTTAGACATATAAGACAATCAGCTTTCAGATGATTTATAAGCGTTTAAATTCGGTCTGGTAGTTGCAGAGAAATTCAAGGTCAAAGTTAAACGTTTGCGTTTTTTAACTATTTTTCATCAAAATATGAGTGTTTTGTGGTTTTTATATCTTCCTATGTATTAAATATGGCCAAAGACCAACAAATAAACAACAATATTAGTAAAAAACAAAAAAAAAATCGAAAAAAAAATTTTTTTTCAAAAATTTTTTAAAAAAAATTTACAAAAAAATTAATTTTTTTTCAAAAATTAAAAAAATACTACTTGGGTTATATAACTCGTATAAAAACTCATATAATCAAAAAAAATTTTAATTTGTGTCAAAAAGCTGTAATTCATATGGGAAACCGTATAGAAAAACACACATTTTTACACATGTAATTTCAATAAATTGAAAAAAGTGTTAAACGGACGGAAGTGGACGGGTACCAAAGTATATATAGGCTGAAAGAGGAGACTCTCGTGCATCTTTCTGTGAAAACAGAACATTGTTCCATGTTGTTCCATAAAATTCTAGTCCACTAAATTTGGAATTTCATAAAATTGAGTAAAACGACTTTTAAATTCCACAATCCTGCCTACCTTACAAAGATATAATGAACACAATATCTGTTATAGTTTCCGAGAAATAGCTACGTCTTTCTCCAGAAATTTGCAAAAAATACGTTTTTTCCAAAAATGGGGAAAATGTACGTTTTGAGGGGCACACCACTCTCACACCTTCCAATATTTTGACCTAATTTTTTTGGGTTTCTTAGTTCTAGTAGGTATACTATCGAATCCCATATAGAAATAAAATATCTTTGACAAAACAAAATGTTGATTTTTGGCCAGGAAAATCGATTCCGGAACCATTGTGCGACGGTTCCCACTTAAAGAGATACAATTTTGACAAATGTGTTGATAAATTATACCGAATTTTTCTTCCGAACTTTTTGGAAAATGAAATTACCTACACTACATACATTATCTTTAATTTCCATATTGGGTTTAAATCTTTTAATTTTTTTATTGTGATTTTATTGTAGTAAAAATCTCAATTTTGACCATTTCTCGTTTAACGGTACAAACAAACTTTGTTTTTGTTGTTTTGGAGTGTTACTCTCTTCTTACGAAGAAAAACGCAAACGATGCGCTGCCTTTGAAAGTAATGAGACAAACACAGGAAAAAGGTGTTGCCATAGCGTGTTAGCGCTCAGAGCCTAACTCATTACTTTCATAGGCAGGGCTAAGTGTTTGTCGTGGAAGCTACACAATTAAATGGGCAAATACCAACATGATCTTCACCCTAATAGGCAATATTTTCAAATTAACAAAGAATTATTTCTGTTACTACTGCGATAGGAGTTATGTTGCTGCTTGCAGCCCCAGAACATCTCCCACCCTGTCTCCAACTTCCCCATCGATTCATCGTCGGAATACAAAACATCCCTGCAGTCTCACTAACAAATACAAACACAGCATCTTACACCACATGTTGCTGTTCCGCGCCCGGAAATGCATCCTTGCCGTAATTCAATTGCAACGGTATCCAGTACAAAGTCAGCGAAGTTGTAGACTTAATGAGTTAAGACGGTTAGCTTGCAGCGTTGCGATAGTTACAAAGTTTTGTGAAAGGATCGTACAAAAAGCGATTGAGGAGGACTTGCCTTCCTTATACACCAGCCTGCCCAGTAAAGACCTATCTAGCTTGATCTTGATTCTAGTTACCAATATTTGGATGTAGATTTGCGCAAGGTGCATATACCAGTGATAGGCCGGTGCGATTTGAATGGAAGGAAAACAACTTATTGGACCTTCGGCTCCACTAGACCATTTATCTACGGTGAAAATCTAGCATCCTGATTTTGACTTGAAATCAAAACTGCTTGAAGGAGCGTTCTAATGCTTTTGCGAAGTACTAGGGAGCTCTTAATAATTGTCTTGGTTACAATTTTTTCTTAGTGTTGGATCGAAAATCTCATAGTTTGGTTGTTAAATGCCAAAATATCAAAAAAACGTCGATTAAAAACTTCAAAATCGGGAGGTTCGATTTTTATTGTAGACATATGGTCTAGTGGACTTTTTCGCTCAGTACAATCCCAGGAATCAAAACGCGAAGGGCTAAATAAGGTGTCCAAATCGCCCCACCCGGTCCGCTGATATTAGTTCGCTTTTGTATGGTAATATACGTCTGGCGCTAGGAACCAGAGCGGCGCTGGCTGAATAATTTGATAGCTCCACATTTTGCACGGTGAACGAAGATGCGCCTGTTAGGATAAAAAAAATTGCCACTGGTCGCCCGACAACATCATTGTGGCACCAGGTTTTATAAATAACGTGCTCTGGCAACCCGTCATTTCCCTTGGCCCAGACCATCTACCATCTTCTTCTCCATTAACGGAACGCCAAACTTCATAACATCTGGCCGCTGTACTTTTCTGAACAATGGAAAAACTGATTTGGAAGAGTTTACTAATCACCGCTACTAAGTGTTACCCATTCCCTCATATCATTGGGAAGCATAAGATGATTTTCCGGGACATAATTTCAGTTGCAGCCGCACGCTCGAATACCCAAAATTAGACTAAATTGCCCAGCAGAGGCGACGATACTAGCAAATGAAGGTGATGAGTTTCGTCGTACGAACCCTGACGACTCAAGGCATAGGGAACTTGCTCTTGAAGTGGCTAGACCACCTGAAGCAATGCAATATTTGTACATTAGGGGAAGAAAAATTTCCCCTCCAATAAGGAGGTGTGACCACTAATTCATGATTATTGATGACAGATGCCATCCGAAACGCCAAGGACCTGGACACACAGGGAATCACAATGGTAATGCTTTCTCAATTAGATGAACCCGGAGTTGAGTATTTGACAAGCATCCTTAATATCTCGTTATATAGTCTCGTCATACAGTACCAGAGGCCTGGAAAGTTGGCAATCACGCTAGGCAAGGAAGCCAGCAGAGACGAATCGTACAGACCGATCGTCCTCCTATCGCCAGTAGCGAATACTCTAGGGGACTGTTCCTCCCCATGATGAGAAGCAGTTACCCAGTTGCCCTATATTAGCATGAATTCTGGAAAATGCACCGTACTACAACAACCACAACAAGCCATGCGCCCGAACAGTCATGGTGGCTATTGTCCTGTCGAAGTCCTATGATACCGTCAACCATGCCAAGATACTCGCGAACATATGTGTTTAAAATGTGAACAGTGGAATTCAGAAACATAAATTCTAAACTCGTAGAATGTAGTAGGGATTTCCTCAATGCGGGGTGATATCTCTGGAACTGTTTAATCTCTACCTTTTTGAAAAATCCCAAACTCCAGACGGCATAGATGCCATACTGAATGCGTATCATAATACCGTCTTGGCGTCGGGTCCTATAGTCGATAGGTTAAATCTGTACATAGCTGATTTAGTGCAGTTCTTCCATCTAAGGAATATAAAAATATCCGCCGCCGAAAACACTGCCACACTGTTCATTACATGGGCGGGTGGAATCAGGGTTTCTTTGAACATATTGGTAGATGGTGTCCTGATTTCGACTATTAGCTCCGCCACGATATTGGGCGTAACGTTCAATAACATGTTTAAGTCGTCCACGCAATCCACAGCTATTTGCAACAAGATCAGAAGTAGAAGAAGTTCCTCAAATAGCTGTCTGGCAGCTGCTGTGGTTGTTTGACCAATAAACCTTTTTGATATTTTACAAATCAATTAGGGTTTTGGGTAGGGAAATCCCGCACCGGGAATACCCTGGAATTCTCGGTTTTTTTGGTTACGGGATTTCCCGGGAAACAAAATTATATTTCCCGGGAAATCGGGAAATATCTTTCACATTTATCACAACTAATATTGAACCAGATTTCGAATAGATTTTACAAACCTCCGGTACCTTCCCCACAAAAGTTTAACAATTATCGCTAAAATGGTGCGCACGATAACTCTCAAAGGGAATAACCGAATCGTTCATAATTTTGCATATGGCAATATTAGTTCCAGGCATAGAACGGATTCCACACAAAATTCGGAAAAAGATAAGTTTTATAGCTCCTCTCTGATCGATTTGAATTTTTTCAGTAATTTGTCTTTACGGGCCCCTTTACGACGGTACAAATTTTGTCGGGAGCAAGTCCATACTTCCTGAGATAATGAAGATCCAAGAAACCTTGACGACAACAACTAAAATGGAAAATTGGCAAGATAACTCCCGAAGGAAGTTTCCGATTGGTTCTAACTTTGCATATCGTATTATTTCATCTAGTCATGTATCAGATTTGAACATGGATTATATCGGTCCAGCCCTTCGGATACCTCCAACACAAAAATGTAGGAAAAGTGCAGTTTAACAGCTCATCTCGAATTGTTTCGAAATGTTTTCCTATAAATTCTACTTGAAGGCCCTTTTACGACGGCGCAACTTTTGTTGGGAGAGCAAGTCCACTCTTCCTGAGGTAAAGGCACAAAATCTCAAAAAAGCCTGCCGATACCAACTACATTGGGTAGTACGTATGATAACCGTCAAAGGGTGAAAACTCCCACACTCTCTATTTTAAATGTTTTTCAACATGTTTTGTGTGCGGCCTTAGTTAAAACAGTATTTTTTCGGGGCAAATCCATACTTCCTAAGAAATTGACTCAAAAAGCCCCTAGAAACGTCAGAAGTATTGTAAGTACCTTTAGGTCCGAGGCTGAGGGTATATCTCAGGCGGCACAGCTGAATGATATTTTCTTTCTTGTTTCAAGCAATCTTAAGCATAAGAATAAAACATACGATTTTCGAGGTCCATAAAATTGGAATTTCTGATCAATAACTTCATTTTTTGAACCAAACCACTTTCCATAGAGCGATTTCATTAGCTTTAAATAAGCGAAATGGCAGGGTGGGCAAAATCCGGGCAACACGGTGCATTCTTCCATATTTTTTCGTTTTTAATCGATAGACCGAAAACGTGTCAACTCTTTGAAAATATTGTATTTCATATAAGCTACTATGGGAAGATAAAAAAATCACGGAAATATTGATCAACTCTCGTGTTTAAAAATTTCCCGGGAAATCCCGGATTCCCGGGAATGGCGATTTTTTGAATCCCGTTTCCCGGGAATGATAGAAACCGGGAAAACCCAAAACCCTAAAATCAATAGATCGGTCTATGAAAAGCTATGCCGTACCAGTGTGGTGAAGAAATATTTGCTCTATACTGTGAAAGAATATTCAAACCAGGCATAATGATTTGTTAAGGACTGCAACAGGGGCCTCGTCATGACAACAGTGCAAGTACCTGCATGGGTGCTACCGCCGTTAGCATGTTGATTTGGGGCCGCACGACACGCTGCATTTGTTTAACTGCCCAGCTAAACCCACTCACCTGTCTCAAGATTATTTATGGAATTCTTGAATCTGGGCGCAGAGAAACCTGAGCCCGATAACAGAAAAAGATATATCAATGAACATGTTTGCCTTACTGTAGCAACAACAACTTAAAGCCGAAAGGAACCTACCATTTCGGATGCGATTCCGGTTCGACTTCTGAATAAAAGTTGTATACAATGGCTGGCGGGATTGACGCTTTCTCTTTCCAAAGAGGAGAAAGAAAACCTTATGTTTTTACCTACTTTCTGATTTGCCCGAATACTGCATTTTATGTTTTGTAGTTATGATTTGTATGTTCCGTCTTTCGTACAGAATTCGGTCCGAGCTCACTGTAACTTTGACATGGGAATGTTATTCAATAATTTTCTTTTTTCTCCTTTCGAAAATCTATCACAAGTACTCTGGTTAGAGGGGTACAGTTGTCTTCATTTCCAGCAATATTATTTTTACTCATTCCACAGAATGAATAAACAATTGCACGTACAATCGTTCTGTCATGCAACAAGCCAACCAATCACACTTCCATTTTCTTATATTTCCATTTTTTCCTTTTCTATTTTAACAATGTGATATGATGTTACGCTTCTTGTCAACTACGAAGGAAAACTTCAGTACTATTTTCTTACAGGTATGGGAAAATTGACCACACAGATGTGAATTTTTTTTCATATATATAGAAGGTAAAAGTGACAAAAATATGTGAAGACGTTTAAAAAATATAAAATTGCACTTTTTTCCAATTTTCACATTCAAATAGTTTATTTCAATAGTTTATTTCTCCTAGGGGCCCCATGTCGACCACCACCGCCTCGTAGCATTTCGTAAGAAAAATCTCCATGCATGACACTCCATGTGCATGTGCGTGCTTTGAATACAACGAGAAAATAAAAATTGAATTTGACGCTAATCAGATTTAACTTTAAATGCAATTTCATTTCCCCATTACAAAGTTAAAGTATTAAAATTTTATGGCAAACTCAAGACTGACAATATTCTTGGAAGTCCATTGAAGTGACTCGTAAGCTATCATGGCAGCATATTCACAATAAGAAATACCAATGCCATCTCCCCCCCCCCCCCCCCCATTTCAAATGTTTTCATTTAGTAGTTTTATTTCTTTCAACATTGCAGATGACTAATTTATGTAGTAACATTTGTTATTATCACAACTACTAAACACCAACATTAGCACCCGTTCTCTCACATTCATCCTGCTAACAATTGGAGTAACTCCTATTCCTTCACACCATCATAAGTCATATGGGAAAAGTAATTTTCTCCATTCTATGTCCATTTCCGTTTCAATTTAATTTTCTGTTTCTTAACCCCCTCTTCGCCCCCACAACGCCCAGTGTGCCTGCCTGCCCGTCAAGTCGCATAACTAACAATTTGTTTCAGTTTAAAACAGCTGACAATGCTACACAGATAAATTAGTGGTCTCTAACCAACCACGGCATGCAAAGAAAAGAGAAAATACCAGGGTACCACAAATATGAAGAACAGAGGCAACATTTGCCATGCAGTCTGTCCTACAATGTTGGAACGTCAAGTGATCTGAAGAACAAAAAAAAATTGTGTGTTAAAACTATTTTGCATAAAAGTTGAATGGCTACAAAACCACTAAACATGCTGGCCCTCAACAAATATTAAACACATAGGGAGAAAGAATTATTTTAAGTGACAGCTACAAAAAAATACCAAAAGTGATTATTTCTTTGTCTGTGAATGCAAATGTTGCACATGATTGTGGGTTAGAAATGTAATTCTTTATACTTTGCAGCTTATTAAATTTGTCATGGTGTGCAACTTAGGAAACCCTTTTAACGGCACATGTTTTCATTTTCATTAGTATCAACCATATAAGGTGTAATTTGAAATTCTGGATTATTTCTGAGAATACACCTCTGGCTCTACAGTTTTTAAATATTCAGCAAAACTATCCAAACCTCGCTGCAAATAATTTTCAATTTTGATCATCCGTATCTGAACAAAATTTGTTAAATTTCAGGAAGTAGTAACTTGACGCAGAAAAACAAGTAAGAACGGCGTTAAGTTCGGCCAGGCCGAACCACCACGAGTTGTACTGAAGTAAAATGGAACAATTAGTTTCGTTTATGAAGAAGACTAAATACCAAATTTATGGTAAGGGATCTATATGAAGGCGTGGACCTATACCGACAAATTTCATATGGAACATTTAATAGCCCAAAGAAAGACAATACCAAATTTCAGCCACTTTCTGTGGAATTTTATACCCCCAGCGAAGACTAAATACCAAATTTCAGCCATTTCTGAGGAATATTGAGGCCACAACACCGAAAATCGGGAGGTACGTTCTATGGGGCTATATGAAAGCGTGCCTACAACCTTCAAAATACCGAAAATCGAAGGCGTGAACCTATACCGTCAAATTTCTGGGGAAAAGTTTTATAGCCCCAACGAAGACTAAATACCGAATTTCAGCCGTTTCGGTGCGATAATGAGGCTAAACCCTTCAAAATACGAAAATCGGGTGGTTTCGTTCTATAGGGGCTATATCAAAACATGGACTGATATAGCCCATTTGCAATACCAAACATCGTAGGAGTAATTAAAACTGTGAGCTGTATCTTGATTTCAACAGAGGGACGGACAGACGGACATGGCTATCGACTTAGAATTTTACCCTGATCGAGAATATATATGCTTTGTAAGGTGTCCGATGAATATGACATAATGACAAATTTAATTATACCCTTCAAATTATTCTGAAGGATATAATTCAGAGAAGCGCGGCAGCTTATGTACCGATGCCTTTAGCCTGTGACATATTGTTAAGAAGCAAACCCAGTTTGGGGATGCTCTGCGGAGACCGCATTCATACGATAATTGTTTATGGCATCTGCAACTGCATTCGTATAAATTCTACTCAAACTTATTTGTTATACTTGGTGATTTTGGGGGTTTTTTCTTGTAACGCTGGATATCTCTTTCTAGATCATGAAGATCCCTCCTGACATGCCTGGGTGGGTGTCCTATCCAACATACGCTGATTAAGATGGATCCCACGGTAACACCCGAGCAAATACGGCAATGGAAGCATGCCATTGAGTTGCTGTACTGGAAAATTATTTGCCTCCACTGAAGACATGAGGAGGTACTCTGTTGCAATTCTAAGGATGGCATTCTGACAATTTTTAATATTTTTCCATGGCGTTGCACTTATATTCGCGGATCCTTCTTATAATTTGAAATTTTACAATATGAAAGGTTTCGGTCAAATCGGTTACTCAATTCATAAGCTTTAGTGGCCATCAGCCATTTATTTAGAAAAGTTAGGACATTATCCCGTTTCAAACATGTTCAAGAATCGGTTCACTCTTTCTGGAACTTAACCCATGAAAGTTAAAAACAACCGATTTGGACCACAATTTATTTCTCGTAATATTTCTTCCAGACATGCATAAGGACAGTGCATATCGGTCTACTCTTTCCTACACAACATTTCAAATGTATCGGATCGTTCTAATTATACCCTCAGCATTTATGCTACCGAGGGTATATACACTTTCATACGGGCAAAATGTGTCTCATCGAAATAATGGTTTTAGACCCCAAATGTGTTTCAGACAATTTGGAGTCGATTGACCAATGTCCGTCCGTCTGTCTGTCTGGCTGGCTTGTGCGCACGATAACTCTCAAACGGATTAACCGATTTGGTCCAAAATTTGGCTTTCGCAATATTTTGTCCAAACTTAGCTTAAGTTCGAAGATGGGCTATATCGGTCCAATCCTTCCGGTACCTCCTCCCCATAAAAGTTCGAAAATGTTCGGAAAATTTGTGCGCACCATAACTCTTAATGGAAGTAACCGATTTGATCCATACTTTGCACATCGTGAAATTCATACTAGACTTAGATGAGGTTCCAATATGGATTCAATCGGTCCAATCCTTCGGGTACACCCTACACAAAATTTCGGATAAGTTCAGATTAGGACTTGCTCTCGAATCGCTTTGATTTTTGTTTCAGCAACTTGTATTCATTGCCCATCATACGACGGTACAAGTTTCATCAGGGGCAAGTCCATACTTCCTGAAAAAAAAAAAGACTGAAAGATGCAAACAGCCCCTATGACACCGTGTGTAGTGGATGAAGCGCAAGATAACTCTCGAATTCGGTCCAAAAGTTTGCCTTAGTAATGTCCAAACTAAGTTTAAGTTTGGAGGTAAGCCATATCGGTCCACTCCTTTAGGTACCTCCCCCACAAAAGTTCAAAAATGTTCGGAAAAATTGTGCGCACCATAACTTTTGAAGGGAGTGACCGATGTAATCCATACTTTGCACATGCTAATATATCTACCAGATATAGATCAGGTTCGAATATGGACTACATTTGTCTACTTCTTCTGGTACCTCTCACACAAAATTTCGGATAAGTTAACTTTAAGACCTGCTCTCGAATCACTTTGATTTTTGTTGAAGCGATTTGCATTCGCTACCTCCACTACGACGGTAAAAGTTTTTTCAGGGGCAAGTCCATATTTCTTAGGAAAACTGCCCGAAAGGTGTAAAAAATCCCTATGACACCATATGTGGCGGTCGGAGAGCACGATAACTCTCGAACTGTTCAAACGATTTGGTCCAACATTTGGTCTTCGTCATATTATATCCAAACTTAGTTTCATGGGACAGTAACGGTCCGCAATTACCGGTACTACTCCCCAATATTTAAAAAATGTCACTAAAATGCTAGGACGATATCACTTGAATGGGGCAACCAATTTGGTCCAAACTTTGGATCTCCTAATATTTTGTCAAAATTTAGTTTAAGTTCTAAAATGGCCCAGGATACCTCCCACACAAAAGTTTAACATTTGTGTCTTAGTGCAGTTAATTCCTAATCCACATTTTTGTCGGCAAGTTTAAATGTCCAAAAAGGGCCACAAAATTCTGAAGAGGCCTTAAATACATTCGATCTGTCCGTAGGTGAAAGTTTCACTTCACATTGGCTGAGGGTATATATCTGTAGGCAAAGCCGACTGACACATTTTTACTTGTTTTTTTTTCTGCAGCAGGTTTTCTTCCTCACCCTATTGCAATGTTTTTCCGTTGCAATTACAACTTGTTGAGGTAATGACACAAAAAAACTGATGAGCACGATTATTTACAAATTGTATAAATACCATGTAGCCAAACCCAGCAAAAATATTCATTACAAAGTGTAATTTTTTTAACAAGGACATTTCACTAGAAATCATTAGTTATTTTTTGGCCACTAAAAAGTAGATAAATATGTAGTTAAATATGTAGTTACGACTTAATCTAACCAGAGAGTAAATACTTATTTATCTACTTTTTAGTGGCTAAAAATAACCCCTGATTTCTAGTGAAATGTCCTTGTTAAAATAATAAGTAAGTAGGTCACTTTGTAATGAGTATTTTTCCTGAGAAAATGTACACATCGCAACATTTCTTCCAAACATAAATCAAGCTCCAGAAAAGTCTATATAGGTCAAAACCTTCGGGTACCACCCCCACAAAGTTTAAAATTCAACCTTAAATGAACTTTAAGGGTTGTTTGAGAATCGTGTTGAAATCTTTACCGAAGATATTTCTGCTCGGTGCACACAAAGATTAATCACATAATACAAAAAAAGAAAATTCAAAATGAGATACATTGCTTAATTGAAAAGTCATCTCTGTAATTGCTATTCAAATACTTCTCTCACAAAAGTTTAAAAGTTTACTTAAGTGTAGGGCTGTCAGAAAATTGTTTTGAAATTTTCCCTGCTTCTCGAAATAATGACCCAAAAACTCAAAAAAAAATCTTAAGTTGATCCACTAAAATGGATGTTTGGAATTATATCTATTTAAAGGAAGGGCTCCCAAAGTTTGATCCATTTTCAAGATGGATTATGGTGTGTGGAAAATTATATAGCGTGTAATCATTGTAATCAATACTTTCTCTCGCAATTAAGTTTTCAGTAGTCTTTGTTACAACGATATTAGTTTATTCTGTAGAGGGTCTGTATGTCCAAAAATTAGGTCCCGTGTTTATGATACCTACATCACATATATATACAAAATTTACCCAGAAGTCTTTCAAGACTCCGGAGTCGACTCCGAGGGTAATTGCTAATACCACTCAAAATGAATAAAATATGCGCAAGTTTCCAATTTTTTCCTATAGGTTGGATTTTTCCACGGTTCGTTCTAATATAATATTCAACTACAAGAATATTATATTACAAACTGTTTCTGCTGTACGAGGGGTACTATAAAACTATCTGGCCAACAGGCAGTGTCGCCATGCCTCATTTGACATTTTTTTTTGGAAAGTTTGAGAATTTTTGGCCTAAGCGTACTCAGGACAGTTTGACATACGACCACGTGTTGGGTTGATTACAATACATGGGTTTTAAACGCCTTTACAGCACCTTCTGGCGACGATGTTCTGGAATCAAATGGATCCCCAGTCAGGGCTCTACGGCGTATGATCCATCAATGTTTGACCTGTCAAACAGTCGCTGCTTTGAATCGATGTGTGAGAGCTCGCATTGCCATGATGCAGAACGATTCGTCTTCTCTTGTTCGTTTTTCGAATTTCTCAGGAGACGTCAGGTACACAAATTGTAGTGTAATACTCAGAATTAACCGTCTTATATTTCTCAAGCCGTGTAATCGCCACACGGTCAGTTTTGCCGAAGAAACAGACGATCATTTGCCTCGTAGGTCTTCTTCAATGAACCACTTTCGTTGGATTTGGCTCGCTTTCGAAGACCCAAACTGTCGATTCCTGTTTTTTTCGGGCTCCTAAGCATAGATCCAAGATTCGTCTATGACGATCTTATAAATGACATTTGAAGCACCGCGAAAGGTTTTATTCACAATTCCTTTGCACCAATCTTGAAGAGTATTTTTTTGAGCGATTAGACAGTTTTGCTGGATATAGCGAGAAAAATCCATTTTTGCGGCCAGGTGTTCGTGCATTATCGAATGTTAGTTGGTGGAAGAAATGCCCAAGGATGCCTCTAACTCACGGTAACATGACGATCTTGAATTATCCGTTCACGCACGGCTTTATTTTTTCTGGCACAACGTCCGATTTTGGGCGCACGACCTTTGTTTTTTAGCGAGTGTCGGCTACGATTGAATTCATTTTTCATAGTGCTATGATATGGTCCTTTATCTACATACAAAGATTTAATTTGATCAATGCACTCTTGCCGTGATTGTCCGCGTCGAAAGTTGTGAAAAATTATCGGACGAAAATGTTCACAAGTAAATTCCATTTTTTTGCAAAGTGATTTTTTCAAGTCACTGTATCACAGTACTGTCCTGAGTAGGCTTAGGCTAAATACTGTCAAACTTCTCAAAAAATGTCAAATGAAGCCTGAGAAGCAAATTAGCTTGTATTGATATATTAGGCGCTTAGCGCCATAACGGCCTAACCCACAAACTGATTATAAATATTTAACTGAAACCTTTTGAAATAAATTCAAAAAAATTCCATATTGTATTATTTTAGAAAGTAGTATTACCTAGCGTTATTCAATGCAATATGGAATTTTTTAGTAGTTGTTTCAAAAGGTTAGACGGTTTGGGCGCTGAGCGCCCCATATGTGGATAAATGCCGGGAGTCGGAGTCGAGTTATTTTTTTGACCCTGAATCCGACACCTAAAGGTGACGCACTGTATTATAGCTGCCATGATGTAAAGCATGAGTTTGGTTGCGGATTTGTAGTTAGTCGGAGACAAAAAAATCTGGTATCCAGCTTCACCCCAGTGAATGAAAGACTTGCTGCAATTCGAATAAAAGCTAAATTCTTCAACATCAGCTTTATTTGCGCTCATGCTCCCAATGAAGAAAAGGACAAACAGACCAAAGATATATTTTAAGAGCGCTTAGAAGGAACTTATGACCGTTTCCTTGCCCATGACATTAAAATTATTCTATGCGATTTTAATGCCAAAATTGTAATAGATGGAAAACATGCATCAAGCGTGTTGGATGTACGATCGTTCCGAGGTGCAAACATAGACTCGGACCACTACCTTGTTGCAGCAAAGGTATGTACCAGAATTAACGTAGCAAACAAAGTGCAACAGACACAACACGGAAGTTGGACATCGGTAAGCTGCAATCACAACAGATAGCCACAGCATATTCCACTCAACTGGCCCAATTGCTTAATCATAGCACTCCTCGTCCCGATAACATATCAGGACAATGGCAAAACATTGCCAACTCCATGCAAACAGCCGCAAAATCAGTACTTGGATACCAGAGACCTCCACCAAGGAATCCATGAGAAAAATGCGGCATATAGAGCTACTTTACAATCAGTAGCAACGCGTAGCGCACGAGAGACATATCGGGAGAAAAGGAGAGAAGAGAAACGTCTTTTCCGCACGAAAAAGAGAGAAATGGAAAAGCGGGGGTGTGAAAAAATCGAGATGTACAGGAGGCAGAATGAAGTCCGAAAATTCTACCAAAGAGTGAAACATCAAACAGATGGCTTTGGCACAGGCACATCCTCCTGTAGAGTCCAGCAAGGTTATCTGGAAACAGATACAGATAGCGTGCTCAGAATATGGAAGGAACATTTTTCTAAACTGTTGGTATCCCATAGTAGCGAAGACGATGATACCACAGATCCAATCCCAGAAGATGGTATAGAATGTATACTGCCCGGCTAAGATGAGGTAAAAACAGCAATCAACCGGCTGAAGAATATTAAAGCAGCAGGAGCCGGTGGCTTACCAGCCGAGCTGTTTAAAACCGGAGGCGACGCGCTGATAAGGTGTATGCATCAGCTAGTTAGCACCATCTGGCAGGAAGAACGCGTACCCGACGATTGGAACCTGAGCATCCTGTGTCCCGTCCACAAGAAAGGAGATAAGACTGTATGCTCTAACTATAGGGGCATAAGTCTTCTCCCTATTGCCTATAAGATAGTGTCAGGGATATTGTGCGAACGACTAACGCCAATGGTCAACGAAATAATTGGACCATACCCATGTGGCTTTAGTCCTGGCAAGTCCACCATTGACCACATATTTACCCTGCGGCAAATTCTGAAGAAGACCCAAAATATACAGATCGACACATATCGCCTTTTTGCCGATTATAAAGCAGCATTCGACAGTCCCCTCCGATCAAAGGTATTCCATGCAATGTATGAATTTGGTGCCCCCGCAAAGGTCATCCGGCTTTGTAAGAAGACTTTAACTGATACTTGGTCCTCAGTTAAAATTGGAAAGAACCTCTCCGAACAGTTCAGTACCAAAAGAGGTTTTAGACAAGGAGACAGCCTTTCGTGTGACCTATTCAACATTTTGCTGGAAAAGGTAATACGAGATGCAAATGTTAAGAGAAATGGCACAATTTACGCCAATAGCCACATGTTACTTGCTTATGCTGATGATATAGACATCATGGGACAGTCAGTAAAAGAAGTAACCGATACCTTTATGAAGGTCGAAGGAGAATCTGCTAAATTGGGTCTGGCGGTAAACGGCGAAAAGACCAAATTGATGGTGTCGGCCTAAGCTGCGATGGAGCATACAAGTGGATTAAGAAATGAAAAGGCGAGGTATTCCAGAAAGCGAATCAAAAAACAGAGAGAATTGGAGATCTTTTCTTATTTCGGTCTATGGAACAAATGTTGTGTAATGGGCCAGCTATGTAAATCCGACTCCAGCCAAATTGCTCTACTTGGTTTCGTAGACTTCGACCCTACAACGCTTTTCACTTACAAGAAAAAGATCTGTTCTAAGATTCGCAAATTTAGATTCGCAGTTCCTGTTATTGCTTAAAAAAATTCTCCAATTTATTTCTGCCGTGAGTAAAATCTATGAATTTGGGATTTTATACAACGATAAGGCGATTAATAATTATTCATTTTTATTGCATTTCCTCTCTTTTTGGTCTTTGCATTTTTTTTTCTGCAAATGCAACATTTGATTGCCTATTAAGTGGATTATAGGAATAACAAAACAAAAAAATCCGAAGTATTATAATCGATTTAAAACTTTCGTATACCTACAATAGGATAATGAGAAAACTTTCTCTACATATGCAGCAATCAGAATTCCAAAAAAATATATACGTACATGTATTTTTTTGTTTTCTCTAGGATTCGCAAACACAAAAAGGAACTTTTGAACTTTGCTCCCTTACCGTTTTAAGACAACAAACATATTCAACGATATGTGTTTATTAGGGATTCGCTTTTTTCCACATTTCAAAAACATACAGGTTATGATGAGAGAAAAGTATTTTGAGAGAACAAAAATGGACTAAATATAACTATGTAAAATAGATATTGTTACTGCAACCATATATTTTGTTTTATACAACGTAATTCAGATTAAGAATCTAGAAATGACCATATCTTTTCCCTAAAAGTCTTATAAAATATTTTATGGCAAACCATTTTTATAGGCAAGATTTATCAAATTTAATTTTTAAAAATCCCATTATTATGCTCTCAAAAATAATTATATGCCTAGTGTTAATATGTGCTTTTTTTGTGTGTGTGCATATGTCTGCAAGCCATATTTTTATTGTTTTATGAAAATTGGCGTGTATGGCAAACAATGGCCAATAAAAAAGATTGAAGTTTTAAGAAAAACAATGGTCCAAAAGTTTAACAATCACTAAATAAACAATAAATTCTGGAGAAAATAGAAGAAGAAGATGAAATAATAATACTCTAACATAACTATGTAAACTAGATATTGTTGCTGCAACCATATATTTTGTTTTATACAACATAATTTAGTTTAAGAAACTAGAAGTGACCATATCTTTTCCCTAAAAGTCTTACAAAATCTTTTATGTCAAACCATTTTTATAGCCAAAATTTATTAAATTTAATATTTGGAAATCCCATTATTATGCTCTCAAAAATAATTATATCCCTAGTGTTAATATGTGCTTTGTGTGTGTGTGCATATGTTTGTAAGCCATATTTATGCAATGTTACACCAACAATTTTTATTGTTTTATGAAAATTGGCGTGTATGGCAAACAATGGCCAATGTTTGTAGTTCTAAGAAAAACAATGGTCCAAAAGTTTAACAATCATTAAACAAACAATAAAATCTGAAGAAAATACAAGAAGAAGAAGGAATAATGAAATACAAATAAGCAAACACAATGAACAAATATGGAGGACTAAACAAATAATATTGTAACATTTATTTAGACAATATTATGTTTTGGGTGTGTGTGTGTTCGTGTTTGTATGTACACAATTGGTTATTCATAATCTTTGTACGATTATTACAATAACAATGGTATAATAATGCAAAGATAACAATTATCCAATTTAAAATGCATTAAAATAAATCAAACAAAAATGGCCAATCTACTTTTAAGGAGTAGTGGTTAATTAAAGACATTCATAACTACAAATTAATCTATACAAACAATGTAAATTATAAGCTATTATATTTTATTTTTGAGAATGCCATTATGCACAGTGGCTGATAACATTGGGCTATAATAAGAAGAAAATTATGATAAAATTGTTTAAGTATGTTAGGTCGTCTCTGAGAAAATAAAGAACATCTAAGTTCCTATTTTATGTGAAGGCTGAATATGTTTTTGCCTATATTAGGGATCTGTCTCTCCTTAACATGTTGAACATTGACAACATATGTCAAATAGTAAATATGCTACAAAACTTAGGGACTATGCCAAAATGCCGGCTTACAATAAGAATATTGTTTCAGTTTTATTTTTATAGCCGTCTTTTGCACAAGTCTGACCACAGTGTAACGTGAAAATGTGGGTGTACATTTAATAAATTTTAAGCTTAATCTGAAACATAATTTACACAATAATGGTAGAATTGAACGCTTCCAAGCAAGTTATATTTCTGTAATGCCAGAACATGAACTCTTCATTCTGTATGAATGGGATGTGGGTTTCTCCTTCTTTTTCATTATTGATTGTTTTTTTCTACACCACGTTTGATAAGATAACAAGTCAAAAAGTATCAGTATCAAGACAGAGATATACGCTCAGCCTGTCACATTGTGGAATGCAGCAATCCCGGAATCGGATTTTTCTCAAAACGTTACTGTTGTAATGAGTACTGCGGGAACTATCCAAAATAAGGTCTAACATTTATCTGCCAACAGATATCAACCTGCGATCCCACAGCAGCGGGTTCTTTCTACCGGACTGGCCCGAATCCCCAGTGTTTCGTCCAGCGGCTGCCAACCCAGCATCTAATCTATGCTTCTACGTAGGTTTTATGTTGTTTTAAAATGTTTTTGTTTTAACCCGATGAAATGGACCGATATAGTACATCTTGCAGTTTGATGTAAGTTTGGTACAACGATTACGATATGCAAAGTTGGGACCAAATCGAGCACACCCTTAAGAAATCATAATTGATTACAGTTTGGTTTTTACAGCTTAAAAGTAGTTACCCAGCAAAAAAAATCCTTACTAAATAATGGGTTTTTATAGTACTAATTGGTAATCTTAACTACTTACAAAACCCCCTACTAACCCATTATTTTAACAAGGCATGTCGCACTGAATAAATAGTTATTCTACGACCACTAGAATAACTAGCTATTTTATGGCCACAGGAAGTAGAAAAAAGCTAAAAAACATACGTATGTTTTTCTATTTTTAGAACTGTTGCGGTGGGAACTTGTTTTAATTTCTACACACTTAGGGACATTATTACATGTGTTCTTTTACTATCTGATGGATTTGAAAATGCAAAATAAACTAATTTGGGGGCATTAAAAATATAATTTGCACATTGATAGTTAATGATTTGAAGCTATTCCTTGAAATTCAATCATCACTTTTAACTTTAAGTTAACCGGAACGCTATAAATCTGTTCGGTAAATCCAAACTATAACAAAAGTAGACTTATAATAATGGGAGATAATAATGTTTTACATTATTTTGCTACCTACGGGATTTAATCATGCGAACTTCTGATTTGTAGCCGAACACACAACACACTAGGCCACGCGAACGAACATTAAGGGTTGTTTAAACACTTACATGTGTACCGCCAACTGTTTTTTTTTTAACAAAAAGAACCCGGCCAACGTTCAGCGTTAAACACACAACCCTCGGATTTGTAGTCTGACACGCATGCTCTGTGCCACCGTACTCATAACTTAGTAAGGAGTAATATAAGCAGTTATTTTTATTTACATTAATTTGTAACGGGTTACATAATGACTAACGGATCTCATTTTTTGCTGGGTATCTTAATAATTATGGTCTTAACCGGATAAAAAATATGTTGTCATAATATGAAACATCGCCGCGGTGGGAAGTTGGTAAAGTTGCGCAAAGAGCTTGCGAACCTAAAGAGACGAGTTTTTGCAGATCCGCCACCACCATGGAAAGTTTTATCCGAATTGAGGCTGCAAATTGACAATATCGAGAAGCAGATGCTTAAAAAAACTAAGTTTTCCCAGTATGTAGAACAACAAAAAAATTTACACAATATTTATTAGTTTATTAAATAAAAACAAGTAAGAAAAGTCTATAGTCGGACGGAGCCGACCATGGGATACCCTATACCACTATCCCTGGACAATCGCTCTCCACGGAACTTCTTTTCAATGATTGTGAAAATTTAATTATCAAATATCAGAGATGTAATGTATAATACTTATGACCAAAACCAAAAAGTTATCTAGCATGACAAAGACAGTAGCAGGAAAGGAAAATTTTGTTCACACAAACTAAAATGTATTGAAACCCACTTATGTAGTACTACTACAACCGTTGTTTAACCGCTACGTTATTGAAATTTTTACCAATTTTACACGTTTCAGTCCATTTAACCCGCTAAGTATTATCTGTTCTTCACGTTGGTTTGTACGCTTCTTCATCATAAACTCAAACTTTGCTTAAAATTTTGCGGGTTATTATTTTGACCTACAGAGCCGCTACAAAATTGGTTAAAATTTTGTTTTTGGTCCATTTCATCCCCTGAACATTTCACGATCATCACCAAAAACTAATCATTTCTATTCTGGCCCGAACCCAACCTCCTTAAAAAATTCGTTACAATCGGTCCATAATTGCGGCCTTAAGATTGTTTACAATTTTTAATGGACGGACACACATTGCTAAATCGTTTTATCACGTCGAGATATGAATTTTGGCATACCAAATAAAAGGGGTCTAGGACGAACTTTTGGAGAGACAATATGTAGCATGGGATAAAAATGTGATTCTCTACACAGAACCCATTATATATAAGTCAGTAGGCCCTTTACCTAGCAAACACTTTATTGCAATTTACATCAGAGGAAAGGTCAGTAGTTTTTTTCATATGTAGGCTACTTTGCGAAATATATATGTCCTCAAGGAATTAAAATATCGACCATAAATAAAATTTTATATTTTTCATACAAAAGTAATGGTCCATTTCACCCGCTAAAGAATATCAGATCATCATTCAAAATTGTAGGCATCTTTTTCGACCTATACTCTTACCCGGTGCAAAATTTCGTGACTATTGATGTATAATTGCGACTTCTAGCGAGTTTATTATTACACTACAAACAAATAACGGAATATATTAGGCTGTAACTCTGTTATCTAATCATGCACACCAACATAATTGGCATCAATTGAAAGGTCAAGCGTTCCACTTTCAAGTATATCTCACTTGTCCGGAATGTCACTTCCAGGAATTAAGATATAAGCTGTATATTAAAATGTTTCACAATTTTCACACAAAAGTTTTGGTCCATTTAACCCTCTAAATATTATCCGATCGCCATCTCAAATTGCGAGCTTCTCCTTTGTGATATACTCTTACCTTATTTAAAATTACGCGTGGATCGGACTATTATTGGGACCTACAGAGCCGCTAGAAAATTGGATAAATATTATGTTTTTGGTCCATTTCACCCGCTAAATATTTCACGATCATCACCAATAAGAATAGGGATCTATTCTGATCTGAACCCGACCTCGATACAAAATTTCGTGACAATCGGTCCATAATTGCGGCCTGGAGCTTGTTTACAATTTATAATGGACAGACGGACGGACAGACACACATCTTAAAATCGCTTTATCTCGTCGAGATATGAATATTGGTATACCACATTGGGGGTCTCCGACGAATATTTCGCGGTGTTACATGCATTTTTACCAAAACAAACTTATTATACCCTTTTCCACATTGTGGTATAGGGTATAACAATAAAAAAGAAATTTTAGGGGTAAATTTTTAGTACACCATACCATCATGAAACGTTAGGGTTATTGGAAAGAAATCATTTGATCACTTATAATAAATAATAACACAATAATAGAGTGCAACGAAAATCCATCAGACATTCAGGTGGCTTTGGAGAAGTTGACAAATGAAATGTGTAATTCGGGAAAGAACGAGTTAGCATTGCAAAGAAATGATAAAGTATTTGAAGTAGTAGACCTTCAACGATTCAAAACCATTTATAATACAATACAAATTAATAGAGCTAAACAATAGAAAATAATTTTATATAAAATGCCAAACAGTGTGGATAGTAAAGATACGCAATATAAATTAATTCAGGAATACCACACTTCATCACAAGGAGGGCACATGGGAGTTAGGAAAACGGTTTTGAAGTTGAAACAGCGATATATATGGAAAGACATGAACAAAATGATTAAGAAATACGTATTGAGTTGTCCGCAATGCAAACTGAATAAACAACTTAAACATACAAAACAGAAAGATGTGATAACAAATACTCCAGGAACGAGTTTCGAAACAGTATGCATAGATACAGTAGGGCCTCTGAGAGTATCCAATAATTACAGATATATCCTTACTATACAATGTGAATTGACAAAGTATATCGTAGCCTGTCCGATGGAAATAAAAGATGCAAAAACACTAGTAGAAAACTTCATATTAATTTACGGCACTTTCAAGAATTTAAAGTCTGACAAGGGCACTGAATTTACAAATCATTTAATATCTGAGATATGCAGATTGTTAAATACATTAATCAAATTTTTATTACACATACCATCATGAAACGTTATGGTCATTGGAAAGAAATCATAGAGTTTTGACTGAATTTCTCTTGAATTACTCCAAAGACGACGAATGGTACACTTGGATCCAATACTTTACTTTTGCCTACAACACAACACCACACATAGACACCGGCTATTCTCCTTATGAATTAGTGTTCGGTAAACTTCCCTACTTGCATAACGATGATTTACAAAATAACAAACCATTTTTTAATAACGAGGACTGCGTTTCAGAACTCAAACAAAGTTAAAATTTTCTCTACAGAAAGCAAAAGAATATTTGGAAAAATCTAAAGAAAGAAGATGTTCTCAAATTGCAAAACTAAACCCCCTCAACTTAGAAATTGGGGATCTTGTTTTACTGAGAGTTATTAATAGAAAAAAAATATCAAAAGCCGCACCGAGGGTCTTTTAGAATAATTAAAAGAGATGGGGTAAATTCTTTAATATCTGTGGACGGCAAATTAAGAATGTATCACAATAATATGCTTAAGAAATGGAATATGATCTAAGTAAAATTTTATTTGCCATAATATTAATTATAAATATTACATGTTCATTCGATTAAGTTATTGCAATTGTTATATATGATAAGTAAAACATTTACCCAAATAATTTGTACAATTACTTTGTAAGTAATTTAAAAATTATTTTTTTATAAGGGTGAGGGTGTGGTCTTATCGGAATCTATCGATAATCCACCTAGAGTTCCCAATGCATATAAGCTGCTTAGTACTAAACATCTGATTTAATTCATATCACCTGCTAAGTACTAAACAGCTGATTAGGATGTAAGAAACAATGTTTTCATATTAAGGAAAAATAGAATAAAAAAATATGAATTATGTTTTTCCCGTTACTTTTGATATATATATCACCAATATTTTTGAAAATTTAACATAGCTGAAGCCAAGGTTTAACCTTTTACAGTTCGCGAATAGTGGTTGTATATTGTACAAATTAAATGCTTTTTGATAAAATGAAATGTTTTTGGACGTGGCAAAAAATATTGGCCTTAAAAGATAATTTGCGTGGAAGCTGTGGCTATATTGATGTTAAAAAATGGGTAAAAATGGGTTGAAGCCACCATGTCTTTTTTTGTTTTCTCTCGATTTGTGAGTAAACCACACTTCTCTCGATTTTCCTGTCAAAGTAAAAGTAGAAGCAAACTAAATAAGGATCGCCTCACTAATGTAGTACTTTTCAAAATTTGAACTGCTTCTACCATTAAATGATGCTGACATTTTGAAGCCAGTTTTACAGTGTTTTTTGACATTTTCTTCTAATTTCATTCCGCAAACAGGTTTTACAAAAAATCGTATATAGGATTGTAGAACTCGCGATTCTGAGTTATTTGATATATGTGTCGTGAATGTAGTCTACACAGCTTCATAGAAATCTACATCCAAATGCGGAAATTTTGTGCGAACATTTTTCTAAAAATCATATTTTTCGGGCCTACTTTATACAATTGTCATTCGATTTCCTCGTACTTGATTGCACATTTTAGTTTTTTACGTTCCGGATCTAATAAATCATTCCCCGTGAAAATCCATCTACTAAAACCCGAGTTACGAGAAATTCCAAAGTAGAAAAATCACCTAAAATTGTTTTTGAAAATATCGCGTATTTCATCGCGTTTTCTGCGGTTCGTTTCCACTGCAATGAAACAACTAATACAGCATCTTCGTTTTAGCGGAAACAGAGATATGAAAACTTCACTGATAAGGTAGCTACATTCATTTTATCCCAAAAAATAGTGTGTGATGCTACATCCACGGTTCTTGATTGATCGCCTTCATATAGATATATATCGATGTAGATTTTCATGGTGGACACTGAAATCGGATGCGGACAAAAATTGTATGCACTTTGCGCAAATTAGCGATATTTTATAGGTTTTTTAATGCTAAGATGCAGCCGATGCTACATCTTAGCGTCCAAATTATATTTCCAAAAATATATACAACTTAATAGATATGGTCTTGCTGTACATGAAAATCACATGCGGACAAAATTATTTTGATAAATACGCGATTTACACGTATTTTAAAATGCATATAAATTATAATGGGTTATTTGACCTCTATTTCGATTTAAGAAGCTTTGAAATATATCCTCATCAACCCAATTACCTTCCCTAATGGGAAAGCATTAATATGAATGTCAATAAAGCAAAATCCGTCTATTTTATTGGGAGATTTAAGAAAAATAAAGGAAGTATTCCTATAGTTTTTTACAATATTTTCTACTACATAATGCATGTGAAAAAATATTTTTTCAAACAAATAAATTATTTTTTGGACCTAAATATGTGCTTATTTTGGCTGTAACATCGAAACTATAACACCAATCTGTATGATTGTAGTCTCGTTTGATTCGCCGTAAAGTTTTGATCCACAAAAAAATTTTATGTAATTTTATGACCACTAAATGGGCCTTAATTTTGTAAAAATTAGACTTATATTCAATAATTTAGCAATTTTATGTACATTCCGCGAATTCTGTGTACCATTTTGCAGGTATTATGCAATCTACTCGCTGAAGTCACTTCGAGAGAACTTTTTTGTAACAATTGTGCTCATTAAAATAATTAGCGTTTTTATAATATTTTCTTTCTTAAAAAGCGAAATAAAAGCGCCATAACTTTTGTCCGCAACAACCAAAAATTGGCTCGCGACCAGATTCGTACTGGGAATCTTTTTCTTAACCTACATATCAAAAATCGTTGATGTAGCGCGAAAAAAATGTATCCTTTTTTTCTGAAATGGAATATGAAATAATTGACAATATTCCTGATATAGATGTACTATTTCAAAATAAAATCAATTAAGTTTTGTCAGCCGACTTATTGGCTCTAAATAAAACATCTTTTATTTTGCATTTTTAAGTGCAAATAAATTGGATATTTTGCTTTGGCATTCATTAGTGCCAGCGAAATAAAATAATTTTTCTTGCCAGTGGCGTTTTAAAGCGCCGCACAATGGTTCAGGAATCTATTTTCCTGGCCAAAAATCAAAATTTTGTTTTGTCAAAAATATTTAATTTCTATATGGGATTCTGCAGTAAACATATTGAAACTAAGGAAGCCAAAAAATTAGGTCAAAATTCTGGAAGGTGTGGGCGTGGTGTGGCCCTAAAGGCGATCATTTTCCCCATTTTTGGGAAATACGTAATTTTTGCAAATTTCTGAGGAAAGACGTAGCTATTTCTCGGAAACTATATCAGATATTGTGTTCATAGTTTTTTTGTAAGGTAAGTAGGATTGTGGCCTTTAAAGATCGTTTTAGCAAATCACCGTAGCGTTTACACAACATGAGCTATTTTATTTTTCCTCAGGTACTACATTTTATGATATTCCAAATTTAGTGGACTAGAACTTTTGTGGAACAACACGGAAAAAAAGATTCTGTTTTCATCTGAAAGGTCACACCTTGAGCTACTTTCGGATTTTGTTGTTTTTTGAACAATATTGCAACTTCCATATTACATACAAATCACAATGAATTTGTCCTTTCCAACGCTCATATCTCAGCCAATTTTTGTCCGATGGACTCGAAATTGTTTGCAACATATGCTATTTTACCAGTACTTAAAATTCAGCCAATGACATAATTTTTGATTTTCTACAATTTGCAAGTAGTCATAAAAACGTTGGGTTTTTGTAGGGGAGGTACCCAAAGAATTTTTCCAAAATAGACCATCTTAGAACTTAATGTACGTTTGGAAAAAGTTTTCGAAGTGCAAAGTTTCGGCCAAATCGTATACTCCATTCATAAGTTTTCGTGCTCATCAAACAGTTACGTTGGTGCTGTCAGGGGTATTTAGAGCTTTTTGACCAATATCTCGGGAACTACGGACTTTCTCCCGTAAAAGGAACCGCGTGCACAATCAGTTGCAAAAAAATCCACGATGATCCGAAAATTGTTGCTTTATTCCGCTTGTGACGATAATTTTAAGATTTTGTGTGAATAGTCCATATTCGAAGTTTATATCTCAGAAAGAAATAATATAGTGTGCATAGTTTGAAGTTGTATGGTCGTAAAAGAGCCGCGTCACAATCAGCTGCCAAAAATTCCAACATGGTCCGAGAAGTGTTTCTGAATTGCGCTTGTGTCGAAATTTTTCCAATTTTTTGTTAGAGGCACCCGTAGGATTGGGCGGATATAGTCCATATACGAAGCTTATCTACGAAGCATCACATAGTTTGTACCAAATCGTGTCCTCGCTTCGAGAGTTATACTGCGCACCATTTAAGCAAAACATTATAAAATTTTGTGGGGGGGGGGGGGTGGTGCCACCCGAAGGAATGGACCGACTATCTTCGAACTTGATCTAAGCTTTGGCAAAATATTACGAGATCCAAATTGTGAAACAAAACTGTTGATTCGTTCGATCCGTTCTATTCATAAGTTTTCGGGCTCATCAGACGGTTAAGATGGTGCCATTAGGGGTATTTCAGGCATTTGGGTCAATATCTCAGGAAGTATGGATTTGCTCAGCTGCAAAAAATTCGATGATAATCTGAGAAGTGTTCCTGAATTTCGCTAGTGCCGAAAATTTTCAAATTATGTGTAAGAGTTACCCGGAGGTGTGTGGACCGGCATTGTCCATATTCAAAGCTCATCTATGTTTGGAAGAAATATTACGATGGGCAAAGTTTGGACCGCATCGGGCTCTCCCTTCGAGAGTTTTGCTTAAATGGTGCTAAGCAAAACGAACATGGCTAAATCGACTCCAGATTGTCTTAAATGGATTTCGCCTAAACATAGTTGAGGTCTACAACCTCTATTTCAATGAGACACATTTTCGTACCGCATCGATATAGTTTCCCATATATTTGTACGAAATCCGTTGGAGTCGAAATAGATTATCATTGATAACAGTTTCTGTCCAATGTGATTTACTTATTTTTATTTTTCAAAAAATTATTTTCCGATATTGCAAACACACATAAATCACAATTTTACCTGCAGCAAGTCGGAACGTAATTGCCAAATTGTGTCATCAAACATTCAATTGGGTCTTTGTTGCCATTTTATCTGAACTGGGACAAAGGATATAAAAGTTTTCAACCTTATTTTTAAATTAATTAAACCCTTCTGCTATGTGAAAACACCTCTGCTTGTTCTGTCGGTGCTTCTTCTTCTTCTTCTGTTCTTGTTTAACGAAATAAATTTCCATTCATGGCTATCTTAATTCCAATACGTTCAAAATTTCACCTCAATCAAAACTTTCTCTGTCGAATGGCAGCAATAAAACTCAAACTAAACTGAACACAACAACAACAGCAACTATAGAACGGAACAGCATCAGCATAATAAGAACAACAACAAAAAATGATGCAGATGCTCAAACAGGGATTCAACTCTTGCATCCTTCGTTCATCCCCTTTGGCGTTGAAACTGGAACTGCCGTTGTTGTTGTAAATTAATTTTAATACCTTACAGCTCGTTATTGAAAAGCAGAATAATGTGAAAGACTCTGAAGCAAAAAAAAAAAATACCGAATATTTTTTAAGAATAATGAGTTTTTAAATATTTTAGGAAAACAACTGTGTGCCAAATCCTGTTCAGAGTGTTCAGGGAGCTTAGCTTAACTCAGACACTTGGTGTACTTAACCATCATCCATAATAATGGAAATGTAGCACTGTTGGTTGGTTGGTTGGTGTCGTTGAAGATGGGAGATGAGATGACTGCAAACACTTTGTCCAAAAGCCCCATGGATTTAAGCATGGAATATGGAAGAGCCATAATCTGTAACTAAGGACTGCAGCATAAATGGAAATTCGTATTTAGTACATGCGAAAATCTGTCATTTCACTTAAAATTTACTTTAAAAAAAACCTCATCCATTAATTAAACCAGGAAACTGGATTTAAAACTTGCCTTCCTTGGGGGTTCACTATAGTCCAAAAAGAAAGCGACAAGCAAAAAATAAGAAATATTAAAAATAGTTTTATGAAAATATTTTTGCTTTGGTTAAGTTATTTAAAGTTGCTTTCTTACCTATTCGGATTATAAGATTCTGTGGTAAGGTAAAATCACAGGAGATGCAAACGAAGCAAGAAAGAAATAAATATGAAAAAAATCAAATACCCTCAATTCTTTAGTTATACATGAACAAATGTAAACATAATGTTTTATTTGTGTTTATACATATTTGTTCATGTATTTCTTTTTGGTGATTACATGGCGGACGAATTTCATTACAAAACATTTGCAATCCATGTATTTAATGGTATGTATTTCTTTGTACACAAATTCTAGAAAATATCTGTTTTCATTAGTTGCTAGATAGCATGTAATAACCAAAAATAACATACAGATAAAATTTGAAATTTGGATTTCTAATACAAATTTTTAATTAAAAATCATGTTTGGACATTGTTTTGTGCATTACAAAGAGACATGCAAACCGGACATTGATGTACAAGGTTCATTCTTTTGGTGCCGACATGATTTTATTAGTCAAATCTCATAATGATTCACCAATGTGAATGGCAATAGGTCAAACAATACCCACACAATATTGAACAGTAACAGAAGAGAGAGAGTGAGAAAAAAATAAATAAACACTAGCTTTATTTGGGCAATCGAGCATAGAATAACCAAACAAAAGGATTACTTAGTGACAACAGACGAACAATTTCTGTAAACCGATTATTTTTCAAACAATTTAATTGTGATGGGTATTTAGTTGGAATTTTTGATTTTATTTTGTTGTGTATTGGTGTAATGATGTGGCATTTGTTCAGTGGCAACGTGATTTTTTTAGAAAAAAAATAGAACATTTTGAAATTTGCTGCACTAATTGAAATAATCGAAAAACAACAACAGCTATAAACACCAATATAAATAAACCACATAAATGATGAGGTATTTTCCTTTAAACAATCAACCCAAATATTTGGGGTTGTTGCTGAAAAATAAAATTTTGCGCTTTAGAAAATATCTGTAGTGAAATACTATATGAAATAATATTTAATGAACTATAACTTATATAAAAACTTATATAAAACTGTTGAATAATCATTTTCATTATATGAGATGAAGGCATATATATAGGACAATGAAACTGTTGAAAAATCATTACATATGGGTGCCACCGTGGTGCAATGGTATGCACACCCGACTTGCACGCTAAAGGTCGTGGTTTCGATTCCCAGGCCACGCAACATCAAATTTTCAACGGTGGCAAAATACTCCTCAGTGATGTTGGCGACATTTCCTGAGTATTTCAGCCTTGTAAAACTCCTCTACAAGTGGTGTCTTAGGACACGCCATTCGAACTCGGCAATAAACAGTAGATCCCATATCATTGAGCTAATATGAATCGGGGTGCACTCATTGATATGAGAGAAGTCTCCCTTGTCCCATCTGGGATGTTTGTGGAACAATTATAATCATTTACATTATATAAGATGAAGGCATATATATATGATACATATAGGGGCATACATATTTGGTCATTATTCCCCTATAATAAGGAAATGCACTTAGATGGGAATGTGGGATAAAAACATTTCTAGACAATATATCTAACTGAAATTTTTATCAGTGGGTCCTAGGGACCTGGAAGTACTATAACAAAAATATTGTAGTACTAGGTCCAAGTTTTCGCGTGGTTCCCATGTAACGATTTATCCTGAATTGGAGTATTTTACTGTTACCAACACATTGTTCAATCGAATTTTCTGCTTTTTATGTACCAGGAGTTTTTATTGCATAGCAAACCTCCACGCGCAAAAATTGTCATGATTTGGTATACTCCAATATGATTTATATCTCGATTTATTTCGTTAGACGTTAACCAAATTTTCAAACACAATTGGATTTATTAATGCACTCAGAGTTCAGAAAACCACCTTATAAAGGAATGTGATGTCGGTGCACTTTTGACAACAGCATCCGTGTAGGGTTACCATCCATTGTTTCGGTACTTTATAAGATTCAATTAACTGTTTCGTAGAATTACCTCTAATATTCATGTATTTTTGGTTCTCAGTGCGGAGAAAATTTCCACGTTTTGGCGGTTTGCAATATTAGGTTGTCCCAAACTAGAAAAAATATTTATTAAAATGTATGCCCCCAAAAGTGTATGCACCAAAGCCATCAGTTTGATATTTCTATCTTTGGTAGAATTTTCGGACTTTATTCTCGGAATAGACGTTTTAAGCGATACTTCACGCAAGCGCTACACTTTGCTATTGCTTGTAGAGTACCCCTATATGCCGCATTCTTTTCTTCCATAATAGCACGACTCTCCTGGTCATATCATGGGTTCCTTGATGTTGTCCTCTGCTATCCAAGTATGTAGTTTACGGCTGTTTGCATGAAGAGGTCAATTCTTTACAACTTAATATGCTATTTTTGTGATGTCGAGTTTCAATGTAACTGCCATACACACAGTGAAAACCCAAATATGGAAACCGACTTTCCCTGCATTAACGGGATAGCTGAAGCTATAACAGCTTTAAAAAATAACAAGACAGCTGGCGTTGATAATATAGCTGCAGAGTTGATAAAAGTTGACCCTTTAGTCAGCGCAAAGCTAATATACCCTATAATTACAAACTTCCGGGAAAATGGTACTTTAGACGATGAAATTAAAGAAGGTGTAATAGTAAAGTTGCCAAAAAACTGGCGAGGTATAACAATATTATGCACCATCAATAAAGTTATAACCTATATAATAAACAAACGAATCAACATAGCATACCCAGAGCTGTGTCGAGCAGAACAAGCTAGCTTCCGCCCCCCACAAATCGTGCGTTGATCATATCAATAGTCTTCGCATAATTTTTGAACAAAGTGTCGAATATCGGTCGCCTTTATACCTAATTTTCATCGACTTTCAGAAAGCGTTTGACAAATTACGCCTCAAGGCAATATGGGCTGCAATGCGGTGCAAAGGTTTTCCCGAGAAAATCATAGAACTTGTTCGGCACCTGTACAACGGAGCAAACTGCCGCATATTGCAAGAGGGAGTTCTTAGTGATGAGTTCTTCATCAAAGTAGGAGTAAGGCAAGGCTGCATATTTTCCCCAACACTATTTAACATAGTCCTTACAACCCAAACGTAACTTCAGTTCTTGTGTACGGTTGTGAAACATGGAACGCGGCGCCTCAGCTCATACAGCGATTGCAAAGCTTCAGCAAACGCTGCCTAAGACGCTTGCTAAGAATTTACTGGCCCAACACAATTCCAAACAACAGGCTATGGGAGCTAACGCGTCAAACGCCAATCTATATAAATATTATGGAACGGAAATGGAAGTGGATAGGGCATATACTGCGAATGGAATCCACAGGGAAGTCGAAGAAAAGGACGCCCAGCACACACCTGGAGGCGACAAATTGAAAAAGATGTTGAAAGAAGCGGTGTTACATGGAGTGAAATAAAATTATTAGCATTAGATAGAAATAGATTTCATAATTTTGTTCTGGCCCTATGCTCCTTATAGCAGTTTAAAGGAATAAATATATGCTATTTTTATTCGGGTGTGTTGCAACAAAGTAGTCATGCGAGTCGATGTTTGCTCCTCGGAACGATCGTACATCCAAGACGGTCAATGAATTATTTTGTTTTTTTATCAGTTGACATCCACGTGCAACTGTGAATTTCGAGATGCTTACATCTGGCGAGGCAAACTACAAAATATGGCAGCCTCTTAACTTTTATCTGAATTGTAGTATTGCATTCACTGTTGACCAGATGTTTTAGCCTCCGAATAACTGACAGCTATAGTACAGTGCATAACTGTTAGGTTTTACGCCTAAAAGTTACGCCTATCCCAATCCATCGTATTGTCTGTATGACAGTAATATCGGTCTTGTACATTGCAACTACATCTGCCATTGCATAATCTGTATCTTCTCTATAAAGGGTTCGGACATTCCTGCACTCTTTAATGCTTCTATACTTCCATTATTTATGCTAACGAGGTTTTATACACTATCATAAGAGCCATTTTGCTCTAAATAATGGTTTTAGAGCCCAAGTATGGTTGGACTAAATCTGTTTCAGACAATTTGTAGTCAATCCATCTGTCTGTCAGACTAACTGTCTGTAGCGAGCAATAACCCTCCAACGGATCAACCGAACTGGTCTTAAATTTGGTTTTCGTTATACGTAGTCCAAAGTTAGATCAAATTCAAAGATGAGTCATATTGGTTCACTCTTTACGTTACCTCTCCCAAAAAAGTTAAAAAATTTTCTTTGAAATAATGAGAACTATAACTGTCGAACGCATCTGAAAAATTGACCAAAAAAATGCTATCCGTAATATTTTTTTTCCACACACATATCAAATTAAACTATGCGATATATCGGTCCACTCCTTCGGATATCTACCACACAAAATTTCAAAAATGTTCCAAAAACTTGCGCTGTAAGACGAGCTCTCACATCGTTTTGATTTTTTATACCCTCAGCATTTATGCTAACGAGGGTATATACATATAGGGCAAAATGTGCCTCATCGAAATAATGGTTTTAGACCCCAAGTATGTTTGGACGAAATGTGATTCAGACAATTTGGAGTCGATTGAGCAAAGTCCGTCCGTCTGTCTGTCTGGCTGACTGGAGCGCACGATAACTCTCGAACGGATGAACCGTTCAAATTCGGTTCAAATTTTGGCTTTCGTAATATTTTTTCCAAACCGATTTGGTCCATACTTTGCACATCGTGAAATGTGTACTAGACTTAGATAAAGTTTCAATATGGACTCAATCGGTCCACTCTTTCGGGTACCTCCCACACAAAATTTCAGTTTAGGGCCTGCTTTCGAAACGCTTTGATTTTTGTTGTAGCAACTTATATTCACTGCCCCCCAAACGGCGCTACAAGTTTCATTAGGGGCAAGTCCATACTTCCTGAGAAAATAGCCTGAAAGTTGCAAAAAAACCCTATGACACCGTGTGTAGTGGTTGGAGCGAAAGATAACTCTCGAACGGATCTGCCGTTTCGGTCCAAATGGTGGCCTTCGCAATATCTTGTGCAAGCATATTTTAAGTTCGAAGATAAGCCATATCGGTCCACTCCTTCAGGTACCTCCCCCATAAAAATTCAAAAATGTTCGGAAAAATTGTGCGTACGATAACTCTTGATGGGAGTGAGAGATTTGGTCCATACTTTACACATCCTAATATATCAACCAGATATAGATCAGGTTCGAATATGGACTATATTTGTCCACTCCGTCGGGTACCCCCCACACACATTTTTGGATAAATTCACTTTAAGACCTGCTCTCGAATCACTTTGATTTTTGTTGAAGCAACTTGCATTCGCTGCCTAAATAACGACTTCTTCTAGAGAAAAAAGCCGGAAAGTTGTAAAAACCCCCTATGGCACAATATGTAGTGACTGGAGAGCTCGAACCGAATACTGCGTTCGTCCACACTTTGGATATCGTAATAGTTCTTCGAATATTAGATGAAGTTCGAAGGTGGAAGGAGTGGACCTTCCGATACCTCCCACACAAAAGTTCGAAAATATTCGCTAAAATGGTACTCTAAATATTGTCGAAACTCAGTTTAAAAAAGCCCTATCTATCGATATCCCCACAAATGTTTGCGCTTTAATCCTATCCATATTATTTTGAAACCCCCTAAATACGTTCTTTTTTAAAAAAGTATTTCAATCCACACAGTCTGAGGGTATATCTCTGTCGGTAATGCCGACTGATACTTTTTTACTTGTTGTATAACGCCCCTTATACGGATTCTCTCATTCATATTAGGATTGAAATTCGTATCAATTATTAACAACAATGTTATCACTATAACTAATTGGATTCGCAAAGGGGACGCAAAATCTCCTCTTCCACTTCAATACAAAAATAACAAACGAATATGATTTTGGATCGAGTAACTATAAACACTAAATCATATGACAGTGGGACAAAACTATGTGGATTTTTGTTCATCATTGTTTTTAATATTTGTTTTTAATTAAAAATAATGCACTACGAAATATATCATTCTTTTTATATTTCTCAACAAATGAATTTGGAAAAAGGATTTACCATAAACTTCGCTGAATGGGAGATTTCTCTCACATCATTGTCGGTAATCCGACTCTATGTTTGGGATAAGTAAAGTCGATTTCGGTTAATCGATTAATCGATTATTAGTCGTAAAATTTTAAAAATCGATTATTGTTAATCGAATTTCGAAAGACGGGGTCGACTACAAGTCTTTGTCTATTATTAGTCGTCGTCGACCATTAATCGTAGTCACCATGATCGCACCAATGAACACGGTCGATTATATGCGAATTTAACCGGTTTCCGTTTGTTAATGAAAACTCGAAAGTTGACTTTTGAAAACAATTATAAAATCGAAAAACCGATTATTGCATATACCTGAGTATCCCTACTCTATGTTAAGCTGAACTGAAAGGGGTATCCTTTATGTCTCCGACTCGGATAACATGTAACGTAAACATAATTACACTAAACACTTTTTGCAACCGCTGAAAATGTTGTTGTCTTGCCTGGGACACGACCCAGAGTTGCATCCTAGTCACTGCATCACAGTCGTTTAGCAAAGACATCATATGATTTTTGTATTAAAATTTGTTTTTGTTCCTACGACCTTTATTAAGCGGGAATTTATTACCAATCTCTTTTTCCTCTGTATCTCTGACCACTGTAAATATCTGAACTAATGAAATACATGAATACCTCAACAATTATTCGTTCTAAAATGAAAATTTTTGTTGCTTTTCTATGTTACAATCTCTAACATTGCAACTGTCATTGGAGAGTAGGCCACACCATATTGTCTCATCAGGACCTTTAATAAAACTCAATTTTCTACTGCCAAAATTTTTCACACCCCTTACACAAAACCTCACCTCGGCACGCAACATCCCAAAAAATACAAAAACAGAAAATATCATCAGTAAATATTATTTGCTTTGCATAAATGTATCGGTTTTGAATGTTGTTGTCGTCGCCGACGTCGTTGTTGTCGACATGTTACAACGGGGGGGATCACAAATGGGCAACAAACAACAAGCCCATGAATGCACAGACCTAAAATCAACACAGAAATTGCATTGAATTTTAATGAAAAGCAATAAAATTTGAAAAATTTCAAATTTCAGTTTTTATTTTTCAAACAAACATAAAAATCAACTTTTTTCCACCGTCTGCCTGCAAAGGACATTTGATTTTATGCGCCAGCCTTTTGATCAAATTGGACTGAATGAATGAAGAAGAATGGGAATGGGGGGTGGGTAAGAGATGAGTGTTGTTGATATATGGAAAACATAAAACAGTTTCGGATTGTGGAATTTTAACGCTAACAAATATTATCTAAAACAAGTGAGAAAAGGCTATAGTCGGTACGGGGCCGACTATGTGACAACATTTCATTTAGGGAGATACGAAAGTTTTCACCTATCTGGCTTTTATAGCAAATGACTTAAGGCGAACTGAACCAAAATAATCAATATTTAATTTTATATTTGACTACTATCGACATCACCAACATCAATATGCTTCTATCTCTATGAGAAAATTTCGTGATGATCCGATCAAAATTCCGACCTGTAGTGTGATTGCAGAAGAAGTGGAAAAAAAGGATGTATTACCGACTATTGCTATATCTCTATTATTTGACCACCTACGCCAACCTACTTTGCATAATTTTTAAGATGGAATTTGTACTTTCATAGTCAGGCCTTGCTTTTAGATGGTCCCCAACCAAAGGTGTGATATTCGTCATTATTATTAAAATCGCAAAAATGAAATGTTGTGTTCTATTAGCGACTATTGCGATATCTTCGTTGTTTGACCACCTACGACAATCTACGTTACATCGTTGTAAAGGTGATACTTTTCTTGCCAGGTTTTGCTTTTTATATACCCTTATAGACGCTCAGATATTTGCTTTGGAATAAAATGTTGACTTTTTCTCCAAATAAATTTTTTGCTCAATCCGACCCCTAAATATTATCCGACCATCGCAAAAATCAAGAGGCTTCTTCCTCCATTAACCCTCTAAATTTCGTGACGATGCGATCAAAATTGCGACCTGTAGCGTGATTTCCAAAAAATTGAAAAATTGGATGTATTACTGACTATTGGGATATCTCCGTTATTTGGTCACCTACGCCGACCTATCATTTTGCATCATTGTAAAGATGGGATCTTCTACTTTCATAGTCAGGCTTTGCTTTTGGAAAGTCCCCAACCAAAGCTGTGATATTCGTCATTATAATTAAAATTGCAAGAATGAAAATTTGGGTTTTAATTATGACTATTGTGATATCTGATCATTAGAAAGGTGATATTTTCTACTCTTATTGTCAGGTCTTGCTTCCGGTATACCCCATATAGAAGCTGAGATATTCGCTTTGAAAAAAAAACGTTGTATTTTTATCCACATACGTTTTTTGCCCATTCCGACCCCTATATATTATCCGACCATCACCAAAATCAATAGGCTTCTTCCCCATCCGGGACCCCCATCAACATCCAAAATTTTGTGATCAAAATTGCGACCTGTGGCGTTTAGGTTTAGATGGACAGACGGACGGACACACATAGCCAGATCGACTCAGCTCGTCGAGACATTCATTTTGGTAGGTATAAGTATGGGTCTACGACCATTATTTCGACGCGTTATAAACTTTTTGGCCAAAACCAACTCATAATTCCCTCCCCACATAGTGGTGTAGGGTATAATCACCCAGTTGTAGAATCTTTTTTTATATGCAAAATAAAATAGACTTAGATCTTCTGATCTACACTATAAGAATAAATTAAAAAAAAGAAAGTTAGCGCTTTAATATAATGAATTTTCAAATACTTTTATGTGGTTTCCTTAATAATAAAACTTTCTATAAGCATTCCTGAAGGGATAACTGGCATGAACTTCTCTTATATCAATAGTGCAGCCGATTCTATATCCATTATATGGAACATCCGAATCATCGACGACTCTACTAGTAAAGAAGTCTTATATAGCTGAAAAATAAAGTGAAGCTATATTGGATTGGAAAGAGTAGTCTAATTACATGCTGATTGAAATTACGCTATGTTGAAGTGTTATACTGACATTGACAGAATATCAATAATTATCTCAAACCCCACAAAATATCCGTTATTTTAATTTACTTCAAAAAGTAGTTATTTATTCATCAATAACTATCTCCTTCCCTTCAAAGTAATCCTTTTTTCCAATCCTCGAAATACTTCTGACACGTGCTGTTTTGTATAGCCAACAGCTCTTGTTTCGATATTTCTTTTTTCTCTTCGATCGTACCAAAACACTTTCCTTTCATCGGTGTCTTGAGTTTTGGGAAAAGTAAAAAGTCTGCGGTTGCCAAAAACTCACGCACAAGCATCCAGATGTGAACTGGTGTGAAATACATGATTGTTTTCACCAAAATTCTGTGCGTTTCTGACGAATTGCCAAAACGGCGCATAACTTCAAGGTAGTATTCCTTATTGACCGTATGACCTTGTTGCTTTTCATGATGCACCACGCCATTGTAGTCGAACTAAAACAGTGGGCAAAACCTTCAAATTTGACCGAACTTGACGGGCTTGGCTCTTCTGGACGTAGGGATGGTTGGACTTTGGTTTCAATGCCATAGCCACACACCCATGTTTAGTCACCAGGTGTGACATTTTCGAAGCAATCTGGATCATCATTGATTATGTTCAACAGCTCCTTAGCAATGTACATGCGACATTGTTCAGCTCAAAATTTAGCAATTTTGGAACAAAAATCGAAGAGCACAACAAAACACGAGTAATATTTTTATCTAATCTTCCGAGTGAAAAAAAATACCGTCTTAAAGAGAGCCGCAAGGACAACCTGATGAAGAGACGATCCGAGAGGAGTTCCTAAACTTCGCTTTTTTCAAAGTTTGTGTGTGAGGTACCCGAAGGAATGGACCGATCTAGTCTATACTCGAACCGGATCTATATCTGGTAGGAATTTAATGATTTGCAAAGTTTGGAACAAATCGATTGTTATCGTTCACACCATTTTACAGAAAAAATTTGAACTTTTGTGGGGGTGGTACCCAAAGGAGTGGGCAAAATATCATGAAGTGCAAAAATTGGTTCGTATCGATTTATCCTTTTTAGAATTATCGTGCGAAGCAACAAACCTGGCAGACGGACGGACATGACTAAATCGACTCCAAATTATCTGAAATGGATTTTTTTCCAAACGAATTTGGGATCTAAATCCAATATTTCAATGATGCATATATTTTTCGTATCAAAGTGTACATACCCTCATTAGCCTAAAGGCTGAGGGTATAGAAATTTATCTAACAAATGAAACAGTGTCATTCGGTTATGCCGACAGAGATATAACCTCAGCCTGTGCGAGTTCAAACTTTCATCTATGGGCGATATATAATCGAATACCGGCTACGCCACCAAAATCATTTCCCCCAATAATTATGTTTTCAAACATTGTGGCCGCTTTTATATTTGAAGTAAAGCTCGCAAGTGATGCGGAGGAGGTACCTGAAGGAATGGGTCAACACACTCCAGTCATTTCTGTTGGTAAAACTTAGATGTTTTGCACCACTACGTCAAGAAGAATGGACTTGCCCAAGAAGAGCATAATATCGCTGTAAACAGGACCACATGGAGTATCAGCGGCATAATTTTCCAAAGGATCTTCGAACAGATCCCAAACTGAATTTAAATAAAAATTTTGAACTTTTGTGGGGGGGGGGTACCCTAAGAATAAGACCTATATGGATCACTTTCGAAGTTAAACTACAGTTACGAAGGTAAAATTTTGGACCGAATCGTCTGATTCGTTCGAGAGTTATCGAGCGCTTCAGCCACTAAACTTTGCACTATATTATTTCTTACACATTTCGGGTCATTTTCTCAGGAAGCATTTACTTGCACCTGAAACAACTTGTACCGTCGTATTGGGGGCAGCGAATACAAGTTGCTACAACAAAAATCAAAGCGATTTGTGAGCAGCTCTTAAACTGCACTGTTCCGAAAATTTTCGTGGGAGCTACCCGAAGTAGTGGACCGATATAGTCCAAATTTGAACCTAATCTAAATATTACCATGTGCAACATATGGACCTAATCGGACAATGCCTTCGAGAGTTATCGTGCACACCATTTTAGCGTAGAGTTTTGAACTTTTGTGAGGGAGGTACCCGAAGAAGTGGGCCGACATTACCCATCTTCGAACTATAACTAAGTTTGGTCAAAACATTACGAAGACCAAATTTTTGACATAATCGGTTGATCCTTCCGAAAGTATAGTGCGCTCCAGCTACTACACATGATGTCATAGGGGTTTTTAACAACTTTTCGGACATTTTATCAGCAAGTATTGACTTGCCCATGAACAAAACTAGTACCGTGTTAATGATGCAGCGAATACAAGTTGTTGCAAGAAGGATCTATGCGATTCGAGAGCAGGCCTTAAACTGCACTTTTCCGAAATTTGGGGTAGGAGGTACCCGAAGGAGTGGACCGATAGTGACCATATTCGAACCTCATCTATGCCTGGTAGAAGTTTCTCAATGTGCAAAATATGGACCAAATCGGTTACTCACTTATAGAGTTATCGTTCGCACGATTTTTCCGAATATTTTCGAACTTTTGTGTGCCGATATGACTTCGAACTTAAACTAAGTTTGGACAAAATATTACGAGAATTTCGGACCGAATCGGTTGATCTGTTCGAGAGTTATCGTGTGCACCTGCCAGCCAGACGGACGGATATGGCTAAATCAACTCCAAATCTTCTGAAACGAATTTCGCCCAAATATGTATAAATGTATATAAACTCGTTAGCATAATTGCTGAGGGTATAATAATTTCTTCAATCTTTACATGGGATATACCAACACAAGGACCTTTGTGGACGTTATTTTTTTTTTTTTTTTTTTTTTTGTGGAGCTTTTTAGTGGGGTTAAGAGAACTTCAAATGTAAAATTTCAGCTAGTTCGGTCAAAAATTGTAGCTAAAATCTTCAAAATACCGAAAATCTGGGGTACTGTTATATGGGGGCAATTCCAAAACAGGAAAATTTTCCACGAAGAAGTTTCGTGAGCACTGAGAACCCCAAATGTCAAATAACAGCTAGTTCGGTTAAACATTTTAGCTAAAATTCTCAAAAAACCGAAAATCGGGAGGTACCGTTATATGGGGACTATACTAAAACATGGACCTATGTTGACAATTTTTGGTGGAAGAGTGCTGTAACCACTACGAACCTTAAGTGTCAAATTACAGCTAGTTCGGTTAAACATTGTACCTAAAATCCTCAAAATACTGAAAATCTGGAGGTACCGTTATATGGGACCTATACCAAAACTTGCACCTATGTTGACGATTTTTAGTGAAGAAGCTTAGTGACCACTGAGAACCTCCAATATCAAATTACAGCTACTTCGGTTAAACATTGTACCTAAAATCCTCAAAATACCGAAAATCGGGAGGTACTGTTATATGGGGGCTATACGAAAACATGGACCTATGCCCATAATTTTTCAAATATAAGTTTTTTAGTCACTAAATGTCAAGTTATAGGTTTCGAAAGGTGAATATAATCGTCAAAATATCTGAAATCGGGCTGTACTGTTATATGGGAGCTCTACCAAAACATGAACCGATATAACCCATCAACGAACTTGACCCGCGTGGAAACAAAAGACGCATCTTCCCACAATTTCAGCGTCTTATCTCCATTTTGCTAGAGTGTTTACCGCAGACGGACGGACATGCATAAATCGACTCAGAATTTTACCCTGATGAAGAATATGCTCCGGGATAACGAGCGGAAACTTCACTCATTTCAATAACGCAGTCGATTCTGTATTCACTAAATGATATGGAACGTCCTTTTCATCACTGACTCCAAACGACTCTTCTGGTAGAGAAGTTTAACATGGCTGAAAAATACCCAGGAAATGTGAGCTAACATTGCGCTAAAGGGGTTTGCCGCTTTGAAAATTGTTGATGTAGTATAAACTGAATATGTAACCCATACATTCAGGGCGCAAGAACATATTAGCACTACACAATGGGCAAAAGTGAATCTCTATTGGATTGGAAAGTGTAGTTCAAAATATGACAGAACTTTAAAAATCATCTCGAACCACGCATACTCGTATGTTGCGATACCAAATGTCATTGCCCATCATAAAATCACGGCTGCATACTGTGTCATGTTGATTTTAGGCCATATGTGTTATTTAAACCATATTTTAGAATGTCAAGCGAATATTTGTTCCGTCAACCCTGTCACTTCTCCATGTCTGCACCTTGGCCAGCTGAACTTTTATTTCCCAAAAAAATGTATCCGTTTCCGAAATGTATCACTCCATACAAAATATTTGTTTTTCGTTTTTCAAAGCCTTTGGTTAGAATCCTATGTACACATACATATATGCATGACTTTTTACATTCATACATATACATATGTATGCATTTAGTGTATGTGTGTGATTTGTATGCATGCATATGTAGCTTTAAAAATATTGTTGGTAAACTCCTTATCCAACTATGTCACCACGTTGAGGGTTGAAAGCAGCCACATACATTTGTACAAAACTACATGTGTATGTATATGAATGAGTGAATAGAGTATGACCGGACCATATGCTTGTCGTACAAACGGAAATGACCAATTTGGTTTGTTTAGGTCGTTGCTGGTACTTGAAATTGCAATAAAAGTAATACTTGGCGTTACATTTTATACGGGAAGCCCCTTATTTCGTGCAAGGCATTCTTTAGTCCTTTTGTCTATATATGTATGAGTACGAATGTATGTGTGTGGTAGTAGTGCTGCTTCTCATTGTTTATCTTATGTATGCCTATAATTTTGTGTTTGTGTCTTTGTGTATGCATGTGTTTATTTAAGGAAGCCTGATGATGATGATGATGTTGTTGCTGTTTTCGGAGTTGTTAGTTTTAGACTCTTCATGTAAAAGGTTTTTACCCAAACACCAAGCATGGTCGATGAAATTCTACATCCACACTTGCTACACCACTATTATAACTGGCCGCCCGGCCATAACATACTCGTAATCTAAATTTGTACATGGCCGTTTTACTTAGGACATTGCATTTTGGTCGTTTTTGCCTTGTTTGTTTATGCCATGAAGGAGGAAATTTGTACACTTATTACTCGTTACATACATGTTTGTTACATTCACTCTTGACGTGTGCTCCGAGCGTACAGCTAAACAACAAAATCTCAACAACAGCAGCAACAGCAACAACAACGATAACAGAAACAACAGCAACTATAACAAATTGACATTGTAAAATTGCATGTTTGTTATAATGTTAGTTTCCTCAGAAACATACAGCATTAAGTAGGGAAGCTCCATAAATGGAGGAGAATGTGAGGCCATGTTTAAGACGAACACGAAACAAAAAAATAAAAAGCCGGCAAGTACTTCAAGCACCACTACAATGGTCATAAACTTTATAAGGTTTTTGTTTTCTTGAGATAGTGAAGTGTTTAGTGGATGGAGTGAACTAAATTTAAAGCAGGAAGTTGCTGTAAATAGACCATGTTTAAAAAGTGATTTTTTCTCCGTCCACAACTTTGGGTTTCCTGATTTAGAATATATGTTATAAAATTGAAATTTATTTTTATGTAGTGTTCTAGATAAAGGCATAGCTGATGATTCTCTAGGTCTCCACGGAAAAGTAACGAGTGAACAAAACAAAAAAAAGAACTTTATAAGGAAAAGTGTGCCCAATCAATAAATACGCTCAACTCGACATGAGCAGATTAATGCATGAAAAGTATTAATTTTACGACTGTCTTATGTTGTTTAGTTTTGCATTATCGAGTAATCTTTAGTATTTTCTACACTCAGAAAATATGTGTTAGAAATATGTTTGGATCCAAACATAATTTGTAATAATTTGCAACATTTTGTAACATACTTCAATTTTATATGTTTGGGTACCAACATATTTTTTATGTTAGAACATATTTTTTTATGGGTGTAGAGGATTTTTGTGTTTTATTTCACAACTAAGGAGAAGCGTTCAACGATGCTTCTATATAATTTTTTCTTTTTAATAGTGTGACTTTTTATAAGTTTGGAATAGCGCGCCTTGTCATCTCTTCATCCACTTGTTTGCGCCATCTATTCTTTGGCCTGCCAATTCTGCGAGCATCGAATTGTGGCTCGAGTTTATACGCCTTTTTAGCGGGCCAACGCAATCGCTGCGTCTCGATACCTTTAACTATATTGATGTCGTTGTATAGCAGATACAGCTCGTGGTTCATACGACGACGATATTCACCGTTAACGCAGATCGGTCCGTAGATCTTTCGAAGAATTTTTCTCTCAAACACGCCAAGCACTGCCTTATCTACTTGCGCAAGTACCCAGGCTTCGGAACCATACATCAGCACGGATAGTATCAGTGTTTTTTTACGTGCTTACTTAAGCCAAAGTAGCATCTGCTGGCCAATATTTCACAACTGATGTCGCTGTTGTGTTTACGGCGGTGCCGAAGTATACAAAGTATTTTACTACCTCAAAATTATAGGAACCAAATTTATAATCGACAAAAAGGTGGTATGTGTCGATCTGCATCTCTTGGGTCTTCTCCAGGATTAGCCGCAGGGTAAATATCTGGTCAGGGTGACGTAGGGGATGGAAGATACCAAGCAACGGTTCTGACCGGTTTTAACATGGCAAAGCCCAGGATTTATCTTGGTCCCTCTTTCATCCCAAGTGGACACTGACCTCTCCGTGGTGTCACCTGGGGAACTGCCTTTAACACCCGTTAAAGGTAGTGAGCTAACATGTGCCGCGCGTTCTCCCATAAGAACGTTAAAAACTTGGGTTTGGGCGTCGGGTTAGTAACCCTCCCCTAGAAAAAACAGCATACTATGAAAAAACGAAAGAAAAGAAAAACAACCCCCTCTAAAGTTGACGAACCCCGCAAACGTTTTAAGGACCATGATCTGCGAATCTGCACCTGGAATGTTCGCACTCTTTATAGAGAAGGTGCAGTCTTCGCATTGGCAGACGTACTTGAAAAGTTCAAGGCCGATATTACTGCCATACAGGAAATACGATGGATTGGGAAAGGCGTCACAACAACACCTAAAGGTGACGCACTGTATTATAGCAGCCATGACGTAAAGCATGAGTTTGGTTGCGGATTTGTAGTTAGTCGGAGACTAAAACATCTGGTATCCAGCTTCACTCCAGTGAATGAAAGACTTGCTGCAATTCGAATAAAAGCAAAATTCTTCAACATCAGCTTTATTTGCGCTCATGCTCCCACTGAAGAAAAGGACGAACAGACCAAAGATATATTTTACGAGCGCTTAGAAGAAACACATGACAGTTGCCCTGCCCATCACATTAAAATCATTCTAGGCGATTTGAATGCCAAAATTGGAAAGGAGAATATCTTTGGCCCAACAGTCGGGAAATTCAGCCTCCACAGTGAAACATCTGACAATGGTATGAGGCTGATAGACTTTGCAGCTGCAAAAAACATGGTAGTTAGCAGTACCAGATTTAATCATCTCGATATTCTTAAGGGCACCTGGCTGTCTCCAGATCAAAGAACAAGTAATCAAATTGATCATGTTGCGATAGATGGAAGACATTCATCGAGCGTGTTGGATGTACGATCGTTCCGAGGCGCAAACACTGATTCGGACCACTACCTTGTTGCAGCAACGGTATGCACCCGCTTAAACGTAGCAAACAATGTACGAACAGACACAACACGAAAGTTAGACATCGGTAAGCTGCAATCACAACAGATAGCCACAGCATATTCCACTCAACTAGCCCAATTGCTTAATCAAAGCACTCCTCATCCCGATAACATATCAGCGCAATGGCAAAGCATTGCCCACTCCATGCAAACAGCCGCAAAATCCATACTTGGATACCAGAGGCCTCCACCAAGGAATCCATGGTATGATCAGGAGTGTCGTGCTGCCACCGAAGAGAAAAATGCGGCATATAGGGCTACTTTACAATCCGTAGCAACGCGTAGCGCACGAGAGATACAGGGAGAAAAGGAGAGAGGAGAAACGACTTTTCCGCAGGAAAAAGAGAGAGATGGAAAAGCGGGAGTGTGAAAAAATCGAGATGATGGAGCCAGAATGAAGTCCGAAAATTCTACCAAAGAGTCAAGCATCAAACTGATGGCTTTGGTACAGGCACATCCTCCTGTAGAGACCAGCAAGGTAATTTGGTAATTGATACAGATAGTGTACTCAGGATATGGAAAGAACATTTTTCAAAACTGTTGGTATCCAATAGCAGCGAAGACGACGAAGATACCACAGTCCCAATCCCAGAAGATGGTATTGAATGTATACCGCCCAGCCAAGATGAGCAATAAATCGGCTGAAGAATAATAAAGCAGCAGGAGCCGATGGCTTACCAGCCGAGCTGTTCAAAACCGGACGCGACACGCTGATAAGGTGTATTCATCAGCTAGTTAGCACCAACTGGCAGGAAGAACGAGTACCCGACGATTGGAACCTGAGTATCCTGTGCCCCGTCCACAAGAAGGGAGATAAGACTGTATGCTCTAACTATAGGGACATAAGTCTACTCCCTATTGCCTACAAGATCGTGTCAGGGATATTGTGCGAACGACTAAAGCCTATGGTCAACGAGATAATTGGACCATACCAATGCGGCTTTAGACCTGGCAAGTACACCATTGACCAGATATTTACCCTGCGGCAAATCCTGGAGAAGACCCAAGAGATGCAGATCGACACCTACCACCTTTTTGTCGATTATAAAGCTGCCTTCGACAGCCCGCTGCGTTCAAAGGTATTCCAAGCCATGTCTGAATTTGGTATCCCCGCAAAGCTTATCCGTCTTTGCAAAATGACTTTAACTGACACGAGGTCCTCAGTTAAAATAGGAAAGAACCTCTCCGAAGAGTTTGGTACCAAAAGAGGTTTCAGACAAGGAGACAGCCTTTCGTGTGATCTCTTTAACATCCTGCTGGAAAAGGTTATACGAGAGGCAAACGTCAAAAGAAGTGGCACAATCTACACCAATAGCCACATGTTACTTGCTTATGCTGATGATATAGACATCATAGGCCGATCAGTAAAAGAAGTAAGTGATACCTTTATGAAGGTCGAAGGAGAATCTGCTAAAGTGGGTCTGGCGGTAAACGGTGAGAAGACTAAGTTGATGGTGTCGACGCGCAATGCGTCCATTGAGCTCGGACCGACTGTGGAAGTTGGTTCCTATAATATTGAGGTAGTAAAAGACTTCGTCTACCTCGGCACCTCCGTAAACACAACAAACGACATCAGTTGTGAAATAAAAAGAAGAATTATATTGGCCAACAGATGCTACTTTGGTTTAAGTAAGCAGTTCAAAAACAAAGCCACATCTCGTCAAACAAAAATAACGCTCTACAAAACACTGATACTACCCGTGCTGATGTATGGCTCCGAAGCCTGGGTACTTGCGCAAGCAGACATGGCAGTGCTTGGTGTGTTTGAGAGAAAAATTCTTCGAAAGATCTACCGACCAATCTGCGTTGACGGTGAATATCGACGTCGCATGAACCACGAGCTGTATCTGCTGTACAACGACATCAATATTGTTAAACGTATCGAGATGCAGCGGTTGCGTTGGCTAGGCCATATCATAAGAATGAGCGATGATGACCCCGCTAAAAAGGTGTATAAACACGGATCGCTTGGCGGTGCACGCAGAATTGGCAGGCCAAGGAATAGATGGCGCAAACAAGTGGATGATGAGATGAAAAGGCGCGGTATTCCAGAAAGCGACGCAACAAATAGAGAGAATTGCAGATCTTTTCTTAGTTCGGCCTATAGAACAAATGTTCTGTAATGGGCCAGCTAAGTAAGTAAGTAAGTAAATATCTGGTCAATGGTGGACTTGCCAGGTCTAAATCCGCATTGGTATGGTCCAATTATTTCGTTGACCATGGACTTTAGTTGTTCGCACAATATCCCTTACACTATATTGTAGGCGATGGGGAAAAGACTTATGCCCCTATAGTTGGAGCATAAAGTCTTATCTCCTTTCTTATGGACGGGACACAGGATGCTCAGGTTCCAATCGGGTACGCGTTCTTCCGGCCAGATGGAGCTAACTAGCTGATGCATACACCTTATCAGTGTGTCGCCTCCAGTTTTAAACAGCTCGGCTGGTAGGCCATCAGCTTCTGCTGCCATATTATTCTTCAGCCAGTTTATTGCTGTCTTTGCCCCATCTTGGCCGGGTGGTATACATTCAATACCATCTTCTGGGATTGGATCTGTGGTGTCATCGTCGACTTCGCTACTATTGGATACAAACAGTTTGGAAAAATGCTCTTTCCATAGCACATTATCTTAGCACACTGTCTGTATCAGTTACCAGATTACCTTGCTGGTCTCTACAGGAGGATGTGCCAGTTCCAAAGCCATCAGTTTGATGTTTCACTCTTTGGTAGAATTTTCGGACTTCATTCTGTCTCCTGTACATCTCGATTTGTTCACAATCCCGCTTTTCCATCTCTCTCTTTTTCCTGCGGAAAAGACTTTTCCCCTCTCCCATTTTCTCCCGATACCTCTCTCGTGCGCTACGCATTGCTACTGACTGTAAAGTAGCCCTATATGCCGCATTTGTTTCTTCGGTAGCAGCACGACACTGCTGGTCATACCATGGATTCCTTGGTGGAGGTCTCTGGTATCCAAGTACTGATTTTGCGGCTGCTTGCATGGAGTGGGCAATGTTTTGCCATTGTCCGGATGTGTTATCGGGACGAGGAGTGCTTTGATTAAGCAGTTGGGGCAGTTGAGTGGAATATGCTTTGGCTATCTGTTGCGATTGCAGCTTACCGATGTCCGTGTTGTGTCTGTTCGCACTTTGTTTGCTACGTTTAATCTGGTACGTACTTTTGATGCAACAAGGTAGTGGTCCGAGTCTATGTTTGCACCTCGGAACGATGGCGACAGCCAGGTGCCCTAATGAATATCGAGATGCTTAAAAATGGTACTGCTAACTACCATGTTTTTTGCAGCTGCTATCAGTCCCATACCATTGTCAGATATTTCACTGTAGAGACTGAATTTCCCGACTGTCGAGCCAAAGATATTCTCCTTTCCAGTTCTGGCATTAAATTCGCCTAGTATAATTTTAATGTCATGGACAGGGCAACGGTCATAAATTTCTTCTAAGCGCTCATAATACATATATTTGGTCTGTTCTTCCTTGTCTTCAGTGGGAGCATGAGCACAAATAAAGCTGATGTTGAAGAATTTTGCCTTTAATCAATTTGCAGCGAGTCTTTCATTCACTGGAGTGAAGCTGGAGACCAGATGTTTTAACCACGGACCAACTACAAATCCGCAACCAAACGCATGCTTTGTGTCATGGCAGCTATAATACAGCGCGTCACCTTTAGGTGTTATTCTGACGCATTTCCCAATCCATCGTATTTCCTGTATGGCAGTAATATCGGCGTTGTACTTTTCAAGTACGTCTGCCAATGCAAAGACTGCACCTTCTCTATAAATAGTGCGAACATTCCAGGTGCAGATTCGCAGATCATGGTCCTTAAAACGTTTGCGGCGTTCGTCAACTTTTGAGAGATTTGTTTTTCTTTTCTTTCGTTTTTATACCCTCCACCATAGGATGGGGGTATATTAAGTTTGTCATTCCGTTTGTAACTACTCGAAATAATCATTGTAGACCCCACAAACTATATATATTCTTGATCACCGTGCAATTATACATCGATATAGCCATGTCCGTCCGTCTGTGGAAATCACTCTAGCGTCCAAACGGATTGACGTAGGTGGATGAAATTTGGGGAAAATCCATTATATGTACGTAGGACTTTTGCTATTGAAATCGGGCTATGTTGGTCCCCGCTTCCGTATAGCCCCCATACAAAATGACGTGTGCCGCGTCGTCGTTTAAAGGAATTTTTAAGATATTTGTCCCATTTAACCACCAAATTGGTTGTAATTTGGTATTTTGTGTCTCCAGAGGCAAAAACAATATTCCTACCAAAGTTGGTTTATATAGGTCCGCGTTTTGGTATAGCCCCCATATAACGCCCCATATAAAGTACGCGTCATTTTAATATATTTTGAATGTATTAGTCCCATTTGACAACAGAATCGGTTGTAACTTTGTATTTTGTGTTTCCAGAGGCTAAGAAACATTGAAGAAATGTTTATATAGGTCCACGCCATCATATAGCCCCCATAGAAAGGTACCTTCCGATTTTCGGTATTTTGAAGGTTGTGGCCAAATTAATCCACCGAAATGGCTGAAACTTGTGGTGGAGGGTATAAAAAGTTCCGCCTGACCGAACTTAACGCTTTTTCTACTTGTTTCTTAGTAGGCTGCTTTTTCTAGGGGAGGGTTACTAACCCGACGCCCAAACCCAAGTTTTTAACGTTCTTATGGGTGAACGCGCGGCACATGTTAGCTCGCTACCTTAAGCGGGTGTTAAAGGCAGTTCCCCAGGTGACTCCACCGGGAGGTCAGTGTCCACTTGAGATGAAAGAGGGACCAATGTAAATCCTGGGTTCCTTGGTATCTTCCATCCTCTACGTCACCCTACGTTATTTAAGTCTGTTTTTTATTAAAGTCTGTTTTGTCTTTCTTTGGAATTTTTTATGTACCTATGTGCCTTTAGTGCTTTTGCTTTTTTCTATGCCTTTCAATAAAACAACACCATTTATAAATGTAGCAAGTGAGCATACATTTCAATGTGTTTCACATTGACATGTGTTTGTTTTTTGTGACTTTTGGGTTTGTATTTGTTTGCACCCAAACATATAATTTATTTGCAGGACCCACACATATGTTATGTTTGGGACTGCTTGCAAACAAATATATGTTTGCTACAAAATATGTTTTGGACATATGTTAGAGAGGCCTTTTTTCTGTGTGTAGGAGTTGATGTAAGATGAATATTTTTTGATGGTGGATTTGTAAGTTATTAAGTCGTAATGGTATTTTACCTAAGTATCATATGCATTCCTGCAGTCTTCATTTCATTTTGGCTATTTTGAGGAATTTAAGTAAATTTTTTACCGAATTTCATACATCGATCTTCTCCTTATGGTACCTACCCCACAAAAGTTCAACAATTGTGTCGATCTGTCCGTATATCTCTGTCGGCAAAGTCGACTGATACGTTTTTACTTGTTTTATTTTTATTTTCCACCATCCTATTTATCGAAATAATTGTTTTCGACCCCAAATATGTTTGGGCGGAATCCGTTTCAGAGAATTAGGATCGATTAAGCCACGTACGTATGTTTATCTGACCGGCTGGCTGGAGCGCACGCATAACTCCCGTACATGACAACTCTCAAATGATTTGTCTCCTAGTAATATTTCTTCTACACACATATTGATCGAATATGAACTATATCGCTGCAATCCTTTAGGTACTTCGCACTGAAAATAACATTTTCGCCCAAGTGTAGGTTTAAGACATATCTCGAATATACATTTTTTGCATCATGTTGTCCATTGGATTGTTCACGGGAAAGTCCATACTTATTGAGATAATTGCTCAAAAGCTCTGAAACACGCTGCTGGCACCAACTAAAATTACTGATGACCACGGTTATTTACGAATAGAGTATCCGATTTGAAAGAAACTTTGAGCATCGTAAAATTTCTTCAAAACGACACCTTCGAATCCCTCCCTCACATAAGTTCATAATTTTCGATAAGGTACAGTTGAAGCACTGTTTGAAAATTATTTTAACATAACCGTAATTAACATAGGTCAGTATAATCGAAAGAAGCGACTGACATTGGTCCAGCCTTTTTACATATGTTCTCTATGGGAAAACATCTTTTCACAAAAGTTCGAAACTTTGCGTAAATAGAGTTTAAGTGATATTCGAGGATTTATTTTGAATTTCCCATTGAAGATAATATCTGCTTCCACACATAATAAATATCAGAAAAACATCAATTCGATTAAATTAGATTTGTGGTTAGCAATAAAATGCCGACAGCCAAATGATTAAGAAATGACCACATCAACAAATCAATCAAGCAACAATCACGAAAATGTGGTTACCTCTAAGATAATCATTTAAGTGAAAGCTATAAAAGGTGTGACTTTAAAGTTGAACGCAGTAGGAAGCGGATTCCCAAATATTTAATGGATTCCTAGAAAACTTTGTTTAAATTGGATTCTACTTTTTTATGAAAAATCAATTATATGTAGCAGATGGAAAGTATATCGGCTAAGGAAAATTTGAAATGTAAGCAATATAAAATTTCAAATTTTCCTTAGCCGATATACTTTCCACCTGCTACAAATATATTCTTTAACAAGCATTACAAAAAATTACATAAAGTACAGAAAGATGATCAGTTTTCTTTGAAAATGTCAACAAAAGCAACAACAAGAATTAAAAACACCTTACAAAATAAACATCACAAAAAGTTTGGTCTTTTGTTTACTTCACTTAATCTCGAAAACAAGCTGAAATATTCCTAGTTCGGGGAGGTATGAACGACGTACGATTCAAACAATAGCAAAAAGTACAATATTCCATTAACAAGGCAAACACGTTGAGTATTACCTGGTGATGTAAAAAAAAGAAACAAGCGAAAGATTTGTGACACGTGTTTGTTTTATTTGTTCTTTTGACTGTTGAACTCTGTTACAAAGCATTTTGAAGAAAACGATGAATACCATTAAATAGCCAAAAGATTAAAATTAAGAAGTTTTTTCGGAAAATTCAAAAATATGTAAAACAAATTGTGTTCATTATAAATTGTAATGTATCTTCAGAACGCAATCATATGTCAATCGTCATGAAATTTCGAATGGCACGACACCTTATGGCAATCAAGAGTCTTATCTTATATTGATCATGTACTATTGAGTGAGTCAAATGTACCATTCATTTTGTGTGAAACATTTCAAAATGAATATTGTATGGACGAGTAGTTCTGAGGAACTAAAATATATTAAAGAGGGACTTTTGACCTCTCAACGTAAAGCATGTGGTCGGCCTTGTATACAAATGATGTAAAAAAGTTGGTCGATATGGTATAGTCAACTTTTTTCTATATTGATCACAATTGCCACTAATATATTGATCACACGCCACCTGAACATTAATCTAAAGTACACGCAACGTGGTATTAAAATTATTCATATGTTCCCGGATAGATTAACCTGCATGAGGATCTACAGTTTTTCCAATATACTTTCACGTATCTTAAAAGAGTAGCGTTAGTAACGTAATTAAAAGGTTACCCCTATTTATCACTTCAAAATAACAAAAAAAGGCTCATTTTGAAGTACATGTATTATAGATTATTCCAGAAAAAATGTGAAGTCGGTCAGAGCAAAATTGATCGAGATATGACCGTTCAACGTGAAAAACCCGTTGTGTTATGTGAGGTGCAACTTAAATTGCGTTTTTATCGAAATGGCATTTTTGACGGCGGTGCCAATGATAGCTCGAAACCGAATAGACCGATCTTCATGAATTTTAGTGAGCTTATTTAAATACATAAAAAGCTTGTCTTTAAGCGAGACAGATTTTTTTAAACAATTTTGCTCGATTTTTGAACAATACCCGTCAATTTTTATACCCTCAGCATTTATGCTAACGAGGGTATATACACTTTCATACGGGCAAAATGTACCTCATGGAAATAATGGATTTAGACCCCAAGTCTAAAAAAAATTATTTACATTTTTTTATTTTTCTTTTTTTTATTTTATTCACGCTTCTTGGATCTTCCTTCTGCGATTCAATTTCATTCTTGAGGATCACGGGCTGATATTCAAAGCTTCTACTTCTCTAAATAAAGAGCGCTTACCAAGTACTGCTTCGCCCGAGCATCATCCTTGAAGAAAGCCTTGTGGATTTCTGACTGACATGGGGTTGGAATTTTAATGCCCTCAGCGGACGATTGGTGGCACACCGTTGCTGCTTTGTGGGATGGCAGCCTTGAACTTGTAATGCTTTTTCCCAAGGACTATTTGTACTGCTGTTGGATGAGTCCGTGCTACTTTCGAAACAATCAGGTATCGCTTCATTGTTCGTGGATGGTGTTGACATCAGCAGGTCTGTCGCTGGACTAACCAATGAGGTGTCAATCTGAAGTTTATAGAAGGTATTTTCCTCTTTGCACATCCAGTAGCCAGTGTCGCAGTGGTGATATTAAACAGTTTAACGCATCAGTGTTTCGTTTTTGGTTAGCACGTCCGCCTTGCACTCAGAAGGTGTGCGGTTCAAATCCCAGTTGCTTGCAACATCACATTTTCAACGGTGGCAAAATTCGCCCTCAGTAATGCTGGCGACATTTCCTGAGTATTTAAGCCATGAAAAACTTCTCTACAAGTGGTGTCGTAAGAAAAACCGTTGGGACTCGGCAATAAAAAGTAGGTCCCATATCATTGAGCCAATATGAATCGGCGTGCACTCATTGATATGAGGGAAATCTCCCTTGTCCCTTCGGGGATGTTGTGGGAACATATGTATGAGTGTATGTATGTATGTACGTCTGTATTTGTGTTCATTAAAAAAATCTATCCCTCTTACTTTTAGAATCTTAAACATACTCATGCTGTAGCTCTATTTCGGTAGAGTCTAGTGGTAAAACCGATGATAAAGATTCAATCAACCTGTGAACCTAACTTAAACTTTGACCAAGGATATTGACGGTCAAGGTATGGGCAAGATTGGCGTCTCCTTTCGAATGTTACAGAAGAACGGTATATTTCTGAATCGATGCAAATTGTCAGTAACAGATTTGGTCCCAACGTATGTGGGACCATAACTGGAGAAGAGAGAAAATGAGATTTTATGCACACTGAATGTACGTTTAATGATGCCATACCTTTCTTGAGCATTCTCATCAAAACTTCTTTGAATTCAATTTCTGCTATGTCCAGCTCGCATTTCGAACTAGGCTATACAAAGAAGATCCCATATCAATGATCTTTTAATTATTCCACGTGAGGATATGTTGATATGAGTTGATGAGAGTAGTATTCCCTTGGACCTTTTTGGGGCAATAGTTTTTTTTTAAAAAATGTTGTCCAAATTTCCAAAAGGTTGTTCAAGCTTCGAACTGCCATAATTCATATTGCCATATGATTATAAGAAATATGAATATATAGTATAGTCTCGATAATCCGGACACTCGTTAATCCGGACAACGCGGTAATCCGGACACTAGAATTTTTTACATTGTAGACTCGGTAATCCGGACATCTAACAGTTTTCGTACCTCGAAAATCCGGACATCAATATGTATTCCTATCTTAAGCATTAGATTCTTATCTATTTCATTGACGTTTTCGTTCTTAGCAATAACAATTGGTGTATAAAAAAGAAAGATTAAGTTTTTCAAAGATTTCGGTCCACTTCTCGTCTTTCTGGCTAGCCACTGTTGACACAGTTATACAGTCAATATGGAATTAACTATTTGAATCTGTCGAACGATTTTTCTACCCTTCAACCACCGATGTCTAACTATGATAAGCAACAGTATTTTCAACCTAGTATTGGCTAGCCTAGTTCCTTTAAAAATCGATGTTGGGTGTTCCTTTCCTCTAAAAGAATTAGTTCTTTAGGCCTCCGATTAGTGAGAAAGTCCCTTGGAACAGTGTAATGTATTCCAATGACATTTTATCTAGAAATGTTTAAACAATTTAAAGCGTAGGAATTAAGAGCTTAGTTTTTACATTTTTCTAAATTCTAAAACTCATATTTTGAGTTACCGACAAAAATCGGTAAAATAAAAACGCAAAATTATGAGTGAAAAGTTTAAATAATAGTAACAGATCTCTTGCTATAGGCAGAACTTAACGACTACTTTTTTGATCACCAACTTACTGAAAAATAACGTTAATTACCGGAATTATAAAAAATTTAATTTTACCGATTTTTTCGGTAACGCAAAAAATGAGTTGGAGAATCGCACTTCTTATTTATTTTCATTCTTTGATATAGAAAACCACCGGCAACTACGGATTGTTGTTTTGTATTCTCGGAATTATACAACCAATAGATTTAAATTCCATTGTCTTATTCCAACATTTATATAGCATTTACTATATAAAACAATACCTTTTTTTGGTTTCGACGACAAGGTAAAGCCAGTTGCTGATGTTCATAGGATTGGCTAAAATATATTCACCATAATGAGATGAGTGTATTTGAATTCTGATGTTATATCTCAAGTCGTAAGAGACTCATGTCCCGTGGACACTGAAAATCAATAAGTGTACATGGGCTACGAAGTTTATATCCTTGAATAAAACTATCAATAAATATACACCAAGTGTAAAGAAGTTTTAAACTACAAAAATACACAGGAAATGTCACCCAAATTACGCTGGAGGAGTAAAATTAAGAAGTAAATTTAGTAGCCAGGAAAGCTGCTTAATGTGGTCACAACCCGTGATATTTGTTTAATATGAATTCGGTTACCTTAGATGGCAGGTTATTATCTAGTAAAGCTCCGATATTAATGATTTTAACTTACAAAATTATGTGTTTTTGTGACTACTCGGTTATACGGACAATTCGGATTATCGAGACTATACTGTACTAAATATGATTATACTAAATAAATAAATGATCTTTTAATAACTGTAAGCGAGGATATTGTTTATATGAGTTGATGAGAGTAGTATTCCCTTGGACCTTTTGGGGGCAATAGGAAAATATTGTGCAAATTTCCAAAAGGTTGTCCAAGCTTCGAACTTACATAATTTTTATAACAATGTTAACCAACAAAATAAACATTGTTAAGCCAAGTTTCCTTTCATCGTACTTAGACAATGATTGACTTTATAATCGGATAGAAAAAACAATTTCCCATTACCTCTCATCTTCCATACTAATATATAGTATTCCATTATTCCGACATTTCCACTCAAATCGCGTTCATATTTTTTTCTATTTCCATTTTAAACCTTTCTTTTGAATGCAAACTAAGTAATTGGCAATTGTGGACAGTAACAGCTGCAGTGAATATTCACACATTAAAAAACCCCACCCTTTACTATTTTTAATTGATTTTCCATCAGTGTTTTTTTAACAGATCAGTTAAGCGGTTAAATCACGAACATAGTTTTTATGTAAACAAATTTAAAACGTGTGTATAAACAGATTAATGTGTATACCAATAATATTATACCAGTGATGTTTACATTATAATGAAAGTACAAATATGGAAATACTTCAACGGATTTTATAAAATGGCTCGTGATTTGCATTAATATCAAAAGTAAATACCCTGAAGTTGTACTGACATACTTATTTTGATTAGTGTGATATTTAACACACACACACACCCAATTAAGTACATATTTCACCCACATCAATGCAATTATTTTAGTGCTCTTTAGTTTATTTGTAATCAATTGTCATTTTGGTTTATAATTCAATAATAGTTTAAGTGGAATTAGTAAACTCAACACTCAAAGACCACAAGGAGTTTATTAAGTTGTTGATTTGTAAATAAAAGCATGTTTAGGAATTTTATATTAAAAGAATCAGTAATTTATAACTCATCGCAGACCGGCATCTCTCTGTCCCCGTAATAAACAACTCAATAAGACACCACTTTCATTCCCAAGTCTGGCAACAATAAATTGTAATCTTTATGCGTAAATCAAAGTAAAAGCTTCATTAAGAGGAACAAACACCAAGAACAATGACGACCACAACAACAACAACGAACGACATGAACAATAACAACAGTAAGCAAACAAGCGTTCATTCTAAATTTCTATGGACGCAATTATTCTGTCGTCTGCTATGATTTTCGGGTGAGAAGATTAGGAAAAAAATAAAACAAAGTGAAATGAAATGTTGATGGCGATGTAAACAAATCCAAAGTGGGGGAATGTCTTTTCAGAAAGCAAGGAAGATATAGAAACTTTAATCTTTGGACTGGCATCGTCCACAACAAAGACATCAACAACTATGGCCGCAGACTTTGGTATGTTTTTGTAATTGAAGTCTATATATTAGGGTGGCTTAGAATAATTATTATTTAAGGGCTAGCGAAAAAACCTAAGTCAACATGGGCATTGGAACGTATTTGTATTATGTGAAAATATATTTTGCATTAACAATACGCCACAATATAAATATTCGAAAAAGTTAACAGATATCGGGGTATTACAAATAACTAATGGATTTTGTAACATTGAAGCATAAAATATATCCAATTCAATATTGTTTCGTGAGAAGTAATTAGTTTTCAAATTCAGCACATCATCGGTGAACTTCAAATCTAAAAACCCCTCTAATATTTTATCACAACATTGCGTATAAATTAATGTTGTTGTTGGCTATGGAATATGCATTGAAGACGTCTGCTGTCTCCAACGGGCATCATCACCATCAACGAACGATTCCATGATAATGTGCTGAAAGTTGTAATTTACAATAGAGAAAAGTCAAAAGTAATCACTGCCAAAACAACAACAGCATCATCGGTGACACTGGCAGTGACAGCAACAGCAGCTTCAAACATTCTACACCATATCGAAACTATGTGGTATGACATCCGATGAAGACAGCAAGAGAGAGCGAGACCAACATCTTTGTAAACGCATAGTAAATGACCAAAAAGTATTGAAATATAAAAAAGAAAGAAAAACAAATTCTTAAAGAGAACATAAAAACGAAACGGTCCAATGAACCGAACAATCAGTATCTTATTCGTCTTCCTTTTAGTGCTGAACACAAAATTCGCTTATAACTGAAATAAAATACCAACTTTATCGTCTTTTGGTAGTTGTTTTTTTTTTCATAGTTGTTTGGTGGCAAAACAGTTAATGCCCTATTTGTGATAAGCATAACGAACTTTCTTCTTCTTTCTGTAGCAACATTTCCGAGCCAAAATGTTAAAACAATATCCGTATAAATACATTAAGGCCATAAACAACAACCGGCGATAAATAACTGTAAACAATTGATGAAAAGGGTGTGATAGTTTTGCAGTGAGGAAAAGTTGTAGGAACAAGTAAAAAAGTGTCAGTCGGCTCTGCCGTCAGATATATACCCTCAGCCAATGTGAAGTGAAACTTTCGATTGGATTTTAGGCCTCTTCAGGATTTTGTTGCCCTTTTTGGTCATTTGAACTTGCCTACAAAAATGTGTATTAGGAATTAACTGCCCTAAGACACAAATGTTGAACTTTTGTGTGGGAGGTACCCTTAGGGAGGACCGATATGGGCTATTTTAGAAGTTACATTAATTTTGACAAAATATAAGAACCAAATTGGTTACCCAATCAAATGATATCGTCCTACCATTTTAGTGACATTTTTTAAATATTAGGGAGAAATACCGGAAGTTGGGGACCGGCATTGGCCCATGAAACTAAGTTTGGATATAATATGTCGAAGACCAGTTCGAGAGTTATCGTGCTCTTCGACCGCCACATATGGTGACATAGGGGTTTTTCCACCTTGCCGGCTGTTTTCCCCAAGAAATGGACTTGCCCCTGAAAAAACGTTTACCGTCGTAATGGAGGTAGCGAATGCAAATCGCTTCAAAACAAATCAAAGTGATTCGAGAGCAGGTCTTAAAGTAAACAAATATATTTTGTTTTTTCATAAAAAAAACGCCACAATGTTTCTGTAAACAAATATAGACAAATATTCGAACCTGATCTATATCTGGTAGATATATTAGGATGTCCAAAGTATCGATTACATCGGCCACTCCCCTCAAAAGTTATCGTGCGAACATTTTTCCGAACATTTTTCAACTTTTGTGGGGGAGGCACCGCTCCAACCACTACACACGGGGCTCCTTACAACTTTTAGGCTATTTTCAGGAAGTATGGACTTGCCCCTGATGAAACTTGTACCCTCCTATGGGTACCAGTGAATACAAGTTGCTAATATAAAAATCATAGCGATTCGCGAGCTGGTCCTAAACTGAACTTATCCCAAATTTTGAGTGGGAAGTACCCGAAGGAGTGGACCTATTGAGTCCATATTGGAACCTCATCTAAGTCTGGCAGACATTTCACTATTTGCAAAGTATTGACCAAATCGGTTACTCCCTTCAAAAGTTATCGTACCTACAAATTGTCCGAACATTTTCGAACTTATGTGGGGGAGGTACCGGAAGGAGTGGACCAATATAACCCATTTTCGAACTTAAACTAAGTTTGGACAAAATATGACGAAAGCCAAAGTTTGGATCGAATCGGTTGATGCGTTCGAGAGTTATCGTGCACTCCAGCAAGCCAGACAGACGGACGGACATTGCTCAATCGACTCCTAATTGTCTGAAACACATTTCGTCCAAACATACTTGGGGTCTAAAACCATTATTTCGATGAGGCACATTTTGCCCGTATGAAAGTGTATATACCCTCGTTAGCATAAATGCTGAGAATATAAACAGATTAACTCTCCTCATTGTTGCTTCTTAGATTGTCAAATGAATGGACTTTTTCAAAACACGGACTCCTTCACTAAATCGAGATTTCAGATATGGTGACAATCTAGCGTGCAACCTTTTTTGTTTTACTCAAAATTGTATCTCGGTGGGTAATCTGTAACTGTTATGGCTCGCTTTGTTCGACTTATATGTCTGCTTCTCAAGCAAATACATATATTTGAAATATAATTTGGAACCACTGAAGAAGGGATTCGATTATTCGACAAAAATATGATAGGTATCAGTTTACTTTTTTGACTCCTATTGCACAGTTTGCAGTACGAGGAGGTGGTGACTTACCAGCTCTAAAAATTCATTGTTTTGGTCCAATTATTTTATTGATCACAGTTGTTGTCACAGTGCGCTGGATAAAATTGTATTCCCCACGGGTTTCGGCATATGTATGTTTCTTTAATTCAAAATAATGATGACGGCAAACGTGATCGCATACTCGGTTTCTAAATACAGTGCCCGAAATATAGATAGGTTCACATGTAAATTTCTAATTTGGTCATAATTCAGATGACTTTTATTTATTTATTGCAGATTAATTCAACACTTTTAAATTACATGAAACGAGTAACAATTAAAAAAGGCCTCAAGAGTTCTCCGACACTGCTTTGAAGGCAGGAATTTACTAATATTCTAATTTATTCGCGTTAAAATAATTTTGCATCTCAAAACAACAGTCAACGTGATCTTTCGGTATTGAAAATGCGATGTCCGTCCGTTCGACACGTACAGGTCGCATTTATTGTTCGATTTGACTGAAAATTGGGGAATATAATTTTTTTGGCCTAATGAAGAACGCAATTGCTTTTGGTGAAAATTTGTTCGGATTTGGATAAAGCTCCCATATATATATTCGGCCGATTTGAGCTATTTGATGCACCAAACACGCTGTATCTATCCAATTTTGATGAAAATTGGAATGTTTTACGCAATTAGGTCTATAGATAAATGTGCCAAATTATATAAAAATCGGTTCAGATTTGGATATAGCTCCCATATATATTTTATACCGATTTGGTATTTGATGCACGAAAGACGTCATATATGTCCGATCTCAATGAAATTTGGAATGTGTGACGGAATTTGATCTAGAAATAAGTGTGGCAAATTATATCAAAATCGGTTCGGATTTGGATATAGCTCCCATATATATTTTTGGCCGATTTTTGGTATTTGGTGCACGAAACACGTTATATATGTCCGATCTCAATGAAATATGGAATGTGTTACGGAATTTGGTCTAGAAATAAGAGTCTCAAATTTGATCGAAATCGGTTCGGATTTGGATATAGGTCCCATATATATTTTCGCCCGATTTAAGGTATTTTATGCACCAAAGACGCTATGTATGTCTACTTTTGATGAAATTTGGAATGTGTGACGGTGTTTGGTCTTGAAATATATGTGCCAAATTATATCGTAATCTGTTCACATTTGGATTTAGCTCCCATATATTTTACCTATTCACAGTGGTGTAGGATATCATATAGTCGGCCCCGCCCAACTTTGATCCTTTCCTTACTGTTTTTTTTTTTAGTTTTTTTTTTATTCCTAGGTCTATTCGAGCTTACCTACGTTTGTTTATATCGCATTTTCGATACCGGAAGATCACGTTGACTGTTATTTTGAAATGCAAAATTATGTTAACGGTGAGAGCCCTGGTTCACCCAAAACTCAAGTTCTTATCGTTTTCCCCAGACTTATTTTTTATACCCTCAGGCTTTAGGTTAACATACCCTCGATACCTTTAATGCTGAGAGTACACTTTGATACGATCAAAAATGTGACTCATCCAAATATTGGTTTTAGATTTCAACCATATTGGGACGACAACTCTTTAAAACAATATGGAGTGGAGTTAGCCCTGTCCGCTCTTCGTAATATTTTGTTCAGGGCTATATCAAGTTCAAAAATATCGGCCCGCTCCTTTGGGTACCTCCTACACAAAATTGCAAAACTTTTCTCACAGGTAAAATTTAGGATGTCCAGTGGTCCCTATTGCAACAGTAATTTTTTTCGGGGGCAAGTACATACTTCCAGAGATAATGACCCAAAAGCTACAAAAACCCTTTTCTGCACAAACAAAAATGACTGATAAACACAATAAATTACGAATTGAGTATCCGATTCGGCCGATAATTTGCAAATCTTAAAATTTCTTCTAAACATACCTCAAGTTTCAAGAAGGACAAAATCTTTAGGTACCTCTCTTACAAAAGTTGAGAATTCTCATTCCTTCTTCTTTTCCGTTCAACTCCTTGTCTCTGAAGCACTGTCTGAATATGAAGTGCTCCCACCCAGACACGTGGAGATTGCCGCAGTTGCGGGAGGATTTGGCATATGCCTGTGACCTCCTGGGAGAATTAAATTTCTTTCGGTTCTTTCTTTCGTGTTTTGATTTCAACATTTGTCAGGATTTCTTCTTTGCTTGTGAGCACATGGAAGAGCTTAGAGAGCCTGGCACACTACAACATCTAAGCACGAGCGTAAACTTCTTGGAAGTGTGGGCACCACCGTTGACCTAAATGGGCTCATCCGCTGCCACCCGTGCTGCCTTGTCCGCCATAACAACGCAGATATCTGTAAACCCTATTCCCCTAGTACTTCAAATTGGCTCTTACAGATATTTTGGTTGTGATGCAGGAATTTCTTCCATGCATCGAGTTACTGTTACACCGCCCATGGTCGGTCATTTAGTGCAGTTTAAATAAAATTTTCAAATTTTTACAGATGGTACTCCTATAATTTTTTTTCGTGGCCAATTATATGCATCCTGATATAATGGTTGAAACGCTCTAAAAAAACCGGACGGTAACCAACTAAAACGGCAGGCGTACACGGCAACTGTTCAAAAAAATTACTTGTATTAGTCTATCCTTTGCACCTCATAATATTAATAACATCCAGATCAAATTCAGACATGGCTTGGAATCCCTGGAACGTGTAAGATCGACGATATGGATATTTAGCAGAATTTGTCGAAAGGTAAATATCTGATCAAAGGTAGTAGAATAACCTGCCAGGTGGTGCTACATAGCTGATGCATACACCTTATTACTGTGTCGCCTCCCTTTTTGAAAAGCTCAGCTAGTAAGCCATCGGATACAGTTGCCCTTTTTTTCTTTAGTCATGTCGGCCGGTCTATACTCGATACCGCATTCTTGGATTGGAACTGTGGTATTTTCTTCGTCAGTATAAGATACCAATAATTAAAAAAAAAAACGCTCTTCCCATATCTATAGCACACTATCTGTATCTGTCGCCTGAATATCTTGTTCGTTTTTCGTGGAGGATGTGCCCAAAACTCTACCAAAGTGTGAAACACCAAACTGATGGCTTATCAGTTTGCGTTTTACTCTTTGATAGAGTTTTCGGAATTCATTCTGTCTCAGGTACATCTCAATTTTCTCATATTTTTCCATTTCCAATTCTCTCTTTTTCCTTCGGAAAATATGTTTATCCGCTCTCATTTTCTCGCAATACCTCATTCGTGCCCTACACGTTGCATTCTTTCTTCGGTAGCAGCACGTACCTGGTATCTAAGTCTGGATTTGGAGGCTGTTTGCATGGAATGGGGAACACTTTGCCACCGTACTGGTATGTTATCGGAACAAGTAGTGATATCATTAAGCTGTTGGGGCCAGTTAGTTTAATATCCTGTGGAAATATGTTGTGATTTCAACTTACCGATGTTCAACTTCCATGTTTGCTACGTTTATTCGGGTACGTACCTTTGCTGCAACAAGGTGGTGGTCCGAGTCCATGTTTGCTCTTCGGAACGATCGTACATCCAACACGCTCGATTAATGTTTTTCATCTATCACAACGTGATGAATTTGATTTCTTATTTTCTGGACCAGATACAGCCGGGGGCCCTTATGAATGTAGAGGTGATTAAATCTCCTTTCCAATTTTGGCATTAAATCGCCTAGAATAATTTTAAAGTCATGGCCGGGATAACGGTCATATTTTTGATATGCTCGTGACATATATCTATGGACTGCTTAGATTTCATCCGGATTGTAGCAAGTCTTTTATTGAACAGACGAGATATATACAGTTTAAGATTTAAGCCCAAGATTAATCCAGTTTAAGGGTAATTCTCAGATCGCTTTAATCATGACAACACCATTCCTGAAATATTGGCCTCGGAATGTACAATATTTATGCCCAAACCTTCATACACTATCTCTGTAAAGTTTTAAGTAGTCTTCGAGGTATTTGTTACAAGGCTAAAATTTCATTCTGCATACTTCTGCCGATAACTAGGGATATGTTCATAATACATTTAGGTCCCCCAATCCTGTTATTGTTTTTGTACAGTCGGATTATGGGACAAACGCTCTGAATTAAAAAAAAAAAAAAAAATTGTTCCCCAACATCCCATACGAGACAAGGGAGAATTCTCTCATCATCAATGAGTGCACCCCGATTCATATTAACTCAATGATATGGGACCTACAGTTTATCGCCAAGTCCGAACGGCGTGTCTAAGACACCACTTTTGTAGAGAAGTTTTTCATGCCTGAAATACTCAGGAAATGTCGCCAACATTACTAAGGGGTATTTTGCCAACGTTGAAAATTTGATGTTGCCTAGCCTGGGAATCTGACCCACGAACTTCTGCGTGCAAGGCGGGGGTGCATACCATTGCACCACGGTGGTATCCTACGTTCTGACTTAGTTAAATGTTTATTGAAAGCCCAGTTTTATTCAATATTTGTAAATATACAACACATGTTTATTGTGATGGCCAATGTAATCAACAACACTAACAAATAGTTTTTTACTTTCCCTCTCCTAATATGATCATACCAACAAAATTACCCTTTATTTATCTCACCATGTTGGTCATGTCGGTGTGTAATAAATGCAGCCAAAAGATTGTCTTTATTGTCATTATCATTAGAATGATATTTAGAATGAGTTAAATAAAGTAGCTTCATTGCTTTATGTTTTGTTGCTATTGTTGTTACTATCAATTCGAGTTTATACATTTATGTGTGCTATTTAATATGACTTCCTTGAAATGTTAGATTAGTTACCCCAAACTCCATGTATTTCATAAGAAATTCACCACAAACACACAAATACACACGCGCATAAGATATACATATTGTCATTAACAACCCCATTCATTAAAGAAAGATACAAAAGAAAGTTCAAACGTTCACAAAGAAAGGACAAAGTCACAAAGAAAAGATAAAGCACTTCAAACATCATTGAGACTGAGAATTATGGCTTTTGATAATTCATTTTTGAAATTAAATATTACCGATTCTAAATGGAATCAATGTCAACAAATACATTATAATGATAACCTCCACCAATACCAACAAGTGAACAAATAAAGTTGGTCATAATCCAAAACTTTGTTTAATTCCAATTAATTGCTACTTGTCAGAACAATAGACTGTGTGTGGGGGGAAGAGTTATGGGATAAATTATGACTAAGGCATTAAAAATGAATTGTTGTTTTAATAATGCAATATGAATGCTATAAAAGGCTTTGGACCTAGAAAGATGATTCCGTTGTGAGGGCAATATTTTACAAAATGAATAGGAAATAGTAAAGAATTATTTTACAATTCTTCAGCAGAAAAAAAGGCGTATGTCATATGTATTATTATTTTTGCAATGTTGTTTTTTTTTTTTTTTTTTTTTTTTGTAACAGTGTTTGTAGATTCAATCCGTAGCAACGCGTAGCGCACGAGAGATATCGGGAAAAAAGGAGAGAGGAAAAACGCATTTTTCGCAGAAAAAGAGAGAGATGGAAAAGCGGGAGTGTGAACAAATCGAGATGTACAGGAACCAGAATGAAGCCCGAAAATTCTACTAAAGAGTCAAGCATCAAACTGATGGCTTTGGTACAGGCACATCCTCCTGTAGAGACCAGCAAGATAATTTGGAAACTGATACAGATAGTGTGCTCAGAATATGGAAAGAACATTTTTCAAAACTGTTGGTATCCAATAGCAAGGAAGACGACGAAGATACCACAGACCCAATCCCAGAAAATGTATTGAATGTATACCGACCAGCCAAGATGAGGTAAAAACAGCAATAAACCGGCTGAAGAATAATAAGGCAGCAGGAGCCGATGGCTTACCAGCCGAGCTGTTCAAAACCGAAGGCGGCACGCTGATAACGTGTATTCATCAGCTAGTTAGCACCATCTGGCAGGAAGAACGAGTACCCAACGATTGGAACCTGAGTATTCTGTGCCCTGTCCACAAGAAAGGAGATAAGAATGTATGCTCTAACTATAGGGGCATAAGTCTACTCCCTATTGCCTACAAGATCGTGTCAGGGATATTGTGCGAACGACTAAAGTCTATGGTCAACGAAATAATTGGACCATACCAATGCAGCTTTAGACCTGGCAAGTCCACTATTAATCAGATATTTACCCTGCGGCAAATCCTGGAGAAGACCCAAGAGATGCAGATCGACACTTACCACCTTTTTGTCGATTATAAAGCCGCCTTCGATAGCCCGCTGCGTTCAAAGGTATTCCAAGCCATGTCTGAATTTGGTATCCCCGCAAAGCTCATCCGGCTTTGTAAAATGACTTTAACTGACACGAGATCCTCAGTTAAATTAGGAAAGAACCTCTCCGAAGAGTTTTGTACCAAAAGAGGTTTCAGACAAATGAACAGCCTTTCGTGTGATCTCTTCAACATCCTGCTAGAAAAAAGTTATACGAGAGGCAAACGTCAAAAGAAGTGGCACAATCCACACCAATTAGCCACATGTTACTTGCTTATGCTGATGATATAGACATCATGGGACGATCAGTAAAAGAAGTAACTGATACCTTTATGAAGGTCGAAGGAGAATCTGCTAATGTGGGTGGTAAACGGTGAGAAAACCAAGTTGATGGTGTCGACGCGCAATGCGTCCATTGAGCTCGGACCAACTGTGGAAGTTGGTTCCTATAATTTTGAGGTAGTAAAAGACTTCGTCTGCCTAGGCACCTCTGTAAACACAACAAACGACATCATTTGTGAAATAAAAAGAAGAATTGTATTGACCAACAGATGCTACTTTGGTTTAAGTAAGCAGTTTAAAAACAAAGCCACATCTCGTCAAACAAAAATAACGCTCTACAAAACACTGATACTACACGTGCTGATGTATGGATCCGAAGCCTGGGTACTTGCGCAAGCAGACATGGCAGTGCTTGGTGTGTCTGAGAGAAAAAATCCTCGAAAGATCTACGGACCAATCTGCGTTGATGGTGAATATCGACGTCGCATGAATCACGAGCTGTATCTGCTATACAACGACATCAATATAGTTAAACGTATCAAGATGCAGCGATTGCGTTGGCTAGGCAATATCATAAGAATGAACAAAGATGAACCCGCTAATAAGGCGTATAAATACGGGCCGCTTGGCGGTGCACGCAGAATTGGCAGGTCAAGGAATAGATGGCGCAAACAAGTGGATGAAGAGATGAAAATGCGCGCGAAGCAACAAATAGAGAGAATTGGAGATCTTTTCTTAGTTCGGCCTATGGAACAAATGTTCTGTAATGGGCCAGCTAAGTAAGTAAGTTTGTAAATTTATTCTTCTACTTATGTTTGCTATGTTGTCCGGTTCAATAGCGTTATGCCATTTTGTATGATAATCAACGTACAATAAATCGTGACACATGCTTCGATTGCAATATTTTGTTAATGCAAATACATCCGCATTTATTTTAAAGTCTTTTTAAGACCACCAATCACCTTTCTTTGCTAATTTAGAAATTGCGCGTTTAATTGCAATGATGCAACCATAAAACCCGTAATTCTTTGATTCTATAGAATATTGAGAATTTACTATAAAATCAATAAATGTTTTTCCTGTTGATAAAATACAGTGGAAAGCTGCATTTGCCCGGTAATGTAACGACAAGCATGTACGAATATATTATTACAATACAAAATGACAGTTCAAGAATTCAAAAAAGTGCTGAAATATACATACTTGAACACACACATATGAGATTCATTCACATGAACATTTTTCACACAATTTTTTATGGAAATTGCATTGGTTTCCAAACGACTTTTGTGGAATTGAGACACATACTTAGTACAAAAAATGAATAATGACACCCAAAGCTACGTTTGTGCAACATTCGACACAAATCGTTTTCACTGTCTGAGCATCGGGAACTCTGTTTTTCAATTGAATACAATTCGCATACATGCAAACAAAAAAAGAAATCACATGTGTGCCTCTGTGGTGTTTCCGAGTATTTGTGAGCTTGTGCATTTTTTACAGAAAATCTACAAATTTATTTGCAAAAATTCAACCAACAATTGTTCAATGTTTTATGTAAGTTTTACTAGTGACACATTGATTTCGGAGAAAATATTTGTTATAAAATACGAGTTTAAGGAGACTATACGATTATATATTGTGTATATAATAGAACTGGGTGCATCGTGGTGCAATTTTGTGAACACTACGTGAATTTATTCTATTTAAAAATTAAACAAGTAAGAACGGCGTTATGTTCTGCCTGGCGGAACTGTTATGTCCTCCACCACCAATAATTAGTATCTACTAAGCTCTTTCTCCACGTTAAGTGTAATTCCTTGGAGTAGAAAAATATCTTTACTGATGACAATCTCTTTATACTAATAATTTCCTTGCATATGGTTTCTACCCATTGAGATTCCAATATACAATGTTATATCCACTTCAGAAGGAAAATGTAGCAACACTCTTAAAAAGAGCTCACCGACGTCATTTCTATCCTCTGAAAATTTGATAAAAAGCCCTCGCAATACGTAGACTTAAACCTAATATTGGTTGTTTTTTGCGAGCAAGTTTTCTATACAGCATTCCAATTAACCAAATTTAAATTAACAACCAATTCGGAAGGAAAATGTGATTAAAATCTTAACTCGGGTGGTAACCTCACATGGTACCTTTTGGCAAAGCGTGATTTTTTGCAAGGGATGATATTTGATTTTTTGCAAGGAATGTTCTGTTATAATGGTCTGCACCGCTGGCTAAAACTTTCAAAATATCGAAAATCAGCTAGTGCCGTTCTATGGGAGCTATATGAAGACATATACATACCGACAAAACTCTGGTAGTTGTATACCCCCAACGAAGACAAATTTTAGCAATTTTGATGGGATGGTGAAGCCACAGCCTTCAAACTAATTACCAAATTTCAGCCATTTTGGGGGGATATTGAAGGCATGTAAAACTTCTGTGTAAGTGGTTTCTTAAGACGTGACCTTCGCATCGGCAATGAAAAGATGGTCCCATATCATGTCAGGCGCTTTCATTGATTTTAGACAGGTCTCCTTTGTCACTTCTTGGTTGTTTGTGAGAAATATTATATTATTATGTAATAGAAATGCAAATTTAAATGTCGATGTTTACTAAAGAAAACTGGGCAACATTCTTGAAAGCAGAGACGCAATCGACAAAAACCCTATTTGGGTTTGGCTTTGCCCGATCGATTTTGTCACTAATCTTCATCACTAATAATTGTCGATATAGATCCATGTTTTGGTATAGCCCCCAATTGGGTTCTAGCAAATCTTTTTGATTGAATACCCATTATTTGACATCTGAAGTTCCCTGCTCAAAACTTCTTCACCAAAATTGTCTTTATAGATCCATGAGTTGGTATAGCCCCTATTGGGTTCTAGCAAATCTTTTTGATTGAATACCCGTTATTTGACATTCGAAGTTCCCTGCACAAAACTTCTTCACTAAAAGTTTTGCACAGCCCCATATAAAAGTACCTCCTGATTTTATTATTTTGGTATTTTGAAGATTTTATCATTTGAGGCACCCAGTTATGGCAAAACTTCTCCATCAAAAATTTCCAACATAGGGCCATGTTTTGGTATACCTCCATATAACGCTACCTCTCGATTTTAGCTATTTTGTGGATTTTAGTTACATTTGTGACAGAACTCCCTGTTATTTGTCATTTAAACTTCCCTCCAGCCCCAACCGTTCTCCACCATAAATTGTCAAGATTTGTCCATATTTTGGTATAGCCCCCATATAACAGTAAATCCCGACTTCAGGTATTTTGAGGATTTTAGCATTGAGCATTTGGGCCTCCAGGTAATCACAAAACTTCTCCATCAAAAATGTTCATCATAGTTCCATTTTATGGTGTACCGATATTCCGATTTTCGGTATTTTGAGGGTTTTGGGTACATTTTTTGACTGTACTTCCCGTTGTTTGACATCTGAGTTGTCCTGCACAAAACTTCTTCACTATTTGAGGTTCCTTGCAGGCACAGAAGTTCTCCACCATAAATTGTCAACATTGGTACATGTTTAGGTAGAGCCACCATATAAAGGTACCTCCCGATTTTAGGTATTTTGAGGATTTTAGCTAATTTTCTTTCCGGAACTACATGTTATTTGACTGTAGAAGTAGCAAAAATTCTACACCATACATTTTCAACATTTGTCTACATCAACCTAGCGGGTCAATTGGATCGGCCTTCTCAATCTTCTATCCAGACATAGCTTAAGTTCGTATATGGGTCATACCGGTCTACTCCTTCGTGTACATCCACGCTTCGTAATATTTTGTCTAATGGTACCGCCGTGAGCAATGGTATGCACATTCGCCTTGTACTTAGAACGTCTGCGATTCGATTTCCAGGCCGGGCAACACCAACAAAAACTCCGAGGGAAATATTCAGATTGCCCTGATTATTATTATTTAATATTTTGTCTAAACTTATTTTAAGTTCGAAGAAGGACCATATTCGCCGTTTCCTTCCGTTACTTTTCCCTCAAAAGGGCAAAAAAAATCACTATATAAGCAACCGATTTTCTCCAAACTTTGGATATCCCAATATTTTGTCTAAATTTCTCAGCCTTCTCCTCAAGTTTCTCCCCCACGAAATTTCAACATTTTTGTTTAAGTCAGTCAGTTCGAAGATAGTTCGGAAATTTATATCGATGCTTTTCGTGGGCAAGCTAATGTTCCTTAACATATTGGTCCAAACCCTCTAAGTTATATGGTTATTGTTGTAGCAGCATGAAACCTGCCTAGAAGCATAGGTTTGATGCTGGGTTTTCAGCCGCTGGCCGAAACACTATAGTTTCGGGCCAATCCGGTACCAGGGAAACCGCTAGTGGGATTGTCTAACTTATATGCTCACCAACTGAAATAATTGGATGGTCCGCTATATATCGAAAAGGAAAGACTCCGAAAATAAAATCCCGTTCTAAATTTGACTATGTCGATACATTCCGCGACACTTTTGAGCTTTAATCCAAATATATATTTTTGTCGGCAAGTTCATACGTTTAAAACTGGCCACAAAATCTAAAAACGACCTACTATATAATTATTGAGAAAAGGATATTGGCAGCGTAGCCGGTATTCAATTCAATATTGTCAATAGAAAGCCGAATGATACTTTTTTAATTGTTAGATTATATTTCTGACCTAATTTATGCATTTGGGATATTCGTGGCCGAAAAACTTCTCCACTTAAAATTGTGCACAGGAAAGGACACAAACTACTCAGTTATAGTTCAGAATATTTTATGGTGATTGGTATACCAAGTTTGGACCGGTCGAACTTAGGGAAATTTTAGTTGTTTATTTTATTCTGTTCATTCCAAAATATGTGTATTCGGTTGAGTTAGATTGCAATGGTCTCCATGGTCATCCCAAAAGAGACATGGTGAATATTCTCTCAAATAAATGAGTGCAGTGCGATTCAATACCTAGCACAATTATATGGGACCACCATTCATATAGAGCGCCATGTATGAGCCAACACCACTGGAACATGTATGAGGTTATTTCGCCTGGAAATCATACCCACACATTCAGAGCACAAAGTGGCCCATAACAATAAAATTAAAGACATCATCAGGAATATTTTTACCATTGAGTTGAAAATAATGGTGAGATGATTTACACAGAATAAATATTATGAAAATACATATACTAAATAATAACTAGACAGCGGAATTTTATGCAACCCCTATTTTTGGTCCGATTCATGTCAAATTTTGAGACTGGGCATATTTTTGGCTTCTGATTACATTGCAATCGAAACATATGATATATGCAAAATTATGCAAAATGCATAAATTTTTGCATATGCAAAATTTATGCATTTTACATATTTTCTTATGCAACAAATATTTCAATAATAGGTACAAAAATGCTTTTGTGTACAATTTTTCTCTTTAAAATTCTCTGCAGACAAGTCAACAAAATAGACAAATGTATAACCACAGCCACAACCTTCAAAATACCGAAAATCGGGAGGTATCGCTCTATGGGGGCTATATGAAGGCCTGAACCTAAACCGACAAATTTTAGGTTGAAAGTTTTTTACCCCCAAGGAAGACTTAATACCAATTTTCAGCCATTTCGGAGGGATATTGAGGCCACAACCTTCAAAATACCGAAAATCGGAAGGTACCGTTCTATGGGGGCTATATGAAGACGTGGACCTATACCGACAATTTTCCGATTGGAAACTTTTATACCCACAGCGAAAATAAAATGCCAAATTTCAGCCATTTCGGAGGAATAGTGAGACGACAACCATAAAAATACCAGAAATCCGGAGGTACCGTTCTATGGGGGATATATGAAGACGTGAACATTTACCGAGGAATTTCAGGTGGGAAGTTTTATACACCCAACGAACACTAAATACCAAATTTCAGTCATTTCGGTGGGATATTGAGGCCACAACCTTCAAAAATTTCGGAAATTGGGAGGTACCGTTCTATGGGGGCTATATGAAGACGTGGACCTATGCCGACAAATTTCAGCTGCAGTGTTGTATACTCCCAACGAAGACTTAATACCAAATTTCAGCCATTTCGGAGGGATATTGAGGGCACAACCTTCAAAATACCTGAAATCCGTAGGTACCGTTCTATGGGGGCTATATGAAGACGTGGACTTATATCGAGACATTGCAGATGGAAAGTTTTATACCTCCAAGGAAGACTTAATACCAAATTTCAGCCATTTCGGAGGAATAGTGAGACGACAACCATCAAAATACCAGAAATCCGGAGGTACCGTTCTATGGGGGATATATGAAGACGTGAACATTTACCGAGGAATTTCAGGTGGGAAGTTTTATACACGAACACTAAATACCACTAAACACTAAATACCAAATTTCAGTCATTTCGGTGGGATATTGAGGCCACAACCTTCAAAATTTCGGAAATTGGGAGGTACCGTTCTGTGGGGGCTATATGGAGACGTGGACCTATGCCGACAAATTTCAGCTGCAGTGTTTTATACTCCCAACGAAGACTAAATACCGATTTTCAGTCATTTCGGTGGGATATTGAGGTTACAACTTTCAAAATACCGAATATCGATAGGTACCGTTCTATGGGGGCTATATGAAGACGTGGACCTATGGGGACAGATTCAAGTTGTAAAGTTCCATACCCCTAACGTAGACTTAATACCAAATTTCAGCCATATCGGTGGGATATTTAGACCACGAATCCTTGAATATATGTTTGCATATTGTTTTGCATATGCTCATTTTATGCAGATATGTACAAATATGTCAAAATATGCACGATATGCAGAATATGCAAAATATGCAAAAATTTCTGGGCCTAATTCGTTTTATTTTGTAATAAAACGAGTTTCTGTCTAATCAGATTTTCTCTACGACCATCCTAACCATATATGCATTTGCATAGGATTCCGCTGTCTAATAATAACATATACTAATTTAAAAACAAAAAAGTATTATTGCTAATATCCGAATACGGATTTGCAAATAACGAAAAAAATCGCTTAATTTCCTTAGCAACGGGATATTCCTGCACTAAATCCAACTCTTTGTAAAAAGTGTAACACTGTACCACTGTATCGATGTACTCACACTTTCGTAAAAAAATGTTGAAAAATATTTAAATAATTCGTGGCAATGACTGAAAATGAAATTGTTTGTGTACAAATGTCGATGGAACGAACCAGTGGAGCTGGAGCTATATTTCTTGTTGCCATTATTTGCAATGATGCCATTGATATTGTCCTCTTTTACTTTTAAATTACACACCACCATATCCTGTAGAACATGCCACATTGAACAACGGCCATTGAGGGAAATCGGCCATGCAAACGATTTTCCTATAGCTTTTTAATAACGCCGTAATCAATAGCCAACAAAAATTTTGAATCCTTTCGAATTTGAAGTATATTTGTTTATTTTATTCTGTAATAAATGTATACGAGGCGGTGTGTGTGTGCTTGCTTGTAAGTTGGCATGCCTGTAACTGACATAAAACTTGCACTCACACACTTTTACCGCAAACTCGCAAATATGTATATGCATTCGTATGTATGAACATTCATATACAACTCACAATCCTGACCAAGGACTGTTTTTGTTTTTTTGTCTAGTTAAATAAATAAACTATTTTTTACAACTTTTCCGCTTCAAAGGGGCAATTAAAACTGCATGCTCAGCTTCAGTTTGAACAGCATCCGTGCTGGCGAAAAAGGACAATAACAAATTATTAAAATTAATTACATTTTTTTCGGGGTGAGTAAAAATTGCTTTTTGCCGCATTTTTGTTGTGCAGATGTCCTTGCAGTATCAGCAGCAGGTTGTATTCATATGTGTGCGTTGTACATTTTACAGTTTGTTAGAGCAAGCTTAAGCCTCAACGACTGTTGGCTGTGAGTGGATAATTTGGTAAACTGCAACATAAGCTACGCTAATGGCCAAATAAGTGAAGTGATTTTTCAGTCTGAAGAACTACTCTAGGTCAAAAGGAACTATATTTAAAATAACAAGTAAGAAAAGCGTTAAGTTCGGTCGGGCCGAACTTTTTATACCCTCCACCACAAATTTCAGCCATTTCGGTGGATTAATGTGGCCACAACCTTCAAAATACCGAAATTCGGAAGGTACCGTTCTATGGGGGCTATATGATGGCGTGGACCTATACCTACAAATTTCTGGGGGAAAGTTTTATATGCCTAAAGATGACTAAATACCAAATTTCAGCCATCTCGGTGTGATAATGAGGCTAAAACGTTAAAAATATCGAAAATCGGGAAATATTGTATTATGGGGGCTATATCAACACGTGGACCAATATAAACATTTTATGGTAGAAATGTTTCTTAGCCTCTGGAAACACAAAATACAAAGTTACAACCGATTCTTTGGTCAAATGGGTCTAATACATTCAAAATATATTAAAATGACGCGTACTTTATAGGGGGCCTTATGTGGGGGCTATACCAAAACGTGGACCTATATAACCCAACTTTGGTAGGAATATTTTTTGGCCTCTGGATACACAAAGTTCCAAATTACAACCAATTCGGTGGAAAAATGGGCCAAATATCTTAAAAATTCCTTAAAACGACGACGCGTCACGCGTCATTTTGTATGGGGGCTATACGAAAGCGTGGACCTACATAGCCCGCTTTCAATACCAAAATTCCTACGTAAATATAACATATTTTCCCAAAATTTCATCAACCTACGTCAATCCGTTCGGACGCTAGAGTGATTTCCACAGACGGACAGACGGACAGACAGACAGACGGACGGACATGGCTATATCGATGTAGAATTGTACGCTGATCAAGAATATATATACTTTGTGGGGTCTACAATGATTATTTCGAGTAGTTACAAACGTAGTGACAAACTTAATATACCCCCATCCTATGGTGGAGGGTATAAAAATGGGAAAGAACATTATAAAAATTGGTAAGCAATTTGAAAGCTCTACTGTCGCCATCCGCATGACTAAAAGTCATTAGCTGTCTGTAGTGTACCACCACTTGCTAATTGGTTTAAGTGTGTTACTTTCATTTTGCCTGTCGAGCACCAACTATTCGTGCCACATGTCGGTGTTCAAATTAAATGAACATAAGCGGCGCATGAAAGTGGTAAAATTATATCATCCAAGAAAAACATTGTACGTTATGTGAAAATAAAATATAAAAAACTTTCCCTTTTATGAGAAAAAATAAAAATATAAAAATAAACACTCGTAGCTTTGCCTGACAGAAGAGGGAAAAGGGAATATGACGCAAATTAAATTACAATATTTTGCATTTAAGCAATGCGACATATATACGACCAATTAAATTGTTTTAAACTGTCATTGGGAGGTAAAGTTATGTGCCGTTATATAAGAAATACGGGAAAATGTAAGACTATATATACCATAATAAAAAATCGCTTCTTTTTCAAACAATTTATAAATAGTTGAAAATTTCAAACGAACATGGTATAGAAAAGTAAGCATACGCAAGGTATTCTGAAATACAAAATAAATAAAATAAATACAAAATAATATAAAATAATAAAATGTGTTCTAAATTCGAATAAACGAACTTCACTGAGTGAAGAAGGCTTGCGAACATTGCAATTAGAACAAAATCTCAATATTTAGGTTCTTAAATGTAATGTAATGGGTACCACCGTGGTGCAATGGTATGCACGCCCGCCTTGCACGCTTAAGGTCGTGGGTTCGATTCCCCGGCCAGTCAACATCAAACGCTTTTCAACGGTGGCAAAATACCCCTCAGTAGTGTTGGCGACATTTTCTGAATATTTCAGCCATGTAAAACTTCTCTACAAGTGGTGTCTTAGACACGCCGTTCGGACTCGGCGATAAACAGTAGGTCCCATATCATTGAGCTAATATGAATCGGGGTGCACTCATTGATATGAGAGAAGTCTCCCCTGTCCCGCCTGGGATGTTTGTGGAACAATTATATAAATGTAAATTCACATTGCCATCTTACGTTGCAATAGATTAGTAGATTGTCGTACGACACGCCGTTTGGACTCGGCGATAAAAGTAGGTTCCATATGATTGAGCCAAAATGAATCGACGTGCCCTTATTGATATGAGAGAAGTCTCCCTTGTCCCTTCGGGATGTTGTCGGAACATATTTATGTGCACTAGCGTTACTATTTTTTTAAAACATCATATCTCTGTATTATATTTCTATGAGTTTTTACCTATGATAAGGTACAATCTTAATTATAATTCGATAAAAAAAATCTCACCCACAAAGTAATTTGAAATATTTTCTATATAAGCTTTTTTGACAAACTTTTGAAGTCACTATAGGCAACTGAAAATAAGCTTTGGAGTCACACGACATAACCAAAATTGTATAACCTTTGGTCTTTCACCAAATTTATCAAAATATCATTACATATATGTACATATGTATCTCATGTATAATTTTATTTCATATACTATATCAATTAAGACATTTTTCAATATTTAAATTAAATAAATGTCAAAATAGTCAATAATATGCAAATGACCATTTATTCGTGCAACAGGATAAAATTTTTTGAGATTTTTTTTCATTTTACAATATTTTTTCAAAAAATATTTTTTTTAAAGTGGTTTGTGTGTGACCTTTTTTAATACTTTAATAGGATAAACTTTATTTTAGTCATTAATATACAAAAGTTTATTAATTCTTGCTACAGGAAATCATTTTTGCGAGAAAGGTCAAAACTCATAACATTATTGTACACTAGGGCCACTCAAAAAATTCTGTTTGGAACTTCTACCACCTAACCTTTTTTCCATTAGATCCAAAAACCTTATATATGGTTAACAGATCGCCATAAAATTTAATATATAAGGTTTTTTGATAAAATGGAAAAAATTAGGAGGTTGGAGTTCCAAACAAAAAATATTGGTCGCTCTAATGTACACCATCCAGAGCGCACTCATGTTTGTCTTTGGAGTTGTTGTTCTTCAGATGCAATGGATGTTGGGTGGTCTCCCAGTACATTGTTCACACTGTTATTTTCGATGGCGCTGTCTACTGCATCCTGTCGTATAAGCTTGTTGATCTTGAGATTCTCTCTTTTATCTCTGGACCTCACCCTATCTAGATTATGAGGATTTCGCTGAGCGGAGGAGGGTCTCAATCCATAAATTGGTGACATAGATTACTAGGTTGATAACACCCAAACAGGTACTGCATAGACAGAATCTTATTGTGTCGACGCACGTAAATTATCTTCTTTCTAACGTAGATGATCAACTGGCGACATGAGGGGACAAGGTTTGTTGTTGTTGTAGCAACGCATATATGTATGTTCGTTCGTGTATTATTTCAGTTATCAAGTTCCTCTGTATCCAGACTCAAGAATTCTGCAACCTGGACTGGTTGCGTTCATAAAGAATGAGGAGACAGGTGAGTGGGGTTAGCAGGGCAGTTGAATAAATGCAGAGTATCGTGTGGTCCCAATCCACATGCCGGGTATATGTTGGGTATCGTGGCGTCAATTCTGGCCCAATACGAATTGAGGCGGCTGCATCGTCCGGATCTTAACTGAGCTAAAACCACTCGTGTTTGCCTTGGCTACTGGCGTTCTTCTGCTGCGATGGATGGGCGATGGTTTCCAAGTACGGCATTCACACTGTATCTTCATACTGCTTGTGCAACCATGTTGGTGTGAATGCGATTCAAGCCTGCCTGATAGGCTCGTTGCCGTTCTCTCTAGATCATGAAGGTCTCTCCTGATGTGCCTGGGTGGGGGGAGCCTGTCCATTAAATCATGACAGGGATGCTCACTGCGGTAACACCCAAGCAGGTACTGCATCGTCAACATCTTATTGTGCTGACGCACCGGTAAAACCTTCGCCTCCTCATGAAGATGGTCCACTGGTGTCATGAGGAGGCACCCTGTTGCAGTCCTCAGGGCGGCATTCTGGCAGGTTTGAGTCTTCTTCCACTGCGATGCGCTAACCTTTGCGGACCACGCTGGCGCCGCATAGTTTACCACAGACCGGCCTATTGCATTGTAGGTGGTCAACAAGATTTCTTTATCAGCACCCCAAGTGCTGCCGGCCCGCGACTTGAGAACATTGTTCCTACTTCTGATCTTATTGCAAATAGCTGTGGCATGCGCGGACGACTTGAACATGCTATCGAACGTTACACCCAGTATTTTAGGGTAGTTAGTGGTCGGAATCAGTGCACCATCGACCAATATGTTCAGTGGGAGCCTCATCTCAGCCGTCCATGTGGTGAACAGCGTGGCTGTGGATTTAGCGGCGGATATTTTCATATTCCTTAGATGGAAGAACTGCACTAGCTATGTAGACATTTAACCTATCACATATGTCATCGACGATAGGACCCGACGCCAAGATCGTACAACGTTTCAAACATGGCTGGAGATTAGTTTTCTCTATATCCTCGAACAGCTTGACATGGTTGACGGTATCGAAGGCCTTCGATAGGACAAGGGCCACCATGACTGTTCGGTCGCACGGCCTTTTCTGGTTCAGTCCTCTACTGATATGTGTGGATATGGCGTCTAATGCATGTTGATGTTGGACAACTGGAAAACACCTTCTCATCGTGGGGAGGAGTAGCGCCGCTAGGATCTTTGCTACTGGCGACAGGAGTGAAATCGACCTGTACGATTCACCTCTGCTGGCATCCTTGCCAGGCTTCAGTAGCGGGACCACCCTGCCAACTTTCCAGGCATCCGGTACAACATAGGTGGCTAACGATAGGTTGAGAACACTTGTTAAATACTCAACTCCAGGTTCATCTAGCTGCTTAAGCATTACCATCGATATTCGGTGCGGGCCCAACGCTTTGGATGATTTAGCGTTTCGGATGGCATCTGCAACATCGTTCGTCGTAAATTGTGGTGGTACCTCCTCGGCTGGAAGAGCTCTTCTTATACGGCGTAGCACACTTCTCTTCGCCCTATCACCCTAGGGGTGCTCTATGAACTTCCGGTTAAAATAACACGCGCACCTCTTTGGGTCAGTTACTGTCACGCCGTTAAAAGTAACAGCCGTTCTGTAATCCTTCTTTTCCGGACTCGAGATGATTTAACCGTTGCCCACAATTTACTTATTCCTGCACCAATGTTGCATTGCTTCAGATGGTCTAGCCTCTTTTTCCGCTTATGCTCGCCCACTAGCCTGTTGACTTCAAGAGTAAGTTCTCTAACTCTTGGGTCTTCGGGGTTCGTACGAAGAAGCTCATCACGTTCATTTGCTAGTCCCGTCGCCTCTGCTGGGAAATTTGGTCTTATTTCGGGTATTCGACCAGCAGGTATGTAGCGAGCGGCTGCTTTAGTGATGATGTCTACCCGAAGATCTGAGGGAATGGGCAATTGTCCGAAGCGGTGATTGGTAAATTCTCTGAAATCTTGCCAATCAGCTTTCCCATGGTTCATGAAAGTACGGCGTTCAGAGGTTATGAAGTCGGGTGGTCTGTTTATGGAGACGATGATAGGGAGGTGGTCCGATCTAAGGGAAATGACGGATTGCCAGGATACGTCATTTATCAGACCTGGTGTCACAATGGTGATATCTGGCGAGCTGTGGCAGTTTCCTCTAATCCTCGTAGGAGCGTCTTCATTCACCGCGCAAAACGTGGAGCTATCGATTTGCTCTGCCAGGGCTGTACCCCTCTGGTCATTACCTAGGACGGAGTGCCAAAGCTCATGATGAGCATTGAAGTCCCCTAGAACCAGACTTTTATCGCCCTCTAAAAGCAAACTAATATTGGGCATATAACGCCGGGCACAGCTATTCATCGGCGGTATGTACACATTAAGCAGCTCTACCTCAGCAGTACCACACTTTACTGCTACCCCCATACACTCCATGTATGGGTCACTAGAGCCAAGCTCAAGCGAGATAGGTCTGTACTAGACAGACTGATGTATTGGGAAGGCAAGTCCTCCTCCGCTTCTTGTGCGATCCTTCCGCAAACGTTGTAACCATCACAACGTAAGCTACAGGTGGCGTTGAGCTTTGTTTCCTGGATCGCGGCGACCATGCTGTTTTTCCCACTCATAAAGTCCACAATTTCACTGACCTTATTGCGGAGACCGTTGCAATTGAATTGCAGGAATGATGCATTTCCGGGCCGTTGAACAACAGCATGTGGTGTTAGATGCTGCATTTGTTGTTGTTGTTGGGGAGACTGCGGGGGCGTCTCGTATTCCGACGACGACGAAGAGTCAGACGACGACGTTGAAGACGCACTGGGTGATGTGCTGACGCAGCAAGCAGCAACATACCAGTCGCTGTAGTCCCGGGTGCTACTAAGGCCAGAGCACCCACGAAAATGCACCCATTCCATACATCCATTACATCTCACCATTGTTGACATGTGGTGGATGCGGATCTGGCAAACGGAACAGATCCATACTGGCCCGGGGTTCATTTCTATCCCGGCACGGACCAGAATAGCTCGGAGCAGGCATTCCGGGATAAAATGCCGCTCCCATGGTGAAAAAAATACACGAACACAAACACATAATTGTTGAGGTGACGGCCCCTGGTCGAAGATTCCTCCGAGTTAATCCGGTGCATAGAACCGGCCGCCGCGGGACTGGACTTGTGACAAGGTATGTAGCAGAAAACACAGTTGGCGCACAGTTTACCACAGATCGGCCTATGACATTATATGTGGTCAACAAGGTTTTTTATTTGTATCCCAATTGCTGCCGGTACGTAACATAAGAACCTTCACAGCTAGTCAATTCTTTCGAAAACGTAGCGAAATTGGCACGAATTTCGGATTCCATGTCCGATTCTGGATTCGAAATCATAAGAAAAGTTTTGTGGAGTAGACTATATGTCTTCGGAACGAAATGCCGGAGAGAAGTTGACTCAAATTATTTTCGAATTTGTAACGAAACCGGAAGAAAAATATTGAAATATGCGCTGGGAAACTTATGGAAATGGGTGAAAAAATCACTAAGGAAAATCGAAAAAAATTATTCCGAAAGTGCTGCCAAAATTGCTCAGACGTGTCGAACCGCCGACATTTGGTTTGCTGGATTGTTCCTACTTTTTTCCTTATCGCAGACTGTTATAGAATGCTCAGATGATCTTGGGGTAATTTGTGTTCATTACCGTGCAATCGTCTTCATGTGTCACGATTTATTTGCCGGATGTTATTTTGCTGGGAGTTATCTTCGCCTTCTCATGTAGATGATCAACTGTTGACATGAAGATACAAGTTTTACAGTTCCTTCCGCTGAGTATCACAAATAATAGCAGAGCACACCAGTGACGCATAATTTATCACAGACTAGCCTGTGGCGTTGTATGTCGTCAACAAGGTTTCCTCATGAGAATCCTCACAGCTAGTCATTTGTTCCGAAATCGATACGAATTTCGGATGCCATTTCCGAGTTTGGATAAGAAATCATAAGAAACAATTTATGGAGTGGATGATATGTTTTCGGAACGAAATGTCGGAGAGAAATTGAATCAATTTCGTTTCGAATTCATATCGAGATTGGGATAAGCAATGGGAAGTTTATTTCCAAAATTTTGCTCCATATTCTAAACGGAATGAGTGAAAAAATCCCTTACGAAAATCTAAACTAAATCGGAACGATTTTTATACCCTCAGCCTTTAGGCTAAAGATGGTATTTACACTTTGATACGACCAAAAATGTGCCTCATCGAAATAATGGTTTTAGACCCCAAGTATGTTTGTACGATATCCGTTTCAGACAATTTTGAGTAGATCTAGCAATGTCCGTCCGTCTGTCTGCCTGGCAGGCTGGTGCGCACGATAACTCTCGAACGGATCAATCGATTCGGTTCAAATTTTGGGTAACGAAATATTTTGTCCAGATTCGATTTAAGTTCGAAGATGGGCCATATAGGTCCACTCCTTCCGTTACCTCCCCCACAAATGTTCAAAAATTGTCGAAAAACTTGTGCGCACGATAACTCTCGCAGGGAGTAACCGAAGTGAACCAAACTTTGCATATGGTAATACTACCTCTAGGCATACATCAAGTTCGAATATAGATTATATCGGTCCACTCCTTCGGGTACCTCCCACACAAAATTTCGGAAAAGTTCAGTTTAGGACCTGTTCTCGAATCTCTCTGATTTTTGTTATAGCAACTTGTATTCACAGTCCCGCTTACGATGGTACAAGTTTCATTAGGGGCAAGTCCATACTTCCTGAGAAAATAGCATGAAAATTGCAAAAACCCCTATGACACCGTGTGAGGTGGTTGGAGCGCAATATAACTCTCGAACGGATCTGCCGATTCGGTCCAAAATATGGCCATATTTTGTCCAAACATAGTTTAAGTTTAAAGATAAGCCATATCGGTCCACTCCTTCAGGTACCTCCCCCACAAAAGTTCAAAAATGTTCGGAAAAATTGTTCGTACGGTAACTCTTGAAGGGAGTGGCCGAATTGGTCTATACTTTACACATCCTAATATATCTACCAGATATAAATCAGGTTCAAATATGGACTATATTTGTCCACTCCATCCGGTACCTCTCACACAAAATTTCGGATAAGTTCACTTTAAGACATGCTCTCGAATCACTTTAATTTTTGTTGAAGCAACTTGCATTCGCTGCCTCAATTGCGATGGTAAAAGTTTTTTTAGGGGCAAGTCCATACTTCTAGAGTAAACAGCCCGAAGGGTGTAAAAACCCCATAGGCACCAGATGTAGTGGCTGGAGATCCACATCCATAATGGTCAATGTCGACCCATTCCTTTTAGTATCTCCTCCGCAAAACTTTTGATCTTTAATCCTAATCAACATTTTTGTCGGTTCAAAAGCCCAAAATTTATAAAACCCAGTAAATAAATTTGTTTGGGAAAAATTGTTTCAATATGCACAGGCTGAGGGTATATCTCTGTCGGCAAAGCCGACTGATACTGTTTTACTTGTTTCAGAAGGAGCTTTCGAAATTGTTTAGACGTGTTATATATCCACATTTGGTTTGCTGGGTTGTTCCTGCAGATAGTAGTTGCTTGCCCGGATGATAGGTTGTCGAATATGATCCTCAAAATCATGGGTTATTGTGACCATAATCGTGCAATCATTGGCATATGACACGATTTTTATGTCGTCCAGGGTTTGTGGAAGTCCAGAGAGGTAGAGATTGAACAGTTCCGGAGATATCATCCCACCTCGGGGTACTCCCTGTTTCACCCGTTTTGATTTCATGTTCATGAACTCCACATATGACTGGCGACTCCATATGTAGTTTAGGATCCAACATTCCGAACTTGTATGGTGGGTGATGGCATTATTATCTTCAAGCAGGATGGTGTGCCTGACCATGTCAAATGCCTTCGTCAAATTTAGCCGAGTCACACGTCTTCTTTTGTTAGAGTCCTGCGTTTACACGTGCGATTAAGGCGTGAAGCGAAGCCTTTGGGAAATGTTGCTTCCAGAAACCATGTTGGTGATCAGCAATTTCGTAACTTCCTAAGGAGCAATGTCTCGAGTGTCTTTGCACATGGCAAGAGAAATGAGATCGGGCTGGATATTATCCAATACATCTTTCCCGGGTATGAAATTTAGCACCTTGGTTATATTCTCCATTCTAGGTTCAGCTACTTGCATAAACACGACCATGGATATCCTGTCTGGACCATGTTATGATGCTGTATAGCTGGATTTTCCTTGGATTCCACTGCAACGATTACTTTGGGAGATTAATACCATCGCAACATAGAACATTTTCAATACATTACTCTCTATGTCTTATTTTGGAACCCAAAAATATGCTAACCTTCTACGCAGTGTTCTCATTCAACTGTTATATTTGTTATCTTAGAGTTTCGTAACAGACTATATTTCATTTTTTGGCAATGGATATATGGCCTTTGAATAAGGAAAGCACAATCAAATTGTCATTGGAGATCCGTTAATTGGAACGGTATTTAGATATAACGTCATCGATGACAAGTAATAATAGGATTGACAATAGTATACAATCTTTCTTCCAAGTGATAACAATTTTGGGAGACTGTCTACGGGATGTTTCGCGGGTTGATTCCATAAACTTGGCCTTTTCGCAGTATACAACCAGACCAACATATACAACCAGACCAACACTCCCGTATAACGATGCAACTAGTTCATTTTGAGAAAAGGAACGGGAATTCATTGAACTCAATGGACTTATTTCAATCATGATCTCAATGTGGTATCTTGCTAGAAATTCAATATCATCTATGAAGGATTAATTCTATGGTTTCGTTCAATTTTATTTTTTATGATGATGTTTTATAGGGTATGTACCTGCAACATTGTCATCAGTTTGATGTTCTTGATTTAAATAGTGTTATCTCCAACGACAAACCTGTTTTTCAGTTTGAACATATTTCCTATATCATTTCTTATGGTACCCCAAATACTCAGGCCCAATACTTAACATCAGACCGTGCATGCGATCGCTAATCTCGTATACCCATATTATAGGTATTTTTTTAATTTTTTGGCGATTTTTGAGACCTAGGTGAAATCGAAGCTTGTCATTGCTTTCTTAATTTCAATACTTGGGAGCAGTATCTTTGCAAAAGAAACTGTCACCGTTCAATAATATAAAAGCCTTCATTTTATCAAACTTTCATTGAATGTTTTTGTCATTTTCGAAAACAATTTTGCAGTAATTACCCTTGTGAACAAGTGATTTCTGGTGGTATTTTTATATAAAGGAAGCCGATATTAGGGTAACATTTTCATGGTTCAGCTTCAATTTAAAATTCAGTTAGTGTGTTCGGGGAATACATCAAAAGCTCATTTCTTTTTTCTTTTTTTAATTCCCAAATTACCATTTGCAGAAAAGGAATAAATATGTTTTAACTGAACAAAATAAATCCTCCGTGTTCTTTCTCTCCCGTCACATATGTGTGCATTGTTAAAAAAAACCCTAAATTCAATTTAAATTTTAGACTAGGAATTTATTAAGTAATACTTAGACTCACATAGCCTGCCTTTTGTTCTAAAATAATAAAAACGAACTGGAATTGTGTTTTTTTTTTACACAAAAACGATTTTAGCATTTTATATAGAGGCAAAGCGAAAAAAGAAAGAAAATAAAATAATAGAAAAAGAAAGACAAAAGAAAAATATTTGCTTTAGCTTTTAACGAGTTGTTTTTGGGCATATGTGGAATTGGAATTGTTGGCATTTCAATTTTTCCACTCTTTGTTTTATGTTTTAGTTCTCCAAACGCACACACACATACTCAAACTTGCAAACACACATACATTTGTACATTGTGGTGGAGAAATATAATGGTCATTTGCCCTAAGGCGCTTATTCTACAGTTTAATGCTACTTTGCATTGCTTTGGGTTTGGAAACATTTAAAAGGAATTTCTATCGACAATCATTGTTGTGTTACTGATGCAACTATAGAACATAGTGTGTTTTAATATATATTTTGTTGTATTTCTTTTTTTTTGTTGTGTTTCAACATTAAATTGAACAAAAGTTCATACAGAGTTGAGATAAAAAGTGATATAGCAATATTATTGAAATATTTTTATTATTTTTTTTTAAGTCATGCAACATTTGGGAATTGCTAAAGCTCCATATTGACAATAACGATTTCATTTCAAAGAAAAGATTATTTTAATCCATTAATACAATCCCTATTATTTCTTATACAAGTAATAAAAACATTCCAGTCGGCTTTGCTGAAAGAAATATACTTTTAGAAAATAATTTGAATTTACATAAGTTTATACCATCAATTGTGGTCAATCGGTATATACAATGTGATATAAACATATTTTTTCGAATTTTTAATGGAAACAATAGATTTTTGTCTGGCTGGTGCTCACGATAACATTGGAAGCAATCGATTTGGTCTTAACTTTGTACAACCCAATATATTTATAACCTCAGCTTTAAGTATGACGAGAGTATGTACACTAGGGTTATGACTTTTTGAAATTTTTAGTTCTCAAAACTGATTTCCTGTAGCAAGAATGAATGAACTTTTGCCTAATAATAACTTCAATAATGTTTAATCTATTTAAGTATTAAAAAATGTCACGCACAAATCACATTGAAAAAACATTCTTTGAAAAATGCTGGGAAATGAAAGAAAATCTCAAAAACTTTTTCCGAATAAATGACCTTTTGCATATTACTTACTTACTTACTTAGCTGGCCCTTCGCAGAACATTTGTTCTATAGGCCGAACTAAGAAAAGATCTCCAATTCTCTCTATTTGTTGCTTCGCTTTCTGGAATACCGCGCCTTTTCATCTCATCATCCACTTGTTTACGCCATCTATTCCTTGGCCTGCCAATTCTGCGTGCACCGCCAAGCGGTCCGTGTTTATACACCTTTTTAGCGGGGCCATCATCGCTCATTCTTATGATATGGCCTAGCCAACGCAATCGCTGCATCTCGATACGTTTAACAATATTGATGTCGTTGTACAGCAGATACAGCTCGTTGTTCATGCGACGTCGATATTCACCGTCAACGCAGATTGGTCCGTAGATCTTTCGAAGAATTTTTCTCTCAAACACACCAAGCACTGCCGTGTCTGCTTGCGCAAGTACCCAGGCTTCGGAGCCATACACCAGCACGGGTAGTATAAGTGTTTTGTAGAGCGTTATTTTTGTTTGACGAGATGTGGCTTTGTTTTTAAACTGCTTACTTAAACCAAAGTAGGATCTGTTGGCCAATACAATTCTTCTTTTTATTTCACAACTGATGTCTTTTGTTGTGTTTACGGAGGTGCCGAGGTAGACGAAGTCTTTTACTACCTCAATATTATAGGAACCAACTTCCACAATCGGTCCGAGCTCAATGGACGCATTGCGCGTCGACACCATCAACTTGGTCTTCTCCCCGTTTACCGCCAGACCCACTTTAGCAGATTCTCCTTCGACCTTCATAAAGGTATCAGTTACTTCTTTTACTGATCGGCCTATGATGTCTATATCATCAGCATAAGCAAGTAACATGTGACTATTGGTGTAGATTGTACCACTTCTTTTGACGTTTGCCTCTCGTATAACCTTTTCCAGCAGGATGTTAAAGAGATCACACGAAAGGCTGTCTCCTTGCCTGAAACCTCTTTTGGTACCAAACTCTTCGGAGAGGTTCTTTCCTATTTTAACTGAGGACCTCGTGTCAGTTAAAGTCATTTTGCAAAGCCGGATGAGCTTTGCGGGGATACCAAATTCAGACATGGCTTGGCGGGGATACCAAATTCAGCGGGCTGTCGAAGGCTGCTTTATAATCGACAAAAAGGTGGTAGGTGTCGATCTGCATCTCTTGGGTCTTCTCCAGGATTTGCCGCAGGGTAGGCAATAGGGAGTAGACTTTTGCCCCTATAGTTAGAGCATACAGTCTTATCTCCCTTCTTGTGGACGGGGCACAGGATACTCAGGTTCCAATCGTCGGGTACTCGTTCTTCCTGCCAGATGGTGCTAAATAGCTGATGAATACACCTTATCAGCGTGTCGCCTCCGGTTTTGAACAGCTCGGCTGGTAAGCCATCGGCTCCTGCTGCCTTATTAATCTTCAGCCGATTTATTGCTGTCTTTAACTCATCTTGGCTGGGCGGTATACATTCAATACCATCTTCTGGGATTGGGACTGTGGTATCTTCGTCGTCTTCGCTGCTATTGGATACCAACAGTTTTGAAAAATGTTCTTTCCATATCCTGAGTACACTATCTGTATCAGTTACCAAATTACCTTGCTGGTCTCTACAGGAGGATGTGCCTGTACCAAAGCCATCAGTTTGATGCTTGACTCTTTGGTAGAATTTTCGGACTTCATTCTGGCTCCTGTACATCTCGAGTTTTTCACACTCATATATGCCGCATTTTTCTCTTCGGTGGCAGCACGACACTCCTGATCATACCATGGATTCCTTGGTGGAGGCCTCTGGTATCCAAGTATGGATTTTGCGGCTGTTTGCATGGAGTGGGCAATGCTTTGCCATTGCGCTGATATGTTATCGGGATGAGGAGTGCTTTGATTAAGCAATTGGGCTAGTTGAGTGGAATATGATGTGGCTATCTGTTGTGATTGCAGCTTAGGGGTAGTTTACACTATATGTAAATGTCATATGACATGAAATTTTCCATCGTTAAATAGTCACTAATATGTGGAATATTGGAGATTTTCCTTACTCCATTTATTCTGTGCGTCCACCCCAGCAAAAATATAATAAAATTACGTCTCCACATTGCCTCCGTGGGTAGATATGGAATGTTTTTATTTCGTGTCATATGACATTGATAGATAGTGTAAACTACCTCTTACCGATGTCTAACTTTCGTGTTGTGTCTGTTCGTACTTTGTTTGCTATGTTTAAACGGGTGCGTACCTTTGCTGCAACAAGGTAGTGGTCCGAATCAATGTTTGCGCCTCGGAACGATCGTACATCCAACACGCTCGATGAATGTCTTCCATCTATCACCACATGATCAATTTGATTTCTTGTTTTCTGATCTGGAGACAGCCAGGTGCCCAGGTGAATATCGAGATGATTAAATCTGGTACTGCTAACTACCATGTTTTTTGCAGCTGCAAAGTCTATCAGCCTCATACCATAGTCAGATGTTTCACTGTGGATGCTGAATTTGCCGACTGTTGGGCCAAAGATATTCTCCTTTCCAATTTTGGCATTAAAATCGCCTAGAATGATTTTAATGTCATGGGCAGGGCAACTGTCATATGTTTCTTCTAAGCGCTCGTAAAATATATCTTTGGTCTGTTCGTCCTTTTCTTCAGTCTTTCATTCACTGGAGTGAAGCTGGATACCAGATGTTTTAGTCTCCAACTAACTACAAATCCGCAACCAAACTCATGCTTTACGTCATGGCAGCTATAATACAGTGCGTCACCTTTAGGTGTTGTTGTGACGCCTTCCCCAATCCATCGTATTTCCTGTATGGCAGTAATATCGGCCTTGTACTTTTCAAGTACGTCTGCCAATGCGAAGACCGCACCTTCTCTATAAAGAGTGCGAACATTCCAGGTGCAGATTCGCAGATCATGGTCCTTAAAACGTTTGCGGGGTTCGTCAACTTTAGAGGGGGTTGTTTTTCTTTTCTTTCGTTTTCTCATAGTAGGCTGTTTTTTCTAGGGGAGGGTTACTAGCCCGACGCCCAAACCCAAGTTTTTAACGTTCTTATGGGAGAACGCGCGGCACATGTTAGCTCACTACCTTTAACGGGTGTTAAAGGCAGTTCCCCAGGTGACACCACGGGGAGGTCAGTGTCCACTTGAGATGAAAGAGGGACCAAGATAAATCCTGGGCTTTGCCATGTTAAAACCGGTCAGGACCGTTGCTTGGTATCTTCCATCCCCTACGTCACCCCCTTTTGCATATTATTGACTATAATAACTTTTATTCCATATAAATATTGAAAAATGTCCCGCACAAACCACTCGATATGATATATGAAATAAAATTATATATGATACGAAATTATATGTATGTATATAATAATATGATGTTAAGTTTAGTGGGAAACAAAAGGTTGTGCTATTTTGGTTATGTCGTGTGGCTCCACAAGCTAATTTTCAGTTATAATTAGTGACTTCAAAAGTTTGGCAAAAAAGCTCTTCAAATTTAGCCTGTCCAAATTTAGATCAAATTCAAAAATGGGTCATATCTGCCCCCATCTACGGGTTCAAGTCCCACAAAATTTCAGAATTTTACTTTTAAATGGTGCACACGATAGCGATAAATTTCCGATATTTTTTGCACATCGCACTATCTTTTCCAGACATTGATCGAATATGAACTATATCGGTACTTTCATTGGGGAACCTGTCATATAAAATTCCAATTTTTTTCGCATTAGTGGTATTAAAACCAGCTCTCTGGTGGTATCGTAATTTTTCAATCACGTTGTCACTGCGGCCTCTATAACAACAGAATAACTTTTTCGGGGGGAAATCAATGATCCAGAGGTTCCAGCACCAACAAAATTAACTGATGTGCATGACAATATACGAAATGATTATGCAGTTCAAGGAACGATATAATGCTTTTCTAGGGTAAGTCCCAGCTGAAATAATGCCATAAGAAGAGAAAAATCGTTAAGTTCGGCCGGGCCAATCTTGTTGGATTCTACAATTTTGCGGACATATTTTGGCAAATTATGGTTGAGAAGTTTTGTTACCACTGGGAACCTCAAATGTTAAATTACAGATATTTCGGTCAACAAATGTAGCTAAATTTCTCACAACACCTAAAATTACCAAAACATGGATCTATGCTGACAATTTATCGTGGAGAAGTTTTGTAACCACTACCGTTATATGGGGCTATACCAAAACATGGATCTACATATGTTGAAATTTTTTGGTGTAGAAATTTCGAAAACATCGTATGTCAAATTACGGGTATTTCTGTCAAAAAGTGTGGCTAAACCCCTCAGAATAACGAAAATGGGGGAGGTGATATCCCTCAAACCCTCAAACTACAGAAAATCGATAGGTGTCGTTATATGGGGACTATACCAAAACACAAAGTTATTAGGACCACGTTTGGTGCAGGAGTGTAGGGACCACTGAGAACTTCAAATGTAAAATTACAGGCAGTTCAGTCAAAAAATTTTGGGTCAAATAACGAAAATCAGGAGGTATTGTTACACCGTTAAATGGGCCTAAAACAAAACTAGACCTATGTTGACAGTTTAAGGACATGACTCGGTTTCTTTTAAAACTAGTCCTTGCGGCGATGCGCGTTCACCCATAAGAAAGTTAAAAGTTGGATTTGGGGTTCGGGTTAGTAACCCTACCCTAAAAAAAAGCAGCCTACTATGAAAAAACGAAAGAAAGGAGCAACAAACCCTTCTAAAGTTGACGACCCCCGCAAACGTTTTATGGACCATGTCCTGTGAATCTGCACCTGGAGTGTTCGCATTTTTTATAGAGAAGGTGCAGTTTACGCATTGGCAGATGTACTTGAAAAGTACAAGGCCGACATACAGGAAATACGATGGATTGGGAAAGGCATCACAACAACACCTGAAGGTGATGCACTGTATTATAGCTGCCATGCCATAAAGCATGAGTTTGGTTGCGGATTTTTAGTTGGTCGGAAGTTAAAACATCTGGCCTCCAGCTTCCCCCCAGTAATTGAAAGGCTTGCTACAATACGGTTAAAAGCAAAATTTTTAAACATTAGCTTTATTTGCGCTCATGCTCCAACTGAAGACAGGGACGATCAGACCAAAATATATTCTTCGTGCGCTTAGAAGAAACATATGACCGTTGTCCTGCCCATGACATTGAAATTATTCTAAGTGATTTTAATGCCAAAAATTGGAAAGAAGAATATCGTTGGCCCAACAGTCGGGAAATATAGTTTCCACAGTGAAACTTCTGAAAATGGAATGAGGCTGACAGGCTTCGCAGCGGCAAACAACATGGTAGTTAGCAGTACCAGATTTAAGCATCTCAATATTCATAAGGGTACCTACCTGTCTCAAGATCAAAGGACAAGAAATCAAATTGACCACGTTGTGATAGATGGAAGACATTCATCGAGCGTGTTGGATGTACGTTCGTTCCGAGGAGCAAACATAGACTCGGACCACCACCTTGTTGCAGCAAAGGTACGTACCGGTCTAAACGTTGCTTACAAAGTACGAACAGGCACAACACGAAAGTTAGACATCGGTAAGCTGCAATCGCTACAGATAACCACATCAGCTGAGTGAAATCAACTGGCCCAATTGCTTAATCAAAGCACTCCTCGTACCGATAATATTTCAGCATAATGGCAAAATATTGCCCACTCCAGGCAATAGTGGTTTTGAATGTATACCGCCCGGCCAAGATGATGTAAAGACAGCAATAAACCGGCTGAAGAATAATAAGGCAGCAGGTGTCGATGGCATACCAGCCGAGCTGTTCAAAACCGGAGGCGACAGGCTGATAAGGTGTATGTATCAGCTAGTCAGCACCATCTGGCAGGAAGAACGCGTACCTGAAGACTGGAACTGAGCATCCTATATCCGCCCGACCAAGATGAGGTAAAGACAGCAATAAACCGGCTAAAAAATAATAAGGCAGCTGATGCGGATGGTCTACCAGCCGAGCTGTTCAAAAACGTAGGTGACACGCTGATAAGACGTATGAATCAGCTAGTCAGCACCATCTGGCAGGAAGAACGCGTACCCGACGATTGTAACGTGAGCATCTTATATCCAGTCCACAGGAAGGGAGAAATTTATTTATTTATTTTATTTATTTTTCATTTGTTTAACCTGCGCAACAAGACAGTGTCTTATAAATTACAGTACAGGTTTCAGTTGTAGATAATTATCCATCTTATAATAAATACTACATGAGAAATACATATTGTTTAAGGAATCGAAAACAAGATAATTTGTAAATGAAATATTAAAATAAAAATTTATAAAGAAGAATATTATTGTTCTAAAGAGCGAAAATATTCATTTAGTTTATTTTTAAAGGTAAATACGTTGCTGATGCCCTGTAAGTTATATGGAAGAGTGTTAGAAATTACACGGGTATATATATATATATATATATATATATATATATATATATATATATATAAAATAGTATCTGGCATATTGTGTGAGCGATTAAAGCCTATGGCCAACGAAATAATTGGACCCTATCACTGCTGGGCAAATCCACCATTGACCAGAAAGAAGAACCTCTCCGAAGAGTTTATTGCCAAAAGAGGTCTCAGAGAAGGAGACTGCATGTCGTGTGATCTCTTCAATATCCTGTTGGAAAAGGTGATACGAGATGCGAAGGTCGAAAGAAGTGGAACAATATACATATACTGGAGTTTTGTCAAATGAACTATGTATATTTAACGACCTAGTCCATTATCTAGTTCAATGGGAACCGGTCGTTTGTATGAACAAACTGCGTATACGTAATATCACACGTTAGTTTCTATAATGTTACCCAAACGTTATTGAACTAGGACAGTAAACTAGGTTGTTCAATTGTCCAACTCTAATATATACTAACAGCCATGTGTTACTTGCTTATGCCGACGACATTGACATCATGGATCAACTGATAAAGGAAATAACTGATACCTTTGCAAAAGTCGAAAGAGAATCTGCTAAAGTCGGTCTGGCAGTAACCGGCGATAAAACTAAGTTGATGGTATCGACGCGTAAAACGTCCACAGATTTCGCACCAAATGGTATTGGTACTTGCGCAAGCAGATAAGGCAGTGCTTGGTGTGTTCGAAAGAAACATTCTTAGAACGATTTATGGGCCAATCTGCATTGACGGCGAATATCGAGCTTTATAAATTATACAAAGTCATCAGTATAGTTGAACGAATTGAGATACAACGATTACGTTGGCTAGGCCATGTCATAAGAATGAGTGATTATGAACCCGCTTAAAAGGCGTATAAATACGGGACGCATGGCGGCACACTCAGAATAGGAATGCCAAAGCTTCGTTGGAGCGAACAAGTGAAACGCGACATTAGAAAACTCCATATCCCAGATTAGGAAAAAACAGCAGCAAACAGAGAGGATTGAAGATCTTTTCTAAGTTCGGCTTATGGAACAAATGTTTTGTAAACAGCCATAAAAAAATATTATCTTCATAAAATATATCTTCATAAAAAAATATTTTGTTATTAATCACAGATTCTGTCGCAAATTACAGACGAGATGCGAAGGTCGAAGCCAGGTAAGTAAGTCCTTGCGGACTTTGTTTGTGTCGCCTGTCCAAAGGTAGAAGGACAGGCGACACAAACAAAGTCCGCAAGGACTTACTTACCTGGCTTCGACCTTCGCATCTCGTCTGTAATTTGCGACAGAATCTGTGATTAATAACAAAATATTTTTTTATGATTAATAAACAAGTAAAAAAGTATAAGTCGGCATTGTCCACAGAGATATACCCTCAGCCTATGTGAATTGAAACTTTTATATACGGACAGATAGAATGCATTTAGGGTATTTGGTAGCCCTTTTTGGACATTTGAACTTGCCGAACAAAATTTGGAGTAGGATTAAAAATCAAAAGTGTTGCGGAGGAGGTACTTAAAGCAATGGATCGACATAGTCTATTATGGAAGTAGATCTTTATTTGAGAGTGCTATCTTTTCGATAGATATCGCGCCCACTATTCATTTAAGCGGGTCATCGGATAACTTTTGGACCAGTATGTCAGGAAGCTTGAACTTGTCCACGGAAAACATAATATGGCTGTAGACAAGACCACACGAACAGCATCGGCGTACATTTCAAAATGATCTTCGCAAAAACCCTAAACAGCACTTAGACACAAATGTTGAGCTTTTGTGGGGGAGGTACCCTAAGGAGAAAACCTATATGGGCCAAAGTATGACTAAGGCATAGGATTTTTTACACTTTTCGGACTGTTTTCTCAAGAAGTATGGAATTGCCCCTGAAAAACTTTTACCGCCGTAATGAAGGCAGCGAATGCAAGTACCTTCAACGGACATCAAAGTGATTCGAGAGCAGGTTTAAAGTAAACTTCTCCGAAATTTTGTGTGGGACGTACCCGAAGGTGTTCACAAATATAATCCATATTTGAACCTTATCTATATCTGGTAGATATATTAGGATGTGTAAGGTATGGACCAAATCGGCCGCTCCCTTCAAGAGTTTTCGTGCGCACAATTTTCCGAACATTTTTGAACTTTTATGGGGATGGTACCTGAAGGAGTAGACCGATATGGCTTATCTTCGAAATTAAACTAAGTTTGGACAAAATATTACGAAGGCCAAATTTTGGACTGAATCGGAAGATCCGTTCGAGATTTATCTTGCGATCCGACCACTACACACGGAGCCATAGGAATTTTTTTACACCATTTAGTCTATTTTCTCGGGAAGTATGGACTTGCCCCTGATGAAAATTGTTCCGTCGTAGGGGCGGCAGTGAATACAAGTTGTTGCCACAAAAATAAAAGCGATTCGAGAGCAGGTCCTAAACTGAACTATTCCGAAATCTTGTTTGGGGGGTACCCGAAAGAGTGGAGCGATTGAGTCCATATTGGAACCTCATCTAAATTTGCTAGAAATTTTACGATGTGCAAATTATAGACTAAATCGGTTACTTTCTCCAAAAGTTATCGTGCGCACAAATTTTCCGAACATTTTCCAACTTTTGTGGGGGAGGTACCAGAAGGAGTAGAACGGTATAACGCATCTTCGTACTTAACCTAAGTTTGGATAAAATATCGACGCCTCCAAACAATAGTATGCTAAGTCGACTTAGCATGTTTTCAAGTTCTTTACATTTTTATATTTAACGTCCTTTAGCTTAAATTCTGTCAAATTTTGGTAATGATCGGACAATCCGAACAGAAGTTATAAATAAATATTGACTTAGCGTAGTACTGAAGGTCAAAAAATTTTCCAAACTATTAGAGCTTGTCCTGCAAAACTCGCTTTTCAGAATTAGCAAACTATTATTTGGAGGTGTCGAACGTCCTTTAACTTAAATTCTGTCTAATTTTGGTAATGATCGGTCAATCCGAACAGAAGTTATAAACAAATATTGACTTAGCATAGTACTGAAGTTAAAAAAATTTCCAAACTTTGAGAGCTTCTCCTGCAAAACTCACTTTTTAGACTTAGCATACTATTATTTGGAGGTGTCGATATTACGAAAGCTAAATTTTGGACCGAATCGGTTGATCCGTTCGAGAGTTATCGTGCGCTACAGCCAGACGGACGGACATGGCTTAATCAACTCTAAATTTTCTGAAACGGATTTCGTCCAAACATACTTTGGGTCTAAAACAATTATTTCGATGAGGCACATTTTGCCCGTGTGAAAGTTAGCATAAATGCTGAGGGTATAATTAAAAACTTAATAACAAAAGCGATCAAAATATAGTAATAATAATAATAATTGTTCCACAAACATCCCAAATGGGACAAGGGAGACATCTCTCATATCAATGAGTGCACCCCGATTCATATTAGCTCAATGATATGGGACCTACTGTTTATTGTCCGAACGGCGTGTCCTAAGACCCCACTTGTAGAGAAGTTTTACATGGCTGAAGTACTCAGGAAATGTCGCCAACATCACTGAGGGGTATTTTGCTACCGTTGAAAATTTTATGTTGCATGGCCTGGGGATCGAACCCACGACCTTTAGCGTGCAAGGAGGGTGTGCATACCATTGCACCACGGTGGCACATTGAAGAATTGATTTAGTTTGGATTATAAATCCATAAACCAATTTTAGCTTTTGCGATTGTAGGATGAGGCGTAATCCTGTGGGCATAACCACTGAAATTTTTTTATTTTTCAGCGGCCCCATTCCCTACGAAATATATTTCAAATGCCTCTTTCATGCTTTACTTTGATCAATTTTCGACATTATTTGTTGATGACATTTTGCTTAAAGATTTCAACAATGACCTGTCTGTCACCAATGATCATCTAAATCACTTTTCATTAAAATCCCATTAAACGGCTATAAATGCAACCAAATGAGCTGAATTTCTTATGTAATGAGTTATCCATTACACGACCAAAACTGTCATTCAACACTCAAAATGGTGGTTTTATTGGACATTTACATATACATACATATGCACATATTATGCAATATATTGGCATATAACCCAGCGAACATTTCTAACAAGCCAAAAAAAAATTAAAATCAAATCCTAAGAAAATAAATGACAGACAAAGGTTTTACAAAAATCGGCAAACTTCTCAGACACTTTAGCAGTTATCCTTTATAAGCTGTCGTAAATACCTAAAAAGATAACTTGTTAACAAAAATCGATACAAACCTGTCACTTATAAAGTTTGAACTTAACAACTTTCAAGAATTTAATCACTTGGTTGCTTATAAATTGCATGGTGTTTAAGTGAAAGAATGATTATGGATAATTTAACGAACAATAACAAAACATATCTGCCAATATATATCTTGCGAACAATAACAAATTCCACTACTTTCCCCAGTTCGGTGGCTCTCTCATAGGTGTCATTAATGTCAGTGGTAGCAGGTGTTGGCTGTTTACGCGTAAACCACAGTCAGGCCATTACAATGGAGCCTGACAGTAGCTGGATCATTACAGTTTGAAAGCTGGAGAAACAGCAGCAGAAGCGACGGCCATCGTTGCAATCTACGAGTATATCTATAATAGCCAAAGTGGTGGTGGCGGCTGTGATGATAATATTGTCGATACCCAAATGACGATAACAATGGTGATAATGGCAGCACAAATTTAAAATATTACCCAAAGACGCGCGCGTGTACGCACCAGCTACCACAAATGAGAATCATAGTAAAACCAAAAACAAAAAAAGAACAACAAACAACAAAAAGCTATCAAAAACAACACCACCATTTTTATAGGATATATTGTCATTAATATCGATTTATGGTCATTTAAAGCGAAACAAATAAAATTAAAATATAAGCAAATTTTTTCCCCTCTGCATAAAAGTCAAGAATGTTGTTTTTGTTTTACATCACATCCATTTGTTTACCATGGACGAAGAAAAAAAGTTTCGCCTTAGCAGTTCATTTATTTTCATATTGACTGGTTCCTTTTAGGCTTTTATTACAAAAAGTTGTCGTTTTAAATGTTCGGCAAACACTTTTTATGACAAATTAATTTATGTGCGTTTTTTATAGCACAAGATTTTTTTTCACTCCTCAACACCGACCCACCCACCCGACCGACCATTGTTGAACAGCTCGGTTCCTTTTTCAATTTAATATTTTTTTATGTATTTTCACAAAACTTCATACCCAAATATTGTGCAATGCGGCTTGGAAGTCGTAAAAATTTAATAAAGCTCAGAAAACAAAAACCTAAGAAACAATAGAAATAAAACCTAAACCGTATAAAAGGAATTATGATATTTTTTGTTTTGTTTTCCATTGCTTTATGATTCTAGCGGCAAACAAAAAATTAAAAATCTGTGTTTTAGATTGGAATTATGGTTTAATTGATGTGGCTGAACTACAAGAGATTTGTTCGGATAATAGATTTTTTTTATGTTCAGAATCTACGATGAAGTTAGCATGAGAGGTCGAAGATTGTACTTTTTTAATACTTGGAATAATACCTGAGGCTTTTTGCAAAAGAAAAACAGAATATTAAATAACATTCAAAATTGTTAAAAGCTCTTTCACATATTAGTAATAGATTAATAAACAAAAGAAAAGAATATACAAAAACCATCAGAATAGATTATTGAGTACAATGCACATACGGTGTTGACCTAAAACGGCCGTTTTGTTCAGAGGTGTACTTTTTGCAATCGATTCATTTCCGAATTGTCTAAAAGTAATTTGACGCAAAATGTATGTGGTTTTAACCCATTATTTTCGTGAAACAAATTGTTGACCATAGCACATTGTATATACCCTGACTAACCAAAAGCCTGAGGGTGTAAAAAAATAAGTAAAACAAGTAAGAAAAACGTTAAGTTCGGCCGGGCCGAACTTTTTGTACCCTCCACCACGAACTGTATTGAAGTGAATTCCAAAAATACCGAAAATTGGGAGATATCGTCCTATGGGGGCTTAATGAGGTCGTGAACTCATACCGACAAATTTCAGGTGGAAAGTTGTATATCCTTAACAAAAACTAACTACTAAAATTCAGTAATTTGGGTGGGATATTGAGGTCACAACCTTCAAAATACCGAAAATAAGGAAATCCCGTTCTAAGGGGGCTATACTAAGGCGTGAACTTGTACCGACAAGTTTCTGATGGAAAGTTGTATACCCCCAACGAAGACTAAATACCAAATATCAGCCATTTCTGAGAAATATTTAGAACACAATCTTCAAAACACCGAAAATAGGGAGGTAAGTTTTATGGGGGCTATCTGAAGACGTGGACCTATACCTACAAATGTTTGGGGGAAAGTTTTATACCCCCAAACGAAGACTTAACACCAAATTTCAGCCATTTCGGTGTGATAATCAGGCTAAAACCTTCAAAATACCGAAACTCGGGAGATATCGTCCTATGGGGGCTGTATCAAAAAGGTTGACCTATATAAACATTTTATGGTAGAAATATTTTTTAGCCTCTGGAGACACAAAATACAAATTTACCACCAATTCTGTGGTCAAATAGGACTAATACATTCAAACTACCTTAAAGTTACGCGTCACTATATATGAGGCTTTATATAAGGCCTATACCAAAACGTGGACCTGTATAAACAAACTGTGGTAGAAATGTTTTTTAGCCTCAGGAAACACAAAATACAAAACTACAACCGATTCGGTGGTAAAATGGGACAAATATCTTAAAAATTCCTTAAAACGACGACGCGTGACACGTCACTATGTATGGGGGCTATACGAAAACGTGGACCTACACAAACCGCTTTCAATACCAAAAGTCCTACGTACATACAATAGATTTTACCAAAATTGCAACCACCTACTTCAATCCGTTCGGACGCTACAGTGATTTCCACAGACGGACAGACGGACGGACATGGGTATATCGATGTAGAATTCACGCTGATCAAGAATATATATAGTTTGTGGGGTCTACAATGAATATTTCGAGTAGTTACAAACGGAATGACAAACTTAATATACCCCCCATCTTATGGTGGAGGGTATAAAAAGTATCAGTCGGTTTTGCCGACAGAGATATACCCTCAGACTGCGCGAATTGAAACTTACATCTATGGGCAGATCAACTAGCGGATGCACAATTGAAATAATTATACACTAAGCCTTTTGGGCTAGAAAGGGTATATCACCAATATTTTTGAAAATTTAACATAGCTGAAGCCAAGGTTTACCCTTTTAGAACACGCGACTTGTGATTGTATATTATACAAATTAAATGTTTATGGATAAAATGAAATGTTTTTGGACGTGGCAAAAAATATTGGCCTCAAAAGTTAATTTGCGTGGAAGCTGTGGCTATATTTATGTTAGAAAATGGGTAAAAGTGGGTTGAAGCCAACGTGTCTTTTTTTGTTTTCTCTCGATTTGTGAGTAAACCACACTTCTCACGATTTTCCTGTCAAAGTAAAAGTAGAAGCCAACTAAATAAGGATAATCTCACTAATGTATAACTTTTCAAAATTTCATCAGCGTCTACCAATAAATGACGCTGACATTTTGAAGCCAAATTTACAGTGTTTTTTGACATTTTCTTCTAGTTGCGTTCCGCAAACAGATTTTTCAAAAAGGCTTTAATAGGATTATAGTACTTGCGATTCTGAGCTTTTTGATACGTATATCGTGAATGTAGCCTCCACAGCTTCACAGAAATATGTATCGAAATGACGAAATTTTGTGTGAATATTTTTCTAAAAATCATATTATTCGGGCCTAATTTTTACAATTGTCATTCGATTTCCTCGTACTTGATTGCACATTTTAGTTTTTTACGTTCCGGATCTAATAAATCATTCTCCGTGAAAATCCATCTACTAAAACGCGAGTTACAAGAAAATCCAAAGTAGAAAAATCACCTAAAATTGTTTTTGGAAATATCGCGTATTTTATCGCGTTTTCTGCGGTTCGTTTCCACTGCAATGAAACAACTAATACAGCATCTTCGTTTTAGCGGAAACAGAGATTTGAAAACTTCACTGATAAGGGAGCTACATTCATTTTATCCCAAAAAATAGTGTGTGATGCTACATCCACGGTTCTTCGTTGACCGCCTTGAAATAGATATATATCGATGTAGATTTTTATGGTGGACACTGAAATCGGATGCGGACAAAAAGCATACGCACTCCGCGCAAGTTAGCGACGTTATATAGGTTTTTAGGCACTAAGATGCAGCCGATGCTACATCTTAGCCACCAAATTAAATTTCGAAAACTATATTCAAATTAAAAGATACGGTATTACTGTACATGAAAATCACATGCGGACGAACTGTTTTTGATAATTACGCGATTTACACGTATTTAAAAATGCATATAAATAAAAATGGGTTATTTGACCTCTATTTCCATTTCAGAAGCTTTGACATATATCCCCATCAACCCAATTAGCTTCCCCAATGGGAAAGCTTTAATATGAATGTCAATAAAGCAAAATCCGTCTATTTTGTTGGGAGATTTAAGCAAAATGAAGGAAGTATTCCTATAAATTTTTACAATATTTTCTACTACATAATGCATGTGAAAAATATTTTTTTAAACAAAAAATTATTTTTTTGACCGAAATATGTGCTTATTTTGGCTGTAACATCCAAACTATAACACCAATCTGTATGATTGTAGTCTCATTTGATTTGCCGCGAAGTTTGGATCCACAACAATTTTTTTTGTAATTTTATGACCACTAAATGGGCCCTAATTTTGAAAAAAGTAGACTTATATTCAATAATTTATCAATTTTTTGTACATTCCGCGAATTCTGTGTAACATTTTGCAGATATTATGCAATCTACTCGCTGAAGTAACTTCGAGAGAACTTTTTTGTAACAATTGTGCTCATTAAAATAATTAGCGTTTTTATAATATTTTCTTTCTTAAAAAGCGAAATAAAAGCGCCATAACTTTTGTCCGCAACAACCAAAAATTGGCTCGCGACCAGATTCGTACTCGGAATTTTTTTCTTAACCTACATATCAAAAATCGTTGATGTAGCGCGAAAAAAATTTATCCTTTTTTCCTGAAATGGAATATGAAATAATTGACAATATTCCTGATATACACTTTGATACGACCTAAAATGTGCATCATCGAAATAACGGTTTTAGACCCCAAGTATGTTTAGGCGAAATTCGTTTCAGACAATTTGGAGTCAATTTAGCCATGTCCTTGCGGCTCCCTTTACGACGTTACAGTTTTTTTCTTGCGCAACTCCATACTTCCTGAGATATTGGCCTAAAAGCTCTAAGAAACCCTGACGGCACCAACCAAAATGGCAAATCCGCAAGATAATTCCTGCAGGGAATTTCTGATTGGTGCAGATTTTCACATCATATTATTTCATGCAGTCATGTATATCGATCCACTCCTTCGGCTACCTCCCACACAAAATTCGGAAAAAGTGAAGTGGAAGAGCTCCTCTCGCATCGTTTTGATTCTTTTTTCAGTTGGTAGTTCTAGCGGCCTCGTTTACAACGGTAAAATTTTTTCCCGGAGAAAGTTAATAGTTCCTAAGATAATGTCCCAAAGCTCCAAATGCCTGCCGGCAAATACTAAAACGGCTATTGTGCATGACAACTCTGAAACTTTTTCAAACATTTCTTCCAAACGCAGTAATTTAATATTTCGAGTGTAATACAAAATCAGTATATTTTATATATCAATATGTTTTAAATTGTGTTTGCTTTGGTTTTGCTGTTTTTTTTTTTCAGTGGCTGAGGGTGTATCCCCATCAGCACAGCTGACTGATACATTCTTACTTGTTTTCCCCTATAATTATGTATTTAGGAGATTTTCAGATTTTGTGGCCCATTTTGGACGTACGAACTTGCCGACAAAAGCATATATTTGGATTAAACCTCAAAAAAAGCTGAAGAGGTACCTGAAGGAATGCATGGAAATGGTCCATTTTGAAAGTGAATTTTATTATGGTAGTCATTTCGTTTCGAGAGATAGGGCCCCCTCCAGTCATTTCAGTTGGTCACCGTATAACTTGGAGGCTTTGAACCACTACGTCAGAATGTATGGACTTGCCCATGAAAAACATAGTATAGCTGTAAACAGGACCACAAGGAATACAAGAAGAATACCGATATGGACAATTTTCGAAGTTAAACTATATTTGGACAAAATATTAGAAGATTCAAAGTGTACTCCAAATCGGTTGCTTTGGTCCACATATATAGCGAGTACGATTTTAGCGAAAAGTTAGGAACTTTTGTGGCGGAGGTACCCGAAGGAGTAGACCAATACGTCTTATCTTAAAAATTTTACTATGTTTGGCCAAATTTTGGAGCGAATCGAGAGTTATCGTGCGTTCCAGCCACTACGCATTGTACCATAGGGATTGGATACAGCATTCGGGCTGAGTGCAGCGAAAACAAGTGGCTGCTACAAGCATTAAATTAATTCGAGAGCAGGTCTTAATCTTAACTTATCCGAAATTTTGTGCTACAGGTAGCTGAAGAAGTGTATCTACGGTCTTCCCCTACCATCATAGCGGCAGTGATTCAGCACTCCACAGCACCTCCATCGACTCCAGTCATACATTGAAGTCATTCGATTGCTGTAATCAATGAAGAATGATTCCCATTCACTTCATACCAGCTGAGCCTTAAGTATTTCAGTTTTCGTCGTTGAAGTCAACATGCTACTGTTGGGGGCTTGCTATTCACCAAGGTGAAGTGTTGGTAAGAGCAAACACTCATGTTTTAAATGTAACAAAAGGCACAATACTTTACTACACAGGGATACCATTAGTAACCAGGCTGCCGTTACTCCGGGGAATCCCAATTCAGTATCATCCACAATACCATCTGTCCCACAAACTGCTCCTTTACAGTCCACTACAACGCCTAATGGAATGGTCCAAAGTTGTTTCGCTTCAAACACGAATGGCGTCCTTTTAGGAACAGCGTTGGTGAAAATTATTTACTGCGATGTAGCCTATACGGCTAGGGCATTAATAGATTCGGGATCCGAGCGGACCTTTATTTCCGAAAAGTTGTTCAATTTCCTGAAACTTCCGTTCAGACGTACCACCGCAAGAATATCTGGTTTAAACAACACAGTCTCTGCAGATGTTCGAAAAGAGAGTCAGTTCATAATAGGTTCCAGGGACGTACGCAGGGGGGGGGGGGCACTGGGGGCCCGTGCCCCCCCCCGAAATGGTTTGGTCGACTACAATTTTTTGAGCTACTTATCAAATTATTAACATTTATTCTATAAAATAATTTTTGTTTTTAAAATTTCAAATGATAACTGATATTGTTCTGAAGGTCCTGTACTGAAAATGTACTTTGTCATCAAGTTGTCCAAGAAATTTTTAAAATTTTTTTGTTTGAATACTCTTTTTAGTGTTTCGGAGTTCTGTAATAAATATAAAGGTCTTGAGGCTTTAAACTCATTTTGTATCCAAATTCAGTATTGTGCGGATTAGAAGTACATAAAATGAAATGTCTATTGGACAATATATACTACATATCAAGGGTTTTCCGTAGAGTATATCTCGAAAAGCATTTAGAAAATTGTTTTACTGCCTTAATAAAAATGTTGTATTCCTATTTTATATCAACTTGTTGCTAAACAGTGGGATAAAATAATGGAGAAAAATGCATTGTAGTGCATAATAAAGTGATAATATCTGCTATAAATAGCGTGACCATCTGAATTTTTTCCTATCAGTAACAAATTTGTAGCTGAAAACTACCGTAAACGAAATTAATGCTCAAACTTTCGTTATATGGTATTGTATTAAAATATGCTGTTATTTGTATTGTATATTACGGTGCTCTTGAACCAACTTTAAATGAAAGAAGAAAATCAAAAAACAAAAAATTGCATTTTTAGGGTTTGACGGTTTTGCTGGGAAACCACAAGCCCTATCAAAATGAAACTAAAAAAAATGTTATAGCAGTGAAAATTCTCTACAATATTGTTCTTATATGATATTTTCGTAGGGTTTTCCATTTCTGAGATATAGAAGTTCATATTTAAACAATTCACTGACTTATCGTCTCCTTATAAAACAATATCAGGACTACAATTTCCCAACTTAAGCTTATATATCTAAAAATTGGTACAGCCGAGTAAAAAAGTTACGAATCCCCATCTTGTTAAGAATTTTCACGGCTATACGATTTTCTGTAGTCCCATTTCGACAAGACTTACTGTTTTGAAGCAAATCGTGAAAACTTAACAAAAAACCCTAAAAATGTGACCTGAACTTCTATATCTCAAAAATGGTGAAACCTGTGAACAAATCAAACAAATTTTCAAAGTTACCACCTTTTTCTTTAGCCCCATTTCGATATGAGTTGTGGTTTCCCAGCAAAATCGCGAAAACCTAAAATAAACCTAAAAATGCGAACTTATTTAAAATTACCTCCAGCGATTTTTTCTTGTTTTGGGATTTTTCTCATCTATGAACATTGCTGTTTCAGAATCCACAAAAACTTCCCAGTTGTAAGGTCCATTCAATTAACGTTGGTTCAAGAGCACCGTGATATTGAACCTGCAACCATTAGGCTTACGATAAAAATGTACCTCATCGAAATAATGTTCTTAGACTAATCATATGTTTGGACGAAACACGCGTCAAACAATTTGGAGTCGATTTATCCCAGTTTGTCCGTCTGTCTGGCTCGTGCCCATTATAACTCTCGAACAGATCAACAGATTTGGTCCAAATTTTGGATCTCGCAATATTTTGTCCAACCTTCCTTTGGACACCAGACTTCAAAATGTTTCCCTAAAATCTTGAGCAAAGTCCAATCCGATTTTCTCGAGACCTAGAGTAGGTTCGAATGTGGATTATATCGATTCACTCCTTCAGATACCTCCAACACAAAATTTCAATTTTCCGATTTGACCGAAACATCCTAAAATAACGTACATATTAAATTCTGAAACTTCTTCGCTATACAATTCATAGAAAAAAATTGGCTATCTCGCCCGTATTCGATCTGTCTATATATAAAAGTCGCAACTCACAGATTGCAGAGCCCGGCTCCTGATATTTTTTCTTTTATTAATGTAATTTTCTGAATTATTAGTTGGCTTTCACGGACTCTATCACTTCTGGTAAAATAGTAAAGCTTTGGTGGTTATGTTCAGATCGAACTGTTTATATCCTCCAAAAAATGTATATATCTATTCGACATATTCGCGAATGCAATCCCTGCGTTCGAACTTGGATCTATTTTCACCACTTTTTGCATGAAAATTCTCCCAACAAAATGATTTCCAAAATCCATATTACTGACGATATTTTTAAAAACTAAGCCAATAGCCTCGAATGTAGAAAATGTTTCGAAAGCTCTTCGCTGCGGGATTTAGAACCCAAAATGTCAAATAAGAGCTAATGTGGTTGAAAATTCTGGGATACACCGAAACGTACATCTATATGGGTAATATTAATTTGAAAGATTTTTTAGTTATTGCTTCAGTTCTGTTGGAGAATTTGGTTAAAAACTTTTGTAAGGAAACTATGACGAACGTGGTCTGATATGGTTCATCCAAGGACTAATATATTATAATCAGTTCCAAATTTCAATCTTGTATCAAAAATATTGTGATCCCTCTTTTGAATGTATATACTTTGTGGCAATATTGAATATACATAAAATCAATTAAAACCCCTTTAAAATAGCTTTACGTAACGACACACAACATTTTTAATTTTCATGATTTTTGGTCAAGTTGGGCCCCCCCCGAAATGAAATCCTGCGTACGTCCCTGATAGGTTCACACTCTAATGAAAATTTCGAAATGAAAATATCCGCGTTGGTGGTGCCGCACCTGTCAAATAACCTGCCTTCAGCCACCATAAATCTAGAAATAATTTCCGACATACCAAAACTTGAATTAGCTGATTCAAAGTTTTATGAGAGTTCTAAGATTGACATGCTTATCGGTGCCGACATTCTACCTTCTATTATGTTAACGGGTTGCATGCATGGTATATGCGGATCTCTAATGGGCCAAGAAACAGTTTTCGGCTGGGTACTGTCGGGTCCAGTCAGTGTTGCCGTTCAAAAAAATTTTTTCGGCCCAAAATTTTCCTAAAAACGGCCAAAAAGGAACTAAAACGGCCCAACATTAAAAATTAAAACAAAAATATATATTTCTCATAGATACCTTTTATTACTTTTAGAAAAATCGAAAAAAATATTGTCTATTTTTACGTAAAGGTAGTATGTCGCAAAAAATTGTCTGAGATATAATGATTGGAAGGCAACAATTTATTGTGATTTGAATGTAGCATATAAACTTTAAGTGCGAGTTTCTCGAAACAGCGTTTTTGAAGTCGGTGCCAAAGATTGCTCTAAAACGAATTGACCGATCTTCATATGACCTTATTATATTATTCATGTGAGCTTATTAAATACATAAAACGCTTGCCTTTAAGCGAGACAAATAAAAAAAATTATTTTGCCCAATTTTTTGACAAAAACAGTCAATTTGCTTTCGGTAAAGTCGAAATTTTGACTTTGACACCTCAAATTTTTTTAAGAATATTTTTTTTAAATTCTGTTTTATTAGGTTCCTAAAACGCTTACAAAAATATACTATGATCGGCCCATCCGTTTTCGAGCTATCGTTGGCACCGCAAAACGCTTTTACAAAAACATGGTTTCGCAGATAGCCATTTACCTCAAGAATATGTGCTATTTTTCAACAAAAAAAAATTCCAAAGGTATTATAAGATGTGTTCTTTGAGATGAAAGAAAGTATAGTTTCACCGAGTCTTAGCAAATTCCAATCTGTTACTATTAAATCGGGGTCACATTCTACAAGTGTGGGAAAATGTAATACCTGGTTCATAATAGGCAAAACTCCGTTTGTGGTTACCTAATATGGAGTTATTGTATTTAGTAGTTTAAGGGCCATTATTACATCCTTTCTTTTACTATTGGATGGATTTGAAAACGCAAAAAAAAACAATTTGCATGCATTAAAACTGTAATTATCACACTAAACATTTATACAAAAAAGGTCCTCCTTCAATTTTAATCATTACTTTCAACTTTAAGTTAGCCGAAACACTATAAATCTGTACGCAAAATCCTAACTTTAATAAAAGAAGAGTTGTAATAAAGGGGGGTATTTGGGCCACTTTTATAGCCTATTCTCTTATTATTTTGATCTAGTAATTTAATATACAACTCCAAAACAGCAAATTTTATTTCAAACTTTTCATTTTCTGTTAAATGTAATTGTCTGCTTTTGTGCCTACAAATATTTATGAAGTTTCGAGCTGGTAAGATTTATTTTTGTAGTCAATATCAATATATTGATGCTCTTTTTTATTTATATTTTGGTTGTTAAGGTTCTTAGTTATAGGTAAAATATATGCCAAAAATAGAAAAAAAAACCTCTAGCTTGGCATGTTTCCGTTGCCACCAATTTATTATGAACTTTTTTTATTTATGAACACAATGCATGAATCTTTACCAAATACTTAAGTATCACGAAAAATATATTTCAAAACCCAGGTAACTAAAAGTTAAAAGTGGCAATTAAACTACTAAGAGGACCTTCTTGGCATTAAGTATTAATGTGAAAATTATATTTTTAATGTCACCAAATTGCTTTATTTTACGTTTTCAAATCCATCCAATAGTAAAAGTAAGCATGTAATAATAGCCCAAAGACTAATATTTGATATTTTATAAAATATTGTTTAAAATTATTAGCATGAAAACGGCCCAAAAGGGATTTTGGCCGCCCATCGGCCCAAAATTAAAAATAATTTTTTATTCGGCCCAAATTTGGGCCGAAATGCCCAAAACGGCAACACTGGGTCCAGTTCCAAACCGAAACCTCAGTTCCTTTACGACATGTGTCTCATACTTTTGCGAAATCTCTCTCGATAAGGAGATTTCACGTTTTTGGGAGGTGGAGAACGTTCCACAGAAACGTATCATGTCCACTTCAGAAATCTTTTGCGAAGAATTGTACAAAAAGTCGACGTACCGAGACAATGAAGGTAGGTACGTCGTGTCGCTTCCATTTAAAGATGAGCAATCCACAACTTCCGGTTTGGGATTTTCTAAAAACAGCGCCATGGCGCAATTCCTTCGTAACGAGGGTCGTCTTCTTCGTAGTCCGCAACTCAAACAAGAATATGATAAGAATATAGAAGAATACCTCGTCATGAAACATATGACTCCTATCAAAGCCAATGAATCCTTCCAAAGTACATCGTGTTACTATCTACCACATCACGCGGTGGTGAAACCGGACAGCACGACTACCAAAGTCCGTGTTGTATTCAATGCTTCGTGTCCCTCCTCAAATGGCAAAAGTCTTAACGACATATTGCATACGGGCCCGGTGTTACAGAATGATCTGACAATTTTAATTCTTAACTGGCGTTTCTACCGGTACGTTTTTAATGGAGACGTTAAACAAATGTATCGACAAATTCGCGTGAATCCTAATCATACTTCCTTTCAAAGAATATTATTTCGTAAGAATCCAAAAGATCCAATAGAGGAGTTCGAGCTTCAAACAGTGACATTCGGTGTCAATTGCGCTCCTTATCTAGCCATAAGGACAATGATCCAATTAGCTGACGACATCCAACATGCATTTCCATTAGCTTCCAAAATTTTAAAGTCCTCTATGTACGTTGACGACGCACTTGTAGGCCAACATGATATCCCATCTGCACTTCAGGCGAGGGATGAGTTAATTCAGGTACTTCGTTCAGCAGGATTTTCTATGAGGAAATGGACATCAAATTCCAAGGAAATTCTCGAAGATTTACCTGCTGATGATTTGCTTCATTCTGAATTTCTTGACTTCAATGATTCTAGTTTAGCAAAAACACTGGGGATCCGTTGGAATGCTCTCTCAGATGAGTTCTTCTTTTCCACATCAATATTCCCAGAAGATTGTCCGAATACTAAGAGAGTTGTACTTTCCCAAATTGCTAAGTTATTTGATCCGGCCGGTTGGTTGGCCCCTATTATCATCATAGCAAAAATAATAATGCAAAGAATTTGGATGGACTGAACCGAATGGGATCAAGTGATATCCACAGAATCTTTGCGTTTATGGAAAACATTCAAAAGTCAGTATCCATTTATAGACCGAATCCGAATCCCTAGGTGGCTCTACTTTACTCCTGACGCCGAAATCCAGTTCCACGGATTTTCTGATGCATCGGAAAAGGCGTATGCTGCTGCTTTATACATCCGAGTTGTATATCCATCCGAAATTCATACTAGCCTGATATCTTCCAAAACAAAAGTTTCACCATTGAAAACCATTTCAATACCCAGGTTAGAACTCTGCGGCGCGGTTCTCCTAGCAGATATGATAGATAATTTACTTCCTCAATTTGACGTTCCAAATTACTCTGTCTTCTGTTGGACAGATTCAAAAATCGTCCTATCCTGGTTGTCCAAACCACCGTGTCGTTGGAACACTTTTGTCGCGAACAGGGTCTCAAAAATAATCCAAGTCGTTGACCCCGCTCAATGGTTTCATGTTGAGTCGATGCTGAACCCAGCAGACTTAGCAAGTAGAGGAGTCTATCCCAAAGATTTAGTCGATAACTCATTGTGGTGGAAAGGACCAAGCTGGCTATCCGAACCAATGTCATGCTGGCCCCAATCCAATCAATACGTTGCATACGAGACAGAATTGGAAAAGAAAGCAGTAAAAGTGCATTTCTCCTATTTTCAACTGTTCGAAGACATATTAGAGAGGTTTTCCTGCTATTCTAGAGCTATGCGAGTTATGGCGTATGCATACAGATTTATTCAGGCACTTCATCCAAAATATAAACCTTATTACCGAAGAAATGACACTCGCACTGTATCATATCTTGAAGTATCCTTCGTTCGGAAACTATTAGTGTGTATTATCCAAAAAGCCGTGTACCCGAATGAGTATGCAGCACTTTCCATTGGAAACACCATCCCTTCAAAAAGTTCGCTTTTGAATTTGAACCCATTCCTTGATGCAGATGGTCTCATGCGCGTGTGCGGTCGTTTAGAAGCTGCTCCAAATCTGACATACAATGAAAAGCATCCGATAATAGTCCCATACAGATGTGCATATTCCAATCTTTTCGTCAAATTTGTCCATACAATAACTCTGCACGGCGGGAACCAACTGGTACTCCGACTTGTACGTAGTCAGTACTGGATTCCAAAAGTCCAAAACTTAATAAAATCCCAAATCCATAAGTGCAAACCTTGCATCCTTTATAAACGTAAGTGCCAAAAGCAGTTAATGGCAGCACTGCCTCCAGAAAGGTGCACTTATTCTAGACCATTCACTCATACCGGACTTGATTTTGCAGGTCCGTTCGATGTGAAGAGCTACACAGGGAGATGCAGACGAATGACCAAAGGATACGTTTGTGTCTTCGTCTGCTTTTCCACAAAAGCAATTCACCTCGAGGCAACATGCGATCTATCAACGCCGGCGTTCCTCGCATCGTTTAGCCGTTTCGTATCCAGACGTGGATGTCCGCTCCACTTATACTCCGATAATGGAACGACTTTCGTGGGTGCCTCCCGTACATTAGCAAAAGAGTTCATTCAGACCTCCCATAATGCTCTTATTTCCAATTACTCCCACCAAAATATTACATGGCATTTTATACCACCAGGCGCTCCTCATATGGGTGGTTTATGGGAGGCAGGTGTCAAAAGCTTTAAGCAGCACTTCAAGAAGACGGCACAGTCCTTCAAATACACCTTCGAAGAACTCCAGACCCTTCTGGCCAAGATCGAAGCCTGCCTCAATTCCCGGCCCTTATCAGCAATGTCAACGAATCCATCTGATCTATCTGCCTTAACTCCGGGACACTTCCTGATTGGAGGCCCCATACTAGCACCATTAGACCCTGAAGTAACTGAAGAGCCCGTCTCGATTCGAAATCGTTGGCAGAAGCTTAAGGCAATCCACCAACATTTCTGTGCTAGATGGAAGAATGAATATATAAAGGAACTACAAAAGCGGCATAAGTGGAAGTATCCCGAGAGAGATGTCACCGATAAGATGTTGGTAGCAATCCGAGACGAAAATCTTCCACCCAATAGCTGGCGACTGGGAAGAGTTACCAAAGTATTCCCTGGAAAGGACGAACGAGTTCGAGTCGCTGAGGTTCTCACACAACGAGGGGTGGTAACAAGGCCTATCACTAAGTTGGTCATTATATGCGAGGACAATTCCTAATTATTGCTTTTCCTTTCAGATTTCCTTTCCAAAATTCCCTTTTTCTTCAAATTCCTTTTTTATTTCCTCCATCTAATCCTGTCATTTTTTTACAGAATCATGAAATCTAACAAGGGGTCTAATTCAGTTCCAGTTAGACAAAAGTTTGCTTGCAGAGTTTGCCGCCAGATGCACGCTCTAAAATCTTGCCGTCGTTTTCACAATCTAAACACTCTCGATCGAATGCATGTTGTAAGAAAATACGGTTATTGTGAAAACTGCCTAGCCCATACCCATTCGCAAGGAACATGCTTTACTAAAACGGGGTGCAGATACTGTGGAAAAGCGCACCATTCACTTTTACACACCCATTCAAGGCTCGAGCAAACGACCACGGCTCAACCCAAGATGACCATGTCTCAAAAAAGGAGGTCGAGATCTGTATCTCCCTCAACTTCAAATCGAGATTCGCGGCTACTTCCTTCCACCTCAACTCCTACATCCCTCTCAGCCATATTGAATCGAAATATTGCCACACTGCTTCCTACAGTATTGGCAAGAGTCGAAAGTAAGGGTAAAATTTATTTCGCAAGATGTCTATTGGATTCAGCAGCCAGAATGAGTTATGTCTCTCAAAAATATGTGGATAAATTGGGTGCAACTTGCCTGGAACTGGAAAATGAGACAATATGCCCCTTAAAGTTATGGTCAACAGCAGATCCGAAGAGAAGTGTTGACGTCACTCTAAGAGTAAACAACCGAATCAGCACCGTAACCCCCAAGCGGTCACTCCCAGACTCCATTAAGAAAAGTTTTGTTAACTTCATTCTGGCCGACAAGTCGTTTAATGTATCTGCGTCAATCGACATCGTACTGGGGATAGATGTATACTCAAGAATCATGCTCGATGGCATATACAATAAACCGGGTTTTCCAACTGCCCAAAACACCATATTCGGTATCGTGTTATACGGTGCATTCCATAATTAATATAGCTATTTAATGTACAATTGAATTTTTCGAATATGCTAATACCTTTAAGAACGCTGAAATACTTAAGACATTGTATGTATACGTTACTACATAAGTTATGAATTCAAAACTATGAAAATATGATAATTTTTTCCTCTTCTAGAATTAACGTCATAATAATCGATTTTTTAAGATGCCTTCTCCACATGAACCTACACTTTTCCAATCATTACAAACTAAAAATATAACTTTTACGGCTAATACCGTAAAAGGAGGGGGGGAGAAATGTTTATGTCAAATGTGAATCCCTACTCTTCCCCACTTTCTTTCCTTCAACGTATCTTTGAAATTCCCAGTTAACTTAAATGTAACAACGGCAAGAAGATTTGTACTAAAGTAATCAGTACTATTAACTGATTACTGATGGTCATGTGGAGAAGGCAACTTCCTTTATAAACTTTCTTATTACTTTTAGACAGCCAACGAGCTTACACCTATTTCATCGTAAGTTAAGAAAACCCTATTTGTACGAGTGAAATCAAATATACATTGGATTCTATACAAAACCAAGACATTTGGTATAATTTCTTTGGGTTTCTACGATTTGCATCAACTTGTTAAGCTACAAAATCAAAGATACAAACACACATTCTTTGGTTCTGTTTCGGCTCTCTGCTTAATTTGTCCTCTTTTCCACCAAATACTTTCTGCATTCCTGTTGTACGCCTATTCAGCAGTTTGAGGTGTACATTTAGAAAGGACTACCCCTTGAGGCTTTCTCATTGAAATATTGAACACAGTGAATTCTTGTTTCCTGTCCCACACAGAGACTTCGGTCTTCATGACCAGCGCAGAACCTAATTCTCAATAAAACTTGTTTTTTATTTCTTAAGGTTTAGTGGGTCCATATGAAGATCGGATGCGACTGGGCGAAGGAGTTTGACAAAAAAAGGAAAATCAACAGGGGAAATTGAGACTAGGCGATAATTTCATGATTGTAGAAATTGTAGATTCAAAAAAAAAAAAATAAATACTTAATAAAAAATTAAGTTACAATTAAAACTCTTAATTAGTAAAAATTTATCTAAATTAGTGTACCAGTACCATTCGCCAGGATTAATTATATATAATAAAAATTGTTTCACAAACATCCCGGATGGGACAACGGAGACTTCTCTCATATCAATGAGTGCACCCCGATTGATATGCTCAGCTCAATGATATGGGACCTACTGTTTATCGCCGAGTCCGAAAGGTGTGTTTTGCGACACCACTTGTAGAGAAGTTCTACATGGATGAAATACTCAAGAAATGTCACCATCGAACAACCTACATACCATTGAACCACGGTGGCACCCAAAGGATTGATTATATTATGTTTCTACTTCTTTATTTACTCATCCGTTATTCGGATATTGGTGATCGTACAATAATATTTCAATGATACATATATGATATTAAGTATATATTTATAATTATTTGTTGTTACACAATGATGTTCAGCTCCCTGTTCTTAGCGACTTGTAAAAGAGTGTATTCATCATTATAGCCGGTCCATGTCTGGATATTTTTGAGCCAGGTTGTTTGTTTTCTACTTCTTCCGCGCTTTCCGTCGATTTTTGCTTTAAGGATTGTTTGTAGAATCTTGTATTTGTTATTTCTAAGTATGTGTCCAAGGTATGAGACTTTACGCTTTTTTATTGTTGAGATTAGCTGTCGGTTCACATTCATCCTTCTAAGTACTTCGTCATTTGATATTTTTGAAGTCCAGGGTATTTTCAGTACTCGTCGGAATGTCCACGTTTCAAAAGCTGCCAATTTTCTTTCATCAGACATTTTAAGTGTCCACACTTCGGAACTTGTTAATACTTTTTTGTGTTTAAAAAAGGCATCTCTCGCTATTTCTATTCGGCTGTTAATTTCTTTTGAGTAGTCCCAATGGTCATTTATTAGTACTCCCAGATATTTAAATGTGTGTACCCTCTCGATTTCGGTTCCTTTATAGTAAGCTTCACGTTGCGATGGTCGTTTTTTTTGCTTACGATCATGTATTTAGTTTTTTCATATTAATTTTAAACCCATACTTTTCACTTGTGAGTGCCAATTTTTCTATAAGTTTCTGTAGACCTGATATGCTCTCAGCCAGTAGTGTGGTGTCGTCTGCATATCTTATATTATTCACAATATGTCCATTTATTTTTATTCCAATATTTACCCCATCTAGCGTTTCTTGAAATATTTTTTCCGAGTACACGTTGAATAGTAATGGGGACAGTATGCATCCCTGTCTAACTCCTTTTGAGATAATAATTTCTTCACTTTGTTCACCATTGACGTCGATTCGTGCTTTTTGGTTCCAATACAAATTTTTAATACATCGTAGGTAATTCTTTTCCTTGTACTCCGATAGATGTCAAAATGTCCATTAATTTATCATGGTTAACCGTATCGAAGGCTTTCTCATAATCGATGAAGCAGATGAAAACATCTTTTTGGGCTTCTCTGCATTTCTGGACTAAGATTTGTAAACAGAATAGAGCTTCTCGGCTACCCATAGCTTCCTTAAACCCAAACTGCGTTTTTCCCATAGCATGTTCGCACTTGCTATATATTCGTTGATGAATTATTTTTAGGAATACTTTCAGCACGTGACTCATTAAACTTATTAATGAATGGGAATGGCTATGAAAGTAGATTTGAGCCAATCTTCTGGATATTGTCCAGTGTCGTATACGTGGTTAAAAAGGGTGATGAGGAGTTCTTTATTGTTGGAATCTATTAGTTTTAAGACTTCAGAGGATATTTCATCTGGTCCTGTGGCTTTTTTTATCCTTTAGAGTTTGTACGGCGCGTTCTACTTCTAATCTTGTTATTGATGATCCAACTAGATAATTGCTTATATTATTCTCAAGAGGTGCTCGCTGCTCATCCGTGAAAAGTTTTTCTATATAATCTTTCCATATAGTCTTTCTTCCCTCCATATCAAACACTGCTTCATTATTATCATTAAATATAATTGCACTTGTCTTTCTTCCATACGTCCCCGCAGATTCCTTTATCTTTTTATGTAGGTTAAAGTCGTCATGTATGGACTGTAGAAATTCAATTTCTTGACATTTTCTATTTAGTTGGTCATTTTTTGCTGCGCGGATTACCGATCTTATTTCTTTGTTTATTCCCCAGTACCTTTCATAATTTTTATTCTTATGTCTACTTCTTTCTTCCCGAAGTTCTCGAATTTCGTCTGTTATCAAGTCTTCAGTTCTTGCCATTGATCGGTTTCCTAGGATGCTTTTAGTTACTGTGTTTATAGTAGTTTTTAGGTTGTTCCACAGTAGATCCTGATTGTCTTCCTTGATGTTTTCTAATTCTCCGTTGATTTGATGTTGCAGTTCGTTTTTTATGGTAGGATCGCTAAGTTTTCCGATATCGATTTTTGGCTGGGATTTCTTTATCCGTATAAGCGCGAGTTTGAGGGGCAGTTTTGAGACCAATAGATTGTGATCTGTTGGAACATCTGCACCCGGGTATGTTGTACACTTGGAAACACAGGAGTTATATCTTTTGTTTATCAATATATAGTCTATTTGATTTCTCACTATATGTCCATGGTTGTCTTGCGGTGATTTTCATGTGTATAATCTCCTGGGGTGTAGACGATAAAATGTGTTCATGATCTTCATATTATTTTCTTGGCAGATTTGGATAAGTCAGTCACCTCTTTCGTTTCGGTCTCCAAGACCATATTTCCCAGTGATGTCTTTAACTTCATCGTTACCAACCTTCGCATTCAAATCACCTAGTATAATATTTATTTCATGATTTTTTGTCATTCTTAATTGTTGCGCAATGTTGTTATAGAATTCCTCGATGTCATTGGCATTTGCATCGCATGTGGGAGCATAAATTTGTATTATGTTGATGTTTATTGGTTTTGCCATTATTTTGAGTAGGATGACTCTATCTGACAGTGGAACATACCCAGTTACGCATGAGGCTATGTGGTTTTTTACAATGATACACACTCCATTTCTATGAATGCCGCGCTGATTTCCTGGGTGGTAAACAGTGACATTTTCTGATCTAAAGTCACAACTGTCTTTCCACCATGTTTCGCTAACACCTAATATGTCTATTTTTAGACGATTCATTTCACTGATGGTGTTGTTCAGTTTTCCAGTTTCATAAAGACTTCGGACATTCCATGTCCCAATTGTTAATTTTTGTTTGGTTTTACCTCCTGGGCTAAGAATCCCCTCTCTTGGCCGGAGACTGAGAGCCGTGTATTTTGCGTTGTATTGTTCATGTTGTACGATTTTCAAGGGATGTTACTTGAGTGGTTCCCCGTTGCCTTCTGAATGGTTTATAGTTTTCCGTTTACATATTCAGCCGCTCCAATGGAGTACAGACGCTGTTTGCTGCCGCCGAATCTCGATCAGACGCTGCCTTTTTCCTTTTATTTTTGGTTCGCCCCACATATTTTATTTTTGCGGTACCCGTCATATCTGATGAGCTTTCCCCTATCCACCACCTGGGGAGGCGTCCGATGGGAGAAAAAAGAAAAAAACTCCGCATTATGTTAACGAGTTGATTATTTTATTATTTCTTATTTCAATTAATTAAATTTCATTATTTGTACGACTTTCGCTTGAATACAGTGTATAGCTTAGTCACAGGTTTCCAAAGATAAAATATAATCCAAATTAGTCATGATTCTAATGAAAGTTAGTTTGTTTTATTCTGTAAGAGAAGATATTCTTGATATAACACATACGAGTATTTTGTTTCTCGACTATAATTGCCACCAGATATTTCTTCGTCGGTATCAAAATCGAGAAGTTTATTCATTCGAAAAAAATCACTTTATATACCCAACATAAGTTACAAACCCATTTTAAGCTAACCTGATAATTTCCAATTTTCATTCCCCAAAGTACTTGTGTAGATAGAATTTGACTCATTTTTTAATAAAGGTGGAAGAAGTAGAAAGCACTCGATCTTAAAATTGTCATTTATCTTCCTTCAAATTTCATAAGTGTTGTTATGTGTCTCAAATAGACCTTTGAATGTCCTAAATATTGTTTCTTACCCCATTCTGCTACTCTAGGAGGATAGAACATTTGCTTTATTGCCATTTTTGAATTTAATATTCACAAAGTAATCAGCCTCTGCACTCACTTTCTGCACAAATTTTTATTAAAATGTTTGGAATAATTTGTTCTAGGCTAAAAAATAAAACAATTTTAGATTGTTATTGTTGTATTCCCTCAATGCGGCAATAAAACAACCATAACAACAAAAAGGACTAATAATAAATTATGTAGATATCTATGTTCAAAGGAAATCTTCTTTCTGTTTATTTGTAATGTTTACATTTTTAGAGAAAAGGGGGAAGGAAAGCATTTTCCCAAAACGGTAATGACACATTTTGTTGTGTTTATTTGTTCTACATTTGTCTTAAATATTAAAGGCTAATGATATGTAGGGTTGACTGAAGTTTTAAAATTGTGAATATTTCTTTGACTGTTAAGCTCAAGAAGAAAAGTGTTTTTATTCGAACAGAAACGAATAATAAATGTTAATGTAGTTATATCATTGGATACATACAAAATCGGATGTGGACATGCGATAAAGTAAGGTTGGGTGAAAACAGAGTTTTGTGTCCAAATAGATTTTATATTACCTCAGTGTAACATAAAGCATGTATCGAAGAAAAAAATTTAATGGCCCGCTTCATTAAGGCGAGACGAATTACTGCCATACTCTTATTGTGCAGCAACAAAACCGATAATCGATAGTAATTCAATCAAACTTGGTTTCGAAACGTCTATGAGGAACAGATCATCGTCCCACTTAGTGGACAAGAGTTGCTATCACTTACTTTTCTTTTTTAATTTAATTTTGCATACAAAACTTAAAGTGACAAGAACAAAGATGATGATTCTGTTTAAAACGGGGGAAAAATAAATAAAATATTATGTCCAGCTATTTACTTTGATGAAAGATGATGGGAAATTTGTCTTTTGTCATTTTGTTTCGTTTTTCTTCGTTCATCTAATTTGTATTGCTTTGCGAGTACCGAGTATGATTATGACGATGGTGATTATTATGAAAACACTTGCCGTTCCGCGAAAAAAAAACTCTGTTAGCATTTTCTTCCTTTTATGTCATTAAGGAGAATTTGATGGCAAATTAGTTGAATGTTTCTGGAGGTAGGGCAAACTTCCTACTTAACGGCAAACAAATTATTTTACACAGATTTTGACATGGAGGAACCTAACAAATGAAAGTTGGCTAGCAAGTAAGAAAAACAAGGAAACAAAAAGTTTTTTTGTTGTAGTTTTTGTTTGTAAACTGGACTCTTACTAGAAAAATCATAGCTATGACAACGAGGCCATGTGTCCTTGCTCTTTTAAGGTTTGTTCTTTTTTTGTTTTTGCTCAACGTCAGTTGTTATGTTCTGCCAGTAAACGTGATTTCTGTTGTCGTCGTTGCCTTGGCTTATTAAAAATTAAAACAGAACAACTACAATATTTTCGGCATAGTTAAACATCCTTGAAAGGGTGGTCGTTGGTCCACTTGTTTATGACTCTCATAGGATTTGTTATTTTCTAGGCTGTATTTCCCCTTATTTCTTTTTCGACTGATGCTGCAAAAAATTGTTTATTATTAAAATTGGTTAAAGAAACATAATTAAATATTAAATTTTATTTTGGACATGGCCAAAAAATCTCTGTCACTCACGTACACACATTCTATACATTTAAAATGACAGAAAAGAATGAAAATTTAACAAAATGAAAGAAATTCTTCTTTTCGCAGTGCATGAAGTGAAAAAATAAATATTTACTTTAAAATTACAACTTAATTTTCTATGTTTTAGAGTTGTTCAAACAAAGATTTAAAACGACCAGATAAATAATTTTTGATATTGAGCTACAAAATTAATTGATTTTTAGGTTAGGATCAGAAATTTAAATTTAGTTTAGTACCATACAATTTATTTTTACGTGAAAGAATAATTCTTTTTTTATAAGTGCCAAACAGTTACTCGTTCCGACAACTTATCAGCAGAGTAGCAAATACTGCTCACTCCAGTAAGCCAAAAAATCCATACTTGGATAGCAGAAGCCTCCGCCAAGGGATCAATGGTATGACCAGAAGTCTCGTGGTGCTACCGAAGAGAATAATGCGGCATACAGGGTTCGGGCAAAAACGGAGAGAGCAGAACAAAGTGAAAGCAGGATAGTGATGGCACATCCTTATTTAGAGACAAGCAAGGTTATCTTGCAAAAGATACATCCCAGCAAAAAATTCTTACTAAATAACGTGTTTTTATAGTACTTTTTGATAGTCGTATCTACTTACTAAACTTCCTACTAACCATTTTTTTTAACAAGGGCATGTCACACTGAATTACTAGTTATTCTATGACAAGTAGAAGTTGAACAAGTAAAAAGTTGTTAAGTTCGGCCGGGCCGAACTTTTTATACCCTCCACCATAAAAAGGTCTTAATTAAAATGGAATAATTAGGATCCTTTCACAATTTCAGGCGTAACAACTTTTCGACAATGGTGAGTATATTATAAACCCGTAAGGACAGATGCGCCGTGAGTCGAACTTCCGCGTTATGGCGTTATGAAGTTTTTGCAAGAGACCCTGTAAGCCATCATTAATTAGCATTATATCTTTGTTTGTTGTTTTTGTAGAGCACTTAAGCAACAGTGAACAAATATATAACGCTAATTCCTGATGGCCCACAGGGTTTCTAACAAAAATTTCATCACGCCATAACGCGGAAATTCGACTCACGGCGGATCTGTCCTTCGGGGTTCATAATATACTCACCAAGGCCTTTCTTCCCCAAGAGGAATTTTTCGTGCCCCAGACTTTCACCTCCATTTTGTTGCACAGTGTTATCTAATCTAAAAAATGTGTTCAGGTAGGTGAAAGGTACTACCTACGGGGCTATATCAAAGAGTCAACCTATCTTTACATTTCTTGGCGGAAAAGTTTTATAGCTGCAGGGAACTTCAAGAGTCAAATTGAGGGTAGTTTCATCAAAACAATGTAGACCCTCAAAAATGGACCCATGTTGATGAATTTTAGTGAATAAATTTCATGACCACTGAAAATTCCCGAAAATCGGGAGGTAAAGTTATATGGGGGGATATACCAAAACATGGACCTATATTGACGATTATTTTTGAATAGACAAAATTGTAGCTAAAATTCTCAAAATACCGATCATTACAGATAGTTCGGTTAAAAATTGCAGCTAAAATTCTTAAAATACCGAAAATCGGGAGATACCGTTATATGGGGGCTATACCAAAACATGGACCTATGTTGACGATGTTTCGTTGGAGATGTTTTATGTCCACTGAGAACTTTAAATGTCAAATTACAGCTATTTCGGTTAAAAACTGTAGCTAAAATTCTCAAAATACCGAAAATCGGGAGGTACCGTTATATGGGGGCTATACCAAAACATGAACCTATGTTGACGATGTATCGTGGGAGATGTTTTCTGACCACTGAGAACCTCAAATGGCAAATTACCGCTAGTTCGGTTAAAAATTTTAGCTAAAATTCTCAAAATACCGAAAATCGGGAGGTACCAATATATGGGGGCTATACCAAAACATGGACCTATATTGACGATGTTTCATGGAGATGTTTTATGACCACTAAGAACCTCAAATGTCAAATTACAGCTAGTTCGGTTAAAAATTGTAACTAAAATGCTCAAAATACCGAAAATCGGGAGGTACGGTTATAAGGGGGCCATACCAAAACATGGACCTATGTTGACGATGTTTGGTGGAGATGTTTCATGACCACTGAGAACCTCAAATGTCAAATTGCAGATAGTTCGGCTACAAATTGTGGCTAAAATTCTCAAAATACCGAAAATCGGGAAGTACCGTTATATGGGGGCCATACCAAAACATGGACCTGTGTTGAAGATGTTTCGTGGAGATGTTTCATGACCACTGAGAACCTCAAATGCCAAATTGCAGATAGTTCTTTTAAAAATTGTGGCAAAAATTCTCAAAATACCGAAAATCGGGAGGTACCGTTATATGGGGACTATACAAAAACATGGACCTATGCCCATATCCTTTGGGATATAAGTTTGTTGATCACTAGGAACCCTAAGTGCCAAAGTATAGCTAATTCGGTCTGCAAATGTGGCGAACAACGTCAAAATACCTCAAATCCGGAGGTACCGTTATATGGGGGCTATACCAAAGAGTGGACCGATATAGCCCATCTTCGAACTTGACCTGCCTATGGAAAAAAGACCCTCGGGTGCAAAATTTCAGCACTCTATCTCAATTATTGCGGACGCTAGAGTGATTACAACAGACGGACAGACAGACGGACATGGGTAGATCGTCTTAGAATTTTATCCTGATCAAGAATATATATACTTTATAGGGTCGCAAATGATTAGTTCGATGTGTTACAAACGGAATGACAAACTTAATATACCCTCCATACTATGGTGGAGGGTATAAAAATAAGCTAAAAGATTTCTATTTTTAGAACAGTTGAGGTGGAAGTTGTTTTCAATTTCAATACACTTCATATTTTGATTTTATTTCGCTGTGTGCTGGATTTCATCATGGAAACTTCTCATTTGTAGTCGAACAAACTACACATTCGACCACGTGTATGAACATTTGGTTTGTTTCAAAGCTAACATGTGCACCACCATCTTTATTTTACCAACAAAGAGAGAGAGAAATGAAAGCGTTGAACACACAACCTTAGGATTTGTAGTCGGACACACACACTCTGTGGCACCGTACTCATAACTTAGTAAGGAGCATTATAAGTAGTTATTTCTGTTTACTTTACTTTGTAATGGCTGATATAATGACTAACGGATCCGAATTTTTGCTGGGGTATAGTGTCATCAAGTTATGGAAGAACATTTTTCCAAACAACAGAAATCCGTTACTAACAAATAAGACGTAGACACCACAGATCCAATAACAAAATATATTATTGAGTGAATGCCACCAGGCCAAGATGAGGTTAAGACAGAGATAAACCGGCTGAAGAATAATAAGACCGCAGGAGCCTATGGATTACCAGCAGTGCGATTGAAGATTCAAGGCGTATGCATCAGGTAGTCGAGGCCCCGCTGGCATATTTTAACATATTCCGATAGTACTCAAACTTAGGCAATCTTAAAATTTAATAAAAAAGTAGGAGAAGGGGTTGGTTCCCCTACAAAAACATAGTTGACGACCCTAGCAGACACATGTACTAGGAAAGGCGAAATTACTGTGATACGATGGATTGAGAAATATGTGAAAACAACACATAAAGGGGGCCCAATGCATTATAGCTTTCATGACAAAATCCAACGATACATAGAAGAAATATTTGACCTGTCCTGCCCATGACATTAACATCATTCTAGGCGATTTCAATGTAAAAATTGGAAAGGAGGATATCATTGGCCCAACAGTCAGAAAATATAGTCGACGTAATAAAACATCTGAAAACGTAATAAGGGGGATAGACTTCGTAGACTTCCAGTTTAAATAATCTCAACATTTATAAGGGCTGTCACCAGACCAAACAAAAAAAAACAAATCGATCACGTTGTTCTAGATGGAAGATATTCATTGATGGAGTTGAATGTACGATCGTTCCGGAGAGCAAACATCGACTCGGATCAATACCTTGTTACAGCAAAGGTACGTACGTAACCGATTGAAAGTACGAACTGACGCAAGACGGAAGTTGGACATCTGTGAGATGAAAACACAACATGGAGCTCCAGAATACTTCACTCAACTGGGCAAATTGATTAATGAAAGCGCCCCTAGGCCCAAATATTTATCACAGTGTAATATGCAAACAGCCACAAAATCCATACTTGGATCTCAAAGGCATCCATCAAGGAACCCATGGTATGATCACGAAAGTCATATTGCTACCAAAGAGAAAAATGCGGCATATATGTGTATTGGGAGAAAGGGAGAGAGAGAGGTCTTTCTGCAAATGAGAAAAAGTCTAGATGTACAGGAGTCAGAATGAAGTTGGAAAATCCTGCCAAAGCACAGTGGATCCACTTGTATGGAGAAAGTGGCCAAAAATATTTAGAGTGTAAAAATCAAGCCAATGCGCCGTTTATAGTTTTGTGCTGCTGCGAAGAGTGTTTTAAGAAACAACGAGCGTAACATTCTCCCCACTTTCCCCTCTGCTGTTAATACAAAATAACATGAACCAAGGTCCCGATTATCTTACGATGCAAACATAGGCTTGAGGAAACAGAACCAATCTCCAAAATAACATAAAATCCAACCAATTTAGCGGATTAAAAAATCAACATTTTTGTCTGAAAATTGGTAAAATTTTTAATATAGATCTTATAGCGTTTTTCCTGGAAGGTACGTACCGCCAACGTAGGACAAATTTAAAAGAATATTTATTCATATTGCCACTGATGCCAATTATGTTAATGTACGTGGTCAGAAAAGGTTATACGAGAGGCAAACGTCAAAAGAAGTGGCACAATCTACACCAATAGTCACCAATAGTCACATGTTACTTGCTTATGCTGATGATATAGACATCATGGGTCGATCAGTAAAAGAAGTAACTGATACCTTTATAAAGGTCGAAGGAGAATCTGCTAAAGTGGGTCTGGCGGTAAACGGTGAGAAGACCAAGTTGATGGTGTCGACGCGCAATGCGTCCATTGAGCTCGGACCGACTGTGGAAGTTGGTTCCTATAATATTGAGGTAGTAAAAGACTTCGTCTACCTCGGCACCTCCGTCAACACAACAAACGACATCAGTTGTGAAATAAAAAGAAGAATTGTATTGGCCAACAGATGCTACTTTGGATTAAGTAAGCAGTTTAAAAACAAAGCCACATCTCGTCAAACAAAAATAACGCTCTACAAAACACTGATACTACCCGTGCTGATGTATGGCTCCGAAGCCTGGGTACTTGCGCAAGCAGACATGGCAGTGCTTGGTGTGTTTGAGAGAAAAATTCTTCGAAAGATCTACGGACCAATCTGCGTTGACGGTGAATATCGACGTCGCATGAACCACGAGCTGTATCTGCTATACAACGACATCAATATTGTTAAACGTATCGAGATGCAGCGATTGCGTTGGCTAGGCCATATCATAAGAATGAGCAATGATGAACCCGCTAAAAAGGCGTATGAATACATGCCACATGGCGGTGCACGCAGAATTGGCAGGCCAAGGAATAGATGGCGCAAACAAGTGGATGATGAGATGACAAGGCGCGGTATTCCAGAGTGCAAAGCAACAAATAGAGAGGAATGGAGATCTCTTCTTAGTTCGGCCTATAGAACAAACGTTCTGTAATGGGCCAGCTAAGTAAGTAAGTAAGTACGTGGTCAGATAACAGAGTTATACGCTAATATATCCATAGAAATCCTATTCTAGGGCAGCTTTAATCAGCAACCCACCATTTATAGTCTGACACTAGATGGCAGCTGATTTTAATACTGAATAATCTTAAATCCATGACCTACTTTGGAAAATTATTCCCGATGTGGGCACTGGTGGGCATCATGACTAGAACCTTAGGTCAAATTTAAGTATATCATCGAATTAGCATTACAAAATACGCTAAGAAAATATGCGGCTAACTAGAATTCCACAACACGCTAACACATTAGTTTTTAATGAAAATTATGCTATTACCTCCTCCTTGAAAATCCAATATAATATTTTGCTATACGTATTAGTTTCGCGATATTTTGAATATATTTACTATTAGTCAAATGTTCCGACTTTTGAAGCTATTCTTAAGAAGATCGCATTCGAATGAAACAAAAACTAATATATTTTTAAAAAGGTCCATGTCATACCTGTCAGAGTTGCCAGATGTTGAACCAAAATTTTGACATTAATTTTTTTATTTTTGGCCAATGGGTGGATCCACTGTGCAAAGGTTGAAACATCAAACTGATGGCTTTGGTAAAGTCAAATCCTCCTTTAAAGATGAGTTAGGCACTCTGTTAATATATACAAATAGTGTGCCCAGGAAAGACGACTTTTCCAAACTGTTGGTAGACGACGAAGATACCGCAGATCCAATCCCAAGAGATTGTATTGAGTGTATACCGCCCGGCTAAGATGAGGTAATAACATCAATTAAACAGCTCAAGAATAAAAAGTTGATAAGGTGTATGCTTCAGCTAATGAGCACCATTTGCGTTCCCGACGGCTGGAACCTGTGACCGGTCCACAAGAAAGGAGAGTATTATGTGTGCTCTAACTATAGGGACATAAGTCTGCTACCTATTGATCATTAGGCTTGGTATACCCCGGTCCTCAGTTAAAATAGGAAAGAACCTACCCGAAGAGTTTAGTACCAAAAGTGGTTTTAGACGGGGAGACGGCCTGTCGTGTGATCTCTTCAACATCCTGCTGGAACAGGTTATAAGAGATGCGAAAGTGAAAAGAAATGGGACAATATATACAAACAGCCACATCTTACTTGCATATGCCGACGACCTTGACAGAATGGATTGGTCGGTAAAATAAGTAACTGATATCTTTTCAAAAGTCGAAAGGGAATCTGCTAAAGTCGGTCTGGCAGTAACCGGCGATAAAACTAAGTTGATGGTTTCGACGCGTAATAAGACTACTAATCCCGCACCAACTTTGGATACTGGTACCTACAAAGTTGAGGTAGTAAACGACTTCGTCTTCCCCGGCACCGTCATGAGCACAAAAAAGAAGATCACTTTAGAAATAAGAAGAATAGTGCGCAAGCAGATAAGGCAGTGCTTGGTGTATTTGAAAGGGAAATTATTCGAAATATCTTTAGGCCAATCCGCGTTGACGTTGAATATCGACGTCTTACGAACCACGATCTGTATCGCCTATGCGACGACATCAGTGTACAGGGTATATGCACTTTCATACGGGCAAAATGTGCCTTATCGAAATAATGGTTTTAGACCTAAAGTATGTTTCGACGAAATGTGTTTCAGACAATTTGGATTTGATTTAGCCATGTCTGTCTGGCTGGCTGGAGCGCACGATAACTCTCGAACAGATCAACCGATTCGGTCCAAAATTTGGCTTTCGTAATATTTTGTCCAAACTTCGTTTAAGTTCGAAGATGGGTTATATCGGTCCACTTCTTCCGGTCCACTCCCCACAAAAGTTCGAAAATGTTCGAAAAAGTTGTGCGAACGATAACTCTTGAAGGAAGTAAACGATTTGGTCCATACTTTGCACATCGTGAAATTTCTACCAGACTTAGATGAGGTTCCAATATGGACTCAATCGGTCCATTCCTTTGGGTACTTCCCACACAAAATTTCGGAAAAGTTCAGTTTAGGACCTGCTCTCGAATCGCTTTGATTTTTGTTGTAGCAACTTGTATTCACTGGCCCCCAAACGACGGTATACGTTTCATCAGGGGCAAGTCCATACTTCCTCAGAAAATAGCCTGACGGTTACAAAAACCCATATGAAACCGTGTGTAGTGGTTGGAGCGCAAGATAACTCTCGAACGGATCTGCCGCTTCGGTCCAATATCCTTCGTAATATTTTGTGCAAACTTAGTTTAAGTTCGGAGATAAGCCATATCGGTCCACTGCTTTAGGTACCTCCCCCACAAAAGTTCAAAAATGTTAGGTAAAATTGTGCCCATGATAACTCTTAATGGGAGTGACCGATTTTGTCCATACCTTACACATCCTAATATATCTACCAGATATAGATCAGGTTCGAAGCAACTTGCATTCGCTACCTCAATGACGACAGTAAAAGTTTTTTCAGGGGCAAGTCCATACTTCTTGAAAGACTTTCGGGCTGAAAGTTTTAAAAAACCCCTATGGCACCATATGTATTGGGTGGAGAGCTCGATCGAATACCGCGTTCGTCCACACTTTGTATATTGTAATATTTCTTCGAATATTAGATGAAATTCGAAGGTGGTGCTTATAGGTCCACTACTTCCGGCACCTCCATCACAAAAGTTCGAAAATATTCGCTAAAATGGTACGCGCGATTTTTCATAGACGTAGCAACCGATTTGGTCCAAACTTTGGATCTCTAAATATTGTCGAAACTTAGTTCAAATTTGGTCCCTATCTGTCCAATCCTTGTGGTACCACCCACACAACTGTCCAAAATTTTTGTGTGGTTCGAGGATCCTTTGGACATTTTTACCGAAGGGTTTCCTAGTGGCCCTGTTTACAGCGATGTTATGTTTTTTGTAGTCTTAATTGTTCCACAAACATCCCAAAAGGGACAAGGGAGACTTCTCTCATATCGATGAGTGCACCCCGATTCATATTAGCTCAATGATATGGGACCTACAGTTTATCGCCGAGTCTGAACGGCGTGTCTAAGACACCACTTTTGTAGAGAAGTTTTACATGGCTGAAATACTCAGGAAATATCGCCAACATTACCGAGGGGTATTTTGTCACCGTTGAAAAGTGCTCTGATGTTGCCTGGCCGGGGAATCGAACCCACGACCTTATGTGTGCAAGGCATACCAAGGTGTGCATACCATTACACCACGGTGGCTAGTATGATAAAAAAGCCCTATCTATCGATATCGCCGCAATTTTTTATCCATACTTTTGTATGGTTTTTTGTAAGTTTTTTTTTTTGGTATAACAGTATTTCAATCCACACAGGCTGAGGGTATATCTCTGTCGGCAAAGCCGACTGATACTTTTTTACTTATTTTACTTAATTTATTGATATATTTGGTCAATTTGTATTTTTTATATATATTTTTTTGGTATAACTCCCATAGAACGGTACCTCCGGATTATGGTAATTTTAAAAATTTTAGCGGCATTATAAAACTGAAATGTCTGAAATTTGGCATTTAGGCTTCGTTCGAGGTATAAAATATTCCGACAGAGAATTGTCGGCACAGGACCACGTTTTGATATAGCCTCCATAAGATGATACCGCCCGATTTTAGTAATTATGAAAATTGTAGCCGCAGTATCCAACTGAAACGGCTGGAATTTGGCATTTAGTCTTCGTTGGTGGTTAAAAATATTACGACGGAGAATTGTCGGTAGAGGCTCATTGAACGGTTCCGCCCGATTTTCATTATTTTTAAAATATTTCCCATATAATCCAACCGAAATGGCTGGAATCTGATTTGAATATGTACAATTTATGGTGGGTATAATTAGAGTTCAAAATCATCCCATTATGCACTTTATAGTAATAAAAACTTGTCTTTAAGCGATACATTTTTTTGTCCGATTTTCGACAAAATAGGTCAATTTTTTCGTTAAAATCTAGGCTTTTTTAAATAGATTTTTTTTAAGTTCTGTTTCGCTTAAAGACAGGAAGGGATCTTTGAGGGAGACTGGACGTAACTTCAAGCAAAAAAAGCACATCACTTTTGTATTGTTCCCACTTTTAGCTACGTTAGTACAGTGGGTCGCAGTCCATTAAAACATTCAATTTACTTAAACCGATATGAAAATAGCAAAACGAAGTATTTTATTTAAAGATATTTAAATATTTCATTAATTAATTTAAAAATTAAATTAAAGCTTAAAACGTTTTTCCTTTTGTTTTCATTTACACTAGCAAATACAAAACTACATATTTTACACACACAAACCGTTATACATTGCCAATATTATTGCTTACAGGTATGTATTTCGCAATGCAACTTCAAACACTCACACCATCAAACGAACACACAGATACATATACACACATACACTTGATGTGGTATTCATGTGTATCCCTGCCAGCAATTGGAAGTGAGTTTTATCTAATTTTATAAATGAGAATCTTTTTGGTGTCTAATTTTCTGTAAAAATGCGACATTTGTCTAATATACAACAACAATTACATTGTTATCCCATTTGCATCGTATTCAGTCAAAATTTAGATAAAAATACGATAGGCAAATAACAATAACAATTCTGTATCATTATGATGTCTATCTATTTTCCATCGTTTATTTGGATACAAATGAGATAGCTTGCATTTATTTTTAGAACTGTTGTAATTTGAACAAATAAGACATTTGTATACATATGATTACATGAGACGGTGGTGCAATGGTAGGCATGCTCGATTTGCAATCCGAATGTCCGGGGTTCGATTACCAGGTCAGGCGACATCACATTTTTCAAATGAAAAAATTAATATGAGCGACAAAAATTCTAAAAACATACTCGCATAAAATATAAAATATAATGAATTATAAATAAAAAACCAAAAAGCCAAAATTAAATCAAAGGATTAACGACCAATGGGTCAACAATAATAACAACACATAAAATAAAAAAGAATTAAATCAAATCAAATAAAAAAGAAAGAAAAAATAATTTTTTTCTTTTTATTTATTATTATTTTTATCAATATGTTAGCTTATATTAATGCTTTATAGCTTATAATAATTTTGTCATTAAAAAAAAATGTCGACTGGCCTGGGAATCGAACCCGGGCATTCAGATTGCAAAGCGAGCATGCTTACCATTGCACCACCCATATTATCGTTTTAATAACTTTCTGCAGTGTCCAATGAGACACTCAAAAAAGTATCTAATGAGTGGAACAGTTCCTCCCGAGAGCATGATCTTATTGGATAAGAATGCGACTATCGCATTCGTTTGTGCAATCTAATTGAAGTGACTCATTGGACAAGAAACAGATAGCAAATGTTTGCAGGGTATTTAACAAATGAATACAACGCGAATTCTTTTCATATTTGTTTATGAAATCACAACACATTATTCTCACAGGGCTTCTGCATTCAGTATGTGTACATAAGTATGTATGTATGTTGATGTACATACCTGTGGTTGTTCGAATTTTTGGAAACCCTAACGAATTTCAATTTATACACATTTATAACACATTCATTCCTCTTAACATTGTAATATGGAATTGTTATTTTTTTCCTTTTTTGACAATTTCCATTTGGAAGCTGTAGTTTTCAAGCGCATTAAGGTAAGTGTCATGAAAACTATGTTTGTAATAAAATTGAAGCGTTTTTTGAGTATTATTTTAGAGATTCAATCAATTAAATTAAATGATGGCGTAGAAAAACGCTTTATAATTGAGAAAGAGTTTACTGAAAACACAGTTGTTGTAAACAAAAATGCATGACTTTAAACAATCTAAAACTACATAATTAAAACTATAGTCAATCAATATTCAAACAGACTTTCATGGTTTTAGCTGACATTTTATTTAAAGTTATTTATCAGTGAAATACTTCACATATTTTTATTTGTATTTTTATGTAATGCAAATTGCCCCCCCCCCCCCTGTATTATTAAATCAAAATATTTTCACCCAACCTCTCCAACTAATACTCCGTTTAAATATCTATGTATATCATTAAATATGTGTTATCCATGTTTTTGTTTATATTTTATTCTTTCAAAGTTAAAACCGTCACAAATAAGATTGACAATCGAAACTTTGCAGACACCTGTTTCAAATCAAATCTTTTAAATCTTCATTTAATCTTAATATGTTTCATTGTTTTCTTGAAAGCTTAACTCGTACCGAGGGAAAAGGAAAAGCAAACACTCATCCACAAGCACTCGCTCACCATTTCACTTAAAGACATACAAGTGTATCAGCATCTTAGCTACTAAAAACCCATAAAAGCTAATACCATGAATTATTACAAGATCTATACAATTTACATAAATACTCAACATGAACGAACGCATGAGAGACTTGAGTTTTTTTTTTTCGTTTTCCATCACTTTGTCGCACGCACCCGCACACACTCACATCTACACATAGTTTCATTTTCATTGGATTTAATAAGAAAATTTGCAAATCATGCATGTGCACAACAGATTCTCTCCAGATGAGTGCCTGAAACCCCTCTTGTGTTTAGATTATTTTAGAGTGGTATGGGAGTGAGCAATATAACAACAAAACCAGACGTGTATGTATGTAGGTGAGCATTACACGTAGAAGGTAGAATATGTAAATGTGATTATGTCTCTTGTTTCTGTGCGTTTAACTTAAAATACTTAAATGGTTGTTATTGTTTACACAGGTGTTGTTGTGAATATTAGAAACTTAACTCACACATACCAAGCGACGCACGAAGTCTATCACACATGATAAGTACAAAGAATACAAACAGAAGTAAAAGTTGTCAAAGTTAAAAAAAAAAAAAACTTGCAAATAGAGACTGACGTCGGAGTATTTGAAATGAAAACCTCCACAGTGGAATGAATATTGAATGGATGGGTTGGGTTCCCTCCCACCCTTCTATAGATAAGTGACATTTTGTAGTAAACATATGTACACGCAGAAAAATATATGTTTGGATCCAACCAAATATTTTTTTGGGACTGGTTGCTAACAAATATATGGTTGGATCCAAACAAAATTTGCTTGTGGCCAAACAAATATATGTTTGCAACATTTTGTAACATACCTAAATTTTATTTGTTTGGGTACCAACATATTTTTTATGTTAGAACATATTTTTATGGGTGGAGAGGGGATTTTTGTCAAAGAGAGTAACAACAGGGCTCTCGCGGCTTCCGAGTGCAGTTTTATAATAAAGAACTGTGTGTTTGGTGTAAAAGGAGACGCAGAAGCTTTGGTGATGTGAATGTGGCCAAACACGTGTGTTTTGTGCTTTGTTGTTGTTAACAAAAGTAGCAAGCGAAGAGGAAAAGAAAAAATGGAATTAATTATGTTGTACTTTTTTCTTCAGTTTTCTATATACAATCGTTGAGTAAAGACTGAGTGAATAAATCAGTGTTTTGAGTTTTCTTAAAGAAATTGTGCTTTTTAGCAAATTAAATGCCCAATACATTTTATAATTCATTCAAAAAGGTGAATGAAAATATTTTATTGGACAAGGAAGAAATCGCATTTAATATTGGTAATAACATTAATACATTTTTCATATACATACATAGATAGATATGTATATTTGAAATATGGATGTACCTATTTATTACATTATATGTATAATCATTTGATTCCAGATGCCGATTTCCCGGTGATGATTTCAACTTTGAGGAAAACTTGTTTTATTTCACAACTAAGGAGAAACGTTCAACGATGTTTCTATATAATTTTTTCTTTTTAAAAGTGTGACTTCTTATAAATTATTTCATTCAGTTTTTCTTTTATTAAAGTCTGTTATGTATTTCTTTGGAATTTTTATGTACCTATGTGTCTGTTGTTGTTTTTTTGTTTGGTATTTCTATGCCTTTCAATAAACCACCGCCATTTATAAATGTGTGTATATGTTAGAAATAGCCACTGAGCGCTTACTGAGAGCAAGTGAGCATACATTTCAATGTGTTTTACATTGAAATTTACGCTCCCTTGCTCTCAGTAAGCGCCCACTGGTGCATGTGTTTGTGTTTTTGTGGCTTTTGGTTTGTATTTGTTTGCACACAAACAAATATTTGTTTGCACCCAAACATATAATTTGTTTGCACCCAAACATATGTTATGTTTGGGACCGATTGTAAACAAATATATGTTTGCTGCAAATGTTCCTCATCGAAATAAAGGGTTTAGACCCTAAGTATGTTTGGACGAAATGTTTCAGACAATTTGCAGTCGATTTAGCCATGTCCGTCCGTCTATCTGTCCGTCCGTCTGGCTGGTGCGCACGATAACTCTCGAACGGATCAACCGATTCGAACCAAACTTTGGTTATCGTACTATTTTTCCAAACTTAGTTCCAAGATGACCCTTATCGGTCCACTCCCTTGGGTACCTCCGCCACGAAAGTTCAACATTTGTCTGTAAAATTGTGTGAACGATAACTCTCGAAGGGAGCAATCGATTTGGTTCAAACTTTCCACAGCGTATTATTCCTTCCAAACATAGATTGGGTTCGAATATGGACTATATTGGTCCACTCCTTCGAGTACGTCCCACACAAAATTTGAATAATGGAAGTTTAAGAACTCCTCTCGGATTTTCAGTAGTTTGTCCTTGCGTCTTCCTTTACTGTGGTACAATTTTTTCTTGCGCAAATCCATGCTTCCTGAGATATTGGGCAAAATGTTCCACGTACGGCACCCCCCAAAATGGCAAATCCGCAAGATAATGCTTGGAGGGAGTTTCTGATTGATGCAGACTTTTTGCAAATCATATTATTTCATCCTGTCATGTATCAGGTTGGAATATGGGCTATGATCCACTCCTCCGGGTACCTCCCACACAAAATTCGACAATACTTCTTGAGATAATGGTCCAAGCTCCAAAACCCTCCCGGTACATACACAAATAGCTATCGTTCAAGGTAACTCTAACATTTTTTCAAAAATTTCTACCAAACTTAGTTTAATGTAATTTAATATTTAGAGTCCCTTATGAAGAAGTTTGGTTACAAAATTTGTTGATATATGTCAATGATTTGATATAGCCCCACATTACGGTACATACAGATTTTAAAGCAAAATCGTCATAAAAAATCAATATATTTTATATACGGCATATTTCTTGTGTTTTTTTTTTTTTTTTGGTCAGTGGCTGAGGGTATATCCCTGTCAGCCGACAGATACTTTATTACTTGTTTCTCTCAGTGTAGATACGCACATAAATACATATGTATGTACATATATATACTATGCAATCCGCAGCCATTGACATCTATTTAAACGTGTGCAAAAATTAAGAAAAAATAAAAAAAATATTTGTTAAACATATTTGGATAAAAATGTGTTCGTGTTGCCAGTCGCACGGTGATGCAGGTGTAGAAAGTGACCAAGGAACAGTAATAAACGGATTAACAATGCAAACAACAGGATCCAGGAGTTATCTTGGTCCCTGTTTCATCTCAAGTGAACACAGACTTCCCTGTGGTGTCAGCCGTTATATGCAATGAGCTAACATTTGCTTTGGTAACATCAAACGTGGATTTGGCAAAGAAAACAATCCACTCTATAGTTGACGGCCCCCGAACACGTTTTAAAGATCATGATCTACGAACCTGTACCTAGAATGTTCAGAATCCTTATAGAGAAGGTGCATTTTACGCTCTGACAAATATACTTGCAAAGTACAAGGCCGATATTACCTTCAAACAGGAAACACAACGGATTGGGAAAAACGTCGATCAACTTTTCAAGATGACGCACTGTCTTATAGCTAGCCTGATATAAAGTATCAGTTTGGTTGAAGATTTATAGTAATTTTTAAAATTTCACCCCGCCCAATAAAAACTCACTGCAATTCGGAACAAAGCTAAATTCGTAGATAGATACATATATTTTACGAGTGTTTAGAAAAAATAATCATGTGACCCGTATCCTGTTCACTAAATTAATTTAAACGATTTTCTAGCTAAAATTAAAACACAGAATATCTTTGACCCAACAGTTGGGAAATTCAGTCTCTACAATGAAATGATGCTGATAGACTTCTCAGAGGCAAGAACATGGTAGTTAACAGCACCTGAGTTAAACATTCAACATTAATAAGAAAAAGAGGTTGTTACGAGATAAAAAAAATAGGAACACAAATGGCATACAGGGCTACTCTTCAATCAGTAGCACCACGTGGTGCACGAGAGTAGTAATAGGATAAAAGGAGAGAGGAGAAACCTATTTTGCGTGGTAAAAAGAGAGCAAACAAGTAAAAAAGTATCTGTCGGCTTTGCCGACAGAGATATACAGTCTGTCGCAAAAGTTAGTATACACCGTTGAAACCAAAATGTTTTTGGGATAAATATCACTATAACTTATTGAAAACAACAAACAATTAGTTTTATTTGATAGACAAAAAGGTTGTCTTCCGTAATAACAATTAAAAGTGCGCAATATTTGCATACATTAGCAAATGTACGGTTCGAATCCCAAAAAGACCAAAATTTATGTCGCAAAAGTTAGTATACAGCGGAGAATCCTCGTGGAACTGTGTAAAAAATTCTTGATATTTTTGAACAAAATGAAACTTAATGCGTACTTAAGATCGTAAAGAGTATATTAGTTGGTTTTAATGGCAGTTATAGTGCTTATAGTGACAAGTCCAACGTACACTGGATCGTAAAATCCACAAAAATTGGTCATCTACAAATACAACAACTGTAGCGACAGAATTCCGAGTGTTATGTCCTGTTTATGAATTCTAAAGCCATGAAATACTCAAAAAAGCTCTAAATTTTCAATATGGGGTGATCTTGATTGAGCTTCGACTTGTCCTGTTTGAAAAAACGGGAATTTCTTGAAGGAAACTCATTGTTTTGAGGCCGTTGTCCTTTTGAAACATGTAATAATCTTTAATCCTTACACATAAGGACTTTTCTTTTGAGTTAATTTTCTCACAAATGTTGCCCATTTTCATATTCCCACCAAAAGTAAATAGTAGGAGAACCACAACGTCAGTTGTAAGCCCTACAGTTATACTGTCCTACTGGCCTTTTAGCAGTATCGGACATTCTTCTCGTGTCCCTAGTGCCTAATGTACTACTAATGTCTAATGAACTACTTCTAACTGATCCATTTAGTTGTATTTTGGTCCTAAGTGAAGCGAACACAGCTTTTCAGAACGTTTTTGCACAACCCATGCGTTATAACAGCAGAGAAAGCTCTGTATTAAAATTTTAAATTTTGCTATCATATCCTTCTGTGGTGGTGGAGTATCACTGTAGGGCTTACACCAGAACTTGAGGTTCTCCTACTATTTATTTTTGGTGGGAATGTTAAAAGGGACATAACTTGTGAGAAAATTAACTGAAAAGGAAAGTCCTTATGTGTAAGGATTAAGGATTATTACATGTTTCAAAAAGACAACGGCCTCAAAACAATGAGTTTCCTTCAAGAAATTCCCGTTTTTTTCAAACAGGACAAGTCGAAACTCAATCAAGATCACCCCATATTGAAACTTTAAAGCTTTTTTGAGCATTTCATGGCTTTAGAATTCATAAACAGGACATAACACTAGGAATTCTGTCGCTACAGTTGTTGTATTTGTAGATGACCAATTTTTGTGGATTTTACGACCCAGTGTACGTCGGACTTGTCACTATAAGCACTATAACTGCCATTAAAACCAACTAATATACTCTTTACGATCTTAAGTACGCATTAAGTTTCATTTTGTTCAAAAATATCAAGAATTTTTTACACAGTTCCACGAGGATTCTCCGTTGTATACTAACTTTTGCGACATACATTTTGGTCTTTTTGGGATTCGAACCGTACATTTGCTAATGTATGCAAATATTGCGCACTTTTAATTGTTATTACGGAAGACAACCTTCTTGTTTATCAAATAAAACTAATTGTTTGTTGTTTTCAATAAGTTATAGTGATATTTATCTCTAATACATTTTGGTTTCAACAGTGTATACTAACTTTTGCGACAGACTGTACCCTCAACCAATGTGAATTAAAACTTTCATCTTCGGACAGAATTCATCTTCTTTGAATCTTTTCAGAATTTTGTGGCCCTTTTTGGACATTTGCACTTGCCGACAAAAATGTGGATTAGGATTTAAGGTCAAATGTGTTGCGGAGGAGGTACTTGAAGGAATGGACCGACATAGTATATTATGGAAGTCGATCTTATTTTGGGAGTCAAATTTTGAACAAAATCGGTTGATCCGTTCGAGAGTTATCGTGCTCTCCAGCCACTACATATGGTGCCATAGGGGTTTTTTATACCTTTCAGGCTGTTTTCTCAAGAAGTATGTACTTGCGCCTGAAAAAACTTTTACAGTCGTAATGGATGCAGCGAATGCAAGTTGCCTCAACAAAAATCGATGTGTTTTTTATTTTTGCCTTATTAAGGCGAAGGGCATTTATAGTGATTTTTAATTAATTCTCTTTCGAGTTGAGCTTATTAGACCTTTATATACATTGAAAAATTAGGAGTCTACCGAAGTCCCACGCATTCAACCATTACGCTACGTTTCACGGGTGGTTAGACGATCTTCAGGCTTATTGAATGTTGTTTTTGTGGCAGACGAAGGCAAAGCTTGGGAACTAGTATATATATCGCACTTCATTAGATTAATGCATATGCGAAATTATGTCAGTTAATTGAAACTCCAAACTTTTCCTATAGTCTTGCTTGGTAATCCCATTTTTCAATGTTCACAAATACTATGGTTTTATTCCTATGTCATTAGTAATTGCTCTTCTATATCAGAAGATTTTTTGATCATCAATTATTGTCCTATAAAGTTTTGACAAATTGATGGTGGCTCAGAACGCTAAGACGCGGGCAACCTTGACACTCAGTTGTCGGAGATCCAGGTTCGAATCCTAGTCTGGCTCATGCTGAAATTATTTTTTATTTTTGCTTTATTAAGGCGAAGGTCATTTATATTGATTTTTAATTAATTCTCTTTCGAGTTGAGATTCGACAGCAGGTCTTGAAGTGAACTCATCCGAAATTGTGTGTGGGAGGTGCAACGAAGGGGTGAACAAATGTAGTACATATTCGAACCTGATGTATATCTGGTGAATATATTGGGATGTGTAATGTATGGACCGAATCGGTCACTATCTTCAAGAGTTATCTGGATCACAATTTTTACGAACATTTTTGAACTTTTGTGGGGGAGGTACATGAAGGCTTGGACCGATATGGCTTATCTTCGAACTTAAACTAAGTTTGGACAAAATATTACGATGGCCACATTTTGGACCGAATCGGTAGATCCGTTCGAGAGTTATCTTGCGCTCCAACCACTACACACGGTGTCAGGCTGTTTTCTCAGGAAGTATGGACTTGCCCCTAATGAAACTTGTACCGTCGTATGGGGGGCGGTGAACAAATGTTGTTACAACAAAAATCAAAGCGATTCGAGAGCAGGTTCTAAACTGAACTTTTCCGAAACTTTGTGTGGGAGGTACCCGAAGGAGGGGACCGATTGAGTCCATCTTGGAACCTCATCTAAGTCTTGTAGAAATTTTACGATGTGCAAAATATGGACCAAATTTATTGCTTCCTTCAAAAAATTTTGTGCGCACGAATTTTCCGAACATTTTCGAACTTTTGTGGGGGAGGTACCGGAAGGAGTGAACCGATATGGCCCATCTTCAAACTTAAAGTAAATTTGGACAAAATATTACGAAGGCCAAATTTTGGACTAAATCGGTCAATCCGTTCGTGAGTTATCGTGCGCACCAGACAGACAGACGTACGGACATTGCTAAATCGACTCCAAGTTGTCTGAAACACATTTCGTCCAAACATACTTGGGGTCTAAAACCATTATTTCGATGAGGCACATTTTGCCCGTATGAAAGTGTATATACCATCGTTAGCATAAATGCTGAGGGTATAAAAATAAACATGTTACCGGTTTCCGGTTCATAAAATTAATTTAAACGATTTTATGGCTAAAATTGGAAAGCAGAATATCTTTGACCCAACAGTTGGGAAATTCAGTCTCTACAATGAAGTGATGCTGATAGACTTCTCAGAGGCGAGAACATGGTAGTTAACAGCGCCAGAATTAAGCACTCGACATTAATTAGAAAAAGAGGTTGTTACGAGATAAAAAAAAATAAATAAGAATACAAATGGCATACAGGGCTACTCTGCAATCAGTAGCACCACGTGGTGCACGAGAGTAGTAATAGGAGAAAAGAAAAGAGGAGAAACCTATTTTGCGTAGGAAAAAGAGACCAAAAAAGCGATTGTGTGAAGAAATTGAGATGTACAGAAGCCAGAATGGCTGCTGACTTTGGTACAGGCACATTTTCCAGAGATGGTTATGGAAAGAGCATATTTCTATCCAATGCTAGAGAAAACGACGGCTATACCACACATCCAATCCCAAGAGTTGTTATTCAGTATATATCGCTCGGCCCAGATGAGCAATAATCCGGCTGAAGAAAAAAGGCCGCATTAGTCTATGCCTTATTAGTTGAGCTGTTGAAGAATGGAGGCGACACGCTAAAAAGGAAGCTAGTAAGGCGGAATGTAAAAGGAAGAATGTGTTTCTGATGACTTGAACCAAAGCATCCCATTAGTGCTTAACCTATACACAGAGGGAAAAAAGTCGATTCATAACCAATAACGTATGGTGTCAACATTGACCATGGTACGTTGTCAATTCTCGAAACCGTTGACACCATCTCGTTGTCAAACTGACAACGGCGTGCTCATTTCGACCACGAACGGTGTTGATACACTATCGACAACGGATGTGGTCAGTTTGACCACGTATGGTGTAATTTTTTCTCTGGGTATAGGGGCATAAACCTGCTCCTTATTGCATATAAAGTTGTTTCTGGTGGTGAAATAAAATTATTGGGTCATACAAATGCAAATCCACCATTGACCAGATATCTACATTGCGGCAAACCCTAGCTCTCCACCAAAATCCAGCTTTGTGGGAATTTTTGCTATTTCAATGTCTATTTTGACTGGGCTACTGGTCAATGGTGGATTTATCAGGTCTAAAGCCGCATTGGTAACCAACGATTTTATAGCTTTGTTTTAAAACAGCTTACTTAGGGCAATGTAGTACTTGTTAGGCAATACTATTCTTCTTATTTCACAACTGATACTGTTTGTTGTGCTTGTGACGGTGCCAACGTAGACGAAGTTTTTAACTACTTCAAATTTGAAGGTGCCAACTTCCACAGTTGGTTCGAGTTCTCTAGACGCAATGACGCGAATAAAATTTGCGACAATACCAAATTTAGGCATGGATTGGAATACCATTGAAAGTACATACATGACTGTCGAAAGCTGCCTTATAATCGACAGACGACATATTTTGGGTCGTTTCTAGAATTATAATATGTACATATTCAGACGAACCGACTAAAATTACCGAAATAACCGGGTCTGTCCCCCAAAAAATATATGTTTCCTTGAAGAGCGAAATCATAGCTATCTTTAAAAAAATCCAACAAAATCGGAGCGTGTTTAGTAGAGGTATTCCATTCCACCCACATGGTAATCGAAAGCCCAACGGGAACGACTCCAACGAAAACACTCTGATTTTTGAAGTTTTGTCCGAAGGTAGGGTTTGTTACGCTGAATACGGAAAAATATAATTTTCATGGGCGGCGGATCCGGTTCACCGCTTATTCGACCCGAAAGGCCAGATTTAAAAACCGGGTTAGACCCGGTTCTACAGAACCGACTACTGCAAAGTGGATATCGTTTGAAAGCTTATGGAAATAACTAACACATAGTGTGGTTATTTTAACCGGTTTGCCTCGTAATGTACTTTCGCGTCTAATTTTTAATTTGATCTCTAGATCGCGATATCTCGAAAATGGTATTTTTTTAAAAATCAAATCAAATCTACAACTTTTACTTTAGCCGGATTTCGCTAAGTCTTACCGTTTTTGAGAAAAATTTAAAAAATGAATAATGCCTCTAAAAATGACCTTTGACCCCAAATAACTTTTCTTGCACACATGGGCTCAATGCACAGTGGATCCACATGTATGGAGAAAGTGGCCAAAAATATTTAGAGTGTAAAAATCAAGCCAAAGCGCCGGTTACAGCTTTGTACTGCTGCGAAGACTGTTTTGTTCTCTCCCCATTTTCCCTCTGGAGGGGGTATTCGGTAAGAATTGTTTAATGCTGTCAATACAAAATGACATGAACAAAGGGGAAACAAAACAATCTCCAAAACAACATAAAATCTAACCAATTTAGCGGATTAAAAAAATCAAAATTTTTGTCTGAAAATTGGTAAAAATTTTAATATAGATCTTATAGCGTTCTTCCCGGAAGGCACATACCGCTAAAGTAAGACAAATTTGGAAGAAGATTTCTTCATCTTGCCACTGATGCCAATTATGTTAATGTACGTGGTCAGATAACAGACTTATACGCTAAGATATCCATAGAAACCCTATTCTATGGCAGCTTTAGCCAGCGACCCACCATTTATAGTCTGGCACTAGATGGCAGCTGATTTTTATACGCAATAATCTTAAACCCATGACCTACTTTGGAAAATTATTCACGAGGTGGGCACTGGTGGGCATCATGACTAAAACCTTAGGTCAAATTTAAGTATATGATTGAACTGGCATTACAAAAAGCACCAAGAAAATATGCAGCTAACTAGAATTCCACAACACGCTAAAACACTATTTTTTAATGAAAATTAAGCTATTACCTCCTCCTTCAAAATCCACTATAATATTTTGCTATACGTATTAGTTTCGCGATATTTTGAATATATTTACTTGCACTTAAAATATAGGTTGTACTCACAACAAAAATATTAGTCAAATGTTCCGACTTTTGAAGCTATTCTTAAGAAGATCGCGTTCGAATGAAACAAAAACTAATATATTTTTAAAAGGGCCCATGTCATAGCTATCAGAGTTGCCAGAAGTTGTACCAAAATTTTTACATTAATTTTTTTTATTTTTTGGCCAATGGGTGGATCCACTGTGCAATGGGGACTTTTAGAACGTTGCTTCTAATGGTAAACCCTAGCTCTCCACCAAAATTCAGCTTTGTGGGAATTTTTGCTATTTCCCCCTATTTTGACTGCGCTGCAGACAAATTCTGGAAAAGTCCCAAGAGATCCAGATCGACACACATTTTTTCGATTATGGCTCAGCCTCCGAAAGACTCATACGTTCAAAGGTATTCCTAGCCATGTCTGAATGATATTCTCGTATATCTCATCCGGCTTTGTAGTACGACACAAAGTGCTACCCGTTCCTCAGTTAAACTACGAATGAACCTCTCTGAACAGTTTATTACCGAAAGATTTTTAGTGTGACCACCCAAACATACGGCTGCAAACGTTAACAGAATTTACATAATATACACAAATAGCCACATGTTATTTGCTTTTGCCGACGACTGATATCTTTAACAAGTCGAAAGAGAATCTGCTGAAGAACATATGGCAATAAACGGATATAAAAACGTCATATGAACCATAAGCTTTACTGGCTAAATAGTTTGGGTTACAACAAATGCATTAGCTAAACCACTTTATTAGAATAACTAAGGTTTTACCCGCAGAACTCGAAAGCCCGAGCTTTGATGCAGTATACAATTGGTTATCAAAATTGGAAAAGAAAAGCAACAAGTACAATAGTCCATAAGACGAAGTCAAATTTAAAGCATCTTAAATAGCACACAAATATCAGAAAGGTTTAACATAGGTCTCTTTTTGGCGTAGCTTTCATTCCACCCTTGCCAGGTATTTTTTAGGCCATATTTTTTAAATGGCTTTCCGGAAATGGTGAACATCGATATAGTTAATAAGACGTGTTTATATACCGACGTAGTTCCTCTAAAACAATACTTTAGAAAAAGTACGATCTTAATTTCAATTTCTTGATCACAGCGACAAAACGCAATTAAAAACAAACGACCATATGTGTTTTCAATGATTTTAATTGATTAAAAATTTCCATTCGAAATATTTCAAAACAACCAATCTTCACCATGAACAAAGTCAAACGAAACATTTCTCCATCCGAATATTTAGACAAAGCAAACCACATTTCTTTGTAAGAGAAAATAGATTAGTTTTTGTTATTTTTATATATACACTCATTCACACCCAGTACAAATCTCAGCCAAAATGTTCACTTTAGTAGTGTTCGTTGTATAAATTCATTTTCCACCAGAAAGGAATTATTTAAATTGAATCCATTTTCTATTTGCATTTTGTTGTTGTTGTCCGTTTTATGCTGTCAGTCTTTATTTTACTTTTTTTGAAGTTAACTATATGCTTGTTAATTAAAAATCAAGGAAATCTTATCGGACATTTCTGTGGCACCTGAATGTAGCATGTGCATGTATATATGTAAATAATGGGGGTTTTGAAGTTATTTAGACAAACGAAAAAAACACCTTAAATCGTAAGAGTTTGAAGGTCCTATTTTGATGCAGATTGTTTTCATATCGTTTACTGAGCCCAAAATTAGCATCTGTTGGGCAGTACAATTATTCTCATTATTTCATATCTGATGTTGTTTGTTGTGGTAGACGAAGTCTTGAACTACATAAAAATGTTAGCTATCAACGTCCATAGTTGCTCCGAGTTGTGTTCACGCATTGCACGTAGATACCATTGACTTTGGTATATGCTCGCTCCTTCGAGTTTCTAAAGGAATTAGTTACTTCTTTTATTGGTCGACACAACATCTCAATGTCGTCGGCACAGTCAAGTAACATGTAGCAATTTGTGCATATTGTGTCATTTCAAATTGCTTACCTTTTCGCGTAGGCTTTGAAGAGATAACACGAAAGACTGCCTTCTTGTCTGAAAACTGTCTTTGTATCAAAATGTTCGGAGAGTTTCTCCCGATTCTCGGTATTTTGAGAATTTTAGCTACAATTTTTTACCGAACTAGATCTAATTTGATATTTAAAATTATCAGTGGTCACTAAAGTTCTACACCAAAAATCGTCGAAATAGGTTCATGTTTTGGTATAAGACCCATATAACCGTATATCCCGATTTTCGATATTTTTAGGGTTACCTGTTTGCGAAACTACCCATAATTTGACATTTGCGGTTCCCTGCAGTCATAAAACTTTTCCACAAAAAATTGTCAACATAGATCCACACTTTGATATAGCCCCCACATTAAGGTACCACCTGATTATGAGTATGAAGGGTTTTCCGTTTGTAACACACCGAATACCTGTAATTTGACGTTTGTGTTTCTCAGAGGTCACAAAATATCTCCACCAAAATTTTTCAACATAGCTTCATGTTGTGGTATAGCCCCCATATACATAACTGTTCCTCCCGATTTTCGTTATTTTGTGGGTTTTAACTACATTTTCCCCGAACTACCTGTACTTTAACATTCGAGGTTCTAGAAGTACCTATAATTTGACGTTTGAGTCTCCAAGTTGTCACAAAACTTCTTTATCAAAATTACGTCATGTGTCCACTTTTCGGTATAACCCCCATATTACGGTGCACTATGGCGCGAGTTCATATTAACTGTGGCCAAAAATAGAAGGAGTTGTTGTAGGTCCATCAATTTTGGTACACGTACCTATTATTGACTTACAATCTCCAGAACAAACAAACTGGGATAGTTTTGAAAGTTTTAGTCATAATGACCAACCGAAATTACTGAAATTTGGTGGTTAGTCTTCAGCAGAGGTATGATACATTCCAACTGGGAATTTTGGGTGTAGGTCCACGTTTTGATATAGCCCCCAAAGAACAGTACCCCCCGATCGGTATTTTGAAGATTTTAGCCTCATTATTACACCGAAATATCTGAAATTTGGAATTTAGTCTTAGTTGGGGGCATAAAACTTTCACCTTGAAATTTGTCTGCATAGGTCCACGCCTTCTTATAGCCCACATAGGACGGTAACTCCCGATGTTCAGTATTTTGGAGGTTTTAGCCTTATTATCACACAGAAATGGCTGAAATTTAGTATTAAGTCTTCGTTTTGTGCTCATAACTTTCCACCAGAAATCTGTCAGTATAGGCCATCGTCTTCCTATAGCCCCCATAGAACCGTACCTACCCATTATCGATATACACTTTTATACAATTTTTTCCCAGTCCACTAATTTTCAAATTTGGTTCACAAAATCGATATATTAAGTACCGCAGACTTGGGTAACGGTAAACACCATATGATCACTATTTACTTCCAAACAAAATTAAATCCATGCTTATTACATCCAAAGCAACTTCAAAAATTTATTTTAGAACGATAAATTACTTTAAATTATAAAATTTTGGACCGTAATACAAGTTGTTAATTTTAGTAAAATAAGGACAAAAATACATATTTCCAACAATTATCGGGTTTTAACCTTCCCATGGACAAAACTACTTGACAAATCAATACCATAATTCAAATTCCTTCAAATTGAAATGTTTACTATAAATTCTCATCAATAAATTTGTATTCCGAAGTACTTGATTTTGACCATTTTTGGCCACGGTCATGACACTGTGCGGTGCCTCCCGATTTTCGTAATTTTAAGGATTTTAGCAACATTTTTTGACCAAACTACCTAATTTGACGGTTAAGGTTCACAGAGATCACAAAATATCTCCACCAAAAATTGTCAACATAGGTTCATGTTTTGGTATAGCCGCCATATAACGGCTAAAATTTTAACCGAACTAGATGTAAGTTGCCATTAGAGGTTCCCAGTTGTCACAAGACTTATCCACCAAAAATTGTCAACATAGGTACATGCTTTGGTATAGCCTCCATATAACCGTACCTTCCAATTATAGGTATTTTGAGAATTTTAATTACTTTATCTAATGCTGAACTACCTCCTATTTGACATTTGAGATTCCAAGTGCTTACAAATCATCTCCAACATCTCGCCAACAATTGTCAACACAGGTCCATGTTCTGATAATTTAAGCATTTGTGATATCCGTGGTCGACAGATTTTTGCGCTAAAAATTGTAGTTAGGAATATTTTATGCTGAATGGTATAAAAAGTTCTGCCTGGCCGAACATAACGACTTTTTACTTGTTTTATAGTAGGGTGTTTTTTTATAGGGGTGGGTTACTAACCCGACATACAACCCATTCTCTAATGGTTCCTCTGGGTCAACGCGAGATACATGTTATTTCACTACCTTTAACGCTTGTTAACCCATTGTGGCCCGACGTTGCTGTGGGCAATTTTGCATGTTTGTGGTAATAAAGTGGTTACATTAGTGGAACATGAAAATGCTGGTTAGCGATATTCAATGAAGTACAAAGGGTCATTGGGACATTCGGACTTGTGAAAAATTGTGTATATATATTATTATTTTTCGAAGATTGGACTTGAATTCAGAGGAGATAGTCACATTTTTTGGTAGAATATACATATTACATGTTAGGGATTTGCAAGATGTCAAGCGGATATCTGTTCAAATATCGATGACGATAATTATATGTATTGGATGGAGGGCAATATAATCTGGATTGCTAATTTGTGAATTGTGAACTATATAAGATAAATATAGACCAATTTTCCATTCCATTTCTCTAGAATTAAACAAACTCATCATTTTATGCTTTTCCACATCAAGAAAAAGTATAACGCAAAATATAACGATAATACAAAGACTAAGAAAACAAACTTTTATAATTTTTATAACTTCTATATCTCAAAAAAGTAAAACCTACGAAAATACTATGCAAGTCAATCTTGTACAGAATTTTCACTGCTACAATATTTTCTTTAGTCTAATTTTGATAGGACTAACAGTTTCCAAGCAAAATCGTGAAAACCTAAAAAAAACCTACAAATGTGAACTTTGACCGCAATTTATTTAAAAATCCCTCCAGCGATTTTGTCTTGTTTTTGGATTTTGCTCACCTATGAACATTACTGTTTCAAAATCCGCAAAAGCGGGTTTCACTTAAAGTTAGTTAAGGCGCACCATGTATGACATTGTTTTATGAGGTAGCGATACAGTCAATGCATTGTCCCAATTTGAATTTCTATATCTTAAAAACGGTAAAACCTGCGAAAATACCATAAAGGTCAATCTTGTAGAGAATTTTCATAGCTACAAATTTTGTTTAGTGTTATTCTGATAAGACGTGCGGTTTCCAAGCAAAATCGTGACAACCTAAAAAACCCCTAAAAATGTCAACTTGAATCGCAATTTATTTAAAAAGCGCTTCGGCGATGGTTTTGGTTTTTGATTTTTCTCAACTATGAACATTGTAGTTTTAGAATCCGCAAAAACTTCCCAGGTGTAAGCACCTTCCATTTAAAGTTGCTTCAAGAGCACCGTGCCAATGTTGCTCACAGGCAACATTTGGTAACTCCCCAACCGCGAGGAATTGATAAGAATTTTTTTCGCAGAAGACTTATTTTTGCGACTACTAATCATAATAAGTATGTACTCTAGACTGGATTTCCTACCCCCTATTGTTTCCATTTGATCCAAAAACCTTATATATACAATTTTTGGGCGGTAGGTTAACGATAACCCGTGCCAACCTAGCGATCTTTGTTTGTAATTTCACGGAAATTCTCTAAAGGCCTTAATTATGGTACCATAGATAAAAAAACTCTACCAGTTCATTGTTGTGGCTAACAAACAAAGCCCGCATAATGTTATGATGATCGGTTAACGATAACCCGTGCCCCCTGACCGATTTTTATTTCCATAGTACATTTTATGGGGGCCAAAGGCGAATTATCAAGAAATCGCTCTACATGCCACAATTATTTTCCTATCTATTATTTTCTAAAAATTAGCTTTTTCAATAAGGCAAAAATGTAATGGTGTCATTATTATCGCTTGAAATCCGTAACAATTTTAACAGTATTTTAAAAGAAATCATTTTTTCATAGATTCAGATAACTCATTAAACTCATCATAGGTTTTAATTACATGTATGCGTATGAGTGATGTTTGTGAAAATAACAATCATGCGCTACATTGAACAAATTTCATATATACTGATTTAGAAGGATATTATCAAAAGCGTTGCCCAATTTGCTATAATTAAAATTGTCTGTTTAAGTTCCTGTATGAAATGCTTAAGTCTGAGACTCCAAGGTTTATTAAATTGTAAATAAACAAAGAAGAAGAAATTGTCATAAATATTAATTACCATACGTTTGATTGAATTCAATTCTGTATGAAATACATGCGTACATTATTTTCAAAAAACAGCATTTATTCATTCTTATGAAATTTCCCAAAACCAACCACTTAAACTGTATTTCTTTGTGCTTTCAATAATAAATAATTCTGCAATTTGATTGCATTTTTTCACCACAAGATGTCCATGTTTGTGTGTGAGCGACAGCGTTAAATGTGGCAATTATCCATCTTATTATCATTAACATTGTCATCACCATAATGATGATCATAATTGAAATTATTTTGGTTTTTTTTTTGTTTACTCATGTTTGCAATAAGACAAATTAAAAGTTAATATGTTCACATATTGAATGAAGCAGTTTTTATTTACTTTATGTCCTTGTAGATCGACGACTGAAAGAAATAGCATGCGTACATACATAGATCTGTATGTGTGTGTCAAACAAACACTCACCTGCAGAGACAATTCAAATGAAAAATGAAGAAACTATGCCATCTGAATAATCAATTAACACATTACAAATTGAACGTGACAGCAGAATTTTAATATTCACTCATTTAAATATGAAATGGAAAATATATATTTTTTTCACTTACAAAGGATTGCGTTTATTAAAAACAAAAAAAATATATATACGAGGATAATTGGGAAAAAATAAGAATAGAACAATTACAGTGTGAATGTGGTATTATAAGTTGGCGCAAAACACAGTCATATAGTTCATGATAGAAGAATGCGTAACAAACTTTCTGATATATAACTTTACAATATTTTATTCAACGCGATTTCTTAGTGCTCATTTTAACACAGTTGCAGTTGACCAATCAAACTAAAACTTTGTAATTATACCCTACACCATTATGTGGGGAGGGTATTAAAAGTTGGTTTTGGGCAAAAAGTTTGTAACGCATCGAAATAATGGTCGTAGACCCGTACTTGTATATACCAAAATGAATGTCTCGACGAGCTGAGTCGATCCGTCCGTCCGTCCGTTTGTCCATCTAAACCTTGTAATCACGCTACAGGTCGCAAATTTTGGGTGTTGATGAGGGTCCTGGAGGGGAAGAACCCTATATATATATTTCCGCATCTATAAGGTGTATATCAAAAGCAAAACCAGCTAATGAAAGTAGAAAATATCACCTTTACAACGATGTAAAAGTGGTTGTCGTAGGTGGTCAAACAACAGAGATATCGCAATAATCGGTAATGCAGCCCAGTTTTGCATCCGATTTTTTTGTAATCACGCTACAGGTCGCAATTTTGATCGGATTGTCACGAATTTTTTTGGGATTTGATGCGGGTACCACATAGGAAGAAGCCTATCAGGTTTGATGATGGTCGGATAATATTCGGGAGTCGGAATAAACAAAAAGCTTATGTGGAGAAAGTCGGCGTTTTTATTTTCTTATGCGAATATCTCCGCTTCTTGTAGGAGTATTCCAAAAAGGAAAACTCGTCAATGGAAGAAGAAAAGATATCCTTTATATTGATGTAAAGTATGTTGGCGTAAGTGGGCAAACAACCGAGATATCACAAAAGTCAGTAATATATCCAATTTTTCCATTTTTGTAATCTCGCTACAGGTGGAAGAATGCTATTAATTTTGGTGATAGTCGGGAAATATTTAGGGGTCGGAATGGGGAAAAATTCATGTGTAGACATATTCAAAGTTTTATTCTTTGTCAATATATCGGCTTCTAGTAGGGTATTTCAACGAAAAAGCCTGTCAATGGAAGAAGAAAATATTACTTTACATTGGTGTAAAGTAGGTTGGCGAAGGTGGTCAAACAAGGGAGATACCACAATAGTTGGTAATGCATCCAATTCTTCCATTTTTGCAATCACGCTACAGATCGCAATTTTGATCGGATGGGGGTCCCAGAGAGAAAGAGGCATATAAGGTTTGGTGGTAGTGGGATTATTGTCCCTGAAAGAAATGTTTACCAGTGAAAAGCTTATGCACAGGAGTAGTGGTGTAGGGTATCACATGGTCGAACCCGTCCCGACTATAGCCTTTGCTCACTAGTTTTTTAAGATTTGGATGACAATACATGAACAAGATTTTTTTTAAATTTATTTTTTTTAAATTAATTTTTTAAATTAAAATAAATCATTTACAAAAAAAGAATAATTAAAAAGTTAAGTTGCAGTGTTTTACTTATAGATACAAGTGTCTCTCAAATAAAACGTTTATAGTTTTTGCCACTTAATTATGTAAACATTTTAAATTTAAATATGCAAGTGTTTTATTTGAGAAATCCGATCATAAGGAAGAATATACTTATTTAACTTAAGACAAAAATTATTTTCTAGTTTTTAGTGCATTTTTAAATAAATTATTATTTTTATTTTTAACTACATTGATTCAAAATTCCTCATAACAACAAGCTACAAATTACACCATTTTCACATGTAATTCAAATAACTTCAGATGTAATTTGAATATTTTATTTGAAATTGGAATTGTTCCATTTTTAATTTGAAAAGCCAAATATTAAACCAATGCATCCAATTTTTTTTAATTTTTTTGTTTCAAATTTCAAATAGAATAATTCGAATCTTAAATGAAAAAATCAAATTTTAAGTGGAAAAATTCAAATTACAAATGGAAAAAAATTCAAATGATAAATGCAATAATTCGAATTTCAATTGAACTTCTCCAATGTTTCGAATTGTAACTGAAATTATTCAATTAACATGTGAAAAGGGTGTAGTTTTTGACTGTAATGAACTCGGCGATAACAAGAAGGTCTGATAGTATTGAATCAGACTGCACTTGTAAGGATGAGTATATTCTACCTTGTCTTTACTAGTATCGTTGTTATAAATAGTTCTTTGTTACTAGAAATCGCGATTCGGCTCTGTTCAACTTTTAGCATTTATTTTTTTCAGCTTCACTGTGCGGCAAAACAAAAATTAACCACATTCTGACACCGCAGCGTGATAGAAGACCAAAAGTAAGAAGACTTTCGCGGTTATGGGCCCCCAAAGACATGAGGCCTTGATGTCCAAAGGGATCATTTTGTCAGGCTCATATCTTCCAAACCGCTAAGAATTTTGGTCTACTCGTGAAAGCAAAGTAGTAGCTCTCGTCTTAAAATATAATAAGTGTGAACACATAATATCCATTCAACCTCATCTTTAAGGTCAAAATCGTAAAGGTCAAATTACCGTTATAATTTTTCCTCCGATCCAAATGTAATCAAACAACCAACTACAAAAATGTACCTTAGATCTCGGTAAACAACTTTCTAGAACATACGAACTCTGTAGAAATGGTTCTTAAAGATCAAAATAGTAAGACAAATGCAATTTTTATCCTATTTTTGGGCTTCTGCTTCATAGAAATTAAACCATTTAAAATTCAAGAAAACAATCAGCAACAATAATTTAGCGAAGATTTCAATAAACAAATTTGTGAAACATCTAAGCTCTCTATGAACAGTTCTTAAAGGTAAAAATAGCAAAAAAATTTAGAAAATATTTGATTTTTACACTTTTTTTCCGATTCTGGTCCAAAGATACCAAACCGCTCAACATTCAAGAATACAAACAACTACAAAAATGTACCTAAGATTTTAGCAAACAACTTTCTAGAACATGCGAAAATCCTATGAACGGTCCTTCAATTTCAAAATTCTATTAATTTTACCCATGCTTTCCTGTTCAGGTCCGTATACAACAAACCTCTCAAATTTGCTTGAGTTTTGAACAATTTGTTATTCCCAGACCTGAGCAGGAGGAAACATTAACCATAATATAATTGTTAGTGAATTTTGAACTTGCAGGACCGTTCCTAGAATGTTCATACGTGTCTTCTTATTTTTCGTCTTCTATTACGCTGCGGTGTCAGAATATGGTTAATTTTCCATGACTCAAAATACTACACACAGTGATATATAACGTTTATGGTCTTCTTATATTCATTTTTATTTTGTTCCAGTTTCATATAAAAATCATAAACCAAAATCTGTTCTCTCAAAGACTTAACAACCAAAAGCAACAAACCATCTGAAATTACAGTGATTTTTTACCCATTTTCTCTGGCCTTAAATGAGGGCATGATATCAATGTCACCACAGCCTCTTCCACTGTACTATGACTTACACGCACACACACACACAAATACATACAACAACGAAATGTGTCTGCCAATGTATATTATTTTGGTGGTTTCCGGTTTTTGGTCTCTTTGGAGTTTTCTGGACAAACGTTGTTGTTAAACCGTCAAAGTTCGCACTTAAGCCATTAAAATTTGTTTAATTTTTAAACCATATAATTTGTTTCGGGCACGATAAACGATTCTGACCGACATGCAACAACAATGGTAATATGCATGTCAACAAGAACGACATTAAAAATTATAAAAAATAAATAACTTTACAATGTTTGGGCTCCTTTGCTGTTCGTCTTTTTTTGTTTGTTGATGATGTTGGCTTAAGCTTAAAAGCTTTTGTGGTTTGTGGTCAATGGGTCTGGCAAATATAATGCTCAAACAGCGAACATGACGACGACAACAACGACAAGAACAACGGCATACATAAGTGATGCAATAATAATTCAACAGCATGACTTCGATACTGGTGGCTGCTGTGATGAAGGATTCTATAACTGACATTAATATTTTGAAAGCAACAGTTATACTGTTGTAGCCAATAATAAGATGAAAGACAAGCCTGCCTTGTCTTCTTATTATCCTGTCATGACCAAATGGCGTTGACAGGTCCAGAACAAAGCGACACCCACCCACCTACACTCACTGACCTTCTAGATGACCTGTTAATGGTGCTTGGTTGTCCTTCAAAGGCTATTTCCTTCCTTTCGGCGAATAAGAAAAGCAAAAAACAAATGATTTTGGTCGCAACAATATAAATTCCTCATCATTTTTGCATAAACCATTGACGACTATCTTAACTCTCAGTCATCTATTATGGCGAATTGTTATTTAGGCAGCACGATGGATGGCCTTGCTGCTTAACGCATGATTTTGTTTACTTGACTTTGTCTAGAGTCTAGACAATTGCCAAGGCAATGGAAACGGCTCAGTTTGATGGTCATAGCATGAAGTCTGATGTAATCAAAGAATAATGGGTATTTTGAGAAGGAAATTTGTTTCGTAGTAATTTGTCAAGTGCGGTGAGAAACACATTCACTCGGTATCCCATCTACTGCTCATGGTTCTTCACAAAAAAAAAACAAGTCTATTTTCTTTGTGAATTTTTGTATAGCCTTAAGATGTGATTTTAGATTACATTGGAATTTATTAACTGCTAGCAATTTGTTGTGTTAGTTAAGTTATATAAGCGTACGAAATTGATGTGATGACATTTTTATCACCAAATTTTGTGTAAAAATAGACGATTGAAGAGCAATAATATAGATGTTTCACAAAAGTTTATATAATAATATCCAGGGTGATACATCCACGTAACATCATTATTTATATACTCAAGATTACACAAGCTTCCCGTTCCTTACTATGTGCGATAATACCCGGAATCTGAATTTCGAACCACTTAGATAATTTCTTAAGTGATATAATTGCTACGACAACATTTTTTAGTGAAGAACGTAGTTAAAACGAATAATAAGAACGAAAAGGGAAAAATATAATAAATGCAATAACTGAATACTTATGATAATTTACCTATGATAATTAAATTTCCTTAAAAAGATTATTGCATAAAAAATCAAATAACTACTTGGACCATATTTTGCAAAATGCTGGCCACATATCAGTGCTAAATTTCTGTGCAAGATCAAGTATGATTTTAAGTGTTTTAATGTTTGATAAACTCAAAAAGCATTTTTCGTTGATTTATGCCAAATTCCTAGTAAATAAGCTGAAAAATTTGACACAAGAAAAAGTAGAAATAAAGATGAAAAAATGCTAACTCGGAAATCACATTTTTTTATTTCACTTCTTTATTTTTATGACATTTCGGGTTTTATCAGATACATATATACATACATACATACATACATACATACATACATACATACATATAAAGAGTTTAGGAAATTTAATTTTCCTTATCTACTTAATTATAATATTTGTTTTTAACAATATGATTTATGATTAGACATTTTGATATTAGATACATAAGGAAAAAAATTAAACCTTAAAATTGTTTGACTAGATGGGGGTTGGATTTTTAAATCCATTGATGAAACAAGTTCGTTTATGTGAGTATAGGACGAAGAAATACATCTTGTCTCAAAATTGATCCTGAAGATTTCAAGTTTTTTCTTAACGAGTTGAAATCCGGATAGGGAGTGCAGTCTTTGCGTGGAATAATACATGGGAAGATTAAATATCATTTTTATACCCTCAGCCTTTATGCTAACGAGGGTATATACACTTTCATACGGGCAAAATTTGCCTCATCGAAATAATGGTTTTAGACCCCAAGTATGTTTGGACGAAAAGTGTTTCAGACAATTTGGAGTCGATTGAGCAATGTCCGTCCGTCTGTCTGTTTGGCTGGCTGGAGGGCACGATAACTCTCGAACGGATGAACCGATTCGGTTCAAAGATAACTCTCGAACGGATCTGCCGATTCGATCCAATATTTGGCCTTAGCAATATTTTGTCCAAAACATAGTTTAAGTTCGAAGATAAGCCACATCGGTCCACTCCTTCAGGTACCTCCCCCACAAAAGTTCAAAAATGTTCGGAAAAATTGTTCGTACGGTAATTCTTGAAGGGAGTGGCCGAATTGGTCCATACTTTACACATACTAATATATCTACCATATATAGACCATCCGGTACCTCCCACACAAAATTTCGGATAAGTTCACTTTAAGACCTGATATGGAATCTTTTTGATTTTTGTTGAAGCAACTTGCATTCGCTGCCTCAATTACGATGGTAAAAGTTTTTTCAGGGGCAAGTCCATACTTCTTGAGCAAACAGTCCGAAGGGTATATTAACCCCTATGGCGCCATATGTAGTGGCTGGAGATCCATTCTTTTTAGTATCTCCTCCGCAAAACTGTTGATCTTTAATCCTAATCAAACGCCCAAAATGTTTAAAACCCCCTAAATACATACGTGTTTTGGGAAAAATTTGTTTCAATCCACACAGGCTGAGTGTACATCTCTGTCGGCAAAGCCGACTGATACTTTTTTACTTGTCAGCAGCTTATTTTGAACAATTTGCAGTTTCTTGATATGGTTATTTGCAGCGTTTGAAAATAATGGTGCACAATAATATATTATTGGCAAAAATATTGATTAAAGTATGAATTTTTTTATTCTTTATATTTATTCCAGATTTTCTGTTTATAAATGGATACATAATCCTCGTAATTTTATTTGTTTTATTCACAACATAGGAAATGTGGTCACCAAACATTATTTTCCCATTCTATGCTGCAATTTAAAAATTGTAGTGGATCTTGGGGCAAAAACATGTTTTCTTTTCCTCGAGAAATGAATAGCTTGCTTTTTTCAGGATTTACCATTATTTTCCATTTCTTGAAATAATCATTTAATTTAACTAGTCCTTCTTAAAGATGCTCCAATATCGTATTGGAGTACAATCCAGTACTAGTTATTGAGGTGTCGTCAGCAAAAATTGAAATAACGCAGTTATTTATTGCTGGTATATCAGATGTATATATGTTATATAACATTGGCGATAAACAAGAACCCTGTGGGCAGCCATTTGGTATATTTACGGTTGTGGATTTGGAAGCTGCAATGTGGACACAGAAAGACCTTCCAAAATCCAAATTTATTCATTTTGTAAATAAGTCCGTTGTGCCAGACTCCGTAGAATACAGCTTTTATGTCTAGTAGTACCATGCCAGTAGATAAGGATTTGATAAAATTACTTTTCACCATATTGTTTATTTTTAAAAGTGGGTGACATGTGTTATGTTGCCTTCGAAAACCAAAACTGTTGTTTTGGCAAAACATTATTGTTGTCTATGTAATCGATTAGTTGCTCTTGAATGACCTTTTCGTATATTTTGCTTATAAACAATAAGCTATTAGGTCTATATGATTTAGGATCGTCAAAAGGTTTGTTTATTTTATGAATTGGAACAGTTTTTGAAAGTTTCCATTCTCGTGGAAAATAGCACATATGTAAACAGGCATTTAGAATGTTTATTAAGTATATAATATCATTTCTGGGCAACATTTTTAAGCACTTGTTGCTTATGCCATCGACTCCAGGTGCTATTTTGTTTTTTAATTTTTCAATTAAAATTTAAATTTTTCCTACTGAAGTGAATTTCAGGCTAGACGGTTCAGAGTTTCAGAAATGGTGTGGTTACTGAGAAAGTTGTCCGCTAATATTTCACATTTTTCACCTTGAACAAAATATGTTTGTTTTGATTGCTTGAGTGGAGTATTCCCCCATTGGCTCAACTTCATTTATTACCCTCTATTACAGAGAGAAATGTTTTTTCAAAACAAACTGACAGTGTTGCAAAATTTTACTGATCGCTACCAATATCATGTTTCATCCCGGCGAAGGGAATTATCAATTGGATTCTTAGTTTTTGAAATGATGCCTTTTTAGCGAAAAACAGAATTCTTTAAGTGTCTAGTATTCCCATATGAATGAGAATTACACTCTCTTTTCGGCTTTTCCAAAGAAACACCAAAATCAAAGTATTCTGCAACATGTCAGCACGTATCAACAAAGAATTCGTCGAATTCTGTGAGTTGAAAATAACACCACCACAGTTGCCTGTGAGGTTGTTTTTGGGAAAGCCGAAAAGTGAGTGTGATTCTCATTCATATGGGAATACTAGACACTTAAAGAGTTCGGTTTTTCGCTAAAAAGGCATCATTTCAAAAACTGAGAAGCCAATTGATAATTCCCTTCGCCGGGATGAAATCATGATATTGGTAGCGATCAGTAAAATTTTGCAACACTGTCAGTTCGTTTTGAAAAACATTACTCTCTGTAATAGAGGGTAATAAATGAAGTTGAGCCAATGGGGGAATACTCCACTCAAGCAATCAAAATGAGATTGAATCTTCAACAATAAACAAAACAAACATAAAATATGATTGGTTGTTTGTCTTTAGTGCTGGTATGACTTTTGACTTTTTTAATAACTTTTGATAATTTCCAAAAAGGAGAGGATGATTTTTAATGTTCAGTATGCGTTTCGTTCCATTTTTTATTTCGATGATTTGTCAATTCGGCATTTATCCTTCTATTGGGTAAGTTCATTTGCTGCATATCACTAGTATCTCTGAAACGCTTCCAATTTCTTTTGTATATGTTTCTAAACTGGATCAATTCTTTTATATGTTGAGGAATATCAGTAGTTGGACTACGAACTCAGCACTTTGGAACACTTACATCAATGACTTCTTTAATCATTTCTGTGAAATGATTTATGACGTGGGCAATGTTTTATTCCGAAGTGTCTTCTATTTGCCTCAGATCAGCTTTTCTGTTGATAAATTGCTTGTAACGATGCCACTTAGCTTTGTTGAAATTGTAGTACGAGTTATCTAATAAATCGACATTATAGTTAATCTCTATTTTAAATGGAAGATGATCGAAAGCCAAGTTATATAGAGTTTTTACCGAGCTTATAAATGTTGGCATATCAGTCAATAAGATATCTAGGGTGGTATCTTTTTTATTTATAGCACTCTATTAGTAAATGAGAGACTACACCTTCAGCTACCTTCGGATATTTTTTTTTTTTTGAAAAATATTGCACATTTTTCTGACAAATGCCCGCCTACAAAAAAAACACTGTTTTTACTAAAGTAGTTTGAGGTGCCCACTGTAGCTCGAAAACGAATAAGCCGATCAGCATATGTTTATTAGATCCATTAAGATCCTTATAATCTCCTCTCTTAGCGAAACTGAATTATAAACTATTAATTAACAAAATGGTCAAAGTCGAAATTTCGGTTTTAACGAAAAAACGGATAATTTTTTTTTAGTCTCTCTGGTTTAAAAAAAAAAAATTAAATATTGCATTGGAATTTATGATCACTTGCTCTCAGTAAGCACACTCTGCCTGTCGCTGGAGCAAATATTTGCCTAATGTGACCTTACCTTAAGAAATAACAAGTTAAAATGTCAGTCGGTTGCCCCGTTGAAGAATCGATTTTTTATCCGAAAGAAAACAATTCTTAAACAGCCCAAGCGAAACTTTTTAACTATTGCGATGATGTTGTCCGATATGGACTTTTTGGAAACCATTTATACGTTAGGAAGAAATTCTAAAATGTGCAAAATGTTGGCCAAATTAGTTACACTAAGGAAGTATGGATTTGCTCCCAAGAAATGTACCATTATAATAGGGGCTGCGAGGACAGTCTGATACAAAGAATTATATCGACATACCCCCATTATTATAAATCTTCTTTTGTTATAGTTTGGATTTACCGAACAGATTTATAGCGTTCCGGTTAACTTAAAGTTAAAAGTGATGATTGAATTTCAAGGAGGAGCTTCATGGCATTAACTTTCAATATAAAAATTATATTTTTAATGCCTCCAAATTGGTTTATTTTGCGTTTTCAAATCCATCAGATAGTAAAAGAACACATATAATAATGGCCCATAGTCTATATTCGAGTCTGCGAGGGATTCTCTCATTTTTTTACTTACCGACAAAAATCGGAAAAATTAAAGTACTTATAAAGTAGTCACTAAGTCTTACCAACATCAACATTGCACAGTGGTTCCACTTATATGGAAAGGAGTGCCCAAAATAGTTCTAATCGAGCAACCTCCTCGAAATGTTAAACATATGTTTATAACGAGGCAAAAAGATAGAAAAAAATGTAGTGGATGTAGGTCCACATTTACGTATAGCCCCCATATAAAGGTACAGCACGATTTTTGGTATGTTGACGAATTTAGGCATACTTTCCAAGAGATTTGGTTGAAATGTTGCATTTTGAGTTCTGAGTGAACAAAATACATCCTCACAAAAATAGGTCCACGTTTAGGTGTAGCCCCCATATAAAGGTAACGCCCGATTTTCTGTATTTTGACGATTTTAACCAAATTTTCCAACCGATTTAGTTGTAATTCTGCATTTTGAGTTCTTAGTGAACAAAATACCTGCTTGCAATAAATGTCCAATATAGGTCTACGTTTAGGTATGGCCCCCATGTAAGCGTACCTACCGATTTTCGGAATTTTGAACTATTTTGGATTTTGAGTTCTCAATATATAAATTACCTTCTTGCAAAAATTTTGAATGTAGGGGTGTTGTATAAGGCAAATAACTTGCCGGGGGGCAGATGAGGGCAGCCGGATTTTTTTAATCGTAAACTAGAGACTTTCCCCTGTATTTTAAAAAATATGGAGTCTCCCAAATACTCCCAAGATTAGTAAAAATCAACATAAATTTATAGTACTGATATTACAAATACCAGAAATAATCATTTACAAAGAATTTATTTTTAAGGAAGTTGGAAAAGTATTGATAAATATGTTTTTTAGTAAAAACATTGTCAATGACATCAAGTATCATCAAGTACATTTACCTCTTTATTTTTTTTTATAATTTCACCCATAAGCTGCGAATATTTTGCGGATGTATTCTACGTTATTAAGGCACCACAAACAAATTTCAACCTTTTCGACTTGACTTGACATTTTCGACTTAACTTCGACATAACTTGACAAAAATTGTACTGGCAATCAAATTTGTTGCCATAAATTTTTCGATTTTTGTCCACGGGCAGTGTTGCCAACTTTTACTGGTACCACAGTGCAGTGTTGCCAACTTTTACTGGTACTTTTCATTAATAATTTTGCATTTCAATTTTATTTACTTTTGTCGGTAACCAAAAAATTAGTTTCACTACAGATCTATGTCTTGCAGAAATATTACGAGTAACAAAAGTTGGACCAAATCGGTTAATTCGGTCGACAGGTATCGTGCTAACCACCTTAGTGAATATTTTGAACTTTTGTGGGTGGAGGTACCTGAAGGAGTGGACTGATATGACTCATCTCTGAACTTTTGAATTTTGTTTAGATCCGTTCGAAAGACAAGGCTAAATCGACTTGAAATTGTCAGAAACGGAGGCACATTTTTGGTTCGTGTCAAATTCAAACAAATTGTCAGCAACTTTGATCAGATTAAGGCATATTTATATAAGGTAGAAGTGACAATCAGCTGTATTTTTACTTTTTTTGTAAATTTGGTTTTCAAAATATAATAGGGTCTACTCATGAAATTTGGAACTTCGAAAGTTGCTACCATAAAATACTTCTTTTCATCCTAAACGTGCACTATAGGTCCAATGGTAGGTTTCTGAGGCAAAAAGTCTATTTTTGAAGTCATATATTTGGATAAAATAGTAACGGGATTAGATACTTTGAGCCACTTTCATCATTTCAACCCGGCAACGCTTCATGACCACACATTGTAAAATTTTATAAAAATCTATCAAACGAAGAACAAATTTGTTTCGCTCGACAATTAAAAACGGCTAACATAATAAACAGTGTTTTAGTGGATAGCACGTGTAATGGTATGTAAATTAATATTCTGATTAAGAATTAAAAAAAGTTAGATTTGGTAATGAATATTTGATGTAGACTTGTGATGTATTTTTTGTGTAGTTTATATTGTAGTTTATATGGTTTTTGGAATAGAACTCTCGGTATTGCGACGTATTCGCGAAACTATATATATGTGGTAGAAGGTAATAGTGAGTGCTTTATGTGTAGAAAATTTTATCCCCGTATGGATCCGTAAACTTATAGAAAAATACTTATAGATAGCGTGACACTTAAAAATTTGGCTGGGCTGGGAGTGGGACTTGTTCATATGACACAAGTTGCGAAATTTGATAGTTATCTTAATCGAGTTATACCAAGCATTGAAATCTTTTATGTTCAAGATCTTTCAATTTAGTAATTGGGACTACAAAAACCTCCTACTAAATTTAAAAATCTTGACCTATAACTATAAAGTATTCAAAAATTGAACGCGATCGCGGTATTCTGCTTCAAAATCATCAATTAATGATGGAGGTCACAATTTCTATTGTATTGTATCCCAATACGTCAAATGATCTCTGAGATTTCGCGTTTGGCTAAAACCCGTTGTGGGGGAGGTCCCCCGCCCCCTCCATTTTTCGGTATAAAAAGTAACTTACGATCTATTCTAAGACCTAAAGAATCTACAGTCAAAATTTTATAAAATCCGGTCCAGCCATTTCGGAGGATTTATATTTCGAACATCATGGCAGACCTGAATATGTTTCTATATATATGTAGATATATATATGGTAAATTTCAAATTTCCTTTACAATTCCATCGAAAAAAAATTAAAAAAAATTTGTACAAGCACATTCACGATTTTTGGTACATGGGTTAAGAAAAAAATCGTGGTTTCAAATCTGTTCGCGTTCACAAAATCGGATGCTGCGCCTAAAAGTTAGGGGGGATTTTATTCCCTTATAAAGAAAAAAAATTTTAAAAATTCCCTTTGTGTTGTAATAAGAAAATTTATATATAAAGCGTTAACAGCATTTAATATCTATCCGTAGATGCCTAAATATTTACTAAATGTATTTCTATGTTCGCGAAAAATCAAGAAATACTGAAAAAATCTTGGAGTAAATTTAATTTATTCTAATTTAGAGTCCAAATAAAACTCGAAAAAATAAATTAAAAATACGTACAGATTCTGGACAACGCGTAGAATATGAGAGAATATGAGACCAAAATTTTAAAGATAGGATTTATAACTGCCATATTACAGCAACAACAAAAGACGAAAACTTATTGTTGGAATATTATTTCAAAAATATATTTTTTTGTTCAATACGAAAAATAGAAAAACATTTTTGGGAGTTATTCTACTACTTCGCTTAATTTCGATGCAAGGACTGACGGACCTTGCTGAAACTTCTTCAGGGAAAATGCGATGATAAACCCGAAAGCGTATTTGCTTACTTTGATAAACAATAGGATTATGAAATAGAAAATAATATTGAAATTACATCCAAAGAAAAAACATAAAAGTTAAAAAACGTATAATTCGCGAATTCGTTAAAATCAGTTAAGGCGCATGCGCTTTTCAGATACAACTAGTGCATCTCTATCAATATGTAGCGATTTTTCCACTTTTCATTCAGCGGCCAAAGTGTGCTGTCAGCTGCATCTTACTGTTCAAAAAACCTTAATGTGGGTAAAAATTGCGTGATCTACATAAGATTATAAGGCGCATCCGATTTCAGTGACCGCCGATAAAAAATACGTCATTATAACAAATTTTAAACAAATTCTTCAAGAACCGCGGATGTGCTACCAAATTCTATTTTATATGAAATACGAATATTACTCCAGAATCTCGGTAATTTATGCCACACGGTTTTGGAAAATAATATCATCGCGAATAAAAGGTTCCATTTATGTAAAAATAACCAAAGAAAATCTCGGTTCAATGCGCGGAATCATCAAAATATAATATTGCAGAATTTCCTACTTTCAAGGTATCAATAACCGCCGTTTTAGTGGATGGATTTGAAAGCGGAAAGGTTCATTAGATCCGGCGCGTAACAAAACTAAAATCACGCGGGGTTCAAGGGTACCTAAGTCACAGTTGTAAATTTTGAAACCAAAAAATAGGTTTTTAAAGAAAATTTACGCACCAAAATCTCGACTTTGGACTTCTATTACTAGGAAGCTGTATGAAGCACATTCATGATATATACATCAAACGACGTGGGATCACGAGTTCTACAATCCAGTAAATAGTTTGGGTAATTATCTGGTTGCGCCCTCCAATTATAAGAAAAATTCAAAAAAACCCAGATTTCAAAACTTCAAAATGTCAGCATCGATTTTAGGGGGATGCAGTGTATATATCGAAAAGTCATACATTAGAACCATCTTGCCCAAGGGGTATTCTTCAATTCTTTCTTTAAGCTCAGGTCTAAATTTTCCGTGGTTTGACCAGAAATAAAGAAAGAACACAAAAAAACTTGTAAACTTCAACACAATTTTATCCATTTTTTAATATTACCACCAACACAGCTTCCACATAAATTATTTGTTATGGTTCATTTTATGCGACCCCGGCTAAAACACTTTAATTAATATAAATATATTAATATTGTATAAAATATATTGACAGTTCGCGACTTATTAAATGGTGAACCTCAACTTCAACGATTGTAAAACATTTTTGAATATTACCATATGCCTGAACCGATCAGAACGAAATTTTCTGGATGTGATTCTTAATTGATCAGGATGTACTATATCAACATTTAAAGTCATGGATGCTTAAATATAAAATCGGTTGAAACATATATACGAAAGCAATATCTATATCTGAACCGATTCCTTCCAAATTTTGCAGATATATTTTAATGCTCACTATAAATATCAGGACGAAATTTGAAAGATCCTGCAGCTTCCAGTGAGTTGTTGCCTCAAAAACCTGTTATTGGGCCCATAGTGACGTGTAGTAAAAATGACCTACGACAGTTCTGAATGCTTTATATTTACATTTTGATTCATTTTTTTTTCTATTTAAGAGGATTTTCAAAATATATTTATATTTTTCCTGAGAAAATTTTAAGAACGACCCTATTATTCAATATTTTCTTTAACATTAAATGTTCAATAGCAACAATGTTGTGTTTGTACATTTGTTAGTTGTTGTAATTCATGCATATACCTTATATAAATGTGCCTTGGATCAGATCGTCATGAAAGGGTTTGATAGTAGTATTCAGAAAGAAAACTTTTCTAGGCGTCTTTATACCCTCAACATTTATGCTAACGAGGATATATGTACATATATGTATACTCACATACCGACAAAATGTGTCTCCTCGAAGTAGTGGTTTTATACCCCAAATATGTTAGGACGAAATCCGGTTGAACCGATGTGGTCCAAAATTAGGCACGGTAACTCTCGAAGGCAGTAACCGATTTAGTCCATATTTTGCAAATCGTAAAATTTCTACGAGATCAGGTTCGAACATGGACTATATCGGTCCACTCCTTCGAGTACCTCCCACACAAAATTTCGGAAAAGTGAATTTTAAGACCTGCTCTCGAATCGCTTTGATTTTTTTGCAACAACTTATAATGGCTGCCCCCCTTATGACTGTTTTTCGGGGGCAAGTCCTTACTATCTGAAAAAAAGACCGGAAAGCTGTAGAAAACACCTATGGCACCATGTGTAGTGGCAGTGACGCACGTAACATTTTGTCCAAACGCCTCCGAGTACCTCCCCCAAAAAAGTTCAAAAGTTTTCGCTAAAGTGGTGCCCACGATAACTCCAGAAGGTAGTAACCGATTTTGTTCATAGCTTACGCATCGTAATATTTCCACGAGACATAGATTACGTTCGAATATGGACTATATATGTCAACTCCAGCTTTGATCCAAATATATAATTACATATTTATACCCTCAGCATTTATGCTAACGAGGGGACATATGTACACTTTCATACGGGTAAAATGTGCCTCATCGAAATAATGGTTTTAGACCCCAAGTATGTTTGGACTAAATGTGTTTCAGACAATTTGGAGTCGATTGAGCAATGTCGGTCCGTCTGTCGGTCTGGCTGGCTGGAGCGCACGATAACTCTCGAACGGATCAATCGATTCGATCCAAAATTTGGCTTTCGTAATATTTTGTCCAAACTTAAAGTTCGAAGATGGGTTATATCGGTCCACTCCTTCCGGTACCTCCCCCACAAAAGTTCGAAAATGTTCGGAAAATTTGTACGTACGATAACTCTTGAATGGAGTAACCGATTTGGTCCACACTTTCCAAATCGTGAAATGTCTACCAGACTTATATGATTTTCCAATATGGACTCAATCGGTCTACTCCTTCGGGTACCGCCCACACAAAATTTGGGATAACTTCAGTTTATGACCTGCTCTCGAATCGCTTTGATTTTTATTTTAGCAACTTGTATTCACTGGACTCTATACTACGGTACAAGTTTCATCAGGGGCAAGTCCACACTTCCTGAGAAAATAGCCCCAAAGTTACAAAATAACCCTATGACACCGTGTGAGGTGGTTGGAGCGGAAGATAACTTTCGAACGGATCTGCCGATTCGTTCCAAAATTTGGCCTTAGTAATATTTTGTCCAAACATAGTTTAAGTTCGAAGATAAGCCATATCGGTCCACTCCTTCAGGTACCTCCCCCACAAATATTCAAAAATGTTCGGAAAAATTTTTCGTACGGTAACTCTTGAAGGGAGTGGCCGAATTGGTCCATACGTTACACATCCAAATATATCTACCAAATATAGATCAGGTTCAAATATGGACTATATTTGTCCACTTCATCCGGTACCTCCCACATAAAATTTTGGATAAATTCAATTTAAGACCTGCAATCGAATCACGTTGATTTTTGTTGAAGCAACTTGCATTCGCTGCCTCAACTACGATGGTAATATTCTTTTCAGGGGCAAGTCCATACTTCTTGAGCAAACAGCCCGAAGGGTGTAAAAACCCCCTATGGCACCATATGTATTGGCTGAAGATCCACTTCCATAATGATCAATGTCGATCCATTCCTTTAAGTATCTGCTCCGCAAAAGTTTTGATCTTTAATCCTAATTAACATTTTTGTCGGTCCATACATCCAAAATTTTTAAAACCCCCTAAATACATACGTTTTTTAGGAAAAACAAGTAAGAAAAGTCTATAGTCGGACGGAGCCGACCATGGGATACCCTATACCACTATCCCTGGACAGTCGCTCTCCACGGAACTTCTTTTAAATGATTGTGAAAATTTAATTATCAAATATCAGAGATGTAATGTATAATACTTATGACCAAAACCAAAAAGTTATCTAGCATGACAAAGACATTTTTGTAGCAGGAAAGGAAAATTTAGTTCACGCAAACTAAAATGTAATGAAACCCACTTATGTAGTACTACTTCTTCCGTTGTTTAACCGCTACGTTATTGAAATTTTTACCAATTTCACACAAAAGTTTCAGTCCATTTAACCCGCTATGTATTATCTGATTTTCACGATCGTTTGTAAGCTTCTTCTTCATCATAAACTCAAACTTTGTTTAAAATTTTGCGGGTATTATTTTGTCCTACAGAGCCGCTACAAAATTGGTTAAAATTTTGTTTTTGGTCCATTTCATCCCCTGAACATTTCACGATCATCACCAAAAACTAATCATTTCTATTCTGGCCCGAACCCAATCTCCTTAAAAAATTTGTTACAATCGCTCCATAATTACGGCCTTAAGCTTGTTTACAATTTTTAATGGACGGACACACATCGCTAAATCGCTTTATCTCGTCGAGATATGAATTTTGGCATACCAAATAAGGGGTCTAGGACGAATATTTCGTGATGTTACATAAACTATTGGAGAGACAATATGTAACATGGTATAAAACAAGTAAGAAAAGTCTATAGTCGGACGGAGCCGACCATGGGATACCCTATACCACTATCCCTGGACAATCGCTCTCCACGGAACTTCTTTTCAATGATTGTGAAAATTTAATTATCAAATATCAGAGATGTAAAGTATAATATTATGACCAAAACCGAAAAGTAATCTAGCATGACAAAGACATTTTTGTGGCAGGAAAGGAAAATTTACTTCACACAAACTAAAATGTAATGAAACACACTTATGTAGTACTACTACTTCCGTTGTTTAACCGCTACGTTATTGAAATTTTTACCAATTTCACACAAAAGTTTCAGTCCATTTAACCCGCTAAGTATTATCTGATCTTCACGTTGGTTTGTACGCTTCTTCTTCATCATAAACTCAAACTTTGTTTAAAATTTTGCGGGTTATTATTTTGACCTGCGGATCTACAAAATTGGTTAAAATTTTGTTTTTGGTCCATTTCATCCCCTGAACATTTCACGATCATCAGCAAAAACTAATCATTTCTATTCTGGCCCAAACCCAACCTCATTAAAAAATTCGTTACAATCGGCCCATAATTGCGACCTTAAGCTTGTTTACAATTTTTAATGGACGGACACACATCGCTAAATCGCTTGATCTCGTCGAGATATGAATTTTGGCATACCAAATAAGGGGTCTAGGACGAATATTTCGTGGTGTTACATAAACTTTTGGAGAGACAATATGTAGCATGGGATAAAAATGTGGTACTCTACACAGAACCCATTATATATTAGGCAGTAGGCCCGTTATGTAGCAAACATTTTATTACAATTTACATCAGACCTTTCCAATATTTTTTTTTTTTTCATATGTAGGCTACTTTGCGAAATATATATGTCCTCAAGGAATTAAAATATCGACCAAAAATAAAATTTTTATATTTTTGATACAAAATTAATGGTCCATTTCACCCGCTAAAGAATATCAGATCATCATTCAAAATTGTAGGCATCTTTTTCGACCTATACTCTTACCCGGTACAAAATTTCGTGACTATTGATGTATAATTGCGACTTCTAGCGAGTTTATTATTACACTACAAACAAATAACGGGATATATTAGGCTGTAACTCTGTTATCTGATCATGCACACCAACATAATTGGCATCAATTGAAAGGTCAATGGTTCCACTCTCAAGTATATCTCACTTGTTCGGAATGTCACTTCCAGGAATTAAGATATAAGCTGTTTATTAAAAATTTTCACAATTTTCACACAAAAGTTTTGGTCCATTTAAACCTCTAAATATTATCCGATCGCCATCTCAAATTGCAAGCTTCTCCTTTGTGATGTACTCTAACCTTATATAAAATTACGCGTTGATCGGACTATAATTGAGACCTACAGAGCCGCTACAAAATTGGATAAATATTATGTTTTTGGTCCATTTCACCCGCTAAATATTTCACGATCATTACCAATAAGAATAGGGATCTATTCTGATCTGAACCCGACCTCCATACAAAATTTCGTGACGATCGGTCCATAATTGCGGCCTGGAGCGTGTTTACAATTTATAATGGACAGACGGACGGACGGACGGACTGACGGACGGACACACATCTCAAAATCGTTTTATCTCGTCGAGATATGAAGAATGGTATACCACATTGGGGGTCTCCGACGAATATTTCGCGGTGTTACATGAATTTTTACCAAAACAAACTTATAATACCCTTTTCCACATTGTGGTATAGGGTATAAAAATTGTTTCAATATACACAGGCTGAGGGAATATCTCTGTCAGCAAAGCTGACTGATACTTTTTTACTTGTTTTGTCGGCAAGTTCATACGTCATACGTAATTATTGGGGAAAACGATTTTGGATGAATAGCCGGTATTCTTTTCTATATTGTCCATAGATGAATGTTTCAATTCACACAGGCTGTGGGCAAAGCCGACTGATACTTTTTTACTTGTTTAAACATAGATTTATTAAGAATATGTCGTGTACTCGATCCAAACAGTTTTTGCTATATTCATCGTAAATATACCTTGGAAAATATAGGAGAACCATATTAGACTTTGTAATAATTGCGTATTTTGAGTATAGGACATACATTACAGAACTCCTAAATTATTATTTAATTTTCTTAAGTCGTATTTTTAGATTCAAAGCAACCCTTGCCTAAGATATGATGTACTTCTGTTATTTTCAAACAATATTGAATTTCTAAAAGAATTGTGATAGAAAAGAATGTTAAAATACACAATTTGCAAGGCAATCACACAATACGAACAGAGTATGAAATGTAATAACAGTGAAATTGTTTTGGCAAACAAAACAACAAAATTCTCCAAAGAAATGTATTTATCCTTGTACGAAGTTGTTGTTCTATCGACCATGTGTTGTTGTCTACAGTTGTTGGTGATGAATACAGAGAGAGGACGAAAGGAAAAAACATGTTTTGAAATTCTTATATAAAAATAAAAAACAAAAAACAAAAAACTACAAAGAAAAATTGCAACATTTAAAACAAACTTGTCATGTTATTGCTGAATTGGCTTCGATAAAAAAAAACATATAAATAATGTTACATACCTTTGGGGAGTCAAATAAATTAAAATTGATGGAATACCTTGAGGATTAGAAAAAGGGAATAGAAACAAATCAAAGCAATATGCTTTATTATGATAAACACACATACATACAAATATTTACAGAAAAGTTAGCAATGACATAAAATGGATTAAAAGATTTATATTTAAAATTCCATTTGAATAACCTTAACGAAACAAATTCTATACGTAATCTTGAAAGGTATATAATTTGCAGGAAAAAATCTAAAAATAGTTTAATTAATGTAAAAAATATCTCTTATTTAAGATTCTGGAGAACATTTTTGACATCTGGGTTTTAATTACAAGTAACAAGTCTGGCAATTGTCATAAATATTATGACGTTCCCCAGCAATTATCATCAATTATTTTCCGTATATATTTCTAATACTGGACTGAATGCAATACCATAAAATGACCATAAATTACCATTTTGAAATTTTAATTACTTCCATAAATTGTTAACTTATCATTTGCACATTTCAAATGTATGTATGTATATAAGTATGTGTGAACAAGCAAAGAGAGGTATGCATAAACATATGCCCCAACTCACTGGACCCTGTTGACCCACAACATCGCGTCCAACACACAAACATATTTTAAATACTCCATATTTACAATTCTCTTTCCTTAACTGGAGAAATGGAGCATATTTTCCATTTGAATTATCATTTAGGGAATGTGGAATGCGGAAAGAGAACGACGACTCTAAGTATCTGTTTTAGTTGGGAATAATTTTTCATTCAACATTTCTTGTTTTTTTCTAGCAACGAAAGGCCGTCGAGTTTAGATGATAACATGTGTGTATGTGTGTGTGTCTTTACTTTTTTTCCTTTCCTGTTTTTTTTTCAGCTTTGCTCCCATCATCATTTTCTGCACACATTAAACACATTTTCCTAACATGCCATAAATTTTAAACCGCTCGAACGCAAGAAAGATGTGGAAATGTTGGGAAAAATCTACGGTTCTCAGGGTTTACTACTTACTGGCTGTTAGAAATGTACATATGAAAAAGTTTTTGGATGTATGTGTGTATGTATATTTACCAGCTGACACGCCTGTGGCAAATACTTGTACATATGTATATGTATGTATGTTGTGTACATACATACACTTTGAACCTTATATACATCGACTTTACACCTAGACTCAAGTGTATTAATGCCCCGACATCGCTGCTTTATAAGTGTAGCTTTAAGTGTGTTTGGAAATATACAAATTCATTTATAACATTTCCCCTTTACTTCGCACAGTGACCAAGTCTGTTGTAAGTAGACTGAAAAATAACTACTAAGAAAAGTGTAATGGTTGGAGAATATGAAGAGACACATACAAATAAAACAAGTAAGAACGGCGTTAAATTCGGCCGGGCCGCCACCCCGAGTTGTATTGAAGTAAAGTGGAAAGTACTAAGCCCTTCCGTCACGTCAAGGCTGATTCCTAAGAGAAGTGGAATATGCTAACTAAAGAATATTCATACTTACTTAATTAGTTGGCCTATTACAGAACATTTGCCCTATAAGTTTTTGCGGATTCTGAAAATACAATGTTCATAGATGAGAAAAATAAAAAAAAAAAACAAAACAAAAAATCGTCGAAGGGATTTAAAAAAAAAATTGCGTTCAAAGTTCACATTTTTGTGGTTTGTTTAGGTTTTCACGATTTGGCTTGAAAACCGCAAGACCTATCGAAACGGTATTAGAGAAAATAATGTAGCAGTGAAAATTTTCTACAAGATTGACCTTTAAGACTTTTTCCTAGGATTTACCATTTTTGAGATATTGAAGTTCAATTTGGGACATTGCACCGACTGTATTGCCTCCTTATAAAACACTGTCATGAAGGGTGCACCTTAACTAGCTTTACATGAAAAGCGCTTACACCTGGGAAGTTTTTGCAGATTCTAAAACAGCAATGTTCGTAGATGAGAAAAATCCAAAAACAAGAAAAAATCGCTGGAGGCATTTTTAAATAAATCGCGGTCAAAGCGGTTGTATCTCGATACGTTCATCTATACTGATGTCGTTGTATAGCAGATACAGCACGTGGTATATACGACGTCGATATTCACCGTCAACGTGGATTTGCCCGTAGATCTTTCGAAGAATTTTCTCTCAAACACACCAAGCACTGCCTTATCTGCTTGCTCAAGTACCCAGGCTTCGGGACCAAACATTAGCAAAGGTAGTATCAGTGTTTTGTAAAAGTTGTTATACCCTCAGCATTTATGTTAACGAGGGTATATACACTTTCATACGGGCAAAATGTGCCTCATTGAAATAATGGTTTTAGACCCCAAGTATGTTTGGACGAAATGTGTTTCAGACAATTTGGAGTCGAATGAGCAATGTCCGTCCGTCTGTCTGTCTGGCTGGTTGGAGCGCACGATAACTCTCGAACGGATGAACCGATTCGGTTCAAATTTTGGCTTTCGTAATATTTTGTCCAAAGTTAGTTTAAGTTCGAAGATGGGCTATATCGGTCCACTCCTTCCGGTACCTCCCCCACAAAAGTTCGAAAATGTTCGGAAAATTTCTGCGCACGATAACCCTTGAAGGGAGTAACCGATTTGGTCCATACTTTGCCCATCGTCAAATCTGTACTAGACTTAAATAAGGTTTCAATATGGTTTCAATCGGTCCACTCCTTCGGGTACCTCCCACACAAAATTTCGGAAAAGTTCAGTTTAGGACCATCTCTCGAATAGCTTTGATTTTTTTAAGCAACTTTTATTCACTGCCCCCCATACGACGGTATAAGTTCCATCAGGGGCAAGTCCATACTTCCTGATAAAATAGCCTGAAAGTTGCAAAAACCCCCTATGACACCGTGTGAGGCAATTGGAGCGCAAGAAAACTCTCGAACGGATTTGCCGATTCGGTCCAAAATTTGGCCTTAGTAATATTTTGTCCAAACATAGTTTAAGTTCGAAGCTAAGCCATATCGGTCCACTCCTTCAGGTACCTCCCCCACAAAAGTTCAAAAATGTTCGGAAAATTTGTTCGTACGGTAACTCCTGAAGGGATTGGCCGAATTGGTCCATACCTTACACATCCTAATATATTTACTAGATATAAATCAGGTTCAAATATGGACTATATTTGTCCACTCCATCCGGTACCTCCCACACAAAATTTCGGATAAGTTCACTTTAAGACCTGATATCGAATCACTTTGATTTTTGTTGAAGCAACTTGCATTCGCTGCCTCAATTACGATGGTAAAAGTTTTTTCAGGGGCAAGTCCATACTTCTTGAGCAAACAGCCCGAAGGGTGGAAAACCCCTATGGCACCATATGTAGTGGCTGAAGATATACTTCCATAATGATCAATGTAGATCCATTCCTCTTAGTATCTCCTCCGCAAAACTTTTGATCTTTAATCCTAGTCAACATTTTTGTCGGTTCAAACGCCCAAAATTTTTAAAAACCCCTAAATACATACGTGTTTTTGGGAAAAAATTTTTTTAATATACACAGGCTGAGGGTATATCTCTGTCGGCAAAGCCGGCTGATACCGTTTTACTTGTTTTCGTTTTTATACTGCTTGCTTAAGCCAAAGTGGCATCTGTTGGCCAATACAATTCTTCTTTCTATTTTACAACTGATGTTGACTTTTACTACCTCAACATGAACCAACTTCCACTGTTGGTCTGACCTCTATTGACGCATTGCGCGTCGACACCATCATTTTGGTCTTCTCTCAGTTTACCACCAGACCCATTTTAGCATATTCTCCTACGACGTTTATAAACGTATCAGTTACTTTTTTCCGATCGGCCCGTGGTGTCTATATCATCAGTATAAGCAAGCATTCTGTGTCTTAGATTGGTTTTAAAAATCAATGTCGGATTTTTTTTAGGCGCCCCCCCCAGAATGTTTAGTTTTGTTAGATTTTAAGATTGCCAACGTTTGAGCACAATCGGAATATGTTAACACGTGCCACTGGGGCCTCAAAGTTTCCAAGCGTTCTATATGTAGCTAATTTTAAAATCCTAGCCAATTTTCAAAATTTTTTGTATGTTTAGTTCTTTAGCCACAACAAAAACATACAAATTACTATGGAAATTACTGTGGAACGTGTTAACATATTCCGATTGTTCTCTAACTTTAGCAAACATAAAATCTAACAAAACTAAAAACTTGAGGAGGGTGCCGTCTAAAAATCTCCGACATAGATTTTTCCCCTTTAAGTTAAAACCAGCTTAATGTGGCTATTGGTATAAATTTTGCCATTTCTTTTAAGATCTGCATCTCGTATAACCTTCTCCAGCCGAAAGTTGAATAAGCCACTAGAAAGGCTGTCTCCTTGTCTGAGACTTCTTTTGGTCCTAAACTCTTCGGAGAGGTTTGTTTCTATTGTAACTGAGGACCAAGTATCAGTTTATGTCATTTTACACAGCCGAATAAGCTTTCAGGCATGGCTTTTTGAACGTACGGGGCTGTCGAAGGTTGCTTTATAATCGACAAAAAGGTGTCGATCTGCATCTCTTGGATATTCTCCAGGAATTGCCGCAGGGGAAATATCTGGTCTATGGTGGATTTGTCAGGGCTAAAGCCGCATTGGTATGACCCAATTATTTCGTTGACCACAGGCTTTAGTCGTTCGCACAATCTCCCTGACACTATATTATAAGCAATAGTCAGCAGATATTGTTTGAGCACACAGTCTTATCTTCCATCTTGTGGACGGAACACATGATGCTCAGGTTCCAATCATCGGGTATGCATTGTTCCTGCCGGATGATGCTAAATAGATGATGCATACGCAGGCAACACCCAGCGCCTCCGGATTTGAACAGCTCCGCTGGTATGCCCTCGGCTCCTACTGCTTTATAATTCTTCAGCCGGTTTATTGTTGTCTTTACCTCATCTCGTCCGGGCTATATACATTTTATACCATCTTCTTAGATTGGATCTTTGGTATCTTCGTCGTCCAATGTTCTCTCCATATCCTAAGCACACTGTCTGTATCAGTTACCAAATTACCTTCCAAGAGGATGTGTGTACCTAAGCCGTCAGTTTGAAGTTTCACTCTTTGGTAGAATTTTCGGACTTCATTCTGGCTCCTGTACCTCTCGATTTTTTCACACTCCCGTTTTTTCATTTCTCTCTTTTTCCTGCGGAAAAGACGTTTCTCATCTCTCCTTTCTGCCGATACCTCTCGCTGCACGACACTATTGCTCATACCATGGATTTCTTGGTGGAGGTATCTGGTATTCAAGTATCGATTTTGAGGCAGTTTTCATGGAGTGGACAATATTTTGCCATTGTGCTGCAATCTCATCGGGATGAGGAGTGCTTTGATCAATCAATTGAGCCAGTTGAGTGGAATATGCTGTGACTATCTGTTGTGATTGTAGCTTACCGATGTCTAACTTTCGTGTGGCGTCGTACTTTATTTGCAATGTTTAATCAGGTACGCACCTTTGCTGCAACAAGGTAGTGGTCTGAATCTATGTTTGCTCCTCGGAACGATCGTACATCCAACACTCCCGATGACTTTCTTCCATCTATCACAACGTGATTAATATGATTTATTGTTCATTGATCTGGAGACAGCCAGGTGCCCTTATGAATATCGAGATGCATAAATCCGGTGTCGCTAACTACCATGTGTTTGCCGCTGCGTAGTTTATCGGACTCATACATTGTCAAATGTTTCACGGTGGAGACTGGATTTCTCAACTGTGGGCCCAAAGATATTTTCCTTTCAAATTTTGGTATTAAATTTAGAATTATTAGAATTATTTTAAAATATATCTTCAGTTCGTCTTTGTCTTCAGTGGGAGCATGACGAATAAATAAAGAATAAAGCTGAACTTTAATACTGTGCGTCGCCTTTAGGTGTTGTTGTGACGCGCTTCCTAATCCATCGTATTTCCGGTATGGCAGCAATATCCGCCTTGTATTTTTCAAGTAAATCTGCAAATGCATAAATTGCACTTTTCTATAAAGAGTACGAAGAGTCCAGTTGCAGATTCGCAGATCATGGTCCTTAAAACGTTTGCGGGGGTCATCAACTTTAGATGGGTTTGGTTTTCTTTTCCTTTGTTTTTTTCATAGTATGTTGCTTTGTGAAGACGGTTTAACACCAATGCGACATCGATTCTCTCTACCCATTCAAAATCCAAAGTACCACGTTACAGCCATTCTAATTGGACAAAGTGTGTACAATAGGGCGGCCCAAAAAAAATGAAAAACAAAACTTAAAGGTCTACCTCCTAATTTTTTTCATTTGATCCAAAACCTTATATATGAAATTTTATGGCGATCGGCTTACGTTAACCCATGCCACCTGGGCGATCTTTGTTTCCATAGTAATTTGTCTGGGACCAAAGGTGAATTTTCACTAAAAGGCCGCATTTATGGTCCAATCGATGACAACGAATTCTACAAAAATTTATGAAAAATGGAAAGAGGAGCTGTTGGCTCTACCAAAAATTGCATTTCAGAAGTATTTCAAGGATAGGACAAATCACTGCCATAAGTGTATTATATCTGAGGGGGACAAGATGGTTATTGATGAATAAATAAATACTTTTTAAAAAAAATTTAAATAACGGTTATTATTTATTCGTATCTGATATGTAAATTCTATGCAATTCAAAATGAGCATGTTAAAGTTCAGCATATGATAAAAGTATCATAACTCCACTGTAAAACACATCAGCCTGTAAATATGGAATGCCAGCAAAAATCGCAAAATGCCATCGGGAAAATTGGTAAAACGATGAAAAGGAATAGAAAAAACCAGCACCAGGAAACTATCGTATTTTGCACGCTGTCACAATTAATCATATTGACAACAACCACGTAAACACATATTTAATGTGTGTTGGTGTACACACGAGTATGGCTGTGGATGTTCGGCAAGCATCATGTGTCGGTGTTAGTTTTGTTGGAGTAATGTTTCTATTAAGAATCAGACAACAGACGAGAAGATAACTTAAACTGAATGCCCCCACAAGGATGGTTGTTGTTCTCTTTTTTTTGCGAGTGTTATTTTGGATAATGGTATAGATTTCGTTAACATATTGTCGGTGTTTTTAAGAGTAATTCTACCATTTTTTAGCAAACACAATTTTCCGAGAAAAAAAAACACATGACAAATTGATGTTATTTGGTACAGAAAAAAAAATAGTTACGTTTAAGGAAATGGCCAACAAACGCCTTCATATTTTTTGTTCCTCTGATCGCCATACATAAAAATACATTAAAATACAGTCGGGCAGTGATAATTTTTTCCAACAACTTCGTCGTAAAGAGAGAAAATATTTCCTTTATTTTATAACTTAAACTTTGTGTTTTTTTTTACTGCAGGCATACTCCGTTTGGAACGTAAGTATTCCAGAATTATTTCTTTCATTCAAGTAAAGGAAAACTACTTTAAAAAATATTTTCTTACTTCGAAACAGCGAACGGTGTGAATGAAACAAAGGCCAACAAAAAGTAAAGGAACTACACTTCAATATCAACTCATAAGCTAGCAGAATAAGAAGAGAGAAAAATAAGGTTCTTTTTAATAACTTGGAAGCTCTGAAATGTCTTGGCAGTGAATAAAACATTCATCAAGGTAACAAAAAAAAAAAAATACAAAATGAAATTTTTACTTTCAGAATGGTAGAATAATATTGCAACAGTGAATGGAATTATGGTTGAAGACGACGTTTATGGCAAGTAAATTGGGTTAGTGTTAGTGTTGGGCAATCTCATTCATTGAGCGGATCGATCTTTTTCATTCCGTTCACCAAAAAGATTCGGGTCGTTTACTTCGTTCGTTGGCTCTTTTTCGTTCAACAATACATTTGACTGTATTATTTTCTTTTAAAGTCGTTCGTTCTCTGCTGCATATGACTCCGTCGTTCTTTTCACCGAATCGTTCTTTTGAAAATGTTCGTTAACGAATGACACAACTGTTGTGTTACTTGCTTGTTTGTGTGCTAATGGGGGTGGTTTTGTTTCTGAACGTAGTGGTGGTTTTGATATGAAAGAACCAGATGAACGAATGATGCAAAAGAAAGATATGACCGAGATGTGCTACTGAATGAGGTGAGTTACTGAGCGAGAGTAGCTCTCTGAATCATTGTTTGTTTTGTGTGGAAATTTGTGCTGTTTGCGCTAACGCAGCGTTTGTTTAGAGTTTGACTGCAAAACCAATGCTGCTAATTTTGTAAGCAGCAATGACTCGTCCATCGGGGATCTAAATGAACGATATAAAAGAATGAGCTGGATACGGATCCGTTCGTTCTTTTCACGGAATCGTTCCTTTGAGCCGGTTCGTTCATGAACGACGCAACTCTAGTTAGTGTAGAACCTTACAAACGCAAATATTGTGTTATGCAGCAAAAAACATAAATGGTAAAATCAGACACAAATACAGATTATTAGTATTATGTTATTAAAACATAAATTCTTATTTTATCACAGACTCAATCGATATGACATGAATGTTCTCCAGAAAATATAGTTGCAGAAATATTGCTAACATTGAAGATTACCATAAATACGAAAGATATAATAACTTGTCCACAAACATCCCAAGCGGGACAAGGGAGACTTGTCTCATATCAATGATTCATATTAGCTCAATGACATGGGAGCTGCAGTTTATCGCCGAGTCCGAACGGCGTGTCCTAAGACACCACTTGTAGAGAAGTGTTACATGGCTGAAATACTCTGAAAATGTCACCAACATTACTGAGGGGTATTTTGCCACCGTTGAAAATTTTAGGTTGCCTAGCCGGGGAATCGAACCCACGACCTTCTGCGTGCAAGGCGGGTGTGCATACCATTGCACCACGGTGGCACCAAAATACGAAAGATAAAACCAATAATTTTCTTAAGTCTATTCTTTCACACATATTTTAAATAGCCGATTATAGGGTACACAAAGTGTAAAAACACAAACAGTGAAAAAGGAAAAATAATTACAAGTAACTAATGAAAATTTCATAAAAATATACGCTTGAAAAAAAAAAACAACATAAGATGAAATGAATGGATGTGCATTTATATGTATGTACGTGTTGGCATTCGTAATGCAACATAAGTATGAACACATCGGCATATAAAAATATGAACATCATATCGCTCTTTTATTCGAAGCGTGTCTGTGATATCTCAAACAGGAAACGCATTTTAAGTTGTGTTCAAGTTCGTGAAGTGCCGTTTATCCTAAATAAGAGGCGGCGAGACCGATGCGGTAGCTCTGCATAAAAGGTTATTTTTCGATATGGCCACACCATATTAGATGGCTTATTTTATATATTTGGCTTATTTTGAATTGAATTGTGATTTTCTGATAATAAATAAAAATAAAGTTATTGTTTGAAAGCCGATATCGTTCGCAGGCAGAAAAAACCCATTTTCCTTTTTTATTTTCTATTCGATTTTGTGTTTTTTCATTATTCGTTGGCTCCAATATTGCTCCGCTGTAGCAGCTTTATTTTTTGTTGTTGGGATTTTGCACAAACTCTTTTGGAAGAAAACAAGTTGTCTATAAAGTTTTGATTTCACAACTTAAGGAGAATCTTACACAAAAATAAAATAACTGCCTTATTTATATTATCCAAATTTCTAAGGACGATTTATATGGATTTAAAGAGACTCAGTGGTTAAACTTGTTGTTGAAATGAAGTAAGATATGAGGAAAATGGAAATTGTTATAACTAAAATTACATTCTTGACATATGACACTCCTTGTAGACCAGTCAATATTCTCACAAACCGGAATTATGGGGGAGAAGCAACAGTCCCTGTCGACCACGTGTGTGCATATAATAATTCGGGACCAAAAGTGATTTTTGTCGCTCTTATTTTTTTAACAAAAAAGAGTAGGGCAACATTTTTAAGATTATAAATTTTCTACAAGAATTTTCTGTGTGAATTTTCCATTCTTGAGATATCAAATGATACCCGCTATAGATATCGGTATATTGGAACCAAGTCTAGCTGCAATTTTATATTTAAGGTCCCTTGTGGTCGGTAAAACTCTACACGAAAAAGTTGTTGATTTACATAGGTCCCCTTTTTGTTTTAGCCCCCAGGTGCGTTTGTTCCCGTAGGTGTCCCGCAAGGATTCATATCAGTCTAACCATGTACATTTTAATCATTAAAAGCTGGTCCTTTATTTTGTCCTCATCTGCGTTTCCCCCTTTTCTTCATTAGTCCAGAAGGATGATTAATCATTCTTTGCCCATGCCTAGGCTTACTGTAAGAGATATTTCCTAATCCATACATGCGCTGGTACCCACATGTTTACAGAACCTAGGTGGGAGTAGTCGTTAATTGACTTTAAACACTCCAAGTCAGTTTTGTCTGTTTTTATTACTTGAGGATGGTTGGTATTGAAAATGGGATATATCGGTCCAAGTTTTGATATAGCCCCCATAGAACGGTACCTCCCGATTTTCGGTATTTTTAAGGTTTTAGCTTCATTATCCTACCAAAATGGCTCGAATTTGGTACGTAGTCTTTTTGGGGGAACAAAACTTTCCCCCAGAATTTTGTCGGTATCGGTCCACACCTTCATATAGCCCCCATAGAACGGTACCTCTCGATTTTCGGTATTTTGAAGGTTTTAGCTTCATTATCCTACCAAAATGGCTGAAATTTGGTACGTAGTCTTCTTTAGGGATATAAAACTTTCCCCCAGAATTTTGTCGGTATTGGTCCACACCTTCATATAGCCCCCATAGAACGGTACCTCCCGATTTTCGGTATTTTGAAAGTTTTACCTTCATTATCGCACCGAAATGGCTGAAATTTGGTACTAAGTCTACGTTGGTGGTATAAAACTTCCCCCCAGAACTTTGTCGGTATCGGTCCATGCCTTCTTATAGCCCCCATAGAACGGTACCTCCCGATTTTTGGTATTTTGAACGTTGTGGCCTCAATATTTCACCGAAATGGCTGAAATTTGGTATTTAGACTTCGTTGGGGGTACTCAAACTTCTCCTTTAAATTTGTCGGTACAGGTCCACGCCTTCATATAGCCCCCATGGAAAGGTACCTCCCGATTTTTCGTATTTTGAAGGTTGTGTCTTCAATATTCCACCAAAATGGCTGAAATTTGGTATTTAGTCTTCAATGTGATATAAAACTGTTCGCCAGAAATTTGTCTGTACAGGTCCACGCTTTCATATTGCCCCATTTCTGACTAAAATTCGTCGGTATAGGTCCACGTTTCGATATAGCCCCCATAGAACGGTACCTCCCGATTTTCGCAATACTGAAGATTGTGACGTCAATATCCAACCGAAATGGCTGAAATTCGTTATTTCGTCTTCCAAGAGTTATAAAATATTCCTGAAGAGTATTATCAGTATAGGTCCACGTCTTCCTATATCCCCATAGAAGCGTACTTCCTGATTTTCGGTATTTTTTAGTTTTATCCACATTGTCTTACCGAAATATAGGAAATTTGGTATTTAGTCTTCTTTGAGCCTAAAAACTTTCCGTCAGAAATTTGTCGGTATAGATCGAAGTTTTGAAATAGCCCCCATAGAATGGTGCCTCACATTGTTTTACCGAAATTGCTGAAATTTAGTATTAACCCTCTCATCCCCGATGTTACATATATGCTACATTGCCTTTACGAGCGTCTAAGTACCGCTATTTTACATATTATGCTTTGAATTTTTCTCAAATGCATACTCAGGAGGCTGTTTAACCTTGTTTCAACAAAAAATATCGGATGTGTCTCGATCAACATAGCTACGGTGCATTATTCAGTGTGAAGTCTAGAACTCCAGTAAAAATTAAAATTCGTTGTGTACAGTACAAATTAATATATTCTTCTCTAAATCAAAATATATGAGCTTTATGTTAAATTTTAGTTTTGATACTTCAAAAGTAAGACCAAAAGAACCCTCCAGAACGATTAAAACATTTTTATTTACACAATTCAACAAAATAATGACCAAATAAATTTCCGAAACAGGCGGAGTAACGCTCCGAAATTTATGTCATAACTGTTTTGACATATACTTTAATCATATGTTTTCAAAATACTTATTGGCACAAGGAAAAAAATTTGGGGATGAGAGGGTTAAGTCTTCTTCGTACACGTACAGGAAACTAATTATTCCATTTTACTTCAATACAACTTGTGGAGGAGGGTATAACAACGCCGTTCTTACTTGTTCTAGGTAGTTTTTTGTCCGCGGTATAGTCAATCAAAAGTGATTTCCCTCGTTAGAGTGGAGTAGAATTATTTTTGTATGTCGTATATTTATACCCTCAGCCTTTAGGCTAAGGAGGGTATATACACTTTGATACACTTTTAGACCCCAAGTATGTTTGGACGAAATGTGTTTCAGACAATTCGGAGTCGATCTAGCCATGTCCGTCCGTCTGTCTGTCTGTCCGTCTGTCTGTCTGTCTGTCCTGCTGGCTGGAGCGCACGATAACTCTCGAACGGACAAACCGATTCGGTTCAAATTTTGGCTTTCGTAATATTTTGCCCAAACTTAGTTTAAGTTCGAAGATGAGCTACATCGGTCCACTCCTTCCGGTACCTCCCCCACAAAAGTTCGAAAATGTTCGGAAGGTTTGTGCGCACGATAACTCTTGAAGGGAGTGACCGAGTTTGTCCATACTTTGTATAGCGTAAACCTTCTACCAGAGTTATATGAGGTTTCAATATTGTCTCAATAGGTCCACTCCTTCGGGTACCTCCCACACAAAATTTCGGAAAAGTTCAGTTTAGGGCCATCTCTCGAATCGCTTTGATTTTTGTTTTAGCAACTAGTATTCACTGCCCTCCATACGACTGTACAAGTTTCATCAGGGGCAAGTCCATACTTCCTGAGAAAATAGCCTGAAAGTTGCAAAAAAACCCCTATGACACCATGTGAGGTGGTTGGAGCGCAAGATAACTCTCGAACGGATCTGCCGATTCTGTCCAAAATTTGGCCTTAGTAATATTTTGTCCAAACATAAATTAAGTTCGAAGATAAGCCATATCGGTCCACTCCTTCAGATACCTCCCCCACAAATGTTGAAAAATGTTCGGAAAAATTGTTCGTACGGTAACTCTTGAAGGTAGTGTTCGAATTGGTCCATACTTTACACATCCTAATATATCTACCAGATATAGATCAGGTTCAAATATGAATTATATTTGTCTACTACATCCGGTACCCCCCACACAAAATTTCGGATAAGTTCACTTTAAGACCTGATATCGAATCACTTTGATTTTTGTTGAAGTAACTTGCATTCGCTGCCTCAATTACGATGGTAAAAGTTTTTTTAGGGGCAAATCCATACTTCTTGAGCAAACAGTCCGAAGAGTGTAAAAACCCCCTATGGCACCATATGTTGTGGCTGGAGATCCACTTCCATAACGGTCAATGTCGATCCATTCCTTTTAGTATCTCCTCCGCAAAACTTTTGATCTTTAATCCTAATCAACATTTTTGTCGGTTCAAACGCCCAAAATTTTTAAAACCCTCTAAATACATACGTTTTTTGGAAAAAATTGTTTCAATATACACAGGCTGAGGGTATATCTCTGTGGGCCAAGCCGACTGATACTCTTTTACTTGTTTTGTATGTCTTAAGTAGCAACGACATTTACCAATTTATCGTGGACTGCGGGAAAAATGTGATCAACAGCAAAATTTATTGTAGCAAAGACAAACACCATGTAAGTAGATGTGATTAATATTGAAACATAGATGGCAATGTGCGGCTTTGATAAAAGTAGATACGCATGCGTATTTCGAACAATTCTTAACTTTGCCTTTCACTTCATCGTGGTGGCATCAAGGGCAGAATTTCGTTATATCTCAATACATTTATAATTTGGGCGAGCAGTCGACACATGTTTTTCAACGTTAGAAAATAAACTACTTCGGATATCTTCCAAATAAATATCTTTCATTTTCAAAAACGTAAACTCGAGAGGCACCATCACATGTTACGACATGACTTATGGATTTTTTTATCGGAGTGAAATATTAAGGAGATATAGCCACCATTACGGTGAGGGCTTCGAGCAAGCGCTGAATATGTTAAAAAAGTATCTGTCATTTGTCGTGCTGATCTATGGTAATTGGTCCAACTCAAACAAATCACTAATTGAGGAAAATTTTCTCCACATTTCAAATACCTTATTCAAATGGCTTTTAGTGTTGTTATTATGCTGCAAATCAAATACAAAAACTAAAGTGCAAATAAAAGCAGGGAACTTTTCAATTTCCCATTTTACTTTTTTCGCTTTCCTGTCGGCATAACAGTTCTTGTTTGTATTGCTGGTGGTGCTGCCGTTGCTGTTGCGTTGATAATTTATTTGTTTGTATGAAGTAACAGTGATTTTAAAACTTGTGGCATTATTTAAGTAACTTTTCTCCCCCCATTCATAACCATATGTCTGAACAATCATGACGTGTGTTTGTGAGTGAGTACCACTCCGAATGTATGTGCAATTGTTTATTATGGATCTCATATACCCAAAAATTTTTCCATAAAGAAACTTTTTTCTGCTTACCATTTAAGTAATTACGATGAATTTGGTCTCCGTCTCCTTTAGTTTAGCAAGTTTTGTACCAAGTATTTTACATTTCTACTTTTTGACTGTTTTTTGTTTTGCAGTTTTGTTGGTTTGAATTTTAGGTAAACACAGGAAATTGTTTTGAACATTCCACAAAAATAAAAATCTTGACATTTTTTAGTTTAAACAACAAACAGTATGTAGACTAAATTTGTGCTGCGACATACTTTGTGATTAGGAATTCATAAATGGCATTTTATTATTTTTTGCCAGGAGGCAAAATTATTTAGAATTCTCTAAATTATTGGAATTCCTATTGAAATTTTAATACGGCAATTCATAAGTATGTATTTGAGGATGAATAATGTGATTATGATTTTATGAATCACAGTTGTTGATTTTCCTTCAACATTTCTCCTCTCCTTGCTAAGAAGTGCGTTTACAAAATCTATATTTGTAGTTACTAATATTTTGCTCTGCTTTACATTAGCTTCTTATGTGTCTTGCACGCAAGTAACGCATTTGCTCGTGAAAAATTGCACCATGTTGTATGTGTATGTGTGCATGTGTGAACATCAAAAAGTTCAAAAGCTAATCTAGGAACATAAAGAAAAAAGTTCAACTTTATTAGATGTTATTTTTAACCGTTGCATGTGTGCTGAAAATAAAATGAACGTAATAAAAATAGTAATATTATTTGTAGTTGTTGACTTGAAAACAAACAACATAATGAAATAATTGCATGTCATGGAAAATGCGTATAGCTTTTAGGGTTGTACCATGGGTGACCAAGCAAAGCTTCCCCTCCCTTCCTTGTTTAAATACAAAATTTTTCTTCAGCATTCCGTCTCCAACCTAACTTTTCTCGAATCCGAGAGTAAATAATTACACTATTTAAAAATGTTCAAAATGTTTATATATCTTACACCACAAATAAATAATATGAAAACAAGCAAAAGGTTAAGTTCGGCCGTACATTTTATAATCTCCCCATAAAATATTCTTTCCTTTCCTGTTCACAATTTTAGGTGCAAAACTTTTTCGACCACGGATACCCCAAATGCCAAAATTATTTAATCTAATCTAAAAAATGAATTCAGCCAGGTGAAAGAAAATGCCTATGGGGCTATATAAAAGTGTGGACCTATCTTGGCCATTTTTGGTTATTAGAAGCGATTACCATATTGAAAGGAAAATATATTGTGGGCTTAATTGTTATACCCTCAGCATTTATGCTAACGAGGGTATATACACAATTTGGAGTTGATTTAGCAATGTCCGTCCGTCTGTCTGGCTGGTTGGTGCGCACGATAACTCTCGAACGGGTAAACCAATTTGGTCCAAAATTTGGCTTTCGCAATATTTTGTCCAAATTTAGTTTAAGTTCGAAGATGGGTTATATCGGTCCACTCCTTCCGGTACCTCCCCCATAAATATAACTCTTGAAGGGAGTAACAGATTTGATCCAAACTTTGCACATTGTGAAATTTCTACCAGACTTAGATGAGTTTCCAATCGCTCCACTGCTTCGGGTACCTCCCACACAAAATTTCGGAAAAGTTCAGTTTAGCACCTGTTCTCGAGTCTCTTTGAACATACCGAAACCTGGGAGGTACCGTTATATGGGGGATTTACAAAAACATTAACATATGTGGACGATTTTAAGTGAAGCAGTTTCGTGCCCACTGAGAACCTTAAATGTCATATTACAGCTAGTTTGGTTTAAAAAATTACAGCTAGTTTGGTCAAAATATTGAAAATCGGGAGGTACCGTTCAGGGTTGCGGAGTCGAGCCGTTTTTCTTTCGACTCCCACTCCAGGCCAGTTTTTTTCAAGACTCCGACTCCGGAGTCGACTCCGAGAGTAATTTCATATACCACTGAAAATAAATTAAACATGCACCATTTTAATTGTTATACCCTCAGCCTTTCGGCTAAAGAGGGTATTTACACTTTGATACGACCAAAAATGTGCCTCATAGAAAAAATGGTTTTCGACCCAAGTATGTTTGTACGATATCCGTTTCAGACAATTTTGAGTAAATCTAGCAATGTCCGTCCGTCTGTCTGTCTGGCTGGCTGGTGCGCACTATAACTCTCGAACGGATCAATCGATTCGGTTCAAATTTTGGGTATCGAAATATTTTGTCCATATTCGATTTAAGTTCGAAGATGGGCCATATAGGTCCACTCCTTCAGGTACCTCCCCCACAAATGTTCAAAAATTGTCACAAAACTTGTGCGCACGATAACTCTTGTAGGGAATGACCGATTTGGTCCATACTTACATACACATCGTGTAATTTCTACCAAACTTAGATGAGGTTTCAATATGGACTCAATCGGTCCACTCCTTCGGGTACCTCCCACACAAAATTTCAGAAAAGTACAGTTTAGGACCTGGTATCGATTCGCTTTGATTTTTGTTTACGCAAGTTGTATTCGCTGTCCTCTATACGACTCTGTAAGTTTCATTAGAGGCAAGTCCATACTTCCTGAGGAAATAGCCTGAAAGTTACAAAAATCACTATCACACCGAGTGTAGTGGTTGGAGCGCAAGATAACTCTCGAACGGATCTGCCGATTCGGTCCAAAATTTTGCTTTCGTAATATTTTGTCCAAACTTAGTTCAAGTTCAAAGATGAATTATATCGATCCACTCCTTCCGGTACCTCCCCCACAAAAGTTGGAAAATGTTCGGAAAATTTGTACGCACGATAACTCTTGAAGGAAGTAACCGATTTGGTCATTACTTTGCACATTATGAAATTTCTACCAGACTTAGATGAGGTTCCAATATGGACTCAATCGGTAAACTCCTTCGAGTACCTCCCACACAAAATTTCGGAAAAGTTCAGTTTAGGACCTGCTCACGAATCGCCTTGGTTTTTGTTGTAACATCTTGTATTCACTGTCCCCTATACGAAGGTACAAGTTTCCTCAGGGGCAAGTCCATACTTCCTGAAAAATAGCCTGAAAGTTGAAAAACAAACCCTATGACACCATGTTTATGCGTGGAAGCGCAAGATAATTATCGAACGGATATGCCGATTCCGGCCAAAATTTGGCCTTCGTAATATTTTTTCCAAACTTAGTTTAAGTTCGTAGATAAGCCATATCGGTCCACTCCTTCAGGTACCTACCCCACAAAAGTTCAAAAATATTCGGAAAAATTGTGCGCACGATAACTCTTGATGGGAGTGACCGATTTGGTCCATACTTTACACATTCTCATAATATCTACCAGATATAGATCAGGTTCGAATATGGACTATATTTGTCCACTCCATCCCGTACCTCCCACACAAAATTTTGGATAAGTTCACTTTAAGACCTGCTATTGAATCACTTTGATTTTTGTTGAAGCAACTTACATTCGCTGCCTCAATTACGATGGTAAAAGTTGTTTCAGGGGCAAGTCCATACTTCTTGAGAAAAACAGCCCGAAGGTTTTAAAAACCCCCTATGGCACCCCCATGGTCTATGTCGGTACATTCCTTTAAGTACCTTTTCCGCAAAAATGTTGAACGACCAAAATTTTGAAACACCCTAAATACATAAGTTTTTTCTGAAAAAAGTGTTTCAACTTGCCCAGGCTGAGGGTATATCTCTGTCGGCAAAGCCGACTGATACTTTTTTACTTGTTTTCCTATACTTGGACCATATACACTTATATTGTTTTTACCTAAGGTATTTTGTAATGCATGTTTCATATAGTTTCTGCTATATCTTACATCGAAAAATAGCAGCAGAAACAAGTTAGCAAGTTTTAGTCGGTTTTGCCGAAATATATGTAAGGGTGAATACGCGCAGATTGTCAATTTAAAATTCGGTTGTAGAAAACTTCTGTGTTAAAATTAAATAACCTATGTACCTTAAAGCTCAATATTGATTTCACAGATTGATGGTGGACGGCGAATGAAGACAATGCCGATATTTTAACATGCAAGGAGAGATCACCACGAAGTAATAGCATTTCTCTGCATACATATTTCATCAAAATCTTAACGCTTGTTTAAGAGGTTCTGAAGTCGAAAAACTTTGTTCAAGAATGTGGAATATAACAACAAAATCTTCCTCGGATAGTTTAATGCAAATGACAAAATTTGTAAATTTTTGTAAGTGTTATCTCGATCGGAAATACTACATGGGGTAAGCAATCCAAGACCAGGTCTTAAACTGTATCAAATCCAAACGTGTGTAGTACTTAGCATAAGACCACAAATTTTAAAAATTTGTGGAATTGTACTCGAAGGAGTAGAATCGAGCAGCCAACACAGACTAGTAGGTCCTTTCATAGAAATTTAATAATATCTCAAATTTGGTACTATTAATCATACGACAGGAATGCTTTTGGTTAGAAAGTTTGGATATTATCAATTTGACATCGATTCCAAGAGATCTGTTACATATTAGAAGCGATTACCATATTGAAAGGAAAATATATTGTGGGCTTAATTGTTATACCCTCAGCATTTATGCTAACGAGGGTATATACATTTTCATACGGGCAAAATGTACCTCATCGAAATAATGGTTTTAGACCCCAAGTATGTTTGGACGACATGTGTTTCAGACAATTTGGAGTTGATTTAGCAATGTCCGTCCGTCTGTCTGGCTGGTTGGTGCGCACGATAACTCTCGAACGGATGAACCGATTCGGTTCAAATTTTGGCTTTCTTAATATTTTGTCCAAACTTAGTTTAAGTTCGAAGATGGATTATATCGGTCCACTCCTTCCGGTACCTCCCCCACAAAAGTTCGGAAATGTTCGGAAAATTTGTGCGCACTATAACTCTTGAAGGGAGTAACCGATTTGATCCATACTTTGCACATCGTGAAACTTCTACCAGACTTATATGAGGTTTTAGTATGGACTCAATCGCTCACTGCTTCGGGTACCTCCCACACAAAATTTCGGAAAAGTTCAGTTTAGCACCTGTTCTCGAGTCTCTTTGATTTTTGTTGTAGCAAGTTGTATTCACTGCCTCGCTTACGACGGTACATGTCTCATAAAGGGTAAGTCCATACTTCCTGAGAAAATAGCCTGAAAGTTGCAAAAAAAACCCTATGACACCGTATGTAGTGGTTGGAGCGTAAGATAACTCTCGAACGGATCTGCCGTTTCGGTCCAAAATGTGGCTTTCGTAATATTTTGTGCTAACTTAGTTTAAGTTCGAAGATAAACCATATCGGTCCACTCATTTAGGTACCTCCCCCACAAAAGTTCAAAAATGTTCCAAAAATTGTGCGTTCGATAACTCTTGAGGGGAGTGACAGATTTCGTCCATACTTTACACATCCTAATATATCTACCAGGTATAGGTCAGGTTCGAATATGGAATATATTTGTAAACTCCGCCGGTTACCTCTCACACATATTTTTGGATAAATTCGCTTTATGACCTGCTCTCGGATCACTTTGATTTTTGTTGAAGCAACTTGTATACGCTGCCTCAATTACGACAGTAAAAGTTTTTTCAAGGGCAAATCCATACTTCTTGAGAAAAAGCCCGAAAGTTTTAAAAACCCCTATGGCACCATATGTAGTGACTGCTCGAACCGAATACTGCGTTAGTCCACACTTTGGATATCGTAATATTTCTTCGCATATTAGATGCAAATCTAAGGTGGTTCTTATAGGTCCACTCCTTCCGGTACCTCCCCCACAAAAGTTCGAAAATTATCGCTAAAATGGCACGCGATTTCTAATAGACGTAGCAACCGATTTGGTCCAAACTTTGGATCTCTAAATATTGTCGAAACTTAATTTATGTTCTAATTTGGGCCCTATCTGCCCAATCCTTGTGGTACCACCCACACAAATGTTCAACATTTTTGTGTGGTTAAGGGTCTGTTCGAGGATCCTTTGAACATTTTTAACGAAGGCTTTCCTAGTTGCCTTGTTTACAGCGATATTATATTTTTCGTAGGTAAGTGTGATAAAAAAGCCCTATCTATCGATGATACTTTTTTACTTGTTTTATATTTTTGGTAAAATAACAAATGTTTCACGCTGCACAGTGGTCCCACTTGTATGGGAAGGTGCGACAAAAATATTTATAATCGTCGGATCAATCTGATTTGTTCAGTATATGCTAAAATAAGTAAAAAACACATTAGCCAAAAAATCATCAATATAGGTCCAGTTTTTGCTATAGCCCCCATGTAGCGGTACCACCCGATTTCAGGTATTTTGAAGCTTTTATCTATATTTTCGGCCCTAATTGGCTGTACTTTGGTATTTGGGGTTTCCAATGGTCAGAAACCTTCTGCGCCAAAAATTGTGGTTTTAGGCCCAGGTTTCGGTATAGCTCTCATATTACGATACCTCTCAATTTCAGTTATTCTGAGGTTTTGTATCTACATTTTCGGTTCGACTTGGTTGTAATTTGTTATTTGGAGTTCTTAGTGGTCAAACAACGTCTCCGACTGGAATCGTGGGCAGGAAAGGAAACAAATTATTCCATTTGAGATCAGAATATTTTATGGTAGGGGATATAATTTTTGTTACTGGTTTTTTATATTTTATGTAGCATCATACATATATCAAAAATATACAAATAAGTAGATCCCAAAACAAAAATGGCTAAATCTGTAAAGAAAAAACCAAAACAAACAATTAAAACACAAAACAAAGAAGAAACTGAGAATACTGTAATACGGCATATTCACTGAAACGACCGGAGTCATCGTCAGTATTTTTAATGTCACACACGGAAATGCAAATATATGCAGCTGGAACAACATTTTTTGTAAACTTGACACTATTTCGAACATTCTTCAAAAAATTTGGAGAGTGGCGAAGGATGGCGAAATTAGTAAAACTCAACTTCAATTTTTTAGGACTTGGAAAAAAAAATCTACAAAAAAGTATTATAAAAAAATGTGATTTCTAGCACGTTTTATGCGAATAATGTGTACACATTTTTATGTAAAAGTAATTAGGAAACATTATACTAAAACTTCCATATCAAAAAAAAAATAATTTTGTGCTTTCAATTTTGAGTTATTTGCCTTGTAAGAAGTCACAACCTTACTGATGTTTTTAAAGTTTTAAGAGATCATACGTAAATGTCAACTTCTTCTGTTTTGTTTTGTTAAATACCGTTATAAATTACAAAAACAGTGCTGGACTATTAAAATATGGTATGTTTAGAGACAATTTGCTGAATTGTCGCAGAGATTTGCTGATATCGATTTTTCGATTTTTGTCGCAGGTTGGGACCTGTGTGCACTGGTATAAAGGACAAATTTCATTGACAAATTTTAAAAAATTAAGAAAAAATAGTAATCATTTGAATCCCACTGCCAAATAGGACTTAAAATTTTTGTAATTGGTCGTAGTTTAATATAAAAAAATTTCAAGAAAATCGAAGGGGTCAATCTTAGTTAAAAATTGATTTTAAATAATAAATCGCGAAAATTGCATCCAAGCCCACTGTGCAAATTTTTTTCTATTTTTATTAAATAGCTGATAAAGCAACAAAACATAACAAAAATTTTTTTTTCAAATTGGACCAATATTAAACAAGTTATGAGTGTTTCTTTGCATATAGTTTTTCCAGAATAAAATAAATAAAAAAATCAAAAATATCATTTTGAAAATGTGTCCGATTTCACTCAGAAATCCCCATATATACTTTATAGAGTCACAAATTATTACTTCAATGCGTTACAAACACAAACTAAATAAACCCTCCATACTATGAAGGATGGTATAAAAAACCAGTGAGTAAAGGATCAAAGTTGGGCGGGGGTCGACTATATGACACCCTACCTATAATTTGTCGAAATTTTTTCCAGAAAATATATCTTGGAGCTGTAACCAAATCTGAACAATTTTCAAAATAATATGGCAAACTCATTTCTAGACCAAATTCCGTCACATTTTTGCAGGTCTTCAACTCCAGCAAAATTGCTCAATTCATAAACCAGCAAACTAGTTGCACATAATTCCCACATTCTGTATTTCGAAATCGTTGTTTTCCATTTCATAGTCATTTTCTAAAAGTTTGCATTTGTATGTCGTCAAAGCCTTTTTGGACTTTTGGATTCATGACTTCAAACTCCCTCATACGTCTTTAAATTAAAATCGTTATCTCTCGACACTTTTGTTAACAGACTTCTATGAAATCTTAAGTCATTTACATCCGAATTCCTGGCAAAGCACTATTGCAGTTTAGCTTCAGCTTTTAAGAAGTTTTAATTGAATGTGGCCAGTGGCAAGTAAACCGCACATTCAAAACCCACAAATTTACGTAAGTATACACATACATATTTCCAGACTCTAAATCAATGCAATATACTAAAGTATATTATCAGGTGATATGTACAAATATTTGTGTGTATGTGCTACTCACTCACTTAATGGGAAAGTTTCTTTTACGATCTTACTAACGTAACGGAAACTGTTGCAATATTAAATCAGTTCAATTTATTGTTAGTTTGTCTGCTTAAGACTGACCATTTAAAATCACGACCATACCATGGTAGGCATATATGTACATTAATCCTTATTTTAGTATAATAGAAATATAAAAGCTATCAAGGTGTAGTAGATTGTCCAAAGCTTGGCAGGCATGCAGGCAATAGCAAATAAATTACAACGATTTAAATATTTAATTACTAAATGTCTAGGACAGAACTGCTTTTAATAACACTATGCAACACTAAAAATGCAAACAAAATCTAGTATGAATTTATGAAAGTACTTTTTGAGACTATAAAAACCTTAATACGGTTTTGTCCTGTCAGATCCAGGGTATCCCTCAACAAGTAGAACTTATCTGTTGAACAGAATCGATAAAATATAGAAAAATTTGCTTATTTCATGTTGATTCAGCGGTATTTTGTATCATATCTTTAACAACAACCATTTCAAACAGTGTCCACACGAGCAGTTTTTTTCTCCCATATCGGATTTAACCACATTATTGACCTATTTATTCAATTGTAGTTTTGTATTACATTCCAGAGAATATGTTTCCAAATGAAAACATTAAGAAAAAATGAACGGTAGTTTTTCGAGTTCATTATTTCTACAAATATTTGATTCTTGCCCTTATCTACAAATTTGCACCAGAGCTGAGATGAAGATTCACATAGGTTTCAGAGATATAGCCCCGAATTGCTTTAAAAAGTCAATATTTAACCATGTTTAGATTGAACCATAAAATCCAACCTGGATCTGACACAACAAAACCCAAGTAGGGTTTTTGTTTGTGTCAAAAAAAAAAAAAAAAAAAACCCCAGTTCAAATTGTTTGCACAAGATTACCTTAAAAATTTTGCACGGTGTAATCGAAGTGCACATCGTTTCACAGGAGATGCTTAAAGGGTTATCAAAAGCAATTACATAATTGCATGGAGAAGTTTAATTCATTATAGAATTGAAAATGTAAACGTTTAAGATTCTATTTTAAAACGTGTATATCTAAACTAAAAAATTTGTCGCATTTTCGGACCGATACACACTGGTCGAAACCACTGATCTATCGGAGCGAAAGTCAAAAAATCAAACTATAAAATTGCGAAATATTTTTCATTGTATCGATTACAGACACTTTGCTGACAAAAATGTTGTTTTTTTTTTATTTTTGTTGTTGTAAATATTAACGCAGTTATTAACTATCAAAAGCAAGAAATTTTGCTGCATCAAATTAAAAAAAAATGTTGCTAAAAAATTAACTTCATATTTGTTTAAATGTTAAATAAATTCGTAATAAAACTGAACATCATTTATTTTTAATTGATAGCGGAGGGTGTGGTTTAAATTATAAAAGATAGTTTGGGGTCTGGAGGAACATAGTAATATGGCAACAATTTTTCAAAAAAATAAATTTTTATAGCGTTTTTTTTTTTTTTTTTGGATTGTACGAGCTTTTTCCATGGAGTGCATCTTGTAAATTTGACCAAACTTGCATACGGAATAACCACATTAGGGCTGAAAATATTTGCAAATCTTCTGATAACTGAACTTTCAAAATATGGGATTTTGCTTGAAATTAATACAAATTTGGCTGAGCATTTGTATATGAGCTATGTGAAAATATGGACATATCTTTAGAAATGTTTGTAAGGAGCAGTTCTATCCCCGGAAACGCTAAAATACCATCTTATGACTAAATCTGTTAATAAATATGGGATAACAAGTAAAAATTCAACGAATCAGGGGATACCATAAAAGGGGGCTACATCGAAACATAAATCCGTAATGAAAATGTTTTGTAAGAAGATTTTACACGCAGTGATAATACGGAATGCAAAATTACATCCAAGTCGGTAGAAATCGGGAGGTATGGTTACATGGGGTCTATATCAAAACGTGCACCTATGTCCATACTTTTTGGTGGAAATGTTTTGTGATCACTAGGAACCCTAAGTACCAAATTACAGCTAATTTGCTACGAGAATGCGGCTTAAATCCTCAAAATACCGAAAATCGGAAGGTACCGTTATACGGAGGCTACATCAAAACATTAGCCGATATTGTTCATATTTGTCCCATTATTACCCACAGACACAGGCTGAGTTTGTGCAAAATGTCAGAAACATATGTATCTCCATTCGTTTGGTAGTTATTAATTTTTGCTCCGCTAGATCAGTGATTACGACCACCGTGTAGCGGCGAGAAAGTCAGAAAATCTAACTAAAAAACTGAAAAATGCTTTCCATTGTATCCATTAACTAATATTTTGTCTTTTTACTTTGTTGTTTTTGTAAATATTATCTTGCTGATAAATGCATGGAAAATGTGAACAAAATCCTAAAAATACCAAATATTGAGAGGTACCATTATATGGGGGTTATATCAAAAAGTAGACCTATGTCCACAACTTTTGGTGGAGAATGTTTGTGGTCTCTGGGAACTCCAAATACCAAATTGCACCTAATTTCGGCGGAAAATGTAGCTTGAACCCAAGATACTGAAAATAGGGAGGTACCTAAAAAGGGGCCTATACCCAAACGTGGACCTATGTCCACAATTTCTGGTGGAAAGGTTTAGTGACCACTAGAAACCCTATGTATCAAATTGCAACTTATTTAGAAGGAAAGAATTGTTTAAAACCTCAAAATACCGAATATCAGGAGGTTCATATATAGTTCATTATTACCCACGGACACATACTACGTTTGTGCAAAATTTCAGAAACATATCTCCATTCGTTTGCAAGTTATTAATTTCGCGCCGCTAGATCAGTGATTTCGACCACTGTGCGATATGTCAATACAAACCTTTAATTCGTAAAATGTTTAATAATGGGTAATGTTTTGGTAGGGACACCGTGGCGGAGGAGCTTAATTATTCCATTTTACTTCTGTACAACTCATGGTGGAGTGTATAAAGTTCGGTCCGGCCACAAGCGTCTTACTTGTTTTTTTTTTTTTTAAATTTCGCATATTGTATGTCCTTTTACAGCGGAATGTTGAAAAGATCACACGAAAGATATCTCCTTGTCGGAGACCTCTTTTGGTACAAAATTAGTCGGACATATTCTTATTTTAGTTTGCGGGAATGCCAAATTCAGACATGACCTGGAATACCTTTAAACGTGTACGGCTGTCGAAAGCAGCATTATAATCGACAAAAAGATTGTAAGTATCGGTCGTTTTCTGGGTTTGCAACCAGGTGAATAATATCTGGATGGGTTTTGCAGGTCTAGAACCACAATAATGTGGCCGAAGTATTTCATTGGCAATAGGCTTAAGTCGTTCTCACATTATTCCGCAGGAACCTTTTAAGTTGAGGACATATTCGTGCAATATGTTGCTAACTAACTAAAAACTTAACAGGTTGTCGCCATCGGTCTTAAACTGCTCGGCTGATAAACTATAGCCAGACTGCTTCAGACGGTCATTTTTCTGTTTTCACCTCAACCTGTGGTGTACCTGTTGGAATGGATATAAAAAGTTTGGAAAAATATTCTTCCATAACCTGATCACGCTATCGATATAGGTTACTAGATTACCAGGAGGATGTTCCTGCATCAAAGCAATCAGGTTGATGATCCACTCTTTAGCAGAATTTTCGGACTTCATATAGTTCCTATACATCTCGATTTTTCACACCACAGTATGGAGGGTACATTAAGTTTGTTTGTAGGGCATTGAAATAATCATTTGTGATAAAATTCTGTGACGATACAGCCATTTCCGTCTGTTGTAATCACTATAGTACCCACAATAAGTGAGCTAGTACGCTATATTTTTGCACTCGAGTGTCTTTTATCCATAGGTAGGTCAAGTTCAAAGATGGGCTATATCAGCGCATGTTTTGGTATAGCCCTATACCAAACAGTATGGTCCCATTTAACCGAACTAGATGCAATTTAACGTTTGGGATTCTTGTCGGTAACAGCACTCCTCCAACAAAAAAAATATCTATATAGGTCCATGTTTTGGTATAGCTCCCATATCGGCATCTCCCAATTTTCGGTACTTTGAGAATTTGATCTAGATTTTTCCCGAACTACCTGTCCCAGGCCCTATGCTCCACAGAGAGTGAAGGTTTTAAAATTTCCACCAGAAAATTGTCAGTGCAGCTCTAAGTTTTGATATAGCCCCATATAATGGTACCTCCTGATTTTAGGTACCTATAGGAGTCTAGCTACTTTTGTTAAACGAACTAGGTGTAATTTGACATTTGAGGTTCTTGGTGGTCACAACGCTTCTCTAACAAAAATTGCCAGAATATGTCCATGTTTTGACATGCCCTATATAACGCTACCTCCCGATTTTAGGTATTCAGAAGATTTTAGCTAATTTTTTTAGCAAATTAACTGTAGCTGCTTGAGGTTCTTAGTGGTCACGACTACTCTACGCATTACTACTCATAGCAGAGTAGTCCTATATACCGCATTCTTCTCTTCGGCTTCTGGCTGCATTTTGCAACAGTTTGCCAATACCTTTTCACTGCACTGAAATATAATCGGAATGAGGAGTGCCTTCATTAAGCAGTTCTGTAACTTGAGATTGCTGCTTCCCTATGTCCAAGTTCCATGTTGTGTCGGTTCGCAATTTATTTGCAACGTTTACCGGGTACATACCTTTGCTGCGACATGTTAGTAATTTGAGTAAATGTGTGATCTTCGGATCAATTGCATATCCAGCAAGCTCGATGAATGCCTTACATCTATCACAATGCTATCAATTTGGTTAATTGGTGTTTAATCTGGTGATAGGCAAGTGCCCTTATGAATGTCAAGGTGCTTAGGTTTAGTGGTGCTAACTACGATGTTTTTGTCCCTGCGAAATCAATTAATTCTATTGCCAGATTTTTCATTGTGGAGACTGACTTTTCCGGCTGTTGGGCCAAAGATAATTTGAGTGTTATGGACAGACAGACTGCTGCAGACAACCACTTAATAGCATAATGAGTGAATAATATCTGGATGGGTTTTCACAATAATGTGGTCGAAATATTTCATTGACCATAGGCTTATGTCGTTCTCACGTTATTCCGCATGCAACCTTATAAGTTGAAGACATATTCGTGCAATATGTTGCTAACTAACAACTTATCAGGTTGTCGCCATCGGTCTTGAACTGCTTGGCTGATAAACTATAGCCAGCTTGCTTCAGACAGTTTTTTGCAGTTTTTACCTCATCCCGGTCTAGCGGAACACATACCATAATCTGGGATTGGGTCTGTGGTGTACCTGTTGCTATCGGATACCAAAAGTTTTGACAAATATTCTTTCAAAACCTGATCACGCTATCGATATAGATTACTAGATTACCAGGAGGATGTTCCTGCACCAAAGTAATCCACCAAAGTAAACCAATCTCGATGAATGCCTTACATCTATCACAATGCTATCAATTTGGTTAATTGGTTTAATCTGGTGATAGGCAGGTGCCCTTCTAAATGTCAAGGTGCTTAAGTTTAGCGGTGCTAACTACCATGTTTTTGTCCCTGCGAAGTCAATCAATTCTATTGCCAGATTTTTCATTGTGGAGACTGACTTTTCCGGCCGTTGGGCCAAAGATAATTTTAGTGTTATGGGCAGTTGCCGCAGACAGTCACTTAATGGTGGGAAAGTAATTATAATAGTCTTAAACTTCTTTATAGTGTCGCAATTATTTATAGTGAATTCCAAGAAAACAAATTCACCTGATTTTCATTAAATAGAACAAATAATTTTTACAGGGTTTTGGTGGGTGTTCTCTAGCTACTACCAAAGTGGATCTGTTAGTAAACGACAAGTAAACCAAATTGATGGCATGCAGGTCCAATAGTTTCTGTAGAGTCGAACCAACAGGGGGGTTGAAAACTACAACATGAAGCTAGATAATGATTTCATCTGCCTCGGTACAGCCATAAATAAAACATAAATATCTTCCTAATCTAAAAGAATTCCGACACAAGCCTAAACACTGTGAGCATTACCAGTAATTTATTACAACCCAACGGTATTTAACAGTTAAATGCATTCCATAACAATACTTAAAAATTAATTTAAGAATTTCGATTTGTGCACATTCAAATTTGCCACCACTTACATACAAACAAAACCACAAATGCTGAATAGGTGGTCGTTACTGATAATAGATAAGTATGTATGTAACTGCAGAGAATAGTCTGCACATTAACACAATACTTTTCGTATACCTATGTATGCATGTAGATGTGAATTTTAAATAATTGTCAGCATTTCTAAAGATGTTGCCAATCCAGTTCATTGTGAACACAGCTTAATGCCTTTTGCCAAGTCATTTCAAGTACAAAACCTAAGATTTACTTTCAATCAAAGAAGCGCCAATGTGAGTGTCCATTTGAGCATAGCGCTAGACAAATGTTTGTTGGTCTATTTTAACTAGACGATTGTATCAATTTCAATTGAAATGCAGAGATTTTAAAGCATAACAAAAACTCATTAGTTGTGGTATTTATGTATGTAACAAAAACTAAATTTTGCGGTTTTTCATAATTGGACGGAACAATTATAATTAATAGAATAGACAAGCATTAAAAATGTCTTTTCTGAGGGACATCAAAGTGGGTATTATCTTGATCAGATATTAAAAAGGAACAAAAAAACTGCAAGTCATGTTCATTACCTATTTATTTCAAGAAGGGCATTATCAATGAAATGTCATTGGTCAAGATGTTATTGGAATGGAGTTATGGAAATGCCACTAAAATTTTGTCAATGCGTACAATTGTCTTTGTTTTATTCTTTCGTTTATTAAAAAATAGCATTACACTTGTTTATGCCTCTTAGGAACAGCCTCGACTTCTTTTGGTATACGTAAAATGATTTAATTTTGTCATTGGAAGTATGCGATAGTTGCTATGCTACATAGAACTATTTTTAATAATGCAAGATTTCCCAAAAACATATAATTATAGATCATATTTATGTCTGTCTGACAAAACTAAACAAACATTAACATTAGCATAAAATGGTAAATTTTTGGAAAAAAATATTTGCGAAATATTTCAAAACGAGAAGGCTATTTTATTATGTTTCATAATAAATCATATTTCTTCATAATAAAGATGTGAAGTGAAAAAGATTTTCAGTTAAACGAAACATTAATCATTAGTATTATGTTAACGATGTTTTATTTTAATGGGGGAAATGAGTTATGGGGAAATAATCAAATATGTGTATACGTATTATAATTTTATTTAAGTTCCAATACATATAATGTCATGCATCACTAAGAAGTCTCTTAGCCAGAAAACATCTCATTATCAAATAATGGGTTTTTATGGTATTTTATGGTAGCTATAAGCACTTTCGAAGCATCTATCCCATTACATTAACAGTAATTAAACAAGTTCATGTCGGAAAAAATAATTAATTATGAATCGAAATACTCATAACACTGTGTGAAATTTTTTGAGTCATGTTTTATTATCCATATTCTGACTTTACAGTGTGATAGAACACAAAAAACGAGAAGACACGTGTCTCGCCGGTTTTCCCTATTTCATCAACTTTCGCGGTTATAGGCCTCCAAAGGTTTAAGACTTTGATGTAAAAAGGGTCATTTAGTCAGGACTATATCTTCCAAACCGTTAGGAAATTTGAATTTATCTCAGAAGGAAAGTTGTAGCTCTTGTCTTCAAGAACAAAAATTGTGAACACATATAATCCATCAAACTTCATCGCCATGGTCAATCGCCATGGTCAAATTTCTTTTAAAATTTTTTCTCTAGTTTTGTTATACAGCTATCAAACGGATCAAATTTGAAGCAAACAAGCAACTACAAAATGTACCTCAGATCTCAATTAACATCTTTGTAGAAAATACGAACTCTGTAGAAACGGATCTTAATGATCAAAATAGCAAAACAATTGCGATTTTTATTCTCTTTTCTCGGCTTCTGCTCCTTAGATACTAAACCGTTCAAAATTCAAGAAAACAATCAACCACAATATTGTAGCAAAGGCATCAATAAACAACTTTCTGGAATACGCGAAATGTCTATGAACGGTTCTTAATGGTGAAAATAGCAAAAATTTTTTGAAAATATCCAATTTTTATACTTTTTTCTCCGACTCTGGTCCATAGAAACGCAACCGCCCAAAAATTAAGGATACAGTCAACTGCAAAAATGTACCTCAGATTTCAACAAACAAGTTTCTAGAACAAATGAAGATTCTAGGAACGATCCTTCAAGCTCTAAATTCGATTATTTTAGATCATTCTTTCCTGTTCAGGTCCGTAAATAACAAACTTTTCAAATTTCCTTGAGTTTTTGATAGTTTGTTATTTCCAAACCTGAGAGGGGGGAATGTTAAAAATAATTTAATTGTTCGTGAATTTCAGCCCTAAGAATCATTCCTAGAATCTTCATATGTTCTAAAAAGTTGTTTATTGAAATCTTATATACATTTTTATGCTTGACTGTATCCTTAAATTTTGGGCGGTTGTGTATCTTTGGACCAGAGTCGGAGAAAAAAGTATAAAAATTGGATATTTTCAAAAGATTTTTGCTATTTTTATCATTAAGAACCGTTCATAGACATTTCGCGTATTCCAGAAAGTTGTTTATTGATGCCTTTGCTACAATATTGTGGTTGATTGTTTTCTTGAATTTTGAACGGTTAAGTATCGATGGAGCAGAAGCCGAGAAAAGAGGATAAAAATCACAATTATTTTACTATTTTGACCATTAAGATCCGTTTCTACAGAGTTCGCATATTCTAGAAAGATGTTTATTGAGATCTGAGGTACATTTTTTGTAGTTGGTTGTTTGCTTCAAATTTGATCGGTTTGATAGCTGTATAACATAACTAGAGAAAAAATTTTTTAAAGAAATTTGACCATGGCGATTTTGACCTTGCAGATGAAGTTTGATGGATTATATGTGTTCCCAATTTTTGTTCTTTAAGACAACTTTGCCTCTGAGACAAATTCAAATTTCCTAACGGTTTGGAAGATATAGTTTTGACTAAATAGCCCATTTTACATCAAAGCCTCAAACCTTTGGAGGCCTATAACCGCGAAAGTTGATGAGATCCGAAAAAACGGCGAGACACGTGTCCTCTCTTTTTTGATCGTATGTATATCACGCTGCGGTGTCACAATATGGTTAATAATTTTCGTGTTGCACAGTGTAATGCATAAAGAAGCCAGTTTATATTACCTTGTAATGGACTCAATTGTCTCCCACATTTTGTAAATTCTTCATACATGTTATTTCTTCCTTCCTTCTACCAGACATACTATCTGTTATCGTATAATTTTTATTTTTCATGGTCAAGTTCATCCGTCTTTTGAAATCACTTTGACATCCAAGATAGTTGAGATATAATCAAACATTTTGCGTAAATGTGTCTTAAGAATGCTGGCAAACACAGCCTATAGCAGAATTTTTGAGTTATTGGCCATATTTCCTGACCGAATTTGCTGTAATTTGAATAGTTAAAAACGTATCCTCACCACGGTACAATTTTTTTGGGTCCATACTTCCTGAGAATTTGGCACTAAAAATTCAAAAAAAAAAAACTATAGAGGTCCGAGGCTGAGAGTATATCTCTGTCGGCAATCAGAAAGAGATATTTGCTCTACTTTCCCCAGGATCCTTTGAACCCCCGTGAACCAAAAATGGACCGGGTGGATCCCCTAAAATAAATAATTACGATGGGGAAGTCTAATAAATAGACAACACTTACGGTGCGGATCCTGATGGACCCAGTACCAGTGGCAAGCTTTGGTGTGACAACAAGCCATGTACATTAGGGTTATGACTTTTTGACCATTTTTCTGAAAAATTCCTGTAGCGAGAATGAATGAACTTTTGCCTATTAATGCCAAAAATAATCTCAAAAAATTATTTCCTGTTGCACGAATGAATGACCTTTTGCCTACTAATAACTAAAATAACTTTTATTCCATTTAAATATTGGCAAGTAAAAAGTTCGGCCGGGCCGATCTTTTTATATCCTCAACCATAAAATAGTCTTAATTAAAATGGGATAATTAGTTTCCCAAATACCTAAATTATCTAATCAAATCTAAAAAATGTGTTCAGCCAGGTGGAAGGTACCACCTACGGGGCTATATCAAAGTGTGAACCTATCTTTAAAATTTTTGGTAAAAAAAGTTTTACAACTACAGGGACCTCAAAAGTCAAATTACGGGTAGTTCCGTCAAACAATGTAGCTAAGACCTTGAAAATACCGAAAATCAGGAGGTACCGTTATATAGGAGCTATACAAAAACATGGACCTATGTTGACGATTTTTAGTGAAGAAGTTTCGCGACCTCTGAGAACCTCAAATGTCAAATTACAGCGGTTAAAAATTGTCGATTAAATGTTCAAAATACCGCAAACCGGAAGGTAGCGTTATATGGCCGCTGTACCAAAACGTGGACCGATATAGCCCATCATCGAACTTGACCTGCCTGCAAACAAAAGACACATCTCTTAACATTTCAGCGTCCTATCACCATTTTTGTGGATGCTAGAGTGATTACCACAGACGGACGGACGGAAATTGGTGAGAAACAAAAGCGTATGTAATTTTGGTTATGTCGAGTGGTTTTAAAGCTTGTTCTGATTTATATATGTGCCTTAAGTGCCTCCAAAAATGTTTAAAAAATCTATATGAAAACTTTAAAAGCTTTTTGTGCGTGAGCTTTTTTATTGTATCACCTCATAAACATCTGTACCTGATTCAAATACATTACACATTAGTGATACAATAGTTGACGATCAGGCGATCTCTTTAGACAATGATAGAGCTAAGAATGGTTTAAACGACAGGATCGAAATTATGGTCGGGTACGACCTACACTGGACTCTAAAGACTATTTAAAATAGTTTAGAAAAGCAAAGTAGGGAACTCCTCTACCAACTGAAAAAGCTTTTCCAGAAATTTTGAACCAGGAAGTATCCTCGGAGGACATGTTACCTAATCTGACCTAGAACGACGACGAGCTGGACACCACAATTATTCTGGTTAAAAAAGATTTCTTAGGTTGGATGTCAAATGCCATTTTTTAGTTAACGTTTGTTAATTTCGATATGGGACTCGATAGTAAACATATTGAAACTAACTAGGCGTTTACACACAGACAGTATTGGCAAGACAATAGCTAAGTTAAAAACCATTTTCACCAATACATTCATAATTTTCTCTATACATATCAAGGCATATCTAACAGGTAGTTGCATCGACATATTTGTAATATGTTATTTCAAAATTTTCTTTATGTTCTTGGGGAAATTACAACAAAAATAATTATTTTATAAAGGGGTTTGACAGTTCATATTCGAACAGCTCGTGTGATACCACTACCTTGGTAATTGTGCCATGATATATATTTAAAAATTTATAAATTTATTTGTGAAAAAGGTTTGTATTTTTGCTATTGTCCTGCCAATACTGGCATTTGTAAACGCCGGGTAAGGAAATCGAAAAAATTAGGTCAAAATATTGGAAGGTGTGGGCGTGGTGTGCTCCTACAGATAACAATTTCCCCATTTTGGAAAATACATACAATATATAGACTATTAAGAAGCCAATGTGGCTGGGCTGACTGAGAATCAATTATCTTTTGAGAACACGGGCTATGATCTGCAACAAAAAGCTGTGAAACATGTTCGGTCCATCACAAGCCCACAGCCTTCGGCCAAGAAGGTATTGAAGGCAAATCTACAGAAACAGCTCTTCATGATGTGGTCGGTTCTCCCCCGTCGCTGAGATCAATAATATTTTGATGGAATTGGGCAATAAAGGTGTAGGCTATTTGGACTGTGTAGAGTTCCTCTCTACAATTTCGGAAATTATGCAAAGAGCCTAACAAGGCAAGGAAAAAATCCAGCGAAAACAGAACTCGTATCAATCACTACAAACCGTAAGTCCAATGATTTGTGCTATAAGAACTGGACGGATTGACGTAAGCTAAGAACAATTTACGACTGACAACTGCGATGGAAAAGGAACATTAATGGGCGAACGAACTCGATTGGGGAAAATCTGGGGCTGAGTCCTGTGGCAAGGTCCATATTATCCAATGGGTATCTTGTCTGCTGGCACTCATTATGTTATAAATCAGCTTCAATACAAAAACCGTTTTTAGAAGTACTCCACAAACAGTTCTGAATGCAATGCTGAACTTCTGTTCTATGCCACTCAATATTAAATGCCAGGCAAGCACTTAGGGACATTGATGTATATTAAGGAAGTTAGAAGGAAAGGTGATCGTGGGAATAGCGGGTCGAAGTTATCGAAGTCGTTATCCCAAGTAGAGATGACTTGAATCGAAGTAACCAGGGTTTAAAAGCCAGCATCTAAAACCATTAGCATTAGCGGTACACTTCAACTGCTACACAATATTGACACACACGGCTAAATAAGCAACCGAACGCATATTTATTTTTGTGAATTTTTGCTTATTTCGTTTTCGACGCCTAATCTTTTTTTCGTTAGCCATAATCGACAACAACGCTACATATTTAGCAGTCGGCTGACCATACGTCGCAGGAAAATAGCAACACAGTGTGTTTTTCTGATTAGAGTTGCCAACGCAGTAATAAAAAATGTAGCATTTAATGTCAAAATGTGTCCATCATATGGTAGAACCTAAAGTTCTACTAATAATTATTGTTTAAAAATAAAAAATAAATATATTGAACGGCTTCATTAACAATTCACATGACCTTTGAACGAAAAATTGGAATTAATTATATCGTGATTTTTAATGCATTACACTGGTAACCCTGATCTCAAAAACAATTGTTTGCTGAAAATCTGGCTAAGCCGTTGAAACTTTGTTGCTTATTGTCTTTTCTGATATGTGTTGATCTTGTGTGCTGCAAAATATGAGTATGCGTGTATGATACTATTTTATGACAGCGGCGATATCAAATAGCATCAGCATCGCTAGCAATATTTTTGTGAAATTTGTTGCTACATGTTGCCGTTGTTCATTGTTGCTAAACATATTTCGAAGAAATTTTAGCAGGCAAAGCTGCAAAAATTCGGTGCTTTTGCTAATATGGCGTTAGCATTTTAAACCCTGGAAGTAACCTTTCTCTGGACGGTCGGGCTTTTGTACAGACGCTTCAAAGATGGAAGAAAATACCGATTCTGGTCTACTCATATAATATGGAAACCGATTGAATTTAATGAAAAGTATGGAAGGTGAAATCTTTAAACCGGTGACTATCTCGATGGATAGCCAAGCTACTCTTAGAGCCATCGAATCTTTTAGCATTAAATCTGAAGCCGTTCTTGAGTGCATAACAGCCTTGAGAAACCAAACGATTATGTTGGTTAAACTATGCAACACGAAAATTATTAACCGACACCGCAGCGTGATACAAGACCAAAAATAAGAAGACACGTGTCCCGGCGTTTGCCCTATCTCATCAACTTTCGCGGTTATGGGCCTCAAAGGCCTGAGGCTTTGATGTCAAAAGGGATAATTTTGTCAGGCACATATCTTCCAAGCCGCTAGAAATTTGGGTTTACTCGTGGAAGCAAAGTTGTAGCTCTCGTCCTAAAGAATAATAATTGTGAACATATAAAATCCATCCAACCCCATCTTCAAGGTCAAAATCGTCAAGATCAAATTTCATTATAATTTTTTCCCGGATTTTTGTCTGCAGATATCAAACCGATCAAAATTGAAGCAAACAACCAACTAGAAAAATGTTCCTTAGATCTCAATAAACAACTTTCTAGAACATATGGACGCTGTAGAAACGGTTCTTAATGGTCAACAAAGCAAAACAATTGCAATTTTATCCTCTTTTCTCGGCTTCCGCTCCATAGACGATGACTGGACTGGAGTCAGCCAAATACTAGTTTGCAAGCTGTATGACATACTAGGTGCTCAGTTTCCTCAAAGTATCACCTTTTATTTAATCATGGAGTTAGTTACCATCAGTAAGAGTTTGAAGAGACGGAGACGCCTGAAGTCGCAAACTTCTTCTCCGAAGAATTTCCTACCTTCACCATTCTAAAATTCGTTTATAACTATACAAAATTCCACCGTTTATACTTTTATTATACCCTCCACCATAATATGGAGGGTATAATTAAAATTGTCATTCCGTTTAAAACTCATCAAAATATTCGTCGGAGACCCTATAAAGTATATATTTTCTTGATCAGCATCTTGATCAGACCGATATAAACATGTCCGTCTGTTGAAATAAAGATACAGCTCGCAATTTTTAAGATAAATCTTTGTAATTTGGTACAGAAGTTTCTATTACCCAGAAGAAGTTTCTATCCCCATAGAACGGCACCTCCCGTTTTCAGTATTTTTAAGATTGTGGCCTCGATATCCCACCGAAATGGCTGAAATTTCGTATTTAGTGTTCTTTGGGGTATACAACTTTCCATTCGAAATGTTTCGATATATATTGGTCCTCATCTTCATCCCGATTTTCGGTATGTATTGCGGCCTCAATATCCCACCGAAACGGCTGAAATTAGGTACTAAGTCTTCGTTGGGATTATATATGCTTCGAAATTAAATTTTTCGGTATTTCTAGCGGTCTTCATATAGCCCCAATATAAATGTTCCTCCAAATTTTCGGTATTTTGAAGATTTTGACTCCAATATACCTCGAATGTTTTAAAATTGATTCGTTGGGGGCATAAAACTTTCCACCAGAAATTTGTCTTACAGACCTTCGTTCTGAATGTTTTAAATTTGGTATTTAGTCTTCTCTAAAGGTGCAAGACATTTATACAGGTACATAACATCCCTTGCAAAAAATCAGATAGCGTAGGTTCACGTTTTTGTATAGCCCCCATATAAGCGTAGCCACCATATAAGTTTTTTTTTTTGAAGAATTTTGTCACATTTTTCCACCGAATTGGTCGTTAATTGGATTTTTGTGTTCCCAGAGGATAGAAGAAGATTAAGATTGTCAGGTGTTCAAAAGCTAAATTCGGAAAATTATAAATATTGATCCAATGTTTGGAAAGAATTACGATGACGCCCCATATGATCTCTTTTGAAGGGAGTATTACAAGTTGGGATATACTACTCCTGCAATAAAAGGTAGAGCTTAGCTCTTTCATAAACGAAAGGAAACTAATTGTTCTTATTCGCTTCAATACTGTTCGGGGTGGAGGGTACAAAAAGTTCGGCCCGGCAGAACTTAAGGATGTCCTTACTTGTTTTCACAGTTTAAAAGTTTTACATGTCCTTTTAAAATTTTACATTTTTTGTTCCAATTAGAGTTAAATTCAATACATTTTTTATTTCTACAAAAAATGCGCACTTCACAAATTGCGACAACAATAAATTCCTATTAGAAATCCCCATAACAATTCCAGAAATGTTTTTATCAGAAATACCATTATCATGAAAATATTACAAAATATATTTTTTAATTTTTATTTAGTTGTTAATTTTCTTTATAAGAACAATATTTTCTTTGATCGAATTTTAAAATATAGATTATTAATAATAAATTAAGTCTTAAATTTGCATTGCGTGGCAAAGCAAGAATCACATATTGATTAGCAGGAGATTAGCCTAAACGACGGGGAAATGGAGTAATTGTGGGTAGGCCATATTTAGGAGGACGAGGAGTGGTGGAACCCAAATAAATATCAAATCCACTCAAGCTGTAATTTACGGTTGAGCCGGAGGCAGCGGTGGAAATTGTGTTCTTTGCCTTTTTCTGGGCAACCTTTGAAATGACTTGATTTGTAATTCTCTTTTCAATGTTGCTAATGACATGTTGTGGAATTGGTTTCGTTTTGCCGGCATCTCCGGCAACATGTTTGTTGGACACCGATTGTTTCGTGTATTGCTTAACAACATCCTTGGAAGGTTTTTTCGTTGGTTTCGATAGTTCAGTGGGTTTTTGAGTGTAAGATGTAGTTGTAGTTTGTGTGGCTGTTGTTGTTACGGTGTTGGTGGTTGTAGATTTCGTTGTTGTCTCTCCGGATTGTTTATGTTTATCCTCCGCCTTTTCAATTTTAGCCTCAAATAGAGGTGGCAATAAGGCTTCAATCGATAGTTCAGGTACTACGACATTATTCACAGGCTCTGCTGTCGTTGTTGTTGTTGGTGCCCTTGTTGTTGTCGTTGGTTTTCTGGTAGTAGTCGTGGCAGGAGTCTTAGTCGTTTTAACAGCATCTTGTGGCTTATCTTCGAGTGGCGGTAACAACATATTGGATGGTTCTATAACCGTATTGGTGGCAGTTTTGCCATTTATTGCCGTCACGAGACAATTTACAGTCACAGCTGCGATTAATACCTGGAAAAAAGTAGAGAAAAAAAAAATAAATAAACTGAGAATAAGAAACCAAGGCAAAAAGGAAGACAATTTTTGTTTTTAAAATGGCATATCAGTGGTAAGATGTGGTAAATTTTACACAACAAAATTGTAATTTTCAAAAGAAGAAAACATAAATATGTTGAGGGCCCAGATAACAGTGGCTCAAGGCCAAAACACAGAAATTGAACATAAACATTAATGACAAGCCGATGTATGTGGAAATGTTTGATAAACTAAAGGGTGTTTTTTTAAGCTAGATAGAACTTTAAATTGTAAAAAGTATCACAAAAAATTAAATTTTGATGAAACTTTTTTTATTTGTTTCAGTATACTCTGACAAATCATCATGAATGGACTCACGCTTGAACAACGCTACGAAATTATCCAAATTTACTTTGAAAATCAGTCGTCGATTCGCGCAACTTATAGACGACTTCGTCATTTGTATGGCGTTCAGCGATGAGGCGCATTTTTTGGCTTAACGGGTTTGTTAATAAGCAAAATTGCCGCATATGGAGTGAGACCAATCCACAAGAGACCCTACAGACTCCATTACATCCAGAAAAATGCACCGTATGGTGCGGTTTTCACGCTGGTGGCATCATCGGACCTTATTTCTTCAAAAATGAGGCCGGAGCTCGCGTTACGGTCAATGGAGATAGTTACCGCACCATGATCAATGATTTTTTGTTTGAAAATATGGATGACATTGATCCGGAGGAGATGTGGTTTCAACAGGATGGCGCTACGTGCCATACGGCGAACGCAACCATCGACTTATTGAAATCAAAATTTGGCGATAAGTTGATTTCGAGAAGTGGACCTGTCAATTGGCCTCCAAGGTCGTGCGATTTGACACCTCTCGATTATTTCCTGTGGGGTTACGTGAAGTCACTGGTTTATGCTGATAAACCAGCAACAATTGATGCCTTGGAGGCCAGCATTGTTCGTGTTATTCGTGACATACGGCCAGTAGTGCTCGAAAAAGTGGCCAAAATTGGACGTCCAGAATGCACTTCGTCAAGAACAGCCGCGGTGCCCATATGCCCGAAATCATTTTCAAATGTTAATGTCCCGTATTGATCTTTCGAATAAAAAAAAAATTTTGATTACAATTTAATTTTTTGTGTTATGTTTTACAATTTCAAGTTCTATCGGGCTTAAAAAACACCCTTTGAACATTAAAACAATTTTAAATGTCATTAAAATTGTTTGTTTCGTTTATTGTTGAAGATTCAATCTCATTTTCGATTGTTTGAGTGGAGTATTCCCCCATTGGCTCAACTTCATTTATTACCCTCTATTACAGAGAGTAATGTTTTTCAAAACGAACTGACAGTGTTGCAAAATTTTACTGATCGCTACCAATATCATGATTTCATCCCGGCGAAGGGAATTATCAATTGGCTTCTCAGTTTTTGAAATGATGCCTTTTTAGCGAAAAACCGAACTCTTTAAGTGTCTAGTATTCTCATATGAATGAGAATCACACTCACTTTTCGGCTTTTCCAAAGAAACACCAAAATCAAAATATTTTGCAACATGTCAGCACGTATCAACTAAGAATTCTTCGAATTCTGTGAGTTGAAAAGAACACCAACACAGTTGCCTGTGAGGTTGTTATTGGAATTTTGTTTTTTTGTTTTTAACAAAGCTCCATTCATTCGCCCGTGCCTCGGCTGTTTTTTGTTTGTTTTGTTTATTGTTGAAGATTCAATCTCATTTTCGATTGTTTGCCGGGATGAAATCATGATATTGGTAGCGATCAGTAAAATTTTGCAACACTGTCAGTTCGTTTTGAAAAACATTACTCTCTGTAATAGAGGGTAATAAATGAAGTTGAGCCAATGGGGTCATTAAAATTATTAGTAGAACTGAGTTAAAGAAAAAACAAGTGAGCCAAGGCTATAGTCGGGTCGGGGCCGACTATGTGATACCCTACACCACTACCCCTGTTCATAAGCTTTTGACTAATAAAATTCAAAATATTAAAATTGGGATAGCTTAGCGCCTTTGCTCTGAATGTCTTCATTAACGCAGGTCTATTTTTTGAAACGCATTTAAGTGCATCGACAGTACAACCCAAATAAAAAATGGAAAAGTGGGATGTATGCCAACCATCAATAGGCTTCTTTCTGTGTTAGACCCCCAAATTTTCGTGAGGATCCGATCAAAATTTCGTAGTGTGATTGCACAAAAATGAAAAAAGGGATTCATTACCGACTATTGCGATATCTCTGTTGTTTGACCACCTATGACAACCTACTTCATATCGTTGTAAAGGTGATATTTTCTACTTTCCTTGACAGGTTTTGCTTTCGATATACCTCCTACAGAAGGGAGATATTAACTTTGAAATAAAACGTTGGCCTTTTTTCCAAATATTTTTTTTTTGTCACATTCCGACCCCTGAATAATATCCGACCATTATCAAAAATCAAAAGGTTTTTTCCTCTGTGGGACCCCCAATAACACCCAAAATTTCGTGACGATCCAATTAAAATTGCGACCTGTAGCGTGATTTCCAAAAAAGTGGAAAAATGGGATGTATTACCGACTATTGCGATATCTCCGTTATTTGGATACCTACGCCAACCTGCTATACATCATTGTAATGATGGGATTTTTTACTTTCGTTATCAGACATTGCTTTTGGAAGGTCCGGAACCAAAGCTGTGATATTCGTCATTATTATTAAAATCGCAAAAATGAAAAGTTGTGTTCTATTAGCGGCTTTTGCGATATCTTCGTTGTTTGACCACCTACGACAATCTACGTAACATCGTTGCAAAGTTGATATTTTCTACTTTCATCACCAGGTTTTGCTTTTGATATACCCTTTTTAGAAGCAGAGATATTCGCTTTGAAATAAAACGTTGAGTTTTTCTCCAAATAAGTTTTTTGCCCATTCCGACCTCTGAATATTATCCGACCATCACCAAAATCAATAGGCTTCTTTCTCTGTAGGATCCCCATTAGCCCCCAAAATTTCGTGACGATCCGATTAAAATTGCGACCTGTAGCGTGATTACAAAAAAATGAAAAAAATGGGATGTATTGCCGACTATTGTGATATCTCAGTTATGTGGCCACCTACGCCAACCTACTTTGTATCAATGTATAGATGGGATTTTCGACTTTCATAGTCAGACTTTGTTTTTGGAAGATCCCCAACCGAAGCTGTGATATTCGTCATTATTATTAAAATCGCAAAAATAAAAAGTTGGGTTCTATTAACGGCTATTGCGATATATTCGTTGTTTGATCACTTACGAGAACCTACTTTACATCATTAGAAAGGCGATATTTTCTACTTTCATGGCCAGGTTCTGCTTTTGATATATCCCATGTTGAAGCTGAGATATTCGCTTTGGAAAAAAACGATGTCTTTTTCTCCAAATAAGTTTTTTGCCCATTAAGACCCCTAAATATTATCCGACCATCACCAAAATCAATAGGCTTCTTTATCTGTGTGACCCCCATTAACCCTCAAAATTTCGTGACGATCCGATCTAAATTGAGACCTGTAGCGTGATTTCCAAAAAAGTGGAAAAATGAGATGTATTACCTACTATTGCGATATCTCCGTTATTTGGTCACCTACGCCGACCTAGTTTACATCATTGTAAAGATGGGATCTTCTAATTTCACAGCCAGGCTTTGCTTTTGGAAAGTCTCCAACCAAGGCTGTGATATTCGTCATTTTAATTAAAATTGCAAAAATGAAAATTTGGATTTTATTAGCGACTATTGTGATATCTTCGTTGTTTGATCACCTACGAGAACCTACTTTACATCATTAGAAAGGCGATATTTTCTACTTTTATTGTCAGGTTTTGCTTTTGGTATACCCCGTACAGAAGCTAAGATATTCGCTTTGAAAAAAAACGTTGTCTTTTTATCCAAATAAGTTTTTTGCCCATTCCGACCCCTAAATATTATCCGACCATCACCAAAATCAATAGGCTTCTTCCCCTCCGGGACCCCCGTCAACATCCAAAATTTCGTGACGATCCGATCAAAATTGCGACCTGTAGCGTGATTACAAGGTTTAGATGGACAGACGGACAGACGGACAGACGGACGGACGGACGGACTGACGGACGGACACACATAGCCAGATCGACTCAGCTCGTCGAGACATTCATTTTGATATATATAAGTATGGGTCTACGACCATTATTTCGATGCGTTACAAACTTTTTGGCCAAAACCAACTTATAATACCCTCCCCACATAGTGGTGTAGGGTATAATAAAAAATTAAAGCGTATGACAAAAATTTAGCATGGGAACAAATAACCTATGGAATATCTTAATGGTGATATTTTATACATAAACTTATATTTTTTTAATTGATATTTAATAAGAAGTTTTAAAAGACAATTTAGATCAGAACATTGTTTCCGTTTTTTTACTTTCTCAAAATAGTATGACTTAATCCCATTGCTGTTGTTGTAATATTTTAAAACAACGAGATTATTAGTGGAGAAAATTTGGCATTATTCGTCAAGGGGTAAACCAGGGACTAGATTGATGTTTGCACAGGTTTTTTTTTTTTTTTTTTTTTTTTTTTTTTGTAGAAATTATTGATATATTTATTACCTTGGGCGGAGAATATCCGCAAACAAAAAAGAAGGAAACTGATGAGTTTCTGTTGCAAGAATCGAAACTGTAGTATTCGCTGTCTTACTCCTTGGAGAACAATGCCAAATTTAGTCCACTAATAAATTCGTTGTGTTATAATATTAAGACAATTTAGTTCATTATACAGTTTGAAACATAAATATTTTAATACTCAACATTAACATTCGTTGTCGCTAAAAAAAAGTCATAAAATTCAAAAATTAAAAGAAAAAGTGGGACGAATCATACTTGAATACTTGGTATAATAGGGAACGGGGCCGACTAAGTGATACCGTACACTACTACACTTGTGCAAAAGCTACTACATATTTTCAAGCTATTTCCTATAGAAAACGAATTGGGCAGAGAATAATACACTGATGCCCCTTGCTATATACTTATGTACATATATTACATATGTGGATTTGTGAGTGAAATCGGACACTTTTTCAAAAAGTGGTTTTTGACTTCCTTTATTTTCTGTTATGTTGATGCTGCTCATCAGCAAAACATTTTAGTATACACATTTTCAGATTTTTAAGTAGCTGTTCCAGAGATATCGCATCTTGAAAAAGTCGAATTCTGTAAAAACTATATGGAAATAAATACTCATAACTTCTTTAATATTGGTCCAAATAGAATTTTTTTTATCAGTTATCTAATAGAACATAGAAAAATAAATTACATAGTGGGCTTAGATGCTATTTTCGCGATTTAATATTTAAAATCAATTTTTATCAGTGATTGCACTCTTCGATTTTGCTGATTTTTCTTATTAAACAAAACTAAACTAATACTAAAAATTATAAGTGCTATTTGGTAGTGGGACTCGAATAATTAATTTTTTTCTTAATTTTTTAAAATGTAACCACAGTTAATGTCCTACTTTGTGCCGATTGATATAATGATCTGCCTTCTTTGATTAGCAGGTTATTTTTTAATACATCAAACGACGGTATATACACTTTCATACGGGCAAAATGTGTCTCATCGATATAATGGTCCGTCTGTCTGTCTGGCTAGCTGGAGCGCACGATAACTCTCGAACGGATAAACCGATTCGGTTCAAATTTTGGCTTTCGTAATATTTTACCCAAACTTAGTTTAAGTTCGAAGATGGGTTACATCGGTCCACTCGTTCCAGTACCTCAGCCACAAAAGTTCGAAAATGTTCGGAAAATTTGTGTGTACGATAACTCTTGAAGGGAGTAACAGATTTGGTCCATACTTTACACATCCTAATATATTTTTGTTGAAGCAACTCACATTCCCTGCCAGACTTAGATGGGGTTCCAATATAGACTCAATCGGTCCACTCCTTCGGGTACCACCCACACAAAATTTCGAATAAGTTCAGATTAGGACCTGTTTTCGAATCGCTTTGATTTTTATTGCAACAACTTGTATTCATTGCCCCCCATACGACGGTACAAGTTCAATCGGTGGTAAGTCCATACTTCCTGAGAAAATAGCCTGAAAGATGCAAAAAGCCCCAATGACACCGTGTGTAGTGGATGGAGCGCAAGATATTTCTCGGACAGATCTGCCGATTCGGTCCAAATTTTGCCTTCGTAATATTTTGTCCAAACATAATTTAAATTCGAAGATAAGCCATATCGATGCACTCCTTCAGGAACCTCCCCCACAAAACTTCAAAAATGTTCGGAAAAATTGTGTGCACGATTACTCTTGAAGGGAGTGACCGATGTAATCCATACTTTGCACATCCTAATATATCTACCAGTTAAGATCAGGTTCGAATATGGACTATATTTGTCTACTCCTTCTGGTACTTCTCACACAAAATTTCGGATAAGTTCACATTAAGACCTGCTCTCGAATCACTTTGATTTTTAATTAATTCTCTTTCGAGTTGAGCTTATTAGACCTATTATATACACTGAAAAATTAGGAGTCTACCGAAGTCCCACGCATTCAACCATTACTCTACGTTTCACGGGTGGTTCAGCCGATCTTCAGGCGTATCGAATGTTGTTTTTGTGGCAGACGAAGGCAAAGCTTGGGAACTAGTATATATAATCGCACTTCATTAGATATGTAAATGCATATGCGAAATTATGTCAGTTAATTGAAACTCCAAACTTTTCCTATATCCTGCTTGGTAATCCCATTTTACAGTGTTTTATTTAACTTGCCTTGGTGTGTGTTTAGTTCAAATCTGGTAACTCATTTTTAACACGGTTGCACACTTTTCAGATTTGGATGACAATACACGAATATGAAATCAAAACCAATATTGGTCCATTTTTACACTATTTTACAGTATTTTATCTAATTTGCTTTTCAAATCTGGCAACTATTTTTTCACACAGATGCAGTTGACCAATCAAACCTAAAATTTTCACACATTTCAGATTTGGATGACAATACATGAATGTGAAATCAAAACCAATATTGGTCCATTCTTACAGTATTTTTACGGTGTCTAACTCAACCCCTTTTTCAAATCTGGTAACTGATTTTTAAGACGGTTGCAGTTGACCAATCGAAGTAAAACTTTGCCCACTTTTCAGATTTAGATGGCAATACGTCAATATGAAACCAAAATCAATATGGGTCCATTTTTTCCTATTGCCCCCATATAACGGTATCACCCGATTTCCGGTATTTTGCTTTTCAAATCTGGTAACTCATTTTTAACACAGTTTTAATTGACCAAACGAACTAAAACTTTGCACACATTTCAGATATGGATGACAATACATGAATATGAAATCAAAACCAATATTGGTCCATTCTTACAATGTTTTTACGGTGTCTAACTCAACCCCCTTTTCAAATCTGGTAACTGATTTTTTAAACGGTTGCAGTTGACAAATCGAAGTCAAACTTTGCACACTTTTCAGATTTAGATGACAATACGTGTAAATGAAACCACAACCAATATGGGTATTTTTTCCTGTAGCTCCCATCCAGCGGTATTTTATCGTAATTTTAAGCCCGTATTGGTTGTTTTTTGACAAACAGGGTTTCCAATGGTACAGAAACGTACCCATTAAAAATTGTTGACATAGGTCCAGGGTTTGGTATAGCCCCCATATAGTGGTACCACCCGATTTCAAGTGTTTTAAGGACTTTATCTTCATTTTTAGCCAGAATTGGCTGTAACTCGGCATTTGGAGTCCCCAATGGTACAGAAACTTCCCCACCAAAAATTATGGACATAAGTCCAGGTTTTGGTATAGCCTTTATATAACGGTACTACACGATTTCAGACATTTTAAAGTTTTTATCTAAATTTTCGGCCTAAATTGACTATAATTTTGTTCTCAGTGGTCAAAAAAATGTATTTACTAAAAAGTTAAAAATAAAATATAATTTAAAAAAATTAAGTTTCAGTGTTTTATTTAGAAATGCACTTAAAACTAGGAAATAATTCGTCGCTTAGCCTTAATAAATATATTCTTTCTCAGGATGGAATCTCTCAAATAAAACGCTTGCATTTAAATTATAAATGGTGGCAAAATTAAACGGCAAGCGTTTTGAGAGATTCCATCATGAGAAAGAATATATTTATTGAGGCAAAGCGACGAATTATTTCCTAGTTTTAAGTGCATTTCTAAATAAAACACTGAAACTTAATTTTTTTTAATTATATTTTATTTAACTTCAAGAGGCGAATCATTTTGAAATATTGTTTAATCATACTTTTTTAAGAATTATATTAACATTACGAGACACTTTTCTCTAATTGTGCAACAGCTGAGAGAATATGTTCATTGTTCCTAATGATGTGCTATGATTGCTGTGGTCTACTGTAATAGTTGATGGAGGTCATGGACTAGAGTAACATTAGCACGTGTCTAAAAAATTAAATTAAATTTTTAATTTCGTTATCGGAATAGAAGTGACTATTTTTTGTAATGGAAAAGAAGTATGTAATTTATTTTTTTTTTCATAAGATAAATATATAGATGTACATACATATGTATGAACGTACATACATTTGTATCTATCGATGTATTTATGTTAAAAATCTTGGAAAAGATACATTAAACATGTAGTATATACACATACATATATACATATTCTGTTTAATATAAAAGCCATCTAAGTATATACATATGTATCTATGTATCCATGTATGTATTTTTAGCAATTCAATCAGAAATTACCATATACATATTTATGCTGTTGTATTATTTATTTATTTATTTTTGCCTCTATAGTTTATTGAACCTTTGTCGCTGACACTAACAAAAAACACTATCTCGGCTTTCTTTGGTTTTTGTTCTGTTATGCTTTATTAATTGATTTTATAATTTGTTGGTCATCTGGTTTTCTGTTCATTGTGTTTTTCTTTTTGTGTGTGTCTATTTCTTTTGACAAGTTTCCATCTGAATGCTGTCTTCTGTTCGAATGCATTAATTCTCCATTTAATTTATGCTAAATATCAAAAGATAAGTTTTATTTGTTTTTGTGTGTTTTTTTTTCTTTCGCATTTCCATTTGAATTGATGATGTTATCGATTTGTAGAGAAAAAGAAGTCAAAACAACAGCAATAATACACATCACATCTTGGTAGCAATCATTTGTCTATGTGATTCGTACATTAACCTTTGACGCATTAAAGGTCGTCTAGCAAATGACAGTAAATATCAAAAAACTGCACAAAACATCAAAATCATTCTTAGTTAATATAAATATTTTTCACCAATAATGTTATTAGGGTTGTTGTTGTTTGTATTATACTAATGGTTATGATGACTGATGAAATGCATAGTGGGGTTCTGTGTGGTTCTGTTTTCAGCTAATAAACCTAAATCATTGGTATTGGTTTTCGATTTTCTTTGAAAATCATTACCCAATTTGATATGAAATTAATTCTTTTGTATTATTGCCAATAGATTCTTATAAACTATTAGTATAAACTAAATAACGACTTCCTTAATAAATAAATGATGCTACTTAAATCGAATTTAACTAGAATTTGAATTTTATTAGTTCGCTTTACAGACAACAACATAAAAACTAAAATCGCATGCTCGCCCACATAAAAAAATTATCTGATCAAAAATGGTAACCAAATTAAAATTCAATATATAATTTATGAGATATTTATCTGAATACAATTCTCAAGACAATAATACTTTACGTCCGCACGATAAAAATTTTAAGTTGAAATGTAGCATTTTAATGGTTGAAAGAACCTAAAACCGAACATTCTGTAGAAGAATTCAAAACCAATAACAAGATTTCAACATGTTTTATATCTGGCCGAGAATATTTACTTATAATTGAAAAATTAAAAAGAGGAATTTTCTTAATTATTTAAACATTTTTATTTACTTTTTTAATAGCGACGATATATTATTTTTTATCTAGGGCTGCAAAAATTTGTTAGACAAATCACATAATTTAATAAAATTTTGTAATGTGCAACATTATGTAACTGTTTTGATTTTGGTTTTAAAATGACAATACACAATGAATATGTTTTGCTTGTCTGGATTACAGCGTTGTCCGGCTTATCGAAACCATACTGTACTTATTTTAGTGTCCAATAAATAACCATTTATATCGAGCGACATACCCTTGTTAAAATAATGGGACAGTAAGGGGTTTTGTAACGAGTATCTTTTTACTGGGCAATAATGTTTATTACATAAAAATATTGAAAAGAAAAGATCAAGCATGGACTTCTTTGAAATTATGTTTTTATGAATTTTTTCTTTTTCGATTTATCCATATCCATCTGTCTTTCCATGTATTTCAAAATATATTTTCGGCCAATTGGATGTAACTGATACACCAAACACGCTAAAATTGTTCAATTTTGATGAAGTTTTTCCAGATTATATCGGGTCGGATTTTGATATAGCACACATATATACAGTATCGGACAAAACATTTGCAACAGACGCATACAATTTAGTTTTAGCGCTATAATATTTGTAAAAAATAATTATTTGTTCAGTTTTTTAACATTAAAATGTTCTTCATACTCCGAACAAAACACAATTGGGGTTTGTACCTTATAACGGTGTTCCACTTTTAATAGCGTACTTATAAAATATCCCATATTTTAGCAAGACAAAACAATTGCAACTAACTCCGTCGGTAGATAAATGAGGCTCAAAATTATAACTTTTTACATTATTTTTGTGTCATATCCAGATTTTTATTAGTTAACACTGTGCAACCTTTTTTAAGGTGGTCTTGTGCAAACAATTCGAACTGAGGATTTTTTGTAATTACAGACCCAAACGACAAGAAGCCCTAGTTGGGTTTCGTTGTGTCAGATCCAGCTCGGATTTTATGGCCCTATCTAAACATGGTAAAACATTAAGTTTTTAAAGAAATTCGGGACTATATCTCTGAAACCAATGGGAATCTTCTTCTGACCTCTGAAGCAAATTTGTAGATAAGGACAAGAATAAAATATTCGGAGAAATAATGAACTCGAAAAACTACATTTATTGCCTCAAATTGCAAAAAAATATGCAAAAATTCCACAATTTTTATACATTTCGCACCGTATCTCCAAAACCGTTAATTTTTTCTGAAAATTTTCTTTTGGGAAAATATTCCCTGGAATGTAAACTCGTCAGATCATGTCATTGTTGTAAAATGCCTCTATGCAGTTGTTTTCAGTACATTTTCAACGACGATTTAATAAAAATGTCAATAATGTAGGGAAATCCGAAATGCGAGAATAAACTGTTGGTGTGAACTGTGTTTTATATACGTGTTGTAAAAGGATTTTAGAATTTCAGAATTTTCTAAAGAATTGTTGAGAACTTTATTTGGAAGATTTTTGCAAAAGGTTACTTGGTTCAACTCCCAACAGTTTAGCCGATACTGACCAGAATTTCAGCAATCATGTAAAATTTTCTATATTTTATAGATTTTGATGCCCCAGATGGAATTTTTGTTGTGTGGTTTTTGCGAAAGATAAGTTCTACTAGTTTAGGGCCACAATATTCCAAATTCCAATTCGTTTCTGAGATAAAGGCCTGATAAGTGCAAAAAAGTGTAGATTTAGCCCGGTTTAGATGAGGCCATAAAATCCGAACTGGATCTGACAGGACAAAACCCTACTAGGGTTTTTGTAGCCTAAATATTTACTTTCAAAAAATGCATACTAGAAGTTGTTTCCATTTTCAATGTTGCATAGTGTAATGGTCACGGTGCGCCTTAAATAATTTTAAATGGAAGGTGCTTACACCTGGGTAGTTTTTGCAGATTCTGAAACTACAATGCTCATAGATGAGAAATATCAAGAAACAAAAAATGGTACAACCTAGGAAAAAATAAATCATCCAGTCTTGTAGAGAATTCTCACAGCCTCAACATTTTCTTTAGTCCCATTTTGAAATTACTTGCGGTTTCCAAGCAAAATCTTGAAGACTTAAGATAAAAACCTAAAAATTTGAACTGAACCTCTATATCTCAAAAACGGTAAAACCTATGAAAAAAACCCAAAGGTAAGTCTTGCAAACAATTTTCAAAGCTACAACATTTTCTTTAGACTCATTTTGCTACGACTTACGGTTTCCAAGAAAAATCGTAAAAACCTAAAAAAAACCTAAAATTGTGAAATTTTGATCGCGATTTATTTAAAAATCCCTCCGGCGATTTTTTCTGTTTTTTTAATTTTTCTTATCTATGAACATTGCTGTTTTAGAATCCGCGAAATCTTCCCATGTGTAAGCGGTTTTCATCAAAAGTTAGTTAAGGCGCACCATTCATGACATTGTTTTATAAGGAGGCGATACAGTCAGTGCATTGTCTCAATTTGAACTACTATATCCCAAAAACGGTAAAACCTACGAAAATATAATAAAGGCCAATCTTGTGGAGAATTTTCACAGCTACAACATTTTTTTTAGGCCCATTTACATAGGCCTCGCGGTTTCCAAGCAAAGTCGTGAAAATCTAAAGAACCCCTAAAAATGTGAAATTAAATCGCGATTTATTTGAAAATAAATCCCTTCGGCGATTTTTTTGTTTCTTGATATTTCTCATCTATGAGCATTGTAGTTTCAGAATCTGCAAAACCTTCCCAGGTGTAAGCGCCTTACATTTAAATTTTGTTAAGGCACACCGTGTGGTATCTTTAAGACTGAATACATCAATGTATAAAACCAATTGAAATATTCTATTGGAGCAATATCAAAATCTTACCCGATTTTCAAAATTTTTTGTAGGATTTGTTTTCTAACCACAGCAATGTACTGGTAAAAAATTCTCATTGATTGGACAATTTCGTGAAAATTCACCTTTGTCCCCATACAAATTACAATGGAAACTTTGAGGCCCCAGTGGCAGGAATTAACATATTCCATATGAATACCGCTAAAAAAGATAGGCCTTATAGTTCGACTGCAGTAAGTGCTCCAATATAATGGTCAACTCGCAGCCAAGTTCACCAGTTGTCAGCATCAGGTGATGGATCCCGTTCTACGCGATGTCATGGAAGATGAGGTCCATGGGTCGAATAAATCACCAAACATAGAGTACTTCATTCTTCAGGATATGATGATCAATTGACAGAATTTGTCAGCAATGGAAAAACTGAAATAGTATTTTCAGGACTTAAGCTACATTTTTGACCGAACTAGCTAAAATTTGACATTTGAGGTTCCCAATGACCGAGAAATTTCTCCACTAAATGTTGTCAAGATATACCCACATTTTGGTATAACCCCCACATAACGGTATCTCCCGATTTAAGGTATTTTGAGGATTTTAGCTATATTTACCGAATAAATTGGTTCCAATCAAAAATCCTTTGCACCAAAAATGGTGTAGGTAGGTCCACGTTTTGGTATAGGCCCTTTATATAACGGCGTCTCCCGATTTCAAGTAGTTTGAGGCTTTTAGCTACATTTTCTGACCGAAATAGGTGAAATTTTGACATTTGATGTTCCCAATCACCAAAAGACTTCTTCACTAAAAATTATAAAGATAGGTCCATGTCTTGGTATTGACGCCATATAACGGTACCTCCCGATTTTCGGTATTTAGAGGATTTTAGCTACAATTTTTAACCGAACTAGCTGCAATTGAGGTTCTCAATGGTCATGCAATATTTTCACCAAAAATCGTTAACATAGGTTAATGTTTTGTTATAACCCCGCATATTACGGTACCACCCCGATTTTCGGTATTTTGAGGATTTTAGCTAAAATTTTTAACCGTAACCGTAAAATGACTGTAACTTGACATTTGAAGTTCTCAGGTCCAGAATCTCATCCACCAAAAATCGTCCACATAGGTCCATGTTTTGGTATATTCCCCATCTAAAGGTACCAACAGATTGAAAACATTTTTAGATATAATTTTTGCCCTAATTTAGGCATTTGGGGTATCGGTGATCGAACAATTTGTACACCTAGCAGGTAACTAATTATTCCATTTTAGTTCAGAATATTTGTCTCTCGCCAATATATAAATTCTCTTACTAAAATCTCTTCAGGCCAAAAAGATTCGTTGACTATAGTATCAAAAACTCTGGCAGGGACAAAAATTTTAAAGGACGATATGTCACGGGTTTTTGCCGAATTAAATTTCAAAATATGAAAGTCGTTATCTGATAAATTTGTAACTTTACCTTTTATGCAATTACGAATAATTTCAGTTGATGTGTTCGCATGTAACCTAGATATAAATATTGTTTTACGTCGTGCAACGACAACAAGCTGCATATTAGGTTGCAAAGAGGAAGAAGCCGTAGGTTGCTGAACTTCTATTAAAGGAGTATTTTGAACAATGCATTAGGGTGGAACTGTGATATTTTAACGAAATTTAAAAATTGCAATGTATTGATATGTTTCGGAAGTTAGCCATATCTCGCGCTCTTGGTGGCCACAGATTGTTTACGGCTTTAGGGTAGATATCTCACGTTTGTTGGCGACGTACATAAAGTAGTGAACCGATATTGTCGAACTTCGAAGCTGGTCTAACATACATATTACGAGAGTCAAAGTCGAAAACATGATCAAATATACAACAATATATGCAATAAATATCCAAAGTATACGAGGGGAACTAAAAAAGACCTTCGCCTTAATAAGCAAAACAAAAAATTATATCTGCATGAGCCAGACTGGGATTCGAACCTGGGACTCCGACAACCAAGTGACACGGTTGCCGGCGTCTTAGCGTTCTAAGCCACCATCAACTGGTCAAAGTTTCCGATGACAAATATTGATGATCAAAATCTTCTGATACAGAAGGACAAATATAATAAAGGTGGAAAAAAGCTGCCTTAGTATTTGGAATAAAGCATTGAAAAATAGGCTACCAGCCAAGTCGGACTATAGGAAAGGTTTGGAATTAAATAACTAACATTGAAAAATAAAATATATCGAATATACAATTTTCGAATGATTTGTGATATAAATGCTAGTTTCTAAGCTTAGCCTTCGTCCACCCACTAAAATAACATTCTAATATGCCTGATGATCGGTCTAACCACCCGCGAAACGTAGCATAATGGTTGAATGTGTGGGATTTCGGTGGATTCCTGATTTTTCAATGTACCTCTAGGTCATTAAAGCTCAACTCGAAAGAGAATTAATAGAAAAGTTTTTGGCCTAGGCAACAAATAGTGTTGTCAGACGCCATTTGACATTTTTTAGGAAAGTTTGACAGTTTTTGGCCTAAACGTACTCAGACTGTTCGACATACGACACTGCCGATCATTTTTCACAAATTTCGACGTGGATAATCACCCGACGAGGGTGCATCGATGAAATTAAATCTTTGTGTGTCGATAAAATACCATCCTATAGCACTTTGAAAAACTGGATTTATAAATTCAATCGTGGTCGACACACGCTAAAAAACGAAGGTCGTTAGGGTCGACCAAAACAGGCCGTTGTTCCAGAACAATGAATAAAGCAAAATCACCATGTTGTATACTGTGTGATAGAGGCATCCATGATCCAGCACAATTTGAAAATCGCTCAAAAAAACTCCTGACTGGTGCAAAGAAATTGTGAATAAATCAATCGCGGTGCTTCAAACGAGCTTTTTTTAGTTGTTGTTCATGGAAGAAGCACTACGAAGCAAATTGTCGCGTGTTTCTTCGGCAAGATTGAGGCGACTATACGGCTTGAGCAAAGTAGGACGGTTAATTCTAAGTGGTACACTACAATTTGTTTGCCTGAACTCTACTGACAAATTTGAAAAACGAACAAGAGAAGAAGAATCATTGTGCACCATGACAATGTGAGATATCAAACTTCGATTCAAACTAGCGCTTTTTGACCGGACTAAACTTGGGATTGATGGGTCATCTGCCGTACAGACTTGACTTGGAACCCAATGACTTCATTTGATTCCCGCACATCAAGAAAAATACGTGGTCAACGATTTTCGTCGGCAGAAGATGCTGTTAAAGCTTTCAAAACTCTTGTCTTGGAGGTGTCTTAATCGGAGTGGAACAAGTGCTGCAACGATAGGTTTAAGCTCATGAAAAAGTTTATAAATCATGCTGGAGAATAACTTGAAAAATAAAGTTTTGACGATAAATAGTCGCTTTGTCACTATTAAGTCAGCAACTTTTCTAGTTCCCGTCGTAAACTCAGGCTTCAATGCTATTTTCAATAAAACTAATTTTGATCCAGTTAGAATTTTTCTATTTTAATTTTTAAAAGGTACGAAAAATCCCGCATCAAATTTTAATGCTTATAGCTTTGGCCATCAAACAATCAGAAACAAATGTTCTGAAATAGCATCCTTCCAACCTTACACATTCCACATTGTAAAAATTAGAAATTTCCTACTACTAAGGCCCAAAATACAGAACCTTAGCAATAACTTGTAATAATATATAGACAGTAATGTACAAATAGAGAATAATTTTTGAAATACTCTCACTTGGAAGATTATGGCATAAACTCCTTATGGCAATTCTAAACGATTATAAATACATTTTTTTCTCCAAGTATAATTTAGATTTAATTTACTTTTAGTTATAAGGTACTTTTTGTCTGAAAGGAAATGTATGAATTCCATAGACTGAATAGATAAATAAATAAAAAAATAAAATAAAACTTTCATAAAAAAACATGCACCCCGTTGACTTTCACATGCTTTCGCTTATTATCCACAAATGCAGCTTTTATTCTTTCATATCAGTTCAATTGTTTCCATTATGCAAATTAAATATATTTTCTATTTTGTTTCGTTTTGATATCATTGGTATATGCCGTCACAGTAGCGGCTAACTTAGAATATCTCATGAAGTCACATTGTAAAACCTTCACTTTGTTGCATGATATTGTCCTTGAACAACAAATTGTTGTGTACTGCAATTACTGGTTTATATGGCTGGAGGTCAGTTTTCTATGAATGCATAAATAATTACATGCCACAGCAATTCGGTTGATTTTGTTTTTTTCCCAACATATCTAAATACAGCAACGACACCTATCAAAACTATTTCAAAATATTTGCCATCAGTTTGGTGTTGAAGTCTATCAAAAATATGTTCTGGTTTATTAAAAACATATTAATTGTTTTTAATTTTATCATCGACACGAGCACTTCCTGGTTTCGGTCACTTTGAGACAGTTTCTGTTTCACAAGTTTTGTTGTTCTTTTTGGGATCATCTAATTTCTTAGATTTATGAAGAATTTAAATTAGAAATTAACGCCCATCTAATCAAGTTTTCACTAATTTATTAGCACTTCTATGTCGGCTTTGGCCTTTCATTAGAACTTACTGCACAACACAATCTCATTTTTAGGTTTTTGTGTCTTTTCCGCTTTGAAGGGAATTTTTTCACGTTCCGACAACAATCAATTGCGACAACGAACCGAAACGATTTAAGAATTGGACTGAAAAGATTTTCGAATCTACAACATGATTTTATAAGAAAAATTCATAACAAACAGCTCCACATAATGACAGCGGACACTGTATGAAGTAACAAACGGGTATAGACAGACGACGATGCTTTACGCTGTGACGAATTTGTTGTGCGCTATTCAATACAAGCTCAAAAAGAGATGATCAACAGTAGTGAGTATGAAGAATACAAATAAGGAGAGAGGGTTTAAATTAAGTTGTATGCAAAATACTACTGTTATGATTATTTATATCATGTGATGCAAAATATTGATTGTTTGAAAACTGTGGTATGCAGTTTATGTCAAGTAATGATTAATAATTGTGCTGGATTATTAGGTGTGTTCCTTTATATTTTTAAGTTGTAATAAATAACAGTGAATTCCTGTCATTTAGTTCACAAGTAGCTTTTCAAGAAAAAAGAAGCAAAAATTTGTAATTTTTGCTTGTCTTTCTCATCATATCTGCACTAATTAGATATCTTGAGTTCTAAGCGGCTGTAATTCAATAACTACTCAATTTAATTCATTTAATTTAACACGACTGCGGGGGAAGTTTTATAACTCGGTGATGGCTTAAAAGTTTATAACACATCAATATATTTTATCCATCTATCCATGAACCTTTATCTGTTATCCAATTTGTCTGTTCATTTAAATTTTGCAATTGCGCCACAGATCGCAACGATTGTCTGATAGCAATGAACAAGGTCGTGTTACGTCTGACTCTCTTTATCCTTTATCTCAAGAGCTACATTTCGATGAACTCCGCAAGCATTTTACGTCCAATGTTCCATTACTACGGCCTTAACAATTTCACATTGCTTATGGAGATTATGCTGCTTAAGCACTTAGAGAGCACAAACGGCTAAATCTGGCTTAAATATATGTCATCACAACCCCAGTGGTGGAAATCGTCTAACACATTCTGGAAAGCTTCTGTGATTGTTAGAGCTTTCCATTCTTTCAATTTAAACACTGTCAAATAAACTTCATTAGATTCATTCCTGAGGACAACGGCCTTATATTCAAAGCTCTCAAGGTGTTTCCCGCCAAAGTGCATGTTCCACTTGTATGCTCAGCAAGTAGTCCTTCAACGAAGCAGTTTCCTTGTAGGTGGTTCTGTGGATTTCTGACTGACATGGGGGTTGGGATTTCAATGCCTTCAGCGGAAAGATGTTGGAACATAGTTACTGCTTTATTAGACGACAGCTTTGAGCTTGTAACAAGTCGGCTTGTTGTGATTGTTGGGTTATGTTCCTTTTTGATCCTTGATTCTGCATATGGGGATTTCTGAGTGAAATCGGACAATTTTTCAAGATGAGGTTTCTGATTTCCCTTATTTTTTGCTGTGGTGATGCTGCTCATCAACAAAACATTTGAGTATATTTTTAGAATTTTTTTGACTTACTGTTCCAGAAATACCGCGCCTTAAAAATGTAAAATTCTGTAAAAACTATGTGCAAAGATATGCTTATAACTTCTTTAATATTGGTCCAAATATAAAAATTTTTTTTTTTGTATTTTTAGTTGTTTTATCAGCTATTTAATAAAAAATATAAAAAAATTTTGCACAGTGGGCTCGGTGGAATTTTCGCGATTTAAAATTTAATATCAATTTTTATCAATTATTGTACTCTCCAATTATCTTGAATATTTTGTATTGAACTACGATTAATTACAACAATTTTAAGACCTATTTGGTAGTGAGATTCGAATGATTACTATTTTTTTCCTATTTTTTTTAAAAATTTCTTAAAAACTTCTTCATTTTGCGATTTTAAGAATGGTGTAGCAATTAGTGTACCAGCATCAGTGCGTATTACTGAATGAATTTTTTGTCGTGCCCATGATAGGCTTATCCGTTGAATATCTCAAATTCAAATCTTCCTTCGTATTTAAAAAGTCATCTTCTGATGCAAATATCACTTTAATATTTGGTAGATTATTCGTCTCGGATGCCCATGCAAATAGTTCCTAAGCTGCAGATATTTCATCATCAATTTAGTTAGTTTTTGTCCGGCTGGTACAGTAACTGCTAATCCATTTTCAAAATCGAAAAATGACTACGTTTCTAAGATGTTTAAGTCAAACTCCCAAATAAAAGTACAAAAAAATGTTGAAAAATTTAATTTTTTACTTTTTTGGTGAAATACCAAATGTTTCACACTGGTATAAAGGAAAAATTGTATTGACAAATTTAAAAAAAAAAAAAATTAAGAAAAAATAGTAATCATTCGAATCCCACTACCAAATAGTCCTTAACATTTTTGTAATTAATCGTAGTTTAATAAAAAAAAATTTCAAGAAAATCGAGGAGTACAATCATTGATAAAACTTGATTTTAAATTTTAAATCGCGAAAATTCCATCTAAGCCCACCCTGCAAAGTTTGTTTATATTTTTTATTAGATAGCTGATGAAACAACAAAAAATACAAAAAAATATTTTTTCTATTTGAACCATTATTAAAGAAGTTATTAATGTTTCTTTGCACATAGTTTTTACAGAATTTGACATTTTCAAGGCGCAATATCTCTGGAACCGTCAAAAAAAATTCTGAAAATATACTAAAATGTTTTGGTGATGAGCAGCATCACCCCCTCAAAAAGTAAGGGAAATCAAAAACCTCATCTTGAAAAAGTGTCCGGTTTCACTCAGAAACCCCGATATATTGCTGTCGAATGAGCCCATGTCACTTTCGGAACAATGACACTTTCGGAACCATCTTTCGATGGGTGGATGGTATCGACATTAGCAGGTTTGCCGCTGCAGTATTCAATGCGGCCTTTGCTCTCAATTCGCAGTTTTAGATGTTGTTTTCCTGTCTACACATCCATTCACCTTTTACCCTGAAGATGTCGAACAGTTTATTAAACAATTTTTATCTGTTACCGTTCATAATCTTGGTTTCTGTAAAAAAATCATCCCTAACATGTAGCCAACGAAAATCTACACATCAGTAACAAATCCACTTTCCTTTTCTCCCTCACCCGAATATACCCTTGATACGATCAAAAGTGTACCTCATCGAAATAATTGTTTTTGATCCCAAGTATTTTTGGACGAAATTAGGTTCAGTCAATTTGGACCAGATTTAGGTTGGTTCGGTCGAATCCCTGGGATATTTCCCCCACAAATTTAAAAAAAAAAATCAAACAAGAGCAGTTTAAAGACATGTGTCGGATCGTTATACATTTTTTTTGCAGCATTTTGTCTTTGCAACCCTTATTACGACAGTATAATTTTTTTAGCGAGTCCGTACATCCTGAGATAATGACCTAAAAGCTCCTACAACTCCTATGACTTACGAATTGAGTATTTGATTCGGCGGAAATAATTGGTGACCACGATAACCGAAAGAAATGACTGACATCTGTCCAAACTTAGTACATCATCAAGTTCCAAGAAGGACATTTTGGTCAGCACCGCACGTTTAGAAATTTTAGTCAACGTGTCAACACCGGAACGCTGCATTCATCGTATTCCCGAACACCGATACCCGAGCGTTGAAAACCTCTGCTGGCGGCGCATCAACAGTAGAACGGCGAATCCATACTGTTCCCAAACATCAACAGCCGAACCCAGAAACCATCGTATTCCCGAACTTCAACACCCGGACGCCAATTCAATAGGCTCCGCCAGCCGAACGCCGAATGCATAGTGTTCCCGATCTACAACAGTCGTCACCACCGTCATTACAGCAGGTTCCCGATCATCCCAATTATCTGCAAACCGTCATCAATGCAGCAGGTCCCGGTCATCTACAAACCGTCATCCAGATTATCAACAAACCGTCATCAATACACCAGGTTTCCTATTATCTACGAGCTGCCAACGAAACGGCCGGGTTCACGATATCCAGCAAACCCATAAAAAATTAGCGATTTCCGCAAGCCATCCTAGCAAGTGTAACCACTGGCAGAACACGCCCACTTACCACGCCTGACAATCATCAGTCCACATAGCCACCTTCACGCAAACGATCGATCAATAGTCCATACCCATTGAACATATTCTTTATCGTTTTTAACACCGAGTAGATTGTAAACTAGTTCCTAAATCAATAAAATCCAAATTAACCCCCCATAAATGGAAGAATACAAGTCTTCTCATTTCGTAAGGTTTAGTGGGTCCTTATGGGGAGCCTAAAAGTGACTGAACTTACACCAGTCGACGAGAAAACCACGTTATAGGTGGCCACGATAATCAAAAAGAGTGACTGACATTGATCCACTTCGTAATAATTATCTCAAAAGTACATCAAGTTCCAAGAAGGTCCATATCGTACAACTTAGGGCACTTCCCAAACAGAAGTTAAAAATGTTCGTTTAAATTCAGTTTAGGGTCTGTTTCAGGAGTGTGAAGAAATTTTCGTCGAAGGTAGTAGAAGTCCAAGTAATTTATATTTTTCGTGGGCAAATCCATACCTCCTTGTTACTCAAAATCACTCAAAAGCTCAAAAAACCCTACGGTAAAATTTGAAGAGCGACTATCAGTGCCGATTTCGATATAGCTCCCACATATATTAATGTTTATGCATAACACGGTGCTCTTGAATGAAATTTAAATGGAAGGTGCTTACACCTAGGAAGTTTTTGCGGATTCTGAAACTATAATGTTAATAGATGAGAAAAATCGAAAAACAAACAAAAAATAGCCGGAGCGCTTTTTAAGTAAATCGCGATTCAAGTTGACATTTTTAGGGGTTTTTTAGGTTTTTGCGATTTTGCTTGCATATCGCTAATTCTATCAAAATGGAAATAAAAAAATTTGTAGCTATCAAAATTCTCTACAAGATTGGCCTTAACGAAATATATTACAACTTTTGAGATATAGAAGTTGAAATTGGGACAATTCAATTCTGTATCGTCTCCTTATAAAACAATGTCATGACTGCAATTTCCCAACTTAAACTTATTTATCTAAAAAATGGTACAACCTAGGAAAAATTACATAAGCCAGTCTTGTAGAGAATTTTTACAGCTATAAGATTTTCTCAGGTCCCATGCCGATAAGACTTGCCGTATTCAAGCAAAATCGCGAAACCCTAAGAAAAAAAACCTAAAAATGCAATCTGAGCTTCTTATCTCAAAAATGGTAAAGCCTGAGAACAAATCGTAAACCTCAGTCCTGTAGAGAATTTTCACAGCTACTACATTCTCATTAGCTCTATTTAGATTGGACTTGCGGTTTCCAATCAAAATCGTGAAAACCTAAAAAACACCTAAAAATGTGAATTTTGACCGCGATTTATTTAAAAATCCCTACAGCGATTTTTTCTTGTTTCTGGATTTTTCTCATCTATAAACATTGCTGTTTTAGAATTCACAAAACCTTCACCTGTGTAAGCGGTTTTCATTGAAAGTTAGTTAAGGCGCACCTTCATGACATTGTTTTAGGGGGCGATACAGTCAGTGCATTGTCCCAATTTGATCTTCAATATCTCAAAAATGGTAAAACCTACGAAAATACCGTAAAGATCAATCTTGTAGAGAAGTTTCATAGCTAGAACATTTTCTTCAGTCTCATTTTGATGGAGTTTGCGGTTTCTAAGCAAAATCGTGAAAACCTAAACATCCCCTAAAAACGTCAACTTGAATAGCGGTTTTTTTAAAAAGCGCTCCGGCGATTTTTTTCGTTTTTTTGATTTTTCTCATCTATGAACATTATAGTGTCAGAATCTGCAAAAACTTCCTAGATGTAAGCACTTTCCATTTAAATTTGATTCAAGAGCACCGTGATAAATAACCAATTAAATTGCTCTATCACAATTTTTAGTTTCATGCGTATTATATCTTCAAATTGTAAATCTACGGCTATTGACCCTCAATAAAATCACCTCAAATTGAAATCGACTAATAAAATGCCAAGAAATTCATCGCCTTTTCTCTGAAACTTTCACACAATCATACATTGTACAAAGCAGAACTTTGTATCGACATAAAACAGACTGTCATCGTTTTAGCTAAACATGCTAATAAATATCTTCTAATATGACAGACACACACCCATCTTCTTCTAAGATAATCTTTATAACGTGTAAGAGTTGCTGGTATTTAAGACTAAAATCGCTAGTGTGAAATCACCACAATCGATTGATTGTCTATTTGTTGGGATTCCAGAGAAAAATCGTGTTGTCATGGTGAATGTTACTAACATTAAATCGAACTTAGCATACCCGACTATCGATTCTATCAGAAATGCGGTGAAACGACTAAAAAGTAAATAAAGAAAATAAGAGAAAAAAAAAACGAAAAAAGAAACACCATATTAACTATGGTTTACAGCTTGTTTCAATAGGGAGATTGAAAAAAGAATGAAATTGATTTCGCACAGTGATAACATTAAAGAAGTAAACCAAGTTAAATTTAATAAAGGAGAGAGGGACATTTCTTTTTGAACTTAAAGCTTTATTAAAGGAACAATTCTCGTTTGCCGTTCATTTTTTTTTTTTTTCAACATAAAAAATATGTCTTGTACCGCACTTTCAAAGTTATAGAACAAAGTTATTTTTCTCTTTGTCATATTAATGGAAATTTTTCACTTGATCTATTTTCTGAGATTTTTATTTCATTTTCCTATACACGTTTCATTGTTATCATTTAATAGGTTTGTCCATCCACTAAGATTTTTTACTAGTTAAAATTCAAATTCAATTCATGTTTGCCATAAAACACAGTGTGCATCATAAGACTTTTATAACCGGATTGAGTGATCACTAAAACATTCCATCCGTTCGTTGTGTGTCTGTCCCCTTAGAAGCGCATGCACATAGCCAGCAGTGGTGGTCGGTCGGCTTTAACCCCGTCCACTGATTGTTATGATGACCATAACGCTGCAGCCAGTAGCCGCAACAAACACACAGATCTACCGACAACAGCAGACATGATCAACAACAAACACTTAGCGTTACCTGTTCATGCCGGTCAACACGTTATGTTGTTGTAATTTATCTACTCAACACAACATTTACAGAATCACATTGAAGTGAATTTATTCTGCTTCAATCCGTTATGGTTCAAAAGGTAATGGTAACAAAAAAAAAAAAAAAATAAAAAATAACAAGTTTTATGTTTTCAATTTTTAAGAAGAGGGTGACTTTATCAAATCCATCTTAACACGAGAATCAAAGCACACTTCATGCTGGGCTGGTGCAAAAAATGTCATTCGTACTGCGTGTGGAGTCTTGTGATAAATGTAATTCACTTTAAGTGATTGGTGTGCTGTGAAACAGCAAGCCAGCTGCTTTACTTAATTGTAACTATTGACCAATTAAGAGTGATGAGTGGCTAAATTATGCTTGTGGTTTCAGGGCCGTGTATTTTTTGTTTTTTTGGTATAGGGCCGTGACTACTTTTGGAACGAACACCTACGTAGAAACGTTCACACTTCAACTTAATTAATTTAGACACTCTGAAATAGAAGATTTATTATGAGAAAACCGCCATCTATTTCGAAGATATAAACAAAATGATAAAATAAACGTTTCTTAATGGAATTTTTTGTTGTTGTTGTCGTCGTTGCGGAAATGTTTGTTTGTTTAATAACGGAAGATGTTTATCATTCTTTGGATGTACCCTACCGGCGGGCAAAAAATGTTTTATGTAACTGTAGTAAAATGTTGGTATCCATTAATGCTTCAAAAAATCCGAATAAAGGCTATGTTGATATAAACCATTAAAAAATACATACTCAGCCGAGGGCCGTCTTCCCAGCGACTACATACATGTTCGTATTCGTGTGTTTTTATACCCTCCTCCATATAACCATGTCAGTCCGTCCGTCTGTTGATATCAAAATACAGCTCACAATTTTTAAGATAGAGCTTTGTAACTTGGTATAGAAGTTTTTTTACTACTAGGATGTTTGGTATTACTTACTTACCACGGTGTGCCTTAACAAATTTAAATGGAAGGTGCTTACACCTCGGAAGTTTTTGCTGATTCTGAAACTACAATGATCATAGATGAGAAATATCAAGAAACAAAAAAAATCGCCGGAGGGATTTTCAAATAAATCGCGATTTAAGTTCACATTTTTAGGGGTTCTTTAGGTTTTCACGATTTAGCTTGGAAACCGCGAGTTCTATGTAAATGGGTCTAAAGAAAATGTTGTAGCAGAGAAAATTCTCCACAAGATTGGCCTTTATGATATTTTCGTAGGTTTTACCGTTTTTGAGATATAGAATTTCAAATTGAGACAATGCACTGACTGTATCGCCTCCTTATAAAACAATGTCATTGCCTCAATTTCCCAAATTAAACGTATATATCTTGAAAATGGTACAACCTAGAAAAAAAATAAATCATTCAATCCTGTAGAGAATTTTCACAGCTTCACTATTTTCTTTAGTCCCATTTTGATATGACTTGCGGTTTCCAAACAAAATCTTGAAGACTTAAGATAAAAACCTAACAATTTGAACTGAACCTCTATATCTCAAATATGGCAAAACCTACGAAGAAACCTAAAGGTCAGTCTTATAGAGAATTTTCACAGCTACAACATTTTCTTCAGACTCATTTCGATACGACTTGCGGTTTCCAAGCAAAATCGTGAAAACCTAAAAAATCCCTAAAATTGTGAATTTTGATCGCGATTTATTTAAAAATCCCTCCGGCGATTTTTTTTTGATTCTTGATATTTCTCATCTATGAGCATTGTAGTTTCAGAATCGACAAAAACCTCCGAGGTGTAAGCACCTTCCATTTAAATTTGTTAAGGCACACCGTGTTACTTAGCTGGCCCATTACAGAACATTTGTTCCATAGACCGAACTAAGAAAAGATCTCCAATTCTCTCCGTTTTTCGCTTCGCTTTCTGGAATACAGCGCCTTTTCATTTCTTCATCCACTTGTATGCTCCATCGAAGCTTAGGCCTGCCGATTCTGCGTGCACCGCCATGTGGCATGTATTCATACGCCTTTTTAGCGGGTTCATCATCGCACATTCTTATGATATGGCCTAGCCAACGCAACCGTTGCATCTCGATACGTTTAACTATATTCATGTCTTTGTATAGCTGATATAGCTCGTGGTTCATACGACGTCGATATTCACCGTCAACGCAAATCGGCCCGTAGATCTTTCGAAGAATTTTCCTCTCAAACACACCAAGTCCTGCCTTCGGAGCCATACATTAGCACGGGTAGTAGCAGCGTTTTGTATAGAGTTATTTTTGTTTGACGAGATGTGGCTTTGTTTTTAAATTGCTTACTTAAACCATAGTAGCATCTGTTGGCCAATACAATTCTTCTTCTTATTTCACAACTGATGTTGTTTGTTTTGTTTATGGCAGTGCCGAGGTAGACGAAGTCTTTAACTACCTCAAAATTATAGGTACCAACTTCCACAGTTGGTCCAAGCTCTACGGACGCTTTGCGCGTCGACACCATCAATTTGGTCTTTTCACCGTTTACCGCCAGACCCACTTTCGCAGTTTCTGCTTCGACATTCTTAAAAGTATCAGTTACTTCCTTTACTGACCGGCCCATGATGTCTATGTCATCAGCATAAGCGAGTAACATGTGGCTATTGGTGTAAATTGTGTCATTTCTTTTGACATTTGCATCTCGTATTACCTTTTCCAGCAAAATGTTGAATAGGTCACACGGTTGAATAGGTCACACGGCTGTCCCCTTGTCTGAAACCTCTTTTGGTACAAAATTTTTCGGAGAGGGTTTTTCCAATTTTAACTGAGGACCTAGTATCAGTTAAAGTCATCTCACAAAGCCGGATGAGCTTTGCGGGGATACCAAATTCAGACATGGCTTGGAATACCTCTGAACGCAGCGGGCTCTCGAGAACTGATTTATAATCGACAAAAAGGTGGTAGGTGTCGATCTACATCTCTTGGGTCTTCTCCAGGATTTGCCGCATGGTAAATATCTAGTCAATGGTGGACTTGCCACGTCTAAAGCCGCATTGGTATGGTCCAATTATGTCGTTGACCATAGGCTTTAGTCGTTCGCACAATATCCCTGACACGATCTTGTAGGCAATTCTTCTTGTGGACGGGGCACAGGATACTCAGGTTCCAATCGTCGGGTACTCGCTCTTCCTGCCAGATGGTGCTAACTAGCTGATGAATACATCTTATCAGCGTGTCGCCTCCTGTTTTGAACAGCTCGGCTGGTAAGCCATCGGCTCCTGCTGCCTTATTAATCTTCAGCCGATTTATTGCCGTCTTTACCTCATCTTGGCTGTGCGGTATATATTCAATACCATCTTCTGGCATTGGGTCTGTGGTATCTTCGTCGTCTTCGCTGCTATTGGATACCAACAGTTTTGAAAATTGTTCTTTCCATATCCTAAGCACACTATATGTATCAGTTACCAAATTACCCTGCTGGTCTCCAAAGGAGAATGTGCCTGTACCAAAGCCATAAGTTTGATGATTCACTCTTTGGAAGTATTTTCGGACTTCATTCTGGTTACTGTACATCTCGATTTTTTCACACTCCAGCTTTTCCATCTCCCTCTTTTTCCTGCGGAAAAGACTTTTCTCCTCTTTCCTTTTCTCCCGATATCTCTCTCGTGCGCTACGCGTTGCTACGGATTGTAAATTGGCCCTATATGCCGCATTTTTCTCTTCTATAGCAGCACGACTCTACTGATCATACCATATATTCCTTGGTGGAGGTCTCTGGTATCCAATTATGGATTTTGCGGCTGTTTGCATAGAGTGGGCAATACTTTGCCATTGCGCTGATGTGTTATCGGGATGAGGTGTGCTTTGATTAAGCAGTTGGACTAGTTGAGTGGAATATGCTGTGGCCATCTGATGTCATTGCAGCTTACCGATGTCTAACTTTCGTGTTGCTGTTCGTACTTTGTTTGCTACGTTTAACCGGGTGCGTACCTTTGCTGCAACAAGGTAGTGGTCCGAGTTTATGTTTGCTTCTCGGAACGAACGCACATCCAACACTCTCGATGAATGTCTTCCATCTATCACAACGTGATCAATTTAATTTTTTGTTTTCTGATCTGGAGACAGCCAGGTGCCCTTTTGGATGTCGAGATGTTGAAAACTGGTGCTGCTAACTACCATGTTTTTTTGCCGCTGCGAAGTCTATCAGCCTCATACCATTGTCAGATGTTTCACTGTGGAGACTGAATTTTCCAACTGTTGGGCCAAAGATATTTTCCTTTCCAATTTTGGCATTAAAATCGGCCAGAATAATTTCATGGGCAATACAACGGTCATATGTTTCTTCTAAGCGCTCATAAAATATATCTTTGCTCAGTTCGTAATTTTCTTCAGTGGGAGCATGAGCGCAAATAAAGCTGATGTTGAAGAATTTTGCGAATTGTAGCAAGTCTTTCATTCACTGGTGTGAAGCTGGAGACCAGGTGTTTTAACCTCCGACTAACTACAAATCCGCAAACAAACTCATGCTTTATGTCATGGCAGCTATAATACAGTGCGTCACCTTTAGGTGTTGTTGCGACGCCTTTCCCTTTCATCGTATTTTTTTTTTTTTTGTATGGCAGTAATGTCGGCCTTGTACTTTTCAAGTACATCTGAAAATGCGTAAACTGCAGCTTCTCTATAAAGAGTGCGAACATTCCAGGTGCAGATTCGCAGATCATGGTCCTTAAAACGTTTGCGGGGGTCGTCAACTTTAGAGGGATTTGTGTTTCATTTCTTTTGTTTTTTCATAGTAGGCTGCTTTTTCTAGGGGAGGGTTACTAACCCTGCACCCAAACCCAAGTTTTTAACGTTCGTAGGGGTGAACGCGCACATTTTAGCTCACTAGCTTTAACGGGTGTTAAAGGCAGCTACCCCAGGTGACACCACGGGGAGGTCAGTGTCCACTTGAGATGAAAGAAGGATCAAGATAAATCCTCGACTTTGCCATGTTAAAGCCGATCAGGACCGTTCCTTGGTATCTTTCATCCCCTACGTCACCCAATTGTTTTATAAGTTTCGAGCTTAATTTTCTGACGACCAAAAGAGTTAATTCATATATTAGACAATTTCAGTCTTTCTACGATGAAATATATAAAAGTTCGAAAAGTTCGACGTAGCCCAACATAACGTTTTTTTTTATACCCTACACCACACTGTGGTAAGGGTATTATGTATTTGTGCATTTGTATGAAACATGCAAAAGGAAACGAAATAGACCCATAGTTCCTTTTGGGGATATACATATAATCACTTTCTGAGTCGATTTATGCATGTCCGTCCGTCTTTCCATGTATTTTTGTTCGCAAGGTACAGGTCGCATTTTTTGTCCAATTCAGCTGATAATTGGGGACTACAATTTTTTTAGCCATAGGAAGAACGATTTCGCTTTTGGTGAAAATCGGTTCAGATTTGGATATAGCTCCCATATATATTTTCGCCCGATTTCACGTATTTGCTGCACCAAACACCCTATATACGTCCGATTTTTATACAATTTTGAACGTGTGACTGAATTCAGTCTACAAATAAGTGTGCCAAATTATATCGAAATCGGTTCAGATTTGGATATAGCTCCCATATATATTTTCGGCCGATTTCACGTATTTTCTGTACCACACATGCTATATATGTCCGATTTCGATGAAATTTGGAATGTGTGCCTGAATTCGGTCTAGAAATAAATGTACTAAATTATATCGAAATCGGTTCAAATTTGGATATAGCTCCCATATATATTTTCGCCCGATTTCACGTACTTGCTGCACCAAACACGCTATATAAGTCCGATTTCAATGATATTTGAAATATGTGACTGAATTCGGTCTGGAAATAAATGTGCCAAATTATATCGAAATCGTTTAAGATCTGGATATAGCTCCGATTTATATTTTACATATTCACAGTGGGTTACGGTATCAAATAATCGGCCCCGCCCGACTTTGATCCTTTCCTTACAGGTTTTACTTGTTTTATTTTAAAGCGGAATGTTCTGAAAACTTAACACGTACGTCGACATAATTCCGGTCCATAATATAATATTGGTTCCATCTCTGAAATCGTCTAAAATTATCTTTATATGAATGAATAAAAGTTCAAAAAGAAATGCCCACAACAAAGTGCTGCATTTTAAGAGTTACTATTACAATAAAGGGTACTACTATTATAGGGTTATGACAAGTCGACTTATTCTATAATGGTGTTATTCTTTTAAATTGTATGTTTTATAAACACTTAGGCAGATTGTAAATAGGTATAATAAAAATTATCCACTTTAAATTGGTTACACACATTAAAAACAAACAAAATAATTTTTCTCAGAGCACTTGCCTTAGGTTTTTTAATATCACCAGACATCCAAGTGAATGATTATTGTGAATGACATTGAATCAATACATTTGAAACGCTTCTCTGATAATGATACCTAAACCTTTGTTTTATTTGTTCAATATTTACACCTATCGTCATAATGTGATGTTAATGTGTAACACAGTTAAAGCCCTTAAGCTTGTTTTGGCGGTATTGTGTTTGTCTGTCTACACAAGGTCGGCTAAATTATATTTTTAGAATAGTTGTTTTTACATGGTAGAGTGAATCTTGGATATTTTATTTCACACAGGGCCATTATTATATGTGTTCTTTTACTATCTGATGGATTTCAAAACGCAAAATAAACCAATATGGAGGCATTACAAATATAATTTTTACATTGAAAGTTAATGTTAAGAAGCTCCTCCTTGAAATTCAATCATCACTTTTAACTTTAAGTTAACCGGAACGCTATAAATCTGTTCGGTAAATGCAAACTATAACAAAAGAAGACTTGTAATAATAGGGGACAAAAGTGTAGACACAGAAACTTTAAATTTATGTTTTATATTTTGTCTATGAAAAAACATGAAGTTTTTTATAGACGAAATACATAAATTAAAGTTTATATATTCTGAGTTTTTCGTTGACAGTTGGCGTGGAGAGAGAAAAGATTAAAAAAAAAACGCACATTTCTCTCCCACCAACTGTTATTAAGAAGAAATAGAAATGCTTACACGTTTCTGCTTGAGAACTTCTATAATCTTGATCTCAGCTGGATATATGAATGTACACATTCACATTTATGTTAATATATTGTTTATAATACGGTTGTAAAATTCGGCATAACATTACCTACATATATTACAAATATTTATCATTTATGATTCTAAAGAGTTATATTTATTATAACTCACTATTTAAAATTTCATTGATTTTGGTTTATGATGACATAAATAATCCGATTATCAATGAGAAAGGCACAACAAAAGCATTCAATTTAATAGTATTATAATTTCTCAATCTGATACAATTTGTTGTTGTTTTCTATTATCTATTATCATAAAATTTGATCTCATAAAATATAATGAGTTCATTCGTGGGTCAACCGGTTCCTTAAAAAGGTGTGTTTAAGACATCTTTAAAAAAGAAATAAATAATAAAATGTTGCTATTTTACACATATTGCCAAAAAGAAACGAAGAAAACGGATGATCCATGTGTATATGTATGTTCAAAATAAACATGTATGACAAAAATACCTTATAATTTGAATTTTAAATTTTAACGTGCTTTATGCAGATCTTACGTCATTTAAGATGGTTATTAATTTCTTGTGCCAAGAATGATAAGCTTAATCCGTTGCTTGTGAAGTTTTTAAAAAAAAATTTCGATTTGCTGTTGATTAATTTCGAAAGTTTTCGCATAGCCACCATTAGGAGGGAACAATAGATAGATGGTAGAGAAACTAACGGGAGACTTGGAAACATGGATGAAAGCGGAAAACATACTTACTGACACATCTTGAAGTCAAATGTAGATAATACCTCTAACCTCCTACTTTGACATGTTTTTCGTAAATTCTAAACGTATGAATTTACGAAAAACTACGCCAATGTCGGCGTATAACTATTAATACTTACTGTTTATTTTGGATGTCGCCGTGGTGTACACTAGGGATATGACTTTCTTAAAACCTGGTATCTCTGTATCATTTTTAATGAGTTTTTACCTAAGATTATATAAAATCTTAATTAAAAGGTGACTAGATAAAAAAGCTCAGGCACAAAGTAATTTGAAAATTTTTTCTATATGAGTTTCTTTTACAAACTTTTGAGGTCACTATAAGCAGAAAATAATCTTTGGAGCCACACGACATAACCATAGTGGCAGGACCTCTTGTTTCTCACTAAATTTATTATCATATCATTACATATATGTATATCATATTATATCATATATAATTTAATTTCATATATTATATCAATAAAAGTGGTTTGTACGGAACCTTTTCAATATTTAAATACAACAAAATTTATTATAGACAACTAGCAACCCATAAGTATGACTTTCTAAAACCTTCACAATGCTAAGTCCAACAATAATCTGAATTCCAAATTTCAGGATTTCAGAATTATCCAATCTCTCAAATCCAAATTGTATCACAATTGGTACCGTTTAGTACCTTACGTACCTATAAGTACGAATTTTCGAAAAAACGTCTATCCTACACTTCGACGGTAATCCTAATTCAAAATTTCAAAATTCCAGCTCTCTCCGTTGCACACTGGTCGAAACCACTGATCTAGCGGCGCAAAAGTCAAAAAATCGAACTATAAAATTGCGAAATATTTTCCATTGTATCGATTACAGACTCTTCGCAGACAAAGATTTTGTTTTTTAATTTTTGTTGTTGTAAATATTCACTCAGTTATTCACCATCAAATGCAAGAGTTTTTGTTGCATCAGATTTTAAAAAATTGTTGCAAAAAAATTAACTTCATATTTGTTTAAATGTTAAATGCATTCGTAATGAAACTGGACAAGATTTATATTCAATTAATAGCAGAGGGTGAGATTTAAATTATAAAAATTAGTTTGGGGTCTGGAGGTACTTAGTTATATAGCAATAAATTTTAAAAAAATTCAATTTTTTTTGTGTTTTTATGGGTTGTACGCGCTTGTTCCATAGAGTGCATCTTGTAAATTTAGCCGAACTTAGGTTCGATTATTTTTTGGGGAAAGAAATTGGACTCTCTGGATACGGAATAACCACATTTGGGCTGCAAATATTTGTAAATCTTTTGATGGCTGCACTTAAAAAAAGGGATTTTGCATGAAATTCATAGAAATTTAGCTGTGCATTTGTATGGGAGCTAAATCAAAATATGGACCTATCTTGAGAAATGTTTGCAAGGAGGATTTCTACCCCCGGAGACACTATAATAGCATATTATAGCTAAATATGTTATTAAATATGGGATAACAAGTAAAAATTCAACGAATCGGCGGTACCATAAAAGGGGCTACATCGAAACATAAATCTGTGTTGAAAATGTTTTGTAAGAAGATTTTATTCGCAGTGAGAACACGGAATGCAAAATTACAGCCAAGTTGGTTTAAAAATGTGGTCATGATATTCAAAATACCTTAAATTGGGAGGTACGGTTACATGGGGGCTATATCAAAACGTGCACCTATGTCCATAATTTTTAGTGAAATTATTTTTTGACCACTAGGAACCCTAAGTACCAAATTACAGGTAATTTGCTACGAAATTGTGGCTTAAATCCTCAAAATACCGAAAATCTTAAGGTACCGTTATATGGGGGCTATACCAAAACATCAGCCGATATTGTTCATATTTGGCCCATTATTACCCACAGGTACAAGCTGAGTTTGTGCCAAATTTCAGTGACGTATCTCAATACGTTTGCAAGTTATTAATTTCGCGCCGCTAGATCAGTGCTTTCGACCACCGTGCGTTGGCCCAAATCCAAATTGTACCAAATTTTTTGGTACCATTTAGTACTTTTCGCACCCATAACCAAAAATTTCCAAAACTACCTCAATCCTACACTTCAACAGGTATTTTAATTCAAAATTTAAGAATTCCTTCTATATCCGTTCACCCAAATCCAAATTGTACAAAATTTAGTACCACTAAGTACTTTTTGTACCAACAAGTACACGCCAACAGTAATCTTAATTCCAAATTTCAGGATTACAGCTGCATCCGATCACCGTAATCCAAATTGTACCAAATTTAGTACTTTTTGTTCCCATAGGTCCGAATTTCCAAACCTACCTCTATCCAACACTCCAACAGTAATCTTAATTTCGAATTTCAGGATTCCAAATGTATCCGATCACCCAAATCCAAATTGTACCAAATTTGGTACCATTTAGTACTTTTCGTAGCCATAAGTACGAATTTTCAAAAGTAGTCCCATCCCACACTCCAAAATTTCACTATTCCTTCTCTATCCGATCACTCAAATCCAAATTGCACAAGATTTGGTACCATTTAGTACTTTTCGTACCCATAACCAAAAATTTCCAAAATAACATACCTCAATCCTACACTCCAACAGTAATGTTAATTCCAAATTTAAGAATTCCTTCTATATCCGTTCACCCAAATCCAAATTGTACAAAATTTAGTACCACTAACTACTTTTTGTACCAACACGTACGAATTTAGTGCTTTTCGTTGCCATTAGTACGAATTTTCAAAAGTATCCCAATCCAACACTCCAATAGTAATCTTAATTCCAAATTTCACTATTCCAGTTCTATCCGATCACTTAAATTCATATTGTACCAAATTTGGTACCATTTAGTACTTTTCGTACACAAAAGTACGAATTTCCAAAATACCTCTATTCTACACTCCGACAGTAATCCTAATTCTAAATTTCAGGATTCCAGCTCCATCCGTTCCCCCAAATCCCAATTGTACCTTATTTGGTACTATTTAGTACCTTTCGTACCCATATGTACGACTTTCGGAAACTACCTCCATATCTCAAACCTACACTCCAACAGTAATATTAATTTCAAATTTCAGAATTCCAACTTTATCGGTTCGCAAATTATACCAAATTTGGTACCATTTAGTACTGTTCGTACACATGAGTACACATTTTCGAAACCACCTCCTTATATCAAACAAATCTTCTAAACCTTGATTTTCATTCCAAATTTCAAGATTTTAGCTCTATCCGTTCACGTAATACCAAATGGTACTAAATTTAGTAACTTTTAGTACTTTTCGTACACTTATAGTTCGAATCTCCAAAAACCCTTTGGTACACCTTTCTAACTCTCCTCATTCCAAATTTCAGAATTCTAGCTCTTCGCGTTTGCCTAATACTAAGGGTACCATATTTAGTACCTTTTAGTACTTTTCGTACCGTTCTGGTTCGAATTGCCTTATCTTATCTGACACCTTGGGACCAAGAGTGACACTCCCTCAAAATTTCAAGATTCTAGCTCCAGCCGTTTAGCCTTATGAATCAGTCAGTCAGTGAATCAGTGAGTCATCATTACTGAACTCTTTTATAAGTATAGATAATAGGCAAAAGGTCATTCATTCGTGCAACTGAAAATATTTTTGAGAATTCTATTTTTTCAAAAAGAAAAAAAAAGAAAAATCAATAAACGTGACCGTTTTTACAGTGTTTTATTTAACTTGCTTTGGTTCCTGTCTTCTTTGTTCAAATGTAGTGACTCATTTTTAGCACAGTTGCAGTTGACCAATCGAACTGAAATTTACACACTTTGCACACTGAATATAAAACCAAAACCAATATGGGTCCATTTTTTCCTATAGCCCCCATATAGCGATACCACCCGATTTCACGTGTTTTGAGTATTTTGTCTTCATTTTTGGTCCGAATTGGCTGTAACTTGGCATTTCAACTAAAGCGCTTGCATTTAAATTAAAAATTGTTGCAAAATTAAACTGCAAGCGTTTTATTTGAGAGATTCCATAATGAGAAAGAATATACTTATTGAGGATAAACGACAAATTATTTTCTAGTTTTAAGTGCATTTATAAATAAAACACTGAAACATAATTTGTTAATTATTCTTTATAAATTCTGAAATAGAATAAACGTTATTTTAGACACTACTAATGAAAACCAATTGTTGAAGTACTTTTTCCACTGCGATTGAGGCACCTCCACAACATGTTTATTGAATGCTGGCGATTGCTGGTATTTTTCGGCTTCATACGCATAGTTCCATGATGCGTCACCTGGGACCGTCATATAAACGTCTTTTGACGATGTATAACATGGCGATATTGTATTGAACTATGCAACACTGAAAATGCAAACAACTTCTAGTATGGATTTTTTGAAAGTACATATTTAGACTACAAAAACCCTAGTAGGGTTTTGTCCTGTCAGATCCAGTTCGGATTTTATGGCCTCATCTAAACCGGGCTAAATCTGCACTTTTTAGCATTTATCAGGCCTTTATCTCAGACACGAATAAGAATTTGGCCTTGCTGTCTTTAGCAGTAATGTAGCCCTTAACTAGTAGAACTTATATTTTGAAAAAACCACATAGAAAAAACTCCGTGCTTTGATGCTCTACAAAATCTATAAAATCTAGAAAATTTTACATAATTGCTGAAATTCTGGTCAGTATCGGCTAAACTGAGGGGACTTGAACCAAGTAACCATATTCAAAAATCTTCCAAATAAAGTTCTCAACAATTCTTTAGAACATTCTGAAACTCTAAAATGCTTACTTCATCTGTAGTTTACATCATATCTTTTACAACACGTATTTCAAACACAGTTCACACCAACAGTTTATTCTTTCATTTCGGATTTCACTACATTATTGACATTTTTATTAAATCGTCGTTGAAAAATGTACTGAAAACAACGGCATAGAGGCATTTTGCAACAATGACATGTTCTGAAGAATTGTGTATTACATTCCAGGGAATATTTTACCGAAAGAAAATATTCAGAAAAATGAAAGGTTTTGGAGAGACTGTGCGAAATGTATAAAAATTGTGAAAATTTTGCATATATTTTGAAATTTGAGGCAATAAATGTAGTTTTTTGTGTTCATTATTTCTCCAAATATTTTATTCTTGTCCTTATCTACAAATTTGATGAGAAGATTCGCATCGGTTTCAGAGATATAGCCCCGAATTTCTTTAAAAACTCAATATTTAACCATGTTTAGATGGGGCCATAAAATAAGAGCTGGATCTGACACAGCAGAAACCAACTAGGGATTCTTGTCGTTTGGGTCTGTATTTTCAAAAAATCCTCAGTTCGAATTGTTATCCGTTCACACACGGCTTATATTTTTTCTGACAAAACGGCCTCTTTTGAACGTCAGGGTCGTTTTTGAGCAAGCGCCGACCACTATTGGATTCATTAAACCAGTTTCTCACAGTGCTATAGAATGATGCTTCATCGCTTTACAAAGATTTAATATGATCGATACCCTCTTGCCGCAATAATCCTCGTCGATAGCTGTGAAAAATTATCTGACGAAAATGTTCACAAATAAATTCCACACCGTGCTCTTGAAGCAAGTTTAAATGGGAGGTGCTTTTGCGGATTCTGAAAGTACAATGTTCATAGATGAGAAAAATCAAAAAACAAAAAAATCGCCAGAGCGTTTTTTAAATAAACCGCGATTCAAGTCGGAATTTTTAGGGGTTTTTTTTAGGCTCTCACGATATTTTTTTGGAAACCGCAAGTCCTATCGAAATGTGACTACAGAAAATGTTGTAGCTATGAAAATTTTCTACAAGATTGGCCTTTATGATAATTTCGTAGGTTTTACCGTTATTGAGATATAGAAGTTCAAATTGGGACAATGCATTGACTGTTTCGCCTCCTTATAAAATAATGTCATGACTGCAATTTGCAACTTTAACTTAAATATCTCAAAAATGGTACAACCTAGAATAAAATTACGAAAACAGCTAAAAGATTCTATCTAGTCCCATTTCGATAAGACTTACCGTTTTCAAGAAAATCGTGAAAACCTAACAAAAAATCTAAAAATGTGACCTGAACATCTATATATCTAAAAAATGGTAAAACCTAGGAAAAAATCATAACGGTCTATCGTTTAGAGAATTTTCACAGCTACATTATTTTCATTAGCCCCATTTTGATATAACTTGCGGTTTCCAAGCAAAATCGCGAAAACCCAAAATAAAACTAAAAATGTGAATTTTGAATGCGATTTATTTAAAAATCCCTCCAGCGATTTTTTCTTGCTTTTGGATTTTTCTCACCTATAAACATTTCTGTTTCAAAATCCTCAAAAACTTCCCAGGTGTAAGCGGTTTTCACTTACAGTTAGTTAAGGCGCACCATGTATGACATTGTTTTATAAGGTAGCGATACAGCCGATGCATTGTCCCAATTTGAACTTCTATATCTCAATAACGGTAAAACATACAAAATTATCATTAAGGCCAATCTTGTAGAGAATTTTCATAGCTAAAACATTTTCCTTAGTCCCATTTCGATAGGACTTGCGGTTTCCCAGCAAAAACGTGAAAACCTAAAAATCCCCTAAAAATGTCAACTTGAAACGCGATTTATTTAAAAGCGCTATGGAGATATTTTTTATTTTTTGATTTTTCTCATCTATGAACATTGCAGTTTCAGAATCCGCAAAAACTTCCCGTGTCCATTTTCATAACATCAGCCTAAAGATGGTACATAAACTTTGATACGATGAAAAATGTGCCTCATCGAAATAATGGTTTTAGACGTCAAGTATGTTTGGGCGAAATTCGTTTCAGACAATTTGGAATATCATTTTGCCATGCCCGCCCGTCTGTCTGGCTGGTGCGCACAATAACTCTCGAACGGATCAAACAAAATTTACCACGTAATATTTTGACCAATCTTAGTTTAAGATCGAAGATGTTAAACTTATATGGGGGAGGTACCTATCTCCCCCATATAAGTTTAACATTTTCCTCTAAAATGGTGTGAATGATAACTCTCGAAGGAAGCAATAGATAGATTTGGTCCAAACTTTGCGCATCCTAAAATGTTTATAGACTCTATCGGTCCACTCCTTCGGTCTATATAGGTGAACTATATCGTCCCACTCGTTCAGGTACCTTGCCCACAAAAGTTCAAAACAAAACGGAGTAACCGAGTTAGTCCATACTTTGCACATTGTAATATCTCGGGAACCTCCCACATTAAATTTCGGAAAAGTGTATTTTAAGACATCCTCTCGAATCCCTTTGTTTTTTGTTGTTAAAAGTCCGTACTTCCTGAGAAAATGGCCCGAAAGCTGTAAAAAACCCCCTATGGCAGGAGCGCACGATAACTCTCAGCCGATTCGGTCCAAAATTTGGCAATCGTAATATTTTGTCCAAATTAAGTTTAACTTTCTCCCCTACAAATTTCAACATATTTATTAAGTGCAGTTTAAGATCTGTTGGAAGATCCGTTGGAAATTTATATCTATCGAAAAAATAACTCCAAAAATAAAATCCACTTCCAAAATGGTACCTACTCCGGCAAGTTCATTTGTACGTCCAAAAATGGTCAACTAAAATACACGATAAGTATCAAAAAGAATATTGAGTTTTGTTTTTGTTTGGTCCAATAGATGTATTTTTATATACTGTTTGTTTAGCTAGGTATACATAAGTTTGTGGTGTAAATAAAAATTCATTTTTATTGCATTCTTCCCGACGTTTCGCCAATATTTGTTGAAATTTTCAGGGGATTCGTCTATTTTATTAATGACTACCAAAATTAACTCCAGTTCTATTCCTTTTTCATGCAGAAAAGTTGGAAATTTTTTCGTTTCAATCCAGTTCAGTTTTCGCTTGAGGGTAGCTTATGGGTTGTTAGTTGGTAGTTTTGAAATGTTCACTCAAGGTTGTCCCTGTGGTCTTAATTGCGATGGGCAAGCCCATAATTTCTGAGTATTGCTTCCCGAAACCTTAAAAAACTCCTACGGAGTTAGAGTTTCTGATCCTAATTAGAGTGGGATTTTTTTCTGAAAATTCCATACTTCCCAAGATACGGGCCCACACATGTCCCAAAAGCTTGAAGGCACCTATACAAATTGGGTTTTTGTAAAAAATTGTTTATTACAAATTGTTTACCTTTTTTAGTTATGTATGTATTACAAAAAAACTAAGAATTGATTTTTGACTTTAAATCAATACAAATCTTATATGTATGTAGATAGCTTAAATCAGAATACAGATATACATTTACAAATAACGTGGAATTATGGCAACAACTGGTTTACTAACTGGCATTATAGATGCAAATTATATATACATTTTTAAAGCATACACTCACGCATTCACACATACAAATACGGCTTTATTAAAAATTTACTGTCAATATTTGGACCACGTTTCTATATTTGGTATATAAAAAATTATATTTTTACCGAAACCAAATTTATAAACGGAAGACAACATTCCAGTGAGTTTTTAAGAATTGTGATATTGTTTCAAAAATTCAATATAAGCATCAATAATTTATGATAGACATGTTTAAAACAAAACTATGGAACTTATACTTATATAGCGGATATGTTAATAAATATATTGAGTTCGTATCAGTAAAAATATTGCGTTCAACGTTAGCTGAGAAAACTTGAATGTATCAAACAGGAATATGTTCAATCCCGTTAGAATTCAGTTAAGACACTGTTCAAATAAGTTTTTCTTCATTTGGGTCAAACCAATTTAATTGCAGGACATTGATTAATAACATTTCATCCTTTCTAATTGAGATGACGCATTAATAATGCGTGTGATTGTGTGCTTAATAAATACATGTATGTATGTTTTGTGCTGAAATGTATGTATGTTTTGTGCATATGAAATTTGGCAGTGGGTACTTATGCAACATTAGAAAGTTAAAAGCATTTCGAAATAGTATTCAAAACTAGTCTAATCAAAGAGTACAAAAAATGTTAATGAATTTCCAGTTTTATATTTCAAAATAAAAACACAAAACAAAAACCAATATTGAAAGTTAGACAGCCCAGAATATGCTGAGCCAAATTATTAAACATTTCAAGATATTTGTTGACGTCTGAAGTGTTAGATTTTAATTAAAATCTCATGTTTCGGAGTAGAACTTTATTGGCATTTCTATTTCATCTTCTTCGTTTCCATCTGCGTGATAGAAAAACAAATAAATTAGTAAATATATAAAAAAAGTAGATTGATGTCTTTAATGAGTTTACTTTGTAATTAAATAAAAGAACATACATTTAAACTTGGTTTCAATCATTTCTCATTTTATGGACACCATATCGAATCAATGACCTTGTAAACATGATACTTATTGATGTTTCCGAAAAAATGTCTAAAGATGTTCCCTTTAATAATACAAATCGGCAAAAATGTTTTAAAAGGAAATTGGCTATAGCTTAATTTTAGAGGTCATATATTGATTAGTTTGTGGTTAACATCCTATCAAACGCAAATGGATATTCTTGCAATTTATTGTTTTTGTGCCCATCATTGCTATATTTTGATATATCCACATTTAAATGAGCGATTTGATCCGTTTTAGACTTTTTTCCACATTTTGAAAGAATTAAACTTCGGTTTGGTTGGAAATTACAACCGGAATACAATGATATATTATATTAGAGTGACTAAAAAAATATTTTCCATTTGATCCAAAAAGCTTATATAACCATAAATAATCATATTTTTTGTAGAAATCGATTTTAGCTACAAAAATGAACTGGTAAAGTTTGCGGCCTTTAGATAATTTTCGTGAAAATGCATCGTTGGACCCATACACATTACTATGGAAACAAAGAACGCTATGTTGGCACGGGTTAACCTTAACCGATCGGCATAAAAGTTCATATAAAACGGTTTTGGATCAAATGGAAAAAATTTGGGTCTTTTGGAGTTCCAAACAAACTTGGTTTTTGGGTCACTCTAATCAGGATACTGATAAGACGCTTGTAACGTGACAAATGTATGTGATATACAACAACATATACTGTTCTCCCTTACCATCATAGTTACGGTGACCAACCGTACTCTATTATAGAGTACAGTACTCTATTTTGGGTGACCGTCCTCTATTTCTTGTACTCTATTTTCATTGGACGTACTCTATGTCCTCTTTTTATACCCTACACCTCAATGAAGAAAGGGTATAATTTGATTTTTCCGAAAATGTATGTTACACCGCGAAATATTCGTCGTAGGCATCCCTTTTGGTATAGCAAAATTCATATAGACGAGATAAAGCAATTTTGAGACGTGTGTCCGTCTGTCCATTAACAATTGTAATCAAACTCCAGACCTCAATTATGGATCGATCGTCACTAAATTTTGTATGGAGGTCGGATTCCCACCAGAACAGAAACGATTATTTTTTGGTAGTAATCGTGAAATATTTAGGGAGTGAAGTGGAACAAAAAACAAATTATCCGATTTTTAAGAGGCAGTGTAGGTCGCAATGATGATCTGATTGACGCAAAATTTTAAGTAAGGTTTTGGTTTACGACAAGGTCAAGGAAAATGCCAATAATTTTGAAAAATAATTGGATGGTATTTGTCGTTTTAAATTGATCATATCCAAATTTTGGGGGAATATTCCGACAAATTGAAAACCAACTCTTGACCTTCCTTTGATGCAAATTATATCATTTATAAATGGAGAACCCTAGGCAGAAATTAAACAAAATATTGTCTTGGTTTAAACAAAATCACTAGTTTTTCCGTTGATTTTAAAACTTTGTAAGGTAAGTTTTTAATAGCAAAAACATTTAAGTTAGTTGAATATTTTATTAAAGCATTACAAAATACCCGTCCTCTTTTTCAGCCTTTAACTTTTCATCAATCTGTATGTACTCTATTTTCATCCGAAAACATTGGTCACCGTAATCATAGTAGCAATGAATCAACTTGCACTTAACGGCACCTCCAGCTACCCCAGCCATGCAATTAAGTCTTCCACTTGTTGTATTCAATGCAGAATAATTCTCATTCACTTTATACCAGCTGAGCCTTAAATCGCCATAAAATTTCATATGGGGAAATTTTATTTAAAATAGAGTTTTAAACAAATCCAAAAATTGTTTGATTCTACATCAATGATTTGTTGTACTTAGATAAAGAAAAAATTGTCATTCCAAATATGTTTTTGTAACTAACCTTTATCGTTGAGCGTAAATATATGGCGAGTTTTAATTTTATTGTTAAAAAAAAATCTAAAAAGATCGCGGGTTGACATAATAAGCTGTTATATCTTGTTACTGTTAACTGAATTTGTCTCAATGGATTCGCGAAAAGATCAAATTTATTACAAAATTGTACGTATTCGCAAATATATTTTTGAGACAATAGCGCTTATGCTTACATTGTGAGAAATAAAATTAAGTCAATGGCGTGAACGTCAGAGCTATAAAACAGGCGCTAGCTCGCTCAATTTATTTGAGTAGAAACGACACATCCAAAACGCATTTTATTATGCGGTATTTTAAAAAACATTTTTTGCATATTTTCGACATTTGAGGGGCCTCATATCAGCCGCAGGGCTGCCAGATTATTTTTATGAAAATCGGGAAATGACGATTTTATTAAAAATCGTCAAATCTATTTTATAAAATCGTCAAAAATTAATACGCAAATTTAGATATATTTAAAATATTTTCTTATTAAAAGGAACATAAAATAGGTATTCATTTTATTAAACATGTTTATACTTTAAGTTAATCAAGAAAGTTATTTATTTTATACATAAATATTTGAAAAGACGAAATGCTTTAATTAAATCATCCATTTTGTAAATAAATATTTGAGATTATCATTTTCTACAAGTCGGTTTTAGTTAATGTGTCATAACAAGTTGTTTATTAAGTTTCAAATAATCTTTGGTATAAAGTACACCCTCTATTGAATCCTTTTCATTATTTTCACAAATTTGATCAAAATCAAAAAATCCTTAAATCGTCAAATCTGGCAGCCGTGATCAGCCGATCTACTTGACCGATTGGGACGCTCCACGGCTTTTTATATTCAGAACGCAAAAAACTAATTTTACGGGGTTTCCACGGCAACTGAATGACAGTTGAAAATTTTGAATCCAAAAAACAGTTTTTTAGACAAATTTACGCATGTTGAATTTGGGTGCAGATTTCTGCGATTATATGAAGACTATACACTCGACTTATACACTAAAAAACGCGAGTATTATAATCGCATAATAATATTATTGAAAAATCTAGTTGCGCGTCTGGATAAGAGCAAAAATTGAAAAACCACCTGTTTTTTGCTTCAAATTGTCTGCATCCTTTTGACACGATTACAGTGAAAACTCGAAAAAATTATAAATAAGAAACTTAATGTCTGAAGTGTATTCTTTAACTTTTTTCTTTGAGCATTAAACAGTACATTACATTTTAAAGCGAATGATTGGGACAATAGGTGTTGCTTCAACACATTTTCCCCTATTTTTTACCTTAAAGTTAAAAAAAAACTCTCGGTAAATTGTACTAAAACAGTTCACTTGATCGCAAACGTTTCGCGCGTTACAATACTCCAACCGTGCGCTTGAACATACATATATTAACCCCCAGTTTATGTATTTCGAAACGAAAATGTGTGCGCATGAAAGACACCCAAACTTTAGTTTTTTAAATATTATTTAATTTGCTTTTGCTTCAAAACAAAAAACATATTTGAAATACACACTCAAATTTGGTAGTTTTTCTTTCGCATTCGTTTTCTTATCGACATACATAAACAGGCCCTAAATTCCTACGTAATACGTATATAAGGATTTTGTCTGCCGAAACCAAAAATTCACTATGGCTGGACAGCACTTTAATTGTGCTGAAAGTCCAGAAACAAATAATACTCCACAGAACATAACATTTATATTATTTTTAGGGAAAAAAACTTTGTTGTCCTCTATATAAAAAAGTATTACTAAGCATTACCGACAAAGATGAAACCTCGTTTTCCGACTATACAAATAAATTAATAATAATTGAACATAATTGTGCTAATAACAGATAAATAGTGTTTTCGCAGGTGACAGAAGAAGATTTGGATGTTTTCAGCGTAAATTTTTAGGCGCTTGTAAGTTGGTATCAAAAACAGTGCGCCTAATTATTCCTCTGAGAGACCAACTCATCACAGTCCACACAGAAAGCATTACGGTGAGAGAAGTTTAAAGGCGGGGCTATAAATGTCTTAAAAAATAAGATTTTGTAGTCATGACTAGAATGATTACGCACTATTAAAATTTCGACACGCCATAGTCTTTCTTGAAAATATATTTTAGTGGTTACAATAGGATTTTTTAGCTTGGGGAACTTATGTTGGTAAAGATGGATGTCCACCAAAAAAGTATATCGTTTTAATCACATGTATTACGTTCGATGACAATTTACCCAGCAATTGGTGTAGACATTTAGAATAAACTTAAGCAATATTTTGAACTTTTTTGAGGGAGATACCCGAAGTTGTTGTTCGACATAGACATCCATGGAGCTTGATGTACGTGTACGGAAGCATGGACTTGTCCATGAAACACATTATGTCGCTGTAAAAGGGATCACAAAAACAACCTTTGAACTGTACATCAGCGAAAATTTTGAACTTGATGTACGTTTAGAAGAAATTTTACGATATGCAAATCAAATACTCAATCGTAAACATAAACTGGAACATTTTTTTCTAAACACATTATTATAACGTTATATTTCTAATTATATTTTTTTATTCCATATTGACTTCTCACACAAATCTGTAACTTTTTACTTTGAACATCCCTTAGGTTGTGATTTTAAAAATTAACTTCAAAAACATCATTATTTAATTTATACACTCAAAATATGTTCATATAAATTTATCTTTGTACAAGCTTTAGTTTAAGTTGGACGTGATATTATTATAATTATAATCCTGAACTGTAATTTATAAGACCTTGTCTTGTTGTTCAGGCATAAATAAATAAATAAATAAATAAATAAATAAAAATAGTGCTCATCAGTCATTTTATTTGGTCATTTGGAATTTATAGGTAGGTCATTAGCCTAGAAAAAATTGACATGCAAACACAAACCGATCCAAAAAAAGTCGTTGTAATTGGGGCCGCGAACCTGCCGCAAACAATTTCAAGACGATACGAAACATGTGTTTAAACTGCACTTGTTCGAGAATATTTTGAAGTTTTGTGTAATAGGAGCATGCGTGTCCGGAAAAATAATATTACGAGTGCAATGTTTCGCACCAAATAAGGTTATCTGTTCGAGAGTTATCGTGAGCACCATGTCATCGGAAATTTTTAAATTTTTGTGAGGAAGATATTTTTATGAACGGACCTTCGAACTTGATCTAAGTTTAGACAAAATATTACAAAGGAGATTTGGATGATTTTAAAGGCTTTCCAAAACCCTTTGTCTGCTTGAAACATCTTCTGAGTAAATAAATTTTTCAAGAGTTTGTACAGCTAAACACGCATCCGACACAGATGGTACATGAAATTCAGGATCTGCAGTATCCTCGAGTGTATTTGCCATAAGTTACAAGAACTTCGCTAAACCGTCAGATATCCGCTAGAGTTGGTGGTGTTGGATTATATGTTTCTAAGGGTCTTCAATACAAGTTTGTTTTTAAAACCGCAGTTCAACATTGTGAGTCTCTTTTTCTAGAGTTGCAATTTTCTAGTACAAAACGTCTTTTTGGTGTTGTATATTTGCCTTCGGGTAATATAGATGTTTTTGAGAGCCGTCATTGTGACATTTTTTCTGAATATACTAATATATTGACTGTTGGCGACTTTAATTGTAATTTGTATAATCCTTCGAGGGCGAATATGTTTCAGTCACTATGCACTAGAATGAATCTGAGTATCGTTGACAACTCGAGTCCTACACACTTTGATTTAGCTAATCGGACAACATCTCTGATTGACTTCATGTTAGTCAGTGACTGCGCTCTTTTAGACTACACAAATCAAGTTCAGTGTCCTGCGATTTCCGACCATGCGCTTATATTTGCTTCCCTTTCTTTTAATTATAATCCTTTACCTGATTTTATTGAATTCCGTGATTATAGGAACATTGATTGGAATGGGTTATTTTCTTTCCTTGTGTCTTTTGATAAAAACTTAATTATTGGAAATGCTGATGTGGATGTTAAATCTTCCTACGTCGCACATAGCTAGATATTAAGTATTTAGGCGGCCAAAAGTAAAAATTTCTAAATACTAGCTAGGCACAAAATTTTGAATTCTAGGTATAGTAAACACTTCCGCGAATTACCCCCACCTTTTTTTAAAACTATACGTCACCGATTCCGTGCAGTTAGACGCAATTTGATTGTTGACTTGATACGTATTTCTATTTGGGCGCCCAAATTATATCAAATTTTGCAATACGCATATATTTTTTTTTTAAGTTGTGTAGTGAAGTGAAAGTGATAGTGATTCCTATAGCTCAAGTAAGCTTCTATTAAATAAATAATAGTTTTATCTTTAATTTTTAACTTTCGTTATATTTTTCGGTAGTTGAACCTACCCTCTTTTTCACAGAAAAAAATTTAATTTTTTTAATTTCAAAAGCAATTTTGTTATGGATCAGGATTCGTCCGGGTCATATTTTTTTGTTTATTGAATACGTTACACATTCAGCTTTTCTATAAAGACAACAATAGCAGCCGAATACCGCCTATTTCTTAAATACAGCAGTTCAAAGTATTTTGTTAAAAAAAAAAATTAAAAAAACATTTTTTTATTTTATGTTTTTTGTTAACTATGGAGATACCTAGTTCGTCGGGGGTGAAAACAGTGACCGGTAAATGTCTGTTTGAGCAAATGCAACTACAAAATTTACCAAGTTTGGATGAGAAATTGGAGTTTTTAGAAAACCACTTGCTATTGTCTTGCGGAGACTCTGTGGAAAGAAAAAAGAACCTTAAGCATAAATTTTCCTACATCAAACACGAATTTAAAAGGAGATGGCTAAAAGCTCATAAATTTGAAGACGTTTTTATGAAAAACAACCAGAAGTGGCTGGAAGGCACCTTTGAAATACCAGTGTATTCGCTTAATCAACCAGGTCGTCCGAGCAAATCATTTTCGGACTTCAATAATTTAAGCAAAAAGAACGAGATAAGTCGAGATGCTCTTGAGTTTGGAATTTCGGTATTGCACGCAAAAATACGTATTTTTGAAAGCATTCTGCATTTGGCATATAAATTGCCCGTGAAGAAATATGGAAATAAAAGGACCCAGGAAGAGAAAACATTAGAAGAAGAAAGGAAAAAAGAAATCAAAGAAAGATTCCGCTTAGAAACTGGGCTGTTGGTGGACATGCCTAAAGCTGCAGAAGCTCGATATAAACATTTTCGGTCATACAGACAGAATTTTTCAAGAAAATTTTCAAGGGAAGAATGCAACCGTGATATTTATCAAAGATTGCTTCTTACTTCAGATCCACTCATAAGTAGTGAAAGATCGTTAAAGAAAACTTCACACAAGATGTTTTCCAGTGAAGTTATAGAACTATTAGAACCTGGCGAACTCCACACACAATCATGCATTGAGCACGAAGAAGTCGAGATAGAAACATCTTTTAATAAGACAATTTAATTTATTTAGGGTCTGTTTATGTATGTCGATAAGAAAACGAATGCGGAAGAAAAACTACCAAATTTGAGTGTGTATTTCAAATTTGTTTTTTGTTTTGAAGTAAAAGCAAATGAAATAATATTTCAAAAACTAAAGTTTGGGTGTCTTTCATGCGCACACATTTTCGTTTCGAAATACATAAACTGGGGGTTATAATTTTTATTTATTTATGATTTATGAAAATAAAATGTGTTTTTATTATAAAATATATGTTTTTCTTATTTATTTTGTTAAATAAATACATATTTTTTAAAAATACTGTCTTTCGAAGCCATTAACGTCCAAAAATATTTTTGGCCGCCTAAATATTTCAAATTGACCACTGTGCGTCGGCTCACTTTTTGATCGCCTTTTTTATTTTGTTCCTGTAGTGAGGAAAGAAGTAAGGTATTCTGGTGATCCTTGGATGGAGTCTATATAAGTCAGGTTTGCTACTTCGATGAGGGATTTGTCCTTCTTATCATTCCAAAGAGACCCTACTCAGCAAAACTGGCGAGTCTATTGCAAATATAGGAATTTGGCAAAATCTGTAATTCGCAAAGGGAGAATACTTCATTATACAAAGCTTTATGGTGGTATGAGTTCTACTAGGATTTGGAAGATTCTTAAGACTCATGGTTGTGCGGGAAATGACAGCGAGGGGATCGATATCGATGTAAATATCATCAATGAGTTCTTTGCTAATGCTACTGATGAGTCTAATGGTGCTTTAGTTAATGTTAATGACTTCATTGACTTTGATTCGTCATTTTCATTTCGATGTATTTATTAATGAAGATGAGCTCATTGAAGCGATGAGTAAGGTAAGATCTAAATCTGTTGGCAGTTTTTTCGTATGTCTCGGATTTTATTTTGAATATTGTTAATACTACATTAACTACTTCAGTTTTCCCATCTGCGTGGAAGATAGCTCGAGTAGTGCCAATTCCCAAATCCAGATCTGTTAGGGACTTGGATGACTTAAGGCCCATTTCAATTTTACCAGCCATATCTAAGATTATGGAACATATCATTAAGAATCAAATGCTGGAAGTTTGTTCAAGTCGTATAAATGAGTGTCAATTTGCTTTTCGCCAGGGAAATAATACTACCCACTTATTGCTTCAGCTAACCGACTCTATTCGCAAATCCATCAATGATGGTATATTAAGTGTTCTTATATCTTTGGATTTGTTCAAAGCATTCAATTCTATTGATTTCTCTTCCCTTGTAATAAAATTAAGGGATGAGTTTAACTTCTCTAAATCCTGCCTGCAAACTAATTTTTTCTTACTTGTATGATAGAAGTCAGTTTGTTGTAGTGAATAATTGTGAGTCTAGTTGCCTTCCCTTGTCCTCTGGAGTACCGCAAGGATCTGTTCTAGGCCCACTTCTATTTATTTTATATTGAATGACCTTCCTCTTTACACGAATTCGTCATGTTGTTCAACTTTTATTTTTGCAGATGATCAACTTACTTGAATGTAATATCAATTCAAACTTAGATTGTTTTGTTCGTTGGGTTACAAGGAACTTATTGAAAGTCAATCCTTCTAAGACCAAGGCATTAGCTTTTGGCAATAACCGTGTTTTACCACCTATTGAGGTCTTTTTGGGTCACACTAAGATAGACTTCGTCCAACAGCATAAGTGCTTGGGAGTAATTGTTGACAGCGATCTTTCATTCAAAAGCCACATTGATGCTTTGTCTGGTAGAGTTTGGGGCATTGTGGGCAGAATTTATGGTTCTAATTTATATCTTCCTCACAGAATAAAGTTAATTCTCTATTGTTATCTCAAGTTTTGTATGGACTAGTGGTATATTCTGGTACTATTGGTGTCAATATTGATAAAGTGAGGCTGATTGTGAATACTATTACACGTTTTGTGTATAATCTTCGACGAAGTAGTCATGTTTCTGACCATGTCATTCATTTTCTAGGATGCTCCTTCTATATGTTTGTCAAATATCGTTGTGTTATTCTTTTTTACAAATTTATTAAAAGTAGAGAACCTTGTTCCTTAAGAAGTATGTTTACATTTTTGCATTCTATTAGGAATCCTCAGATTTTTATTCCAAGGATTTGGGAAAACATTTATTCCAGATCTTTCTTAGTTAGAATTGCATGTTTTTGGAATTTTTACCTGTAGAACTACGTGTATTTTCTCATACCAATAACGCATTTCGATTGAAAACTCTTAGATACATTCAAGGATTAAATGGTTAAAATAATCTACTTTTTATAATATACCACTATTTTATGAATCAGTGTAGAGCGAGTTACTACACATTGGATTTGTGTTTTTGTTGTTTTTTCTTTTCTTTAACCTATTTTTTAGGCTGGGGAGCCAAGGAAATATAAATGCAGTTAAAAAAAAAAAAGATTTTTTTTATAATGATACATTAATGTAAGTTTAAATAGAATTTATTATATTATAACTCAGTTTTTTGTCTTTAGATACGCTTATTTGGCCATTGAGGCTTTGTATTATGTGTGAATCTTGAAATAAATAAATAAAATCATGTAATATGAATGAAATGTTCCGTGACCCTCGTTTCACAAGAGTTATTATTGAAAAGAATTGTGTTTTAGTTTCTCACACAACGTTGTTCAAAGAAAGAGTTCAGTTCAGAATATCACTTGTTCCGCCCCTCTTCGAACATGTTGTACGTATGTTGGTCGTTATAATCGATAGCAAAAGCAATATTTATTTGTGTGGGCTATAAAGGGCAGAAATTTGGGACTTTTGGATTTCGCCGTTATGAGCGATATGACGTTATAAACGATGGCGTTATAAGCGATTTCGACTGTATTTTGTATTTATGCTATTAAAATATTTGTCCATGTCTGAATAAACACTTTTACAGCTTTTCCAAGACAACATTTATGAATACTATTCTAACAATGTTCTTCACTATATGTGAATACACACAAATACCAAATGCTTTTACACTCTAGACTTGTTTTTATTAATGAACGTTTTCGAAACACCCTGTATTCCAGTGATGATTGGTAGATCAACAAAAACCGATAAACAGTATCCGTTAACACAGACGTATAAAAAGCCTTGCATATTTTATGGCGAAAAATAAATTTCTAACTTTAATGAACCAAAGATTTCCAACCACATAAATCGTATGCATTAGTAAAACTTAAACAATAAATCGTATTAACAAATTTCAGGCAACCAAGTATATTCCAAGTGAAATCAATTCTACTCATGAAACTTTTAATAAGAATACACTCGATTTGTTTTGCTTTAAATAAAACTAATTCATAAATTAAATGTAGTGTAGTTTTCATTTCTTTTCGCCCTGTTGCATTCCAACATGAAAATCTCTATTTAAGGTAGCTAGGTGGCTGCATGCCTAGGATGGCCATAGATCTTTTTCTTTTGCTATAGAAACGCGATTGTTCTTCGATGCAACTTTGGTGTGGCCTTTGCCATTTGGTATCCGGCTGCTGGAGCAAGCAAAGTTGCTGGAGTTGTATATACGTCCGTTTACACATCCTGTTGCCGTGTTCTAGTTGTGTAGCACCTTCAATAACACAAACACACACACACACACATAGACACCAACAGACATAGTGGAGTTTCAACCGGTTACGCACCCATACATTACAATGCATTATTTCCTGATTTGTTGAAGTTCGTGTTTCTTTTTCTTTTCTCTCTATCAGGCCTTGCTGGTGTGTGTGTGTGTGCGAGTGCCGTTATTGTCGAATGAATAGAGCAGAAAAGAAAATCGCTGAAAAGGAAAATAGAAAGTAGGAAAAATCGTTTAGCTTAACAAAGTCGAGCTGTTTGTGAAATTTATGATTATAACTTTTAAAGTAAAAGTAGTAAAATACTTGAGGTACTTGAGAGCACTACAAAAAAGCAGCTCTGAACCCTGCATCGAATTGAATGAATGAATGTTCGTTCGCATAATATAAAAATGCATATTTAGAACGAGGCAAGTACGGTTGTGTTTGTGGGAGTGTGGTTGTTTGTTAGTTTGAACCTATTTAACTTGATGTTGTCTGAGCAAGCAGAACAGATGTAAACGAAGGATTATAAGAGAATGGGCAGAGTGAAAAGCAAATGTAGACTAAGAACTCCATAAAAAGCTGCAAATATAAAAGCCCGGTGCGTAAATGCATTCTAGTGTCCGCATTACATTGCATTTAGTTTTGAACAGTGGAATGGCACAGTAGTTTTCTATATGGAGGCTGAATAGAACTCCGAAGAATGTGATCTTGATTACTATGTTATACTTTCTTGGGCCAATCCATGCTTACAGAGATAATTGCCAAAACGACCTACAACTCTACCGGCACAAACAAAAATAACTGATGAGCACGACTATATTTCTATATATGTATTTCTTCCAAACATAAATCAACCTCAAAGAAGTTTTATATCGGACAGTTTCTACGGGTACCACTTAATATTTAAAGATTTTGGCTCAAGTGCAGTGTAACAACAAGTTATATTTAAGAAATTATATTTGATAGTGAAACGATTGGGTACGAATTCTGTCGGAACTTCTTTATTGAGAATGTTTGAATGTCTATGTATGCTATTCTACGGTGTGCTAAGCGAATCTTGCTCACTGCTTTAACTCAGGAATTAGTGTGAGTCCAGGTGGTTAGGCTTACCGCTTCGGCGTTGGCTGTAGGCGTAATTATACGAATGCGTTGATGTCTGGCTTTGTCCGCTGTTCGTGCTCGGATAGATCTCCGTTGATGTCGGTGAAGGACACTGCAATATTCACTGCTCTAGAACTTCTAACTGGTATTTATTTACGTATTGGTAACTACTTGTATATTCTTCGTCTAGGTCGGAACAGAGACTTGCGAAAATTTAATAAAATTTGATAGGTTGTAGTCAATGACTTCGTTAGCACAAAGACTCCCGAAAATTGATAAATTGTTATGTGTTACACGTCAATAACCAGGGATTTGCGAATATTTCATAAATTTTTATTTCCTTCGATATCCTGGTTATACCCTCCACCATAATATGGAGGGTATAATTAAATTCGTCAATCCGTTTGTAACACATTGAAATATTCGTAGGACACCCTATAAAATTCTAAGTCGAACTAGCCATGTCCGTCTTTCCGTCCATCTGTATGTTGAAATGAAGATTAGGGTCGCAACTTTATACACTCAGCATTTATGCTAACGAGGGTATATAAACTTTCATAGGGATAAAATGGGCCTCATCGAAATAATGGTTTTAGACCCCATGATTGCTTTGACGACATCCGTATCAGAAAATTTGAAGTCGATTTAGCAATGTCCGTCCGTCTATCTGTGGCTTTGCTTAAATTTTGTCCAAACTTAGTTTAGCCATATCGGCCCCCACAAATTTTATTTTTTTCCCCAAAATTTTGCGCACCTCGTAATATTTCTACCAGACATAGATGAGATTTCAATATTGACTATATCGGTCCACTCCTTCGGGTACCTCCCATACAAAATTACGGAAAAGTGCAGTTTAGGACCTCCTCTCAAATCCTTTTCAACTTGTATTCGCTGCCCCCATTACGACGGTATACGTTTTTCAGGGGCAACTCCATACTTCCTGAGAAAATGGCCTGAAAGCTGTAAAAAAATCCGCTAAGGAACTATGTGTTGTGGATGCAGTGCACGATAACTAGAACGGATAAACAGATTCGATCCAAAATTGGCAGTCGTAATATTTTGCGCAAACTTAAATCAAGTTCTTAAATGGGTTATATCGGTCCACGTCTTTGCTACGGGTACCTCCCACACAAATTTTCGGAAAAATGCAGTTTAGAACCTCCTCTCGAATCGTCTTGATTTTTTGCAACAGTTTCCAATCAAGTCCCCTGATACGTTGGTACAAGTTTTTTCAGGGGCAAGTCCATACTTCCTGAGAAAATGGCCCAAAAGCTGTAAAAAAATCCGCTAAGGAACCATGTGTAGTGGAAGGAGCGCATTATAACTGGAACAGATAAACCGATTCGATCCAAAATTTGGCAGTCGTAATATTTTGCGCAAACTTAAATCAAGTTTTTAGATGGGTTATATCGTTCCACGCCTTTGCTACGGGTACCTCCCACACAAAATTTCGGAAAAATGCAGTTTAGAAAATCCTCTCGAATCGTTCTGATTTTTTTGCAACAGCTTGCACTCAAGGCCCCAATTCTTTGAGTGGCAAGTCCATACTTCTTGAGAAAATAACCCGAAAGCTGTAAAAATCTCTACGGCCAAAAATTTTAGTGGCTGGTGCCCACGACAACTCTCGAACCGAATACTGCGTTGGCCCACATGCAAAGGTGTCGTAATATTTCTTCAAATATTAGATAACATTCGAAGATGTTGCTTATAGATCCACTTCTTTCGGTTCCTCTCCCCCAAAAGATCGAAAATATTCCCTAAACTGGTACGCGAGTTATCTCATAAACGGAGAAACCGATTTGGTCCAAACTTTGGATTTCGAAATATTGTGTCCAAACATAGTTTATGTTCAAAAGTGGGCCCTATCGGTCCACTGCTTGAGGTACCACCCACACAAATATTCAACATATTTGTTTAAGTGCGGTTAAGGGTCTATTCGAGGATCCTTTGATTTTGAAATTTTTACCGAAAGTACTCCTAGTGTCTATGTTTACAGCGATAATATGATTTTCGTGGGCAAGTACATGTTTTCTGAAAAAATGGTCCAAAGGTCTAAATTATATGGTGACTTGTGGACGCGATATCCATATAAGCAGAAAATTCTAAAAACCCCCTAAAAACATTTTTTTTTTTTTTTTTTTTTTGGAAGGATGTGTATCAATTCGTATTTTGTCTCCATTATATCTCTGTCGGCAAAGCCGACTGATAGTTTTTTACTTGTTAAGATATAGCTTTATAATTTTGTATAGAAGTTTATATTACTCCCAGGATGTTTGGTATTGAAAATGGTCTATATCGGTCCTCGTTTTGATACAGCCCCCATAGAACGGTACCTCCCGATTTTCTGTATTTTTCAGGTTGTGACCTTAATATTCCACCGAAATGGCTGAAATTTGGTATTTTGTCTCCATTATAAAACTTTCCACCTGAAATTTTTAGGTATAGGCGCACGCCTTTATATAGCCCCCATAGAACGGTACCTCAAGATTTTAGGTATTTTGAAGGTTTTGGCGTCAATATCCTACCGAAATGGCTGAAATTTGGTATTTTGTCTTCATTGCAGATATAAAACTTTCCACCTGAAATGTTTCGGTATAGGTACACGTTTTCATATAGCCCCCGTAGAACGGTGCCTCCGGATTTCCGTTATGTTGCAGGTTGTAGCCTCAGTATCCCACCAAAATGGCTGAAATTTGGTATTTAGTCTTCGTTTGGGGGAATAAACCATTCTACCTGAAATTTTTCGGTATAGGCCCACGTCTTCAGATAGCCCCATACGCTACGGTACCCCCGATTTTCTCTATTTTGAAGGTTGTGGCCTCAATATCCCACCGAAATGACTGAAATTTGGTATTTTGTCTTCATTGCAGGTATAAAACTTCAGGTTGTGGCCTCAGTATCCCACCAAAATGGCTGAAATTTGGTATTTAGTCTTCTTTGGGTAAATAAACCATTCCACCTAAAATTTGTCGGTATATGCCCACGTCTTCAGATAGCCCCCATACGGTACGGTACCTCCCGATTTCCTGTATTTTGAAGGTTGTGACGTCAGTATCCCACCGAAATGGCTGAAATTTGGTATTTAGTCTTTATTGGGAGTATAAAACGTTCTACCTGAAATTTGTAGGTATAGGTCCACGTCCACAGAACGGTGGACGATTTACTGTGTTTTAAAGGTTGTGGCCTCAATATCCCACAGAAATAGCTGAAATTTTGGGTTTAGTCTTCGTTGGTGGTATTAAACTTTCCATCAGAAATTTGTGTAGGCCTTCATGTGGGTATAGGTCTTCCACGTAGAATCGCATTCATGGTTGGTAGAAAACCTACACACAGAAAGTTTTCAGTATAAAGTGATTATGATTAGATAAAATATTATTCTCCTCCAACGAATTAGACTTAACGCATATGAAGAGCTTAGTAATTACTTATCGATCATATTTACTTCAATAAAGTTCGTAGTGGAGGGTATAAAAAGCTCGGTCCGGCCGAACTTAACGGCGTTCTTACCTGTTAATTTTCCAATTGTAATTCACTCTTTATTCTCCACTTCTCCAACTCATCTCTGGATATTTTGTTTCACCTACCGACTGGTCTGTCTGACTTGCTTGGCTGACCTGTGACGACTGATCCCTTCTATAGTGTCAGTATTGCCTTCCAGTATTTTGCATCCACCATCCCGACCTCATCTATCTGCTGCTATTCCCATCACGTAAATTTTCGAGTAACGGGAGAATATCGATGCCACTGCTGCACATTTATGTAACAATGAAAACAACTTAATTCCGTAAAGATAAATGCAAAATGGCCGAATCATGTACGGGCAAAAACATTCCACAAAATTACAATACTTTTGCCTTAAATCCGCTTTAAAGCTACTTTTCGGACTGTGTTGTACTTTTAATAGCTAACATTCCGTACAGTTTTTAGAAAAGGTAATATTTCCGGAGATATAGGCTCCGGCCAACCTAAGTACCTTACTTAAAATTTGTTCTCCCTTTCGAACGTAACCTCTCCCATTTTTATGGAAAAAGTGTTCTCTTTTTGTCCCACTGTACCACAATTTGATTTGAATGAAAATGTTCACCTTTTATCCTTTGAATGTATTAAATTGTAATAGAGATGTATGTGTGTGTACGTTGCCACACAAAGAACAACAAAAAATCTACTCTAAAATGCGGGCGTGAACCTTAGTGGTATGTAAATGAAATGGGCGGCAGTCGGTTACTTGTTTACCATGACATTAATGGAAGACGGACGCCGCTTGAGAGATGCTTTGTTGTTTTACCGGTTAGTTTTTGTTTGTTCGATGTCGGCCAGACACCGTTAACAAAAACACATAAATGGAGAGGAAAAGAAAGGAAGCAGATCACTGGGAACTACACTAAACTAAATAGACATGAACAGACATGTATTGTTGTTGTTTACACTCGGTAATGCACTCGACCACTCTTTTATGACTAATTACTTAGTGTTGTCCCTTAGAAGTAGAGATAGCAAGCATACTTTGTTATTGGAGAATTAGTTGCAGTGCAGGTATAGCTCATCCTTATCCTTTGTCACGTTATTGCATCTGGCATTTTAGAAACTTTGTATAAATGAGAAAACGCCATTAAAAACACTTGATTAGCTTACACAACTTAAAAGTGTATATTCATTGATAAATTATGCAAATTATTTTTAAGTTTCTTTCTCCTTGGAGAACCTTAATCTGCAACAAAGCACAAACTGCACCTTAACGTTGATGGTGGCATATCAGAACTTCCAGACCTGTCCAAAACCGTGGATCACAAGCAAATAATTCAACAATTTGCATTAATTCAATTAATTATTTTAGCTAAAATATTTTTTTGAAGTTGTTGATCAACTTTGTTTCGTTTAAATTATTAAAGATGTACTGTTGTGTATGTGCGGGTATTTCTTCAGAACTGTATGGCAGACTGGCTAGAATTCGCGAAAAGTTTTCCATTTGACAATTTTTGCAAAAATATATATATCTTCGTTTGTTGTGTTGGATTGCAAAGCTTACGAAGACATAAATAAATGAAGCCATTTGTTAGCAGTTGAGGTGCTACAATTGTCGTTTCTTTGTTGGACAACAAACTATTGTTTGTTAGTAACGAAGGTAACGAATGCCAAAATAACCCAGCAAACAATTTTTATATGAAATAAAATATTACGCTTTAAGTAAGAAAGATGCGTTTAACTTGTATACCTATCAATAATACTTTGACTTTACGGCCGCTGTAAAGGTTAAAACCAGATTGGGTATTATGAACTGGGTTTGAAGGTTTATACCGCGTAAGATTAATTTTTGATCTTACATTCGTTGGACGTTATGCCAGGTCGCCATTTGTTTGTACAAGTAGTTATAGATACTACCCTCTTAATAGCAATTATAATCCCATTCTTCAAACAGATTCCTCTCTTAAACGTTGCACTGGGATGTACCGCTAAAACTTTCAGTTGAATGGGTGTTAAAATGTTATGCACCAGAGTTGTACATTTATTTGCAGTGTTATGCTGTTGCAATAGTTTTATACCTGGTGGTTGTATAGGATACGCTGAATGGTACCGGGAACGCTGCTCAAAAACTTCCGCAAAAGAAATTGTTAGCAATTTCCATTAGTTGCTTGTCATTATTTTTTGTTGGTGTTGTTGTTTTTTAGTTTTTATTTTTTATAACATTTTATTTTAGTTCCACTTTGGTTTTGCAGTGTTCATCCTTTGGTGACGTATTTTCTTCTATGCAATTCCGAGCGGCCAAATAAACTTACATATACATACATATATTCTTTCGCTCAAGGGATAACTTTTTCTGACGAACAAATAAGCAACAACAACATGAACAACAGCAACAATTGAAATGAACGTCAACCCACTCCTGTGAAAACGTCCCGTGTTTTTGATGCAATTTTTCCACATAAATTTGTTTGTCCTGACACAAATGATGATTGTGTGTATTGTTATTTGCAGAAATAACACTTTGTCGTCGGTGGGGAGAGAAGGGAAAATGGACGCTATGGAACGCTATTTTGCAAAATAAATAGTAAACAATTTACATAATCCAATAGATCAAGAGATTTTTACAATTGATAAGACTTATAGCGTGCTATAAAATAATTTTGTGCTACTTGACGGCTTGCGGATGGCCAGGATAATGATGTGAGGATGGTAGCAACACTTTTAAATAATTCATTTGTTTGTTATTTCGAAAATGCATGTAACATTCGTCGAAGACCCCCCATGCGGTATGCCAAAATTAATATCTCGACGAGATAAAGCGATTTTGAGATGTGTGTCCGTTCGTCCGTCCATTAAAAATTTATAATCAAACTCCAAGCCGCAACTATAGACCAATCGTCACGAAGTTTTGAATGGAGGTCGGGTACCCATCAGAATAGAAACGATTAGTTGTTGGTGGTGATCGTGAAATATTTACGGGGTGAAGTGGACAAAAACAAACTTTTTATTCGATATTCGGACATCGCTTGGAATTCCGGTTAACGTATAGTGCCGTCGAAGGCTGCGTTATAATCGACAGAGGGAAAGTGTCGATCTACATTGCTTGGGCCTTTTCCAGGATTTTCCGCAAGGTAAATATGTGGTCAATGGTGGATTTTGCAGGTCTTAAGACGCATTGATATCACCAAAACATTTCAGTGACCATTTTCTTTAGTCGTTCATACAATATCGGAGACAGCAGACATATGCCCCTTTAAGTAGATCACTCAGTCTAATCTCATTTTTTATGCACGGGGCACAGAATGCACAGGTTCCAATTGTCGGCTAACAAATGCATACACCTTATCAGCGTGTCGTTTCAAGCCTTGAACAGCTTCAGCGGTATACACTCAATACCAAAATCTGGTATCTTCGTCGTCCTCGTTACAAATGGATACCAACAGTTCGGAAAAAATGTTCTTTCCATAACCTGAGCACTGTGGCAGATTTCCTTGTTCGTCACTACAAGAGAATGTGCCTGTATCAAAGCCATCAATTTGATGTTTAATCTTTGGTAAAAGTTTCGAAATTCATTTTCGTTCCTGTTCCTGCATTTCCATTTATCTCTTTGTACTACGGAAAAGACTTTTCTCCTCTCTCTTTATCTCGCGATACCTTTCTTGTGGAGAGTAGCCCTATATGCCGCATTCGTATATTCGATAGCAGCACAACACTCCTGTTCATACATTGGGTTCCTTGGTTCATACATTGGATTCCTTATCCAAGTACGGATTTTGAGGCTGTTTGTATCGAGTGGAAACTAATTTGCCCCTGGACTACTTTGAACGAGTAGTGCTTTCATTAAGCACTTTGGACAGTTGGATGGAATATTCTGTGGCTATCTGTTGCGATTGCAGCTTTCAAATGTCCAACTTCTCTTTTTGTCTGTTCTTACTGTATTTGCTACGTTTAATCGTGCACGTTACATTGCAAAGTGGTACGTTTTTGTTCTGCTCTTTCTTGTCTTCGGGAAATTATTAAAAAAAATTATTTATCCTATATGTAGGATACATTTTCGTTCCTGTTTTTGAACCTTTTTTCTCAAAAATGATTTCCTGTTGGGGGAATGAATGAACTTTTGCCTATTATTAACTAAAATAACGTTTATTCCATTGAAATATAAAAATTTTCACGCACAAATCGATTTAAAAAATATTTTTTTTTTTTAAATGTATGAAAAAAAATCTCAAAAGTTATTTCCTGTTGCACGAATGAACAGTAACTAAAATAATGTTTATTCCATTTAAATATTGTAAAACGTGGCGCAGAGACCGCTTTGAAAAAAATTGATTTATTTTCTGTGCTAAAAAATTATATCTTTTAAAAAAAACTTTTACGATATTTAATTGATTCTCAGAATTAAAGAAAATGTGTGAGAAACAAATATTATGTAATGTTTATACCCTCAGCATTTATGCTAACGAGGGTATATACACTTTCATACGGGCAAAATGTGCCTCATCGAAATAATGGTTTAAGACCCCAAGTATGTTTGAACGAAATGTGTTTCAGACAATTTGGAGTCGATTTAGCAATGTCCGTCCGTCTGACGATAACTCTCGAACGGATGAACCGATTTGGTCCAAACTTTGGATTTCGCAATATTTTGTCCAAACTTAGTTTATGTTCGAAGATGGGTTATATCGGTCCACTCCTTCTTGACCTCCCCCACAAAAGTTCGGAAATGTTCGGCAAATTTGTACGCACGATAACTCATGACGGAAGTAACCGATTTGGTCCATACTTTGCACATGGTGAAATTTTTACCAGACTTAGATGAGGTTCCAATATGGACTCAATTGGTCCATTCCTTCGGGTATCTCCCTGAAAGGTACAAAAAAAGTTCTTTGACGCCGGGTGTAGTGGTTGGAGCGCAAGATAACTCTCGAACGGATCTGCCGATTCGGTCCACAATGTGGTATTTGTAATATTTTGTGCAAACTTAGGTTAAGTTCGAAGATAAGCCATATCGGTCCAGTCCTTCAGGTACGTCCCCCACAAAAGTTCAAAAATTTTCGGAAAAATTGTGCTCACGATAACTCTTGATGGGAGTGACCGATTTAGTCCATACTTTACACATCCTAAAATATCTACCAGATATAGATCAGGTTCGAATATGGACTATATTTGTCCACTCCTTCGGGTACCTCCCACACAAAATTTTGGATAAATTCACTTTAAGACCTGCTCTCAAATCAATTTGATTTTTGTTGAAGCATCTTGCATTCGCTGCCTCAATTACGGCAGTAAAATTTTTTTCAGGGGCAAGTCCATACTTCTTGAGAAAACAGCCCGAAAGTTGTAAACAACCCCTATGGCATCATATGTAGTGGCTGGATGGCTCGAACCGAATATAGCTATATTATGTTTTTCGCAGGGTAGTGCGATAAAAAAAAACCCCTGTCTATCGATATTTTCGCAAAGTTTTCAGCTTTAATCCTATCCATACTTTTGTCGGTGCCTACGGCCAACATTTTGAAAATGCCCCTAAATACATAAGTTTTTTTTTTTTTTGGAAAAAAAAAGTATTTTAATCCACACAGGCTGAGGGTATATCTCTGTCGGCAAAGCCGACTGATACTTTTTTACTTGTTTTATTTATTTTTGTCTTATTAGGACGAATGGCATTATTTATGAAAGTTTTTAATTAATTGAATTAATCGAGCTAACATGACCTAGGGACCTAACCAATATGCTACGATCGTTTCGCTGGTGGTTTAACTCAGCTCATCAGGCATATCGGATGTGAATGGCTAGAAGACAAAGGCTGATTTTGATAACTTCTATTTATACAACTATTATTGCAAATTTGCAGATATGAAGTATTTTTGTTATATCATGTGGCTCTAAAGTGTATTTCAATTATATATGGGAAAAACCAAATTTCCTTTGCAATTCCATTTGAAAAAACTTTAATTTTTTTTTTGCGAGCACATCTACAATTTTTGTACAGAGGATAAGCAGAAAATTCTGGTTTCAAATCTGTTCGCGTTCACAAAATTAGACAATGCGTGCAAAAGTTATAGCGATTTTTATTCTCATATAAAAAATATTTAAAAATTTGTTTTGTTTTTATTTTTAAGTTTTTGCCTTTTTGGGGGCGAAGGCCATTATTTGTGAGATTTTAATTAATTTAATTAATCGAGCTTTATGACCTAAGGATATTACATGAAAAATTGATATCTACCGCTATCAACCGCTATGCGACGTGATGAACAAGTAGAATGTTAACAGGATGTAGTGAATCGGAATAGGACATGCCCTCAACAAGAACTCGATTCAATGTCAACTTGCACACAGAAAGATACATGATGGTAAAAGTAAAAAAATGAGTTAAAGCGAAATTCGTACAATGGGAGCCATTGAGTATACTAGCAATCAGCCGGGTGGGTGAGTTCGTTGTTCGTCTTAAGCTCGAATGGGCATCTTTCTAAACATAAACAAAAAATTGTATAGACTCCCTATATTAAAACAAAGAATTTACTGAATGCGATGGACTAAAGGTTCTGGGCAACGCTGTCACCCTTGTTGACCCAGAAAATGATGTACGGAGAATCAATCCTAGATTATTGACATTCCAATAACCCCTGATAGTGTTGGAGTTGAGCCTCATTATCCCATACCCTACCATTGTCTCAAAGGCTACATATTTTGTTGAGACCCCGAACAAATATTTACCTCTCTTTTATTCTACCTCACCCTGTAAGTAAAATTATACTACATTTAGCTACTCATATTGTTTTTAACAATTATATATTTGGAATTCATTTCAGAAACATATAATAAATAATGATTCAAGATAAGCTAAAATGTTCATATTGATTCGATTTTCAAAAATGGTTGGTTTACATTTGACCAAAGGGTTTTCATGTTATTCGTATTTATATAATTTATGTTTTTGTTTTCAATAATAGAGATTTTATTAATACGGTTTTTTTTCTGACTTAGTTATTTGGTTGAATTAATTGTAAAGGAAAGAATTTTAAAGGGGAATAGTGTCATATTTCCAATTATATTAAATTTGACATTGGTTGTGGTAATTGATACTGGTAACTATTACATATTTATTCAACCATACTTTCCTATTTTTGGAGACTGATTTGTTTGTTACTGAATTTCTTTTATTAACTATCGATAAAACACAAACTTATTATCCTTATTAAACCAACGGTTTCTGACAGAATCTTGCTGAATAAGAACAAGTTAGTCGTACAATATTATCATTCTCAATATATTTCCTCTTCGGATTTTTTTTAAGTACTTATAGGGAGTTCAGTATGCTGGTTTCAATTTCAATTTCTCAGTTAGAAGTTACAAACGTTAGATCTTCCAAAAGTACAGTAAAAATTGAAATGGTTTTAAATAGATTCTATGGATATTTGGAAGGATAAGGTGTATGAAGGATCGAGAGTATACTCCTTTTAATATTTCAATGAAATTAATATTTTCTCGTTCTTTGAAATAGAGGACAATTCTAAGACAATATTTTTCCCTTTTTTTTACAAATTATCTTGTTCAGAATAATTATAATTATCCTGTTTTAAGTTGCTTTTGGTTTATCCTACATACATATGCAAATGTTTTCGTAGGTGCTTCAACACTTACACCTTTTATTTCTTTGTTAATTGGTTTTACTCACTGTGATGTTATTATACTTGTATGTAGTAAATGTAATTATTATCCTTTGATTTTCCTAAATCCACATTAGCGACGAACATCGAGGCCTCGAAGAACGTTATGTGTGTGTGATGCTGTTTATGTAGGTATTTACTGTAAAGGATGTTAATACCCAGCAAACCAAATGTCTGATGTCCGAAACGTCTGAACAATTTCGGAAGCAAAGTCGTTCAGATTTCGTTCCGATTTGTAAACGATTTTTCGGATAGGAAATAGTTCAGATTTTGTACCGATTTCGTTCCGAACGAATGTCGGAAAGAAATTCCCTATCCGAATTTTCCAAGGATTTTTTTCAGATTGCGTTACGAAATCGAACCGAAATCGATGTCGCTAAGACATTTCGTTCCGAAATTATGTCAACCACTTCATACAACTTTCGTTAAGATATCGTTACGATTTCGGATCAGATATCGGACGTATCGTCCGAATTTTTTTTTCGATTTCGTTACGATGTCGGTACGATTGGTTTGCTGGGTAGTTATGATTGAAATTTTTGCATATGTTTCAGGATGTCTATGACTCAAATACAATATTATGATGATATGTTATGTTATGTTAATACTTGCGGACTCATAAGGATTTGAACAAATTTTTAAAAGGGTAAATAATTTTTGCCTGAAGCGGGAGTCGAACCCACGATGTTCTGCGTCTTATGTACGGATACAGCGCCTGCTTGCTACTTAGGCTACTGCACCCTTGTTGATGCGGCTGCTTATTTAATGGTTTTATGTACGCTCGCAGGCAAGCTCCACATTGACTGGCCGTACTCAACACACAGCTGTTGGGCTGGCTGTACATCTATTTTTAGCACACGATCTTGATACTGATCGCCAAATGTGAAGTGGCGAGCTGGTGTCTGAGATTGCCCACGGTTGAATCGTACAGTGTTAGTCTTGGGGATGATGTATATCTGATCGGTAAATCTGATATTCCCACGTTTGGTTTTGCTGACACCGAGTAGCTTGTTCCAACTATGGGTTTTGTTTAAAGCAAACTATAAATTGTCGCAAACGGAAAAATGGTGATACTCTGTCGGTTGTGTTTTTTGTTCATTGATCGTATGGAACCCACTAAGACAAGGAAATAACGAATTCGTAGGATTTTTTTTTTAAACAGGATAAATGTTGTGGCCTCATTTACGGACAACACTAATATTGCCGCAAATGAGGACTTGGCGGTAATCTGAGGATCAAAGAAGAGAAAAGGCAAAATTCTAACCCCAATTTTTTTAGGAATTGTGGTATCACTTCTTACCTTATTTTCAACTTGTTATAGGTTGTGTTTTCGGAAAATTGTTAAAAAAAATCTATGCACGATAGAGATTTTAATGCAACGTTTGTGCCAAGAAATTCTACACAAAAAGAAACGTCAGAGTGGTAACATGTTAAACTAAGGTAAATTTCAGTAAATTCCACAAAATTACCTATTTAAGTTTTTCGTATTTATTAGAAATTTTTTTTTATTTGGCGAGTAATCGCTTATTTTTGCGGATTGTTAAGATTTCTTTAGATTGAAATCACAATACTTTTTTGAGTTCTGACACTTTTTAATTTGTCGATATGTAAATTGCAAACTTTCCGTTTTTTGGTTATGCGTGGCTCTTCTTTGTAACGTTAACAACCGAAAGAATTTAGAGAATTTTTTTCTGCATTATTCAGGCATAGAGCACTCAAAGTGACATACTGATCTCCCTTAAAATAATGGTAACGGAGTAAGTTAACGAAATCATAACTATATTCTCATATTAATTAAGATCATTGTTAATAATATTTCTCACCAATACACAGAAAATACAACAAATTCGAAGTCTCCAACTAACGGTTTTTACCAAAGAACAAAAATAAAAAAATGAATGACGATCCGTATGACCGCGAGGATGATGTGTTACCACTGAGCTACATCAGAAGAAAATCCAAATTATCCTGTCCCAGAGCCCCTACAAACGCTCAAAAAATAAATTAAAAAATATATGCGGAATCTAGACAATGCGTAGAAAAATATTATACCAAATTTATAGAGATTGGGTACATAAATTGCATATTATAGCAACAACAAAAGAGAAAAAATAATTGCTGGAAAATATTGTTCTTCTTCTTCTTTATTGCTTATTCGATTTTCGAATGTTAGCGATCATATTACAATTGTCAAAAAAAATTACATATTTATGTTTTTTATAAATTATTAACAAAATAGGAAAATATATCTCTATTTCTCGCTATGCTTATTAGATTTTCGGCGTTCTGGAATTCTGTCCATTGTTGGATATTTTGAATCCATGACATCTCTTTTCTTCCTCTGGTACGTCTTCCTTCTATGTTTGCTTGCAGTATTTCCTGGAGAATATAAATATTGTTACAAATATATATTTGGTTTGTTTCAAAAATTAGAAAAAAATATTTGGGAGTTCTCGAACTATTTCGCTAAAATCCGATACAATCATTAATGTGTTCTGCTAAAACGTCATCAAGAAATTTGAAAACTTATTGCTTACTGTGATAACTTATAAGGATAGTAGATTTAGAGTAATATTGAAATTACAATCATTCAAAAAACGTGAAAATTAAAACGCCTATTACTCGCGAATTAGTTAAAATCAGTTGATGCGCATCAGTTTTTGGATACAGGGAATCAATCTCTTTCAATATCTATACATATTTCGATGTTTCACTCAGCGGCCAAAGTGTGCCGCCAGTTGCATTACACAATGCAAAAAACCTTAAAGTGGGTAAAAGTCGCGCAATGTGCATACGATTTTGATGCGCATCCGGTAAAAATACGTAAAAAATACACCTATTTTAAATAGATTCTTCAAGAGCCGCGGATGTGCCTCCACATTCTTTTTTGCGTAAGATACCCATATTACTCGCGTATCTCTGTAATTTATGACACGCGTTTTCGCAAATATTATAATCGCGCATAAAGGATTTCATTTATGTAAACATTTTTAAAGAAAATCGCGGTTTAGTACGCGGATTTGTCAAAATATATTTTTGCTGATTTTCCTATTTTCAAGGTATTTATATCCGCGGTTTTAGTGGATGGATTCGATGTGCTCTTTAGAACCGTCGTGTAAAAACACTAAATTCACGCGGGGTTCAAAGGAAATTGAATGACACTTGTAAATATTACACTCAAAAAATAGGTTTTTTTAAAAAATCACGCATGAAATTTTGGCCTTTAGACTCCAATTACTAGGATACGATGTAAAATCACGAGTTCTGGAATCCTATTATGAGTTTTGAATATTATCTTGTTGCGCGTCCGGATTATTAAAAAAAAATCAAAAAACCCCGAAATTCCAGCTAGTTGCTAGTTTTAGGTGGATGCAGTGGTTATATCGAAAAATCATACACTAATGTTATATTCCCCGTGGAGTATTCTGTGATTCTTTCTTTGGACATAAGTCTATTAAACGTAAGGTTAAGCAAGAAATCGGAAGGGAACATAAAAAAGTTATTGGCTTCAACCCATTTTTATCCACTTTCCTACATTGATGCCAACACAGCTTCCACGTAAATTATTTTTAATGATCGACATTATGGGATCCCTCCTAAAACACTTAATTTTAAAAAATTCAGTCATACTATATAGAATATTTTAACAGTTCGCGAATTCTGAAAGGATGAAACTCGGATTCATCGATTGCAAAACATTTTTGGTTTTTACCATATCTGCTTGCAGTGGCATGAGCAAATAAAGCATACATAGGTGAACTTGAGAAACAATTCATTAAAAGGTCTGTCTATATACCGACAACGACATGTTAAATACGTACATGGAGCTACTCGTACAACGATTACGTTGGCTAAGATAGATCAGTCTAAGAGAAAAATTAAACTATGGGAGTGGCTGGATATCAGCTCTTAGTTCATGTTATGAACAAACGACATATTCTCTCAATGTCTACCTTGTGGTGTCTAAGGATTTTGTGAAATTCATAAACATTTTTTAAACAGCATTTGTGTTATCGTTAACTTCTTTTGTTATCCCACTAATATTAATGATTTAGATCTTAGTAAGAGACCTAGATATGTACACATTCTTATCTTTCCTGTGCTCTTGTTTGTGTCGTTGCTCAGTATCGCGGCCCATTTGAAGCACTGGCACCAACAAATTTAGGAGTATTTTTAGTTTTTCTGTGTCAAACTAAAAACCTATTTCCCCATTTATTTGTGCAAACTTTCAAATTATGTTCCCCAAGTTAGAGGACACGTGTAACTGTTGAAAACATTTTTCATTTTCAAATTATTATCAATTTCTGCATTTTCAACAATTTGATGCCATTCAAATTTAATAAAACCCCATAATGTCCTGATTTATCCATTTAATAGCACACGAATAAACTGCACACATACATCACTCCCACTGACAAGGACACTTACAATGTTGTAAGGCAATTGCAAATGCTGCTATTTGAAGGAAAGCTGTAGTGAACTCCTTTGGGTATGACAGGGGGGTAACACATTAAATGATACAAGGAACTTAACGTCTTTGTCGTCGACAACTTTTCCAATTGCCGTAATATGTTCGATGAGTTGCCACATGACACCACCCACCCATCTATCCATCCATACATCCATTCATCCTTTCAAGGTGATGCCTTGATTTGCTGTACGAAATATTGCAGCAAATAAGAGGTACGGCGATGTACGTGCAAATCATTGCCTCAGAATAAAATGTCGAATACAAAAGATTCCTTTCAATTTCGAAATAGCAAGAAATCAGCAGAAAAACAACTTTAACTGCAAATGTTGCTCATTTTCCTATGGAACGTTTTCCCAATCGATCGTTGTTTCATTCAACTTCTTTTAACATATTTTCTTTTTATTTCTTTTTTGCAACATTACATTGGGTCAGAGCGGAGGAACACAGGAGAAAATGTTCCAAACCCCTAATGGATTGAAAACTCAATGAGGAAGAGAAAAGTGATGGCAGATAACAACGAAGAAAAGGAGTGTGTGGTAGGTGAGTGAGCCTTTAAAAATCCAGCACACGTAACATGTTGCAACAATTCAATCAGTTATCGTGTCTAGAGTTTTGCGATGTGCATACAGAACAATACAAATGGAGGTAAAACTTTCACACACAAGCCCCAGCACAGCAGCTATGGACTGCTGAGGCATATGTAGGCAGGCACCAATATATCAATGCAGAAATATGTAATTCAGGTATTGAATTCATGCGCCACAATAAAGATTTGCCTAGGAAGTCACTGGGAAAAAGAACTATTTAATATTAGGGAGTAATGAAAAATTTTCCAAAATAATGTACGGATATATTTTCCAAACGGAGACTCCTACGAAGTAAATATTTGTTCATAAAATAACTTAAACAAGAAAATAAACTCTTTTAACCCGATATTGAATTTACTACACTAAGGATGCATTTAGATAATTTCCAACAACTTTAAATAATAAATCGGACAACCTCTTACACACATGAACATGAAATCTCCTCGACAATGCCATAATCGCACCGCCAACAATAGTCAATAGCAATAGCATCAAATGAAATTAAGGTAACAACAACTAGCCAAATTGTTATATTCGAAGTTTTTGATGTATGTATGTATGTGATTACAAACACACCATACTTACACGATAATATTGCAATGCACAACAACGAAAAACATAGTTGAGAAAACTAAAGAACTTATTTCCACTGCATTGGCGCCCGTTAAGTTAACGATTACCTTTCATTACTGTCCCCTGTTCGCTTGCAACCCTGCTGCTATTTTGTATCATTCTTTCTCGGACTATTTGCAATTTAGCAGAAAAAATTTTCTTTGTTGAAACTTCTTACCGCACACACACACACACATCAAATGAACAAAACGAAGAAAATGAAAAACAAAATCTTAAAAAGTTATTTCTTGGATAAAACTTTTTTGCAACGAATTCCAAAAATTCACCTGAGAAATATTCGGTTTTTTTGTAAACGTCGTCGAAATCATGGAGAAAACAGAACCGAAATACTAAAACAGGAAATTACCACACCTACACAAACTGTTGGCACAGTACTTTATTGCTGAAAGAGATTATGAAGGACAAGAAATGGTACTTAAATGGGAACAATAACAGAATTGAAAAAATGGCTTTACGAGATCCCTAGCCGATATATTCTGGTGTGGTATTGTTGCACTGCGATCCAGTGTTCAATTAAAAAAAAAAAATTATAAAAATTTGTGATTTAATAGTAAAAAAATAAAAAAAATAAAACTAGGTTAGCCAAAAATTAGAGCAAAATATATGTTGATGTAGACGTGGCGTGATCCTGAATGTCTGCACAAGTCTACTGAATGTTTTCTGATCTTATAGCATACCTCTAATGTTTTAAACGGGAGACACCGTTGTGCAATGATAAGCACATCCGCTTTGCACTCAGAAGGTATGCGCATTAGGCCGGGGCTATTTGTATGGAAGGAAAAACGTGTTATCGGGCGCCTGGAGATTCTGATTTTTGGGATTGTACTGAGCAAAAAAGTCAACTAGACCATATGTCTACGGTGAAAATCGAGCCCCCGGATTTCTACTTGAAGTTTTTTTTCAAGGATTTTTGGATATTTTGGCATATAACAACCAAACCACTGAGATTTTCGATCCAATACAAAGACAACAATTGTAGCCAAGACAATAATAAAGAACTCTCTAGTACATCGCAAAAGCATTGGAACGCTCCTTCAGGTAGTTATGGCCTCGAGAAGGTGCACATTTTTCGGAAAATATCGATAAACGACACTGTGCTACAAAATGGAACTCAAAGTCAGTGGGTGGAAAATTTCTTTTGGAGATGAAAGCCCTTGGTGAGTGTACTGAGAACGCAAAAGGAAATTTTCACCATAGGTCAAGTTTCCGAGATATTGCGTGATTAGTGGTTTAATTCCTTTCATGTCCTTATTTTTTGACCCGTAGTAAAAGTGCCACAAGGCGAGATTTTACAGCATCCAAATATTCAACAAAAAAGTTGTTCAGAAGATTTTAGGTACGGTTCTCATTGATGACCAATCGATATTTCCCCGTTTTCATGGTCCTTTTGACATTTTACCGGTTTTTGTTCAGAAAACTATGTTTTGTTTTTATGTATATTCGATATTGGTCTGTGGTGCTTCTGAAATACTTACCATAAAAAGCTCTTGTAATGTCGAACACGTTAATAACAAATTTTATTGGAGGAAAGATCCGATTATCTAAATTTTTGAACCGGATATTCTGATATTAGAACCGATTTTGGAACCGGTTTTAGGTAACCGATTAACCGAATATGTATATCATTAGAAAGCTAACAAAATGGTCAATCAAATGACAGCAAGTTGCTAATTACAACTTTACAAAAACCGGTAAAATGTCAAAAAGGACCATGAAAACGGGGATATATCGATTGGTCATCAATGAGAACCGTACCTAAAATCTTCTGAACAACATTTTTGTTGAATATTTGGATGCTGTAAAATCTCGCCTTATGGTACTTTTACTGCGGTTCAAAAAATAAAGGACGAAAAGGACATGAAAGGAATTGAGTTAGATGGATGAAATATTCTACAAAAAGATTCACCATTCGATTTGACTGAAGACATGTAATGTCAAAATGAAGCTACAATAACGCTTTAGAGAGATATAAAGCTATTTGTTCACAAATTAAGGGGCCAAAATTAAACCATTAATCACGCAATATCTCGGAAACTTGACCTATGGTGAAAATTTCCTTTTGGGTTCTCAGTACACTCACCAAGGGCTTTCATCTCCAAAAGAAATTTTCCACCCACTGACTTTGAGTTCCATTTTGTAGCACAGTGTCGTTTATCGATATTTTCCGAAAAATGTGCACCTTCTCGAGGCCATAACTACCTGAAGGAGCGTTCCAATGCTTTTGCGATGTACTAGAGAGTTCTTTATTATTGTCTTGGCTACAATTGTTGTCTTCGTATTGGATCGAAAATCTCAGTGGTTTGGTTGTTATATGCCAAAATATCCAAAAATCCTTGAAAAAAAACTTCAAGTCAAAATCCGGGGGCTCGATTTTCACCGTAGACATATGGTCTAGTTGACTTTTTTGCTCAGTACAATCCCAAGAATCAGAAAATCTAGGCGCCCGTGATGGTGTTCAAATCGCCCCACTCTAATACGCATCAATCGCTGACTAGAACATTAAAATTTTGGGTGTGGTAAATCCTCTCGTTGTAAAGTTGTCTTATATTTCCTGAGTATTCCAGTCATGAAAAATTGCTCTAAAAGTGGTGGCGTAAGATACACCGTTCGGTTTCGGCGTCAAAAATAGGGTCCCACATAATTGAGCTAATATAAATCAGATCATGATCTTGAAGATCAGCACCTTTACATAAAGGGCAAGTCCGTAGAAACCTGCTTACATCAGGTGTTTGGGAACGTTGAGAAGAATATTCAAACTTTCTTCTTCAAACATTTTTTCGGCCCTTCTGTGCTTTCTGGTGTTTCGACCAGTCAAAAACTAAGGTGGTGGCTTATGATGACGATGTAGTAGCAATGATAAGTTCTACAGTTTTACCATCCAAGGAATAGCTAGTAGAGGATGAATTAATGTATAATTACACACTAATCCTGCAGTAACTCTATTGGGAAAAGTTGAAGCTCAGACCACAAGTCATACATTGGCTATATGTAAAAGTCGTTCTGCTATTATTATTGATTTGTCCGGTGGCAAACACATGGCATTTTTGTTCAAACTATCAAGTATGCAATTCTGATCACCGAAACAATTAAAAGCACCCCTTCGTCTACTTTGAACTTGATTCTCTTTCTCCAAGCTCAAGATATCGTGGTCCAATTTTAAGTTGCGTGATTGAATTTTAGATTCCGGAAGTCAGGTCATTTTGGGCATCCGAAGGTTTTAAACTTAAGGGATTGTAAGTCACGGTGCTCTTGAATCAAATTTAAATGGAAGGTGCTTACACATGGAAAGTTTATGCGGATTCTGAAACTTCAATGTTCATAGATGAGAAAAATCAAAAAACAAAAAAATCGCCGGAGCGCTTTTTAAATAAATCGCGATTCAAGTTAAAATTTTTAGGGGTTCTTTAGGTTTTTGCGATTTTGCTTGGAAAACGCAAGTCCTATCAAAATGGGAATAAAGAAAATATTGTAGCTATAAAAATTCTCTACAAGATTGACCTTAAAGATATTTTCGTAGGTTTTACAACTTTTGAGATATAGAAGTTGAAATTGGGACAATTCAAATTCAATTCAATTCTGTATAGTCTCCTTATAAAACAATGTCATGACTGCAATTTCCCAACTTAAACATATATATCTAAAAAAATTGTACAAGTAAGGAAAAATTCTATAAGCCAGTCTTGTAGAGAATTTTCATAGCTACAAAATTTTCTTCAGGTTCATTTTGATTGGACTTGCGGTTTCTAATCAAAATCGTGAAAACCTAAAACACACCTAAAAATGTCAACTTGAATCGCGATTTATTCAAAAAGCGGTCCGGCGATTTTTTTTGTTTTTTAATTTTTTTCATCTATGAACATTGTAGTTTCAGAATCCGCAAAAACTTCCCAGGTGTAAGCACCTTCCATTTAAATTTGATTCAAGAGCACCGTGAAGTTTGAATTATTAATTATTATTACAACAAATTATTATTACAACAAAAATCAGAGAGATTCGAGATTTGTGTGGGAAGTACCCGAAGAAGTGGATCTATAAAGACCACTTTCGAACCTGATCTATGTCTCCTAGAGATATTACGATATGAAAAGTATGGATGAACCCGGTTACTTCCTTCCAGAGTTGTCGTGCGCCTCACTTTAGAGAAAAGTTTTGAACTTTTATGGGGGAGGTGTCTGAAGGTGTGAACCTATATGATTCATCTTCGAGCTTAAACTAAGTTTGGACAAAATATTCCCAAACCAAAATTTTTGGACCGAATCGGCTGATCCGTTCGAAAAAGAGGTATGGACTCGCCCCTAAAGGAACTTGTAAAAGGGGCAGCGACTACAAGTTGTTACAAAAAATCAAAGAGTTCGAGAGGAGGTTTTAAACTGCACTTTTCCGAAATTTTATGTGGGATGTACCCGAAGCAGTGGACCGATAGAATTCGCATTGGAACTTCATCTATGCCTGGTAGATATTTTACAATGTGCAAAGTTTGGACCAAATCGATTCCTCTCTTCGACAGTTATCGTTCACACCATTTTACATTGAAATTTTGAACTTTTGTGGGGGAGGTATCAGAAGGAGTGGACCGATCTGACTCATCTTGGAACTTAAACTAAGTTTGGGCATAATATTACTAAATGCATATATGTAGATAGTTATCGTGTGCACCAACCAGACGGACGGACGGACGGATATGGCTAATGGTCTGAAACGATTTTCGTCCAAACACACTTGGGGTCTAAAACATTATTTTGATGAGGCACATTTTTGGTTGTATGAAAGTGTACACACCCTCTTTAGCCTAAAGACTGAGGATATAATAACCCGAACCCGAATTATGTCACTGGCAGAAGGTATATCGGCTTTTTTGTATAAAATTTACTTATGTTGAAACTGAGGTATGGGATATTGTAACTCACGAATTGTTTTAACCATAACTTTTGAACGCATTTAGGTAAAATAAACTGCTTTAGCACGATTCACCGAGGGATTTCTTAAAATTATAATTTGAGCGGAAGCTGTGGTAATATTAATGTAAAAAATAGGAAAAAATCGTTGAAGGAAACGAGTTTTTTAAGTCAGTTTTCAATTAGTGCCTTTTCAATACAATGTAGAGTATAATGTTCAAAGAAGAAGTTTATTCTTTAACTTCAGAGATGAAGTTTTTAATGTATGATTTTTTAATATGACCACTGCATCAATCTCAAACGGATGCTGTTTGATGTTTTTTGAATTTTTGCTCTAATCGGGACGCGCAACTGTACTCGTTTAAAAACTGATTACGAGATTGTAGTACTCGCGAGTACGCATTTTTTGATGTATAACTCGGGCGTGTAGCCTTCAAAGATTTACAACAATCTCAGCTTAAAGTCGACATTTTTGTGCGTAAATTTTTATAAAAAACCTGTTTTTTGATTCAAAATTTGCAACTGTTTTTTTTTACGTTCTGAATCTAATAAGCCATGACGCGTCCAAATCCGAAAATCTGCAAAAAATGTTTTTGAAAATTGCGCGCTGTGAAACGTGTTTTGGAAGTGTAATTTTTGCTAAAATAAATAGAGCTATATGCTTGAATCTTGAATGAGCGAAAACATATATTTCAAAACTATCGCTAATCCGGAGATACAATTGAATTTTTCTAAAAATTAAGTGCGATGCTACATCCACGGTTCTTGATGGATCGCAATGAAACGACATCAAATGATGTATTTTTTAAAGATTATCATCGAAATCGGATGCGCATAAAATGTAAATGAACTTCGTGGAAATTATGACCAGCTAACTGTATTTTGCGCCCTAATATAGAACAGACGCTACATAATGGCCGCCAAATAGAATTTCACAAACTGTACACCAAATAAAAGGGATTGACTCGCTGGGTTGGAAAACCGGATGCGCATCATGTCATTTTCACTATTACGCGGTTTATATGCGTTTCAAATGTTGTAATATTCAATATAACATTATTTTAATGTTATGCCACAATTGGAATTCCTTGTGATCTAATATAATGTTCTAAAATTCGCCAACGGAATATCTTCGTTATTGTGTGAAATTTGGACCAAAATTACGAAGAACTCAAACATTTTTTCTTCAACCTTTCCTATAAAACCATAAAAAATAAAATTAGAATAACATGATTTTTATTTTTTTTTTTTTCGTTATATTTTCTTTGTATTTTTGCAAATAACATGAATACTATAGCTCCAAACTTCACGACTTAGGTTTCATTTTATTCCTCATATTTTTTGTAAGTATAAGCGCTAGTGTTTCAAAAATATGTTTGTAAATACGTGAAATTGTTTTTGCATCATCGCAAAGGGTGCGAATTCAGTTAACGATACTAGGATATAAGAGCTTACTATATTAAGCCGCGTTTTTTTAGAATTCTTCCAATTAGCATAATTAAAACGGTCATATCTTTTGCGCGCAACGATCAAAGTTGGTAACGAAAACAGATTTGGAATGACGATTTATTTCTTAATCTATGTACCAAAAATCATAGATGTAGTATCAAAAATTTTTTTTTTGATTTTTTTGAAATGGGAGACACGATTTTAGACATTTTTCCTGATATCTCTGTCGACAAACCAGATTGATACATTTTTTTTGACACGTCTTCCATTATATGACCAAAGACATAAATACAACTAAGACTAGACAAAATGCATGCAACAAAAAAATATTTACGAAACTTTGTATAGAAACATTACCCTTAACAGGTTGCAGTTAATTCAAAATCGCAACCAAGGAGGAACATTTCATGTAATGGTATCAGAAACGAAATTTATGAATTCAAGGATCTATTCAAGAATAATTCTATGTCAATTTGATCGGTAAATTTGGTTAAATACGTAAAAATGTATAAAAGAAAAAAATGTTATATCACCATATCGTAATATAACATTATGTTAAATTCAAACGCCATTCACTGAAGAATGATAGCAAAAAAAATGTCTTATCTTGTTGTATAGGGTGTTTTTTTAAGCTAGATAGAACTTTAAATTGTAAAAAGTAACACAAAAAATTAAATTTTGATGATACTTTTTTTTATTTGTTTCAGTATACTCTGACAAATCATCATGAATAGACTCACGCTTGAACAACGCTACGAAATTATCCAAATTTACTTTGAAAATCAGTCGTCGATTCGCGCAGAACAGTTGGCAAATGACGCGTTGTTTTATCGCAAAATTGTGTTCAGCGATGAGCCGCATTTTTGGCTTAACGGGTTTGTTAATAAGCAAAATTGCAGCATATGGAGTGAGACCAATCCACAAGAGACCCTACAGACTCCATTACATCCAGAAAAATGCACCGTATGGTGCGGTTTTCACGCTGGTGGCATCATCGGACCTTATTTCTTCACAAATGAGGCCGGAGCTCGCGTTACGGTCAATGGAGATCGTTACCGCACCATGATCAATGATTTTTTGTTTGAAAATATGGATGACATTGATCCGGAGGAGATGTGGTTTCAACAGGATGGCACTACATGCCATATGGCGAACGCAACCATCGACTTATTGAAATCAAAATTTGGCGATAAGTTGATTTCCAGAAGTGGACCTGTCAATTGGCCTCCAAGGTCGTGCGATTTGACACCTCTCGATTATTTCCTGTGGGGCTACGTGAAGTCACTGGTTTATGCTGATAAACCAGCAACAATTGATGCCTTGGAGGCCAGCATTGTTCGTGTTATTCGTGACATACGGCCAGCAGTGCTCGAAAAAGTGGCAAAAAATTGGACGTCCAGAATGCACTTCGTCAGGAACAGCCGCGGTGCCCATATGCCCGAAATCATTTTCAAATGTTAATGTCACGTATTGATCTTTCGAATAAAAAAAAATTGATTACAATTTAATTTTTTGTGTTATTTTTTACAATTTCAAGTTCTATCGGGCTTAAAAAACACCATTTATTTATGTCTTTGATATGACTAAGTCCCAATTTACATTAGGCGAGTTTACTTGCGGCAATTGTCAGTTTGTGGGTGAGAGAGGGTGTTGAGAGGCAAAGGGTTACCATATACCTCACCTCCCTCTCCATCAAACTGACAATTGCCGCAAGTAAACTCGCCTAATGTAAATTGGGACTAAGGATGGGCCATAAGTTGACAATATAAACTTATTTTTTTAATTAATTTCTCGTTAGAGACGAGCTTACTGACCAAGATGCTTTTTGAAAAAGGAAAGCCGACGATACGAACCCACACACTCACCACTGTGTGACATGCATGTTTCGCCTTTGGTTTAGGAAGGCTCCTCAGACACATCGACTGTGGGGCGGCTTCGCTATCCTCTGACTTATTTCCTCTTTCAAATGCAAGTTGTTTTTTTTTACAAAGTTGAATTTTTTGTTCAAATCTTTGTATGGCTTTCATGACAAACGCTTAGCGTAGCCTTTGAAAGTTATGAGTTTGGTTCTGAACACTAACACGCCGTGACAACACTTTTTTCCATGTGTTTTTCAAGGACGTGGGTTCGAACCCCAGCCTGGCTCAAGCTGATTTTTATTTTTTTATTTGAAAATTTTGCTTATTAGGCGAAGGTCATTTTTTATTAATTTTTTTAATTAATTTCTCGTTAGAGACGAGCTTACTGACCAAGATGCTTTTTGAAAAAGGAAAGCCGACGATACGAACCCACACAATCACCACTGTGTGACATGCATGTTTCGCCTTTGGTTTAGGAAGGCTCCTCAGACTTATTTTGTTAATATAATAAATGTGTTTAAGCAAAAAACCACATTTGTAGAATTAAGACCAAATAAATACTCCTACATCATATTTATTTGGAATATGTCTAATAGGGATATAACCAACAAAATACCAAAACATAGCCGCAGTCGGTGCGGAAAGTTTTTTTACCGAATCGATTTTAGAAACTCGTTTACGTTATCAGGCCAAAATTCCCCACACGGTACTGGTGTGGTATTTTTTTGGTTATAGCTCTAATGTTCAATAGGGCTATAACCAAAAAATACCACGCCAGTACCATGTGCGGAATATTGTCTTGATAACGAAAACGCCTGTTTTAGTTCGATTCGGTGTAACAAGTTTCCGCACCGACTGCGATTACTAAAGCCCTTTTGATATTTTTTCTATTTGAAAAATTAAATTTGCTTTGTCCGAAAAAATATTCATAGAAAATAAATACAATTCTCACAGGCAAAGTCAACAAAAACAGCCTGTAACTTTCGTTGCAAATTACCCCATTTTCTCTTGTCCGATAGGTACAAAAAATATAAACATAAAATTCACGAGTTTATAAAGAAAAACCAAAAATTGCAATAGTGTCAAAAATTCCTAATATGCTCCGAAATGGCGCGATTTGAGAACAAATTGGTCCAGAACGGTTTGATAATGATTTTAAATTAGATTACAAAAAATAAAAATTTTAATGAAAAACAAATATGTTGTTATAACAGATAAAATTAAAAAATGCATTACTGAACTTCAATGCATTTGGTGCGGAAACTTTTTTCGCGATAGAGAAAAATTTGCACCGTACTCCATAATAGTTTTTCATGCTCTACACGGCTATGTGGTGGTATTTTTGATATTTGCAAAAAAGTGCAAAAAGTTGTATCCCTAATGTCTAATCCCAGATAGCATTTGGAAGATTGTTTTTTCAAAAATCACATTGCGGAGTCTTTTTAGAGTCCTTTTAGTGATCAAAAGCTGATTAAGTCACTTGTATGATGAGAAAGGGACTCGAAAGTGACTCCCTTTAAGGATTAAAAAGAGTTCAATTTAAAATACAAAAACAAATGTTTAGCAACCGAAAATAAATCATTGAGACGTTTAAAATGTGATTATTTTTTCGTTATTTATTGTCACATTTTTTCCATCATGCAGGGTCATGCAGGTGTTTGAAAAGTGATTAGAATTAGGTATCTTCAGATCATATTTTGAACAGCTAGGTGATTAAACACTGATTGTTTTGTTTTTTTTTTTCCAAACATAACGGTTTGGCTGTATATAATTCTCATATACACTTTCTACAAAACGTTGATATAAATATCACCTATAATATTATGCATATTGGCAAAGACAACACATGTGAAATGGAGAAAGTGAAGTGAAGAAAGTGAATGAAGAAACATTATGCTAAAGGGATAATTAAAAGTCACAACAAAGCAGAAAGAAACAAAAAACAAAGAAGAATAAAAAAAAAATCTTTTAATTTTTTTGTCCGATAAAAAGGCTCATAAATGACCCACTAAAGTCACGTAAACGATTATAAACAATCAACAAATCACCAATAAATGATTAAAATACGACTCGAAAAAGGCTTTATATGCTATCAGAAAATGGGCAAAAATGCCTCGAAACTAATGCAGAGGAAGACTCATTTGTGACTTGTTTAGAAGTATTCTACCTATTTTGCTTGGTGCTCTCAGACGTCAAGCTTTCGTGTTATGACAATTTTTATTTTCAACCCATCACAACTTCATCGAAATGGATTCTTGTGACTTGATCTGGTCCTTATGTGTATTAGCCCTATGTTTATTGAAGTGTTTGCATTTGGTACTACTACCACTATTTTTGCAACCTCAAATGCTATCAGAGAAAATCAAATAAAAAATATTCACATCAATGTCGCTTTCGCCACACTGTTTTGCCTTTGTAGTATGGAACACTTTTTTTGGACACGTCCTTTGTACAATTACAACAAACACCCCCAAAAAAGATTGTGTTGTTGTGTGAAACAAATCGTATCGGTATGTTGCCGAAGGACAGAGTTGCTATAGGTAATCAAATGCAATGAGGTCATTTAGCTTGGTTAACAGTTTTGTTTGCTTGGAAACTTTTCTAAATGGTTATGCTAAAATGTTTGTCAGTCTTCGTTTTCTGCTGTTCATACAAAGAGCAAAAATAACCATTCGACGACCTTCATTTCGTTAACAGTTAAGTTCATTACGACAATGCATATATGGTTAAAAATCGTGGCAAAAGTACGTGTTTCTCCTCGTTTGTTTTTTTTAGCTTTTTTGGAAAATACATTAAAATGCAGTGTGGTTCGTCTTTGATGTCCTTAACATCCACGCCAGTTGTTAGTATTGAACAAACATTGCCCTTTGGATTGTTACAACCAACACGTATTCAAGTTTCAAGTAACAACGTCATTTGTACACCAAACGATGTTGTTTTATTTCAATGTTTTTCCCTTGGCAGAGATTAAACATGGCTTTTGTTCACTACTGACGGCTTCCTTCCTTATTTTTCTCTGGAACACGAGCGAGGTGTCAAAATCAATATTTGAACCCTTGGTAAAGTTTCCTTTCGCGATTTGGAAGATTTTGAAGATAACAAATGAATGTACGCATTTTTTCTCAAATTTTCCCCCCCTTCTACATTACGTTTTCCTTATTATAAGGATTTAAATGAACATCAGCCAAGCAGTCAGCCTGCCTGCCAAACAGTTCACAGGTGAAAATTTCTCTCCGAACTGCATGCCAAAATCCACGAGTTCAACCAACAATGCCAAGTAATTTCTGTTGCCTGAGTGAATCCGTGTAACTATTGCTCGAGTACATTTTTATATTAAGACATTTGAAAAATTATCGAAAACTAGCAACGACAGCAGCAGTACAAACACAACGACAAGTAAAGAAGTTTCAAATATTTACCCAATTATTGGCAGTTATTAATGATGTTTTCTTTAAGACCATTCCTGGAACGGAAGACAAATAAACGAAGAGTTGTGTTAAAAAAACTCATTTTAAGTTTCATTTCCGAAAGTTTGTTGAAGTAATTTGTTAAAATAGAAGAAAAATTCAGAAGAAAACGATTGCATGGAAAAAATTCCAAAGAATTGTATATTGATTGAGCAAGGTGTTATTAAAATTTCAAATATTTGTCTATAACTAATGCAATGAAAGGTAGCTTTGATAAATTGAAAAAGATTGAAAATATTTTTTTTGTTTGAAAGAAGTACTTTGCGAACATTTGTACAGAATTCACTTTAAAGAAATACATAAATAAACGTATTTTCCACGAACACCTTGATCGGGAACGATGATCCTGATTGACAGTCGAGCTCTGCGCTGGTGGTCAAAACATAGCTGGTTGGCACTCGGGTTCTACGCTGACGACGAGCCTGATTGACAATCGGGTACTGCGCTTGCGGGTTGTACGATTTAACGATGAGTTGTGAGCGTGTTGATTGGTGTTTTTCGGTTGACAACGAAATTTTGGAATTTTGAAACTCGGCTACGATGGTCGTGAACTCGGCTGATGATAATCGGGAACGACTGTTTGATGGAGTTGGGGAACGACGATTTAGTAAAGATCGGGAACGTGTTGATTGCTGATGTTGGGAGCTCGGCATATGATGTATGTTTGCTCCTCAGATGCATCGTCCGACACCCTCATTGAGTGACTTCCACCGATAACGATATAACTATTCAATTTCTTGTGACTTGGTCACATGATACTCACGCTACGTTAGGCGCGAATAGAACACTAACTAACAAACCACTTCATTAGGCATGAGTAGCTTCCCACTAACTATTGGAGTTAGTTGAGTACGCTTGACAAGGCAGTTAAAAAGGTGTAATGCGCCATGAGAGCCTGCATCGCCTGCTGGGCAGATGGTTTTCACGTTGTCATCAATCCTTGCCTTATAGGAGTTTCTACGGCTGCACCATCTGGAACGTAATTGAGGCAAAACAACTCTAGTTTGTTGTGGCAGCTGACATTCTTCAGCTGCAATAGATGGGGTATGTTCTCAGAGAACCACATTGACATGATATTTGTATATGGCATCAGCTAATGCTGTCCAATCCTGGTTGATCAGTAAGCATATCTTGGGATTCTAGCTTGTATCGTTGGATCTATATCTATCTATCCGCTATACGGTAATTATGATGGCCCTCACGGTAACACCCGAGCAAGCAGTGCTACGAGATCATGCCATCCTGTTGTCGTACTGGAAATATTTTTGCACCCTGTCCACTGATGACATGTTGAGGCATCCGGTTGCAGTTCTCAGGGCGGCATTCTGACAGGTTTGAATTATGTTCCATGACGTTGCATTTATGTTTGAGATCACACTGGCGCCGCATAGCTTGGCACACACCGACATATCGCATTATATGCGGTGAAGAAGGTTTCTTTATCTGCACCCCGAGTGCCGCGCTCTAGCATTTTGAGGACCTTGTTTGTACATGTCAGCTTGTCGCAGATCGCTTTGACATGCTCGGGCGAGGTGAGTATACTGGCGAACAGAGCTCCGATTTGGTCGTTTTTACTCGCGAGTGGGAGTACTCGAAGGGTACGACTTTTAAAGAAGTTTACTCTCCACTCTTTTATTTTATTTGCGAGCACTCGCGAGTACTCCTGGTTTAAAAACAAGAGTGGGAGTGAAAATACTCGAAATATAGTACGAGTTTCCTCAAAGAGTAAAATCGAGTAGGAAAACTGTATTTATTTTTTTTACCGTTTTCGTATTCGTGTGTGCGTGGTAGGGAACAGTTTTTGATGAATGTTCGGTGGTTGGAGGAGGGTAGCCGGACGTTCAGAGGAGGGTGGTCGGAGGTTCGGAGGAGTGTGGTCGGAGGTTTGGAAGTTTGGTGGAGGGTGGTCGGAGGTTCCGTACAACCTCCTCTGAATCTCCGATCACTCTCCTCGGAACCTCCGACCACCCTCCTCCAAACTTCCGAACCTCCGACCAACCTCTTCCGAATCTCCAAGCACCCTCCTCTGAACCTCCGACTACCCTCATCGGAACTTCCGAACCTCCGACCACCTTCCCCGAACCTCCGAACTTCCCACCACCCTCCTCCGAACTTCCGACGACCCTCCTCCAACCTCCGAACTTTCGAACAATTCGCCCTTTCTACCTTCAGTCAACAGAAACACGAACACACTATCGGTAAAAAAATAAATACATTTTTACCACTCGATTTTACTCTTCGAGTAAACTCGTATTCTATTTCGAGCATTTTCACTCCGACTCCTTTTTTCTTGTAAAACTCGTAATCTTCAAGTACTCGTACTCGCAAACACTTTTCATTCGCGAGTAAAAACGAGCAAGTCTGAAATATGCTACGCGAGCGACGAGTAAAAATAGAGTATACTCGATTTATTTTTTCCATTCGCGCGAGTACTCCCGCTCGAATTTCACTCGCGAGTAGAATTCGAGCGATCATTTCGGAGCTGTGCTGGCGAATATTACCCCTTCAATCATGAGGTATTTAGTGGTGGAAATTCTGTTACCATCGACCAGAACATATAACATTGTGCTCATCTCGGCAGTTCATGTTGAGAACAAAGTGGCCGCATATTCCTCGCGCAGAAAAAGCTGGTAAGAACGATCATATAGGAGTCAGTATTTTACAAATAATATTAGGGAAGTTACCCGACACCAAGATCGTACAATCATCTGCATACGCAACAATCTCAGTGCCGTCTGGATGGGGAGATAGCACCCCACAGCACCCCACATTACGCAACTTCCTGCTTCACTCTACGGCTATCGGATTTCTTATTCCTAAATTTCACGTACGACTGGCGTTCACACATATTACTGATTATCCAATGTTCAAACTGCGCCGGATGGTATTCTGCTCGATTTCCTCAAACGTATCAAAAGCTTTTGGTAAGTCGTGCGCCACCAACACTGTCCTCTCGCATGATTTATTCGGGTTGGGTTCTCGACTAATACATGTTGCAGTGCTGTGCTATTTACGGTATCCATACTATTCATCGGCAAATGGATACCTATTTCAGATGCTGGGGAGGAATAAAGCCTCAAAATTCTTCGTATGGACTACAAAAGCGAAATCGGTCTTTACGATTCAGATTTTCTGGCATCCTTGTCTGGTTTCATTTGTCCATTTTCCACACTTCGAGCACGATGTGGGTTGCTAGCGAAAGTTTGAGGTGAGATACTTAACTCCTGGCTCATCCAGCTCTTTAAGCATTACCATGGAGATACCATCAGGGCCAAACGCTATATATAACTTAGGGTTCCTAATTGTATTTGATAGATCCATTGTAAATTTTAGTGGTTCCTTCTCGCCAGGAAGAAATCTAATGCTAGAGGTGCTAGAAAAACTGTCAATTAAAATAACTAGCGCACCTCTACGGATCAGTCAGCGTAACGGCGCCAAACGTGACTGAGGTCCTATCATCCGTCTTCCCAGGTTTCGAGTGTGACTTAATCGTTACTCGCAAGTAGATTGTGGCTCCAATATTGCAAGTCTTCAGATTATCTTGCCAATTGTGTCTACATCTACCTTACGTAATTATTTTCGTTCTGTATTATCCAGCCTGAAGAGATGAGAACCGTAACCGAATTCGTTGGTCACATCTAGGTTGTAATTGAACAGACATCCTAGAGCTTTGAATCTCCACTGCACTGGCTGTGGCAGTATTTACAACATGAGAGTTTTAGACGCTCTTTACGAGTATAACTAAGTTTCGTCGGTTCTTGCTAATCAGGAAGTTGTATCGTGGCCGATTTTTAGAGGAATGTCGACCGGCTACTTCTGAAGTCGTGAGCTGTTGATCCTGTCCGGCATAGTTATTATATTGTTTATCACCAAGAAGTCCCAACAGATCTTCGTGCGAATCTGTGGCAGAGAAATGTGGTTTTAAAAATGTATATACATAACTGTAGCATTATCGAATGGCAATATACGTTTTCGATGATACGAAATGTGAACACTTGGTCAAATAGGCGACCTTCATATTTGGCCTGGAAAGAAGAAAAAATTACCTTGTGTCAAAATTGTCGCTAGTATTTTGTCCTCATGCCAATATATTTCATCTTTTAAGTTGGTAATAAATAGTTTCATGCTTAAGACACTTTAAAATTCTCCCATTACTTATTTGTTTTTCAACATAAGCAATTTCTCCAAGGGTTTGCCAGAACATAAGTTTCTGTAGGTTTAAGATTGACCAAGTGAGCTCTTTGGGTCACCTCACTATCTTTAGCGAGTGCTAAAAGTAACTACTTATTTGACTAGATTTAAAAGTCCACTAGTTACGAAGGAAACACCAAGACATACCCTATGTTTTGCCATTTCGATGAAAGCCATTCCGTCGCAACACCTTTCAAAATGAAATTACTTTCCTTTTATTTAATCATTTACACAATTTGCTTCAAATTACTTTGGTGAAATATTTTAAAAATTTTATTCATTACACCTTTCTATAGAACTAAAGAATAATATCCTATCTCAATTGTATACCTTTCATTTCGAATATAATGAATGAAATAAGAAACCAATAATAAAATCTGATTTGTGAATCTTCTTTTTTTCTCGCTCTTTTCTTTAAACAGATAGCACTTAAGAATCCTGGTAATTTTAGTAAAGATAGGATTGCGTACATTAATTTTCTCTTGCAGCAGAACAACCAACCATCCAACCAACCAATAATGCAACTTAATTTTAATTGCAAACGTTTTTCATCATCCTCATTTTGTCTTGTGCTTGTTATCCTTTCTCTCTGCGAATGCTTTTGAGTTTGCACAGGAATAAAAGAAGCAAAGCAAACGAAGCTACTGATGAGAAGATATTCATTCATTCATATTACAATCAATTGTACCAACTGCTGTCAGTATGTACATATGTATGTACATTTGTGTAAATGATAATGGAAAAACAATAACTACAAAAAGTTGAAACGCTTTTATCGACACACTACGGGTAATTGTTTGAATTTTATTACTTCAAAAAATAGTCCTTGGAAGAATTTTTCTCCAATAATAAGATAAGAAAATGTATTCGAAGGAATGATACCCAAACTAATATAGTTTTCGTAATATAAATGAAAACTAAAAGTGACACACGATTTTGGTAGTTTATCTATCGTTGTTATTATCCTTTTCACATAGTATATACAATTGATATATAAATAACCAATGTCCTTACCTTGAATCGCGACAATTATTTACAGAAGAAAATCTCACTTCTCTTAAAATTTTATAGTATTTCCACATTTATCATAAGGTTTCGGATTGATCGTCAAAACGCTCTTATTCAAAATGTTCTATTTTTCGATAAAAATGCTTTTTCAATTATTTTCATGTTGCTACATCGAATTGCTACTAAAATACCCAGCAAAAGTAAATGGAGTAATGATATCATTGTTTATTTCGGAATTCCATGCAGGTAATGTACATAGGAACCAAGATACCTATAAAAACTATAACTATATAAAGAAGTTTGACGCCCTAGCAGCAAGGTCACATTAAAGTGATAAGGAATGTGATACGATTAAAAGTTTTTTTGTGCATAATCGAATTCAATTTTAACCAAAATATATAAACATATCCTGAAGAATATATCATTTGAAGGATTTTTATTTTTATGAAAGTAATTTTAATCAAAATATATAAACATATCCTGAAATTCAAGCTAATTGTAAAAATATATCTTTGAAAGGATTTTTATGTTTACATTTAAATACATTTATTATGAAAGTAGCAAACTTTATTTCTCCAACATCAAATGTTTTGCTGGGTAGCTATTCATAGTCTTACCTATAAACGTAAAGTAAGGTGTAATTTTTATTGCTTATTATTCCATAAATGGCTATGAAATGAGATAGGAAGCAGGAAAACGAAAAACTATCAAAAATTTAACTCAACGTAGTGAAGTGAACATCTGCAATCATGTAAACGTTTTGAGTGCCTCACACTCACACTGGAACGAATGTTTCCTTGGACCGAATACATATGGATGTACATACACAAACATATACTTACGTATGTATGTATGTTCCACCATGTAACACCAGCATGAAACTGATATCTGAATTTGGCTTTTATGGCAGATTTTCATGATTATCATAAAATTCAAGTGCAACGAGAACATTTTTATACGTATTGATGAGAATATGTATGCGTCGTGTATGTTTATGTCTTTTTCCATAAACATTCGTTGAGCTTCATAAACATATCAGAAAAACCATTAGAAATGTATTAATCGGTTAATAATGATGTAATTAGCATTAATAATTTTATGACTCATGTAAGCTTTAATCGTAAATAATAAAATGTTAAACATAACGCAGCTGTATTAGTAAAGATTAAGTATGTACGTAGCGCAACATCAGTGCATTCCCAAAATGTGTTCTGTTTTCATCTAGTGTTAGAAAATTCCAAAAGTAGGCCGACTGACCAAATGTCCGAAAAAGTAGTAAATCTTCATAAACAAAAATTAAATGTCGTTCGTTGGTCGTTGCATCATTTGAGAACGGCTGGACCGATTTGGATACTTTTTTTTTTTGAAATGCTCGTTTACTGTTTAGGTTTTCACGGAAAGAAAAATTAGCCACGCCCACTTTTTGAATTGAAATGTATAAAAGACATAAAAAGTTGTGTATAAACAAGTAAAAAAGTATCAGTCGGCTTTGTCGACAGAGATATACCCTCAGCCTGTGTGGATTGAAGTACTCTTTTCCCCAAAAAATGTATGTATTTAGGGGGGTTTTCAAAATTTTTGGGCGTATGAACCGACAAAAGTATAAATAGGATTAAAGCTCAAACATTTGCGGGGATACCGATAGATAGGGATTTTTTATGACAGGGCCACTAGGATAACCTTTGGTAAAAATGTCCAAAGGATCCTCGAACAGACCCTTAACCACACATAAATGTTGAACATTTGTGTGGGTGGTACCACAAGGATTGGACAGATAGGACCCAAATTTGAACGTAAACTAAGTTTTGACAATATTTAGAGATCTAAAGTTTGGACCAAATAGGTTGCAAAGTCTATGAGACATCGTGCGTACCATTTTAGCGAATATTTTCGAATTTTTGTGGGCGAGGTACAAGAAGGAGTAGACCTATTAGCACTACCTTCGAATTTCATCTAATATTCAAAGAAATATTACAATAACCAAAGTGTGGACGAACGCAGTATTCGGTTCGAGCTCTCCAGCCATAAGGGTTTTTTACAACTTTCTGGCTATTTTCTCAAGAAGTATGGACTTGACCCTAAAAAAACTTTTACTATCGTAATTGAGGCAACTAATACAAGTTGCTGCAACAAAAATCAAAGTGATTCGAGAGCAGTTCATAACGTGAATTTATCCAAAATTTTGTGTGGGAACTACCCGAAGGAGTGAGCAAATATAGTCCATATTCGAAATTTATCTATACCTGGTAGATTTATTAGAATGTGTAAACTACGGACCAAATCGGTCACTCGCATCAAGAGTTATCGTGCGCACAATTTTTCGGAACATTTTTGAACTTCTGTGGGGGAGGTACCTGCAGGAGTTATCTTCGGCTTATCTTCGAACATAAGCTAAGTTTGCACAAAATATTACGAAGGCCTCATTTTGGACCGAATCTTCAGATCCGTTCGAGAGTTATCTTGCGCTCCAACCATTACACTCGTTGTCATATGTTTTTTTGCAACTTTCAGGCTATTTTTTCAGGAAGTATGGACTTGCTCATGCTGAAACTTGTACCGTCGTATGGGGGGCAGGGAATACAAGTTACTGCAAGAAAAATCAAAGTGATTCGAAAGCAGGTCCTAAACTGAACTTTTCCGAAATTTTGTGTGGGAGGTACCCGAAGGAGTGGACAGATTGACAGACATTTTACGATTCGCAAAGTATGGACCAAATTTGTTACTTCCTTCAAGAGCTATCGTGCGCATAAATTTTGCGAACATTTTCGAACTTTTGTGGGGGAGGTACCGGAAGGAGTTGACCGATATGGCCCATCTTGAAACTTAAAGTAAGTTTGGACAAAATATTACGAAGGCCAAAATTTGGACTAAATCGGTTCATCCGTTCGTGAGTTATCGTGCGCACCAGCCAGACAGACAGACAGACGGGCGGACATTGTTAATCGACTCTAAATTGTCTGAAACACATTTCGTCCAAACATACTTGGGGTCTAAAACCATTATTTCGATGAGGCATATTTTGGCCGTATGAAAGTGTATATACCCTCGTTAGCATAAATGCTGAGGATATAAAAAGAAAATGACGGGTCAGCAACGCGAACACAAGTACCCAACTAAATTTTAATTGAAAATAGTTCGGCCGGGCCAAAATTTTTAAACCCTCTACCATAAAATATTCTGAACTAAAATAGAATAATTAATTTCTTTCCTGTCCACAATTTTAGAAGGAGATATTCCGTGACCACTTATACCTAAATAAGACAAAAAAATCATAAAAAATGTATCCAATCGGTCGTGAACGTTATATGGGGCTAAATCAAAGTATGGACCTATGTTTTTGGTGGAGAAGTTTTGTGACCACTGGACTCAAATGTCGAATTGCAGATAATTGGATCAAAATTGTAGCTAAAATCCAAAAAACAAATTCGGGAGATACCGTTATATGGGGGCTCTACCAACACACGTATCTATGTGGACAGTTTTTCGAATTACATATAGTTGGGTCAAAAATACCGAAAATGGGGAGGCACCGTTATATGGGGGCTATACCAAAACATGGACCTACGTTGACAATTTAAAATAACATGAACCTTTGCTGACAGTTTTTTGTGGAGATGTTTTGTGACCACTGGGAACATCAAATGTCGGCTTACAAATAGTTCGGTCGAAATTTGTAGCTAAAATCTTCAAAATACCGAAAATTGGGAGGTACCGGGCTATACCAAAACACGGACCTATATTGACAGTTTTTGGTTAAGATGTTTTGTGACCACTACGAATCTCAAACGGCAAATTACAGGTAGGTCAACAATTTTAGCTAAAATCGGTCAAAAATTTTAGTTAAAATCCTCAAAATACCGAACATCGGGAGGTACTGTTATATGGGGGCTACACCAGTGCGTGGACCTATGTTAAACATTTTTGATGGAGATATTTTGTGACCACAGGGAACCTCAAATGTTAAATTAAAGATAGTTCTGTCAAAAACATTAGCTCGGATCCTCAAAATACCGAAAATCGGGAGGTACCCTTATATGGGGGCAATACCAAAACGTGGACCAATGTTGACAATTTTTGGTGGAAATGTTGAATTACAAGTAGTTCGGTCAAAAAATGTAGCTAAAATCCTTAAAATACCGAAAATCGGGATGTGCCGTTATATTAGGGCTATATCAGAACATGGACCTATTTTGACGAGATTTTGTGGAGAAGTTTCTTGACCACTGAGAACTTCAAATATTACATTACAGCTAGTTCGGGTAAAAATTGTAGCTAAAATCCTCAAAATACCGAAAATCGAGAGGTACCCTTATATGGGGCCTATACCAAAACATGGGCCTACGCCCAAAATTTTTGGAATATAAGTTTGTTGATCACAAGGCACCCTAAATGCAAATTTGTAGCTAATTCGTTTAGGACTAAAAACGTCAAAATATCAAAATATCGTTATATGTTGGCTACACCAAAACGTGAACCGATATATCCCATCATCGATCTTGACCTGCCTGTAAACAAAAGACCATCTTCCCAAAATGTCAGTGTCCTATCTCCATTTTTGTGGATGCTACAGTGTTTACCACAGACGTACGGACAGACATGCATAGATCGACTCAGAATTTCACCCAGATCAAGAGTATGTATTAGGGTGGGACGATTTGAACACCATCACGGGCACCTGGAGTTTCTGATGCTCGGGATTGTAGTGAGCAAAAAAGACTACAAGACCATATTTCTGAAGTGAAAATCGAGCACCCGGATTTTGACTTGAAGATTTTTATTCCGTGTTTATGGATATTTTGGCATATAACAGACAAACCATTGAGATTTTCGATCCAACATGAAGACCAAAATTATAGCCAAGACAATAAATAAGAACTCTCTAGTTTTGGCCTTGATAAAGTGGGAATTTTTCGAAAAATATCGATAAATGACGCTGTGCTACAAAATGGAACTCAAATTCAGTGGGTGGAAAATTCCTTTTGGAGATGAAAGCCCTTGGTGAGTGTACAAAGAACTCAAAAGGAAATGTTCACCATAGGTCTAGTTTCTGAGATATGGCGTGATTAATGGTTTAATTTTGGCCACTCAATTTGTGAGAAAATAGCTTTATATCTCTGTTTAGTAGGGTTTTGGGTTTTCCCGGTTTTTATCATTCCCGGGAAACGGGAATCAAAAAATCGCCATTCCCGGGAATTCGGGATTTCCCGGGAAATTTTTAAACACGAGAGTGGATCAATATTTCCGTGATTTTTTTATCCTCCCATAGTAACTTATATGAAATACAATATTTTCAAAGAGTTGCCGGCTCAAAAATGGATGACACGTTTTCGCTCTAACGATTAAAAACGAAAAAATATGGAAAAATGCACCGTGTTGCCCGGATTTTACCCACATTGACCATTTCCATTATTCAAAAAAAAAATTAAGTCATTGATCAGAAATTCCAATTTTATGGACCTCGAAAATTGTATGTCTTATTCTTTTGCTTAAGATTGCTTGAAAAAAGAAAGAAAGAAAGTATCAGTCAGCTGTGCCGACTGAGATATACCTTCAGCCTCAGACATAAAAAGACGCACACACAATACTTCTGACGTTTCTAGGGGCTTTTTGAGTTTTTGAGCCAATTTCTTAGGAAGTGGATTTGCCCCGAAAAAAAATACCTTTTTAACTAGGGCCGCACACAAAACATGTTGCCAAATATTTATAAGAGAGAGTGTGGGAGATTTCACCCTTCGGCGGTTATCATACGTACTACCCAATGTAGTTGGTATCAGGCTTTTTTGAGCTTTTGTGCCTTTACCTCAGGAAGAGTGGAGTTGCCCTCCCAACAAAAGTTGCGCCATCGTAGAATTTATTGGAAAGAATTTCGAAACGATTCGAGATGAGCTGTTAAACTGCACTTTTCCTAAATTTTGAGTTGGAGGTACCCGAAGGTCTGGACCGATATAATCCATATTCCGATATGCAAAGTTAGAACCAATCAGATACTTCCTGCGGGAGTTATCTTGCCAATTTTCCATTTTAGTTGTTGCCATTAATGACTAATCCATATTTCCCCATTTTCATGGTTCTTTTTGACATTTACCCGGTTTTTGTTCAGAAAAAAATGTTTTGTTTTTATGTATATTCGTTATTGGTCTGTGGTGCTTCTGAAATATTTAGCATAAATTGCTCTTGTAATGACGAACACGTTAATAACAAATTTTATTGGAGGATAGATCCGGTTATCTAAAATTTGAACAGGATATTCTGATATTCCCATCATTTTTTGAATCGGACCTGTAATTTGATCACAAAAATACATGGACAGACGGACATACATATATACATGCGTCTACTCCGAAGGTGATGTTATGTATATCCCTAAAACGTACTATGGGTCTACCTCGCTTCCTTTTGCATGTTACATACAAATGCCCTAACACATGATACCCCTTACCCCAGTGTAGTGTAGGGTAAAATAACAATAACAATAGCGTTGGACCTAAATCCGCAAATGACGGATCCTTAGTTTAAAAAATAAATATTATATTTGTAGCTGACAAAATAAGTCTTAGAAGTTTTCAGGGGTTTTATGCGTTTGCGGTGTAGATATCTTAAACAATGGGCCCAGTAATTATTCAAGTGGCAGATCGTATCTCTCAGGACTATCACATGGACTAACTTCGATGAACTATTCAAAACAATCCCTGAATAGGCCTTAAGCAGGGTTTTGAATTTTTGTGAGAGATTTTCTCGAAAGTGATGTTCGACATAGACCTTGTACGCACGATGGCTCTCGAACGGATCAGCCTATTCGGTCCAAAATTTGTACAAACTTATTTTAAGTTTGAAGGAGGGTCATATCAGTTGACTCCTTCGGGTACCACTTCAAAAAGTACAAAACTATGCGTAAAATGATGTGCACGATAACTGTCGAAGGCAGTAACTGATTTGGTCCATACCTTGCACATCGTAATATTTCTGCGAGGCATGGAAATAGTTCAAATATGGACGGGTACCCACTTCGGGTAACGCTTGCATAAAATTTCGGAAAAGTACAGTTTTAGAGCTGCTCTCAAATCGCTTTTACCAACCTGTAATCGCTACCTCCATTACGACAGTACAAGTTTTTTCAGGGTAAGTCCATACTTTCTGAGAAAATGTCCCGAAAGGTGTAAAAAACCATCTGTAGTGGCTGGAGCTCTCGACAACTCTCGAACGGTCTAAAATTTGACCTTCGTAATACTTTGTGCAAACTTAGTCTAAGTTCGAAGATGGGTACCTCCCCCCAAATATTTATTTCTGCGATACATTAAAAAAATCAAAATTTAATAAATTTTTTTAAGTGCAGTTTAGGCTCTGTTCGAGATCCTTTGGAAAATTATATTGAAGCTACTCATTGTGTTCCTGTTTACAGCGATATTATGTTTTTCGTTGGCAAGTCCATGCTTCCTGACATAGTACTCCAAAAGTTCTAAGCTATACTGTGACCAACTGAAATGACTGTTGGGCGCAATATCTATAAAAAATTACTCCCAAAATAAGATCTACTTAGAAAATGGAACCTGAAAAAGTAGTCATCCATTTATTCAGGTACCTCCTCCACAACACCAAGTTAATACGTCCAAAAGGGCCACAAAATCTGAAAACCATCTAAATACATAATTGTTGGGTAAACAGATTTTGGTTTGGAAAGTTTCTATTCACACAGGCTGAGGCTATATCTCTATCGGCAAAGCTGACAAATGCTTCTTACAAGTTTTTTAAGCTTTTGGACTATTAGGTCTGGACGCCAGGACTTGTCCACGAAATACAATATCGCTGTAAACTGGACCACAAGGTGGATCTTTGGTAAAAATGTTAAAGCGATCCTTGAACTTTTCTAAGATAGGTACCCGATGTAGAACTTCTTGGAAATTGATGTACATTTGAGAGAAATTTTAAGATATACAAAACTTCGGCAAATGAAATTCATAAGTAATCGTGCCCAGTCATTTGAGTTGGTGCCGGCTGGATTGTTTTTGAGCTTTTGGGTCATTATCTCAGGAAGTATGGACTTGTCCCCGAAAAAGGTTTTGCCGTTGTAATAAGAACCGCGAGACAACATGCTGAAAATTTTCAAAGCTACCCAAGACATGTGCTTAAGCTGCACCTATGCGAAAAATTTGGAAATTCAGAGTGAAAGTTATCCCAAGGAGTGGACCGATATAGTTCATATCCGAACCTGTTCTATGTATGACAGAAATATTACGAAAAACGCATTTTGTACTAAATTGGTTGATCCGTTCGGAAGTTATCATGCGCAACTTTTTTCGGGGAGATACCCGTAGGAATAGACCGATATGGTCCACATTCTAACTTGGTCTATGTTTGGACAATATCATATTTTGGACCAAATCGGTTTATATAGAATTATCGAGCGTTCCAGCCAGACAGACGTACAGACAGCGCTGAATCGACTGTAAGTTGTCTGAAAGTATGAATTGAAAGTGATTTTAGAAGACCTAGGTTCTTCTCTTCTAGAATCACTATCAATACATAGACTTAATAAAAAAATGGGTTCGAAGATCGTTCACAACTACAAACAAGCAATAATGCTCGTATAAATAGCTGCTCAAAGATGTGTCTAAAATAAAATACTCAAAGATGCGTCCACCATGTCCGTTCGGCCGTCTGTGGTAATCACTCTAGCATCCACAAAAATGGAGATAGGACGCTGAAATTTTGGAAAGATGCATCTTTTGTTTGCAGGCAGGTCAAGTTCGATGATGGGCTATATCGGTCCACGTTTGGGTATAGCACCCATACAACGATACCGCCCGATTATCGATATTTTGAGGATTTTAGTTACACCACCGGGGGCCACCGTGGTGCAATGGTTAGCACGTCCGCCTTGCACTCAGAAGGTCTGCGGTTCGAATCCCAGGTCAAGCAACATCAAATTTTCAACGGTGGCAAAATTCCCCCTCAGTAATGCTGGCGACATTTCCTGAGTATTTAAGCCATGAAAAACTTCTCTATAAATGGTGTCGTAAGACACGCCGTTCGGACTCGGCAATAAAAGGTAGGTCTCATATCATTGAGCCAATATGAATCGGCGTGAACTCATTGATATGAGAGAAGTCTCCCTTGTCCCATCTGGGATGTTTGTGGAACAATTATATATTATTATAGTTACAATTTTTACCCGAACTAGCTGTAATTTGACATGTGAGGTTCCCAGTGGTCACGAAACTTCTTCACCAAAAATATAACTAACTGTAATTTGACATTTTAACTTTCAGTGGTCACGAAACTTCTTCACTAAAAATCGTCAACATAGGTCCAAGTTTTGGTATAGCTCCCATATAACAGTGCCTCCCGATTTTTGGTGTTTTGAGGTTCTTAGCTACATTGTTTGACGGAAGTTACCGTAATTTGACTTTTGAGGTTCCCTGAACTTATATAACTTTTATACTAAAAATTTTAAAGATAAATAGACACTTTGATATAGCCCCTTAGGTGGTACCTTTCATCTGGCTGAACACATTTTTTAGACTAGATTAGATAATTTAGGCATTTGGGGTATCCACATTTGAAAACTGCTCCCAACTAAAATTATGAAAGGAAACTAATTATACCATTTTAATCAAGACTGTTTTATGGTGGAGGGTATAAAAAGTTCGTCCCGGTCGAACTTAACGATTTTTTACTTGTCAGTATATAACATTTCCCGAGAAATAGATATGATCTTCTTCTGTATTTACTCATCCGTTATCCGGATATAAGTGATCGTACAATTTATTTTGTTTTTTAATATTTATCGCATTATATTTATGTTATAGTATAGTGGTTGTCAGCTCTCTGTGTCTTGCAGCATTCAGCAGATCAGTTTCGTCGGTATAACCTGTCCAGTCCATGATGTTTTTGAGCCAAGATGTTTCTTTTCTTCCTCTAGCACGCCTTCCATCAATTTTTCCTTTTAAAATTGCTTGTAAAATGTTGTATTTGTTGTTCCTTAATACATGTCCAAGATATGCTATTTTGCGATTTTTTATTGTCGTTATTAACTGCCGGCTTACATTCATCCTTCTTAGTACTTCGTCATTAGAAATTTTCGCAGTCCATGGTATTTTCAGTACTCGCCGGTAAATCCACATTTCGAAGGCTTCCAATTTTCTTTCATCAGAGGATTTGAGCGTCCAAACTTCTGTTCCATATAGCAGCACCGACCAATCATAGCATTTTATAAAACGTACTTTCGTTACGTTTATGTCATGGCTTTTCATAAGTTTGTTGTATTTACAAAAAGCATCTCGTGCCATCTCTATACGACTTTTAATCTCTTTCGAGGGATCCCATTTGTCGTTTATTAATATCCCTAGATATTTAAAAGATCGCACTCTTTCTATTTCTGTACCTTGTACTTTTAAGGTCACATCTGCATGGGGATTTTTTCTGCTTATGACCATATATTTCGTCTTCTTCATGTTTATTTTAAGACCATATTTCTCACGTACACGTGCAAGTTTCTCTACAAGTTTCTGGAGACCGGATATACTTCCAGCCAGTAACGTGGCATCGTCCGCATACCTTATGTTATTAATTATTTTCCCATGAATTTTTATTCCGACGTTTTCTCCTTCTAGCGTTTCTTGGAATATTTTCTCTGAGTATACATTAAACAATAAGGGAGATAGAAGATAGCCCTGTCTAACACCCCTTGAGATGCCAATTTCTTTTGTTGGTTCTCCACTTACTTCAATTGTTGCCGACTGATCCCAATAGAGACTTTTTATGCACATAAGTTCATTGTCTTGCATTCCTATATCATGTAATATTTCCATTAATTTATCGTGTTTGACGGTATCGAATGCTTTTTCGTAGTCAATAAAACACATGAATACATCCTTCTGGGCATCCCTACATTTTTGTGTTATAATTTGGATGCAGTATAGTGCTTCTCTTGTACCCATTCCTTCTTTAAACCCAAATTGGGTATTTCCCATGTGTGCTTCACATATTTTGTATATTCTACTATGAATAATCTTTAGAAATATCTACAAGGCATATGATAGACAGCAGCATTTCCAAAAGAAAAATTAGCGAGAAATCTGGAAATTCCAAAGAGGGGAATTCCCGATGAGAAAATCTAGTCAGAAAGCATTATTTCGAAGAGGCAAATGTTTATCGCATGAAAATGTCTACGAGTATACACACATACCCTGATGGGTAAAGGTTATCAAGGAATGTAGACTGGGAACTATTTGTGTAAACATCTTTGCCAACCTGGATTTTGAGACGTAAGAAATCTGAAATGTTGACCACCCTAAAGCTCTTGTTAAATATAATAAGCACGTCATTCACCCATAAACTTAAATCAAACAATGTCAACGTTTAGCCTCAATAATAGTTAGTTTAAATATAAATGTTGCATGTCTCGATACGATGTTAATAATATTACTCTTACTAATTAGCTATATTTGCTCTCATCACATAACCCCAGCTCCCTCCATACACTCAAATGACAAATATATATCATAAATATTTGTTCTAATCAGTGATTGAGTGAGAGAGTCGTAAACACACACACACAGAGTAAAATGAAAAGTTAAATACCACCATTCAAACAATAATCCTTTGCCTACTTTAGGGATTATCGTATATCAATCATTACACAAATGTTGGCTTTTTTCATTGACATTTTCTACTTAATTTCAACACCCTCACCTTCTCATTCCACAAAGATCATCACCCCTAAGCACTTAGCAATTTCTATCAATTAAGCCTCGTGGGAAAAACTCGACATCATCATAATATTTTTGCTGCAAACCTACTCTGGTGTTTATCAATTCCTCGAATATTTGCTCAGCTAATGAATGCAATCTAATCGCTTAAACAGTGTAACATTAGCACTTAAAAACACACTCTCCCCTTCCCGGCGAGCATAAAACTATTGTGTGCAAATGGATGTGAGGAGTGTATTTGTTTGTCACATATCAAGTACCTAATATTTACATATCATTATTCATAATTTTCTATTAGACAAAAATAAACATTTTTACAAATTTGACTTCGACTAGCATGAATTCCCATACCATAGATCTGTCCTTTTCCTTCCACACCCCTCGAGAGGAGAAATGAAAAATGAGATTTTAGGCGTTAATGAAAGTAAAACTAAAATTTATGTTTTATTTCATTAGCTCAATTAAATAAATGTGGGGGTGTTTACATAGGGTTGTGGTTATCCATATAAAAAATTACCAACGGCCATTCATGAAGCCATCCTTCTTTTTTCTATCATCTTTCACTGCTATTGTAATATATGGTTTGGTTTGACTTGATTTTTTTAGGAATAGAGAAAAATCCCCCTTTAAAGGATATTTTTTCTCTTTTTCTTTAAGTAATCATCAAATTCAAACTGTCATCATAGTATGTGTGAGCGTAGGTGCAGGAATCCAAAATAGAGAACAGAAAGAGAAAAATAAATTGTAATAGCTGTTGGAAGAAATGTATAAAACCACTTTGTGAGATTATATTTGTTTTAGCGTTAAACTTGCCACTTTACTTTTTGGTTGGTACTACTTGGAAGGGAAGTTAAGGTTGAATGTGCGGATTTTAGTTTTTTAACCCATCCGAAAATTGCCTTACACTGTGAAATAATGACAGTGTGTAATACTATTCCAAAGATGCAGTAACATTTTATTGATATGCTTATGGAAGACAGCATGTGTGTGGTCTTATGACATAACTATTAACCATAGGTTTCTGAAAATGTTGTGAAAATTGATTTTTTTTGAAAACTATTATTGTTATTTTAAGGAAAGGGTGTATTTTCAATTTTCAATAAATATAAATCTGCCACAAGTTTACTCACACATTACGAAATAGAAAAGGAAGTTGTACACTTTCATTAGAAAATCCAATTTATATTTTAACGTTAAAGTCAAATAATATACAAATTACATAATGTATTATTATGTGTAAGTGCTACAGATAAAAGACACCGGGTAAACATGACTACTTTGGTTCCTCAACATAGAATTATTGTTAGAATTGTCCATTCTTTCGTTCACCTGTCCATATATTCTTGCAATCAAGGAACTGGCTGAATTTATTGACAAACTTAGATACATTTCAATTCTTCAATCCAAGGACGAACGAGCCCTTTCCTTACCATGAAGGGATTTGAGAAAGAGTAAATGTCCGAGTGCCAAGAAACGGCCCTGACCGACTTTATCATGACAAAGCCCAGGACATATCTTGTTTCCTCTTTCATATCAAGTGTACACTGACCTCCTCGTTGTTGTTTCTATTGTAACACCATATCGCTCATTTATTCAAAGAGTGACACATCTCAAAAATCAGTTTCGAGAAAAACGCGTTTTAAGTTAGTGATAAAAATTTCACTTCATAACTTAAAAAGATTATTACACAAAAAATACCTACTTGGACAATATTTTGCAAAAAGCTAGCCAGATGCCAGTGCTAAATTTCTGTGTAAGATCAAACATGATTTGATGTGTTTTAGTGCTTCATAAACTCAAAAAAGGCGAAACATGTCACATAGAGGTGGTTGTTTGGGTTCGAATCTTTGGCTTGCCTTTTTCATTTGCATCATTGGCCATTAAGCTCGACTCTAAGAAGAAATTAATTAAAATTAATATTAAAAATGATCTTTGCCTTAATAGGCAAAATTTTTAAATTAACAAGTAAGAAAGTGTCAGTCGGCTTTGTCGACAAAGATATACCCTCAGCCTATGTGAATTGAAACTTTCTTCTACGGACAGATCGAATGTTTTAAGGCCCTTTCAGAATTTTGTGGCCCTTTTTGGACATTTGAACTTGCCGAAAAAATGTGGATTAGGATTTAAATTCAAAAGTGTTGCGGAGGAGGTACTTAAAGGATTGGGCCGACATCGTCCATTATGGAAGTGGATTTTATTTTCAGAGTTATATCTTATCGATAGATATCTCGCCCACTAGTCATTTCAGTGGGTCATCGTATAACTTTTGGAATCGGTTGATCAGTTCGAGAGTTATCGTGCTCTACAGTCACTACAGTTGGTGCCATAGGGGTTTTTACACCTCTCGGGCTGTTTTCTCAAGAAGTAAGGACTTGCCCCTGAAAAAAGCTTTTACCATCGTAATGGAGGCAGCGTATATAAATTGTTTCAATAACAATCGAAGTGATACGAGAGCAGGTCTTAAAGTAAACTTATACGAAATTTTGTGTGGGATGTACCCGAAGGAGTAGACAAATAGATTCCATATTCGAACCTGATCTATATCTTGTAGACATATTAGCATGTGTAAAGTATGGACCAAACTTTTGAACTTTTGTGGGGAGGTACATGAAGGAGTGGGCCGATATTGGATTATCTTCGAACTTAAAATTTGTTTGGACAAAATATTACGAAGGCCAAATTTTGTTTCGATTCGGCAGATCCGTTCGAGAGTTATCGTGCGCTCCGACCACTACACACGGTGTCATAGGGGTTTTTTGAAACTTTCAGGCTATTTCTTCCGGAAGTATGGACTTGCCCCTGATAAAACTTGTACCGTCGTATAGAGGGCAGTGAATTTATGTTGTTACAACAAAAATCAAAGCGATTCGAGAACAGGTTCTAAACTGAACTTTTCCGAAATTTTGTGTGGGAGGTACCCAAAGAAGTGGACCGATTGAGTCCATATTAGAACCTCATCTAAGTCTTGGACAAAATATAACGAGGGCCACCCAACTTCGAACTGTAGTAAAAGAGCTGTAACTCGTTGAGTTTTAGAGATATGAGCATGGCAATTTGACACAAGTTAAAGAAAAATTTGTAGAAAAAATAGAAATTGCTAACTCAGAAAACGATTTTTTGAGTTACGCTACTCTTTGAATAAATGAGCGATATGTTTGCAAGTTAATTTTTTTGTTGCTTAATCTGACTCTGAGCCCGTCAACAGTTCTAGGAAAGGGCTGTTGCCCCTTTATTATAGCCACAAACCTACAGGGTTAGTTGAGTAGGTTTGGCAGGGCAGTTAAGATGGTGCAGTGAGTGGTGCGGGCCTGTGCCGAATGTTGGACATATATATTGCGTGTATCAATCCTGTACGAATTTAGACGGCTACACCATTCCGAACATAGGTTAGCCCAACCTACTATGGTTTGTCGTGGCATCTGACGCTCCTCACCTGCGATAGATGGGTGATATTTTCCGAGGACCGCATAGTTGTTTATGGCATCTGCGACTGCATCTGTATGAATCATGTTCAAAGCTGCTTGATAGGCTTGTTGATCTAGGGGTTCTCTTCTAGATCATGAAGATCCCTACTGACATGCCAGGATGGGGGCATGAGGAGGCATCCTGTTGCAGTTCTGGCAGGTTTGAGTATTTTTCCATCGTATTGCACATATATTCTCGGACTACACTGACGCCGCATAGCTTATATTTGGTCAACAAGGTTTCTTTGTCTGCTAGGGACTTAAAGACCTTGTTCCTACATCTCATGTGGCAAATGGTTGCAGTTCTCAAGGCGGCTTGAGTATTTTGTCGAATGCTGTCGAATGTGACCCCAAGAATCTTCGGATAGTTAGTGTTCAGAATTTGGCTGTCAACTCAGTGCTCACATCTGCCGTCAATGTGGTGAACACAGTGGCCGCAGATTTTGTCCTATAGTGACGGATATTTGCATATTCCTCGATGGAAAAAGGTGGTAAGATCAGTCAAATAGGAGTTCAGCCTTCCACATATGATATAAGGTAACACACCAGACGCCAAGACCGTACAGTCATCCCCATACGTTGCGATCTCAATGCCCATCGTGAAGTGATCGACAATGTCAAAAGCTTTTGATAAGTTGTGCGCCAGCAACACTGTCCTACCTAACGGCTTGTTCTGATTCAGTCCTCTACTAATGAGTTTGGATGATCGGCAGTAGTAAAGCCTCAAGAGTCGTCCCTGGTTCACCAGGGATCCTTGACTGATTTCAGTAGCGGGACCACCCTACCCATATTCCAGGCTTTGGGTATGACGTTTGTTGCCAGCGAAATGTTTAGAATTTTTGGTGAGATACTCAACTACCGGGTTTTTTATTATTTATTTTTTTAAAAATTCAATATCGATAGATAGTTTTGCCTATCGATATTATCTATATTTTAGTGCCTTTTTATTAAATAAAATCTATTATTCTTTCTTCTTTATATTTTTGTGAAGTACTTGTGCAAAATGTCAATAAAAACATAGACATTTCCGCCATTTTTATTTCCAAATTAGTGTTGACGACAAATTAACGATAATATCGATAGCTTTAGATTTTTGGAAATTAAATATGGAAAATATATAATGCTGGGAATATCGATAGTTTGCCAGCTCTACCATGGAGATTCCATCAGGACCCAACGCTTTGAATAGTTTGGCTTTCCTAATGGCATTCGCAATGGATGATGATCCAATGTAAATTGTGGTGGTACTTCAGCAAGAGATCTAATGTGGCGTAGTGCTCTTGTCTTTGCTCTGTCACTCCTATGGTGCTCAACAAACTGTCGATTAAAATAACTTGCGCACTCGGATCACTCAGAGTTACGTCGCCAAACGTAACTGAGGTCCTATCCCCCTTCTTCCCAGGGATCGAGAGTGACCACAATTTGTTCACTTATTCCGACTCCAATGTTGAATATCTTCACATGATTTAACTACTTGCTAGTAAAAACTCTGAAAATAAGCCAATTAATTAGCTTCCCCATCATTGATGAAAGTGCAGCGTTTAGAGATGATTAATTCGGGATGTCTGCTGATGGATGCAATTATGACGTCAAATGTCAGACTAGATGACACGATGGTTACACGTGCAAAACGTAGAGCTATCAATCTGATCAGCCAGCACTCAACCCCTTTGGTTATTGCCGAGGAACAAATGGCACAACGCACAACGCATGACTAATATTGGACCTATAACCTAGAATACAGCTATTTATCGGCGGATAAAGAGATGAATTGTCAGGGATTGGAACAGCAACGGCTGGTGTCAAGTGCTTCGTGTGATGACGACGACTCACTGGTGCTGTGTTCACGCAGCAACGTTCAACGATGGATAAACAAATTTCGTATTTTCGCATACACCTTTTGTAAATTTTCTGACGGTGTAAACAAAATGTATAAAAACTTCATCAACATATTCTCAAAGAGTTTTTTTTACATATGTCTCCATATAAATATAATCACTTCATATCTTCAGCAAATTATTTATTATCATGATTGATAATTTCTGATGATTCATGACTGTCAAAATGGTTACCCTAAAAAGAAGAAAATAATGAAAATCTCCCTTTTTATTTCCATAAACCGGCAGCCTTTCAAAAGGATATTCAGCATAGAAAATTGGGTTCCAATGAAATATGATGATCATTGGTGTTTTTCACATTATGATTGTTGTTTCTCTTTCCTCTTCTCCTGTACAAACAGCTTGTCAAGTGCAAAGAAATTTTCATCTCGACCCGAACAAGAAGTAAAAGAAAAAATGACACATATCATTTGTATATTGGTCTAAAAGTATACATGTCTGACTGTCAAGCTATCATGCATTCGGACACAAATCATCGTCATCATCATCAGTAGCAGAAGAAGCAGCAGAAGCTGAAGCAGAGGCAAAGAAATGGAAAATAAAACATCTTTTGTCACTTTGAATTGTTGGGTTATGTTGAATGTCTGAAATACTGAAAAAGAAAAGAAAAAGACACGACATATCGAAAAATATTTAACAAATTATTTTATCTATAGAATTATGTTTTCTATTAGAATTTGTATGTTGTTTTTGTTGTTGATTTGCTTTCTTTGACAAATAGTTTTCGGAGATATTTTTCTCATCTCGTGTTTTTTTTTGCATTTTTTTCTTTTTTTGTCATAAATTTTCTGAGAGCTTTTATGGTGGATGATAGTTATGACAAGTGTCATCGTAAGTTACATGATGATGAAATTACTTTGATAAAAACCAACCATGTAAAGAATTTGAATCAGTCTTTTTTACTATTCCTTAAAGACCAAAAGAAGAGATAACCAGTTTTGTGACATTTCCATAACATGGTTTGGCTAATCGAATTAAAGAAATGTTCATTGCAACTGGCATATTTTATAATTGTATTTTTATTTATTTGTTTTTTCAGCTCAGTAAATAACAATATTCTATTTTGGTACATTTAAATAAAGTAGATAAAAAAAAAATAATAAATAAATGACTTATGTATATCGAAATTCTTCCATTCTAATAGAATCAAGTAGTCTGTAAATCATAGAACTAAGAAACTCGTACTTTTAATAGCAGCCGCATGAGTTGAGCTGGTATTGCTTTTGTTGTATTTAGTTTCTTCAACTTTTAAGTAAATACTTTCGTAACATGTCTGATTCTGCAGAATTTGACAAATTAATGTTTAGCACTTTCCTCATTAGTGATGTTTATTTTGATTTTAGCTGAATTTAATGAATTCTATTTATATTTTATTATTTTTATTTCTCTAACCTAACATAACTAACTGCCTTTGCTTAGCTGGACCACTAGTCCACATTGTTTGTTCGCAATCAAATTGTTGTCATGAACTCACCCAACCGACTGACCAACCACAACCAGACCAAATCAAAGCCTCAAAGACTAACAAAGAAGGACAACCAAATTCAAATTTTGACCCTTTTGTTTGCTTTCATTTAAGATATTTTAAAATTCTGCTTTCATATTTAATGAAATCAGTTCCTTTCTGTCACGACTGCATTGGATTCATTTTCATTCCGTCGTCATCAGTTGCATTTGTTGTCGAGATCCATTCTTTTGTTTTTTTTTTTCAAATTTTATTTTTATTTGGTTGGAGCTTACACTGTTTTTGTAAGATACCATGTTGAATACCATTGTCAGTTCTATTGTAGTTGGATTCGTTCGTAACTTGTGGGAGACAGTGCAGGATGATTTTTATGCTATAGAACTGTGGATAGTTAAAGTAATATCACCAAGTGACAATGGACACGTACACTTTGTTTTGTGGATAAAGATGTTGATAAAGGCATTGGAATTTTTCAAAAAAAAAAAAAAAAAGAACTCTGAAAAAACTCTGAAATTCCTTTGACAAAGTAGAAAAAATGGAAAACGAAACTGAACTCAATTGTTTGTTTTATTAAAACATCATTTCGTTTTATAATGATTTTTAGAAACGACAAAATAATAATCATTGCCGAATTCAAATGATTGCGAACAATACGGAATATGTTTGTGAAATTATGGAACGTCTTAAAGTAAAAAAGTAATAAAGTAAAACAAAATGAGAAAAATCCAAAAACAAGAAAAAAAATCACTGGAGGGACTTTGAAATAAATCGCGGTCAAAGTTCACATTTTTAGGTTTATTGTAGGTTTTAAGGATTTTTCTTGGAAACGGCAAGTTTCCGAGCAAAATCGTGAAAATATAATAAAGCCCTAAAAATTTGAACTGACCGCGATTTATTTGAAAATCTCTCCGGCGATTTTCTTTTTGTTTTTTGATTTTTCTCATCTATGAACATTGTAGTTTCAGAATAAACAAAAACTTCCAAGGTGTAAGCACCTTTCATTTAAAATTAGTTAAGGCGCACCGTGTTTTGTAAATTCCGTATCATAAACAGTGGCCCTTATTGTTCCCTTGGTAGGCAGAATCATCGCCGACTATATGCTACCCTACACCACTGTGAATATGTAAAATATATATAGGAGATATATGTATATCAATTTGAACTGATTTCTGTATAATATGGTACACTTATTACTAGACAAAATTCCGTCACACATTCCAAATTTCATCAACATCGGAAGTATATAGCGTGTTTGGTGCAGCAAATACGTCAAATCGGCCGAAAATATATATGGGAGCTATATCCAAAACTGAACCCATTTTGATGCAATTTGGCACATTTATTTTTAGACCGAATTCAGTCACACATTCCATATTGCATCAAAATCAGACGTATATAGCGTGTTTGGTGCCGCAAATACGTAAAATCGGCCGAAAATATATATCGTAGCTATATCCAAATCTGAACCGATTTCGATGTAATTTGAACATTAATTTCTAGACCGAATTCAGTCACACATTCCATATTGCATCAAAATCGGACGTTTATAGCGTGTTTGGTTCCGCAAATACGTCAAATCGGCCGAATATATATATGGGAGCTATATCCAAATCTAAACCGATTTCGAAATAATTGGACACACTTATTTCTAAACCGAGCTCAGCCACACATTCCAAATTTCATCAAAATCGGACGTATATGGCGTGTTTGGTGCAGCAAATACGTCAAATCGGACGAAAATATATATATGATGCTATATCCAAATCTGAACCGATTTCGATGTAATTTGGCACATTTATTTTCAGGCCGAATTCAGTCACATATTCCAAATTTCAATAAAATCGGACGTATATAGCGTGTTTGGTGCAGCAAATATTTCAAATCGGCCAAAAATATATATGGGAAGTACTCGTATATGCAAATCTGAACCGATTTTCACCAAAAGCAATAGCGTTCTTCCTATGGCTAAAAAAAATATATTCCCCATTTTTCAGCTGAATCGGATAAAAAATGCGACCTGTACGTTGCGAACAAAAATACATGGACAGACGGACGGACGGACATGCATAAATCGATTCAGAAAGTGATTATATGTATATCCCCAAAAGGAACTATGGGTCTATTTCGTTTCCTTTTGTATGTAACATACAAATGCACAAAGACATAATACCCCTTACCACAGTGTGGTGTAGGGTATAAAAACGTTCTTCTTCTTCTTTATTTACTCATCCGTTATTCGGATATTGGTGATCGTACAATAATATTTCAATGCTACATATATGCATAATATTAAATACATATTTATAATTATTTGTTGTTACACAATTATGTTCAGCTCCCTGTTCTTAGCGGCATGTAAAAGTGTGTATTCATCATTATAGCCAGTCCATGTCAGGATATTTTTGAGCCACGTTGTTTCTCTCCTACCTCTTCCACGTTTTCCTTCAATTTTTGCCTTAAGTATTGTTTGTAGTGTTTTGTATTTGTTATTCCGTAATATGTGTCCAAGGTAAGATATTTTGCGCTTTTTAATTGTTGAGATTAGTTGTCGGTTCACATGCATCCTTCTAAGTACTTCGTCATTTGTTATTTTTGATGTCCAGGGTATTTTCAGTACTCGGCGGAATGTCCACATTTCAAAAGCTGCCAATTTCCTTTCATCGGAATTTTTAAGTGTCCAGACTTCGGCAGCATATAAGAGGACTGACCAAACATAGCACTTGATAAACCTTATTTTTGTTGTTACATTTATTTCGTGGCTTGCTAATACTTTTTTGTATTTGAAAAACGCATCTCTCGCTATTTCTATTCGGCTGGTAATTTCTTTGGAGTAGTCCCACCGGTCATTTATTAGAACTCCCAGATATTTAAATGTGTGTACCCTCTCGATCTCGGTATTCTGTATAGTAAGCTTCGCATTTCGATGTTCGTTCTTTCTGCTTACGATCATATATTTAGTTTTTTTCATATTAATTTTTAACCCAAACTTTTCACTTATGAATGCCAGCTTTTCTACAAGTTTCTGTAGACCTGATATGCTCCCAGCTAGTAATGTGGTGTCGTCCGCATATCTTATATTATTCACATATTGTCCATTAATTTTTATTCCAATGTTTTCTCCACCTAACGCTTCTTGAAATATTTTTTCTGAGTACACGTTGAATAGTAATGGGGAAAGTATGCACCCCTGCCTAACTCCTTTTGAAATAACAATTTCTTCAGTCTGTTCACCACTGACGTCGATTCGTGCTTTTTGATTCCAATACAAATTTTTGATGCAGCGTAATTCTTTTCCTTGTACTCCAATTGATGCCAAAATATCCATTAATTTATCGTGTTTAACCGTATCGAATGCTTTTTCATAATCAATGAAACAGATGAAAACATCTTTTTGGGCTTCTCGGCAGTTCTGAATTAAAAAAAAAAAACGTTAAGTTCGGTCAAATCGAATCTTTTTTATCCTCCACCATAAAATATTCTGATTTAAATTGAAATAATTAGTTTCCTATTAGGTGCAAAAATTGTTCGACCGAGCATACCTCAAATTCCTAAATTTGTTTATTTAATCTGTTGGTACCTTACATGGCGGATATACCAAAACATGGACCTTTGTGGATGATTTGTGGCGGAGGAGTTTCGAGAACTTCTAATGTCAAAATGCACCTAGTTCAGTTAAAAATTGTAGCTAAAATCCTGAAAATAATGCGGCTATACCAAAAAATTTACCTATTCGGACGGTTTTTGGTGGAGAAGTTTCGTGGCCACTGAAAACCTCAAATGTCTAAGTTCAGCTAGTTCGGTCAAAAATTGCAGCTAAAATCCCCAAAATACCGAAAATCGGTGGATACCGTTATATGGGGGTTATTCCAAAACATTGACCTTTGAGGACGATTTTTGGTGGAGAAGTTTTGTGGCCTCTAAAAACCTCAAGTGTCAAATTACAGCTGGGTTGGTTAAGATGATAGCTATAATCCTCAAAATATCCTCATCGTGTGGTACCGTTAATTGGGAGCTATTCCAAAACATGGACCTATATTGACGATTTTCGGCGGAGAAGTTTTGGGACCACTGAGAACCTCAAATTTCAAAGTACAGCTTGTTCGGTTCAACAAATTTAGCTAAAATCCCAAAAAAAAAAACCTTAAATCGCGAAGTACCGTTATACGGGACTAAACCAAAACGTGGACCTATCTTGGTAGTTTTACGTGGGCCAATATAGCCCATCTTCGAACTTGACTTGCCGATGGAAAAAACACACTCGGGTGCAAAATCTTATTGTTCTATTTCAATTAATGCGGACGCTAGCGCGACTACGACAGACGGACGGACATGACTAGATTGTCTTAGAATTTTATCCCGATCAAGAATATATAATTTATATGGCAGCAAATGTTTAGTTCGATGTGTTACAAACAAGAAAACAAACTTAGTACGACCTCCATACTATGGTTGAGGGTATAAAACATTATCTTTCTTGCATCGTACAAATGTCGTTTGGGTAGCAACAATGCCAGAGGATCCTGAGGAAACGGACTGATATTGCCCATCTGGGAACTGGATCTAATTGTGGGAGTCATTTCTTTCGATATTTATCTTCCCAACCAACCATTTTAGTTGGGCACCCTATAATTTTTTAGAGTTTTTGCCCGGAAGCCTGGAATTGCCCATGAAAAACATTAAATCGTTGTAATCAGAACCGCAAGGACTGCGTTCGAAACTATCTTCGTACAGCCTTTAAACTGTTATTCAACGAAAGTTGTGAACGTGTGCAATGGAGCTACCGGAAGGTGTGTTCCGACATAGTTCATCGTCGGACAAGATTTGACATTGAGAGAAATATTACGACGTGCCATCTTTCGGATAGCTGTAGTGTCAAACATTCATTTAAATTGTCAGCGTAGAATTTTTTTGACCACATATAAACAGGACCACAAGAAGCACCTTCGGAAAAAATTTCAACACGATCTACAAACAGATAACACGATAACGTTTTAAAGGGAGGTACCCGAAAGTGCTGTCCGACGATATTCAAGTTTCGGCCAAATCGGATACTCAATTCGTAATTCCGAGACAAGTTCCAAAACCGCAATTTTGTGAATTTTTGTGTGGGAGATAATTGAAGGAGTGGATCGGACCTGATCTTTTCCTAGAAGAAAATATATAGAAGTACAAATTTTAGCGGAAATCGGTTACACCCTTCCAGAGTTATTGAAAAATGTTGAACATTTCGAAACTGATCTAAGTTTGGAGAAAATATTACGAGAATCATAGTTTAGACCAAATCGTCTCCTTAGCACCGGGCAGTTGTAAATTATGTGGTCGATCGACTGAGTTAGGGCGCCGCACACACAGCTGGCGTCAACGGCGAGAACTAGGAGGAGGTTTTCCATTGTTCGGAAGAGCGTGATTTAAATTACATCATGGTTTGCGTGGTAAATCGAATTCAGTTGTTCTGTTTTGTGACTTAAAAAAAGGTGACTGCTACGACCCAAGGAGTTCCATTGCTATAACCAAGCAGTCTGAGTATTGAAATTTTCGCTGTGTAGTTGTTTACCCAGTATCAAAAGCGGTTTTCTGGACTTCAGTCTGGATTCATATGCTATTAATAGATCTTGATTGAGGGGCATATTGGTATTTTCGGCGATTTTGTAATATTCCTCGAGAATATCATGCTTTCTTCTTAAGTTTGGAGGTTGAATGTTGGATAACATTCCATTCTGCCGACACGGACAGTTTTTAGTGTCCCCGTTATCAGTCTCATGGTGGAGTTTAGCTGGGTGTCAATTCGTTTTACGTGGTGGCTGTTGAGCCACACAGGTTCCTGGGAGTTTCTGGATGATTTGATTAGATTTGGTTTTTTGGGATGCTTTATCTAGGTGTGTTTTAAACGAAAGTGTTATGCCCAGGTATTGGATTGTGAGAGAAAACAGACTCATTGAGGCGAACTGTTAGTTTTTTGCATGCATCGATATGCGTGAGGTTGAAGCAACACACTTCGGTCTCCATCTACGGCAACAAAAACTAGGAGTTTTGAGCTTCGAACGCCGTATCGACCGCGTAGAAAAACTTGTGGCAAACAGTGTCAGGAAAGTCGTGGATGTACAGATTGAAGGGTATAGGGACTAGTATTGAGTCCAGTGGCAAGTCGTTGTTGAGTTTTCTCGTCTACTACCCAGCAAAAAAAGTCCTCCCAAAATCAAGGGTTTCGTAAGGGATTTTCGGCAGCCGTAACTACTCTCAAACCCCCTTTCTTCCCCATTATTTTTACAAGGGCATGTCGCACTCAGTTTGTAGTTATTTTATAACCACTAGAATAACTAGTTATTCTGTGGCCACTAGAAGTTGAAAAGTAAGGTGAAAAAAATCTATTTTTAGACAGTTGATGAAGAGAAATTGTTTTTAATTTCATCACACTTCTTACTTTTATTTTACTTTACATTACTTTGTAATGGGTTACGTACTGACTAACGGATCCAAATTTTTGCTGGGTATGGTTGTTGTTTACATGATCAGTGAAGAGGTGGTCGCTGAGGTGCTGATATAATATTGAAAATTCTTCTGGACGGAATGATCTTATTTAATTTTAGCAGGAGTCCTTTTTTCCATACTGTGTCATAGGAAGCCGACAGTTCGACGAATGTTTCTTGCATCTGGTCGAAATCATTTTCTATGAAATTTGTGAGCACTTATCCATTTCTTCATCAATTCGTCTCAGTATAAGCCTTTCAAACCAGTTTAGGCACACTGAGAGGATGGCAATCGGTCGGTAACTTGAAGCTTCAGCTGGGTTTTTACCTGGTTTGAGAAGGGCGATGACTTTTGACTTCTTAAAAGGGCCGGGGATATGGCCTGAGTCAAGGATATCAGTGGAGAACGTAGTACGGGGTAAGGGTGGGGAAAAGAGTCATTTTGGTGGTGTGACTACGTAGGACCTTTAATTCCGAGTTCATTCTTCGTGTGAACCGTGTGAACTCGTCCTTAGATAAATAAACTTATGGGCAACCATTTGTTTTGATCCATTTTAGGACATGGGGATGATGGTGGGTTTGCAGCCCAAGTTTGCGAAGAAGTTGCTACGCTTTACGACTGGAGTGTACAAAGCTCATGTTGGACACGGATTGTGCCCACTCAGATTTTTTCGCATCGACTAGACTTTTTATGAGCTCATCTGCTATTTCTGGGTTTTGGTTTGTACGGAATTTTAAATAAAATATTTCTTTAGAGAATTTTCGGTAAAAAATTCGGCATACGATAAGCTGCCCAACTACGCTCGTATCGAAATGAAATTTTTATCACAGGTAGATCTCGTCACCCTGATCACAAATATATATAACATTTGTTGCGAAAGTCCATACTTCCCGAGATATGGGCCTTTGAAGTTCCAAAAATGCCTTTGTTAAAGACCAGCAAATAAGAGAAAAATTTTTAATTAAAAAAAAGAGTAGAGTATTCCATTGCAATAGCATGATACCAGTTCTGTGATAACTTTATTTTAACTGTGATTTTATTTATTTATACATTTATTTATTATTTAGTCGTGTAGTCCAGTTTTTAATAATAATAAGCACAAATAATGATTATATTTAAATGAAATTTCCAAAATAAACACAAGCTCTTGAAAAAGTTGGAAAAAAGCCAACGATAAAACTCCTTTTATTGTTATAACTAAATACTGACGAAAAATGCCCGTCAAAGATCTACTTATAAAAAAAAGTTATTCCCGTGCCGTAGATTTGTACCTGTCCATAGGAGAAAGTCTTAAATCCCCGGCCGAAGGTCGGCTACTTAAGAAAAATTACAATTTTAAATAATTTTTTGAGCATAGTGCGTCTGATGAGACGACTCCTAGTCTCATCACAAATGCACCCAAGAAACCAAAGGAAAATAAACAAAGAAAATGAAAACACCCGCGTGAGCGATGTTGTTCGTTTCGTTGCTTTAGAGAGACTCATTCTTTATTTACATTCTACCTTAAAACTAAATCTTATAATCTAACAATAACACACATACACATACATTCCGTTTGGACGCACATTAGAAATGCACGCTGCATCTATAAATACATTATGACGCCGTGCACACACACGTTGCGCCGATAATGGAAAATACATATTTTATTATCGACCCTTCGCTATCTTTACTATTTTGGGTACGACATTTGTTCCATTATTTATGGCCGACAGTTGATTATTTTTAGACATAGATTCTTAGACGACATGCTTACAAAGAAATCTACCTGACTCTATTTACACAGAAAAGAGTATTCTACAAAATTCACCAGCGTCAACTCTACTTGTTCCAAAAATTCACATTTTGAAGTATTCCAATAGAACGGTATTGTCCGGTTTTCGGCATTTTGAGGCTATTCAAACAAAGTAACTGAATTTTGATATGTAGTCTAGGGGTATGATACATTTCTTTTCATTCGATTTTCTTTATTCTGAAGAATTTTTTAGAAACGGATTCAGGGAATATTCGGTGTAGGTGCACGATTTAATATAGACCCCATGTAACAGTAAGCTCCCGTATTTCGAGGGGGTTCGTTTAGAGTTCCGAAATGATCGAGCGAGTTTCACTCTCTTCACGAATTCTAGCGGGAATACTTCTGCGAGTAGAAAAAAGAAATCAAGTATGCTCCATATTTTATATGTAACTCGAATAAGAGAGCATATGCTTTGCTCGTTTTCGTAAGAGTCAAACATCCTTGAAATCGAGTAGATTCTACTCCTTTATTTTGTTTTTGTCACAGCGTTGTTTTATTTGTAATTGTGTATGTATAAAGTAAAAGAGTGGACTGAAAAAAGCTTCCGTAAAACTCGTGCTCTTTGAGTATACCAAATAAAGAGATTTTTTCACTCGCGATTAAAATAGGGAAAACCGGAGCTCGGGTTACCGATATTGCGATAATGTGGTATTTCGGGTCCCAGTGGGTAGCAAAGACTTATTGGAGAACTTCTAATTGCAGGGCTATAGAGGTACCGTATAACGATACCGATCGATGTGTAATTTAGTTTGCAGAGTTTCTCCACATGTTCCTATTGAAGTGAGTATCACTTTGCGTTTCGTATCCTCAATGGGTAGAAAACCCCTCACACAGAAAGCGATGAATATAGATCACTGTTTTGGTAGGGACATCATATAATGATTCAGCCAATGTGAGTTATTTTGAGAGGTTTGCTACATTCTCAAATTAAAGTATTTTGATCATATTATACTTAAAAAACTGTTATTTGATATTTCGAATTCTCTAAGGGCAGTAAACATCGAGATCCCGTTGACACTTGAAATATAGTAGAATATCCTTTTATGAATAATCCAAGGCGTAGCTAATACTTTCATAGACGAAAATAAGCTAAATTATTCAAGTTTACTCTGTTTCTACTTGTTTTATAACATTCCAGAAACATTTTCCTATACATATTTATTCTTCTTTGTTTTTTCTTTTTTCTCCCTATATATTTACCTACACACTTAACATGTGAATACATTGTCATATTGGCAGAAAAACACTTAGAACAACCATTAGCGAGAAATGTAAAAAAAAATATTAATAAATGGTAATTAGTGACGGCGGATAAGGATGTACTACATAGCTAGACATGGTCTATATATATTGCTATACTTAATAATAACAACAGCTGGCTCTCTACCTCAAAAGGTCTGGAAGATATGGATTCCTGGCTCTTTCCACTATTGTCTATGTGGATAGATGTCGTTAAACAAAGAATGAGGAATTCCTCTTTTTTATTATTTTATTTGTAGCGGTTGTGTCCCTGAGTCGTATTGTTGTGGTGGATTTCAATTCAATTTTTTGTTTTATTTCCCCACCATTCATCCATGGCAACGACTGTCGATAGTATCATACACGTAACACTGGATAAACCACAACCAAATAAAATATAACTACAACGACAACTACTTTGGCTTTTGGATGGGAAGCGATAGAGAGGTTGTGCGGTTACAGCTGATCATCAAGATGCAGTTGAGGGTGTCCCTCCGTATGTCTGTCTGTTGAATTTATTTAGTTGTACTCTTATGTGGCAATTGAAAATGAATGGACAGAATGAATGAATAGCTGGTTGTTGGTTGGGTTGGTTGGCTGGTTAACGATGGGTGGGTGGGCAACCACAGCTGCAACAGCAGACAGTGCCAGCACGAACGAGCCAAACATGAACGGAAACGGAAACAGAGTTGTGGCGAAAAAGTCATGAGTATATTATTATTCTCGTTTATTTTTTGCTCTTTGTCCTGTCTTTTATTTATTCACATTCTATTCGACAATGGCCGTGTGCACGACAACGACGGCCTGCAACTAGCTAGCAATGTATCTTCGGTAAACTGCGTACACGTGCGTTCAGTTGAGCGGATGCATAATGTTTGCCTTGACTATAAAAAAGAATCAACAATAAAAAAAACAAAAACAACAAGGCAATGACAACAATAGTAAAACAGAGTCAGAATTAACAAAAACAGAGGAGATAAATTCGCATTTAAAATGAATCGTTTTCAACCTTTTTTATGATATGGGCCATTTCAAAAAGAAACAAAAAAAAAAAACTGATGAAAACCAGAGTTAATATATAAAGTAACTAGATATTCATTAAGGAGAGATTTATGGGGAATGATTTCGTGGAGTATTTCAATTTCACATGGATTTCATCTGCAACTTGTATGTATTTCACTACAACATGAGATTCCAATGCAGACTCTCAAATTATACGTGTTGCCGCTATTTTGTCTCAAATGATTCGTATTAAACATAGTTCGATCAATCCTTCCTTAAAATACATAATGACATTGCTAACTCTGGTGGCCATCGCACTGCCTTTGCTTTCTAATTATATCTGCCAGCTGCACTTTCCTTGTAAAGATTCTCAACATTTTGGGGTCAAACTATCGTTGAGTTATTTTAAGAGGCTTGATCAATTGTGGCGTGTTTTAAAATAGGCTTGGTCTATTATGGGCGTGGTTTAGAAGAGGAGTGTTGAATTATGGACGTGGTCTACTATAGACGCGGTTTAATAGAGGAGTGGTCTATTATAGACGTGGATTAAAACAGGCGTGGTCTAATATAGACGTGGATTAAAACAGGCGTGGTCTATTATAGACGTGGATTAAAACAGGCGTGGTCTAATATAGACGTGGATTAAAACAGGCGTGGTCCATTATAGAGGTGAAATAAAAGAGGCGTGGTCTATTATAGACGTGGAATAAAAGAGGCGTGGTCTATTATAGACGTGGAATAAAAGAGGCGTGGTCTATTACATACGTGGAATTAAAGAGGCATGGTCTATTATAGACGTGGAATTAAAGAGGCGTGGTCTATTATAGACGTGGAATAAAAGAGGCGTGGTCTATTACATACGTGGAATTAAAAAGGCGTGGTCTATTATAGACGTGGAATTAAAGAGGCGTGGTCTATTATAGACGTGGAATAAAAGAGGCGCGGTCTATTACATACGTGGAATTAAAAAGGCGTGGTCTATTATAGACGTGGAATTAAAAAGGCGTGGTCTATTATAGACGTGGAATAAAAGAGGCGCGGTCTATTACATACGTGGAATTAAAAAGGCGTGGTCTATTATAGACGTGGAATTAAAAAGGCGTGGTCTATTATAGACGTGGAATAAAAGAGGCGTGGTCTATTACATACGTGGAATTAAAAAGGCGTGGTCTATTATAGACGTGGAATAAAAGAGGCGTGGTCTATTACATACGCGGATTTAAAAAGGCGTGGTCTATTATAGACGTGGAATTAAAGAGGCGTGGTCTATTATAGACGTGGAATAAAAGAGGCGTGGTCTATTACATACGTGGAATTAAAAAGGCGTGGTCTATTATAGACGTGGAATTAAAGAGGCGTGGTCTATTATAGACGTGGAATAAAAGAGGCGTGGTCTATTACATACGCGGATTTAAAAAGGCGTGGTCTATTATAGACGTGGAATTAAAGAGGCGTGGTCTATTATAGACGTGGAATAAAAGAGGCGTGGTCTATTACAGACGTGGAATTAAAGAGGCGTGGTCTATTATAGACGTGGAATAAAAGAGGCGTGGTCTATTACATACGTGGAATTAAAAAGGCGTGGTCTATTATAGACGTGGAATTAAAGAGGCGTGGTCTATTATAGACGTGGAATAAAAGAGGCGTGGTCTATTACATACGTGGAATTAAAAAGGCGTGGTCTATTATAGACGTGGAATTAAAGAGGCGTGGTCTATTATAGACGTGGAATAAAAGAGGCGTGGTCTATTACATACGTGGAATTAAAAAGGCGTGGTCTATTATAGACGTGGAATTAAAGAGGCGTGGTCTATTATAGACGTGGATTCTAAGAGGCGTTTTCTATTATAGACCTGGATTCTAAGAGGCGTGGTCTATTATAGACGTGGAATAGAACAGGCGTGGTCTGTTATAGTCGTGGAATAAAAGAGGCGTGGTCTATTATAGACGTGGAATAAAAGAGGCGTGGTCTATTATAGACGTGGAATAGAACAGGCGTGGTCTATTATAGACGTGGAATAAAAGAGGCGTGGTCTATTATAGACGTGGAATAAAAGAGGCGTGGTCTATTATAGACGTGGAATAAAAGAGGCGTGGTCTATTATAGACGTGGAATAAAAGAGGCGTGGTCTAGTATAGACGTGGATTAAAACAGGCGTGGTCTATTATAGACGTGGATTAAAACAGGCGTGGTCTATTATAGACGTGGATTAAAACAGGCGTGGTCTATTATAGACGTGGATTAAAACAGGCGTGGTCTATTATAGACGTGGATTAAAACAGGCGTGGTCTATTATAGACGTGGAATAAAAGAGGCGTGGTCTACTATAGACGTGGAATAAAAGAGGCGTGGTCTATTATAGACGTGGAATAAAAGAGGCGTGGTCTATTATAGACGTGGAATAAAAGAGGCGTGGTCTATTATAGACGTGGAATAAAAGAGGCGTGGTCTATTATAGACGTGGAATAAAAGAGGCGTGGTCTATTATAGACGTGGAATAAAAGAGGCGTGGTCTATTATAGACGTGGAATAAAAGAGGCGTGGTCTATTATAGACGTGGAATAAAAGAGGCGTGGTCTATTATAGACGTGGAATAAAAGAGGCGTGGTCTATTATAGACGTGGAATAAAAGAGGCGTGGTCTATTATAGACGTGGAATAAAAGAGGCGTGGTCTATTATAGACGTGGAATAAAAGAGGCGCGGTCTAGTATAGACGTGGATTAAAACAGGCGTGGTCTATTATAGGCGTGGATTAAAACAGGCGTGGTCTATTATAGACGTGGATTAAAACAGGCGTGGTCTATTATAGACGTGGATTAAAACAGGCGTGGTCTATTATAGACGTGGATTAAAACAGGCGTGGTCTAATATAGACGTGGATTAAAACAGGCGTGGTCTATTATAGACGTGGATTAAAACAGGCGTGGTCTATTATAGACGTGGATTAAAACAGGCGTGGTCTAATATAGACGTGGATTAAAACAGGCGTGGTCTAATATAGACGTGGATTAAAACAGACGTGGTCTATTATAGACGTGGAATAAAAGAGGCGTGGTCTATTATAGACGTGGATTAAAACAGACGTGGTCTATTATAGACGTGGAATAAAAGAGGCGTGGTCTATTATAGACGTGGAATAAAAGAGGCGTGGTCTATTATAGACGTGGATTAAAACAGGCGTGGTCTAATATAGACGTGGAATAAAAGAGGCGTGGTCTATTATAGACGTGGATTAAAACAGGCGTGGTCTAATATAGACGTGGAATAAAAGAGGCGTGGTCTATTATAGACGTGGAATAAAAGAGGCGTGGTCTATTACATACGTGGAATTAAAGAGGCATGGTCTATTATAGACGTGGAATTAAAGAGGCGTGGTCTATTATAGACGTGGAATAAAAGAGGCGTGGTCTATTACATACGTGGAATTAAAAAGGCGTGGTCTATTATAGACGTGGAATTAAAGAGGCGTGGTCTATTATAGACGTGGAATAAAAGAGGCGCGGTCTATTACATACGTGGAATTAAAAAGGCGTGGTCTATTATAGACGTGGAATTAAAAAGGCGTGGTCTATTATAGACGTGGAATAAAAGAGGCGCGGTCTATTACATACGTGGAATTAAAAAGGCGTGGTCTATTATAGACGTGGAATTAAAAAGGCGTGGTCTATTATAGACGTGGAATAAAAGAGGCGTGGTCTATTACATACGTGGAATTAAAAAGGCGTGGTCTATTATAGACGTGGAATTAAAGAGGCGTGGTCTATTACATACGTGGAATTAAAAAGGCGTGGTCTATTATAGACGTGGAATTAAAGAGGCGTGGTCTATTATAGACGTGGAATAAAAGAGGCGTGGTCTATTACATACGTGGAATTAAAAAGGCGTGGTCTATTATAGACGTGGAATTAAAGAGGCGTGGTCTATTACATACGTGGAATTAAAAAGGCGTGGTCTATTATAGACGTGGAATTAAAGAGGCGTGGTCTATTATAGACGTGGAATAAAAGAGGCGTGGTCTATTACATACGTGGAATTAAAAAGGCGTGGTCTATTATAGACGTGGAATTAAAGAGGCGTGGTCTATTATAGACGTGGAATAAAAGAGGCGTGGTCTATTACATACGCGGATTTAAAAAGGCGTGGTCTATTATAGACGTGGAATAAAAGAGGCGTGGTCTATTACAGACGTGGAATTAAAAAGGCGTGGTCTATTATAGACGTGGAATAAAAGAGGCGTGGTCTATTATAGACGTGGAATTAAAAAGGCGTGGTCTATTATAGACGTGGAATTAAAGAGGCGTGGTCTATTATAGACGTGGAATAAAAGAGGCGTGGTCTATTACATACGTGGAATTAAAAAGGCGTGGTCTATTATAGACGTGGAATAAAAGAGGCGTGGTCTATTATAGACGTGGAATTAAAGAGGCGTGGTCTATTATAGACGTGGAATAAAAGAGGCGTGGTCTATTATAGACGTGGAATTAAAGAGGCGTGGTCTATTAAAGACGTGGATTCTAAGAGGCGTTTTCTATTATAGACGTGGATTCTAAGAGGCGTGGTCTATTATAGACGTGGATTCTAAGAGGCGTGGTCTATTATAGACGTGGAATAGAACAGGCGTGGTCTGTTATAGTCGTGGAATAAAAGAGGCGTGGTCTATTATAGACGTGGAATAAAAGAGGCGTGGTCTATTATAGACGTGGAATAGAACAGGCGTGGTCTATTATAGACGTGGAATAAAAGAGGCGTGGTCTATTATAGACGTGGAATAAAAGAGGCGTGGTCTATTATAGTCGTGGAATAAAAGAGGCGTGGTCTATTATAGACGTGGAATAAAAGAGGCGTGGTCTAGTATAGACGTGGATTAAAACAGGCGTGGTCTATTATAGACGTGGATTAAAACAGGCGTGGTCTATTATAGACGTGGATTAAAACAGGCGTGGTCTATTATAGACGTGGATTAAAACAGGCGTGGTCTATTATAGACGTGGATTAAAACAGGCGTGGTCTATTATAGACGTGGAATAGAACAGGCGTGGTCTGTTATAGTCGTGGAATAAAAGAGGCGTGGTCTATTATAGACGTGGAATAAAAGAGGCGTGGTCTATTATAGACGTGGAATAAAAGAGGCGTGGTCTATTATAGACGTGGAATAAAAGAGGCGTGGTCTATTATAGACGTGGAATAAAAGAGGCGTGGTCTATTATAGACGTGGAATAAAAGAGGCGTGGTCTATTATAGACGTGGAATAAAAGAGGCGTGGTCTATTATAGACGTGGAATAAAAGAGGCGTGGTCTATTATAGACGTGGAATAAAAGAGGCGCGGTCTAGTATAGACGTGGATTAAAACAGGCGTGGTCTATTATAGGCGTGGATTAAAACAGGCGTGGTCTATTATAGACGTGGATTAAAACAGGCGTGGTCTATTATAGACGTGGATTAAAACAGGCGTGGTCTATTATAGACGTGGATTAAAACAGGCGTGGTCTAATATAGACGTGGATTAAAACAGGCGTGGTCTATTATAGACGTGAATTAAAACAGGCGTGGTCTATTATAGACGTGGATTAAAACAGGCGTGGTCTAATATAGACGTGGATTAAAACAGACGTGGTCTATTATAGACGTGGAATAAAAGAGGCGTGGTCTATTATAGACGTGGAATAAAAGAGGCGTGGTCTATTATAGACGTGGAATAAAAGAGGCGTGGTCTATTATAGACGTGGAATAAAAGAGGCGTGGTCTATTATAGACGTGGATTAAAACAGACGTGGTCTATTATAGACGTGGAATAAAAGAGGCGTGGTCTATTATAGACGTGGAATAAAAGAGGCGTGGTCTATTATAGACGTGGATTAAAACAGGCGTGGTCTAATATAGACGTGGAATAAAAGAGGCGTGGTCTATTATAGACGTGGAATAAAAGAGGCGTGGTCTATTATAGACGTGGAATAAAAGAGGCGTGGTCTATTATAGACGTGGATTAAAACAGACGTGGTCTATTATAGACGTGGAATAAAAGAGGCGTGGTCTATTATAGACGTGGAATAAAAGAGGCGTGGTCTATTATAGACGTGGAATAAAAGAGGCGTGGTCTATTATAGACGTGGAATAAAAGAGGCGTGGTCTAGTATAGACGTGGATTAAAACAGGCGTGGTCTATTATAGGCGTGGATTAAAACAGGCGTGGTCTATTATAGACGTGGATTAAAACAGGCGTGGTCTATTATAGACGTGGATTAAAACAGGCGTGGTCTATTATAGACGTGGATTAAAACAGGCGTGGTCTAATATAGACGTGGATTAAAACAGGCGTGGTCTATTATAGACGTGGATTAAAACAGGCGTGGTCTATTATAGACGTGGATTAAAACAGGCGTGGTCTATTATAGACGTGGATTAAAACAGGCGTGGTCTATTATAGACGTGGATTAAAACAGGCGTGGTCTATTATAGACGTGGATTAAAACAGGCGTGGTCTATTATAGACGTGGATTAAAACAGGCGTGGTCTATTATAGACGTGGATTAAAACAGGCGTGGTCTATTATAGACGTGGATTAAAACAGGCGTGGTCTAATATAGACGTGGATTAAAACAGGCGTGGTCTATTATAGACGTGGATTAAAACAGGCGTGGTCTATTATAGACGTGGATTAAAACAGGCGTGGTCTAATATAGACGTGGATTAAAACAGGCGTGGTCTATTATAGACGTGGATTAAAACAGGCGTGGTCTATTATAGACGTGGATTAAAACAGGCGTGGTCTAATATAGACGTGGATTAAAACAGGCGTGGTCTAATATAGACGTGGATTAAAACAGACGTGGTCTATTATAGACGTGGAATAAAAGAGGCGTGGTCTATTATAGACGTGGAATAAAAGAGGCGTGGTCTATTATAGACGTGGAATAAAAGAGGCGTGGTCTATTATAGACGTGGAATAAAAGAGGCGTGGTCTATTATAGACGTGGATTAAAACAGACGTGGTCTATTATAGACGTGGAATAAAAGAGGCGTGGTCTATTATAGACGTGGAATAAAAGAGGCGTGGTCTATTATAGACGTGGATTAAAACAGGCGTGGTCTAATATAGACGTGGAATAAAAGAGGCGTGGTCTATTATAGACGTGGAATAAAAGAGGCGTGGTCTATTATAGACGTGGAATAAAAGAGGCGTGGTCTATAATAGACGTGGAATAAAAGAGGCGTGGTCTATTATAGACGTGGAATAAAAGAGGCGTGGTCTATTATAGACGTGGAATAAAAGAGGCGTGGTCTATTATAGACGTGGAATAAAAGAGGCGTGGTCTATTATAGACGTGGAATAAAAGAGGCGTGGTCTATTATAGACGTGGAATAAAAGAGGCGTGGTCTATTATAGACGTGGAATAAAAGAGGCGTGGTCTATTATAGACGTGGAATAAAAGAGGCGTGGTCTATTATAGACGTGGAATAAAAGAGGCGTGGTCTATTATAGACGTGGAATAAAAGAGGCGTGGTCTATTATAGACGTGGAATAAAAGAGGCGTGGTCTATTATAGACGTGGAATAAAAGAGGCGTGGTCTATTATAGACGTGGAATAAAAGAGGCGTGGTCTATTATAGACGTGGAATAAAAGAGGCGTGGTCTATTATAGACGTGGAATAAAAGAGGCGTGGTCTATTATAGACGTGGAATAAAAGAGGCGTGGTCTATTATAGACGTGGATTAAAACAGGCGTGGTCTAATATAGACGTGGAATAAAAGAGGCGTGGTCTATTATAGACGTGGAATAAAAGAGGCGTGGTCTATTATAGACGTGGAATAAAAGAGGCGTGGTCTATAATAGACGTGGAATAAAAGAGGCGTGGTCTATTATAGACGTGGAATAAAAGAGGCGTGGTCTATTATAGACGTGGAATAAAAGAGGCGTGGTCTATTATAGACGTGGAATAAAAGAGGCGTGGTCTATTATAGACGTGGAATAAAAGAGGCGTGGTCTATTATAGACGTGGAATAAAAGAGGCGTGGTCTATTATAGACGTGGAATAAAAGAGGCGTGGTCTATTATAGACGTGGAATAAAAGAGGCGTGGTCTATTATAGACGTGGAATAAAAGAGGCGTGGTCTATTATAGACGTGGAATAAAAGAGGCGTGGTCTATTATAGACGTGGAATAAAAGAGGCGTGGTCTATTATAGACGTGGAATAAAAGAGGCGTGGTCTATTATAGACGTGGAATAAAAGAGGCGTGGTCAATTATAGACGTGGAATAAAAGAGGCGTGGTCTATTATAGACGTGGAATAAAAGAGGCGTGGTCTATTATAGACGTGGAATAAAAGAGGCGTGGTCTATTATAGACGTGGAATAAAAGAGGCGTGGTCTATTATAGACGTGGAATAAAAGAGGCGTGGTCTATTATAGACGTGGAATAAAAGAGGCGTGGTCTATTATAGACGTGGAATAAAAGAGGCGTGGTCTATTATAGACGTGGAATAAAAGAGGCGTGGTCTATTATAGACGTGGAATAAAAGAGGCGTGGTCTATTATAGACGTGGAATAAAAGAGGCGTGGTCTATTATAGACGTGGAATAAAAGAGGCGTGGTCTATTATAGACGTGGAATAAAAGAGGCGTGGTCTATTATAGACGTGGAATAAAAGAGGCGTGGTCTATTATAGACGTGGAATAAAAGAGGCGTGGTCTATTATAGACGTGGAATAAAAGAGGCGTGGTCTATTATAGACGTGGAATAAAAGAGGCGTGGTATATTATTAGGAGGTGTGGTCTATGAGGAACTTAAAAGAGGCGTGGTCTTTAGGAAGCGTGGTTTTTTCAATAGTTATCAGTCTAATTTTCCATTTTAGTTGGTCACTGTAGACTTTTTGAGCTTTTGGAACATGAAGCCGTTACTTACCCACCAAAAGCATTTTATAGGTGTAAAAAGGACCAAAATGAAAAAAAAACAAAATGACGCACATACGGCAATTCTTCTTCTTCTTTATTTGCATATTCGATCTCGAATAGAAGCGACCAATACAATTATATATCATTATTTGCTACAAATTGTAAGGTATATTCATATATTATTAGTGATCTCCATAAAAGCTTCTCTATTTCTGGCTTCACTCAGTAGGATTGAGAGATTTCCAATGCCAGTCCATTTCAGTATATTGTCAATCCATGATGTTTCTTTCCGTCCTTTGGATGGCTTCCCTTCTATCGTTACACCGATTATGGTTTGGAGCAGCTTGTATTTTCGGTTCCTCATTATATGTCTAAGGTATGACACTTTTCTTCTTTTTATTGTCGTAATGAGTTCACGTTCTCGATTAACCCTTGTCAGAACTACTGAATTGGGTATCAAATGTGTCCATGGGATTTTTAGGATACGTCGACAAATCCACGTTTCAAAAGATTCCAGTTCCTTTATGTCAACGACTTTTAACGTCCATACTTCTGAGCAATTAAACTGCTCCTAAGCAAAAATGATAAACTCTTCAGCGGGCGCTACAAATATAGATTTTTTTGGAACTTGATGTATGCTTGGGAGAAATTTTACTACGTGCAACGTTTCGGATAAATGTTCGTACGTCCGACCAAATTAATTCTAAATTCGTAATCATCATCATGTTAGTTGGTACCGAAGGAATTTTTTGAGCTTTTGGACCATTATCTCAGAAAGTAGCACTGCCCTTAAATAAATTATACCATCCCTGAGGACAATAAAATTTCAAAAATAACCGGTAGGAGGTTTTAAAGTGTACTTTTGCGAAACAAAATTTTGAAGGAAGTTTTCCGAAGGATTTTTTATAGGGAAATAATTTAATTTAATAGGGTACTGAACCCAAAATTTCGTCTTTTCATGGATGAAATTTTTGGCCGGAGCATATTATTTCACTTTCTTTGAGAGCGTCTATTGCATCTGCTTCACTAGATACACCACCTGTAATTTACGAAATTAAGGGCGATCTGGGCCATGCCTTGGTATCTGTTTCACGTAGCCTTCATAAATAAACTCTCAGGATAACACACCTTTAAATTTAAAAATTAAATTAAAAAAAAACATAAAAAACATCAATAAATCAATGGAATTGCCCCTTTTGAATATGCGCGAAATTAAATTATGCACACAGCACATATACTTTCGACACGAATATGAAGGTAATAAAATTTACTATTCGTATATTTATCCACAATGAACGGATGCACGTTTACATCCTGAGCTTACGCACGTACTGGTGGCGCACTAATACACCCACTCAAAAATACTTGCACACACATCTATATTTCTCAGTTATGTGCGATATGATGATCTGGCCCGATTATTAAGGCGGAAGTGAACTGTTGCGGCATGTAACGCATTTAATTATTATATTTATAAGCGTGAATGTGTGCATGTGTGACAATAATTTGTTTCGCAGAATTTGTGATGCCATTGCTGGCATCCATAGCTATGGCTCTGACGCTCCTACGTTATGAAATGTGGAATTCCATGTGGTGGAGAAGTTAAAGTTTTCACATTATTTTACTATTCATAAAACGTTCAACGTGTTGTTTATTGTCGGCGGCTTGACAAACGCATTCCAATGCACACACACATACGCACACGCGTTGGAAAAATAACAAAGCATAAATTAATAATTACTATTTTGCGATACTTTGCTGATAGAGAATAACATAGTTTATTGCTATTTTATTTAATGCAATTATTTATTTTATTTAAACCAAAAAAAAGAACAACAACTGTAATAATAACAAATATGAAAATAAACTAAAAATAAATTAATTAATACAGCCTCATAAACTCGATTATTGCATTTGCAATTCATGTGAGGACAAGGATATATTAAATATGGAAGATACTTACTGTTGAGGTAGTTGTTGGTGGGTGTGAATTTCTCCTAACTTCACGCCGATATAATGAAAATTAATAAATAATTGGTTCTTTAATGAAAATTACGCACCGCAACATAGTTGTTATCAAAATGGGGAATGAAATTAATTTTTATACGAAAATGATACAGAAAAGGCAATTAAATTCAAAATTACTACAATTGTTGATATCACATTCCAAAGAAGGGCACAAGATCAGTAGTGCGATTCTCTAACTCATATTTGAGTTTCCGACAATTGTCGATAAAATTAAAATGCTTAAAATTTCGGTTATTACCGATGTTTTTCGGTAGGTTAGCGACGAATAAAAACCAGTCGTAAAGCTCTGCCGGTAGCAAAAGTGTTGTCAACTTTTATTTGAACTTTTCATTCATAATTTTGCGTTTTAATTTTACCGATTTTTCTCGGTAACTCAAAAAATGTGTTAGAGAATCGCACCACTGGTTACCGTTACTATACCTATCAGTCAAATAGTCCTCGGTGAAACCGATGGCATAGAGATCGGTGAATTGTCATTTCAGTGACACTATTATTTTTACTTTTCATTAAAAAAAAAAAATAAAACTCCTGAGCCAACATGTGTCGCGCGATAAAAACTTGTGTTGGGCGTTATTGTAGGTTAGTAACCAACCCCTATAAACAATATCGTATCATGAAAAAACAAAGAAAACGAAAAACAAGCCCCTCGAAAGTTGACGGCAGTTTATGCACTTGCAAAGTACAAGGTCGATATTACTGTCATACAGGGAACACGGAAAGGCATTACAACAACACCTACAGGTAATTCTGCCATCACAAAAAGCACGAGCTTGGATGCGGATTTGTAGTTAATCTGAGATTAAAACATGTTGTATTCGGTTTCAATCCGGTAATTGAAAGACTTGGTACAATTTGAATAAACCCTAATTCTTTCAGCATCAGTCTTATTCGTGTTCATGCTCCCACTGAAGACAAGAACGAGCATAACCATGCAATATTTTCGAGCGATTAGGCGATTGTAATGATAAAACAAGTAAAAAAGTGTCAGTCGGCTTTGCCGACAGAGATATACCCTCAGCCTGATTTTGTAGCTCTTTTGAAATTTGCCGACAAAAAATATATTTGGTTTGAAGCTCAAAAGTGTTGGGGAGGATGTACTTTAAGCAATGGACCGACATAATCCATTTTGGAAGTAGATCTTGTTTTGGGATTCCTTTCTATTGATAGATTTTGTGCCCACCATTCATTTCAGTTGGTCAGCATTTTTTAACTTTTGGGGGTGGGGGAAGGTACCGGAAGGTGTGCACCGATAGTGCCAATCTTCAAACTTAAACTTAGTTTGAAGTAAATACTACGAAGGCCAAATTTTGAACTTAATCGGCTGATCCGTTCGAGAGTTATCGTACGCAAAGTGCCATAGGGATTTTTATAGCTTTCGGGCTATTTTTTCAGGAAATATAGACTTGCCCCTAAAAAAACTTGCACTGTCGTAATGGGGGCAGTGAATACAAGTTGCTACCACAAAGATAAAATCGATTCGAAAGCAGGCCTTAAACTGCATTTTTCCAAAATTTTGCATTTTTCCATATTCAAGCCCGATCTATGTCTCGTGGAAATATTACGATGTGCAAAGTATGGATCAAATCCGTTATTGTCTTCAGGAGTTATCGTGGGCACAAATTATCCGAATATTTTCGAACTTTGTGTACATAAAGGAATGGACGGATATGGCCCATATTCGAACATAAACTAAGTTCGGACAAAATATTACAATGGCCAAATTTTAGACCGAATCGGGAGTCCGTTCGAGAGTTATCGTGCGCTCCAACCCCTACACTTGTGCCATAGGGGATTTTTACAACTTTCTGGCTATTTTTTCTGGAAGTATGGACTTGCTCCAGATAAAACTTGTACCCTCGTAATGGGGGCAGCGAATACAAGTTGATAGAACAAAAATCAAAACGATCCGAGAGCAGGTCCTAAACGGAACTTTTGAAAGTGTATGAAAGGGGGTCATTAGCATAAATGTTGAGGGTATCATTAGATAGGAGAATGTCATTTGCCCAGCCGTCCGGAATTTCAGTTTCTTCTATAAAACGTCTGACAATGCAATGAGCAGCGGAAAAAACATGGTAGTTAGCAGCACAAAAGTTATAAATTCAGACATTCATAAGACATCTGGCTGTCAACAAATCAAAACCAGTAAGGAAAGGATCAAAGTCGGGCGGGGCCGACTATATGATACCCTACACCACTGTGAATATGTAAAATATAAATCGGAGCTATATCCAGATCTTAACCGATTTTTATATAATTTGGCACATTTATTTCCAGACCGAATTCAGTCACACATTCCAAATATCATTGAAATCGGACTTATATAGCTTGTTTGGAGCAGCAAATACGCGAAATCGGCCGTAAATATATATGGGTGCTATATCCAAATCTGAACCGATTTCGATATAATTTGGCACATTTATTTCTAGACTGAATTCAGTCACACATTCCAAATTTCATCGAAATCGGAAATATATAGCGTGTTTGGTACAGAAAATACGTGAAATCGGCCGAAAATATATGTATATGGGAGCTATATCCAAATCTGAACCGATTTCTATATAATTTGGCACACTGATTTCTAGAGCGAATTCAGTCAAACAATCCAAATTTCATCAAAATCGGACGTATATAGCGTGTTTGATGCAGCAAATTCGTGAAATCGGGCGAACATATATATGGGAGCTATATCCAAATCTGAACGGATTTCGATATAATTTGGCACATTTATTTCTAGACTGAATACAGTCACACATTCCAAATTTCATCGAAATCGGAAATATATAGCGTGTTTGGTACAGAAAATACGTGAAATCGGCCGAAAATATATATGGGAGCTATATCCAAATCTGAACCGATTTCTATATAAATTGGCACACTTATTTCTAGACGGAATTCAGTCACACATTCCAAATTTCATCGAAATCGGAAATATAAAGCGTGTTTGGTACAGAAAATACGTGAAATCGGCCGAAAATATATATGGGAGCAATATCCAAATCTGAACCGATTTCTATATAATTTGGCACACTTATTTCTAGATGGAATTCAGTCACAAATTCAAAATTTCATCAAAATTGGACATATATAGCATGTTTGGTGCAGCAAATACGTGAAATCGGGCGAAAATATATATGGGAGCTATATCCAAATCTGAACCGATTTTCACCAAAAGCAATAGCGTTCTTCCTATGGCTAAAAAAGTTGTAGTCCCCAATTTTCAGCTGAATCGGACAAAAAATGCGACCTGTACGTTGCGAACAAAAATACATGGACAGACGGACAGACAGACAGACAGACAGACGGACGGACATGCATAAATCGACTCAGAAAGTGATTATATGTATATCCTAAAAAGGAACTATGGGTCTATTTCGTTTCCTTTTGTATGTTACATACAAATGCACAAAGACATAATACCCCTTACCACATAGTGGTGTAGGGTATAAAAACAGAAAACTAAATCGATCACATTGTGATAGATGAAACTGATGCACGATCTTTCCGTGGAACACACATCGTCTTGGATCAGGGTTCAGGAAAGAATCGTACCGTACCGATTAAAGTACAACAAGTAAAAAGGTATTGGTCGGATTTGTCGACAGAGATATGGGAAATATTGTCAATTCTATCATACTCCATTTCGAAATTAAATTTTTCTTTTTGCGCTACATCAACGATTTTTGGTTGTTGCGGAAAAAAGTTATCGCACTTTTAGTTCTGCTTTTAAGAATAAATTATTATAAAAATGCTAAGTATTTTAATGAGCATTGTCACTAAAAAGTTATAGCGAAGGCACGTCAGTGAGTAGACACGGTGCTCCTGAATAAAATTTAAATGGAAGGTGCTTACACCTGGGAAGTTTTTGCGGATTCTGAAACTACAATGTTCATAGATGAGAAAAATCAAAAAACAAAAAAAAATCGCCGGAGCGCTTTTTAAATAAATCGCGATTCAAGTTGACATTTTTAGGGGTTGTTTAGGTTTTTTCGATTTTGCTTGGAAACCGCAAGTCCTATTAAAATGGGAATAAGGAAAATGTTGTAGCTATCAAAATTCTCTACAATATTGGCCTTAATGATATTTTCGTAGGTGTTACAACTTTTGAGATTTAGAAGTTGAAATTGGGACAATTGAAATTCAATTCAATTCTGTATCGTCTCCTTATAAAACAATGTGATGACTGCAATTTCCCAACTTAAACTTATATATCTAAAAAAATGGTACAACCTAGGAGAAATTACATAAGCCAGTCTTGTAGAGAATTTTCACAGCTATAAGATTTTCTCAGGTCCCATGCCGATAAGACTTGCCGTATTCAAGCAAAATCGCGAAACCCTAACAAAAAAACCTAAAAATGTAAACTGAGCTTCTTTATCTCAAAAACGGTACAGCTTGAGAACAAATCGTAAACGTCAATCCTGTAGAGAATATTCACAGCTACAACATTTTCTTTAGCTCCAATTTCCATTCTACTTGCGGTTTCCAAGCAAAATCGAGAAAACCTAAAAACACCTAAAAATTTGAATTTTGGCCGCGATTTTTTCTTGTTGTTGGATTTTTCTCATCTACGAACATTGCTGTTTCAGAATTCACAAAAACTTTCCCTGTGTAAGCGGTTTTCATCAAAAGTTAGTTAAGGCGCACCCTTCATGACATTGTTTTATAAGGGGGCGATACAGTCAGTGCATTGTCCCAATTTGAACTTCAATATCTCACAAATGGTAAAACCTACGAAAATACAGTAAAGGTCAATCTTGTAGAGAATTTTCATAGCTACAATTTTTTTCAGTCTCATTTTGATAGAACTTGCGGTTTCTAAACAAAATCGTGAAAACCTAAACAACCCTTAAAACGTGAATAGCGATTTATTTATTTTGTGCAAACTTAGTTTAGGTTCGAAGATAAGCCATATCGATCCACTCTTTCAGCTACCTCCCCCACAAAAGCTCAAAAATGTTCGGTAAAATTGCGCGCACGATAACTCTTGATGCGAGTGACCGATTTGGTCCATACTTTACACATCCTAATATGTCTTCCAGATATAAATCAGGTTCGAATATGGACAATATTTGTCCACTCCATCGGGTACCTCCCACACAAAATGTTGGATAAGTTCACTTTAAGACCTGCTCTCGGATTACTTTGATTTTTGTTGAAGCAACTTGTATTCGCTGCCTCAATTACGACAATAAAAGTTTTTTCAGGGGCAAGTCCATACTTCTTGAGAAAACATCGCGAAAGTTGTTAAAACCCCCTATGGCACCATATGGAGTGGCTGGAGAGCTGGAACCGAATACTGCGTTCGTCCAAACTTTGGATATTATAATATTTCTTCCAATATTAGATGAATTTCGAAGGTGGTGCTTATAGGTCCACTCCTTCCGGTACCACCCCTACAAAAGTTCAAAAATATTCGCTAAAATGGTACGCGCGATTTGTCATAGACGTTGCAACCGTTTTGGTCCAAACTTTGGATCTCTGAATATTGTCGAAACTTAGTTTATGTTCAAATTTGGGCCCTATCTGTCCAATCCTTGTGGTACCACCCACACAAGTGTTCAACATTTTTGTGTGGTTAAGGATCTGTTCGAGGATCCTTTGGACATTTTTACCGAAGGTTTTCCTAGTGGCCCTGTTTATAGCGATATTATGTTTTTCTTAGGCTAGTGTAATAAAAAGGCCTATTTATCGTTATTCCCGCAAATTTTTAGCTTTAATCCTTTAATTTTGAAAACCCTCCTAAATACATAAGGGTTTTTTGGGAAAATAAGGCTGAGGGTATATCTCTGTCAGCAAAGCCGACTGATACTTTTTTACTTGTTTTTTTTTTTAATTTTTCTCATCTAAGCACCTTCCCAGGTGTAAGCACCTTCCATTTAAATTTGATTCAAGAGCACCGTGTAGATTGCATAATATTTGTAAAACCTTACTTAGTATTCGCGGAATTAAAAAAAAAAATTTACAAATTTTTAAATATAAGCCGACTGTTTTTTAATATGTAGGTCCATTTACCCGTCGAAAATTAAAAAAAAATAAGTTTTAAATAGAAACTTCACTGGCAATCAAATAGGACTAACATTATAATGATCAGGATAATAGTCTGAAAATAAGCACATATTTGGGAAACAAAAAAAAAAATAAATTTTGGTTTGAAAAAATAGTTTTCGCAATTAAGTTCAATGAAGTTTTAAACCTGGAAATACTTGGACCATATCAATGAGGCATTTGACCTAAAAAATCTACTACTGTTAGGATATTTACCTATCGCAAATACTGGAAAAGATCCAAGAGATGCAGATCGGCACTAGTTATATTTTTGTCTATTATACAGCAGATAATACGTTCAAATAAATTTTGGTTTAAAAAAATATTTCGGTAAACAAGTGGAAGACAAGATCGAAAAATATGATATTCATAATTTTGGAAGGAACACGTTTGTAGAGGTCCATCTAAGTAAGTGAGAGAAATCTCCACTGCCCCTTTGGGGCCATAGTAAAGGCTTCCCCACAACAATTAAAAAATCCATTTTTATTCCCAACAAACCCATTTAAAATGTTCCATCTTGATTCCAATAATATATTTTTTGTGGACAAGTCCATACATACGTCCTGATCTATGTACCTATTCTAAATCATAGTTTAACCGAAATACAACAACAATATTAGTCACGTACAAAGTTTGAATCATTTTCATTTATTCGTGATTTAAACACTCAATAGAGGATGGGGTCCTTTTTGGCAAATGGCAAATGTTTATTTCAAATATAATTATTACTAATGACTTACTATTCATACCGTTGTTATACCCTTCTGTCGAGGCATGGGTAGTTACATTATACATAAGTTAATATTCAGCACAAAGTAAATATAAACACATAATATTATCTTTTGGGTCATTGAAGTAAAACAACAACAAAACAAAATAAATAGACTGTTAAAAATTCCCCCCTTTCCAACACTTCAGATAGTGACCCTCATTATTTTAAATTAAAAATTTTAAATATTTCCCATGGCCGTTCGATACTTAACATTTTAGCTGAAATCCAAACAAAAACAGACAAACGGGGCTCTGGCTACAACACTACACATTTATTATGAAAATATAACGTGAAAATTAAAACATTTTGCATTCGAATGGAAAAGTTCTTTTGACCACTCATCGTTTTTGTTGTTGTGTGCATACCTTTTTCATGATGGCTCATTATACCTCGGTTTGGTGTTTATTATTTTGTGTGTGTGTGTGTATGTGTTTGTTTGGTGCTGTTGTTGTTCTTGAGTTTCATTTCTGTTTTCCTTTTCAACTTTATAATCAGCATTGAAATTACACAAAAAGAAAAAATCGACAACAAAAAATTGTATAATTGCTGGTTACGTCTGTTTGTTTCAGTTGTTGCTGTTGTTTTGAAAGTAAAGTTTTGCCATTGTTTAATATTTTTGTTGAATTTCATGAACATTTAGCATCTTAGCCTGCCCGCCCCGCTGGCATGGCTTGGTCTTATTTGTGTAAATCTTCAAAGACATCAACAACGCACAGCTTGAGTTACGTTGTGGGTCTTATGGCGGGGGTGTCAATGAATTTGGGCCTGAACCCTGTTAGTCTTCAATCGTAACTTTTTACCGTATTTTATACGTTTCCTTTTTGGAAAAGCGTTAAAATTTCCGTCTCATTTGTATGCAAAACAAATAAATGAGATGGCAACAAAAACAACAAACAGCAGCACAGCAACAAACCATTGCAAAAAAATCAACACAAAACAAATACTTGAGAAAAGTATGCCGACGTTTATTTAAGGCAACAGCAACAACAACTACAATAATCATTGTTTATATTTTTGTAAATATACAGACACAAAAAAAAAACAAACGAAAACGTAAACGCTTTCATTACGAATTAAAACAAGAGATGCCCAATGAGATGGTATCAAATGCTAGAAGTTTGGAGAACGTTATTGGACTTATTGACTTATCACCATGTGATTATAATTTAATAAAATATGAGGGTATACAAATTAAAAACACCATAAAATGGGTGGATATTAATTTTTATTTCACAAATCTTCAAAAGCTAAGCAATAGCAGTATATCTCTATCTAATTTGGCCAATAAATAATAAACTTATAACGAGGTGGCTTAACAATAAAGTTCTCATTCCATACATGCTTTCCTTTCCTAATTTGGAATATCGTATTTTTTGATCTCGTCTTCCACTTGTTTATTCCATTGAAGCCATGGACTTACAGTTCCGCATTAACGCCTTGCGACCCATTTACACGCCTTTGGCTATATGCTCAATGGCGGACTTGCCAGGTCTAAAACAGTACTGATATATAGCCAATAATTTTATTAACAATAGACTTTAGTCGTTCATACCCAGCAAAAAAGTCAGCAAATTTTGACAGTAGTAACTACTTACAAATTGACCCTAAAAATCATTATTTCTACATAGGGATGTCATAGGAAGGAGGTACGTTCTTAAAAAAGTTTTTAAAGTACATATTTAACCACATACAGACAGTCAAAAAAATGGCTAAAAACATATGTTCCATTTTTGGAACAATTGAGGTGAATTTATGTTCAGATTCCACACTCCATACTTTTCTTGATTTTCTTTTTTTATTTTTCTCTCCGCTGGTTTTGAACACACGAACTTCTTATTTGTAGCCAAAAAAAACTACACACTAGGCCAATCGTAAGAACAGTTAGGGTTGTTTTGTCACATGCATGTGCATCAATATTTCTTCGTGATTGTTTTAACAAAAAACTCCCATGCCAACATTGAGCTTTGAACACATAGCCCTAAGATTTATAGTCGGACACAAAAACTTTGTGCCGTACTCATTACTTAGTAACTAGTTAGTAAAGAGTAAAGTAAGTAGTTACGTGTAAGTCATTATATATGTATTGTCTGATAATGCGGAGAGTAATAAGCTCTTATTACTCGGTAAAGCATGAAGTAATGACAGGTGCCTGTAAATACATGGCACTACCTTATAAGCAATAAAGAACATACTTTTACACCTACAATTTGAGCACATGGTCATACCACCTTTCCTGTGGACGAGACATAACATTCTCACGTTCCAATCGTCGGGTACGCGCTATTCCTGCCAGATTATGCTACCTAACTGACGTATACACTAACGTTTATGACTTTTTGACATTTTTTCTCAAAAATGATTTCCTGTAGTGAGAATGGATGAACTTTTGCCTATTAATGTCTAAAATAACATTTATTCCATTTTATTATAAAAACAAGTAAAAAAGAATTAAGTTCGGCCTGGCCGAACTTTTCATACCCTCCACCATAATATATTCATTCCTGTCCCTAACTTTAAGTGAGTACGTTAAAATGTCAGATAATGTACATAAAATGCTTCATTCGGGAGGCCCTTTTTTATGGTGCCTATATCTAACTGTTGACAATTTTTGGTGGGCTAGAAATTGGGAGGTACTGTTATATAGGGGTTATAATAAAACATGGGCCTATGTTGGCAGTTTTTAATGGGAGCCTTTAATGTCAAATAACTCCTAATTCGGTTAAAAAATTTAGCTAGAATCCTCAAAATATCGAAAATCGGTACATAACGTGGGAACTTCAAATGTCATTAACAGCTAGTTCGGAGGTATCTGGGCTATACGAAAATATGAACTTAAATGAACAATTTTTGTTGCAGAATTTTTGTTGACTTTTAAATTTCAAATTACAGAAAGTTCGTCCAAAAATAAAGCTAAGGTACGGAAAATCGGGAGGTTTGTTTTGGGGCTATACAAAAACATGGATCTACGTTCGTTTAAACATTTTAAGTAAAATCCTCAAAGTACCGAAAATAGGGAAGTATCGTTATATTGGGGCTATGTTGAAAATTGTTGATGCAGATGTGTGGTGACCACTACAACCTTCAAATGTCAAATTACAGTTAGTTCTGTTAAAAATTGTAGCTAAAATTGCCAAATTACTGAAAATTGGGAGGTACCGTTACATGGGAGCTATATCCGAACGTGGACCTATGTTGACAGTTTTTGATAGAGAGGTGTTGTGACCACTAAGAACTTCAAATGTCAAATTACTGCTAGTTCGGTTTAATATTGTAGCTAAAATCATCAAATTACTGAAAATCGGGAGGTACCGTTATATGGGGGCTTTCTTGACAATTTTTGGTGGAGAGGTGTGGTGACCACTAAGAATTTCAAATGTCAAATGTTGAAATTACAGATAATTCGGTTAAAACTTTTTGGTAAAATTCTCAAAATACCTGAAATCGGGCGGTAACGTTATATGGGGGCTATTCCAAAACATGGACCTATGTCCACTAGTTATATAAGTTTATTGACATTTAAGAACCCTAAATGCCAATTGATAGCTAAATCGGTCTGAAAATGTAGATAAAAACGTCAAAATGCCGTAAATCGGGGGTACCGTTATGTGGGGGCTATACCAAAACGTGGACCTAGGTCCACAACTTTTGTTATATAAGTTTAGTTACACTTAAGAACCCTAAATGTCAAATTATAGCTATATCGGTCTGAAAATGTAGCTAAAAACGTCAAAATGCCGTAAATCGCGGGTACCGTTATGTGGGGGCTATACCAAAACGTGGACCTAGGTCCACAACTTTTGTTATATAAGTTTATTGATACTTAAGAACCCTAAATGTCAAATTATAGCTAAATCGGTCTGAAAATGTAGCCAAAACCGTCAAAATACCGTAAATCGGGGGCTACCGTTATATGGGGGCTATACCAAAACGTGGACCTATGTCCACAAATTTTGTTATATAAGTTTATTGACACTTAAGAACCCTAAATGTCAAATTATAGCTAAATCGGTCTGAAAATGTAGCTACAAACGTCAAAATACCGCAAATCGGGGGGTACCGTTATATGGGGGCTATACCAAAACGTGGATCTGTGTCCACAAGTTTTGTTATATATGTTTATTGACACTTAAGAACCCTAAATGTCAAATTATAGCCAAATCGGTCTGAAAATGTAGCTAAAACCTCAAAATACCGTAAATCGGGGGGTACCGTTATATGGGGGCTATACCAAAACGTGGACCTATGTCCACAACTTTTGTTATATAAGTTTTTTGACATTTAAGAACCCTAAATGTCAAATTATAGCTACATCGGTCTGAAAATGTAGCTAAAAACGTCAAAATACCGCAAATCGGGGGGTACCGTTATATGGGGGCTATACCAAAACGTGGACCTATGTCCACAACTTCTACTATATAAGTTAACTAACACTTAAGAACCCAAAATGTCAAATTATAGCTACATCGGTCTGATAATGTAGCTAAAAACGTCAAAATACCGTAAATCGGGGGGTACCGTTATATGGGGTCTATACCAAAACGTGGACCTATGTCCACAACTTTTGTTATATAAGTTTTTTGACATTTAAGAACCCTAAATGTCAAGTTATAGCTAAATCGGTCTGAAAATGTAGCTACAAACGTCAAAATACCGCAAATCGGGGGGTACCGTTATATGGGGGCTATACCAAAACGTGGATCTGTGTCCACAAGTTTTGTTATATATGTTTATTGACACTTAAGAACCCTAAATGTCAAATTATAGCCAAATCGGTCTGAAAATGTAGCTAAAACCGTCAAAATACCGTAAATCGGGGGGTACCGTTATATGGGGGCTATACCAAAACGTGGACCTATGTCCACAACTTTTGTTATATACGTTTTTTGACATTTAAGAACCCTAAATGTCAAATTATAGCTACATCGGTCTGAAAATGTAGCTAAAAACGTCAAAATACCGCAAATCGGGGGGTACCGTTATATGGGGGCTATACCAAAACGTGGACCTATGTCCACAACTTCTACTATATAAGTTAACTAACACTTAAGAACCCTAAATGTCAAATTATAGCCAAATCGGTCTGAAAATGTAGCTAAAACCGTCAAAATACCGTAAATCGGGGCTATACCAAAACGTGGACCTATGTCCACAAATTTTGTTATATAAGTTTATTGACACTTAAGAACCCTAAATGTCAAATTATAGCTAAATCGGTCTGAAAATGTAGCTACAAACGTCAAAATACCGCAAATCGGGGGGTACCGTTATATGGGGGCTATACCAAAACGTGGATCTGTGTCCACAAGTTTTGTTATATATGTTTATTGACACTTAAGAACCCTAAATGTCAAATTATAGCCAAATCGGTCTGAAAATGTAGCTAAAACCGTCAAAATACCGTAAATCGGGGGGTACCGTTATATGGGGGCTATACCAAAACGTGGACCTATGTCCACAACTTTTGTTATATAAGTTTTTTGACATTTAAGAACCCTAAATGTCAAATTATAGCTACATCGGTCTGAAAATGTAGCTAAAAACGTCAAAATACCGCAAATCGGGGGGTACCATTATATGGGGGCTATACCAAAACGTGGACCTATGTCCACAACTTTTGTTATATATGTTTATTGATACTTAAGAACCCTAAATGTCAAATTATAGCTAAATCGGTCTAAAAATGTAGCTAAAAACGTCAAAATATCGCAAATCGGGGGGTACCGTTATATGGGGGCTATACCAAAACGTGGACCTATGTCCACAAGTTTTGTTATATATGTTTATTGACACTTAAAAACCCTAAATGTTAAATTATAGCCAAATCGGTCTGAAAATGTAGCTAAAAACGTCAAAATACCGTAAATCGGGGGGTACCGTTATATGGGGGCTATACCAAAACGTGGACCGATATAGCCCATCATCGAACTTGACCTGCCTGCAAACAAAAGACGCACTTTCCCAAAATTTCAGCGTCCTATCTCCATTTTTGTGGATGCTAGAGTGATTACCACAGACGGACGGACGGACGGACGGACGTGCTCAGATCGACTTAGAATTTTACCCTGATCAAGAATATATATACTTTATAGGGTCGCAAATGAGTATTTCAATGCGTTACAAACGGAAAAACAAACTTAATATACCCTCCATACTATGGTGGAGGGTATAACAAGTAAGAAAAGGCTATAGTCGGACGAGGACGACCATGTGATACCCTACACCTTTACTCCTGGGAATTAGCTTTCCACATACAAATTTCTTTATGGAACAAATAAACTAAAATAAAATAAAGAAGTAACTTTGTGGATTCTGTTACCGTATCACACCAAGCTTATATAATATAACTAGCAAAATGCCCGCTACTTCGTAAGCGGAAAAGGAATAATATACAAATAAGCAATATTTAGTATGGAGAACACTGAAAAATTTGATGTACTAATACCTATTTGAATTGATATTAAATTTCTTTCAAGTACTGCTCGTATACGTTTTGTTCGAATTTAAAAAAAAGACCTCTACACTTCAACAGCGGCCTACATTTTAAATTCCAGTCCAGTCCAGAACGGTATGGGTATTTTGAAAATTGTATCCATATTTTCCAACCGAATTTTGGAATTTGTGATATCAAAATGTAGAAAACCATTATTTAGAAGATGTTACCCTACATAACAGTTAATTTTTGAGACATTTTATTTTAGGCCTTTTTTCTCAGGATGTAAAAACCTTCTTGTAAAATATTAGCCGCATAGATCTTCCTTTTCAAGTGAACTTACAATAACGTTTAGAATAGACAACAAAGATAAAAACAATTTTGTTGAAAAGGTACGTTTGACTTTTTGATTTCAGTACATTATTTAGAAACCAAATTCGTGTTAACCTAGAAACAATAGTACATTATTCAGTACAATTTATAAAATCCAGGACCTTAGCTCAAATGTTATAGTTTTAGCTCTACTTGTTCACCCAATGTCAACGGTATTACATGTAGAAACCTTTCATACATTTAATCTCATTTAATGTCAACAGTTATTCTCATAACAAATTGCATTTATCAATTCACCCAGTACCAGTGTTTTAATATTTAGTATTATTTAATACTTCTAGTACACTTATTGTACGACCACCTCTAACAATGAACCTGACAAATCAATAATATATCAGAATTTCACTTCTATACCAAATTTATTGCAATTTTGTACTTTTCACGCACTAATGATATAATTCCATCTTCATTGCTACACCCAACGTCAAATTTAATAGCATTTAGTACATTTCGTATTTCTCAATAAATCATCCAGCCCTCAGCCTAATTTTAGAATTTGTATGCATTTCAAAAAATCCTTATCTAAACACCAACACAATCCCTCATACAACAATTCGGAATTCCACCTATATCCCATCATGCAACACCAAACTGGTACAACATTTAGTACTTATAGTATGTATAAGTTTCAAAAATTACTTCCTTTTATCAAAAACTATATCCAAACCGCGATTTAGTGTTTTTTGTATACATTAGTACGAATTTCCAAAACTTTCCCTCTATCTCCACTCTAAACGTCAACTGCTATACTAATACAAATTTCACAATTTCAGCTCTACCCCTTTACACAATAACAGTTTGGACCAAATTCTGTGCCATTTAGTAATTTTCGTACACTTGTTGTACGTAAATCCACAACCACATCCATATCTCAACCCTACACACCAACAGCGGCTATAATACCAAATTTCCGAATTCCACTTCTATTCATAATGCCATTAATACATTTCGTATGAAAGTACGCATTTCAATAACTATCTCCAACAGTAATTGCGAATTTCAGGATTCCAACCCTATCCGTCCACCCAAATCTAAATTTTACCAAATTTAGTACCATTTATTAATTTTCGTACCCATAAGTACGAATTTCCAAAGCTACCTCAATGCTACACTCCATAAGTAATCTTAATTATAAATTTCAGGATTCCAGCTCTATCTGTACACCCAAATCCAAAATGTACTAAACTTAGTACCATTTAGTACTTTCCGTACCCATAAGTACGAATTTCCGAAATTACCTCAATCCTATACTCCATAAGTAATCTTAATTCCAAATTTCAGGATTCCAACTCTATCCGTTCACCCAAATATAAATTGTACCAAATTTAGTACATTTTGTACTTTCCGTACCCATAAGTATGAATTTTCAAAACTACCTCAATGCTACACTCCATAAGTAATCTTAATTATAAATTTCAGGATTCCAGCTCTATCTGTACACCCAAATCCAAAATGTACTAAACTTAGTACCATTTATTAATTTTTGTACCCATAAGTATGAATTTTCAAAACTACCTCAATGCTACACTCCATAAGTAATCTTAATTATAAATTTCAGGATTCCAGCTCTATCCGTCCACCTAAATTTAAATTGTATCATATTTAGTACCATTTAGTACTTTATTCCAAATTTCAGGATCCCAGCTCTATTCGTTCCCCCAAATCCAAATTGTACCAAAATTAGTACTTTTCGTACCCATGAGTACGAATTTCCAGGACTAACTCAATCCTACACTCCAAAAGTAATTAAATTCCAAATTTCAGGATTCCAGCTCTATCTGTTCACCCAAATCCAAATTGTACCAAATTTAGTACATTCCGAATCCATAAGTACGAATTTCCAAAACTTCCTCAATCCTACACTCCAATAGTAACATTAATTCGAAATTTCAGGATTCCAACTCTATCCGTTCAGCTAAATTTAAATTGTACCATATTTAGTACCATTTAGTACTTTCCGTACCCATAAGTAAGAATTTTCAAGACTAAGTCAATCATACAGTCCAACAGTAATCTTAATTCCAAGTTTCAGGATCCCAGCTCTATTCGTTTCCCCAAATCCAAATTGTACCAAATTTTGTACTTTTCGTACCCATAAGTACGAATTTCAAAAAACTTCCTCAATCCTACACTCCAACAGTAACCTTAATTCGAAATTTCAGGATTCCAACCTAAATTTAAATTGTACCATATTTAGTACCATTTAGTACTTTCCGTACCCATAAGTACGAATTTCCAAAACTCCTCAATCCTACACTCCAATAGTAACCTTAATTAGAAATTTCAGGATTCCAACTCTATCCGTTCACCCAAATATAAATTGTACCAAATTTAGTACATTTAGTACTTTCCGTACCCATAAGTATGAATTTCCAAAACTACCTCAATCGTACACTCCATCAGTAACCTTAATTCGAAATTTCAGGATTCCAACTCTATCCGTTCAACTAAATTTAAATTGTACCAAATTTAGTACCATTTAGTACTTTCCGTACCCAAAAGTACGCATTTCCAAGACTACCTCAATCATACACTCCATAAGTAATTAAATTCCAAATTTCAGGATTCCAGCTCTATCCGTTCACCCAAATCCAATTTGTACCAAATTTAGTACCGTTTACTACTTTTCGTACCCATAAGTAAGAATTTCCAAAACTACCTCTATCCTTCACTCCATCAGTAATATTAATTCCAAATTTCAGGTTTCCATGTCTATCTAAATCCAAATTGTACCAAATTTGGTACCATTTAGTACTTTTCGTACACATAAGTATGAATTTCCAAAACTACCCCGATATCTCAATCGTACACTTCAACGGTAATCTAAATTTCAAATTTCAGGTTTTCAGCTCTATCTGTTCACCCAAATCCAAATTGTACCAAATTTAGTACCATTTAGTACTACTCGTACACATAAGTACGAACTTCCAAAATCATGTCCTTATATCAACGCCACTTCCCAACCTTGATTCCCATACCAAATATGAAGATTGTAGCTATATCCGCTCAAAATATACAATTGGTACCAAATTTAGTAACTTTTCGTACACTAATAGTTCGAATTTCCAAAAACCCTTTGGTACATCTTTCTAACTCTCTATCAGTTACCCTCATTCCAAATTTCAGAATTCTAGCTCTTCCCGTTTGCCTAATACAAAGGGTACCATATTTAGTACCTTTTAGTACTTTTCGTACCCTTCTAGGTCGAATTTCAAAAAACCCAGCCTTATCTCACCCCTACACACTGACAGCAACCCACAGTCAAAATTTCAGCTTTCTAGCTTCAGCGGTTTCGTCTGGGCGATGATATGTCAGTCACTCAGTCACTCACTCACTCACTCACTCACTCACTAAGCTCTTTTATATATATAGATAATTGTTTCACTAACATCCCAGAAGGGACAAGGGAGACTTCTCTCATATCAATGAGTGCACCCCGATTCATATTCGCTCAATGATATGGGACCCACAGCTTATCTCCGAGCCCGAACGGCGTGTCCTAAGACACCACATGTAGAGAAGTTTTACATTTACTCAGAAATTTTCGCAAACCTTACTGAAGGATATTTTGCCACCGTTGAAAATTTTGATTTTGCCTGGCTGAGGAATCGTTTTGAAAAAAGATGACGAAGCGACCCATGCTGCAATGTATGTATAAAAATCCAATTGGACAATTAAAACGTTAGGGCACCATGTAATTTGCAATAATGCAAAAACTGGGAATGGGCAAATGTGGTTCTCCACACAAAACCCATTATATAATAAGCAGTAGGCCCGTTACCTAACATACACGTTATTGCAATTTGCATCAGAGGGAAGATCAGTAGTTCTATTTCCATATGTAGTCTACTTTACCGGCATATGCCCTCCAGGAAATAAAATATAGACCATTTTTTGTACTTTTCATACAAAAGTAATGGTTCATTTTACCCGCTAAATATTATCAGAACATCATCCAAAATTGTAAGCATCTACTTCAACCTAAAGTCTTACCTCGTGCAAAATGTCGTAATTATTGAGCTATAATTGCGACCTCTTGCGTGTTTATGATTACACTACAAAGAAATAACAGGGTATACTATTAGACTGTAACTGTGCTATCTTATCATGTACACCAACACAATTGACATCAATAGAAAGGTCAAGCGTTCCTCTTCCAAGCATAGCTTTCTTGCCCGGAATGTCTCTTCTAGGAATAAAGATAAAAGCTGTACATTAAAATTTTTCACAATTTTCACACAAAAGTTGTGGTCAATTTAACCATCTAAACATTATCTGATCGCCATCTCAAATTGTAGGCTTCTTCTTTGTCATATTCTCTTAGCTTCCTTAAAATTTCGAGGCGATCGGACTATTATTGCGACCTACAGAGCGGCTATAAAATCGGATAAAAATTATCTTTTTGGTACATTTCACCCGCTAAATATTTCACGATTATCACCAATTAAAATAGCGATCTATTCTGATCTGAAACCGACCGCCTTACCCAATTTAGTGACAATCGGTCCATATTTGCGGCCTGGAGTTTGATTACAATTTATAATGGACAGACGGACACACGGACGGACGGACACATCTCAAAATCGCTTTATCTCGCAGAGATATGAAGATTGGTGTACCACATTGGGGGTCTCCGACGAGTATTTCGCGGTGTTACATGATTTTTTACCAAAACAAACTTATAATACCCTTTCCACATAGTGGTGTAGGGTATAAAGAGGTTCCGCACAAACGGCTTTGATTTTTTAAATGAAATGAAACAAGTAAAAAAGTATCAGTCGGCTTTGCCGACAGAGATATACCCTCAGCCTGTGTAAATTGAAACATTTTTTTCACAAAAAACTTATGTATTTAGGGGGTTTAAAAATTTTGGTCGTATGAACCGACAAAAATGTTGATTAGGATTAAAGTTCAAAAATTTTGCGGAAAAGGTACTTAAAGGAATGGACCGACATAGACCATGGGGGTGCCATAGGGGGTTTTTACACCCTTCGGGCTGTTTTCTCAAGAAGTATGAACTTGCCCCTGAAACAACTTTTACCATCGTAATTGCGGCAGCGAATGTAAGTTTTTTCAACAAAAATCAAAGTGATTCAATAGCAGGTCTTAAAGTGAACTTATCCAAAATTTTGTGTGGGAGGTACGGGATGGAGTGGACATATATAGTCCATATTCGAACCTGATCTATATCTGGTAGATATTATGAGAATGTGTTTAGTATGGACCAAATCGGTCATCGGTTATCGTGCGCACAATTTTTCCGAATATTTTTGAACTTTTGTGGGGTAGGTACCTGAAGGAGTGGACCGATTTGGCTTATCTACGAACTTAAACTAAGTTTGGAAACAATATTACGAAGGCCAAATTTTGGCCGGAATCGGCATTTCCGTTCGAGAATTATCTTGCGCTTCCACCCATAAACATGGTGTTATAGGGTTTGTTTCCAACTTTCAGGCTTTTTGCAGGAAGTATGGACTTGCCCCTGAGGAAACTTGTACCTTCGTATAGGGAACAGTGAATACAAGATGTTACAACAAAAACCAAGGCGATTCGGGAGCAGGTCCTAAACTGAACTTTTCCGAATTATTGTGAGGGAGGTACTCCAAGGAGTTTGCCGATTGAGTCCATATTGGAACCTCATCTAAGTCTGGTAGAAATTTCATAATGTGCAATGTATGGACCAAATCGGTTACTCCCTTCAAGAGTTATCGTACGCACAAATTTTCCGAACATTTTCGACCTTTTGTGGGGGAGGTACCGGAAGGAGTGGACCGATATAATCCATCTTTGAACTTGAACTAAGTTTGGACAAAATATTACGAAAGCCAAATTTTGGACCGAATCGGCAGATCCGTTCGAGAGTTATCTTGCGCTTCAACCACTACACACGGTGTTATAGGGCTTTTTGTAACTTTCAGGCTATTTTCTCAGCAAGTGTGGACTTGCCCCTAATGAAACTTACAGCGTCGTATAGAGAACAGCGGATACAACTTGTGTAAACAAAAATCAAAGCGATTCGAGACCAGGTCCTAAACTAAACTTTTCCGAAATTTTGTGTGGGAGGTACCCGAAGGAGTATACCAATTGAGTCCATATTGGAACCTCATCTAAGTTTGGTAGAAATTACACGATGTGCAAAGTACGGACCAAATCGGTTATTCCCTACAAGAGTTATCGTGCGCACAAGTTTTGCGACAATTTTTGAAAATTTGTTGGGGAGGTACCTGAAGGAGTGGACCTATATGGCCCATCTTCGAACTTAAATCGAATCTGGACAAAATATTTCGATACCCAAAATTTGAACCGAATCGATTGATCCGTTCGAGAGTTATCGTGCGCACCAGCCAGCCAGACAGACAGACGGACGGACATTGCTAGATCTACTCAAAAATGTCTGAAACGGATATCGTACAAACATACTTGGGGTCTAAAACCATTATTTCGATGAGGCACATTTTTGGTCGTATCAAAGTGTAAATACCCTCTTTAGCCTAAAGGCTGAGGGTATAAAAATATGTATTCAAAAATTGTTCCTTTTTTTACGAATGAATGGGCTTTTGCCTAACAATGTAAAATAGTCATAACGCTAGTATACACCTTATCAGCTTGTCGTTTCCGGTTTGAGCAGCTCGACTGGTAAGCCATCCGCTCCAGAGACCTTATTTTCTTTCAGGCGACTTATTTCGGTGCACACTTCATACATCCTTTTACGATTGAATCTGTGGAATCTTCGTCGTCCTCCAACAGTTTGAAAAAATTCCTTCAATAACCTGCGTACATCTTCTGTTACTTGATTACATTGCTTGTCCCTACAGGAGACTGTGCCTGTAGCAAAGCTATCAATTTTAGAATCTTTGGTAAAATTTTTGGACCTCTTCTTGTACCTCACATCTTAATTTTTTGCACTCCCGCTTTTACATTTCTGTCTTTTCCAGCAGAAAAGATGTTTCTTGCTTCCCAATTTCTCCGAGACCTCAATTGTACGCTACGCGTTGCTACTGATTGTAGAGTAGTTCTATCTCATTTCTTGTGGACGGCACAGTTGTTGTTATCTAGCTGACGTATAGACCTTATCAGCGTGTCAGCTGAGGTGGTAGGTCATCGGCTCCAGAAGTCTTATTATTCTTCAGCCAGCTTGTTTGCTGTCTTTACCTCATCTTGACCGGGCGGTACACACTCCATATCACCTTTTGGGATTGGATCTGTGGTATCTTCGTTGACCTGACCTGAGCACACTCTCTGTTAAGAATACCTTGTTTGCCCTTTTGAGGCTGTACCTGTACCAAGGCCATTAGTTCTATGTTCTACTCTTTGGTAGAACTGTCGGATCTCTTCAGGCACCTCACATCTTGATTTTTTGACTCCCGCTTTTTATTTCTCTCTTTTTCCTGTGAAAATAGAAGTTTCTTCTCAATCCTTTTCTCCAATGCCTCTCTCGTGCGCTATTGCAGATTGTAGACTAGCTCTTTTTGTCGCATTCTTCTCTTCGGTAGTAGGACAGTGGATTTTGCCTGTGTGGGCTATATTTTGCCACTGTACTGATATGTTATTGGAACGAGGAGGGTTTTCTTTAAGTAATTGGGCCAGTTGAGTGGAATATTTTGTGGATGTCTCTTGTGATTCAGCGTACCGATGACCACCTTCTTTGTTGTGTGTATTCGTACTTTATTTGCCACGTTTTCGGGATTCGGGTACGTACATTTTCTGCCACAAGGTAGTAGTTGTTGTTGTGTTTTTGTACCCTACACCACTATGTGGTAAGGGGTATTATGTGTTAGTGCATTTGTATGTAACATACAAAAGGAAGCGAGATAGACCCATAGTTCCTTCTAGGGATATACACAGAATCACTTTCTGAGTCGATTTATGCATGTCCGTCCGTCCGTCCATACGTTCGCAACATACAGGTCGCATTTGTTGACCGATTTCGCTGAAAATTGGGGAATACCATTTTTTTAGACGTCGGAAGATCAAGTTCGAAGATGGGCTATATCGGTCCAAGTTTTGGTATAGCCCCCATATAACGGCACCTCCCGATTTGAGGTATTTTAAGGATCTTAACCGCATTTGTTGCCCAAACCAGCTGAAATTTTACATTTGAGGTTCCCAATGGCCGCGAAATTGCTCCACTAAAAATTGTCAAGATAGGTCCACGGTTCGGTATAGTCCCCTATATAACGATACCCTCGATTTAAGGTATTTTATGGATCTTAGCCACATTTTTTGCCCAAACTAGCTGAAATTTTACATTTGAGGTTCTCAATGGCCGCGAAATTGCTCCATTAAAAATTGTCAAGATAGGTCCACGGTTCGGTATAGTCCCCATATAACGATACCTCCCGATTTAAGGTATTTTAGGGATCTTAGCCACATTTTTTGCTTGAACTAGCTGAAATTTTACATATGTGGTTCCCAGTGGCCACGAAATTTCGCCACTTAAATTGAGCCAAATTATATCGAAATCGGTTCAGATTTGGATATAGCTCCCATATATATGTTCGCACGATTTCACGTATTTGCTGCACCAAACACGCTATATACGTCCGATTTTGATGAAATTTGGAATGTTTGACTGAATTCGGTCTAGAAATAAGTGTGCCAAATTATATCGAAATCGGTTCCGATTTGGATATAGCTCCCATATATATTTTCGGCCGATTTCACGTATTTTCTGTACCAAATACGCTATATATTTCCGATTTCGATGAAATTTGGAATGTGTGACCGAATTCAGTCTAGAAATAAATGTGCCAAATTATATCGAAATCAGTTCAGATTTGGATATAGCACCCATATATATTTTTGGCCGATTTCGTGTATTTTCAGCTCCAAACACGATATATAAGTCCGATTTCAATGATATTTGGAATGTGTGACTGAATTCGGTCTGGAAATAAATGTGCCAAATTATATCAAAATCGGTTAAGATCTGGATATAGCTCCGATTTATATTTTACATATTCACAGTGGTGTAGGGTATTATATAGTCGGCCCCGCCCGACTTTGATCCTTTCCTTACTGGTTTTATTATGTTTTTATGTTCGTTCCTCTGTTCAATCTGCCTATCTCCAGTTCCAGAAAAATGGCTGATTTGATGGGATGTAGCCACAGATCCTCTAGAGTTGGATGGGTAGGTTTGGCGGGGCAGTTGAAAAGGTGTTCTGTGTCGTGCGGGTACATGCCGCATACTGGTCAGATGTCAGATGTCAAACCTGCTTGTTATGCTTGTTGATCTAGGGGTTCCCTCCTGTATCGTTGGACCACTCCCTCTAGAGCATGGATATCCATCCTGATCTGCTTGAATGTGTCGGGCCTACCCACAAGCAGGTACTGCAACGAAAGCATTTCATTGTGTTGCATTACTGGAAGAATCTTTGCCTCCTCATGTAGATGGTCCACTGAAGATTTGAGGAGGCACCCTGTTGCTGTTCTCAGGGAGGCATTCTGGAAAGTTTGAATCTTTTTTCCAATTCGTATCACATAATCTGGGGGACCAGACTGGAGCCGCATAACTTACAACAGACCGACATATCGCGTTATATGTGGTCAACTAGGTTTCTAGGCACTTGGGGTGCAGATAGCTGTGGCGTATGCGCACGACGTGAATGTAGTGTCGAATGTGACCCCTAAAATTTTAGGGCAGTTTGTGGTCGGAATTCTGCTAACGTCGGCCACGACATTCAACTCACGTCCAAACTGCGCTGTCTATGTGGTGAACAGACTGGCTGTAGATTTTGTGGCGGAAATCTGAATATACCTCGAATGGAAAAAGGTGGTAACATCGGTTAAATAGTTGCCACAAGGTAGTGATCCGGGTCGATGATTCCTCCTAGGAACGAGTCAAAATGCTTGATGAATGTCTTCCATTTATCGCAACGATATAAAGTGGGTTTCTAGTCCTTCAATCTGGTGTTCTTATGAATGTCGCGATGCTTAAGTCTGATACTGCAAAGTACAATTTTTGGCGATACGAAGTATATCAGCCTTATTCCATTGTCAGATGTTTCATTGTGGAAACGGAATTTCCAGATTTTTGGGCCAAATGTATTCCTCTTTCCAAATTTGGCATTAAAATCGACTAGAATAATTTTAATGACATCGGCAGGACACCGGCCTTATGTAAGGCTCGTAAACTATAACTTTGGTCTGCTCGACTTTGTCCTAAGTATTGTATGGGTGCAAATAAAACTTATGTTAAAACATTAGTTTTTTTTCCAAGTATTTCATCCACCAGATTTCTTAACCTCCGACTGAGCTGAAAGAGGGACGTGGGCTTTGTCAGGTCAGGACCGTCCATTTGTGTGTTACATCCCCTACGTCACCCGTTCCCACTTCATACATTAAAAAACCACACAATTTTCCATGTTGCTCTTTTTTGGTTGAGTGTTAGCCTACGGAGTGTACTGATAATGTCCATCTTCGAACTTGTATAAAAACGTGTCATAAAACCATAAAACCGAAAAATATTTTTCCTGTATACCCGTTGAGCATGCAATACAAATAAAATTTAATAAAAAATATCCCTCAAACAATAACCCTTCAGTGTAACCAGTCATATCCTGAGAACAAATATAAAAATAAGTAAAAGCTACAACATTTATTTTCTACATCCATAAAGTGCTCAACATCAACAAAATTTAGTGCAGTTTAAAAGTCTATTTCCACATCGACATCCCTACAAAAATATTTGCCAGCAATTATTTGAAGCCTGTTATAGCCTGAACCCTCATTGTTTTGCTGCAAATAAAATTTAATTTGTTTAATTATGTTAATAATAAACTTGCAAATAATGTTGTGTACAATTCTCACAATACATACAAATGAGGTGGGGGACAGCTTTTGTTTCCTATTCTTCGCCTCCTTCACACTTCATTTGTGGCAAAAGTGTGTTTGTTGGTTTATTTGCGTAAACATTTACGCATAGTTTTGTAAACAATTTTATAACTTTTGTAAAGGTATTCAAAGACAAACACCCACACCGATGTCATAATGGCAAATGCCAAGAATACCAATACCGGAGCAAAATGTTCCATATCAACTTCAACATCATTTTTGGCCAATGCTGCACAATCGATCTTTGGTACTTTCCATACAAGGTCACTGTATTTCAAGATGCCAGATTCACGAAATTTCAATATGGCACTTTTCAAATATTCAAAATAGGGTGATGTTTTCTCCACGCCGATACCGGTTGTAAATGGGTTACTAAAGGAAATCTCTTGAAGTTCACAGAATTGGGATTCAGTCAAGATATCTGGAAACAAAAAAACAAACACATATCATGGAAATTATGTGTAATAATTAATGACGACTAACATGTGCGGAAAAACTAATACGAAATTATGTATGTGTTACATAAAGTCATACATACACGCATTACTTATTTCACTTAAAAAACATTTTCCACTTCATCATCTCTCTCTCCCTCACCCTCCGCTCATACATACCCACCAATAGCTGGTATACCCGACTAAGTGTTACATGGAAAGCAAAACCTCCCTTGGCCACACGCTGTACACCTTCTTCCAAAGTCAGAATATTTCGTTTGCCATTCTTGCAGATGCGATTCTTGAAAATGGTGCGTACCAACGGATTTGTAGTAGTTGTTGTTGTATTGAACATGTCATAATTATACCAAGCATTTTCCATACCAATCTCCAGACTACTATTGTACAGGGCATCTAGGGTGGTGATGGTGCGTGGCGCTTCCGATAGCAAAGAGCTAACAATAAATGCCGCATAAAACTGCATCAGCAATAGGGCAAACACAGATACCGAGGTCAATAACAAACGCGTCGAATTGGCATGAAAATGCTCAGGTGTAGGACCCTGCATAAATGCCGCCTCCAATATGGTCAATACAATAAAATCCAGTTTATGTTCGGGAACAAGTTGTTGTAATGTTGTGGCGGCGCTCTGATGCGGCTGTAGTGTTTTCAATTTCCAATAAAGTTGATATTCGGCATGTACATGTATGCCCAGCATAATTCCTGTGATTACAATTATGGCCAGCACTGACCACCACACGGTAACTGTTAGGGGTTCAAAGAAGATATTACGTATACCGGTACGTTTTGGATGGCGCAGAAGAAAGCGAACTCTGTAATAATACAAAAGGCGTGTTATTGTTTTTTTACAGCTGAAGGTAAGGTGTTTTATTATCATGTCTAAACACAATTCACTTACAATTCAACATGCACCTCTGGCGTATAGCTGATTATATGCAGACGTTCGCTCATATAACGTAGTGGCAATAATGTAAATTCAATTTCATGATTGTTAAGAAGGCCTAGAACTCCGGTCCATGTTCCATTAGTAAATAATCCCCATTCATCCTCTATACGTAGGTGAAAGCTAAAGTGAAACATTGAAAAATAATCAAATGGTTTTGCAGATAGTTTTTTACCCCAGTCTATGGCAATATGAAAGAAAAGAATGTGTATACCCTACACTACACTATGTGATGAGGGCATTATAAGTTGGTTTTGGCCAAAAAGTTGTAACGCATCGAAAAAATGTTCGTGAACCATACATATATGTATATACCAAAATGAACGTCTCGACGAGCTGAGTCGATCTGGCTTTGTGCGTCCGTCCGTCTGTCCATCTAAACCTTGTAATCGCAATTTTGATCGGATCGTCACCAAATTTTGGTAGTTGGCCAGATAATATTCAGAGGTCGGCAGCTGCAAAAATTGTATTTGGATAAATAGTCAAACTTTCATTACAAAACAAATATCTACGTTTCTAAAAGGGGTATACCACAAGAAAAATCTGGCAATGAGAGAAGAAAATATCACCTTTACAACGATGTAAAATATGTTTTCGTAGGTGATCAAAAAACGGATACAAGTTTTCATTTTTGCGATCTTAATTGTAATGACAAATATCTCAGCGTTGGTTGGAGACATTCCAAATGCAGTACTTTTATAAGAAAGTAGAAAATCACACCTTTACAACAATGGAAATTAGGTTCGAGTACGTGGTTTAACAACGGAGATATCACAATAGTCGGTCATGCATCCCATTTTCACTTTTTTTATAATAACGCTACATATCGCAATTTTGATCGGATCGTCACGAAATTTTGAGAGTGTATATGGGACCCACAGAGGAAGAAGCCTATTAGGTTTAGTGACGGTCGGATAATATTCAGGAGTCTGAATAAGCAAAAAAATCTTATTTGGATAAAACGTTAAAGTTTTATTACAAAGCGAATATCTACGATTCTAAAAGAGGTATACCAAAAGAAAACCTGGCAATGAAAGAAGAAAATTTTACCTCTACAACGCGGAGATATCGCAGTAGTCGCCAATCCAACACAAGTTTTCATCTTTGCTATCTTAATTGTAATGACGAATATCTCAGCGTTGGTTGGGGACCTTCCAAATGCAGGACTTGAACAAGAAAGTAGAAAAATCACACATTTACAACGATATAAATTAGGTTCGAGATATCACATTTTCCCTTTTTTAATCACGCTACATGTAGCAATTTTGATCGCATAGTCACGAACTTTTGAGAGTGTATAAGCTTCTAGAATGAGTATTCCAACGGCAAAGCTTGTCAGTGGAAGAAAAAATATCATATTTACATTAATGTAAAATTGGTAGGCGAAGGTGGTCAAACAAGAGAGATATCACAACAGTCGGTAATGCATCCAATTTTTGCATTTTTGTAATCACGCTACAGCTCGCAATTTTGATCGGATCGTCAAAAAATTCTGTTGGCCAGAGAGGAATGCGCATATTGAGTTTGGTGGTAGTCAGATAATATTCCCTAAAAGAAATGTTTACCAGTGAAAATCTTATGCACGGGAGTAGTAATGTAGGGTATCACATAGTCGGCCCCGTCCCGACTATAGTCTTTGCTCACTTGTGTGTGCTATGTATGCCTGTTTTGGCATACATTAATTACTGTTTTGGCTACAATTTGTGTCTTTGTGTTGGATCGAAAATCTCAATGGTTTGGCCGTTATACGCCAAAATGTCAAAAAAGTGGATAAAAAAACTTAAAGTCAAAATCGGGAGTCTCGATTTTCACCGTAGACCTATAGTCTAATCAATCCCAGGAATCAGAAACGCGAAGGGCCCATTAAGGTTTTAAAATCGCCCCGGCCTAACCCTCAGCCTGTGTGGATTGAAATACTTGTTTCCCCAAGAAAAACTTACGTATTTAGGAGTATTTTCAAAATTTTGGGCGTATGAACCGGCAAAAGTATGGATAGGCTTAAAGCTCAAAAACTTGCGGGAATATCAATAGATAGAGCTTGGGGGAGGTACCGGAAGGAGTGGACCTATAAGCACCACCTTCGAATTGCATCTTATATTAGAAGAAATATTAGAATATCCAAAGTGTGGACGAACGCAGTATTCGGTTCGAGCTTTCCAGCTATACATATTATGCCATATGGGATTTTACAACTTTCGGACTGTTTTCTCAAGAAGTATGGAATTGCCCCTGAAAAAACTTTTACTGCCGTAGTTGAGGCAGCGAATGCAAGTTGCTTCAACAAAAATCAAAGTGATTCGAGAGCAGGTCTTAAGGTGAATTAATCTAAAATTTTGTGTGGGACGTACCCGATGGAGTGTACAAATATAGTCCATATTCGAACCTGATCTACATCTGGTAGATATATAAGGATGCGTAAGGTATGGAAATTGAAGCATTTGAAATATGGGTCTATCGAAGAATTCTAAAGGTGCCCTATACATCGCACACTTCAAACCAAGAAATTCTAAGACGAATGCATCTCGACAGACAACTCTTGAACACTGTCAAATCAAGAAAAACCGCATACCTTGGACACTTGATGAGTAATGATAAATACAAGTTTATGCAATGTATTATTAAATGTACCATAGAAGGACAACAACCAAGAGGCAGAAGAGAGATATACTGGCTAAGTAACATCCAAGAGTGGACAGGATACAGATGTGAAACAAATCTGCTACATGCTGCTAAAAACCGAGAGCTGTCAATAATTTCATAATATAAAATATTAAAACATATTCAGATGTAATACTATAACATTGTATGGTCGCTTAATATCTGAAAAACGGATTAGCAAATAAAGAAGAAGAAGGTATGGACCAAATCGATCACTCCCATCAAGAGTCATAGTGCGCACAATTTTTCCGAACATTTTTGAACTTTTGTGGGGAAGTATTGACTTGCCCTGATGAAACTTATACCGTCGCACAATGGTTCAAGAAACGATTTTCCTGGCCAAAAATCAAAATTTTGTTTTGTCACAGTTATTTAATTTCTATATGGGATTCGATAGTAAACATATTGAAACTAAGGAAACCAAAAAATTAGGTCAAAATATTGAAAGATGCGAACGTGGGATGCCCGTAAAGACGAACATTTTTCCCATGTTTGAGAAATACGTAATTTTTGCAAACTTCTGGAGAAAGAAATAGCTATTTCTCGGAAACCATAACAGATATTGCGTTCATTGTTCTTTTTTAGGTATGTTAGATTGTGGCTTTTAAACATAGTGTAAACGAATTACTGTAGAGTTTACACAACATGAGCTATTTTATTTTTCCTCAGGTAATAGTTTGAAAAATGTTATTACTCCTACGAAAAGCCACATAACCTATGAAAAAAATGAGACATTGATCATAAAAATCGATGAACATCTCACGTTTTTATTTACAATTAAGTGAAGGTATCACATGTTGAATCGTATGTATCTCTCTGGAAAAATACTTTGACGGTTTTTTATGATTCTCACAATTTCTACATTAGTGAAAAAAGGATAACTCATTTTTATGATTGCGGTAGGGAGCTAATAAACTTTCATAAATTTATGACTAATTGCTCTACTGGTTCATTTATGAGAGTTACTCCTTTACGTTCAATGTATGAAGGAAAGGATTTGCATTTTTATTGATGTGTGTTTTTCTGTTGACTACAGAAACCACATTTGTTAGCCTTATTTTTATGGAAATTTTTTAAAATTTTACAACGCACACGTGCTGAATCAGGTATAATGTCACCATAAATAAGCCCACTTATAAGTACCTGTTAGAAAAATATTGAAAAATTCTTGTATAAATAGGTGTTCATTGATCGTTTTGTGTCATTCAACAAGTGTCGAAAACCCCCCCCCAAAAAAAAAAACAAATATAAAAAGTGAATAGTGAAAGTGAAGTGAAAAGGGAATTATAACATGTCATTCAAGAAGAGTGCTTCCAACGCAGAGAAGAACAAAGAAACCTGGACAAAAAATCTAGTCCAGTTTCAAGCGCCATTAAGAAGAGGCATAGTGGCAATTGTGGAAACAGCAGTGAGTGAACGGAGTCGCTTGCCTCTGAAGATACACGTCATTGGTCGCATCAAATCTCTTCAGTCTACAGCAAAAGGACAGACAGAGAGGATCGCTGTAATTGCTGTAGAGCTTAAGGTTCTAGGGATGAAATATTGAACTTCCCGCATATATCGGACCAAGCCATTCAGGCAAAACTAATAACTCTTCTGAAAGACTACGAGCGCTGCAGAAGAAAACGAAACTTTGATCCAACGAGGGAACTGTTTGACATCACCAATGTAAAGGGCGAGTGGATTACAAAGAAGGCGAGAAACTCTCAAACTGCAAATTGGGGGCAAAGGCCGCGTTGGTTATTCAAGCGGCAAACCTGCTGGTATCAATACTATTCACACGTCCAAGCGAAGGAAGACAATAAAAGCGAGTGCGCCCACATTTACCAGTTCAGCGATATCTGATTGTTCCGAAGGTGGCTCAGATTTTTACGACAGTAGTACAGATAGTCCTTGGGAGGATGAAAATTCAGCATCAACTAGCAAAGGAAGCATAAACAAACAGGCATTGCAAGAAGCCTTGTTACAAGTTCAAAGATTTCGTCCGATGTTCCAGTAGCTTTCCACTGAAGGCATTTAAATCCCAACCCCATGTCAGTCAGAGAAATCCACATGGCTATCTTCAAGGAAGCTGCTCGGTTGAAGAACCACTTGGTAAACACGATTTATCTGCAGAAGTGGAGCATGCATTTTGATGGGAAACACTTTGAGAGCTATGAATATCAGACAGTGGTCCTCAAGAACGAATTTAAAGAAATTAGATTGACTGGGCTCAAATTGAAAAATGGGAAAGCTAAAACAATCGCAGAAGGTCTCCAGAATGTGTTAGAGGAGTTCAACCTCTGGGGATCAATTGTGATGATTGTTGCCAATACAACAAGCGTGAATACCGGCAAAAAGACAGTCGACAGCAAATGTTTGAAGCGAAAGGTTACACCGCACCCAAGTTCATCAGTTGCCAGGACCATGTGCTGGATCGAGTTCTTCGGGTTGTTATGGACGACGAACTCCATTCGTATACAACATCACCAAACACCGAATACTTTCTTGTGAAGGATTTGATGAAAAACTATATTCAATTGAAAGTAGCCTTCAGTAATGGTACAACATTGATTAAAGAAACAGGTCGCTGGAGAGACGACATGAAGTTTCTCTTCCACCTTACTCGTGTTTTCCGCCATTTCACTGAGAAGAGTGAGATTCCTTTTGTAGATTTTAGGCAGATCCCAAACATTTGCAATGCACGCTGGAACTCTCGTGCCATTCTAGCTTTACTTGCTTTTATACTGATGCCTGAAACCCGGAGAAGATTGCGTAAAATCTGTTTATCCATTTCCTACTCATGGGCTGATCATTGTTCCAGTAGTCAATTGTTCGGCTCCGAAGATTTCGAAGAACTATCTGCAGCTCTGAATGACTACCCAAAGCTCTCAAATGCTTGAATACTCATTGGAAAAAAGATGAATTTCCAATCGACATTGCCCGAAGCAACCAGTATGCAAGACTTATAAAACTCCTCCATTGACAATGTGAATATTTAACTTTCTTTTGTGTTTTATGATCCCTGTTATGTTAGTATATTTATTTTATTTACTATTTATTTTATTATTTATATATTTTTTAATATCTACTTATAGTGACTCCAAAAAATGACAAAAATGCATAAATAAAATTTTTCAAATGATTTTGTGCGTGAGGTTTTTTTATCCAAATTAAGATTTTATGTAATCTTATGTAAAAGTTCATCCCAACATGATACAGGGATATGAGGTTGTAAAAACGTCATAACCCTATTGACCATATTTAGTATATAAGAAGATATAAAAAACACAGAAACACTGATATTTTGATGAAAAATAGTAAAAAATTCAAAAGTTCATCTTTGACCTTGAATTTCTCTGCACCTACCACACCGAATTTGACCGCTTATAATTCACCGGAAAGCTGATTGTGTTATCTGTCTAACAAAAAAAATTGTAAAAATATCTCTATGCGTTCAAAAGATACAGAATTTTGACCAGGAAAAACGATTCTGAACCACTGTGCGTCGTAAGGGGCCGTGAATACAAGTTGCTACAACAAAAATCAAAGCGATTCGAGAGCAGGTCCTAAACTGAACTTTTCCGAAATTTTGTGTGGGAGGCACCCGAAGAAGGGGACCATTTGAGTCCATACTGGCACCTCATCTAAGTCTGGTAGATATATTATTATGTGCAAAGTATGAACCAAATCGGTTACGCCCTGCAAGAGTTATCGTGCGCACAAATTTTTCGAACTTTTGAGGGGGAGGTACCAAAAGGGGTGGACCGATATAACCCATTTTCGAACTTAAACTAAGTTAGGACAAAATTTTACGAAAGCAAAATTTTGGACTAAATCGGTTGATCCGTTCGAGAGTTATCGTGCGCACGACCCAGCCAGACAGACAGACGGACGGACGGACATTGCTAAATCAACTCCAAGTTGTCTGAAACGGATTTCGTCCAAAAGCATTATCTCGATGAAGCACATTTTGTCCGTATGAAAGTGTATATACCCTCGTTAGAATAAATGCTGAGGTTATAATAAAAGAAGTAATCCTATAGGTTTTTCTTCCAAAATATTCAATTACAGAATGCAAGTGAAATCTTTTTTTTGCAAACTAAAATTTATTTTTTGTTACTATAACATCCAAACTTTTATCTCGATCATTGTAATTTTGGTCGCATTTTTTGTAACTTTGGCGGGTAAATAGACCTATATTTTGAAATAAAGTCGGATTACATTTAAAATTTTGCCAATTTTTTGTAAATTCCGCGAATGTTGAGTAACATTTTACAAATATTTTGCGGTCTACTCACTTACGTCCCTTCGTGATAACTTTTTAGTGACAATTGTGCTTTGCTTTTTTATAATTTTTTTCTTAAAAGCAGAAGTAAAACCGCTATAACTTTTATCCGCAAAACCAAAAATTTGCTCGCGAGCGGACTTTTACAGGGAATTTTTTTTTTCTTAAAAATCGTTGATATAGCGCGAAAAGATAATATTATTTTTTTTGGAAATGGCATATGAAAGAATTGGCAACATTTCCCATATGTGAGTAAAAATCACAATAAAAATTGATTATTGAAGTAAAATATACAAACGTTGAATTCAGGTGCCACCATGGTTTAACGGACTTTACATCCAACTTGAGCACTGTTCGATACCCCTAAACTATTGTAAGCGGCGTGTTCTGAGTATTTCAGCCATGTACCATTTCTTTACAATCGGAATCTTAAAATGCCTTTCGGACTCTGTGATTGAAAGCAGGTCCCATATCATTGACCATTTATGAATCGGTGTGTACTCATTGATAAAAGAGAGTTCTCATATGTAGGTAAGCAAAAAAACTTGGTGCATAATTCCATGGACACAAGGAACGATGTATCTATTTCGTCAACACATGTAAAATTTAAGTCCATTTTCTTAGATTTTGAAAAAACCCTAAAAAACTCATGTCTGCTGTACAAAATTATTGTTACTTTTGATATTGGTGTTTCGTCACAACTGTTTTACCTGAAATTATAAATATCCTGTGTTATAGACATAAGCTGATATGTCTTCCTTTGCATAAAATCATTTTGCAAATAACGTTTGTTGTCGTTCAAATATTCCGAAATCGACATGTTTAGTGTTGGAGAATAGTTAACGAGCTACAATGTAATAAAAACAAAATAAAATCCATAAGATAATTGAAATAAATCGGACTTACTGCGGTAGCCACTGCAACTGATGTGTTTTCAAAGTTACGCCTCCGCAATACAAATAGTTGCATAAAATCTTTTTCAACCAAAAAACCATTCTCCTGCGAAAAATTCCCTTTATACTCCACGGTCAGTTTATTATCATTACATGTTTGGCATATTTTATAAATATCAACCAAATCCAAGAAACACCTAAATAGCAAGATAAGAATTTTCATATTGTTCATAACATCAATTTTTGATTGTCTCACTTTTTCCTCTTCACGGCCACCGTAACATCCGCATTTATTAGTATATTCAAATTTCCAAAGACCGCTTGAATGTTATCCTTTAAATTTGGTTGATTGTTTTTATTGCAATCATTTTTCAAGACAATAAACCATGAGAGGGAATTATTAAAAAGCAAATTTTCCGATGATTTTATCAGGAACCGATTCTCCATGGTATCACATGCGGAATGGGTTATAAAAATACCCATTCGAGGAGAATTTCCTCGAAATAGTTTCTTAATATCCGTATCACTTTTCAAATTGTTAAGGTTAAAGAACGTAAGATAGTAATGAGATGTTCGGTTAGAATCTTGATGTAAAGTTTCGAACGAGTAGTGATTTCGTGCAGCTCCACCATAGATTATAATGGCTTGTTTTAGATTTTTAAACTCCAGATATTTTTTAAAGGCCTGCAATTCACTGGATCTTCCATAGCAAGCTGACTGGCCCAATATTGTAATTATGATACCCAAATTGAAACACAAGATTTTAAATATGTTAAACAATTCCATATTGTCGCTGTCGTTGTTGTTAATGTTAATGGTTAATGGTAAGGTAATATAATGCGTTGATGGTCAGGGATTTCTTGTATATATATCGAATAACCATATGTCTAGCAGTCACACGATTAATGTCATAACTAATTGCGGACATCAAAAGCAGTAATAGCTGGGCTGTTAGACCAAATTAACTGTTTCTCTCCTATGTACACTAGGGTTATACAATTTTTACAATCTTGTCATTACCTAAGATTAGACCAATCTTAAACTTGCTTTTCAAAATAGGCAGGTTTAAGCCCATAGTCGTTGTTTTAATATTTTTTAAACAACTTTAATTTATTAGGGGAAAAATTGGCGATGTTTACCAAGGGGTAAGGCAGGGAAGCCTATAGTTTCGGACCTCATCAGTCCAAGGGGTAAGGCAGGGAAGCCTATAGTTTCGGACCTCATCAGTCCCTTGTTTATTGTTTTTCAACAAGAAACTTTTTATACCCAAGTGTGAATTGTTCGCTCAAATAGATACCTGACCAAAGAAACAGTCTGATTCAGAATTTCTTTGGCACTACCTAAATTCGAACAACTTCACTTTAGATATTAGGTAGTGCCATAGAAATTGTCAAACATAGTGTTTCTTTGGACACGTATCTGTTTGAGCGAACAATTAGCGCTTGAGTATAAAAAGTTTCGTGATGAAAAACAAGAAACAAGGGAACTGATGAGAGTCTGTGGCGAGATCCGAAACAATAATCTTCCCTGCCTTACCCCTTGGTAAACAAAGCCAATTTTTTCCACTAACAAATTAAAGTTGTTTTAATAAAATATTAACGGAACGACTTAAGCCTGACTATTTTGAAAAGCAAAATAAAAGCCGCCATCCAATATAAAAACTCCAACCCTCATAAAATCTTAATTATAAAGTGAAGCGATAAAAAACCTCATGATCCGTTGAAAATGTTTCTATATGAGCCTTTTGAAGTCACCATTGTCAGATATATAACTAAAACAACTTTGAAGCCACGCGAACCAAAGTGGCACAACCTTTTGTATCTCACTAAATATACCATTTTATATCATACTAGCAAAATACCCGCTACTTCGTATGCGGAAAAGGAATAATATACACATAAACAATATATAATATGGTGAACAGTGAAAATTTTGATGTACTAATACCTATTTGAATTGATATTTAATTTCATTTAAATACTGTTCGTACAGGTTTTGTTCGAATTTCAACAAAGACCTCTACACTTCAGCAGCGGCCTACATTTTAAATTCCAGTCTAAGTTTTATTAGAACGGTATGGGTATTTTGGAATTTGTGATATAAAAATGTAGAAAACCTTTATTCAAAAGATCTTACCCTATATAACAGTTAATTTTTGAGACGTTTTATTTTAGGCCTTTTTGTTCTCAGGGTGTAAAAATCTTCTTGTAAAACATTAGCCGCATAAATTTTCCGTTTTCAAATGAACTTACTATAACGATCAGAATAGACAACAAAAATAAACGATCAGAATAGACAACAAAAATAAAAAATAGACAAAAAAAAATAAAAACAATTTTGTTGAAAAGATACGTTTGACTTGTTGATTTCAGTACATTATTTAGAAACCGAATTCGTGGTAAGTCCACATTTACATTAGGCAATTTTCCTTGCGGCAATTGCCAGTTTGTTGGTGAGAGTTACCATATGCCTCACCTCTCTCACCTTCAAACTGACAATTGCCGCAAGGAAAATTGCCTAATGTAAATATGGACTTACATAAAAACAATAGTACACTATTTAGTAAAATTTTAAAACTCAAGACCTTAGCTCAAATTTCACAGTTTTAACTCTATTTGTTCACCCAATGCCAATGGTACTACATGTAGGAACCTTTCATACATTGAAAGGTGGATTTTCATAAACATTCTGATCTTGTTAAGTTTCATTTATCGATTCACTCAATACCAGTGCTTTAATATTTGGTATTATTTAATACTTCTAGTACACTTATTGTACGACCACCTCTAACAATGAACCTGACAAATAAATAATAAATCGGAATTCCACTTCTATTCCTTAGCCCAATACCAAACTTATTGCAATTTTGTACTTTTCACACCCTAATTATATAATTGCAGCTTCAATGCTACAACCAATGTCAACACAACGTCAAATTTAATACTATTTAGTACATTTTCTATTTCTCAATAAATCAGCCAGCCCTCAGCCTAATTTCAGAATTTGTATGCATTTCAAAAAATCCCTTGTCTAAACAGCATCACAAACCCTCATACAACAATTCGAAATTCAATTTCTATCCCTTCATGCAACACCAAACTGATAGCAAATTTAGTACTTATAATATGTACAGTATCGGCCAAAACTAAAGCACCCCCTCAGTAAATTTTTTTGAAATGATAATTATTTTATGAAAACTAAATTATAAATTTATTTTTTATTTTTCTTTTTATTTATTTATATCTTTATAATTGAAAAATACAAAAATAAGGAGTTCAGAATTTAATAAACAAAAGTTAAAATTCAAAAAACATTTTAGGTCGCAAATATAAGCGGACAAAACTAAAGCACCCCCCAATTTGAGGTGCAGCAAAAACTATTGAAATCAATATTTCGTTGCTTATCCTCTATTCTGAATGACACAATCACATCTTTTAGGCATAAAGGATACTAAATTATTAATTATTGCAGGCGAAATAATCGGTTTTCGGAAAATTTAGCTTAAATCCTCAAAATACTGAAAATCGGAAGGTACCGTTATATGGAGGCTATACCCAAACATGGACCCAGGTCCACGATTTTTGGTGGATATGTTTTGTGACCACTTAGAACCCCAAGGTCCAAATTACAGCTAATTTAGTAGGAAAATGTGGCTTAAATATCCGAAATACCGAAGATCGGAAGGTACCGCTATAAGGGGGCTATACCAAAACATTAGCCGATATTGTTCATATTCATCCAAAAATGATGCTACAGCATTCTCTGGTCAAATACTAAATCCCTTAGGTTTAAAAATTAGGAAAAGAACGAATTGCAAAAGAACGGTAGACGCCGGCTTATTCAGCCGACGACCAGCAAAAAACCTTCCGCCTCCATGTTTTACAGTGTCTTTGCAATATTTAGGATTTAACGGTTGCCCATTTGGTCCAAGCCTTTTACCATCTGAATACTTTAAATTAAACATAGATTCATCGGAAAACAGTTCAAATGGGTCTTGGCGAATGCCAGTCTGGCTCCTTCATTTTTAGTCGATATGAAAGGTTTTTTTTGCTGGTCGTGGACTGAATAAGCCGGCGTCTATCGTTCTTCTGCAATTCGTTCTTTTGCTAATTTTTAAACGTTAGCGTATTGTATTTGACTAGTGGATGCTGTAGCATCATTTTTGGATGAATATGAACAATATCGGCTAATGTTTTGGTATAGCCCCCTTATAGCGGTACCTTCCGATCTTCGGTATTTCGGATATTTAAGAAACATTTTCCTACTAAATTAGCTGTAATTTGGTACTTAGGGTTCTTAGTGGTCACAAAAGATATCCACCAAAAATCGTGGACCTGGGTCCACGTTTGGGTATAGCCTCCATATAACGGTACCTTCCGATTTTCAGTATTTTGAGAATTTAAGCTAAATTTTCCGAAAATCAATTATTTCGCCTGCAGTAATTAATAATTTAGTATCTTCTATGCCAAAAAGATGTGATGTGTCATTCAGAATAGAGGATACGCAACGAAATATTGATTTCAATATTTTTTGTTGTACCTCAAATTGGGGGGTGCTTTAGTTGTGTCCGCTTATATTTGCTACCTAAAATATTTTTTGAATTTTAACTTTTGTTTATTAAATTCTGAATTCCTTATTTTTGTATTTTCCTATTATAAAGATATAAATAAATAAAAAGAAAAATAAAATATAAATTTATAATTTAGTTTTCATAAAAAAATTATCATTTCAAAAAAATTTATTGAGGGGGTGCTTTAGTTTTGGCCGATACTGTATAAGTTTAAAAATAACTTCCTTATATCCAAAACTATATCCAAACCGCGATTTAACATTTTTCGTACACATAATTTCCAAAACTTCCTCTCTATCTCCACTATAAACGCCAACTGCTATATGAATACCGAATTTCACAATGTCAGCTCTACTCTTTTACACAATAACAATTTGAACCAAATTCTGTGTTAGTTTCATTTAATTCATAATTTTCGTACACTTATTGTACTTATATCCACAACTACATTCATATCTAAACCTATATATATATAAGCGGCTATAATACCAAATTTCCGAATTCCTCTATCATAATACAATAAATACTTTTCGTATGAAAGTACGAATTTCAATTACTATCTCCAACAGTAATTCCGAATTTTTAAGGATTCCACCTCTATCCGTTACCACATGTACGAACTTCCAAAACTATTCCAGTTCTACACTCCAACAGTAACCTAACTTCCTAAATTCCAGCTATCTCCGTTCACTCAAACCCAAATTATGCCATATTTAGTACCGTTTAGAACTTTTCGCTCTAATACGTACGAATTTCCAAAACCACCTCAAACCTACACTCCAATTTCAAATTTTAGTATTCCAGCTCTATCTGTTCACCCAAACCCAAATTGTACCAAATTTAGTACGAATTTCCAAAACTTCCTCAATCTTATACTAAAACAGTAATCTTTATTCCACTTTTAATGATTCCAGCCCTATCCGTTCACTCAAATGGTAATTGTACCAAATTTAGTACCATTATAATACTTTCCGTACCCATAAGTACTAATTTCCAAAAGTACCTTAATCCTACACTCCAAAAGTAATTTAATTCCAAATTTCTGGATTATTAATTATTTTTTTAATATAATTTATTATAATTTCAGGATTCCAGCTCTATCTGTTCATCCAAATCCAAATTGTACTAAATTTAGTACCATTTAGTACTTTCTGTACCCAAAAGTACGAATTTCCAAAACTTCATCAATCCCTAACTCCATCAGTAATCTTAAATCCAAATTTCAGGAATCCAGCTCTATCTGTTCACCCAAATCCAATTTGTAAAAAATTTAGTACTTTCCGTAGCCATAAGTACCCAAATCCAAATTGTACCAAATTTAGTACCATTTAGTACTCTTCGTACACATAAGTATGTATTTGCAAAACTACTCCCATATCTCAATCCTACACTTCAACATTAATCTAAATTTCAAATTTCAGGATTCCAGCTCTATCCGTTCATCCAAATCCAATTTGTACCAAATTAAGTACCATTTTGTACTTTTCGTACCCTACGAATTTCCAAAACATCCTCAATCTTCACTCCATCAATAATCATTCTAAGTCCAAAATTTCAGGTTTCTAGGTCTATCCGGTCACCCAAATCCAAATTGTACTAAATTTAGTAACATCTAGTACTTTTCGTACACATAAGTATGCATTTCCAAAACTATGCCCATATCTCAATCGTACACTTCAACGGTAATCTAAATTCCAAATTGCAGGTTTTCAGGTCTATCCGTTCACCCAAATCCAAATTGTACCAAATTTAGTACCATTTAGTACTACTCGTACACATAAGTACGAACTTCCAAAATCATTTCCTTATATCAACACCACTTCCCAACCTTGATTCCCATACCAAATTTGAAGATTGTAGCTATATCCGCTCAAAATATACAATTGGTACCAAATTTAGTAACTTTTTGTACACTTATAGTTCGAATTTCCAAAAACCCTTTGGTACATCTTTCTAACTCTCCATCAGTTACCCTCATTCCAAATTTCAGAGCTCTAGCTCTTCCCGTTTGTCTAATACAAAGGGTACCATATTTAGTAACTTTTAGTACTTTTCGTACCCTTCTAGGTCGAATTTCCAAAAACCCAGCCTTATCTCACGCCTACACACCAACAGCAACGCACAGTCAAAATTTCAGCTTTCTAGCTTCAGCGGTTTCGTCTGGGCGATGATATGCCAGTCACTCACTCACTCACTCACTCACTCACTCAGTCATCACTAAGCTCTTTTATATATATAGATATAATTTTATTTCATATATCAGATCAATTTAAAGTGTTTTGTGCGGGACCGTTTTCAATATTTAAATGGAATACAATTTATTATTTACTGTGATATTGTACGAACTTTGAATGAAAGGAGCTTCCACGTGGGAAGTTTTTGCGGATTCTGAAACTACAATGTTCATATATGCGAAAAATCAAAATACAAAAAAAAGCCGGAGCGCTTTTTAAAAAAATCGCGGTCACAGTTTACATTTTTAGGGTTTGTTTAGGTTTTCACGATTTTTGTGGAAACCGCAAGTCCTTTCGAAATGAGATTTAAGAAAATGTTGTAGCGGTGAAAATTCTCTGCTAGATTGACCTTTACGATATTATCGTAGGTTTCACCTGTTTTGAGATATAGAAATTCAAATAGGGACAATGTACTGACTGTATTGCCTCCTTATAAAACAATGTCATGCACGGTGCGCCCTTACTAACTTTAAATGAAAACCGGAAGGGTCGGAAGGTCTTGCGAATTCTGAGACAGCAATGTTAATATATGAGAAAAATCCAAAAACAAGAAAAATCGCTGGAGGTATTTTTAAATACATAGCGGTAAAAAATTCACATTTTTAGGTTTATTTTAGTCTTTCGCAATTTTGCTTGAAAATGGCAATTCTTATCGGAATAAGACTAGAAAAAATCTTATAGCTGTGAAAATTCTCTACAAGATTGGCTTTCGCAATTTTTTTCTAGGTTGTACCATTTTTGAGATATATAAGTTAACGTTGGGAAATTGCTGTCATGACATTGTTTTATAAGGAGACGATACAGTCAGTGAATTTTCCCAATCTGAACTTCCTTTAACACCCGTTAAAGGTAGTGAGCTAACATGTGCCGCGGGTTCACCCATAAGAACGTTAAAAACTTGGGTTTGGGCGTCGGGTTAGTAACCCTCCCCTAGAAAACAACAGCCTACTATGAAAAACGAAAGAAAAGAAAAACAAACCTCTCTAAAGTTGACGAACCCCGCAAACGTTTTAAGGACCATGATCTGCGAATCTACACCTGGAATGTTCGCTCTCTTTATAGAGAAGGTGCAGTTTACGCATTGGCAGATGTACTTGAAAAGTACAAGGCCGACATTACCGCCATACAGGAAATACGATGGAACGGGAAAGGCGTCACAACAACACCTAAAGGTGACGCACTGTATTATAGCTGCCATGACACAAAGCATGAGTTTTGTTGCGGATTTGTAGTTGGTCGGAGGTTAAAACATCTGGTCTCCAGCTTCACCCCAGTGAATGAAAGACTCGCTGCAATTCGATTAAAAGCAAAATTCTTCAACATCAGCTTTATTTGCGCTCATGCTCCCACTGAAGACAAGGACGAACAGACCAAAGATATATTTTACGAGCGCTTAGAAGAAACTTGTAACCGTTGCCCTGCCCATGACATTAAAATTATACTAGGCCCAACAGTCGGAAAATTCAGTCTCCACAGTGAAACATCTGACAATGGTATGAGGCTGATAGACTTTGCAGCTGCAAGAAACATGGTAGTTATCAGTACCACATTTAAGCATATCGATATTCATAAAGGCACCTGGCTGTCGCCAGATCAAAGAACAAGAAATCAAATTGATCACGTTGTGATCGATCGTTCCGAGGTGCAAACATAGAGGACCACTACCTTGTTGCAGAAAAGGTACGTACCTGATTAATAGACTGCGGAATCCTATGCAAATGCATATATGGTTAGGATGGTCGTAGAGAAAATCTGATTAGACAGAAACTCGTTTTATTACAAAATAAAACGAATTATGCCCAGAAATTTTTGCATATTTTGCATATTCTGCATATCGTGCATATTTTGACATATTTGTACATATCTGCATAAAATGAGCATATGCAAAACCATATGCAAAAATATATTCAAGGGTTTGTGGTCTAAATATCCCACCGAAATGGCTGAAATTTGGTATTAAGTCTTCGTTAGGGGTATGCAACTTTACAACTGAAATCTGTCCGCATAGGTCCACGTCTTCACATAGTCCCCATAGAACGGTACCTACCGATATTCGGTATTTTGAAAGTTGTGCCCTCAATATCCCTCCGAAATGGCTGAAATTTGGTATTAAATCTTCGATGTGGGTATAAAACTTTCCACCTGAAATTTGTCGGTATAGGTCCACCTCTTCATATAGCCCCCATAGAACGGTACCTCCCAAATTCCGGAATTTTGAAGGTTGTGGCCTCAATATTCCACCGAAATGACTGAAATTTGGTATTTAGTTTTCGTTGGGGGTAAAAAACTTCCCAATTGAAATTTCTCGGCATAGGTTCACGCCTTCATATAGCCCCCATAGAACGGTACCTCCGGATTTCTGGTATTTTGAAGGTTGTGGCCTCAATATTCCTCCGAAATGGCTGAAATTTGGTATTAAGTCTTCCTTGGAGGTATTAAACTTTCCACCTGAACTTTCTCGATATAGGTCTATGTCTTCATATAGCCCCCATAGAATGGTACCTCCCGATTTTCCGTATTTTGAAGGTTGTGGCCTCAATATCCCACCGAAATGACCTAAAATTTGTCAGTTTGGGTGCAGGTATTTTGAAGGATGTTGCTGTGGTTATACATTTCTCTATTTTATTGACTTGAAGAGAATTTTAAACAGAAAAATTTTACACACAAAAATTTTTGTACCTATTATTGAAATATTTGTTGCATAAGAAAATATGTAAAATGCATAAATTTTGCATATGCAAAAATTTATGCATTTTGCATAATTTTGCATATGTCATATGTTTCGATTGCAATGTAATCAGAAGCCAAAAATATGCCCAGTCTCAAAATTTGACATGAATCGGACCAAAAATAGGGGTTGCATAAAATTCCGCTGTCTACTGATTAAACGTAGGAAACAAAGTGCGAACAGGCACAACACGGAAGTTGGCTATCGGTAAGCTGCAATCACAACAGATAACCACAGCATATTCCACTCAACTACCCCAATTACTTAATTAAAGCACTCCTCATCCCGATAACATATCAGCGCAATGGCAAAGTATTGCCCACTCTATGCAAACAGCCGCAAACTCCATACTTGGATACCAGAGACCTCCACCAAGGAATACATGGTATGATCAAGAGTGTCGTGCTGCTATCGAAGAGAAAAATGCGGCATATAGGGCTAATTTACAATCCGTAGCAACGCGTAGCGCACGAGAGAGGTATCGGGAGAAAAGGAGAGAGGAGAAACGTCTTTTCCGCAGGAAAAAGAGAGAGATGGAAAAGCGGGAGTGTGAACAAATCGAGATGTACAGGAGACAGAATGAAGTCCGAAAAATCTACCAAAGAGTGAAACATCAAACTGATGGCTTTGGAACTGGCACATCCTCCTGTAGAGACCAGCAAGGTAATCTGGTAACTGATACAGATAGTGTGCTAAGGATATGGAAAGAGCATCATACCACAGATCCAATCCCAGAAAATGGGATTGAATGTATACCACCCGCCAAGAGTAGGTAAAGACAGCAATAAACCGGCTGAATAATAATAAGGCAGCAGGATCTGATGGCCTACCAGCCGGGCTGTTTAAAACCGGAGGCGACACGTTGATAAGGTGTATGCATCAGCTAGTTAGCTCCATCTGGCAGGAAGAACGCGTACCCGACGAATGACACCTGAGCCTCCTGTGTCCCGTCCATAAGAAAGGAGATAAGACTTTATGCTCCAACTATAGGGGCATAAGTCTTCTCCCTATCGCATACAAGATAGTGTCAGGGATATTGTGCGAACGACTAAAGCCCATGGTCAACGAAATAATTGGACCATACCAATGCGGTTTTAGACCTGGCAAGTCCACCATTGACCAGATATTTACCCTGCGGCAAATCCTGGAGAAGACCCAAGAGATGCATATCGACACCTACCACCTTTTTTTCGATTATAATGCAGCCTTCGGCAGCCCGCTACGTTCAAAGGTATTCCAAGCCATGTCTGAATTTCGTATCCCCATTCGGCTTTGTAAAATGACTCTAACTGACACAAGATCTTCAGTTAAAATAGGAAAGAACCTCTGCGAAGAGTTTTGTACCAAAAGAGGTTTCAGGCAAGGGGACAGCTTTCGTTTGTACTTTTCAACATCCTGCTAGCAAAGGTTATACGAGAGGCAAACGTCAAAAGAAGTGGCACAATCTACACCAATAGCCACATGTTACTTGCTTACGCTGATGATATAGACATCATGGGACGATCAGTAAAAAAGTAACCGATACCTTTATGAAGGTCGAAGGAGAATCTGCTAAAGTGGGTCTGGCGGTAAACGGTGAGAAGACCAAGTTAATGGCGTTGACGCGCGTCTATTGAGCTCGGACCAACTGTGGAATTTGGTTCCTATAATTTTGAGGTAGTAAAAGACTTCGTCTACCTCGGCACCTCCGTAAACACAACAAACGACATCAGCTGTGAAATGAAAAGAAGAATTGTATTGGCTAACAGATGCTACTTTGGCACTTTAAATACAAAGCCACAACACGTCAAACAAAAATAACGATTTACAAAACAATGATACTACCCGTGCTGATGTATGGTTCCGAAGCCTGAGTACTTGCGCAAGGAGATAACGCAGTGCTTGACGTGTTTGAGAGAAAAATTCTTCGAAAGGTCAACGCAGATCGGCTACGGTGAATATCGACGTCGTATAAACCCCGAGCTGTATCTGCTATACAACGACATCAATATAGTTAAACGTATCGGATGCAGCGATTGCGTTGGCTAGGCCATATAATAAGAATGAGCGATGATGAACCCGCTAAAAAGGCGTATAAATTCGATTCACATGGCGGTGCACGCAGAATTGGCAGGCCAAAGAATAGATGGCACAAACAAGTGGATGAAGAGATGACAAGACGCGGTATTCCAAAAAGCGAAGCACGAAACAGAGAGAATTGGAGATCTTTTCTTAGTTCGGTCATGGAACAAATGTTCTGTAATGGGCCAGCTAAGTAAGTAAGTAAGAACTTCTATATATTTAAAATTATAAAAAATGGTAAAACACATAAAAATGTGAACTTTTGCCGCTATTTATTTAAAAAGCACTCCAGCAATTTTTTGGGGTTTTTGATTTTTACCATCTATGAACATTGCAGTTTCAGAATCCGCAAAAACTTCCCAGGTGTAAGCTCCTTTCATTTAAAGTTGGTTCAAGAGCACCGTGTATAGTCAATAATAGGCAAAAGGTCACTCATTCATGCAATAGGAAAATGTTTAAAAAAATCATTTCATTTCATAGAATTTTTTTTAATTTTTTTTAATTGGTTTGTGCGTTACCATTTTCAATATTTAAATATAATAAGCGTTATTTTAGTTATTAATAGGCAAGAGTTCATTCACTCAAAGATGGAGAAGTCATAACCCTAATGTATACATGTATGTCTAGATTGGAAAAAATAATAGAGCCATTTAATCACCTGTCAGAAAAATACACTCGATTTGACACTTTAAATTGCATCGATTTCTAGAAGATTCAGCAAATGATATCTTCCGATTCGAAAATTGAAAACAATAAAAAATTAAATAATTGATTTCTCGTGAATTTAGAATTTCAGAGAATAGTTCATATTGAAGATAGCTTGGGTTCTATGGGGCAAACTCAAAAAATCTACAACAATTTTTAGATCGAAGAACCGAATATAATGTGTTACAAACAAATGTACAGCATAATTCAACTATTGTTCTTTTATTTTCACTCTTTTGTTAAGTACAAAGGGAAACCCTTTCCGCAAACGATACCCGTAACAAAGTATACAATTTATGCAACAGCAACAACATCAATGAAGGATATTAACGTGGCAATTGTATTGTTAACAACAAACAAACATATTTCATTTGTTTGTTATTCAGCAAATTTATCTGCCACATAAACTGTACAAAAATATTTAACAATTTATTTATGATTCTTACAAATAAAACGTGAAACGAGTAAATCCTTTGTTGGCACTTTCGCAACTCCGTATTATTGTTCTGTATGGGTGATATGGTTGTGGGAAAGGTGCAAGAGTGGTTGGATACCACTTGGACTGTCAGCCAGCCTCCACATGCCACAGATGCACAAATCCACAACGTAATCACCAGGCTATGAATTATGAAAACCCATTCAACTGTTCTTAACCAAGATTCTCTGGTAGGAAAAATAATTTATTGGTACATATTTTAAAATAAAATAAAACAGCGAGCAATTTTAATGGGCTTTTAAAACAAAGTCTTTCAATTGGTAAGATGGTGGTATTTTACAAATTATGGTCAAGTGCCCTATTTAAATGGTATTCCTCATACTCAATATTATAACCTGCGCAAAAATTATAATGTTTCGTATACGGTTTTTTGCAGATTTGATTTTTTTAAATTTTATGCGCAATCGGACTTTCTGCAAGTTAAGGATGGCACACGCTTTCGATACCAAAGTACCTACAGTATATCCTTTATAGAATTTCCTTAACAATATGGCGAAAACAGATACTGACATCATATGCTTCCGCGTCGAATTGGAATTAAACTGTGCCTGGCTTGGGTCTTGCATAAATGCAATTCAAGAACTTGTCCTGGTTTTTGTAATTTTAACCATAGATACGTCCACATTAACCATGATATTAAAATAGCAAAATATTACTTCTATATGTATGTTGCAAACCTCTGCCGTTATTGATTTGCTGTTATTGAAGATTAACAAACATATCTGATACTTCAGCAAAGGTCTCCGTTTCCACATTCTCATTGCAGTTATTGAACATCAACAAACCAATCACGAACAACAAATCAATCTTATGCCTTTTTCCACATTCTCAGTGTAGTAGGTTATTAAAATATTCATTCGATAAAAATTGTCTTCAAATAATTTTTAAAAATCAGTGATTCCCTTAAGACTTCTAAATTCAACAAATTTAAGTAAATATGTATTAACAAATTCATTTCGACAGCATAACGTTTTATGTCATCCTCCAACATAGATTGCAGTGACCTGTTTTAAATGTCGAAAATCCAGCAAAATCTTAAAATCCAATAGTTCACAATTTCCCCTACAACATGCCAGTTGACCCACTCATAATTATGCCACCCACAGTGTACCACATAAAAGTGAAAATTTTAGTTAATGGTAACAATTTCATGATACCGCCGTCGTTATCGTTTGATATTAGATTTCCGTTAAAGACCACCACAAAGCTATACCAACTATAAATATGAGGTTTAGGGTTTTTATATTGAAAAATGTTAAATTGCTTTGATGGTCAGGCATATTTTCTGCGTGTTTCGCAAAACAACACACAAAGCCATCCATCCTTTTCAACTACAACAAACACACACACATATACATAGCTATACACATGTCTAGCCTTACAATGCCTTTCGCACGACCTCGGGTAGCCATAAGCGTTAATGCCATCATTACCAGTTGCAATCATATCCTCTTAATAATTTGGTGCAAAAACGGGGGCTTTGTTGTTATGTTAAAATGGCGACAGATGAAATTATAGTCAATTGTCACTAAAGCAAGCAATATTCATAACGAGACAACAACTGCAATAACAAAGTCATAACAAACGCCTGTTAGTAGTAGTTTACACAGTGGGTAGATATTGAAGATCGAAAGAAGGAAACACAACTCTAAATAAAGAGGCATGGGGAAGTCATTGACATAACCCTGACCAACATGGACGACTCTGATGTAGAGAATTGGAAAGTATCAGAAAAGTGCTCCTTTTCGGATCACAGGATGATGCTATTTCAAATCTCTATACTTGGGGTAACACAGAACCCTCATAGAAATGCCAGGAGGACGGATTGGGGTAAATTCGAAGCTCTGACGGCCTCAAAACTATGTGGAAGTAGAAGTAACACTCTCCATACTGTCGAGGAGGCTGAGAGAGCTGTGGATTCCCTAACCAAAATCCTTCTGAAGAGCTATGAGGACTCTTGTCCAATCACCTATCCGGGGAAGAAATCCCAACCGGTGTGGTGGACCAAACAATTAGCCAAGCTGCGTAATGCAGCAAGGCAATCCTACAATAAAGCCAGTAAGACGAAACTCAGTACGGATTGGGATGCCTACAAGGTCAATTTCAATAAGTACAAGAGTGAAATCAAGAAAGCTAAGCGAAATTCTTGGGTTAGCTTCAGTGAGTCGATAGAAGGAGTTAGTGAAGCTGCCAGGTTCCGCAAGATACTATCTAAGGACCCAAAAATCCATAGAAATTTTCAAGGCTTGTTTATTGTTACTGTACATACTTGGTCTGTGGAAGGAGGTTAAGGTGATCTACATCCTCAAAGCGGGAAAGCCAAGTCATATTCTACCAAAAGACTACATACCAATTAGTCTTACTTCCTTTCTCTTAAAACATTAGAAAGGTTACTGAATCTTGAAATTAGAACACAATTAATTCCCATTAACATCAGCAAATCACAACATGCCTACACTAAAGGCAAATCAGTGGAGACTGCCTTGCATGAGGTGGTCGGGCAGGCTGAGAAGCATATGGAAAATTCAGGCTTCACGCTGGCGGCCTTCCTCGATATAGAGGGGGCTTTAAATAACGTGAAGCTTGAATCAATCCACAATTCTCTCAGCAACACAGGCATTTCCTCCATCCTTGTGGAATGGATTGATGAGATGCTGAAGAGTAGAATCATCAACTCATGCATAGGAGAGACTTCCGTGAGAAAATCTGTTAACAGAGGCACTCCGCAGGGAGGAGTTCTCTCACCACTGCTATGGCTTCTGGTAATAAATGAAATACTTGTGTGCTTCGACCGGCTGAAGATCAAGGTGTTTGCTTATGCTGATGATGTGGTTGTGCTGATAAGTGGCAAATTCCTGCCAACCCTGTCTGAGCTCATGCAAAGAGCCTTAGTACAACTTGCAAACTGGACCCACAACAACGGTCTGGGAGTAACCCCGGATAAAAACAGAGCTTGCACTATTCACTAAGAAACGCAAAATTCCCAATTTCGAGCCTCCAGTCCTGGACGGGGTGGCCCTGGAACTTTCTACGGAAACTAAATGCCTCGGCACTATTCTGGACCATCGCTTGTCATGAAAAAGAAGTGTAGAGGAGCAAACGAAGAAAGGACTCATGGCACTCTATTCCTGTAAGAACTCCATTATGAAAAGCTGGGGATTGAAACCACAGATCATACATTGGCTGTATGTAACCGTGGTCCTACCCATACTTACCTATGGTCGACTGATCTGGTGGCAAGCTCTTGGGAACAAAGCGTTACTTTCCAAATTATCAAGTGTACAAACAACGGCGTCACTGCTGATTACCGGATCCATTAAAAGCACTCTTCAATCTGCTTTAAACGTCATCCTGGATCTCCAACCTCTGGAAATCCTAATCCAGTTTCAGGCGGCGAGAACTGCTTTTAGACTCCGTTGGCGTGGTTCACACTTTGGACACTCGAATGTCCTAAAACTAGTTGATAGTCGACTTGAGTTAGGTGACAATAGTTGCGTAAGCGATTATATGCCTACCTCATTCAAGTTTGACTCCTTAACAGTTATCTTCCCAAGCAGAGACGCATGGGCTGAGTGCATATCTCCTCTGGACGGTCTGGCAATTTACACAGACGGCTCCAAGATGGAAGAAGGTGCTGGCGCTGGCGTCTACTGCAAGAAACCACTAATTAAAAACTCATATAAGCTTGACGATAATTGTAGAGATTCTTGCTGTCAAGAAAACAGCTGAATTGGTGAAAGGGCTTGAAGGCAGTCTTACAGGACCGGTGACTATATGTGTCGACAGTCAAACGGCCCTCAAGGCTCCAAAGTCACAGACCATAAATTCAAGAGCTATTTTTGATTGTAGGAGAGCTCTGCAGGATATAGACGATATTGCAAAGCAATGTTGGGTTCCGGGCAACATCATGGGAAACGAGGTAACAGATGAACTGGCTCGAGGTGGCTCTAGGTCTATCGACTTATCAGTATCAGTCCGGCCACCGATGTGCCACTACATCGGCAAACTTCGGGGGATCTTCAATGAGAAAGCACATCAAAGATGGCTATTGGAAACTGGTTGTAGGGTATCCAAGGCAATCCGGCCTCACTTGATAAGTTATCCTCTCACTTGATAAGTTAGGGATGAAAATCGCAGTGGGACTTATAACTGGTCACTGCAGAGTGAGGTCCCTAACTCCAAAATGGGACGACAGTGGCATTGACTACTGCAGACTATGAGAAGATGCGGAGGAGATAGAGACTGTCGAACATCTGTTTTGTAGGTACCCCATGTTGCAAGCAAGGAGATACAGTACACTAGGCAGATAAGAGAAAGACACTCTGACCTTCTTGTCTAACATAGATCCCATCGTCCTACTCAACTTTGCTAGACATCTAGCATGGCTTGGCAATGGTCCTTACCAACCCTTAATAATCAGACACTTTTCACTCTTGCAGATAATTCCTTGGCGTCAATATCCGGGACTGCTTTTTTCTTTTGGGCGCATGTGCATTGATCAATTATTTGTCACTTGTGACGATCTTATAAACGTCTTTTGAAGCATAGAGATATCATTTTTTACTAAATTTCTTTGTACCAATCGACAATAGAAATTTTGTCGATCGATTGTCAAATTGTACGGGATCCAACGATAAGACACCATTTTGGCGGCCTGCTTCCGTAATCAGTTCACGTACGACATAAATGTTGGCACGACAGCAGTTGTCGACGCACTATTGTCGAGATAATCCACGTCGATTAGTTGACAAATTATTGCACGAAAACTTTTGCTGGAAAATTGATTTTTCAAGTCACCATTAACAATAAGTTTGTTCTTGTACATGATAATTTTTAACAAATGTTGTGAAAAAGTTTTTATCAAGTTTTTAGTTATACAACTGTCAAAATTCGAAACATTTGTAATAATTATTACAAATTATCGAGTGCACTGACAGGCATAATACAACACATGGTCGTAAGTCAAACCGTCAGATAGTGTCAGACAACACGTGCCCAGACCAAAAATATATGGGGATTTTTGAGTGAAATCGGACAAAAATTTTAAGACTTTTGTAGTAGGTTTCGAATAATAATTTTTTTCTAATTTCTTTAAAATTTGTCAATAAACTTTTTCCTTTATATCACTCGGTGCTCCTGAAGCAACTTTAAATGGAAGGTGCTTACACATGGGAAGTTTTTGCGGATTCTGAAACTACAATATTCATAAAAATGTCTACTGGAATCGTTGGGGGTATAAAACTTTCCATGTGAAATTTGTCGGTATAGGTCCACGCCTTCATATAGCCCCCATAGAAAGGTACCTCCCGATTTTTTGTATTTTGTAGGTTGTGGCCACAATAATCCATCGAAATGGCTGAAATTTGGTATTTAGTCTTCTTTGGTGGTACAAAACTTTATATATGAAATTTGTCGGAATATTTCCACGCCTTAATATAGCCCCCATAGAACGGTATCTCTCGATTTTCGGTATCTTGAAGGTTGTGACCTTAATATTCCCCCGAAATAGCTGAAATTTGGTACTTAGTCATCGTTGGTGATATAAAACTTTCCCCATAAATTTGTTGGTACAGGTCCACGCCTGCATATAGCCCACATAGAACAGTACCTCCCGATTTTCAGTATTTTGAAGATTGTGGCCACAACAACCCACCGAAATGGCTGAAATTCGTCGGTATAGGGCCACGCTTGTATATAGGCCCTATAGAACGGTTCCTCCCGATTTTCTTAATTCTGAATGTTGTGAAATTTGTTATTTAGTCTTCCATGGGGTTATAAAATATTCCAGAAGAGAAATATCAGTATAGGGTCTTCCTATATCCCTATAGAAGCGTACCTCTTAATTTTCAATATTTTGAAAGTTTTAGCAACATTATCTCACCGAAATATAGGGAACTTGGTATTTAGTCTTCTTTGAGTCTAACAACTTTCCGCCAGGATGTGTAGGTATAGATCGGTACCTCCCGAATTTCGGTATTTTGAAGGTTAGACACATTGTTTTACCGAAATTGCTGAAATTTGGTATTTAGTCTTCTTCGCAAACGAAAGTAAACTAATTGTTCCATTTTATAACAAGTTCGGCCAGGTCGAACATAACGCCATTCTTACTTGTTTTTGAGTTATTAATGCCACATAGTTGTACTTTTTGAAAGCTTTCCATATCACTTTGCGTTTTTGAAAATAATGTTCCGTTACTGATATATTTTTCGAAAAACTACCACGGTGCTCTTAAAACAATTTTAAATGAAAGGAAGTTTTTTGCGGATTCTGAAACTACAATGTTTATAGATGAGAAAAATCAAAAAACAAAAAAAAAATCGCCGGAGCGCTTTTTAAATAAATCGCGATTTAAGTTGAAATTTTGAGGGGTTGTTTAGGTTTTCACGATGTTGACTGGAAACCGCAAGTCCTATCAAAATGGGACTAAAAAAAATATTGTAGCTATGAAAATTCTCTACAAGATTGTCTTTTACGGTATTTTCGTAGTTTTTACCATTTTTGAGATATTGAAGTTCAAATTGGGACAATGCACTGACTGTATCGCCCCCATATAAAACAATGTCATGAAGGGTGCGCCTTAACTAACTTTTGATGAAAACCGCTTACACAGGGAAAGTTTTTGTGAATTCTAAAACAGCAGTGTTCATAGATGAAAAATATCCAAAAACAAGAAAAAATCGCTGTATTTTTAAATAAATCGCAGTCAATATTCACATTTTTAGGTGTTTTTTAGATTTTCACGATTTTGCTTGGAAACCGAAAGTCCAATAGAAATGGAGCTAAAGAAATGTTGTAGCTGTGAAAATTCTCTAGACGATTGACGTTTATCACTTGTTCCCATGCCTGTACCATTTTTGAGCTAAAGAAGCTCAGTTTACATTTTTATGTTTTTTTTTTGTTAGAGTTTCGCGAGTTTGCTTGAATACGGTAAGTCTTATCGATATGTGACCTTAGAAAATCTTAAAGCTGTGAAAATTCTCTACAAGACTGGCTTAAGTGACTTATCCTAAGTTGTAACATTTTTTTTAGATATATAAGTTTAAGTTGGAAATTTGCAGTCATGACATTTTTTTAAAAAGGAGCGATACAGAATTGAATTGAATTTGAATTGTCCCAATTTGAACTTCTATATCTCAGAAACGGTAAAACCGACGAGAATACCATAAAGGTCAATCTTATAGAGAATTTTCATAGCTACAACATTTGTTTTAGTTCCATTTTGATAGGACTTGCGGTTTCTAGCAAAACCTAAACAACCCCTACAAATTTCAACTTAAATCCCGATTTATTTAAAAAGCGCTCCGGCGATTTTTTTTTTGTTTTTTGATTTTTCTCATCTATAAACATTGTAGTTTCAGAATCCGCAAAAACTTCCGAGGTGTAAGCACCTTCCATTTAAATTTGTTTCAAGAGCACCGTGCTACGTAAATGGGCCTTTTTATAAAATAATTTTCATAATCAACTTATTAACTGGAAATAAGCAGCAATTAATCCCAAACATTTTCATAAAAAGACACAGGACGACTTAGGTCATTTTGGATAAAAATAAAATTAAAGTATTTATTGATTCTCTTTCAAGTGAAAACAACGTAAAACTAAGTGAGCTCTTTTGCATGCTATTTTATATTACTTTTCTGTTTATATGTAGTTTACTCCCTAACACAAGTCTCGTTGTGTAATTTTTATGAAACAGGAGATCCATGGCCCAAAAAACAGCAAGAACTGCTGATCATTCATTTAACTACTAAAGTACATAATTGTGATGTAATCGCTGCACAACAAAATGAATAAATAAGTACAAATTCATCAAATTCTAAAAGCGTGTTATATATCTATAATGAAAAATTTATAATACCCCCTACTATTTCTAAATAATATTGGTATGAGGAATATTTTGATTTTGTTTTAGTTTATTTCCGTCTTCGACCGCTATTTGACAATCAAATACAAAAACTTATAAAATTTTTGAAATACAAATTCTTTATTTACTTTTTATCAAAAATTTTTTTATTTCATTGAAGATTGGATTATAATTTGTAAAATTAATTTCACCTAAAAACAGCACAAGTGCACATGTGTTTTCCATTTTCCTCCGCTATTTTTCATAGAAAACAACATAATTATAAATGTGTCATTTTCTGCAAGAAATAAAACGCACACCCAAAGATATGTTTTTTAAAAAAAATTAATAAAAACAAGTAAGCCAAGGCTATAGCCTTTACCACTGGGAATTACCTTTCACAAATCAAAATTTCTTTATGGAGCAAATAAACTTATTGTAAGAAATACCTTTGTGAATTCTGGTACCGTATCACACCAAGTTTAAATAATAATATAATAATTGTTTCACAAACATCTCAGAAGGGACAAGGGAGTCTTCTCTCATATCAATGAGTGAGTGCACCCCGATTCATATTCGCTCCATGATATGGGACCCACAGCTTATCTCCGAGTCCGAACGGCGTGCCCTAAGACACCACTTGTAGAGAAGAATTTCGTGATTTTTGAGTGATTATTGAGTTATAATTGCGAACTCTAGCGTGTTTATGTTTGATAACACTACAAACAACTAACTGGGTATATTAGGCTGTAACTCTGTTATCTTATCATGTACACCAACACACTTGAAATCAAAAGAAAGGTCAAGCTTCCTCTTCAATGTGTAGCTTACTTGCCCGGAATATCTCTTCCAGGAAAAAAGATATAAGCTGTATATTAAAAATTTTCAACATTTTCACACAAAAGTTGTGGTACATTTAACCCTCTAAATATTATCTGATCGCTATCTCAAATTGCAAGCTTCTTCTTTGTCATATACTCTTACCTTATTTAAAATTTCGAGGCGATCGGTCTATTATTGCGACCTACAGAGCAGCTACAAAATCGGATAAAAATTATGTTTTTGGTCCATTTCACCCGCTAAATATTTCACGATCATCACCAATTAAAATAGCGATTTATTCTGATGTAAAACCGACCTCCATACCATAATTGCGGCCTGGAGTTTGATTACAACTTATAATGGACAGACGAACGGACACACATCTCAAAATTGCTTTATATCGCCGAGATATGATTGGGGGTCTCCGACGAATATTTCGCGGTGTTACATGCACTTTTACCAAAACAAACTTATAATACCCTTTCCACATAGTGGTGTAGAGTATAATTAGATTTATAAAAAAAATTGAACATTTTCTTATTCCTAACGTTTGTTTTTGACAAGCTCTATAAATTTGTAAGAAAAGACCAAAACAAAAACATCGACATGCAGCAAATATTACAAAAAATATTGTTTTCGCTCTCCTGAAAATTTTAATTTTTTGGCTTATGTCGTTTTCCAAGAAAACCAGCACAAACGGTGACAAATTTTCCCTGAAGATGATCGGCGATGTCAATTGAAATATCGGAATAACATATTATTTCATATTTCAATAACAACAATTTTGTTTTTTTTTTTTTTGGGTAGTCTAGTTTATATTCTTTTGTTAGCCATAGAGCTGAGGGTATAAAAATTATGTCAGATGAAGTTGGCAACGGAGCGAACAATAGCGAACCCTTAATCAGAATACAAATTATGGATCAGAATACCAAAAAGATAAGTTTAGAAAGGGTATTCTACGTTCGGCTTCAAGGACAGGTTTAGAAGCATTATTTATAATTATATTACATTTACATACTTGGTTGCCCATTGTGCAGGATAAACAATAACGGAGTCACTGTCGTTTGAACAGAATAAAGTCATAATTACACAATTAAGGCTTTTCAAATGAAAGCACATAACGATGAATGTTCGTGTATGACAATTTGCACAAATTTTAATACAATGCCATGGATACAATACGAGCCTATACACAACTTAAATATTGATGTAATGTGTATGGAAAACATGTGAAATTCTAAAAGAAAATATTTTAATGCTTTTCGAAGAAACAAAACTGATGAAGATCTCTAGGCGAGATCCAAAACTATAGTCTTTCCTGCTGACCTCTTAGTGAAAAATGCCAAATTTGCCCTACTAATAAATATTTTTTTAATAAAATATCAAAATAGACATCGCTTTCCCAACTGGAAAACGCTAACCTTCTCTAATGTGCATATCATTTTTAAACCTTCTAGTTATTCGCTATAATATAAAAATAAGATACATATAATAATGAATTCACATTTAAATAGAATCACCCATATCCATTATTCCGTCATTAAGTATCCAATTTGCCTCTGGGCGGCTATGTATAAAGCGGTCAATGTACAAAGTAACATAGGATCTGGCACATAAAGCTGTCAAGCTTTCAATTACGCTGTCAAAATAATATTCATATAGAAAATTGACGTTTCCCTGATTATTGGCAAATACAAAGTCAACAGCTATTTAAATTAGAAATGGCGATTGGGGTTTTAGCTGAACATGGATTTGATCAGTACGAACTTATTTTCGTATGGTGTTAGCAATGGAAAATATAGCAATTTAAAATTAGTGCGACTATTATCACATTGGCATTTAATTTTACATTTTTAGAAAAAAAACATTTTGGAATAAATGTGGCATTTAAATTTTACAATGAAATTCAAATATTTTTGACTTTTATGGATTAAGTCTCTCATATTACACAAACTATTAAAATATAACGGCTGTTATAATAATTAAAGTAATCTATAAAATGGAATTGAAGAAACGATGTCTTCTAAAAGCAGAGCTTACAAAACTGGACTTAAGTTATGGCTACAGAAGCAGAAGATGACAAAGTAAACAGTTATTATAAACTCTACAAAAGGAATGAAGCTACTATTAAACTGTTGAACAAATGCAGCTTAGCAAAACTTGGGTTCAACATTGGATAATGGGTGGCGTATGATTATTATTACTGAGAAAAAAATACGCCACCCATGATTCAACGTTAAAAATACAAAATATTAATAAAAAATCAAAGAAGCTTAAACACACTTGAACCACTACAACTATTCGTTAACCAATGCAAAATGATAGAAATTCGTTGTGAAAAAGAAAGTTATGTCCATTGAGGATATAAGGAAAAATATTACTGCTCACTTTGAAGGCCGATTAAAAAAAAAATTCCAACAGACATAAACAAACGCCGCGTCACCCGCATCTATCAGAATGGACCTATTTTTTGCTAACCTGAATTTGATCCACAGTGTTATTCAAGTAAGACGTCCATATTCCTGCATTAGTAAAATGATGTAGACTCTGGTGGTCTCTTTTGATAGTCAACACAATGTCCATAGATGAGAAAAATCAAGAAACAAAAAAATCGCCGGAGGGCTTTTTAAATTAATCAGAGCTCCGAAATACTCGCTCGAATTCTACTCACGAGTGAAAAAATAAATCGAGTATACTCTATTTTTACTCGTCACTCGCGAATCATATTTCAGACTCGCTCGTTTTTACTCGCGAGTGAAAAGTGTTTGCGAGTGAAGAGCACGAGTTTTCCAAGAAAAAAAAAGATTGCACATGTCATTACTTCATGCATTACCGATTAATGTCATATTTTAGATTGTTTCAGGAAATGACCTTATCCCATAATTAAATTTCAGTTAAATAAACCACTTTTAGTCCTTTTAACAATCCCGCGACTGCCAGTTCTATGCACCGGAGTGATTCGGAGGAATCACCTCAACAATTAAGTGTTTGTGTTCGTGTATTTTTTTCACCATGGGAGCGGCAATTTATTCCGGAATGCCTGCTCCGAGCTCTTCTGGTCCGTGCCGGGATAGAAATGAACCCCGGGCCAGTATGGATATGTTCCGTTTGCCAGATCCGCATCCACCACATATCAACAATGGTGAGATGTAATGGATATATGGAATGGGTGCATTTTCGTGGGAGCTCTGGTCTTAGTAGCACCCCGGATTACAGCGATAGGTATGTTGCTGCTTGCTGCGTCATCGCATACCAGAGTGCGTCTTCTATGTCGTCGTCTGACTCTTCGTCGTCGTCGGAATACGAGACGCCCCCGCAGTCTTCCCAGCAACAACAACAAATGCAGCCTCTAACACCACATGTTGTTGTTCAACGGCCAGGAAATGCACCATTCCTGCAATTCAATTGCAATGATCTCCGCAATAAGGTCAGTGAAATAGTGGACTTTATGAGTCGGAAAAATATCATGGTCGCCGCGATTCAGGAGGCAAAGCTCACCGCCACCTGTAGCTTACATTGTGATGGTTACAACGTTTTGCGGAAGGATCGCACAAGAAGCAGAGGAGGAGGACTTGCCTTCCTAATACACCAGTCTGTCCAGTGCAGACCTATCTCGCTTGAGCTTGGCTCTAGTGACCCATACATGGAGCGTATGGGGGTAGCAGTAAAGTGTAGTACTGCCGAGGAAGAGCTGCTTAATGTGTACATACCGCCGATGAATAGCTGTGCCTGGCGTTATATGCCCAATATTAGTTTGCTTTTAGAGGGCGATAACCGTCTGGTGCTAGGGGACTTTAATGCTCATCATGAGCTTTGGCATTCCGTCCTAGGTAATAACCAGAGGGGTACAGCGCTGGCAGAGCAAATCAATAGCTTTACGTTTTGCGCGGTGAATGAAGACGCTCCTACGAGGATTAGAGGAAACTGCCACAGCTCGCCAGATATCACCATTGTGGCACCAGGTCTGATAAATGACGTATCCTGGCAATTCGTAATTTCCCTTAGTTCGAACCACCTCCCTATCATCGTCTCCGTAAACAGACCACCCGACTTCATAACCTCTGAACGCCGTACTTTCCTGAACCATGGGAAAGCTGATTGGCAAGGTTTCAGAGAATTTACCAATCACCGCTTCAGACAATTGCCCACCCCCTCAGATCCTCGGGTAGCTGAGAGAACTTTCCGAGACATCATCACTAAAGCAGCCGCTCGCTACATACCTGCTGGTCGAATACCCGAAATAAGACCAAATTTCCCAGCAGAGGCGACGGTACTAGCAAATGAACGTGATGAGCTTCGTCGTACGAACCCCGAAGACCCAAGAGTTAGAGAACTTACTCTTGAAGTCAACAGGCTAGTAGGCGAACATAAGCAGAAAAAGTGGCTAGACCATCTGAAGCAATGCAACATTGGTGCAGGTATAAGTAAATTGTGGGCAACGGTTAAATCACACTCGAGTCCGGCTGTTACTTTCAACGGCGTGACAGTAACTGACCCAAAGAGGTGCGCGTGTTATTTTAACCGGTAGTTCATAGAGCATCCCGAGAGTGATAGGGCGAAGAGAAGTGTGCTACGCCGTATAAGAAGAGCTCTCCCAGCCGAGGAGGTACAACCAAAATTTACGATGAGCGATGTTGCAGATGCCATCCCAACCGCTAAATCATCCAAAGCGTTGTTAATGCTTAAGCAGCTGGATGAACCTGGAGTTGAGTATTTAACAAGTGTTCTCAACCTATCGTTAGTCACCCATGTTGTACCAGATGCCTAGAAAGTTGGCAGGGTGGTCCCGCTACTGAAGCCTGGCAAGGATGCCAGCAGAGGTGAATCGTACAGACCGATTTCACTCCTGTCGCCAGTAGCAAAGATCCTAGAGGCGCTACTCCTTCCTACGATGAGAAGGTGTTTTCCAGTCGCCCAACATCAGCATGGATTTCCGAAAATGCATAGTACTACAACAGTATTAGACGCCATATCCACACATATCTGTAGAAGACTGAACCATAAAAGGCCATGCGACCGAACAGTCATGGTGGCTCTTGACCTATCGAAGGCTTTCGATACCGTCAACCATGTCAAGCTGTTCGAGGATATAGAGAAAACTAATCTCCAGCCATGTATCAAACGTTGCGTAATTAACTATATGTGTGGACGCCAGTCGTTTGTAGAATTCAGAAACAAGAAGTCCAAAACCCGTAGAGTGAAACAGGGAGTTCCCCATGGAGGGGTGATATCTCCGGAACTGTTTAACCTCTACCTTTCTGAAATTCCACACCCTCCAGATGGCATAGAGATCTTGATGTATGCGGATGATTGTACGATCTTGGCGTCGGGTCCTATCGTCGATGACATATATGATAGGTTAAATGTTTACATAGCTGATGTAGTGCAGTTCTTCCATCTGAGGAATATGAAAATATCCGCCGCTAAATCCACAGCCACGCTGTTCACCACATGGACGGCTGAGATGAAGCTCCCAAGGAACATATTGGTCGATGGTGCACTGATTCCGACCACTAACTACCCTAAAATACTGAGTGTTCGATAGCATGTTCAAGTCGTTCGATAGCATGTTCAAGTCGTCCGCGCATGCCACAGCAATTTGCAAAAAGATCAGAAGTAGGAACAAGGTTCTCAAGTCGCTGGCCGTCAGCACTTGGGGTGCTGATAAAGAAACCTTTTTTGACCACCTACAATGCAATAGGCCGGTCTGTGGTAAGCTATGCGGCGCCAGCGTGGTCTGCAAAGGTTAGCGCATCGCAGTGGAAGAAGATTCAAACCTGCCAGAATGCCGCCCTGAGGACTGCCACAGGGTGCCTCCTCATGACACCAGTGGACCATCTTCATGAGGAGGCAAGGTTTTACCGCTGCGTCAGCACAATAAGATGTTGTCGATGCAGTACCTGCTTGGGTGTTACCGCAGTGAGTATCCCTGTCACGATTTAATGGACAGGCTCCCCCCACCCAGGCACTTCAGGAGAGACCTTAATGATCTAGAGAGAGAGGTATAAAAGAGAACCGCTAGATCAACGAGCCTATCAGACAGGCTTAAATCGCATTCACACCAACATGGTTACGCAAGCAGTGCGAAGATACAGTGTGAATGCCGTACTTGGAGACCATCTCTAATCCATCGCAGCAGAAGAACGCCAGCTGTCAAGGCAAACACGAGTGGTTTTAGCTCAGTTAAGATCCGGACGATGCAGACGATGTGGATTGGGACCACACGATACTCTGCATTTATTCAACTGCCCAGCTAACCCCACTCACCTGTCTCCTCATTCTTTATGGACGCAACCAGTCCAGGTTGCAGAATTCTTGAGTCTGGATACAGAGGAACTTGATAACTGAAATAATACACGAACGAACATATATGCACTGCTACAACAACAACAATTTTTAGCCCCTGGTTATGGAACTAGGTGGTCTCGTTTACTATTAATATGGACCGGAATTTTTTTAGTCGACCTGGCAACCCTCCCGATTGAGTTCTGCTAAAGGTAATTTTTATTGTAATTTATGGCAGGCTATCCTGGTTAATTAAAAAACGCCTTAGTATCCGGATATTCCCCGATTTAGAACCTATAGGACATTGTTTACATGTAATATGGTCTGGTACCCCCTTGGTCCATATGGTATCCCTCTTAGCAGGGATGTTCTGTACTTAATATGGTTGATACTTGTTAGTAGTTAAACCTTATTAAAAATAAAATTCATTTTACGAATTTAATGATTGTTAAGTATTTACCGAAAACATGGGGTATTTTGGAACATTAATTAAATTTTGAAAACATTTCTTTGGCACCTTGAATTACATGTTATTTATTTGTTTTTGGCTATTATTGTTGAAATTTTTTATTTATTAACTGCTAAGAAATAAAAGTCAACTTGATTTACCTCAAAATTCAAATTTATCTCAACAAATTTTCCATAAGCACATTGTATTTAATTAAAAAAATGTTCCGCTTTTCCAACACCCATACAAAACAAAAACACACATCTATATTTATTCTATCATTATTACTGTTCTTTGCAGCATCCATGTCGAAAACAAGAAAAAAAAAAACAAATGAATGAACTATGGAGAAAGTGATTGTGTTGTTGTTTTTTTTTTCGTATTTTGCTTTAACAAATCAATACTTGTACGAGACAAGTGTATGTTCAAACTTACTTCGCCAACTCTCTTCTGAACTCATTGATACGTTTAAGTGCATTGACATACTTTCATTAACAAGCACCTCCTAACAACAGAACGTGAACAAGTCAGCTGCAACAGAGCCATACACGAGGAGGCATATATATGGACACACACACACATATATAGATACAATATTAATACAAAACACCCACACATAAATATGTATACTCTAGCAGTCATCGTTGTGAGTTCTCGTTGCGCTACTTCAATCATTGGAACACAACCATGCATTCTATACCAGGATACACATAACTCACCTTTCACATCATAACACAACAACAATGCTTCGTGTTTACGTGTAGTACATGGTAGGTTTTCCATGCAACAACATTTAGGGGGTTTTGTTTATTAGATCGAATAACCTTAAAAGCGAGATAAAATAACAATTTTAAGAAATAATCGCTTCTGGTTAAAAACTATAGAAAACAAGTATGTATTTAGAGGGTTTTAAAAATGTTGGCCATATGAAACGACAAAAATGTTGATTGGGATTAAAGAGCAAAAGTTTTGCGGAGGAAATACTTAAAGGAATGGATCGACATTGACTATTATGGAGGTGGATCTCCAGCCACTACATATGGTGCCATAGAGGGTTTTTACACCCTTCGGGCTGTCTGCTCAAGAAGTGTGGATTTGCCCCTGAAAAAACTTTTACCTTCGTAATTGAGGTAGCGAATGCAAGTTGCTTCAAAAATCAAAGTGATTAGATAGCAGGTCTTAAAGTGAACTTATCCGAAATTTTGTTTGGGAGGTACTGGATGAAGTGGACTAATATAGTCCGTATTTGAACCTGATCTACATCTGGTAGATATATTAGGATGTGTAAAGTATGGACCAATTCGGCCACTCCCTTCAAATGTTACCGTATGAACAATTTTTCCGAACATTTTTGAAATTTTGTGGGGGAGGTACCTGAAGGAGTGGTCCGATATGTCTATCTTCGAACTTAAACTAAGTTTGGACAAAATATTACTAAGGCCAAATTTTGGACACAATCGGCAGATCCGTTCGAGATTTATCTTGCGCTCCAACCACCTCACACGCTGTCATAGGGGTTTTTGCAACTTACAGGCTATTTTCTCAGGAAGTATGGACTTGCCCCTGATGAAACTTGTACCGTCGTATGGGGGGCAGTGAATACAAGTTGCTAAAACAAAAATCAAAGCGATACGAGAGCAGGTCCTAAACTGAACTTATCCGAAATTTTGTGTGGGAGGTACCCGAATGATTGGACCGATTGAGTCCATATTGGAACATCATCTAAGTCTGGTAGACATTTCACGAGTTGAAAATTACGGGCCAAATCGGTTGCTTCTTTCCAGAGTTATCGTACGTACAAATTTTCCGAATATTTTCGAACTTTTGTGGGGGAGGTACCCTAAGGAGTGGACAGATATAACCCATCTTCGAACTTAAACTAAGTTTGGACAAAATATTACGAAAGCCGAATCGGTTGATCCGTTCGAGAGTTATCGTGCGCTCCAGCCAGCCAGATAGACAGACAGACGGACGGACATTGCTCAATCGACTCCAAATTGTCTGAAACACATTTCGTCCAAACATACTTGGGGTCTAAAACCATTATTTCGATGAGGCACATTTTGCCCGTATGAAAGTGTATATACTCTCGTTAGCACAAATGCTGTACATATTCTACACGTCTTCTGAGGATGCGGACCTACCAAAACTAAGACGAGCATGTGTAACGTTGTTCTGGGATGCGGCGCAAATGTCCACCATTTTCAATGGGGTAGTAGGGACACCAAAAGCAGAGGTGAGTCAATATGTATTCGATTTTTAATTTACGAATATGTAAGAAGGAGAGAGGAAGTTGTTGATAATTAAACTCCCCCCAATCTGGAAGAGTATGTCATCAAAAGCTAGAAGGTGACTAACAGATGTTTCCTCCGGACTATATGAACATACTTTTCTAAATCTCTTTTGACATAGTCTGCTAAAATTCTTATAGAAATCCGAGAAGAACAAATTGGGATAGAAATACAAATCTATCGCAAATATAGAAAAGCTAAAGGGATTAATAAAACTGTGGACAACCTGACTGACGTTCTTTTTTGCTGTCATAAGGATGACTGTCCACTAATATGCCCAGGTAAAAAATCCCCACAGGTGTGGTGGTTATAGTAGGGCACACGCCAATAAACCCGATATTGATTGATTTCAATTAGTATAAGAGCGAAATCAAACGCGCGTATAAAAAGTCAGTTTCTGCGAACCGATAAAAGAAGTCAACTACAGACCTAGGTTGTATAGAATACTCTCCAAGACCCAAGTCCATTGGGATCGCCGCACGGCGTGTAACGACTTCCAAATCCAAGCGGATTTAGATATGGATCGCATTGAAACAAGATAAAATGGGCAGAACATATACTGAAATCTTGCAACACAACTGGTCCAGAATATATCAAATGCTGCAGAAGATCTATAGAGCTTGTCTGTAATTTTTCTGCCTGTGGAAAGATGTCAAAATCACTTACCACCCGAATGCAGGGAAACCTGATCACTCTGTACCGAAACACTACAGAGCCATTAGCTTATCCTCTTTTCTACTGAAGACACCCTAGTAAGACTGATAGACCTGGTGATTAAGAGCCATGTGAACCCCGCCTCTAGAAACAGCAGTTCCTAAAGTTGTGTGTTTTATCCGAAGAACATGGAGATTGAAACGATAACAGAACTGATACAGTTAACTAAATATGTTGGTTCGATGATTTTTTGCTTCCAGTACTGATGGAGTGTAACTACATCTCTCACCCGAAGCTAAGTACCTATGTAGAGTTCTGGCCTATCAATTGCGATGGAAAATGAGCGTTGAGGAGCGGACGAAGAGAACAATTATGGCACTCTATTCCTGGAAGAATTCCATTGGGAAGAGCTGGGGACTGAACTGAACTAGTGTATGGCGACACATCTTATCCTATGAGTCTCTTGTCTTGTGGCACTCATTATGCCAGAAATCGATACTCAGCAAATTAGACAAAAAGCAGCTTTGATTCTAATAACGGAAGCCTTTAAAAGTACTCCACACGCGGTTCTGCTTTTTGGGACTTAACATTAAATGTCAAGCATTACGTAGAGTGCTAAGGTTACATGAACTGAATCTTTGGCGCGACAGCACCTAAATGCATGGATGTATCTGAGGGAATAGGAGCAGATTTTAAAGTGGGCTCTCGTAGGAAATTTAGCGACTACCACCAGTCTTGATATTTGATGATATTGATGTTGCTATCCCAAGTACAGATGACTAGAACCGAAGTATCCCTAGGTCTTAAATACTCATAAAACGACATAATTGATAAAAAGCCGGGATGCTGAGATCTTTGAACCGGTGACGGTTTGTGGATATTCAAGCGGCTTTTGAACCCATCAAATCCTTTAGTATCAAACCTGAGGCATTTCTTCTGAGCAGAATGTGACGCAAATGCCTACCATTTGCACCAAAAGCAGACGTGAGTCAATATGCGATTTTATAATTAACGAATATATAACAAGAGGAGAGGTAGTCATTGATAATTGAACTCCCTCCAATCTAGATGACTCTGCCAACACAAACTGTATGGTATCTGACAGATGTTCCTTCTCGGACCATGTGGAGCTACTTTTCGAAATCTCTTTTGACATAGTCGGCCAAAATGCTTATAGAACTCGAGAAGAAATATTAGGATAAGTACTTACTTACTTAGCTGGCCCATTACAAAACATTTGTTCCATAGACCGAACTAAAAAAAGATCTCCAATTCTCTCTGTTTTTCGCTTCGCTCTTTGGAATACCGCGCCTTTTCATTTCTTCATCCACTTGTATGCTCCATCGAAGCTTAATCCTCCCGATTCTGTGTGCACCGCCATGTGGCATGTATTCATACGCCTTTTTAGCGGGTTCATCATCCTTCATTCTTATGATATGGCCTAGCCCACGCAATCGTTGCATCTCGATACGTTCGACTATATTCATGTCTTTGTATAGCTGATATAGCTCGTGGTTCATACGACGTCGATATTCACCGTCAACGCAAATCGGCCCGTAGATCTTTCGAAGAATTTTCCTCTCAAACACACCAAGCACTGCCTTATCTGCTTGCGCAAGTACCGATGCTTCGGAGCCATAAATTAGCACGGGCAGTATCAGCGTTTTGTATAATGTTATTTTTGTTTGACGAGATGTGGCTTTGTTTTTAAATTGCTTATTTAAACCATAGTAACATCTGTTGGCCAATAAAATTCTTCTTCTTATTTCACAACTGATGTTGTTTGTCTTTAACTACCTCAAAATTAAAGGTACCAACTTCCACAGTTGGTCCGAGCTCTATGTATGCTCTGCGCGTCGACACCATCAATTTGGTCTTTTCGCCGTTTACCGCCAGACCCACTTTCGCAGATTCTCCTTCGACCTTCCTAAAGGTATCAGTTACTTCCTTTACTGATCGTCCTATGATGTCTATGTCATAAGCGTAAGCAAGTAACATGTGGCTATTTGTGTAGATTGTGCCACTTCTTTTGACGTTTGCATCTCGTATTACCTTTTCCAGCAAAATGTTGAATAGGTCACACGAAAGGCTGTCTCCTTGTCTGAAACTTCTTTTGGTACTAAACTGTTCGAAGAGGTTCTTTCCACTTTTAAATGATGACCTAGTGTCAGTTAAAGTCATCTTACAAAGCCGAATGAGCTTTGCAGGAATACCAAAATCAGACATGGCTTGGAACACCTTTGAACGTATAGGGCTGTCGAAGGCTGCTTTGTAATCAACAAAAATGTGGTAAGTGTCGATCTGCATCTCTTGGGTCTTCTCCAGGATTTGCCGCAGGATAAATATGTGGTCAATGGTGGATTTGCCAGGTCTAAAGCCGAATTGGTATGGCCCAATTATTTCATTGACCATAGGCTTTAGTCGTTCGCACATTATCCCTGACAGTATCTTGTAGGCAATTGGGAGAAAACCTATGTCCCTATAGTTAGAGCATACAGTTTTATCTCCTTTCTTAGGGACAGGGCACTGGATGCTCAGGTTCCAATCGTCGGGTACTCATTCTTCCTGCCAGGTGGTTCTAACTAGCTGATGGATACACATTATCAGCGTGTCACCTCCGGTTTTGAAAAGCTCGGCTGGTAAGCCATCGGCTCCTGCTGCCTTATTATTCTTCCGCCGACTTATTGCTGTCTTTGCCTCATCTTGGCTGGACGGTAAACATTCAATACTATCGGATACCAACAGTTTGGAGAAATGTTCTTTCCATATCCTGAGCACACTATCTGTATCAGTTAGCAAATTACCTTGCAGGTCTCTACAGGAGGATGTGCCTGTACCAAAGCCAACAGTTTTTACTATTTTTCTTTATTTGCATTCCTTGTTTTTTCCCCACAGGTCTCCGAGCGGTGTAGTGAAACAAATGCCTACCTATCACCTAACCTAATCCAATCTTTGATGTAGCTACCACATAGCGGTAAATTTCGATTTTAGCGATCTCGATTATCCAACTGAAATATTAAAAAATGTGTATGAAGTGTTCGTTGGAGGTATAACTATTCCAACAGCGAATTGTTGGTATCCCATAGGCCGGTACCGACATCAACCAACAGAAAGTGCTGATATCTGGTTTTAATGTAATTTATGGGGGAGGGTATAAAATCTTCGACCCGGCCGAATTAAATGCCGTTTTTACTTGTTAACAATTATATCTGGTATTTCAACCGAACTAAATCTCACTTTTAATTGCATCAACAACAATGAAATTTTATGGAGACCCTTTCTAATCTTTTAATCCGAAATTAGTACAGCCTAATGTAAATGACTGAGTACCTCTCATTTATATAACAACAACTTTGGAATAAACAAGTTGCATCCATCTTTAAACTAACCAGCCAGAAAGAATGAGTAGCATCATCAGCATCATCATTATTTCCCATTTTTTCATGGTTGCATTCATAAGTGAAGATGTGGATAAATATTAGAGTGGGAATAATAAGGGCATCCACACAAAGATATCGTCATGTAACTGACGCTGTATGGTAATGCAGCCATATTGATGAGTTGTTCAATATTAGCCAAAAAGAAAAAAAGTTAGTTCTGTAAAAGTTTTTTTTTTTTCATTACACCCTACAATCAATCAACTTGACAAGCGGTACCTGTTACAGCTTCGCCTGTTTTTGTTGTTGTCGTTACACTTTAATGATGTGGTTCTTATTGTTGTTGCGTTTATGTTTCATTGTTTTTGTCCATGGGTTTCCAGGATTCTATTGAAAACCACCAAACTGTAAGCGGCTGCTGCTATGCCTTTCATTATAAATTTGCATTTTAAAGAGTGGCTGGTCATTACCAGTTATGTTACAAAACTGTTGTTCTCCATGGGAATGTAAAATGGTATCTTGATGCATATTTTTCATAAGTTTTAATTAAAGCTAAACCATTCTCCTTAGAATATGTGCAATGCAACAATCTCAAAACGATAATCCCTCTGAGTTGTATGAGCGGTATATGCAGTATGTGGGTTAAGTATTAATTTATTGAAAGCAACTAAACAAAATTGAAATATGAGCAAGTTGAATATTATTAATTTATTATAATGATTTATTAATTGCAAGGATTTATCTAATGTTTACATCAAATAAGGGAAAAGTATTGTTTAATTCAGACAACTAGTATTAAAAAATATATTAATTCAATTTTAATTTAAACAAAAACCACGAGTTTGTGCACAGTAGAATCAATGATCTGGGTGACGTAGAGGATGAGAGATACCAAGGAACGATCCTGACTGGCTTTAACATGGCAAACTCCAGGATTTATCTTAGTCCCTCTCTCATCTCAAGTGGGCACTGACCTCCTCGTGGTGTCATCTGGGGAGCTGCCTTTAACACCCGTTAAAGGTAGTGAGCAAACATGTGCCGCGCGTTCACCCATAAGAACGTTAAAAACTTGGATTTTGGCGCCGGGTTAGTACCCCTCCCCTAGAAAAAGCAGCCTACAATGAAAAAACAAAAGAAAAGAAAAACAAATCCCTCAAAAGTTGACGACCCCCGCAAACGTTTTAAGGACCATGATCTGCGAATCTGCACCTGGAATGTTTACACACTTTATAGAGAAGGTGCAGTTTACGCATTGGCAGATGTACTTGAAAAGTACAAGGCCGACATTACTGCCATACAGGAAATACGATGGAACGGGAAAGGCGTCACAACAACAACTAAAGGGGACGCACTGTATTATAGCTGCCATGACATAAAGCATGAGTTTGGTTGCGGATTTTTAGTTGGTCGGAGATTAAAACACCTGGTCTCCAGCTTTACACCCGTGAATGAAAGACTTGCTACAATTCGAATAAAAGCAAAATTCTTCAACATCAGCTTTATTTGCGCTCATGCTCCCACTGAAGACAAGGACGAACAGACCAAAGATAAATTTTATGAGCGCTTAGAAGAAACATATGACCGTTGTCCTGCCCATGACATTAAAATTATTCTAGGCGATTTTACTGCCAAAATTGGAAAGGAAAATATCTTTGGCCCAACTGTCGTAAAATTCAGTCTCCACAATGAAACATCTGACAATGGCATGAGGCTGATAGACTTCGCAGCGGCAAAAAACATGGTAGTTAGCAGCACCAGATTTAAGCATCTCGATATTCCAGGTGCCCGGCTGTCGCCAGTTCAATGAACAAGAAATCATATTGATCACGTTGTGATAGATGCAAGACATTCATCGATCGTGTTGGATGTGCGCTCGCTCCGAGGAGCAAACATAGATTCGGACCACTACCTTGTTGCAGCAAAGGTACTCACCCAGTTAAACGTAGCAAACAAAGGACGAACAGACACAACACGAAAGTTACACATTGGTAAGCTGCAATCACAACAGATAGCCACAGCATATTCCCCTCAACTAGTCCAATTGCTTAATCAAAGCACTCCTCATCCCAATAATATATCAGAGCAATGGCAAAGTATTGCCCACTCCATGCAAACAGCCGCAAAATCCATACTTGGATACCAGAGACCTCCACCAAGGAATCCATGGTATGATCAGGAGTGTCGTGCTGCTACCGAAGAAAAAAATGCGGTACTGCTTTACAATCCGTAGCAACGCGTAGCGCACGATAGAGATATCGGGAGAAAAGGAGAGAGGAGAAACGTCTTTTCCGCAGGAAAAAGAGAGTGAGAGATGGAAAAGCGGGAGTGTGAAAAAATCGAGATGTACAGAAGACAGAATGAAGTTCGAAAATTCTACCAAAGAGTGAAGCATCAAACTGATGGCTTTGGTACAGGCACTTCCTTCTGTAGAGACCATAAAGGTAATTTGGTAACTGATACAGATAGTGTGCTCAGGATATGGAAAGAGCATTTTTCAAACCTGTTGGTACCCAGCGAAGACGACGAAGATACCATAGATCCAATCCCAGAAGATGGTATTGAATGTATACCACCCAGCCAAGATGAGGTAAAGACAGCAATAAACCGGCTGAAGAATAATAAGGCAGCAGGAGCCGATGGCTTGCCAGCCGAGCGTTTCAAAACCGGAAGCGACACGCTGATAAGGTGTATTCATCAGCTAGTTAGCGCCATCTGGCAGGAAGAACGAGTACCCGACGATTGGAACCTGAGTATCCTGTGCCCCGTCCATAAGAAAGGAGATAAGACTGTATGCTCTAACTATAGGGGCATAAGTCTACTCCCGATTGCCTACAAGATCGTGTCAGGGATATTGTACGAACGACTAAAGCCTATGGTCAACGAGATAATTGGGCCATACCAATGCGGCTTCAGAACTGGCAAGTCCACCATTGACCATGTATTTACCTTGCGGCAAATCCTGGAGAAGACCCAAGAGATGCAGCCCGACACCTACCACCTTTTTGTCGATTATAAAGCAGCCTTCAAAAGCCCACTACGTTCAAAGGTATTCCAGGCTATGTCTGAATTTGGTATCCTCGCAAAGCTTATTCGGCTTTGTAAAATGACTTTAACTGACACGATATCCTCAGTTAAAATAGGAATAAACTCTCCGAAGAATTTTGTACCAAAAGAGGTTTCAGGCAAGGAGACAGCCTCTCGTGTGATCTTCTCAACATCCTGCTGGAAAAGGTTATTCGAGAGGCAAACGTCAAAAGAAGTGGCACAATGTACACCAATAGTCACATGTTACTTGCTTATGTTGATGATATAGACATCATGGGACGATCAGTAAAAGAAGTAACAGATACCTTTATGAAGGTCGAAGGAGAATCTGCTAAAGAGCGTCTGGCGGTAATCGGCGGGAAGACTAAGTTGATGGTGTCGACGCGCAATGCGTCCATAGAGATCGGGCCAACTGCTGACGTTGGTTCCTATAATAATGAGGTAGTAAAATATTTCGTCTACCTCGGCACCGCCGTAAACACAACAAACGACATCAGTTGTGAAATAAAAAGAAGCATTAAATTGGCTAACAGATGCTACTTTGGCTTAATTAAGCAGTTTAAAAACAAAGCCACATCTCGTCAAACAAAAATAACACTTTACAAAACACTGATACTACCCGTGCTGATGAATGTTTCCGAAGCCAGGGTACTTGCGCAAGCAGACAAGGCAGTGCTTGGTGTGAAAAATTCTTCAATGGTGCACGCAGAACTGGTAGGCCAAAGAATAGATGGCGCAAACAAGTGGATGAAGAGATGACAAGGCGCGGTATTCCAGAAAGAGAAACAATAGACAGAGAGAAATGGAGATCTTTTCTTAGTTCGGCCTATAGAACAAATGTTCTGTAATGGGCCAGCTATGTAAGTAAGTAAGTAAGAATCAATGATCTACGTAAACGGAATATAGAAATTATTTTTTTATAAAATGTAACGTTTGATTAAAAATGTGACGTTTGAGGAATAGAAGACGATGTTAACTAGAGACTTAACAAGGCTAGATCCGCATTTGGTCGACTTAATAAAACATGGAAATCGTCCCAAATATCACTTCGAACAAAGCTCAGCATATTTAACGCATGTGTTAAAAGAATATTGCTATACGGAAGTGAAACCTGGCGACTATCTAACGCAGTAACACAAAGACTCCAAGCATTCATTAATAAATGTCTTCGCATAATATGCCGTGTATTCTGGCCGAATAAAATATCAAATACAATGTTGTGGATTAAAACAAATGAAGAATCCATTAGGCTTCAAATCACTAGGAGAAAATGGAAATGAATCGGACACACGCTAAGAAAAGGCCCAGAAAGCATTGCCAAAATCGCACTAGATTGGAATCCTCAAGGCTCCAGAAGACCGGGCCGCCCCAGAAATACATGGCGCAGAACGTTATCCCTGGAAATAAGACATATCAATAAGTCATGGGAAGAGATTAAAACTGTTTGTCATAATAGAGTAGAATGGAATTTTCTTGTAAATGCCCTATGTTCCCAAGTGGAATAAATAAAGGAAAAAAAACCTTTGATTATATAATCCACAAATTATACCGAACACTAAAACGCACTCCTTTGAATTGCACAGAGATAATTTTCAACTTGTTGTAAAATAGTTATCAATGGTTTTTGGTTTGAATAAGATATGTATGATCATGAACTAGAAACTATTATTTTGTGTTTTACCCCAATTTTTGGAAATAATCTTTTTTTTAATCTGTCAATTATTAGATTAACAATTGTCCATAAAACTGTAACAAATGGAAATGGTTACAAAATTGTTACACTTGTAATGATATTTATTCTTTATTCGGCATTCATGTCCAAACACAATTCAACTGCCTAGCTAAGTTACCTTCTAAATGCCACATAGATTTGTTAGCAACCGTACTGACTACAGCAAACAAATAACAATGACTATTACAATTGTTTATAATGCCATTTTAAGTTGCTGATGCTGTTGTGATTCATTTTGTCTACTTGCTTTTTGGAGCATTTGCTTTTTGTTTATCTGTTGCAGGGCTGCCTCCAAGCCTCTGAATGATGATGCAACATCCAACAAAAGAAGTAGAAAAAGTAAAGAGATCTTTAAAGGAAAATAGGGACATTTGTTGCACTTTTTTTCGTTGTTTTATTTTAGAGCAAACGTATCAGCATTCATGCTCGTACTTAGGTCCTTTTCATAGTTTTATTTTTTGTTTAAGAAAAAACAAAACAAAAAAATGAAAATCATGTTCTTTTGTACACAATTGTGTTGTGTATCTGCCCGTGTACCAGCTCTCCTTGCTACCTCACTTTTTGTCCCTCTCGCAGATACTCGTACCTTGTGAATGTGAGACAAACGATGGATGGATAGATGCTACACGCTTAACAATTACATATTGTGTGTCATAATTTGAGCAATTACATGTCACTGTGACATGTTCTTGCCATAAACAATATTGTTGTTGCTGCTTCAGTTGTTTGTTGCAGTGTGTTTTGTGTTTTTCTCCACGTTTCGCTAGTTGGTGTCCATCTTCCTTTTTTCAACTCGCTTTTGTTACTCGTCATTGCATTGTTTTGACACAATAACAATATGTTGTAGTTGTTGCTACTTTTGTGATTTCTGTTGCAGCTGTTGTTAGCTATGCTGTTGTTGCTTTTGTATTTTGTTGTCTGAATAAGTAATAAAAAAGTAGACGTAACAAATCTAGGAGGGATATTTAGTTGGGAACAAAAGAAAAAAAAGAAACAACTACAACATATTTGGTGTGAAAACCATACAGCCATGGGTAATGTTAATTGGAAAGATCAGTAAGCAGTGATAAAAAAACGTACGAAAAAGGGGTGAAAACGCCCCTCGCTCAATGCGAAAACAATCAAAAATAATGACCTTTTGGACCATTATGACAGAAAACATGGACTTGCCCACGGAAACGATAATATCGATGTTAACAGGATCACCTTCGGTAAAAATTTGCACCAGAAGCACTGAAGTTGCACTTAAGCGAAAATGTTTAAATTTTGTGAGGGACGGAGGCCCTCTTGAAACCTTATGACCGTTTGGAGGCAATTTGGTGATTTGTACTTTTTCGACAAAATTGGATACACCCAAGCATGTTCTCCGTACCGTGTTCTCCGTAGACATAATTAAATCGACTCCTAATAATCTGAAACGGATTCCGTTCGAACGTATGTGTGGTCTACAACATAGATGAACAAGATGAGCACTCGTTTTTACGTTTTCGTACGATTCGCCATACAAATGCTCTCTTCGTACTCATGTCTGGTATACAACCATTATTCTGACGAGGCATATTTTTTTCGTATCGAAATCTAACGGGCCATTAGCATAAAGACTGAGGGCATATGTGCTCATACAGGTAATAGTTTTAGACCCTTTATAAATTATTTGGGGTCGATCTGGCTATGTAAGCCCATCATCGATAACTCTCGACCGAAGCCAAATTTGCCATTCGTAATATTTTGTCAAAACTGAGTTTAAGTACGAAAATGAGCCATATCGGCCAACTCCTTCCGCTACCTCCTCCACAAAAGTTCAAAATTTTTGCTGAAATGGTGAGCACGATAACATCTGAAGGGAGTAGCCGAATCGGTCACAAATTTGTATATTGTAATATTACTTCCAGACAAAGATCGGGTTCGAATATAGAATATCTATCGATATTCCCAACATTAAATATTATCGATATTTTATTTAAAAAAATCGATAGCTATCGATATTATCGTTAATTTGTCATCACCATTAATTTGGAAATACAAACTGCCGAAATGTCTATGCGTTTGTTGACACTTTGCACAAGTACTTCACAGAAATATAAAGGAGAAAAAACAATTGCTTTTATTTAATGAAAAGACTTAAAAGTACAAATTAATTTTCCGAAAAAAATTTCCGTGTGATTGCGGAATTACTTTCTGACTTCCACAAAACCGCTCTAGTACCTCCCACAAATTTCGGGCAAAATTCGGAAAAAGGGTAGCTTAAAAGCTCCTCATTATTTCAGCAGATTGTCCTGGCGGCCCCCTTTTCAGGGGCAAGTCCATTCTGCCTGTGGACCAACTAAAATGACAAATCTGCAAGACAACTCTCGCAGGGAGTTTCTGTTTGATCCAAACTTTGCACATCGTATAATTTCATATATCATGTTAGAATATGGACTATATCGGTCCACTCCTTTAATAATTCATTTCCGATCGTTTTTAAAGTTTTTCCAAAAAGTTCTTCTTGCGGGCGTAATTTTTATGCCCTCAGCATTTATGCTAACGATGGTATACACACTTTCATACGGGCAAAATGTGCCTCATCCAAATAATGGTTTTAGACCCCAAGTATGTTTGTACGATATCCGTTTCAGACAATTTTGAGTCGATCTAGCAATGTCCGTCCGTCTGTCTGTATGGCTGGCTGGAGCTCACGATAACTCTCGAACGGATCAACCGATTAGGTTCATCACTTGGCTTTCGTAATATTTTGTCCAAACTTAGTTTAAGTTCGAAGATGTGTTATATCGGTCCACTCCTTCCGGTACCTCTCCACAAAAGTTCGAAAATGTTCGGGAAATTTGTGCGCACGATAACTCTTGAAGAGAGTAACCGATTTGGTCCATACTTTGCACATCGTGAAATTTCTACCAGACTTAGGTTAGGTTTAATATGGACTTAATCGGTCCACTCCTTCGGGTACCTCCCACACAAAATTTCGGAAAAGTCCAGTATAGGACCTGCTCTCGAATCGCTTTGATTTTTGTTTCAACAACTTGTATTCACTCTCCCCCCAAACGACGGTACAAGCTTCATCAGGGGCAAGTCCATACTTCTTGAGAAAATAGCCTTAAAGGTGCTAGATATTTCTCGAAGGGTTCTGCCGATTTTTTGTCCAAACATAGTTTAAATTCGAAGATATGCCATATCGGTCCACTCCTTCAGGTACCTCCCCCAAAAATGTTCAAAAATGTTCGGAAAAATTGTGCGCACGATAACTCTTGTAGGGAGTGACCGATGTAATCCATACTTTGCACATCCTAATATATCTACCAGATATAGATCAGGTTCGAATATGGACTATATTTGTCTACTCCTTCTGGTACCTCTCACACAAAATTTCGGATAAGTTCTCTTTAAGACCTGCTCTCGAATCACTTTGATTTTTATTGAAGCGATTTGCATTCGCTACCTCCATTACGAAGGTAAACGTTTTTTCAGTGGCAAGTCCATATATCTTAGGAAAACAGCCCGAAAGATGTAAAAAATCCCTAAGTCACCATATGTGGCAGTAGGAGAGCACGATAACTCTCGAACTGTTCAACCGATTTGGTCCAACATATAGTCTTCGTCATATTATATCCAAACTTAATTTCATGGGGCAATACCGGTCCACAACTTCCGGTACTTCTCACCAATATTTAAAAAATTTCACTACAAAATTCTGAAGTGAAGGGCCACAAAATTCTGAAGTGACCTTAAATACATTCGATCTGTCCGTAGGTGAAAGTTTCACTTCACATTGGCTGAGGGTATATATCTGTTGGCAAAGCCGACTGACACTTTTTTACTTGTTTTTTACTATTTTTCATCAAAATATGAGTGTTTTTGGGGTTTTATATATCTTCATATGCGTTAAAGATGGTCAAACACCAACAAATAAACTATAAAACGAGTAAGAAAAGTCTATAGTCGGACGGAGCCGACCATGGGATACCCTATACCACTATCCCTGGACAATCGCTCTCAACGGATCTTCTTTTCAATGATTGTGAAAATTTAATTATCAAATATCAGAGATGTAATGTATAATACTTATGACCAAAACCAAAAAGTTATCTAGCATAACAAAGACATTTTTGTAGCAGGAAAGGAACATTTAGTTCACACAAACTAAAATGTAATGAAACCCACTTATGTAGTACTGATACTTCCGTTGTTTAACCGCTACGTTATTGAAATTTTTACCAATTTCACACAAAAGTTTCAGACCATTTTACCCGCTAAGTATTATCTGATCTTCACGTTGGTTTATACGCTTCTTCTTGATCATAAACTCAAACTTTGTTTACAACTTTGCGGGTTATTATTTTGACCTACAGAGCCGCTACAAAATTGGTTAAAATTTTGTTTTTGGTCCAATTCATTCCCTGAACATTTCGCGATCGTCAGCAAAAACTAATCATTTCTATTTTGGCCCGAACCCAACCTCCTTAAGAAATTCGTTACAGTCGGTCCATAATTGCGGCCTTAAGCTTGTTTACAATTTTTAATGGACAGACACACATCGCTAAATCGCTTTATCTCGTCGAGATATGAATTTGGCATACCAAATAAGGGGTTTAGGACGAATATTTCGTGGTGTTACATAAACTTTTGGAGAGACAATATGTAGCATGGGACAAAAATGTGGTTCTCTACACAGAACCCATTATATATTAGGCAGTAGGCCCGTTATCTAGCAAACACTTTATTGCAATTTACATCAGAGGAAACGTCATATATGTCCTCAAGGAATTAAAATATCGACCAAAAATAAAATTTTTATAATTTTCATACCAAAGTAATGGTCCATTTCACTCGCTAAAGAATATCAGATCATCATTCAAAATTGTAGGCATCTTTTTCGACCTATACTCTTACCCGGTGCAACATTTCGTGACTATTGATGTATAATTGCAACTTCTAGCGAGTTTATTATTACACTACAAACAAATAACGGAATATATTAGGCTGTAACTATGTTATCTGATCATACACACCAACATAATTGGCATCAATTGAATGGTCAAGCGTTCCACTTTCAAGTATATCGACTTGTCCGGAATGTCACTTCCAGGAATTAAGATATAAGCTGTATATTAAAAATTTTCACAATTTTCACACAAAAGTTTTGGTCCATTTAACCCTCTAAATATTATCCGATCGCCATCTCAAATTGCAAGCTTCTCCTTTGTGATATACTCTTACCTTATTTAAAATTACGCGTTGATCGGACTATTATTGAGACCTACAGAGCCGCTAAAAAATTGGATAAATATTATGTTTTTGGTCCATTTCACCCGCTAAATATTTTACGATCATCACCAATAAGAATGGGGATCTATTCTGATCTGAACCCGACCTCAATACAAAATTTCGTGACGATCGGTCCATAATTGCGGCCTGGAGCGTGTTTACAATTTATAATGGACAGACGGACGGACGGACACACATCTCAAAATCGCTTTATCTCGTCGAGATATGAAGATTGGTATACCACATTGGGGATCTCCGACGAATATTTCGCGGTGTTGCATGAATTTTTACCAAAACAAACTTATAATACCCTTTTCCACATTGTGGTATAGGGTATAATTACCAACAAAAAATAAAAAAAAAACGACAATTTTTTTTTTCAAAAATTTAAAAAAAATTTAAAAAAATAAATTTTTTTCAAAAATTAAAAAAACTCATATAACTCGTATAAAAACCCATATACTCAAAAAAATTTTAATTCGTGTCGAAAAGTTCATAAATAAATTGAAAAGTTTTAAACGGGTCGGTTACAAAAGTATATATGCACTAACAGAGGAGACTCTCGGACATATTTCTGTGAAAACAGAACATTGTTACATGTTGTTCCACAAAAGTTCTAGTCCACTAAATTTGGAATTTCATAAAATTTAGTACCTGAGGAAAAATAAAATAGCTCATGTTATGTAAACGCTACGGTAATTTACTAAAACGACTTTTAAAGGCCACAATCCTACCTGTCCTACAAAAAACAATGAAGATCTGTTATAGTTTCCGAGAAATAGCTACTTCTTTCTCTAGAAATTTGCAAAAATTACGTATTTCCCAAAAATGGGGAAACACGGTGCGTCTTAACTAATATTAAATGAAAAGTGCTTCCACCTGGGAAGTTTTTGCGGATTTTGAAAATACAATGTTCATAGATGAGAAAAATCAAAAAAATGGAAAAAAGTCGCCGGTCAAAGTTCAAATATTTAGGGCTTTATTAAGTTTTCACGATTTTGCTCAGAAACGGTTCTACCTCGGAACAAATCATAAAGGCGAATCCTCTAGAGAATTTTCACAGCTACAACATTTTCTTTAGCACTATTTCGATTGGACTTGGGATTTCTAAGCAAAATCCTAAAACCCTAAAATAGACCTAAAAATGTGAACTTTGAGCGCGATTTATTTCAAAAACCCTCCAGCGACTTTTTTTGATTTTTCTCATCTATGAAAATTGCTGTCTCAGAATCCGCAAAAACTTTTCAGGTGAAAGCGGTTTTCATTTAAAGTTACTTAAGGTGCACCCTTCATGACATTGTTTTATAAGGAGACAATACAGTCAGTGCATTGTCCCAGTTTGAACTTCAATATCTCAAAAATGGTAAAACTTATGAAAATAACATTAAGGTCAATCTTGTAGAGACATTTCACTGCTACAACATTTGCGGTTTCCGAGCAAAATCGTGAAAACCTAATAAAGCCCTAAAAATTAAAACTTTGACCGCGATTTATTTGAAAATCCCTTCGGCGATTTTTTTTCGTTGTTTTGATTTTTCTCATCTGTGAATATTGTGGTTTCAGAATCCGCAAAAACTTCCCAGGTGTAAGCACCTTTCATTTAAAATTAGTTAAGGCGCACCGTGGAAAATGTCCAATATTTTTACCTTATTTTCTGGTTTCCTTAGTTTCAATATGTTCCCCATATAGAAATTAAATATCTTTGACAAAACAAAATTTTGATTTTTGGTCAGGAAAATCGATTCCTGAACTGAGGCGTCAGAAGTATATTTTTTGTTTCTTTTCTTTAGATCCGAGGCTGAGGGTATATCTCTGTAGGCACATCTGACTGATACTTTCTTACTTGTTTTATCGTATCGTTAGCATAAGTGCTGAGGGTATACAAATGTGTCTGATGCAAGTAATAGTTTTAGACCCTTTATACATTAAAACTAATTCTGTGCCAGGCATTTTCGGGTCAATTTAGCTATGTACGTCCATTTGTCTGTTTACATGATGATCGTGCGCATCATGTAAACAGGCAAATGGATCTCTCGAAGATTAAAACGATTTTCTTTGAACATAAAACAATTCAGTTCTAATATAGAATATATCGGACTTCGGGTACCTTCCCGATAAAAGTTAAAGAAATGGATCTAAAGGGATCTTCGAGGATCACTTGAACTTTTTATTAAAGGAATTCTTGTGGTATTCATACTGAAGTAATGACTCAAAAGTTCAAAATAACCCCTAAATTGAGTATCCTATATGGTCCAAACCTTGAACGTCGCAATACCTTTTCGAAATTTATTTCATATTTGAATAAGGTCTACTAAAGTACTCCGAAACATTTTACTATCAGATCTGTTCATGAGATAATAATGTTGAAACACTTGGATTTTGTCAAGTTCGGTCCACGTTTTAGTACAATGGCACCTCCGGATTTTAGGTATTTTTAGAATTTTGGCTGTATATTTTTTTTTCGGAACTATCTGTATTTTGACATTTCAAGTTCCAAGTGGTCACAACATTTCTGCACCAAAAATTGTCAACATAGTTCCATTTGTTAGTATAGCACCCACATAAAGGTACCCCCCGATTTCCGGTTTTTTGAAGATATTAGCTACGTTTTTGATCGAACTATCTGTAATTTATGATTTAAAGTTCTTAGTTTCTTCTTAAGTTTCGTGACTGAACTTCTTCACCAAAAATTGACAATATAGGTCGATATTTTGGTATAGATCCCATATAACGGTACCCCCCAACTTTCGGCATTTTGAAGATTTTAGCTACTTTTTTACTGCACTATCCGTAATTCGACATTTGAGGTGCCCAGAAGTCACGAATCTTATCAACCAAAAATTGTCAACATCGGTTCATGTTTTAGTGTAGCCCTCATATAACTGTACCTCTAGATTTTAAGTATTTTGAGGATCTGAACTCCATTTTTTACCGAACTACCTGTTATTTGACATATGAGGTATCCAGTGGTTACAAAACTTCTCTACCAAAAATGATCTATATAGGTCCATATTTTAGATATAGCGGTATCTACCGATTTTCTGTATTTTAAAAGTTTAAGCTTTTTTGACTGAACATTTGATGACTTCCACCCTCTTTCCTGAAAAAAGTAAAACATATTAACCTTTAATTTTTATTGATCATAAAATGAGTTTTCTCACCTCATTAGCAGTTAAAATTCCGAAAAAAAAATTTTCACAAAAGTAACCCCAGCTGGATGTTAAAACTTCCCCGTGCATCAATAAACACTACCTGCAATAATTTATTTTCACACCCTCCTCGATTTTTTTTATTACTCTTAACTCCTAGCCGAAAGAAATTTAACACTTTATTCTAAAATCATTACCAATTCAATTGTCAAACGCTGCCTAAACTTCTTCTCTTTAACAAAAGTAACAACAATTGTTGTTGAGTTTTTTATTGCTATCATTTACCACCATCTACAATCATTCTCTTGTGTCTACCCAAACATACATACATATGTACATATGTATGTACAGTTGCCATATAAAGAAGATGTATGCGGATGTTGGTGTGTATTTCGTGTAAATATTTTGTACACAATATATGTAAGAACATCTTTTGTTTTCGTGTGTGTGTCAGTGTGCATGTGTTTGTATTTGTTTGTAGTCGCTGTAAAAAGTGTAAAGCTTTAGATTATTGTTCAACATGTTTAGATATTGTTTAAAATATTTCTCTTCGGATTATTGTTGTGTACGCAATGGGAACACATGCATACATACATACATATGCATTACATTTAGAAGAGAACAAATTGTAATCTTTTTTGTTGAGAAATAATTTTTACAAACAATTTGTTACTGGCTGCTGGTTGCTGCCATACATCTTTATAATGTTTATGTGTTGAAACTGGAACGGAAACCGGACATTCTAAACCATGCAAATACATTTTTATTTTCTTGCAATTTGCTTAAAATCCTGAAAAAAAAACATTGTTTGAATGATAGTTTTTTAGCTTTGACATACTTTGGCAATGTAGAAATTTTTAACAATAAAACGGATTTTAAAGTTCCCAAAACAAAATGTCAGTGGACATGGTGACGTATGATGGATAAGAATAACGACGCCAGCAACATATACCGTATACGCAATGTGTTTATATGTACATACATATTTAGCAAATGTGTATTTTTGAAATAATATTTAAGAGGCAACAGCACAAGATCGATGTCCTGACTTGCAAATGTGAGCTTGGAATGTTCGAATGCTGCCTTAAGGGAAGTAATGAAAATTCTTAGGAAAGTAAAGCAGATTCTGAGATATGTGCCAAAATCGCCTTGCATCAGGTGCTTTTGACCTGAGTCAAATATTTTAGACATCCGTTTGACCATAGTACGCAGGGTATATTAGGTTTGTTTTTATACTTTCAGCCAGTGTTTGAATTTGCTGCTAGTTTTTCACAGCACAGCACAAGGTCTATGCTGGCGCTGTGAAAGTGACGCAGCATAGCACATAGCCACAGCATCAAAAATAAAAACGAGTGCTATTGCTATGCTGTGCTGTTTTCAAAAACAAAATCGAAAACTGTTGCTGTGCTATGCTGCGAATATAAACGTAGCATAGCACAAGGTCTATGCTGTGCTTCTGAAATCTTCACAGCACATAGCATAGCATAGTCATCAAAATCAAAAACGAATGCTGTTGCTATGCTGTGCTGCGAACATAAAAGTAGCATAGCACATGGTCTATGCTGTGCTTCTGAAATCTTCACAGCACATAGCATAGCATAGTCATCAAAATCAAAAACGAATGCTATTGCTATGCTGTGCTGTTTTCAAAAACAAAAACGAAAACTGTTGCTGTGCTATGCTACGAACATAAAAGTAGCTGTGCTCTGCTGTGCTGTAAACATTTCTACATAGCATCGCATAATTAATGTTAACCCAGCAAACTCACTAACCCCCATTATTATAAATAAGCTTTCGTTGGTTATAGTTTGGATTTTTCGATCAGATTTTTTAGCGTTCCGGTTGAAATAATATTAAAATGTGAAAATTATATTTTTAATGTCTTCAAAATCGTTTATTGTGCGTTTTCAAATACATCCAATAGTAAAAGAAAACTTATAATAATGGCCCTATGAGTTGTTCAGTGCTGTTTATTGCTTACAAGGTACATACATGGTACTTTTTTGATCGATTGGATAATAAATGTGGTCTATAGAGTGATTTTTTGAAAATTCGCCTTTGGCCCTATAAAATGGGGATCAATTTTAATTTTAATTTGTATTGGCGAATTTTCACTTTACAGATCACATTTATTGTCCAATCGATGAAAACAGTTTACAAGTTGCTAAACAAATCGGGTCAGATTTTAATTTTGGCTATATAAAGGGCCCATGGAAACTTTGAGGCACCAGTGGCACGTGTTAACATACTCCGATTGAGCTCAAACTCTGTCAATCTTAATTGTTAACAAAACTAAACGTTTGGACATCGATTTTTAAAACCACTCTAGTACATATATTAAAACAGGTACAAGTGGCAATAACATGCATTTAGAAACTCGAAGTTCGCTTCCATAAGCCATAGACGCCACTAACGAGAATTTTATTAAATTTCATGAAATTAGGCGTTCTTAGATCGAATTCTCCACTACAGCAATTTCACGATTTTACTCTACTGTGGAACTTGATCTAGAAACACAAAGTGTTATTAAGTTGTTTAATGAAATTCATGCTAGTGTGGTTCCCGACTAAATAAATTAGTTTCAAGAAACTATTGTTACTATATTTATACCCCCAGCCTTTAGGCTAAAGAGGGTATTTACACTTTGATACGACCAAAAATGTGCCTCATCGAAATAATGGTTTTAGACCCCAAGTATGTTTGTACGATATCCGTTTCAGACAATTTTGAGTAGATCTAGCAATGTCCGTCCGTCTGTCTGTCGGTCTGGCTGGCTGGTGCGCACGATAAGTCTCGAACGGATCAATCGATTCGGTTTAAATTTTGGGTATCGAAATATTTTGTCCAGATTTGATTTAAGTTCGAAGATGGGCCATATAGGTCCACTCCTTCAGGTACCTCCCCCACAAATGTTCAAAAATTGTCGCAAAACTTGTGCGCACGATAACTCTCGAAGGGAGTAACCGAATTGAACCAAACTTTGCATATGGTAATACTACCTCTAGGCATACATCAGGTTCGAATATGGATTATATCGGGCCACTCCTTCAGGTACCTCCCACACAAAATTTGAAATAAGTGCAGTTTAGTGACACCTCACGAATCGTTATGAAATTTTTTGTAAAAGGATGTTCGTGCGGCCTCTTTTACGTCATTGTAATTTTTTTCGAGGGCAAGTCCATAGTTCCCGAGATAATGGCGCATAACCTCAAAAAACGCTGCACTATGTCGCGAGTTCGAATAAACGCTGGCAAAATATAAAAGGAGTTGGCGTTGTCAGATGAATTTTGGCATAAATACTTATAGTTCACTGACAATGTTGAGACTCAATCGGTCCACTCCTTCGGGTACTTCCCACACAAAATTTCGGTAAAGTTCAGTTTAGGGCCTGTTCAAGAATCGCTTTGATTTTTGTTGTAGCAACTTGCATCCACTGCCCCTCATATAACGGTATAATCTTCATCAGGGCCAAGTCCATACTTCCTGAGAAAAGTCCACAATTTGGTCTTTGTAATATTTTGTGCAAACTTAGTTTAAGTTCGAAGATAAGTCATATCGTTTCACTCCTTCAGGTACCTCCCCCACAAAATTTAAAAAATGTCGGAAAAATTGTGCACACGATAACTCTTGATGGGAGTGACCGATTTGGTTCATACTTTACACATCCTAAAATATCAGATATAGATCAGGTTCGAATATGGACTATATTTGTCCACCCATACAAGTCCATACTTCTTGAGAAAAGAGCCCGAAAGTTGTAAAAAACCTCTATGGCACCATATGTAGTGCCTGGAAGGCTCGAACCGAATATAGCTATATTATGTTTTTCGCAGGCTAGTGTGATAATCCTATCCATACTTTTGTCGGTGCATACGGCCAACATTTTGAAACCCCCCCTAAATACATAATTTTTTTTTTTGGGAAAAAAGTATTTCTATCCATACAGGATGAGGGTATATCTCTGTCGGCAAGGCCGACTGATACTTTTTTACTTGTTTTATAATATTTTGTGTCAAATTTGTTATATTTTAGCGGTCTATCGAAATGTTTTTATATTTGTCCTATGAATAGTTTTAGCACGATCAATTATTCAATATTTTCTTTCTTTCTTTCTTTTCTTTGAAATTTTGTTATCTATAACAACAATTATTTAGTTGCAGAACATACAGGAATGTTTGGGCTTTTTACAGTAGACCAATAATAATAATCAGCAAATAGTCATGCGGTTTCTTTCCTTATTTCTCAAATTTTTCATTCAGGCAAGAGATTCGTAACAATTTGACATAAGAGATTTTTTGGTACTTTAAAAAATTATATATTACTGTTTTGTCAATTAACAGACATAGTAGTGTGTTAAAAATATCGAAATGTGCATTTAGTCATGGTTTCACAGGTCAATAGCAAATTCTGTTATATTTAAAATACATACATACTTCTTTGCCATCAAACATTTTTCTGGGTTAAGTTTGATGCTATGCTGTTGATTTTGTTCATAGGACAGTACAGCAATAGTTTTTGTTTTTGTTCTCTTGACTGCGGCTGTTTACTGTGCTGTTAAAATGTCTGCAGCACAGCATAGCAACAGCATTCGTTTTTGATTTTGATGACTATGCTATGCTATGTGCTGTGAAGATTTCAGAAGCACAGCATAGACCATGTGCTATGCTACTTTTATGTTCGCAGCATAGCATAGCAACAGCATTCGTTTTTGATTTTGATGACTATGCTATGCTATGTGCTGTGAAGATTTCAGAAGCACAGCATAGACCATGTGCTGTGCTACTTTTATGTCCGCAGCATAGCACAGCAACAGTTTTCGATTTTGTTTTTTAAAACAGCACAGCATAGCAATAGCATATTTTTAGTGATTTCAGTGCTGTGCTGGTAGCAAATTCAAACACTGCTCTCAGCCTTTAGGCTGATACGACCAAAAATGTGCCTCATCGAAATGTTTGAACGATATCCGTTTCAGAGTAGATCTAGCAATGTCCGTCCGTCTGGCTTGCTGGTGCGCACGATAACTCTCGAACGGATCAATTGATTCGGTTAAAATGTTGGGTATCGAAATATTTTGTCCAGATTTGACTTAGGTTCGAAGATGGGCCATATAGGTCCACTCCTTCAGGTACCTCCCCCACAAATGTTCAAAACTTGTCCGCACGATAACTCTCGAAGGGAGTAACCGAATTGAACAAAACTATGCATATGGTAATACTACCTCTAGGCATACATCAGGTTCGAATATGAATTATATCGGCCCACTCCTTCAAGTATCTCCCACACAAAATTTGAAATAAATGCAGTTTAGTGACATCTCACGAATCGTTATGAAATTTTTTTGTAACAGGGTGTTCGTGCGGCACCCGTTACGTCATTGTAATTTTTTTCGAGGGCAAGTCCATAGTTCCCGAGATAATGGCGCATAACCTCAAAAAACGCTGCACTATGTCGCGAGTTCAAATAAACGGTGGCCAAATATAAAAGGAGTGGGCGTTGGCAGATGAATTTTGGTATAAATACATATAGTTCACTGACAATGTCGAGAGCAAAATTGGGAAGGTCGGTCCACGTTTTGGGATAGTCCCCATGCAACGGTACTTCTTAATGTTTCGGCATTTTGAATATTTTAGCTAAACTTATCAACCAAATTGGTTGAATTTTGAGATGCGGGGTTTTACTTTACAAAAAACTTTTCCGATAAAAATTATGGGCATAGGTCCACCTTTTGATATAGACCCCATGTAACGGTACCTCCCGATTTTCGGAACTTTCGAAGTTTTAGCCACATAAAACAACCAATTTTACATATGTTTCACACCCAAATACTCCGAAATTTTGCATTGAGGGTTCCCAATGGACCAAAAAACTTTTCTGATACAAATTATGTACATAGGTCCACGTTTTGATATAGCTCCAATAGAACGGTATCGCCCGATTTTCAGTATTTTCGAAGTTTTAGCCACATAAAACAACCAATGTAGCTGATATTTGGTATTTAGTCTTCGCCAGGTCTTGCGAAATATTTTTACAGAGTTGTTGGTGTTGGTTCACGTTTTGATATAACCCCCGTGGAACGGTACCGCCCAATTTTCGGGTTTTTTAGGTTTTAGCCACATTATCCACCCAAAATTACAGACATTTGGTGTTCAGTCTTCATATATTTTTGTGAGTTTATTGAATACATCAAAATTTTGTCTTCAAATAAGAGAATTTTCCTTAAAATTCTTTTGACCGATTAATGGTCAATAAACGGCACATTTTTTGTTAAAAATCGAAATTTTGACTTTGTATTCTTTTCCTTGACGGTGTATTCTTTTTCGGCGACAAGTCCATACGTGTTGAGATAATGGCCCTGGAGCTCCAAAAAATCTGCCGGCACTAACTAAACTTTGTTGTGCCTAATATAACACTCGCGTACATACTTGGATTACGTCCAAATATGGTATCTTTAGGGTATCTCCCACACAAAATTTGGAACTTGTAAAGTTTAAGGTTTTTTTTATACCCTCAGCATTTATGCTAGCTAGGGTATATACAATTTCTTACGGGCAAAATGTGCCTCATCGAAATAATGGTGTTAGACCCCAAGTATGTTTGGACGAAATGTGTTTCAGGCAATTTGGAGTCGATTGACCAATGTCCGTCTGTCTGTCTGGCTGGCTGGAGTGCACGATAACTCTCGAACGGAGCAACCGATTCGGTCCAAATTTTGGCTTTCGTAATATTTTGCCCAAGCTTAGTTTAAGTTGGAAGATGGGTTATATCGTTCCACTCCTTCCGGTACCTCCCCTACAAAAGTTTGATAATGTTCGGAAAATTTGTGCGCACGATAATTCTTGAAGGGAGTAACCGAGTTGGCCCACACTTTGCACATCGTCAAAGTTCTACCAGACTTAGATGAAGTTCCAATATGGACTCAATAAGTCCACTTCTTCGGGTACCTCCCACACAAAAATTTCGGAAAAGTTCAGTTTAGGACTTGCTGTCGAATCGCTTTGATTTTTGTTGTAACTGTACAAGTTTCAAAAGGGGCACGTCCATGCTTCCTGAGAAAACAGCCTGAAAGTTGCAAAAAATCCTGTGACACCGTGTGTAGTGGTAGGAGCGCAAGATAAATCTCGAACGGATCTGCCAATTCCAAAATTTAGCCTTCGTAATATTTTGTCCAATCATCGGTCCACTCTTCAGGTACCTCCCTCACAAAGGTTCAAAAATGTTCGGAAAAATTATGCGCACGATAACTCTTGAAGGGAGTGACCGATGTTATCCATACTCTGCACATCCTCATATATCTACCAGATATGGGTCAGGTTCGATTATGGACTATATTTTTCTACTCCTACTGGTACCTCCCACACAAAATTTCGGATAAGTTCAATTTAAGACCTGCTCTCGAATCACTTTAATTTTTGTTGAAGCGATTTGCCTGCGCTACCTCCATTACGACGGTAAAAGTTTTTTCAGGGGCAAGCCCATACTTCTTGGGAAAACATTCCGAAAGGTGTAAAAAACCCTATGTCACCATATGTGGCTGTCGAAGTGTTCTGTACTAAAATGATAGGACGATATCACTTGAATTGTGCAACCAATTTGGTCCATACTTTGGATCTCCAAATATTTTGTCAAAATTTAGTTAACTTCTAAAATGGCCCATCTCGGTCCTACCTAAGGGTACCTCCCCCACAAAAGTTCAACATTTGTGTTAATTCCTAATCCACATTTTTGTCGGCAAGATCAAATGTTCGAAAAGGGCCACAAAATTCTGAAGAGACCCTAAATACATTTGATCTGTCCGTAGATGAAGGTATCAATTCACACTGGCTGAGGGTATATCTCTGTCGGCAAAGCCGACTGACACTTTTTTACTTGTTCTGTTTTCAGCTCATTGCAATAATCATTTGCAGCTCCATAGAGTATATCACCAATATTTTTGAAAATTTAACATTGCTGAAGCCAAGGTTTACGCTTTTAGAACACGCGACTTGTGATTGTATATTATACAAATTAAATATTTTTGGATAAAATAAAATGTTTTTGGACATGTCAAAAAATATTGGCCTTAAAAGATAATTTGCGTGGAAGCTGTGGCTATGTTTATGTTAAAAAATGGGTTGAAGTCAACATGTCTTTTTTTGTTTTCTCTCGATTGGTGAGTAAACCACACTTCTCTCCATTTTCCTGTCAAAGTAAAAGTAGAAGAAAACTGAATAAGGATCATCCCACTAATGTATTAGTTTTCAAAACTTGAACTGCTTCTACCATTAAATGATGCTGACATTTTGAAGCCAGATTTACAGTGTTTTTTGAAATTTTCTTCTAATTTCATTCCGCAAACAGGTTTTTCAAAAAATCATATATAGGATTGTAGTACTTGCGATTCTGAGTTATTTGATACGTATATTGTGAATGTAGTCTACACAGCTTCATTGAAATCTGCATCTAAATGCGGAAATTTTGTGCGAACATTTTTCAAAAAATCATATTTTTCGGGCCTAATTTTTACAATTGTCATTCGATTTCCTCGTACTCTATTGCACATTTTAGTTTTTTACGTTCCGGATCCAATAAGTCATTCCTCGTGAAAATCCATCTACTAAAACGCGAGTTACGAGAAATTCCAAAGTAGAAAAATCACCTAAAATAGTTTTTGAAAATATCGGGTATTTTATCGCGTTTTCTGCTGATTGTTTCCACTGCAAAGAAAAAACTAGTGCAACATCTTCGTTTTAGCGGAAACAGAGATTTGAAAACTTCACTGATAAGGAAGCTATATTCATTTTATCCCAAAAAATAGTGTGTGATGCTACATCCACGGTTCTTGATTGATCGCCTTCAAATAGATATATATATATCGATGTAGATTTTCATGATGGACACTGAAATCGGATGCGGACAAAAATTGTATGCAGTTTGTGCAAATTAGCGATATTTTATAGGTTTTTTCCATTTCAGAAGCTTTGAGATATATCCTCATCAACCCAATTACCTACCCTAATGGGAAAGCTTTAATATGAATGTCAATAAAGCAAAATCGGTCTTTTTTATTGGGAGATTTAAGCAAAATGATGGAAGTATATATATAGATTTTTACAATATTTTCTACTACATAATGCATGTGGAAAAATATTTTTCAAACTAAAAATTATTTTTTTGACCAAAATATGTGTTTATTTTGGCTGTAACATCGAAACTATAACACCAATCTGTATGATTGTAGTCTCATTTGATTCGCCGTGAAGTTTTGATCCACAACAACTGTTTATGTAATTTTATGACCACTAAATGGGCCTTAAATTTGAAAACAATTGACTTATATTCAATAATTTATCAATTTTATGTACATTCCGCGAATTCTGTGTAACATTTTGCAGGTATTATGCAATCTACTCGCTTAAGTCACTTCGAGAGAACTTTTTTGTAACAATTGTGCTCATTAAAATAATTAGCGTTTTTATAATATTTCCTTTCTTAAAAAGCGAAATAAAAACGCCATAACTTTTGTCCGCAACAACCAAAAATTGGCTCGCGACCAGATTCGTACTGGGAATTTTTTTCTTAACCTACACATCAAAAATCGTTGATGTAGCGCGAAAAAAATGTATCCTTTTTTTTGAAATGGAATATGAAATAATTGACAATATTCGTGATATACATATTTTCTAGATCACGGTAAAATTCTGAGTCGATCATGCCATGTCCGTCTTTTGCTATGACTCTAGCGCCCGCAATAGCGAAATCCGTTTCAGACAATTGGGTGTCGATATACCGATACTTCCCGATTTTTGGTATTTTGATTGCTTTAGCTACATTTTTGACTTGGCTACCCTGTAGTCAGGAATATGTCCATGCTGTCCCAAACAAAACGAAACAAAACGAAAACTGTAATGAAAAAAGGATTCTTGCAGGTTCTAGAATGATGCACATGTATGAAATGGAGGTGTTAGCAACCTTTTCCATGTTTGACTGCTAGAACAACTATTCAATTAGGGACCTCGTCCACAATAGCATTGATATCTCTACTTAATCATCGATTACAAGGGTTATGTACGCGGCCAATATGGCCAGCACATAGCACCTCCACCATTCCCATGCTAAATGAAAACAAAATAATACAAATTTTGTATATGAAAGATAAATCACAAATGACTATTATTTGTTGAAAGAGCATTTTTTACTCTGCCCCAGGGAATAAATTTCATCTCGTAGAATGTTGTAACCATAAATATTCGTGGAATGAAACATATGCGCTTGTATCTGTCAGCCATAAACAATAAAATCCCAATTTTACCCCTTAACCCCCCACCCACTAAAGGGGGTAAAAAGAGTGGTAGCACGAGTCAGTGAGTGGCGGCAATGACATGTCTCATTCTCAAGGATAATCTTGGTCTTAGTTGGAACTAAGCAAGACATTTGCATGTAGCTGTAATCATTTATTTGAAAACAAACATATTTCGGCGTTTTATTACAATATTATTTTAGATGCTAGACAAGTGGTGTTGGAGTGGGGTAGAGATACAAGAAAGTCTTGTTATAACCAACCAAGAAAAGGAAATGATAATGTAAAAGGTCTTTGTATCCATGGTAGGGAATAGAAATTCCTTTGAATTTGTTTTTCATTTTATTTTCCTTTTTTTCATTTCATTCGACACTGCTTAAAGTAAAATAGCCAATTAATTTTCTTTTAAAAATAACATGACCGTTGCCTTTGTACTTCTAGAATGTGTTCATGTGTACGTATCTGTGTATGTGTTTGGGTGTATGTATTGTGGTTATGCTCCCATGAGAACAACCTCTTCCATGTTAGTTACATGAGCTCGCTAGTTCTGCGTACAAGTAAAATTATAGCTTTTGATAACCCTAAGCAACATAAGGAGGAAAATTGGTGGGTGCCTGGTGGCCAATAAGCTTGCAACGTTTGTGACGCATTGGGGGCCCAATAATGGTGTGTGTGTTTTTTTTTTTGTGCGACATTGTATTTCCATATTGAATTCACATTTCACTAGACATACTACTTACACCCTAACATAGTCCAATGTTTTCAGTTAAATTTTCCCGCTGTACTCTGGTTATAGTCTTGCTTCTTTTTTTCCGTGCTTGTCCACATTTTCTTTGCCGGCCATTATGCGGGTCTGATGATGCCGCTGTCATAAATAGTTTTTCACCACGCTTGGCTTATTACAAGGACTCTCTGGCATTGTCGTTGTCATGGCGGTCGGTCATGTGCTTAAATTATCCACAATCTTTAGGTTGGTTGGTTGTTAGGAGAAACGTCTGTGAGCATTGAATTAATGTTGAGCTATATGCAAGAATTGTTTTGAAAATTCAATAATACTATCATTAATCAATCGTACCAAAAACTTAGTTAACAGAGACTACTGGAAATGGAAATCAGAACCCAACTAAAAGCCAAACAGATCGGCAAATCACAACATGCCTATACCAAGATCAAATCAGTGGAAACCGCTCAGCATAAGGTGGTAGGGCACGTCGAGAAAAATATGGAAAATTCAGGTTTCAGACTGGCGGCCTTTCTCGATATAAAGGGGGCCTTTAATAATGTCAAGCTTGAATCAATCCACACTGCTCTTAGCAAGACAGGAATTTTCTTTATCCTTGTAGAATCGATTGATGAGATGCTAAAAAGAGATTCATTAACTCAACTACATAGGAGAGAGTTCCGTAAGGAAAACTGTTAATAATAATGGGGGAGTTCTCTCACCTCTGTTATGGCTTCTGGTGATAAATGAAATATTTGTGTGTTTCGACCGGCTGATGATGCGGTAGTGCTGATAAGTGGCAAATTCTTACCAACGATGTATGACCTCCTGCAAAGTGCTTTAGTGCAACTTATAGAATGGGCCCATGACAATGGTCTTGGGACCCAGAGAAAACAGAACTTGTATTATTCACAAGGAACCGAAAAATTCCATATTTGCTGCCTGCAGTTCTATACATAGTGACCTTGGAACTTTCTACGGAAGCAAAATATCGCGGCACAATTCTGGACCATCGCTTGACATAGAAAAGAAAATTTCGAGGAGCGAACGAAGAAGGGACTCATAGCACTCTACTCCTGTAAGAGATCTATTGGAAAAGCTGGGGTGTTGAGACCGCAAATCATACACTGGCTGTATGTAACGGTTGTATTACCCATACTTACTGCGTAACTACTGATTACCGGCTCGATTAAAATCACTGCGCAGGCTGCTTTAAACGCCATTCTGGATTTCCAACCTCCAGATATCCTAATCCAGTTTCAAGCGGCAAGAACGACTTTTAGACTCCGTGAGTCAGGATCGAGGCAAAGTTCTCACTTCGGACATTCGAAAGTTTTTAAACTAATTGATAGGCCACTAGAATTAAATGACAGGTGTTGCGTAAGCGACTAGTTTAACTCCTTATCCGTTATCTTTCCAAGTAGACATGTATGGACTGAGGACATATCTTCTCTGGATGGTTTGGCATTATACACAGGCGGTTCAAAGATGGACACAGTGCGCCGTAACTAAATTTAAATGAAAGGTGCTTACGCCTGGGAAGTTTTTGCGTATTCTGAAACTACAATGTTCATAGGTGAGAAAAATCAAAAAACAAAAATATCGCCGGAGGGATTTTCAAATAAATCGCGGTCAAAGTTCAAATTTTAGGTTTATTTTAGATTTTCAGGTTTTTGCTTGCAAGCGGCAAGTCCTATCGAAATGGGACTAAAGATCATGTTGTAGCAGTGAAAATCCTCTACAACATTTCCTTCAGTCCCATTCCGACAGTGCTTGCCGTCTCCAAGCAAAATCCTGAAAACCTAAAATAAACCTAAAAATTGGGAACTTTGACCGCGATTTTTTCTAAAAAAAACCCTCAAGCGATTTGTTCTTGTTTTTGGATTTTTCTTATCTATGAACATTGCTGTTCAGAATCCACAAAAAACTTCCCAGGGTTAAGCGGGTTTCATTTAAAGTTAGTTAAGGGCACCGTACACGACATTGTTTTATAAGGAGGCGTTGCGGTCAGTGCATTGTCCCAATTGGAACTTCTATATCTCAAAAATTGTAAAACCTGCGAAAATACCATCAAGGTCAATTTTGTAGACAATTTTCAATTCTACAATATTTTTTTACGATTACGATAGGTTTCCAAGTTAAACAGTAAAAACATAAAAAAATATGTGAACTTTGACCGCTATTTATTGGAAAAACCCTCCCGCGATTTTTTTATTTTTTTTTTATTTTTCTCATCTGTGAAGATTGTAGTTTCAGAATCCGCAAAAGCTTCCCAGGTATAAGCACCTTTCATTTAATATTAGTTAAGGAGCACCGTGTGGAAGAAGGCACTAGTGCTGGCGGAGATACTTGCTATCAGGAAAGCAACAGAATGGTGGAAGCCTTGAAGGTAGTGTTGTAGGACCGGTGACTATATATGCCGATAGTCAAGAGGCTCTCAAGTCATGGACCATTAACTCTCGAGTTACCCTTAATAACAAGAAGGCTCTGCACGATATATGCAATATGGTGAAGCTATGTTGGATTCCGGGCATAGTACCAAACGAGGTAGAAGATGAACTAGCTTGAGGTGGCTCTATGTCTATCGACCTTCCAGTTTATGAAACTATCCGGCCACCAATGTGCTACTACCATGGCAAACTTTGTGTAATCTTCAGCAGGAGGGCACATCAAATATGGCTATTGGAATCAGGTTGCAGTCGTCTCAGAACTACCTCCCTCCTCTCACTTGATATTATTGGACTAAAAATAGCGATGGGACATATAACAGGTCACTGCCGAGTGAGATCTCTAACTTCGAAATGGGATGACAGTGGCCTTGACTACTGCAGACTATGTGAAGATGCAGAGGAAATAGAGACTGTCGAACAACAACTCTGCAGTTGTCCCTTGTTGCAAATAAGAAAACACCGAATGCTGAGTAGATATGAGACAGATACTCTGACCTTCCTATCTAACATAGATCCCTACTCATCTTTGCCAAGTACGGTTCGTGGCTTCATCTTCATTTCATCAACCCCATCATCATCTAACCTTAACTCATTTTCTGATCGTCATCAAGTGTAACTGTACCACACCATTATCTTCCCATCTTTACATCATTTTTATCATCGTTAACACTTTACACTGTCTCATAATCTTTACCAAAAACCAATATCTTCACATCTTTACATGATCGTCATCACCTCTACCCTACCTAGGATGAACACAATCTACCAACTCTCTACGAGTGAAGCAGTCAACTATACAATTAGATGGCTGCGCATCCTTAAACCTAACCTAATCTAACAGATATAGCATACTTTTATAAGTTTTATGTAATGGAAAACAAAATCTATTGAATAGCCCAATTCCGTAAGGAACACACTTTATCTGAACCAAAATTAAAAAAAAAATGTGTGACTTCATTATAATTCCGGCTTATTAATTTCCTCTATCCTCGGTTAGAGATCACTACCAGATTTCATGCAGCTGAGAAGTCTATCAGCCTAATACTATTAATGTAAAATTAATAGTAATGATTGAATATGCCAGCCGTGGGACTAAATACATTAATTGCCTGTTTCACTAAGACGATTCCAGTTCAAATTCGTTCGAACTACTATCAAACCTCCTTTTTTTGAAAAATTATTGTTTCATTTGTGTTTTCCATCACCAACATTTTGTTTACAATAGCAGGAGTTTGGTAGTAATTCGAACGAATTTGAATTCGAATCGTCTTAGAGAAACAGGCCACAACGCACAGTGTTGCTGCGTGGACAAAAATCAAAAAATGTGAGGTTAACATTTACATATGTTTATGTTTTTTTCTTACAGTAAACACATCCGATACAAGGAATCTTAAAGAACTTTGTCGATATGTGCATCCATAATGAAGTTATAGCTCTTTAAATATGAAAAATATTTCCCAGGTAATCTAAGGCGATAATTATATAAAAATTAGACGACATTTAAAATAAAATTTTCTGAAAAATTTGTTGAAAATACTAAAATTTTTGGATGGGGATTTGATGAGTGGGTTATAAATATAACGTTTTAGTACAAAAAGTTGATATTAACTGCACATGGGCAATGTACCGTTATCAAGAAATCAAAATTTAAATTTGGTAAAAAAAATTAAAAATTCTTAATATTTAGTAGAACAGAACTTTTGGTTGCCACCTATTGCCACCTTGGCTCCTGTTTTCCGTTAATTGGACATCTCTTCCAAATCAAAATGTGTAAAAACATTTTGCCCATCCCTGCAACCTTCTGAGATATATCGGTTCAGATTTTATATAGCCCCCATATATATCTTTTCCCGATTTTGCTACAACTCGTTCAATTTTGATCGAATAGCCTTCAAATTTAGTATGTGTTACTGAACAGGGGCCTGGGGAAACGTCCCATGTTAAATTTGAAGAGTATTCATCAAAAATTGAGCAATTTATAGCAAAATCGGGGAAAGATATATATAGGACCTATGTCCAAACCTGAACCGATTGTTACGAAAATCGGTGAAACTACTCAGGAGCCTAAGAAAATATCACATATTAAATTTGAAGGCTATTCGATTAAAATTGACCGAGTTATAGTAAAATCGGGGAACGATATATATGGGGGCTATATCCAAATCTGAACCGATATGGACCAAAGTTGATATTTTTCATTCCTGTGCCCTCGTAAGTACTTGTGCAAAAATTCATCAACCTAGGTCAACGCCTTCTATTTTTGTCCACATTTGTATGGAAGAGGCAACACTGTGCAACGCTCCCAACATTGGCATTAACATCTCTTGCAAAGTCGGAGAATAAATTTAAAAGATGTACTTTAACGAAAGTCATCCAAAACTATCCAAATTGAGTACAAATCTTACGACAAAACCAACAATACTTACAAATTTTTCCTCAGCAGCCAGTAGGTACACAAATGGAACATTTAATTTTCATATCGCCTTAATAGTCGTAGCTGGTTGTAGCCTCATTCAAAGAATGCATTTGCATCTGCAGCACAACACAAATTTAGCAACTTTATGTAGCTCCTCTGCACACAAACACAGACCACATCTCGTTATCTTTTCTTGGTGGCACTTTGCTTGGCTGCTTGCGTTTCATGTGGGTGGTTTCTATCCACCTTCCTAAAAGAGGAATAAACGCAGAAATTAGAAATAAAAAACAACACTTGTATTACAGCTGTAGTTGAAATTTTACATGAAAACGAAATAACCAAAAAAAACAAGAAATTGTCATCTCCCCTCCAACACCGAAAAAGAGAGATACGAAAATACCTAAACTTTTTACCGGCTACCATTGTACCTGCCATGACAAGAAATTATTTAGCAGAGCGAATGTATTGAATCTAATTTTCCGCTGATTTTATTTTCGTTATTGCATATTATGGTTCCCGGACCTGAAGTGGCCACATTCAAGTAGGAATCCAATCGACCGCACACTCCCTTAAAGCAGAGACTACAGCCCACTTAAAAGGTGCGCACTTAGAAACTACTCGAACTGCATGGTTGGAGGAATGGAAGTTGCCATTTGAAACTATCTTCAAGTGTGCGTTTTGCAATTTTGTGGGTGTGTTAGTATGGTTGTGGCTTAGATCCAAAAAGGGACACTCTACGATTTTAATGTAATTTAAATTGCTTTTGGGTTACAGTTACCTTATGTATGTTGTCCCCACACCGCCGGGTGTATGTTGTGGCTATGGTTTGATTCTAATATTATTTTCCAGATAATTTTTTTTTTCGTAGAAATTTGAATTCTGTTTGCAAATACCTTTAAATTCTTGTTGTTTGGTTGTTTGTTAGAGTTTGTTTACCTTGCAGTCCTTGCAGCTGGAAATCGGTACTTAGACGCTTGTTATTGTTGGCGATGTTGGTCATGCTTTTCAAGCTTTTGTGTGCAATTTGAAAAATTCGTTTCGTTCAGTAATGCGTGACTATCGTAAAATGTTTTGGGGTTTTAGAAGAAGTTTATGTGGCATTAAAATGCAATTACTTTTAGTCCAAATAGAATAACCCGCAAAAAAAACAGGAAATTGATTTTCCACAATAAATTGGAATTTCCTGCAAATGTTATATGTTGTAATAATGAATATCCACGTGATGCATAATTATATAAAGTAGTTTAGGAGAAATCACAAGATGGTTATGCTGATAAATGTGTTTCGAATCCATACATAGAAGCAGTGTCTAATAAAGTATTTGTTTTCGTTTGGGAATGGCTGCATTGCTTTTTAGCTGCTTACTGTAGCATGTGTTTGCTTTTACACACTCAACATGTGTGAAATCGTACAATTTTTCAAAACAAATGTTAAAAATATGTATTTTTTTGTTAGTAAAATGACAAATGTTTCACACAAAGGAACTATTTTAATAAAAATTTTAAGAAAATTAAGAAAAACAAGTAAAAAATATTAGTCGGCAATGCCGACAGAGATATACACTCAGCCTACGTGGATTGAAACTTTCATCTACGGTCTTTTCAGAACTTTTTGGACATTTGAATTTGCCGAAAAAAAATGTGGATTAGGATTTAAGTTCAAAAGTGTTACGGAGGAGGTACTTAAAGTAATGGACCAACATAGTCCATTATGTAAATCGATTTCATCTATCAAAAGATATCGCGCCCACTAGTCATCGTGTAACTTTTGGACCAGTATGCCAGAATGCATGGATTTGTCCACGGAAAACATAATATCGCTGTAAACAGGACCACAACGAACATCATGGGTATATATTTCCAAAGGATCTTCGAACAGACCCTAAACTGCACTTAGACACAAATGTTGAACTTTTGTGGGGGAGGTACCCGAAGGAGAGGACCGATATGAGTCATTTTAGAAGTTAAACTAAATTTGGACAAAATACTAGGAGATCCAAAGTTCGGACCAAATTTGTTGTACCGTTCAAGAGATATCGTGCATACAATTTTACTGAAATTGTTTAAATATTGGGGAGAAGTACCGGAAGTTGTTACCCATCTTCGACCTGAAACTAAGTTTGGACAAAATACGACGAAGGACAAATTTTGGACAAAATCGGTTGATCAGTTCGAGAGTTACCGTGCGCTCAAGCCACTACACACGGAGTCATAGGGTTTTCTCAAGAATTATGGACTTGCCCCTGAAAGTACTTTTACCGTCGTAGTTGAGGCAACGAATGTAAGTTTCTTCAACAAAAATATATTAAGATGTGTAAAGTATGTGTAATGAAAAAAAAAACTTGGGGGGTTTTATTTTATCTTTGCTGATGGAGCAAAGTGCAAGTTCAGAACAAGTCTTAAACAAGCCTGACTTCTTTATTTTTATACCCTCAGCCTTTAGGCTAAAGAGGGTATTTACACTTTGATACGACCAAAAATGTGCCTCATAGAAATAATGGTTTTAGACCCCAAGTATGTTTGTACGATATCCGCTTCAGACAATTTTGAGTAGATCTAGCAATGTCCGTCCGTCTGTCTGTCTGTCTGTCTGTCGGTCTGTCTGGCTGGCTGGTGCGCACGATAACTCTCGAACGGATCAATCGATTCGGTTCAAATTTTGGGTATCGAAATATTTTGTCCAGATTCGATTTAAGTTCGAAGATGGGCCATATAGGTCCACTCCTTCAGGTACCTCCCCCACAAATGGTCAAAAATTGTCGCAAAACTTGTGCGCACGATAACTCTTGTAGGGAATAACCGATTTGGTCCATACTTTGCACATCGTGTAATTTCTACCAAACTTAGATGAGGTTCCAATATGGACTCAATCGGTCCACTCGTTCGGGTACCTCCCACACAAAATTTCGGAAAAGTTCAGTTTAGGACCTGGTCTCGAACCGCTTTGATTTTTGTTTACGCAAGTTGTATTCGCTGTCCTCTATATGACGCTGTAAGTTTCATTAGGGGCAAGTCCATACTTCCTGAGAAAATAGCCTGAAAGTTACAAAAAACCCTCTGACACCGTGTGTAATGGTTGGAGCGCAATATAACTCTCGAACGGATCTGCCGATTCGCTCCAAAATTTGGCTTTCGTAATATTTTGTCCAAACTTAGTTCAAGTTCAAAGATGGATTATATCGGTCCACTCCTTCCGGTACCTCCCCCACAAAAGTTCGAAAATGTTCGGAAAATTTGTGCGTACGATAACTCTTGAAGGAAGTAACCGATTTGGTCCATACTTTGCACATAATGAAATTTCTACCAGACTTAGATGAGGTTCTAATATGGACTCAATCGGTAAACTCCTTCGAGTGCCTCCTACACAAAATTTCGGAAAAGTTCAGTTTAGGACCTGGTCTCAAATCGCTTTGATTTTTGTTTACGCAAGTTGTATTCGCTGTCCTCTATATGACGCTGTAAGTTTCATTAGGGGCAAGTCCATACTTCCTGAAAAAATAGCCTGAAAGTTGAAAAACAAACCCTATGACACCATGTTTATGGGTGGAAGCGCAAGATAATTCTCGAACGGAAATGCCGATTCCGGCCAAAATTTGGCCTTCGTAATATTGTTTCCAAACTTAATTTAAGTTCGTAGATAAGCCATATCGGTCCACCTCTTCAGGTACCTACCCCACAAAAGTTCAAAAATATTCGGAAAAATTGTGCGCACGATAACTATTGATGGGAGTGACCGATTTGGTCCATACTTTACACATTCTCATAATATCTACCAGATATAGATCAGGTTCGAATATGGACTATATTTGTCCACTCCATCCCGTACATCCCACACAAAATTTTGGATAAGTTCACTTTAAGACCTGCTATTGAATCACTTTGATTTTTGTTGAAGCAACTTATATTTGCTGCCTCAATTACGATGGTAAAAGTTGTTTCAGGGGCAAGTCCATACTTCTTGAGAAAACAGCTCGAAGGGTGTAAAAACCCCCTATGGCACACCCATGGTCTATGTCGGTCCATTCCTTTAAGTACCTTTTCCGCAACATTTTTGAACTTTAATCCTAATCAACATTTTTGTCGGTTCATACGACCAAAACTTTGAAACCCCCTAAATACATAAGTTTTTTGTGAAAAACGTGTTTCAATTTGCACAGGCTGAGGGTATATCTCTGTCGGCAAAGCCGACTGATACTTTTTTACTTGTTTCCTCTGATATTTATATTAATTCTTAAATCGAACATTGAGTTCTTAATCTCTAATATTTACAAAAATACTCGATATTGAGTAACTCCCAACCAATAGGAAAATAGTTCAATATCGTTACAATTACATATGTATGTGAGTATGTAATATTCCAAATATTCCAAATCGGTGACTCCCTTCAAGAGTTATCGGGCGCACAATTTTGGACCGGCTCGGCAAATCCGTTCGAGAGTTATCTTGGGCTCCAACTATTACACATGGTGTCATATGGTTTTTTTGCAACTTTTAGGCTATTTTCTCAGGAAGTATGGACTTGCCCCTGACGAAACTTGTACCGTCGTATGGAGGGCAGTGAGTACAGGTTGTTACAACCAAAATAAAAGCAATTCGAGAGAAGTTTCTAAACTGAACTTTTCCGAAATTTTTTGTGGGAGGTACCCGAAGGAGTGTACCGACAGAGTTCATATTGGAACCTCATCTAAGTCTAGTAGAAATTTCACGATGTGCAAAGTATAGACCAAATCGGTTGCTCCCATTTTCCGAACTTTTGCGGGGGAGGTACCGGAAGGAGTTGACCGATGTAACCCATCTTCGAACTTAAACTAAGTTTGAACAAAACATTATGAAAGACAGATTTTGGGCCGAATCGGTTCATCCGTTCGGGAGTTATCGTGCGCTCCACGGACGGACATGTCTAAATCAACTCCAAATTGTCCGCAACGGATTTGGTTCAAACATACTTGGGGTCTAAAACCATTATTTCGATGAGGTACATTTTGCCCGTATGAATGTGTATATACCCTCGCTAGCATTAATGCTGAGGGTACAACAAATAAAAAAGCTTTAAGTTCGCCCGGGTCGAACTTTTTATACCCTCCACCATAAAATATTCTGTATTAAAACGGAATAATTATTTTCGTTCCCGTACACAATTTTAGGAGGATATATTTTGAGACCACTGATATATTAATAAGGTAAAAAAAGCATACAAATGTATTCAATCGGTCGGGAACCTTACTTGGGGCTATATCAAAGTGTGGACTTATGTTTTTGATGGAGAAGTTTTGTGACCACTGGAAATCTCAAATTTCGTATTGTAGATACTAGGGTCAAAAATTGTAGCTAAAATACAAAACGAATATCGGGAGGTACCGTTATATGGGGGCTATACCAAAACATGGACCTATGTGGACAGTTTTTCGAATTACAGATATTTCGGTCACAAATACCGAAAATGGGGAGGCACCGTTATATGGGGCTATACCAAAACATGATCCTACTAGGAACTTCAACAGTCAAATTAAAGGTAGTTCGGTCAAAAATTGTAGCTAAAATCCTCAAAATAGCAAAAATCGGGAGGTACCGTTATATGGGGGCTATACTAAAACATGGACCTACGTTGACGGTTTTTGGTGGAGATGTTTTGTGACTACTGGGAACCTCAAATGTTCAATTGTAGGTATTTTGGTCAAAAAATTTAGTTCAAATCCAATATATTGAAATGTTTTGCTGATGAGCAGCATCACCACAGCAAAAAATAAAGGATGTTAAAAAAAAATAAAGGAAAAGAGTGTCCGATTTCACTCAGAAATCTCCATATATTCCTGATCAGGATAAAATTCTGAGGCGATCTTACCAACATAGGTAGATGTTTTGGAAGAGCTTCCATATAACGGTGCAACAATCTTCTTTACCAAAAAAAAAAAAAAAAAAAAAACGGTACCTTCCGATTTTCGGTATTTTGAGGATTTAAGCTAAAGTTTTTGCCACCGAACTACTACAATTGAGATTACCAGTAGTCACAAAAATTCTTTACTAAAAATTTTCAACATATGTATTTCCACGTTTTGTTATAGACCACATATACTAGTACCTTCCGATTGACGTTATTTTGAAGATTTTAACTTATTTTTAGTTATTTTGAGGAGTTCAGCAACATTTGTCGACCCAACTATCTATAATTTGACATTTGAGTTTTCCATTGGTCACAGAATTTCTACACCAAAAAATGTTCAACATTTGTCCACTATTGCTGTCCACTATTGCTTGTATGAGTGCCCTTTCCACACTCTGAGGATGCCACCAGTATCAGTAACGGGATTTCCTTGATCGTCTCCATAGGAGACGCAATTAAGTAATAACAAGTAGCCCGACATTCTTGGTCCGATGATCTCCTTGGCGGAGACATTTGGAACCCAAAAACGGATTTTGCAGCAATATACTTGGGGTGGGCAATAGTTTGATATTGCACTGATATGTTCTCGGGACGAAAAGGGTTTTTCTGAATCAATTTGCAGTTTTTTGCTGCCTCAGTAAACGGAGTTCTTTAAAAAGAGTTGTACAAAATTGCCAAACCAAAAATTCAAATTTAAAGACCATTTTCAGTCCATCTACTCAATCCGAAATATTTTCACATAATTTTCTTACTTGAATTCAACTATCTTAACACTAAATGTAAACAAAACGCCAACAAAAAAAAATCCAGACCAAAAATAACAAAAACAGGAAACACCAAACGGAAAACATAACAGATCGCTGTTATGCAGAATCCTAAGAAGATGATGATACTTTGGCCAAATGAATAATTTATAATTTTTCAAAATTCGGAAAACCCAAAAGTAAGTACCATCATCATCAGCAGCAGGAACAGCAGTCACAAAGTTGGCAACTGTAAAGGCTGTATGGAGAGAGAAAAAGTTCAATTTGAGTGTCTTTAAAGTATACAATTGTCAGCGTGTTTTGCATCTCTTGAACTTTGACTGTGAAATTTGATTGTTTGTGTAGCTGCATAGTTGTTGATTGTCTGTGTAAAAGACAAGAATGAATACAATGAAAGAATGTATGTGTGCCTGTTCATCTGTATAGGGTTGGGTTAACATATAGCGGTCTGCATATTGAGATATGTTGAGCATAACAAAGGTTGTGTCTGTAGTGCGCATCTGTATCCCTTTTTTGTTTTTTGGTTATCGACAAAAGTCAGTACAATTGAAACCAAAAATTGCGAATGAAAACTTTAAATAAAAGGTGACATCACTGTTACTATCGGTAGAGCCAAGGATCATTTAGTATGATTACCCAGAAAAGGAATTCAGGCCTTAGTCTTCTCTTGATGTCAAAAATTTTGTAAACAATAAAACAAAGAAAAATGTTTAGCAAAATTCAAATAAAAAAGTTAAATAAGTACACTTTAGGTTGAAATAAAACATTTCTTTTATTATTTTTAAAACAAAAATGAATTTTGGCAGTAATAGAAGACATCATCAGCTGGGGTTACGGGGTCACATTTTAATTACATTAGGGTAAGCTTAGGGACTACCTTTTTTGATTGTTAACTTGGTAAAAATAAAATTTATGAACATTTTATATGAAATACATACCTGCTAAATTGAGCCAAACTGGTAGTTTTCACTCCAAATCTCCTTTAAAATTAACATTTTAAGAATTTTGCATTCATGAAATCCAATGCAATGACTTCGAGCTGTCTTTAAATTGTAGTGCAAATGTGTTAGTGTTGATCTTTGGACTGGTGGTAGTGGTATTATAAATGATGTTCTATGTTGTGTTGTGGTTGCTGCGGTCTCGTAACTTTTATTCTATGCACACAGCAATACACATGTGTGCCTGTGTGTCTATGTGGTTATAGTGTATGTGTGTATGTACGCCTGTGTATAAAAGCCCTGATGTAAGTTTGTTTTGTGGTCGACACTAAAAGCTTAAATGCAAGAGTTTCGTTTTGTCTTTGGTTTAAGCCAAATATTTTGTGTCTTCTTACCCTGCCGAACTTGCTGCCGCTTCATCCCATATTAGCATCCAACATTGGCTATAGTATTATTATCATTGCCTTCTTTTGTTTTTGTTCGACTTTGGTTCCTTTTGTTATGACTACATACCCTATTCTCTGGAACAAAGAAGAAGAAAAAGCAACAAATTCTTTACAAAAAAAAAAATGAAAATAAAAAAACTGACTACACAAAAATTTGTTTAAAGTCTCTTGAAATAAAAACGTATTCAAAGTTTCCACTTCTTGGGTGTGAAAAGGGACAATTTTCGTTAGTTTCTTTTCTTCTTCTTTATTTTCTGCAAAGATAAAAGAGGGGAATGTAATACACAGTGTAAAATCAAAAGAAAAAGTTGCATGAAAAATCTCTCTTTTGAGAATAAAATCGTCAGCAACAGACACTTTTCCCACTGCGCTTTCATTGCAGAATGGATGCTGGTGTTGCCTTTGTACTTGCTGTTGTCAAAGTACAATTAAATTATATAGCTTAATTGGCCTAAGGCCAATGTGAAACAAGTTCTGATGTGGATTTTCTTATTTGTATTAGTTGAAATTGCCAAATTACGGGACACTAGCGAAAACTAAGCTAGATAACTTATGATATACGAGATTTTTTGTTATGTTCTTATGTGCGAAGTGATACAGGAAATTTTCTACTGTTGGAGTATTTGAGTTGGAAATCGTAAAATGTTATAGTGTCGTGGAAAAATTAATATCGCTTTGGGAAAATTTTTTCCCTCGAAAATCGTATAAATAATTTTAAATCCTGGTTTTGAGCGGCCGCGTGACTATCGATGTTCTTCAAGGTCTGTAGTAAGTAAATCGAGGTATATAGTTAGTTCGTATTTAAACGAAGCCGCATTGATACCTGGACGTCTCAACGAGTAATAGGCTAAGCTGCCCAGTGTTTAGTAAGGTAAGGGGGGTATACGGCGGCCAAAAATCAGTATCATCTCATGGATATTCGAACGAATTTTTAATACAATTGTACAAAGAACCTTAAAATAAACCTTCAACTGACGTAGGTGTGAAGGCCTTGGTACTTCCCGTCATGCCTTTCACAAGTGCACAAGTGCCAGCAATTCAAGCTCTTGTTTGACAAAGAAACAAACTGTAGTTCTGGCCACTGCCGACATCACATAAGACGACAAAATGACAGCCAAAACATACAGAGCAGAGTTCTCCTCAATCTCATTAAGAAGCAAGTAGTCAACAGTTTCAGTGAAGATAACATCCTGGACGACATTTGAGATTAATCATTGAGAGAAGAGAATGAAACTTAGGCACTACAGTGATCTATGTCTCTAACTAGAGTCATGATACTGTACACGTGTATCCGTTGGAAAGAATGCCTGTTCCATTGGACAGGATTTTTTGCGTAGGATAAATCTGGACAAAGATATTGCTTTTTAATCAAAAAGCATTGGAGAAGGAAACTTGTAAGGGAGAATCATCCATCAACAAAGAATGATGTTTCCCGATAACGCTGTCCTCCAAAACTACTAAAGCTAAAGAAGCAATGGACACAAAATCGTACCGAAGGTCAGTTACATTCTGCAGTCGGTACGTAAATAAGAACTTTCAGGTGATACGAGAGGAACTGGAAAAGATTGTGGCCTAGCTTCACGTAGTGTTGCCAGACGCCATTTGACATATTTTTGGAAAGCTTGACAGTTTTTAGCTTAACCGTACTCAGGACAGTTTGACATACGATCATTTGTTGTGTTGTTTACAGTGACTTGAAGAAATCAATTTGCAACAAATGGAAATTACTTGTGAACATTTCCGTCCAATAATTTTTCACAATTTTCGATGTGGATAATCACGGAAAGAGTGCATCGATCAAGTTAAATCGTTGTTTGTATGATTTCTATCGTGGCCGATACTCGCTAAAACACGTTGTGTCAGAAAAAAAGCTATGCGGGAACGGATAATGCTAGATCGCCATCTTATATTCCGTGAGATAGAGGCATCCTTAGACATTTCTTCCACAAACTAACATATCATTTTGCAGGAATACCTGGCCGCAAAATATGGGGTTTTCTCGATAAATACAGCGCAATTTGAAAATTGCTCAAAAAAGGCTCTTGTCGATTGGTGCAAAGAAATTGTGAATAAATACCATCGCGGTGCTTTATAAGATCGTCGCAGACGACGAATATTGCATCTATGCGTATGAGCCCTAAACAAAACAGCAATCGATCGTGTGGGTCTTCGCAGGCGAGCCAAATCCTACGAAAATTGTTCATGGGAATAGCACTTCGAAACAAATGTTCGCCTGTTTCCTCGCCAAAACTGACCACGTGTCGACTATACGGCTTGAGCAACGTAGGATGGTTAATTTGAGTTTGTTTGCCTGAAGTCTTGTGAAAAATTTGAAAAACAAACATGAGAGGACGAGTCAGTTCCTTTCTGACCGGATAAAACGTTGAATTGATGGGTCATCCGCCGTAGGTCCCCGCCTTGGCACCCAATGACTTCATTTCCCGAACATTAAGAAAAAAGAGGAGTTCAAATACCATGTTTTGGAGGTATCTCAATCAATTTACTGTAAACATCACAACACATGATTGTATGTCAAACTGCCCTTAGTACGTTAAGGCTAAAAACTGTCAAACTTTCCAAAAAAAAATGTCAAATGGCGTCTGGCAAAACTACCTGTAACCTAGACCACAAACTTTTCTAGTTCTCCTCCTAAGAAAGAACCTCAATTGTGTGAAGATGTTTGAAAGGGCTATATTCAGTGAAATTTGCCTTTCAAGAATAGGAAAAAAACCCATGTCGAGGCCCCCATGAAAATTACTACAAAAGAACCTGTTATTCAGGTGCCAGTAAGGCCTTGGCAGAGCTGCTACCCGGAATGATTGATGAAGACTATGAAGAATAAAAAAAAAAAAAAAACAAAGACTATACCCGAATTCTTAGAGACGGTTTCGCTGGGTTCTTCACTTCCAAAACAGCATGCCAGAATGCTGAAGGTGATACAGTTGATGTGCAGAGGGAAATCGACCGACAAAAATGCAAACGATAGCAGACGGAGCAGTGATAGGTCTGTAACATCTTAATCCACTTCAAAGGTAGCCTTAGTTGTCAAATCTAAAATAACGATCAGTGGCGGTGAAGAGGATGGGGTTGTTTGAGGAAAGGAATAGACGCCGCGAAGAAGTTGACACTATCGATGCCGGTCCCTTCGGGTGTCGTTTGCCTCAGCCGCGAAAAAGTGTAGTGAGGAATACGGCTTGGTCAGTCTGTCAAAGGCGTAAAGGCCTTTGGCAGCGAGACTACGGAAACGGTAGATTCTCTTATGGAGGCAGTTACTGGTATTGACTAACTTCGGGATGCCAGTAACTTGGCAGCCGTACATATTGCTGAGATCCTTCTATGGAGCTGGACAGGATAATGAAGTTAGTCGAAAAACAAAACGTCGTTTTTGGGATGGATAGTTGGAAGATTCTAAACTCTAAACTCCTTTTGGAAGAAAAAGGGACTTGTCATAAAGTTTGCCACCGATCGTAATGGAGATGACTATCAAGGAAGCAGTATATGGCTTGGTCAGTCTGCCCTAAACAAAGGCATAAAGGCCGTTGGCTGCGAGAATAAGGTATCGGTAGATTATCTTATGGTGGCAGCTACTGATATTGACTAACTTCGGGATGTCAGTAACTTGGCAGCCGTACATATTGCTGAGATCCTTTCATGCAGCTGGACAGGATAATGAAGTTAGTTGAAAAACGAAACGTCGTTTTTTGGATGGATAGTTGGAGGACTCTAAACTCCTTTCGGAAGAATACGAGACTTGTCATAAAGTTTGCCACCGATCGTTCTGGAGAGGACTATCAAAGAATACATAGAATTGTTAAATATAAAACATCTCATAGCTAATTAGACAAGTAAAGAAGTATTAGTCAGCTGTGCAGACGGATATATACCCTCAGCCTTTGACAAAAAAAGGAAGCAAACAAAATATTTATGCCGTATAGAAAATATAGTGATTTTATATATTTTGTTGTTACCGTAATGTGGACCTGTATCAAATCATTAACATATACCAACAATGTTCAGTGTGCAAACTTCTGATTCATAGATAACCCGAAATATTATATTGCGTTAAACTAAGTTTGTAGGAAATTTTTCAAAAAAATTTTTGTGTTATGTTTCACACTAGTCATTTTAGTACGTGCCGGCAGGACTTTTGTAGCTTTTGATCCATTATCTCAGGCAGTATGGACTCCCTTCGGAAAAAATGTTACCTTTGTAAACGGGGCCGCTATGACAACCTACTGAAAAAATTTCAACACGAACCGAGAGGAGCTCATAAACTTACTTACTTACTTAGCTGGTCCATTACAGAACATTTGTTCTATAGGCCGAACTAAGAAGAGATCTCCATTCCTCTCTATTTGTTGCTTTGCACTCTGGAATACCGCGCCTTTTCATCTCTTTATCCACTTGTTTGCGCCATCTATTCCTTGGCCTGCCAATTCTGCGTGCACCGCCATGTGGCATGTATTCATACGCCTTTTTAGCGGGTTCATCATCGCTCATTCTTATGATATGGCCTAGCCAACGCAATCGCTGCATCTCGATACGTTTAACTATATTGATGTCGTTGTATAGCAGATACAGCTCGTGGTTCATGCGACGTCGATATTCACCGTCAACGCAGATTGGTCCGTAGATCTTTCGAAGAATTTTTCTCTCAAACACATCAAGCACTGCCATGTCTGCTTGCGCAAGTACCCAGGCTTCGGAGCCATACATCAGCACGGGTAGTATCAGTGTTTTGTAGAGCGTTATTTTTGTTTGACGAGATGTGGCTTTGTTTTTAAACTGCTTACTTAAACCAAAGTAGCATCTGTTGGCCAATACAATTCTTCTTTTTATTTCACAACTGATGTCGTTTGTTGTGTTTACGGAGGTGCCGAGGTAGACGAAGTCTTTAACTACCTCAATATTATAGGAACCAACTTCCACAGTCGGTCCGAGCTCAATGGACGCATTGCGCGTCGACACCATCAACTTGGTCTTCTCACCGTTTACCGCCAGACCCACTTTAGCAGATTCTCCTTCGACCTTTATAAAGGTATCAGTTACTTCTTTTACTGATCGGCCCATGATGTCTATATCATCAGCATAAGCAAGTAACATGTGACTATTGGTGTAGTTTGTGCCACTTCTTTTGACGTTTGCCTCTCGTATAACCTTTTCTAGCAGGATGTTGAAGAGGTCACACGAAAGGCTGTCTCCTTGTCTGAAACCTCTTTTGGTACCAAACTCTTCGGAGAGGTTCTTTCCTATTTTAACTGAGGACCTCGCGTCAGTTAAAGTCATTTTACAAAGCCGGATGAGCTTTGCGGGAATACCAAATTCAGACATGGCTTGGAATACCTTTGAACGCAGCGGGCTGTCGAAGGCTGCTTTATAATCGACAAAAAGGTGGTAGGTGTCGATCTGCATCTCTTGGGTCTTCTCCAGGATTTGCCGCAGGGTAAATATCTGGTCAATGGTGGACTTGCCAGGTCTAAAGCCGCATTGGTAGGGTCCAATTATCTCGTTGACCATAGGATTTAGTCGTTCGCACAATATCCCTGAAACGATCTTGTAGGCAATAGGGAGTAGACTTATGCCCCTATAGTTAGAGCATACAGTCTTATCTCCCTTCTTGTGGACGGGGCACAGGATACTCAGGTTCCAATCGTCGGGTACTCGTTCTTCCTGCCAGATGGTGCTAACTAGCTGATGAATACACCTAAGCCATCGGCCCCTGCTGCCTTATTATTCTTCAGCCGATTTATTGCTGTCTTTACCTCATCTTGACTGGGCGGTATACATTCAATACCATCTTCTGGGATTGAGACTGTTGTATCTTCGTCGTCTTCGCTGCTATTGGATACCAACAGATTTGAAAAATGTTCTTTCCATATCCTGAGTACACTATCTGTATCAGTTACCAAATTACCTTGCTGGTCTCTACAGGAGGATGTGCCTGTACCAAAGCCATCAGTTTGATGCTTGACTCTTTGGTAGAATTTTCGGACTTCATTCTGGCTCCTGTACATCTCGATTTTTTCACACTCCCGCTTTTCCATCTCTCTCTTTTTCCTGCGGAAAAGACGTTTCTCCTCTCTCCTTTTTTCCCTGTATCTCTCTCGTGTGCTACGCGTTGCTACGGATTGTAAAGTAGCCTTATATGCCGCATTTTTCTCTTCGGTGGCAGCACGACACTCCTCATCATACCATGGATTCCTTGGTGGAGGTCTCTGGTATCCAAGTATGGATTTTGCGGCTGTTTGCATGGAGTGGGCAATGCTTTGCCATTGCGCTGATATGTTATCAGGATGAGGAGTGCTTTGATTAAGCAATTGGGCTAGTTGAGTGGAATATGCTGTGGCTATCTGTTGTGATTGCAGCTTACCGATGTCTAACTTTCGTGTTGTGTCTGTTCGTACTTTGTTTGCTACGTTTAAGCGGGTGCGTACCTTTGCTGCAACAAGGTAGTGGTCCGAATCAATATTTGCGCCTCGGAACGATCGTACATCCAACACGCTAGATGAATGTCTTCCATCTATCACAACATGATCAATTTGGTTTCTTGTTTTCTGATCTGGAGACAGCCAGGTGCCCTTATGAATATCGAGATGATTAAATCTGGTACTGCTAACTACCATGTTTTTTGCAGCTGCAAAGTCTATCAGCCTCATACCATTGTCAGATGTTTCACTGTGGAGGCTGAATTTCCCGACTGTTGGGCCAAAGATATTCTCCTTTCCAATTTTGGCATTAAAATCGCCTAGAATGATTTTAATGTCATGGGCAGGGCAACGGTCATATGTTTCTTCTAAGCGCTCGTAAAATATATCTTTGGTCTGTTCGTCCTTTTCTTCAGTGGGAGCATGAGCGCAAATAAAGCTGATGTTGAAGAATTTAGCTTTTATTCGAATTGCAGCAAGTCTTTCATTCACTGGGGTGAAGCTGGATACCAGATGTTTTAGTCTCCGACTGACTACGAATCCGCAACCAAACTCATGCTTTACGTCATGGCAGCTATAATACAGTGCGTCACCTTTAGGTGTTGTTGTGACGCCTTTCCCAATCCATCGTATTTCCTGTATGGCAGTAATATCGGCCTTGTACTTTTCAAGTACGTCTGCCAATGCGAAGACTGCACCTTCTCTATAAAGAGTGCGAACATTCCAGGTGCAGATTCGCAGATCATGGTCCTTAAAACGTTTGCGGGGTTCGTCAACTTTAGAGGGGTTTGTTTTTCTTTTCTTTCGTTTTTTCATAGTAGGCTGTTTTTTTTCTAGGGGAGGGTTACTAACCCGACGCCCAAACCCAAGTTTTTAACGTTCTTATGGGTGAACGCGCGGCACATGTTAGCTCACTACCTTTAACGGGTGTTAAAGGCAGTTCCCCAGGTGACACCACGGGGAGGTCAGTTTCCACTTGAGATGAAAGAGGGACTTTACTCTCTCCGAATTTTGTGTGGGAGCTATACGAAGGAATGGACCGATATTGCTCATATCCCAACCTGATACATGGCTGCGTGAAATAATACAATGTGCAAAGTTTGGACCAATCAGAAACCCGCTGCGAGAGTTATTCTACAGATTTTCTATTTTATTTCAGGGGGTCAATGTTTCTTGGAGAGTTTATGCCATTATCTCCGGTAGCTAGGACTTGTGCCCGAAACAAATTTACCGTCGTTAAGGAAGCCTCAAAGACAACTTGCTGAAAAAATTTCAAAAGGATCTGAGAGGAGCTCTTAAACTTCACTTCTTTCGAATTTTGTGTGGGAGGTTCCCGATCTATATCTGGAAGGGTTTATGCGATGTGCAAAGTTTGGACCAAATCGATTGCTCCCTTCGAGAGTTATCGTTCACTTCATTTTACTGAAAAAATTTTAACTTTTGGGTGGGAGGTACCAGAAGGAGTAGGCCGATATGACCCATATTCGAAGATAAATTAAGTTTAGGCAAAATATTGCGAAGTGCAAAATTTGGTTCGAATCGGTTAATTCGTTCGATAGTTATCGTGCGCACTAGCCAGACAGACAGACAGACGAACGGACATGGCTAAATCGACTCCAAATTGTCTGAAACGAATTTCGTCCAAACATACTTGCTGTCTAAAACCGTTATTTCGATGAGACAATATTTGGTCGCATCAAAGTGTATATACGTATAAATAAAATATATACGTTAAAATAAATACTGGTTGTATAAAAAGACACAGTCAGACTAACTGATGTCCTTTTTGCCGTCAAAATATGTTGATTCAATTTAGAATAGATAACAAACATTTACTATAACAGAACACTGCGTAAAATTGCTGGTGCTCCGTACTAGATCACGAATAAACCGCTCCATGAGGAGTTAGGTATAAAATCCTCTTGCAGCCGACTTAATGGCAAATACAGAAACGTTTATAGATCTCTATTTCTACTTTTCGAAAGCGCTTTCTTCTACACATTAGATCAACATAAGAGTAATATCTCACATATCCTGTTGTATTAATGTGTTATGATACATAAACAGAAAAAACAATTACATATTTATAACTTCAAATTTAAGTTTAAGCTTTATGAATTTAGCTTATAAATAACTTGTATTTATATATGAATTCGTATACACTATTTATATTACTATATTTAGGAGTAAACTCTTCTTATGAATATTGTAAAACTTATTGGCCTTAAGGCTTACTTTGCAAAATGATTCAAGAAATAAATAAAATAATAATCACAAAATACCATCATATTATTTTATATTATACTAGCTGAACCCGGCGCGCTTCTCTACCCCGCAGCACATTTACTTGTTGGCCAAATTCCGTCACACATTCCAAATTTCATTGAAATCAGAAATATACAGTGTGTTTGGTACATCAAATACTTGAAGTCGAACGAGAATATATGTGGGATCTATATCCAAATCTGAACCGATTTCGACATATTTTTGGCACATTTAGTTATACGCCAAATTCCGTCACACACCCCAAATTTGACTGTATCTATGACTCTTCTATAGATATTTGCGTACAAAATCTAAATTTTTTGGTACCTCCGATTCTGATGCTATATTTCCGGATCAGGCGGAATTTCAAAACTTGTTATAACATATGTTACTTCCAGGCCATGTAATGATATACTACAAGGTGGCGCAAAAGTAATCCTCCTATCAGAAAATGCTATAATTTTTGCGATTGGCCCCTAATGTCAGTTCTGTTTTGACATTTGTGTACTATTGTGACTATTTATTTGACCAATAATCGGTCGGTGACATTAGCACAACGTGAATTTCGTCGCAGACGTTTAGCCGCTCGCTTAGAAGAGACTGGCACAACACGAGATGCTGCCAGGCATGGCAGACCCCGGAGTATCCGTTCTGCAGAGAATATTGCTGCTGTAGCCGAGGATGTCACGGAAGCGCCTTCAACATAGACCAGACGACGTGCCACGCAAATGGGTATCAGTTGACGGTCTTTACAGCGAATTTTGGTACGATATTTGAAGATGTTTCCGTACAAAGTCCAGACGGTGCATCAGCTGTTAAACGCTGACCGCCAATCGCGTCTAACATACGATCAATCCATCCTTAATCACCACCAAGAGGAAGATGATTTTTCATCAAAAATAATCATGAGTGATGACGCGCTCCAGACTTCTTTTTATACCCTCAGCCTTTAGGCTAAGGAGGGTATATACACTTTGATACGATGAAAATGTGCCTCATCGAAATAATGGTTTTAGACCCCAAGTATGTTTGGACGAAATGTGTTTCAGACAATTTGGAGTCGATCTAGCCATGTCCGTCCGTCTGTCTGTCTGTCTGTCTGTCTGTCCTGCTGGCTGGAGCGCACGATAACTCTCGAACGGATGAACCGATTCGGTTCAAATTTTGGCTTTCGTAACATTTTGCCCAAACTTAGTTTAAGTTCGAAGATGAGCTACATCGGTCCACTCCTTCCGGTACCTCCTCCACAAAAGTTCAAAAATGTTCGGAAAGTTTGTGCGCACCATAACTCTTGAAGGGAGTAACCGATTTGGTCCATACATTGTATATCGTAAACTTTCTACCAGAGTAATATGAGGTTCCAATATGGTCTCAATAGGTCCACTCCTTCGGGTACCTCCCACACAAAATTTTGGAAGAGTTCAGTTTAGAGCCATCTCTCGAATCGCTTTGATTTTTGTTTTAGCAACTTGTATTCACTGCCCTCCATACGACTGTACAAGTTTCATTAGGGGCAAGTCCATACTTCCTGATAAAATAGCCTGAAAGTTGCAAAAAACTCCTATGACACCGTGTGAGTTGGTTGGAGCGCAAGATAACTCTCGATCGGATCTGCCGATTCGGTCCAAAATTTGGCCTTAGTAATATTTTGTCCAAACATAGTTTAAGTTTGAAGATAAACCATATCGGTCCACTCCTTCAGGTACCTCCCCCACAAAAGTTCAAAAATGTTCGGAAAATTTTTTCATACGGTAACTCTTGAAGGGAGTGGCCGAATTGGTCCATTCTAATCCTAATATATCTGCTAGATATAGATCAGGTTTACATATGCAATATATTTGTCCACTCCATCCTGTACCTCCCACACAAAATTTCGGATGAGTTCACTTTAAGACCTGCTATGGAATAACTTTGATTTTTGTTGAAGCAACTTGCATTCGCTGCCTCAATTACGATGGTAAACGTTTTTTCAGGGACAAGTTCATACTTCTTGAGCAAACATCCCGAAGGGTGTAAAAACCCCCTATGGCGCCATATGTAGTGGCTGGAGATCCACTTCAATAATGGTCAATGTAGATCCATTCCTTTTAGTATATCCTCCGTAAAACTTTTGATCTCTAATCCTAATGAACATTTTTGTCGGTTCAAAATTTTTAAAAACCCCTAAATACATACATACGTTTTTGGGAAAAAATTGTTTCAATATACACAGGCTGAGGGTATATCTCTGTCGGCAAAGCCGACTGATACTTTTTTACTTGTTGTGGGGCTTTTTGAAGTCGCGGGTTTATGTCAACAAGCCTCAGACTCTTTCATCTCTTAAAGACAATATGCGCCAAGAATGTTAGGACCTATCGCGGGAAGTTTTGGCCAAAGTGATGTAAAATTCCATAAAAAGGGCTCAAATGACAATAAACTGTAGCGGCGGCCATTTATCTGATATCATATTCTCGACTTGATGTAAAAAAATTAAAAGACCAAATAAAAATAATCCACAAGAAAAAACAAAGTTTTTCATTTTTTTTTTTTAATTACAGCCAAAAAAACTTCGGAAGATTATTTTTGCGCCACCTTGTATGAAAAATTCAGAAAGATCGGTTCAATTTAGATAAGATGCATTAATAAATATGTGTTAAACAAGTAAAAAAAGTATCAAGTGTTGCGGAGGTGGTACTTAAAGGAATGGACCGACATTGTCCATTACGGAAGTGGATCTTATTTTGAGAGACATATATTTTCGATGAATATCATTTCAGTGGATCATCGTAAAACTTTTGGACCAGTATGCCAGGAAGCATGGACTTGTCCACGAAAAATATAATATCGCTGTAAACAGGACCACAACGAACAGCATCGGTATACATTTCCAAATGATCTTCGAACAGGCCCTAAACTACACTTAGACACAAATGTTGAACTTTTTTGTGGAGATACCGTTAGGGAGGACCGATATGGGCCATTTTAGAAGTTAAACTAAATTTGGACAAAATATTTGGAAATCCAAAGTTTGGACCAAATTTACTGCCCCCTTCCAGAGACATCGTGCATACCATTTAAGGGACATTTTTAAATATTGGGGGGAAGTACCTGAAGTTGTGGACCGATATTGCAATCTTCGAACAGAAACTAAAATTGTACAAAATATGACGAAAGCCAAATTTTGGACCAAATCGGTTGTTCAGTTCAAGCGTTATCGTGTTCTCTAGCCACCACATGTGGTGCCGTAGATGATTTTGAACCTTTCAGGCTGTTTTCTAAAAAAGTATGGACTTGGACCTGAAAAAACTTTTACTGTCGTAAAGAATACAACGAATGCAAGTTGGTTTTGTGTGGGACGTACCCGAATGAGTGAACAAATATACATAGTTCCTATTCAAACCTGATCTATATCTGGTAGATATATTAGGATGCGTAAAGTATGGACCAAATCGGTCCATTCAAGTTTTCAAGAGTTATCGTGCGCCCAATTTTTCCGAACATTTTTGAACTTTTGTGGGGGAGGTACCTGAAGGAGTGAACCGATATGGCTTATCTTCGAACTTAAACTAAATTTGGACAAAATATTATGAAGGCCAAATTTTGGATTGAATCGGCAGATCCGTTCGAGAGTTATCTTGCGCTCCAACCACTACACACGGTGTCATGTGTTTTTTTGCACTATTCAGCTATTTTCTCAGGAAGTATGGACTTGACCCTGACGAAACTTTTACCGTCGTATAAGGGGCCGTGAATACAAGTTGTTACAACAAAAACCAAAACGATTCGAGAGCAGGCCATAAACTGAACTTTTCCAAAATATTGTGTGGGAGGTACCCAAAGGCGTGAACCGATTGAGTCCATATAAGAACCTCATCTAAGTTTGGTAGAAATTTCACGATGTCCAAAGTATGAAACAAATCGGTTACTCCCTTCAAGAGTTATCGTGCGCACAAATTTTCCGAACATTTTCGAACTTTTGTGGGGGAGGTACCGGAAGGAGTGGACTGAAACCATTGGGGTCTAAAACCATTATTTCGAGGTGGCCCATTTTGCCTATAATCTACACCCTCATGAAAAGAAGATATTATAATTTTGTTTGCCGACGAATTATGTAAAACTCGAAGTATTGATACTAGACCCACCTTTCTTCATATCGATGAAATAAAACAATAAATTATGCTCAAAAGGAATACACATTTTAATTTTTGTGGTGATGATGGTAAAGTATTTAATGAGTGAAATGGATCAGATACGAAATTTTGATTTAGTCGTCACTCTATAGATTCCCAGTTGTTCGGATAATTAGGGAATAACTAGCAATTTTGCTGCCTACTGCTAAACACAACTAGTTACCACCCAATCTACTCGCAATGCAATAGACTGGCGAATTTAACATGGGGACGTCATAGGAAGGGGTCTATTGTCCCCCTACTGCATTACCAGTAACCACCCAATTCGATAGTCGTGTGAGAGGCAATCGTCTCTTCATTGAATTACCAGTAGCCAGTCAAATCGATAGTCTTGGGAAACCCAATTGTCCCTCCATTGCACTACCAGTAACCAGTCAATTCGGTAGTCAGAAATGATAGCCAAAACTACAATTGCTACTGATATTGCTTACAGGAATATTGATATAGACCTTAAAATAAATATTTTGAAATTTTTCACATTAAATCATACCATGTGTCACGTAAGACCTACAAATCTATATGCTTTAATAAATAATGTCAAAATATTTATTTTAAGGTCTATATCAATATTCCCATAAGTCACATTCACTCAAAGAAAATTTTAAGTGGAAGAGTAACTCGTTGATAAGTGTATGTGGTCATATTACGGAGCTATAGGTAGAACCCAAAATATTTAGCATGGGTTACATTAGATTACATGGAAGTAAGATGACTAAAATTGTTTGTGGTGATTGGGCAATATTAAAATAGACATATTTATCGGCATATACAATTTCTCATTCCACAATCTGGTCGCTCTTTACGCTACAAAATATGACTATAAAATCCCCTCACCACACTCCCCTCTACTGTTGGCAATTATTTCCTTTTAATGTTTAAAAGGATTTATGTCCTCAAAACGAAATCGTTTATCAATTCAATTTAATTTTAACTTGCAATAATTAATAAAAGAAGTAAATAATAATGATACGCTGTTTGCAACATCCATTGCGACAAATATCGAATGCAAACAGTGCCATTCATGGTGTATCCCCTCGAGCGACCTTTTGGGGGAATACGAGGTATAATTGCTTTTTTTTTTGCTTTTGTTGCTGCTTTCCTTTCTTGTTCGTACAATTAAAAATCATAATTGTCAGCATTACGAAAACAATAGCCGATATTTCATAAATGAACGACAAAGAAAGCAAGCAGTCAGTTCGCTTTTTAACTACTTTCATTCGATTGGAGCGGCTTTATATGAATTCTGTTTTGTTTTATTTGTTGCAGCGATACTACAGCCCAGCTATGATCCCATTGAGTAGTCAGACAAAAAACAAAGAAGGGAGGAGGGAAATATTGGAAATAAACATTTCAGAGAATCAATGAATCGCTCGCTGACTCATTTATTCTTTTGGTCCGTGTCTGGCTGCAAATGTGTGTGTGTGTTTGAGTGCAACTGGCAGAATGAATGTATGACTGAATTTGAACAAAATAAAGGCCGGATGTAAGAATGGCTGCCTGTTTGTATCAGACTGCCTGACTGAACCTGCCATGACGGCCCGTTTTCCTTATTTTCCAATGGATAATATTTCTGTTTGTGTAAATGAGTCTACGTTTTCCTCAATGTGTATGTTTGTGTGTGTTGCTACGTCCTTCTTATTGTTTATAGGTAGCGGACAAAAAAATCATTTACCAATAAATGAACAAATTAAACAATCAACAATAGCAAAATGCAACTACAACAGAGTCCTTTTTTGCCATTTTTCTGTTTCCCCCCTCCATATACATCCTTTCTCGCCGAAGTGCTGTAATGCCAGACATTATGTTGATTGGAAAGGCGTTTGGCCAGGAATTACGATATAAACGGATATTAAGAGCCAAAGTTGAATGTGAAATGAAAACAAATGAAAGGAACCCAAGCGTTAGGTATTGCAAGTCAGAAAGAAAAAAATAAGAAGCAGAAGATACAAATCGGACTGAAAAGAAATTAAAATAACGGCAGCGAAAAAAACGTTAAAATAAGACATTCTGCAATATAATGGATGAAAATGATGTGCAGTCAAAGAAGCAGCACAAAGGGCGAGTGAATACGACCAGAAAACGGGGAAAAGAACTGTATAGTAAATAAGATGCATTTCATGGCACACTTTTCAAAAGAGAAAAGAACTGCTTATGAATGCAAATTCTTCAAAAAGGATGCTCAGATCAATAATTAAATTTGCTGAATCAATGTTTTAATTCACTAAAAATGGGTAGAGAAAAAATATGTTTATTATTGAACGTACACAACAATTCAAATATTTTGAAGGTACACATTTTGTTTTAGTTATCTCATTCACGCTTTTGGCATATGTTCTTAAATGTTCCACTAATATTCTCCAATAAAAGGAGCATCACATGAAAATAGTTGTTACATAACTCGGAATAACGCGAATACTGTTTCCGAAACTTTATATATCAATATTATGCCGGGACGATTTGTATGGAAAGAAAAAATGTTAACGGGCGCCTGGAGTATCTGATTCTTGGGATTTTACTGAGCACCACAGACTAATAACTAATTTACATAAAAACAAAACATTGTTTTCTGAACAAAAACGGGGTAAATGTCAAAACAGACCATGAAAACGGGAAATATCGATAAGTCATCAATGAGAACCGTACCTAAAATCTTCTGAACAACATTTTTGTAGGATATTTGGATGCTGTACAATCTCGTCTTGTGGTACTTTTACTACGATTCAAGAAAGAAAGGACGAAAAGGACATGGAAGGGATTGGGTTAGAGAGATGAAATATTCTGCAAATAGATTCGCCATTCGATTTGACTGAAGAGATGTAATGTCAAAATTAAGCTACAATAACGCTAAACAGAGATATAAAGCTATTTTCTCACAAATTTAGGGGCCAAAATTAAACCATTAATCACGCGATATCTCAAAAACTTGACATATGGTGAAAATTTCGTTTTTGGTTTCTTAGTACACTCACCAAGGGCTTTCATCTCCAAAAGGAATTTTCCACCCACTGACTTTGAGTTCCATTTTGTAGCACAGTGTCGTTTATCGATATTTTCCACTTACTTAAGGCCAAAATTGCCTGTAGGAGCATTCCAATGCTTTTGAGATGTACTAGAGGGTTCTTAATTTTTGTCTTGGCTATAATTTTTGTCTTCGTGTTAAATTGAAAATCTCAATGGTTTGGCTGTTATATGCAAAAATATGCAAAAAACCTAGATAAAAAGTTTCCAGCCAAAATCGGCTGGCTCGATTTTCACTTTAGACATAGGGTCTAGTATACTTTTTTGCTTACTACAATCCCGAGAATCAGAAACTCCAGGCGCCCGTGATAGTGTTCAAATCGCCCCACCTTAATCAATATATTTCGAGCCGAAAATACTTATTGGTTTCTCTGATGGGATGTCAATGTAACATATTGCATTTCTGATAGCACCAATATTACATATCGCTCATTCACTCAAAGAGTGGCATAACTCAAAAAAAGCATTTTCTGAGTTAGCAAATTCTATTTTTGCTACGATTTCTACCTTATTTTGAGCCAAACCTTCATGTTGATATCTCTAAAACTCAACAAAACATTTTTTTGAGATTATGAAACACTTAACACTTCAAATCATGCTTGATCTTGCACAGAAATCTAGCACTGATACCTGGTTGGCTGCTTGCAAAATATGGTCCAAGTAGTTATTTCATTTTTTGTGTAGCAAGCCAACTTAGTACTCGTTTTTCTCGAGACTGTGTTTTTTGAGATGTGTCACTCTTTGAATAAATGAGCGATATGTTAAGGTCACTTTCATGAGATAAAAATAATGAAAATTGGTTGTAATAATAAAACGTAATGTGGTTCCTACAGTGCAGACGAATAGGATCAGGAGATCTCTCTCACGCTCTCTCTCTCTTTCTCTCTCTGATGAAGTGGTGTAAGAGTCCTAGAATTTGCAAATAAGACCTATTTATCTAGGGTAGACAGAGATGAGTGGCACTTCCTACAAAATTAAAAACAAGTGCGCAACGAATATGGGCGAGACGGCACACTGGTCGAAACCACATATCCAGCGGCGCGAAAGTCAAAAAATCAAACCATAAAACTGAGAAATGTTTTCCATTGTATCTATTACAGACATTCTGCTGACTAATACTTGGTTGTTGTTGTAAATAATGTAAATATAGAAAAGTTTACATAATTTCTGAAATTCTGGTCAGTAACAACTAAACTGTTAGTAGCTGAAACAAGTAGCCATTCTGATGATGACGATAATGTGACCATCAATTCTTCAGAACATTCTGAAACTCTAAAATTGTTATTTCACGTTGTTTAAGGGGTATTTCATAACATACCTTTTACAAAACTTATTTCAAACAATGTTGATACAGGCTGTTTATTCTCATGTTGGGGATTTCAATTAATCTTTATATATAAAACTCAATTGTCGTTTGTTGGTAATTGAATCAGTTGAAAATGGCTAGAGCGATTTGGATAATTTTTTGTGGAAATGTTAGTCATAGTCCAGTTTAGGTTTTTATGCAAAGAAAAATTGGCCACACCCACTTTTCCGCCCACTTTTATAAATATGTTATATCTACGGAACTACTCAATAGATTTTCCTGAAATTTGCAGGGAACGTAGAGTGATGGCCCCCGGTTGAAATAGGCCACATATTTGGTTGAATTTCGGATCGGGCGGGGTACCTCCCCTATGCCCTATTTTTGTAAAAATGCAATATTTGCAACAATTACAAATGTATCGCCTTGAAAATTAATTTCCGAGTCAATGGCGATTGTGTCTCCGACCTTACGTGCTTATTTGGGTCATTAAGACTGGACAACGCCCACTTTTTTAAATACGTTATATTTACGAAACTACTAAATCGATTTTCTTTTGAAACTTTCAGCGAATGTACAGGGTTGGTCCCCGATAAAAATAGGCTACATATTTTTTGACTTTCGGATCGGGCGGGTACCTCCCCTATTCCCTTTTTTTGTAAAAATGCAATATTTGCAACAAATACGAATGTATCGCTTTGGGAATTTATTTGCGAGTCAAAGGCGATTGTGTCTCCAACCTTACGTACTTATTTTGTGACTTAAGATCCGACCACGCTCACTTTCTAATTAGGTTGTATCTACAGGGGATTTTCAAGAAAATCGCGATTTGTCTAAACTTTTAAATCTTTATAAATAAAAATCAAATATCGTTCGTTGGTAATGGCATCAGTTGAGAACGGATGGACCGATTTTCGACTTGGGTTTTTATGCAAAGAAAATTTGACCATGCCCACTTTTTTCAATTTTCTATTTTAATAATTTCTACAAAAACTACTGAACCGATTTTCCTGAAATAGTAAGGGAATGTACAGAGATGGTCCTCGCTTAAAATAGGCTACAAATTCAGTTGAATTTCGGAAAGGGCGGGGAACTTCCCCTATACCCTACTTTTTTAAAAATGTAATATTTACAATAATTACGAATGTATCTATTTGAAAGTTAATTTGCGAGACAATTGCGGTTGTGTCTCCGACCTTACCTACTTTTTTACGAAACAAAGACTTGACCATACCCACTTTTTAAAACATGTTACATCTACAAAACTACTGAACCGATATTCGTGAAAATGACAGGGAATGTACAGGCATATTTTCTTGAATTTTGAAGAGGGCATATTTAAAAAAACGCCTTACCTTTATGAATAACAATCAAATGCTGTCATAACCCAACTTATGTTTTTTGGAAAGAAAAGTTTACCACGCCCCCGAAAACAGGTTACATATTTTATTGAATTCCAGAGGGGGCGGGGTACCTCCCCTATGCGATATTTTTTTAAAAAAACGTTATACATATTTGCAAACATTATGTATGTATCGGAATAAAAATTTACGGATCAATCTACAATCTAGGTACTTCTTTGGGGCCTATAGGCCCGACCAAGCCTGTTTTTTTTAGTATGTCATAACTCTAATACTACTGAAGGGATTTCCATAAAATTTGCAGCAAAAGCTCAATGTTTGCCGTTGTTATGAGGTGTACCTTCCCCATGCCTTTCTGTTAAACGCTATATGTATAAGCCAAACTTATGATTACATTAGCATACATTTTGGTAGGCAATGAAGTTGTGTGCACCCTAGGACCGGACCAGGCCCACTTTTTTTAATATGTTATATCTTGAAAACTGATGACCACGCGCACTCTTTTCAAAACATTATTTTTCCAAAACTACTGAACCTAATTTTCAGAAAATATTCAGGAATGTCCCGTGGTCCAAAATGCTATATATTTGTAGACAAATTTCGTGGCCTATTATTTTATAATCGGTGTATTTGTTAAACTTATAAGTGCATCAGGTTGCAAATTAGTTTTCGAGACAACGGTGGTTGTCCCCCGATCAAGAAAAACTATATATTTACAAATGTACTTAAATGGTGAGGTTCAACGGTCCATCAGCCATGAAAAGCTAAAACATATAGGTCTAAATAAGCGGGAGAATTCGATTTAATCATTTTTTTAACTTTTATTATTAGATCGCTTTAGGATAAAGACAGTGACATGGACGATAATAAATCTTAAAAGGCACAAATTGGCGAAAAATCCGACAAAGTCCGTAAGAGAAAAGAAAGGTTACAGACAAAATCTGTTGATAAATTTAAAATCCTTCTCGGTTTGACAATGGACCGAAGAAGTGAGGTAGAAAATACCTACTTTTGAATTAAAACTCATTACGACGGGCCAGCAACGCGGACCGGGGTCTGCTAGTTATTGAAATATTTACCAATTTTTTGTTGAAAAGTTTGCTATAAACAAGGAGATAGAGGCATTTTACAACAATATAATGTTCTGAAGAGTTGTGTATTACATTCCAGAGAATATTTTCCCAAAAGGTAGCATTAAGAAGAATTTAACATTTTGGGAGATACGCTGCGAAATATACACAAATTATAGAATTTTTAGATATACTATAAAATTTGAGGCAATAAATGCAGTTTTTCGAGTTTACTATTCCTCCAAATATTTTCTTCTTGCTCTTCTCTACAAGTTTGCTGCAGATGTCAAAACTAGATTCGTATTGGTTTCAGAGATACAGCCCCGATTTGTTTTAAAAATTCGATATTTAAACATGTTTAGATGAGGCCATAAAAACCGAACCCGATCTAAGAAAACATAACCCAAAAATGGTTTTTGCCTATTGGTCCTCTACTTTCATAAAATTCTGGACAGAAGTTGTTTGCACGCGATTGGCTCAAAAATGTTGCACAGTGTCATATAGCAATAAATTTTCAAAAATTATTATTTTCTTGTGTTTTTTGAGTGTAATATACTTTTGTTGAATATAGCGAAAGTACGAAAGTTCTCCCATGTCCAGTCCAATTATTTATCGGCAAATTAAATTTGACTTCCTAGATTTTGAATATTCAACTTTTGCAAATAGCCGCAAATCTTGCTGATAAATGCATGGAAAATGTACCTTATATCCTCAAAATACCAAAAATCGGGCGGTAAAGTTATATGGAGGCTACATCAAAGCGTTGACCTGTGTTCACAATTTTTGGTAGAGAAGATGTATAACCATCGAAAACCCCCAATGCCAAAATTTGGTCTGAAATGTGGACAAAATCCTCAAAACGCCAAATATTAGGAGGTACCGTTATATGGGGGTAATACTAAAAAGTAGACCTGTGACCATAATTTTTGTTAGAGAATGTTTGTGGCCACTGGGATCTCCAAATACCAAATTACACCTAATTTTGGCGGAAAATGTAGCTTAAACCCCCCAAGATACTGTAAATCGGGTGGTACCTTAAAATGGGCCTATACCCTAACGTGGACCTATGTTCACAATTTATGGTGGAAAAGTTAAGTGGCCACTAGAAACCTTAAGTACCAAATTGCAACTTATTTCAAAGGAAAGAATTGCTTAAATCCTCAAAATACCGAATATAAGGAGGTATCCTTATATGGGGGCTATACCAAAATATTAGCCGATGTTGTTCATATTTAGTCCATTATTACCCACGGAAACATTCTACGTTTGTGCAAAATTTCAAAAACATATCTCCATTCGTTTGCATGTTATTAATTTCGCGCCGCTAGATCAATAATTTCGACCACTGTGGATGGGGCCGAATATGTGATACCCTACACCACCACCTATGTGCACAAATTATTCACGGGTAAATATTTATTTGAGGGAGATAATAAAGTTATTAGCCATCCTGGATTTTATACCACATTTCTTGTGGATAACTGAACCAACATAACTACAACACTCTCCACATCAATGTGTTTTCATAAATGTGCATCGACTACTTCTTTGGTATGTTATACAGAATACTCGCAGAAGTGAAATATGCACTTTTATATAAACCCACAATCGACAGCATTTTAGGAACTGATTTAAAGCTCTGCCGATCTTCTTGATAAGCATTCATGTTTATAATACGTCAAATAGAATCAGAGACATTTGTCAATGAAAAAGTTTAAAATTATTTAAATTGGGAGAGTTTACCGCCTAGTGCAATAACTCTGATGCTGGACCATCATGATCAACACAGGCGGACTACTTTCATTATCAGGTCCTCCCCATAAAATATGTCTATCAGAAGCAGAGATGTGGAAATAAAATTCTACAAAATGATACCTGAGCGTATTTTCCTATATCTCTAATCCGTATTTAATACTGGTGATATCTCAGATATAATTGTTGTTTGTGCAGAGTGAGTGATACAAACCAGAGTGGGACCCATAAATAAAAGAAGAGAAAATAATACATACACAAGTTTATAGAATGTATAATAATAATGGTGTACAGGGGTATGGGGTGTTTATTAAGGCGAGAAGTACTGATGACTTTACCTGGTGTGGGTAGTTGTTGTAGCATTTAAACCTATGTAGAAGACAGGGGGCCCTGGAGGAATTTTTACAGCTAAAAGATTCTCTCTAGTCCCATTTTGTAATGAACCATTTGGATGATTAAAATAACATAAAGTAGAAATGACTACTTGTGAGCTGAGGAGCAGGCGGGAGCCATTGAATTGGCTAGCTATCAGCCGGTTTGGGGTGGTTCTTGCTCACCCAACTCCACTTTCTTTTGGTTCACCCAGGAATACATTTATTTTAGACTCCCTAGAAATAAACTACTACATGAACAACTATGAGTTGACCAACAAAAGATGATGAATTTAAACCCCACATGAGGTCAACAATACAGGAGAGAAAAAAATATCAATCAAGAATACTACTTTTAGATCCCCAGATGGTTAGGGGATTGGTGCTTCAATACCCACCCAACCTATGATTTTAGATATGCACCGATTGTTAACTAAAATCCCAAAATATTTTCCAATGAAAAAAAAAAGGTTTAATTTTCATACGATATATTCTCTTACAATTTACGGTGTAATGCAAAAAGGACTTAAGTATTTAAATATTTTGATTGATAACACAAAACCAGTCTATTGAATGGATATACAAGACATAATCAATCTAACAAACAATCCTCTTCATCAAACTCTGTACTACCTTATAATGGACAAAATGAGCAAGCAGCTACCGTTTTGTAGATCCAATTATAAAGCAGGAGGTAGATAATCCAGTTTGGAAAGACTATATCATTGAATCCAAATAACAATGAAATCCAAAGTATCAAACACTTCAATGAAATTCACATGGAAGACAATCCAAAATTAATTAGTTGATTTGCTCGAGATGACCACTCAAACAATCAAAATTCCAAAAAGAATTCTGAATTTATCCATGCCAAGATCAAAAGAAACCGATAAAATAAATTTTCATCCATTGTATGGTAAGAAATCTAATATTTAACATGGATTGTTTAGCAAGGTTAAGAAGATAAGAACTATAGAAAGCTAAAATCTCCTAGGCCTCACGCATGGGCGCCAATTTCTGTAATGAACCATTTGGATGATTAAAATAACATAAAGTAGAAATGACTACTTGTGAGCTGAGGAGCAGGCGGGAGCCATTGAATTGGCTAGCTATCAGCCGGTTTGGGGTGGTTCTTGCTCACCCAACTCCACTTTCTTTTCGTATAACTTTTTGAGTATTAAAAATTAATAAAATGATTCCAATTTTCCAATGGATTAAATATATCTGTCGTTGCGTATTTTCGTAGTCCAAATTAAGCCATGAAACAACTTGACTGGTAAGAGGGATTCAGTAATTTTGGGTAATAAAATTTCCGCTGGAGCTGATTTAAGGCTTACAGGCTATCTGCTGGAGAAATGTTTGATGGATATGCTTAATTTTTTCCTGCTAATTCTCGGTAAGTCAATGGCATGGAAATTTTGGATGGATATTCAGCAAAATAGTATGATGGTTGTAAGGTTTGTCCTATTGGCAATCTTCACTTCAGGCGAGTCTTAACCTTTGTAACGCAAATTATGGTCAACTGCTTTTAGATGTAACTGGCGTAAATTCAATCGATTTAATTGTCGAAGTGAACGAAATTTCGAGTGCAGTTGTATAGTATGTTGATTTTAATTAACAAATTTATGGCAAAATTTAGTTCTAAATATATAGGAAGGCCGTTTTGATATAATTTGTGGATGGGTAGCGGGAGACTCCGTGGGAGCCTCCAACTTGATATGGAGAGGTTATGTAACCTGCGGGAAGACACGATATTGTAAGGAGCATATTCACATGAATAATGGTTAATATTAGTTTACCTGGCTCTTATATTTTGTCAGTTTCTAGTAGATTTTAACCCGCACTTCTTCGCGTATGGAAATTTTGGGTGCGAGGAAGATAATTTAAAAATCACGTGTGCCGAATATTGAGGAAGATATCACTTTCTGTCAATAAAATGAAAATCTCTGTAGAACTCACTGGTATTTTCATACTGACAATTTTAAATATTTACCTCAGGAAATTCGAGAGGGTAGACGAATATTTTTGGTTAATTTAATACTTTTGGTTGTTTTATAATTGAATGACCATTTTGCAACACTTTTAAGAATTTTTTTTATGTTTGGCAAAGTTAATTGATTTATCGTTGTTCACTGTTGGGTGAGTTGATGAGAAAGAACTACAACGCAGATCGATTTATTCAAGCAAACCTATGAATGCGCTAAAGCAAGAAAAAAAAACAAAACATAGAATGGTTATAAACATTTAACCTGTCATTATTGAGTGTAAGCTTATGGCCGAGGATGTGGTGTACTGTACAGTAACAGAAATCGTTAAATTTAAAAAAAAAAAGTTTATTACAATTTCGATAAGACTTATCGTGAAAACCTAACAAAAAAGCTAAGAGTGTGACCTGAACATCTATATATCTCAAAAATGGTAAAACCTATGAACAAATCATAACGGCAAATCCTCTAGAAAATGTTCACAGCTACAACATTTTCTTTAGCCCCATTTCGATAGGACTTGCGGTGTCCAAGTAAAATCGCGAAAACCTAAAATAAACTTAGAAATGTGTATTTTGACCGCGATGTATTTAAAAATACCACTAGTGATTTTTTTCTTCTTTTTGGATTTTTCTTACCTATGTTTCAGATCTGCAAAATCTTCCCAGGTGTAAGCGGTTTTCACTAAAATTTAGTTAAGGCTCACCATGAATGAACTTGTTTTATAAGGTAGCGATACAGTCAATGCATTGTCCCAATTTGAACTTCTATATCACAATAAAGGTAAAACCTATGACATTATCGTAAAGGTTAATCTTGTAGAAAATTTTCATGGCTACAACATGTTCTTTATTCCCATTTTGATAGCACTTGCAGTTTTCAAGCAAAATTTTGAAAACCTAAAAACCCTCTAAAAATGTCAACTTGAACCGCGATTTATTTAAAAAGCGCTCAGGCGATTTTTTTTTTTTTTTTGTTTGATTTTCGCAAAAACTTCCCAGGTGCAAGCACCTTCCATTTAATGTTGCTTCAAGAGCACCGTGCTGTACAAAAGTGCAAAACTTTTGCGCTTTTATCGAAGTCAAATTTATGAGCACAACATAAGCATTTATTCGCAACGTCCACAATAGTGAAGTTGTATACCATAAATGTTTCGATCTTTTGGTCGGAAAGCTTATACGTCCCAAAAGGACCACGAAATTCTGAAACTTGCTGACTACACAATTTTTAGGAAAAAGATTTTGGTTATGTTTCCCGTATTCGATCCCTCTACAGACACTCACAGGCTGAATGTATATCTCCGTCGGCAAACTCGACTGATACTTTTTTACTTGTTTTCCAGAAAACATAAGTGATTAGTAGACATCGGATTTTTTCATATTTTTGAAATTTCAACCAATTGTAACTACGTTATTATCAAGGCGAATTTAACAAGGTGATCCAAAAGGCGAATTGAGACGAATTTGCTGTCAAAATTTTTTGCGCGAAATATGCACAAAAAGTAAAAGAAAGCGGTAAAATATTCTTCGCGAAGCTTAAATAAAGATGTTGTACACAGATATGCTTTATGGAAGCGAAATATTTGTTATTTATTATACCCTCCACCACAGTATGGAGGGTATATTAAGTTTGTTTTTCCGTTTGTAACGCATTGAAATACTCATTTGCTACCCTATAAAGTATATATATTCTTGATCAGGGTAAAATTCTGAGTCGATCTGTGCACGTCCGTCCGTCCGTCTGTGGTAATCACTCTAGCATCCACAAAAAAGGAGATAGGACGCTGAAATTTTGGGAAAATGCGTCTTTTGTTTGCAGGAAGGTCAAGTTCGATGATGGGCTATATCGGTCCAAGTTTTGGTATAGCCCCCATAAACCGGTACCCCCCCGATTTACGGTATTTTGACGTATTTAGCTACATTTTCAGACCGATGTAGCTATAATTTGATATTTAGGGTTCTTAAGTGTCAATAAACTTATATAACTAGTGGACATAGGTCTATGTTTTGGAATAGCCCCCATATAACGTTACCGCCCGATTTCTGGTATTTTAACGTTTTAGGTCACATTTCTAGACCGAATTAGCTATAATTTGATATTTAGGGTTCTTAGTGACCAAAAAACTTATATTCGAAAAAATTATGAACATACAAAACACATAAACACATTTGACATTTGAAATTCGTAGTGGTCACCACACCTCCCCACCAAAAATTGTCAAGAAAGGTCGATGTATTGATAAAGTCCCCATATAAAAGTACCTCCCGATTTTCAGTAATTTGATGATTTTAGCTACAATATTAAACCGATCTAGCAGTAATTTGACATTTGAAGTTCTTAGTGGTCACAACACCTCTCCATCAAAAATTGTCAACATAGGTCCATGTTCGGATATAGCTCCCATATAACGATACCTCTCAATTTTCAGTAATGTGGCAATTTTAGCTAACATTTTTAACCAAACTAACTGTAATTTGACATTTGAAGGTTGTAGTGGTCACCACACATCTGCATCAACAATTTTCAATATAGCCCCAAAATATAACGATACTTCCCGATTTTTACTTTAAGGATTTTACTTAAAATGTTTAACCGAACCTAGGTCCATGCTATGATATAGCCCCAAAACAAACCTCCCGATTTTTCGTACCTTAGCTTTATTTTTTGGACGAACTTTCTGTAATTTGAAATTTAAAAGCCAACAAAAATTCTGCAACAAAAATTGTTCATTTAAGTTCATATTTTCGTATAGCCCACGTTATGTACCGATTTTCGGTGTTTTGAGGATTCTAGCTAAATTTTTTAACCGAATTAGGAGTTATTGACATTAAAGGCTCCCATCAAAAACTGTCAACATAGGTCCATGTTTTATTATAACCTCTATATAACGGTACCTCCCAATTTCTAGTCCACAAAAATTATCAACATACATAGTTAGATATAGGCACCATAAAAAAGGGCATCACGAATGAAGCATTTTATGTACATTATCTGACAGTTTAACGTACCCTCTTAAAGTTGGGGACAGGAATGAAAACTAATTATTCCATTTCAGTTCAGAATATTTTATGGTGGAGGGTATGAAATGTTCGGCCCGGCCGAACTTAACGCTTTTTTAACTTGTTTTTAATTAAAATTTAGTTTTGACAGGAAATGAAGACTGTAACGACACAATCGCCTCCGTTTGCTTGGGTTAGCTCGCGGCGGCCAAGGTTACGTCACAGAAATTTGTTTGATTCAGTGACCCGAGTAAAAGAAATGCAAATGTTTGGATCTGTTTCTGTTTATTGGTAAATGGCGAATGTCTTAGATACTACTCGACGCACTCGGCCTGACGTTACTCAGCTCAATCCGTAGGAGACCTTGTACGGAACTCTATCTCTCTGGCCCTGGCTCGAAGTTTCTCGGCTTGTTGGGAAGCGGCGATTGGAACACGCTTGTGATGGGGCTCTGTTCGGTAACTGGTGTTGGCGGGATTCCGGCCGGGGTATTCCAATGTCTTCTTTCGGTCAGTCCTTTGTGCTCCCTGCTCGGCAAGCGGCGAATACGACACGCTTTCCAGGTGTAAGTTCACTCGGCGATGATGGCGACGTTCGGAGTCAGTGATGGCTGGGAACCGCTTCTGATCTGGGGTACGCAGTCTGCGATAGGCGGCTTACAATACACACCTCGGAGCTTCCACGCGCTGTCCCTAAAGCTTCGATAAGCGGCAAACGTAACACGCTTATCCGGGTGAAACCCACTGAATCGTCTATAAGCGGCAACCGAAACACGCTTATCCGGGTCAAACCAACTAAATCGTCTATAAGCGGCAAACGTACACGCTTATCCGGGTAAAACCTACTGAATCGTCTATAAGCGGCAAACGAAACACGCTTATCCGGGTCCAACCAACTAAATCGTCTATAAGCGGCAAACGTAACACGCTTATCCGGGTGAAACCTACTGAATCGTCTATAAGCGGCAAACGAAACACGCTTATCCGGGTCCAACCAACTAAATCGTCTATAAGCGGCAAACGTAACACGCTTATCCGGGTGAAACCTACTGAATCGTCTATAAGCGGCAAACGAAACACGCTTATCCGGGTCCAACCAACTAAATCGTCTATAAGCGGCAAACGTAACACGCTTATCCGGGTGAAACCTACTGAATCGTCTATAAGCGGCAAACGAAACACGCTTATCCGGGTCCAACCAACTAAATCGTCTATAAGCGGCAAACGTAACACGCTTATCCGGGTGAAACCTACTGAGTCGTCTATAAGCGGCAAACGAAACACGCTTATCCGGGTCCAAACAACTAAATCGTCTATAAGCGGCAAACGTAACACGCTTATGCGTTCTGTCCCACTAAGTCCACTAATTTGTTCTTCCCGCACTTTAACACTGGGTCTCTACTAACACTCTACTCACCAATGGTTAGACAATGATTCCGCGTACTCCTGCGTTTGAACGATAGATATGACCCGCACTTTACACTTTCACTGACTGTCCTGTTTTCTTGTTAATGACTCCCTTTTATATCTTCGTTAGCAACATTCTTAGTCCAGTAGCACAACAACACCACTTTGCCGTCCGTTCTGAGTTATCCCCAACTCCACGCATTAGAAACTCCAACGCATGCATGTTGTTATTGCTTGTTTATGCCCATCGTCCGCATTAGATCTTCTTACGCATGCATGTTGTTATTGCTTGTTTATGCCCATCGTCCACATTAGATCTTCTTACGCATGCATGTTGTTGGTACTTGTTTTGATGATTTTCGACGGTCGCACTGTGGTGTAACGGTATGTTGTTTTGATGCATTTTTGGCGTAAACAAGAAGGAGGGCCGCTCGATCAGGCGGGAATAAAAGAATAACGAGGCTCACTAAATAATTCAAGTTCAAGTATTAAGTGAATTCAATTTAATAACAAAAATTAAAAAAAAGTAATAACAAAAGAAATGAAAATAATAAAAACAAATAAAAAGAATAAAGAATCATAAAAAAAATATATATATGTATATGGAAATAAAACACCAACTGATCCACCTTATGTGTGACGGAAACGAGCCAGCGACTTCCGTCGTCACATTACTCCCCCTCCTCGGGGTAAGGGCATCTAACGGACCTTGACAATGACCTTCCCCTGGCGGTTGATAAGGAGACCAAGTCGCCGTCCGCACACCTCGACCACTCTCTTATGCTGCTTCCCGGCTACACGCAACTCCAGACCCATTCTAATGTGCCTCTGCAACCCCTCTTGAACTTCTGCGGGCAACTCTTCGTGGCACTCAAAGGGGTAGAGGGCCGGTCGGGCCTCGGGGATGACCACCACACTGCGGATCCTGGGCTGACTGGGTTCGTCTCTCGTGGTGACCAATCGTGGGTTATGCCTGACGGAATTCCCACCGTCTTCGGACTCTGTGGAATCAGCATACCGTGGTGACGTATTGACTCTTGGAGGATTGGCTAGCACTACCGGGGGCCCCTCAAGTGTGCTCTCATCGTCGGAGGGAAAAATAATCACCGACGGCGCGGGCTGCCGGCTCGGTATCCTGTTCTCCGTCACTACCATCGGAGTCGCCGGTCGGACATTCGGCATCTCGTCCATCGAGTCGTCCAGGTTCACCGAAAACACCGCGGCGTCGGACTGTTGACCTGGAACCCCTTCCTCGGCCGTTATACCCGAGCTGACCTCCTGGCGTACGGGCATTTCGTCCTCAGAATCGTCTAGTACTATCAAGCTCGGCAGCGGTGATACTACGGGAGGCGGTGTTGCTGGATTGGACCCCACCCATCTCCGACGTGGGGGTGTGGAGGGCTCGTCGTCTGAAATCTCGATCACCATGGGGACGAGTGCTGGGGCAACGGGTCGTGTCGGCGTGACCTCGGGAGTCGGCATCGGCCGGACAACTGGTGCCCGCATCGGTTGGACCACTGCTACCGGCTTCGGTTTCGGCTCCAGCACCGGCTTCGTTCGTGGCTCCAGCACCAATCTCTCCAGCCGTACGTAGCAGGGTCGCATTGCCGCCAACTTCGCTGCGGTAGTCTTGCTTGAGCTCCGGCGGTGGTGTTTGGAGCGACTCTTCGCCTTCGAGGTACCCACTCGCTTCGACTTCATCTCTTGGCGGTCTTGCCATTGTTGCTTGAAGTAAGCCTTCGTCTTTGTAGCGGTCGCCGGGGTCTCCATAATAATGCGTTTGTTTGCTTGGTTTAGATCTACGGGAGAAACAAGAGAGTTATTATCATCACTATCACTAGCTTTCCTAACATCAAGTAAAGAGCCGCTCGGTCCGGGTTGGTCGCTCGGGGAAGACGTATATGGTTTTAACTCGCTGAGGTGTGCGGCCCTTAGGTCGCCTTTGACAACGCCACGCACGCTCACGATTACCGGTGACGTATAACTCACTACTTCATAAGGACCGTCAAACTTTGGGGCTAACTTCGCCGCGAAACTCTCAACCGCCTTTGATAGCGGATGTTGTCTGACCCAAACCCAGTTCCCTATTGCCGGTTTCCATTGTCGCCGTCTGAGATTGTAATACCTCCGCTGGTCCTCGCCTGCGCGAGCCAAGTGGTGGCGGACCAAACCGAAGACGTCCTTCAACTCGTCCACTTTTGACTGGTGATCTCTCCTGAGTAATCCGGTTCCAGACGTTACCTCGTCATAGAGTGCACCGGGGAGACGGGGTTGTCGGCATTGCACCAAATAGGCGGGGCTATAGCCCGTAGTGTCAGACGCGCTCGTGTTGATTGCCAAACTTATCTCGGGGAGATACTCATCCCATTTGTTGTGTTGATTCCGGCACATCTGGGCCAGCATCGTTTTCACGGTTCTATTTGCACGCTCCGTGGGATTCTCCTGGGGACAATACGGCGCCGTAAACTGATGTCGAACCCCGATTTCCTTCAAATACTTCTCTAACTCCCGGCTGGTAAACTGGCTCCCGTTGTCAGTAATCATCACCTTGGGGACTCCAAATCGTGCCAGTATGCGCTCTCGAAACGCCTTTACCACTCCACTGGCCAGTGCCTTCCTCATCGGCACTAGTTCCACCCACTTGGAAAACCGGTCGAAGAACACCAGAAGCATTGTATTCCCGTGTTTAGTGCGTGGCAATGGTCCAACGAAGTCGGCGCAAACGGTTGCCCAGGGTTCTTCAGGTATAGTGATCAACATCTCGCCAACCGGGGCTCTCTGACTGGGCTTGTACTGCTGGCAGGAAGTGCAGTTTTTAACATATTTCGCGATGTCGCGCATCATCCCCGGCCAGTAGTACCTCTCGCAAATGCGTTTACCGGTCTTCCTAATCCCCAGATGACCGGCGGCTGGTTGACTGTGATTTTCCTGCAGTACTCGCTCCCGCAGATGGACTGGCACACACAGTTTCCATGGCACGTTGTCGGCGTCGGTGGGATGGCTAGGAATGTGTCGATATAACTGCGATCCCACGACTGCGTAGTCGGGATACTTCTTCGGGTTATTCTCCAGCTCCACTATCTTCGAACGGATCCAGGGGCACTCGGCTACCGTTTCTGCAACCGCTCTCTGGAGGGACTCCACGGGCTGTCGGGATAATGCGTCTGCCACGACATTAAGACCACCTTTCCGGTATCTAATGGTGTAGCGGTACTGCTGGAGCTCCAGAGCCCATCTTGCGAGTCGCCCCGTAGGATTGTCGATTGAGTTCAACCACTTCAGAGCCAGGTGATCGGTCAGAACTTGAAATTCGTATCCCTCCAGATACGGCCTCATCTTGCGGATTCCCCAAACAATCGCCAAGCACTCTTTCTCGGTGGCGGAGTAATTCCGCTCGGCTCCGTTGAGTGTACGACTGGCGTAGGCGATAACGCGTTCTCCCTCTTCGAACTCTTGCGTAAGCACAGCGCCGAGCCCGCAATCACTGGCATCTGTCTGCAACATAAACGTCCGACCAAAGTCCGGGCAGGCCAACACTGGAGCTTGGGTCAACCTGGCCTTAAGTATTTCGAAAACTGTTTGTTGATCCTCTGTCCAGCGCCAATGTCTCCCTTTCTTTAACATCGCAGTCAGCGGATTGGCCAAGGTTGCGAAGTCTGGAACGAACCGGCGATACCAGGACACCACGCCGAGGAAGCGCCGTAACTCCTTTACGTTCCCTGGCGGTTTCATTTCTAGGATGGCCGTTATCTTCTCTGGGTCAGTCTGAATGCCTTCGCCGCACACCACGTGTCCTAGATACTTCGTTTCTTTCTGGAAGAACTGACACTTCTCGGGATTGATGCGCAAGTTCGCTGCCCGCAGTCTCCGGAACACTTCCTGCAAGTTGCTCAAGTGCTCATCCAGCGTTCTCCCGATCACAATAATGTCGTCCAGATAAGCGAAGGCGAAGGGCTCCAGCTCTGGACCGATAACCCCATCCAGAGCTCGCTGGAACGTTGCTGGGGCGGAATGCAGACCGAACGGCATGACCCTCCACTGGAACAGTCCTCTCCCAGCGACTGTAAAAGCCGTATACTTCCTACTCCCCTCCTCGAGGGGTATCTGCCAATACCCGTCCTTTAAGTCGATGCTGCTGACGTACTTCGCTTCACGTAGGCGATCCAGAATGGACTGGATTCGTGGTAGAGGGTAGGCATCAGGATCGGATTTGCTGTTGAGGTGACGAAAGTCCATGCAAAGTCGCCAGGTTCCGTTCTTCTTCTGCGCCAGGGTAATAGGCGAACTATAGGGACTGTGGGACGGCTCGATGAAACCGTTGGCCAAGAGCTCGTTGATCTTGGCGTCGATGATAGCCTGCATCGCTGGGTTCCTTGCGGCATAGCGTAGTTTAAAGGGCCGGTCGTCAGTCATTACAATGCGATGCGTGGCAGCGGTGGAGGGCCCATGAATATCTTTGAATTTCTGCAGCTCGGAGTCTAAAAATCGTTGGATCTTCTGTCCATCTGTGTCCACTGCTTCACTTACCGGTTGTGAGCCCCCAGAAGTCTGGGGAACATTCGTCGTACGACGGCAACAGGCTCCCACGCTGTCGCACACGCAGGTATGGTCAAGGTAACATATCCTCTCGCTTGAGGTGACCTCGTCAGCGACCTGGCCTGTTCTGGAGAAGACACACGACAGGCCTGCCATCGTGATTCGGGCCCCAATCTTCGCCAGGAAGTCCAGACCTATGATGACGTCCTCGGTGGCATCGGGCATGACCAGCAATCGAGAGGGGATGCGCTGATTACCGAGGTCAATCGTGGTTTCAATGGCATGTCGTACCAGTCTCTGAGAGCCATCTGCTAACGTCACGGTGGTATTGACGGGCAGGCGGTGGATCCCATCCTCGAGCTTGGCAACGAGGGATTCACTGATAAAGGTGCTGGTCGCGCCTGTGTCCACTGTGGCGGCAACGCGTAAATTACCTATCCCAATAGCTGCCACCAATCGTGTGGGTTCAATTTGCAGGCCTGAGGTTAATGACGGGGTTCCCCTGTCTCCTGCGGACCCGTCTGCCCTGCACTCGGACGGGCCCGACTGGCGTTTCCCGATCTTCTTCTACAGCAGTCTATGGTCCGTGTGTTCCGTCGGCCGCATTCCCAACAGAACAAGACTTCCTCGTTTCGACAGCGGCTGGCGAAATGTCCCTCCAGCCCACATCTACGACACGCCGTCCTCGGATTTATTGGCGGCAATTGTGGTGGCGCTGAAGGACTGTTGTCCGGGTCTAAGCGTCGATGTTGCTCTCGTGTCGGGGTGGTGATCGGCGGTAAACTCTCGAGATCGTCTGTCATCTCTAACAATTCATGGAGCGTCCGAAAGTCCCGCCTTCTTATATACCAGAGATATTCCGGTAGCGCGTTCCTGAAGATGCGTTCCAGCTTCTGTTCCTCCGTGTGGGTGCTGTGCCGCATAAGGTTTTGCATGTGCAGCGCATAGTCGCGGAACTTCTCCCGAGGGCGCTGGTGTCGTTTCCGTATCTCGTCCTCCAGGTGTTCCACGTATCGGGCGGGTAGGAAGAACCGTTGGAAGTCCCCTTTAAAACCCGTCCAGGTCTCCCATTGTTTGTTATTATTCCGGAACCACACCAGTGCCTTGTCCTTCATAACCTCCGGCATCATCTTGGGTAACACATCTCTCTGTAGTGCGTACATATCAGCCAGTTCCTCCACCCTTTCTATGAACTCCCAGGGATCCGATCCCCCGTCGAAGCTCAACTTCCACTTGCGGACTTGATCGGCAATGGCTCGCATGTCGGGGGTAGGGCTCTGAGTCCCTCGTCCTACAGTTGCTCTTGTTGGGGACGACGGACGGGAAACCCCTTTGTCCACGGCTGTGGTATTTCCACTCGGATCCGTAATGGCCAGCGCAGGCCCCTTCATGGGCGAAACTCCCGTTTTGCTATCGGCTTTGGAGGTGCCTTGCTCATGCAAGTCTTGTAATTGCAGTAACCGGGTCAGTCTTTTAGGCTCGTGCTCTTCACCCAAGAACTGGCCGAATCTTCGTCGGAGTTCATCTACTGTACCGCTGATGTCGAGGCCAAACTCGTTCAGGTAGTTTCCCAGCTCCTCCTTCCGCAGACTGTAGGCCCAGGACGTACGCAAGGTTGACATCCTGCCAACACAGAAACAGTCCTTTCCTTATTAATCGGTTTATCTTTTACTCTTGTCCCTGCTCGGGCGCCACTGTAACGACACAATCGCCTCCGTTTGCTTGGGTTAGCTCGCGGCGGCCAAGGTTACGTCACAGAAATTTGTTTGATTCAGTGACCCGAGTAAAAGAAATGCAAATGTTTGGATCTGTTTCTGTTTATTGGTAAATGGCGAATGTCTTAGATACTACTCGACGCACTCGGCCTGACGTTACTCAGCTCAATCCGTAGGAGACCTTGTACGGAACTCTATCTCTCTGGCCCTGGCTCGAAGTTTCTCGGCTTGTTGGGAAGCGGCGATTGGAACACGCTTGTGATGGGGCTCTGTTCGGTAACTGGTGTTGGCGGGATTCCGGCCGGGGTATTCCAATGTCTTCTTTCGGTCAGTCCTTTGTGCTCCCTGCTCGGCAAGCGGCGAATACGACACGCTTTCCAGGTGTAAGTTCACTCGGCGATGATGGCGACGTTCGGAGTCAGTGATGGCTGGGAACCGCTTCTGATCTGGGGTACGCAGTCTGCGATAGGCGGCTTACAATACACACCTCGGAGCTTCCACGCGCTGTCCCTAAAGCTTCGATAAGCGGCAAACGTAACACGCTTATCCGGGTGAAACCCACTGAATCGTCTATAAGCGGCAACCGAAACACGCTTATCCGGGTCAAACCAACTAAATCGTCTATAAGCGGCAAACGTACACGCTTATCCGGGTAAAACCTACTGAATCGTCTATAAGCGGCAAACGAAACACGCTTATCCGGGTCCAACCAACTAAATCGTCTATAAGCGGCAAACGTAACAAGACATCAGTTGTATTATTGTATCACCTTCTTTCCTTCACCATGGTTATTATACAGAATTATATCGTTCCAATGACAAAAATTCGATGTCATATTGAAAATAATCTATAATACGTACAAAGCTCCAGCTTCTGTTGTTTAATAAACGAAATATTTGCATTAACAATTTCAAAAATATGCAAAAATCCGATGTCTAGTGGTTAGTCTTTGGGCATAGTTCTTGGACAGTTTTTAATGTCATCGAGTAAATAAATATCTACTCGTACAATTAAGATAGAAATAAGCGGGAACAACAAACATTTAGGTATCAAATGGAGTTTTTTCGACTCAACCTATTTTTTCAGGACTAAGCTAAAATATTGCCGAGCTTTTTTAGAGATATTTCCCGACCATGTTTTTGCATAGTCTCAAACAGTACTGCGAGTTGGATTCGGAGTCTATGAGTCGTAGTTTGTATCGCCCGACTACTCATAATAATGTTTTCTTTTTTCTGAATTTTTAGTTGGTTTTCACAGTCTCTATCACTTCTGGTAAAGTAGTAAAGTTTTGGTGTTTTTAAGACATTAAAGAATATTGTTTTCTTACAATAATACAAAACTTTTTTAATAAAGAAAAAGAGGCGTCATATTCGGGCCGAACACTGTATATCTATTTTCACCACGTTTTGCATGGAGGTTCTCCCACCAAAAGATTTCCCAAATCCATATTAAAGACGATATTTTTAAAAATTATTATAATAGCCGCGAATTATAGAAAAATTTTCGTAATCAATTCTCTGCGGGATTTAGAACACAAAATGCCAAATAAGAGCTTATGTGGTTGAATATTCCAGGATATACCAAAACGTAAACCTATATGATAATATTCACCTAAAGGATGTTTTAATTATTGTTTCAATTCTGTTGGAGAATTCGGTTAAAAACTTTTGTATAGGGACTATATCGAACGTAGTCTGATATGGTTTACTTTGAATTCTAAACATTCAACTCTGTTTCAAATTTCAATCTTGTATCAATATTGCATATACATAAAATCAACTAAAAAACCTTTAAAATAGATTTATGTAACGCTACACAACATTTTTAACTTTCATTGTTTTTGGTCAAATTGGCCCCCCCGAAATGAAATCCTACGTACGTCCCTGGTAGAAGCATAGGTTTAATGCAGGGTTGACAGCCGCTGGCCGAAACAATATGGTTCCGCGACAATCCGGTACGAAAGAACCCGCTGCCGTAGGATTGACCTGGTGACCTGGTGTGTGTGAGACGCGTTACACTTCGAGAGTAACAAGAGGATTACGTCCGTACTGGTGAGGAGATGACTGATTAGTGATTTGTGTATAGAAACTCAAAGCGAATCTAGGCAGAGGCAATCACAGGTTATTGGAAAGTTCTCACTACGATCCGAGAGAGAAATTCCACTACCAAGAGAATACTCTCTACGATCCGCGCTGAGCACTATGTTTGCTCCCAGAAGATTTGTAGGACAATGATTGGAAATATCACCCTACGGTCCGCCGAAAGCGAACATAGTTTTTTGGAGGGTTTGTAGAGAACACTTAAGGAAGGAATACCTCTCTGCGATCCGAAGAAGGCGAACAAAGGCTCCTTTGAGATTTGTTTTTAATTTTAAATGTTCCCAACCAAAGCTGCAATATTCGTTATTACTTTATTATTTAAGTAAAGTTAACCGTCACATGTAGTTTGCAACTTTGCGATGGTTAAAACGAAAGAAAATTAATTTCCTTCCTTATACAACAGTCTTTCCAGAAGAAACCTACCGATATATGGAATGTACATAGTCGGTGTCTTGCTTAAGTGTTCCATACGCCATTTTTGACTTTTTGAGATATTTTTAGTCGGCTTTTTCCTATCTGCTGTAGTTTCCGAGATATCAACATATGGACTTTAAAGCTTAAGTTCTTTTCAGGTATGAAATTGATATATTAATAATTTACAAATTTAAAAACACATTCCAAAAATCAGAACTTAAATTTATGATTTCGAAAGTTTGTTCCATGTGATTTACAATATTTTGCATTTGTGACATAAGTGTGGATATGGAACAACTCGACAAAGATTATATTTTTAAAAAATTCTCCATAACTATTTTATTCCAATAGATATTCCTGCAACTTTTGGCAAAGATATTTTATATACTATTACTAATAAATTTAGTCAAAAATGTCAATATTTTCTTCAGTCAGCTTCAAAGTATTGTGACGCAAACATTAAAATGCAATTATCTCAAAACGGGAAAAAGGCGTATGGAACACTTAAGCATGACACCGGCGATATGTGTCCTTGCAACATGTCACTTCCCCCCGCTTTAGAGAACATCACATTCCCTCGGATTTTTTAGTAGTATAGAGAAATGTCCAGGACAAAATCGCAGCTGCAGCCGATCGCTACATACCTGCTAGTCGAATACACTATCAACTGAGCGTGATGAGCTTCGTTGTACGAACCCTGAAGACCCAAGAGCTAGGACCTTAAGGCTTAGGTACATAAGCTGCCTCGCCTGGTTGCCTTGCTTTCCTGCTTCATTTCTGACATAACAAAAATAAAAGAATAAAGAAGAAAAGGGCAAACTAGCTCTTCTTCTAAATTAGATCGGCCTTCTTTATTCGTTTATTTTATGTTATGTCAGAAATGAAGCAGTTGATGTGTATGTCGGACTTCGCTAGATATTAATTTTTCAATGTAATCTTAGGTCATATAGCTCGATTAATTAAATTAATTAAAAATTCCAGATTTTTTCTATTTGGACCAATTATAAAGAAGTTATGAGTATTTCTTTGCATATACATAGTTTTTACTGAATTCGACTGGAGCGACATCTCAGGGACCGTCCTTCTTCTTTATTTGCAAATCCGTTATCAGGATATGAGTGATAATACAATAAATTATGAATGTATTTAGGTATTACATTTTATATAAGCATTATACATCCATAAACAGCTCTCTATTTCATGCAGCCAGAATCACAAATCTTTCGTCCTGGCAGCCTGTCCAATATTGGATGTTTTTCAGATAGTTGTTCAACAAAATCCGAACTCCCCAACTATGTTCGGAAGAAATTCATTTCAGATAGTTTGGAGTCGATTTAGCCCTGTCCGTCTGTCGGTCGGACTATATCGGTTCAATCCTGCGGGTGCTTCTCACACAAAATTTGTGAAAAGTGCAGTTTACGGACTCTTTACAGAAGGTTGTCTTCACGTCCCTATTACAATGGTGCAATATTTTTCCGGAGCAGGTCCGTACGTCCTGAGATATTGGGCCAAAGGCTCCAAAAATTCTGCCGGCATATGCTAAAAAGGCTAGTGTGCATGATAACTCTCAAACTTCTTCAAAAATTTTATCCAACTTAGTTTAAAGTTATTGGAAAATTTTGCCTTTTTTTGGCGAAGATGATTTTTAGTATTAATTTTAATTAATTTCTCGTTGGAATCGAGTTTAATGATCAATAATGCAAGTGAACAGAGAATGGCGACGATTCGTGTTCTCTATGAATCAGAAAATTTTGGTATTTGGTATATTTCAGATTACAGTACCTACAAATTCCACGTATTTTGAAGCAAACTCTTGATAAAAATATGAATGTGTTTTATATACTGCATAATTATTGAGTTGTTGTTTCTTTTTATCTTCGTCAACACAGCTGGCAGATACTTTCGTACTTACTCGTATTTTTCTCTTTTTCTTAAATTTGTTTTTATACAGACAATGTGACAATTTCGAATGTAACCTTTTATTGGACAGATCTTCAACATTTATTGAATAAAACTATGTATGTGTAAATATATATGTATGTAATATAACTATGTATATAGGCCGGCGTATCCGTTTCCTTTTTATACATCATTGCTGTATTGTAATGAATAAATGTGTGTCGATGATTTTTTTCTACAGGATCCGCCACACAAACATTGCAGCGTGACTCTCAGTATTGGTAGTCCATATTCATTATTGCTGCAGTTTCTTTCTGCACTTCCAATTGTTTCCTTGTTATATATTTTTTTGTAATCTGTGCATTCCTTGTTTTTTTTTCATTATACCAGTGTGCTATTTGCGTTCTTTTAGCGACCTTTGGTACGGCAATTGTTACTTCTTCTGTTTATTTCCGTTGGGCCTTCCTTTTTCCTCTGTTTGTTCGTTGATTTCGCTTGGCTGTTCTCTTTATTTTCATTGTATTATCCGGGGTGAAAAATCTTCGTCGTCGTCGAATGATTTCTTTTGCTCATTGGTTTCAGAGTGTTTTTTTTTTTTTTTTGTTTTTCTTCATCACCGGATTCCATTGAAAAAACCTACTTTGTTTGTGGCCAGCAACCACTACTCGAACGAACGAACCGACTGAATGGTTTCTTATTTTAAATTTCATTCATTTCTTCAGTTTGTTGTATTCTTTTTTTCAATTTTTATTTGTAAAGTTTCCATTTCATTGAATTTAACACATATTACCTTAAATGAAAATACAGCAGCAGCACAGGGCAAAGCCGGAGAGAAATCACATTCCAGTGGTGTTCTGCAAATTCAGTAGTCCTCTCCATGGGACGACAACAAACTATTAAAATGGGACTGTGTGTGGATGATTGTTTACTGGCTCCATGCTGTTATTTTCTTGTCGAGCTTTCTCTTGGCATCCGATTGCGGGCCATGTTATATGCTTACCATTAGCCGTTAGTTTGGCTAGAGAGTCTGAATGCATGACCCCTTTGTGCCAAGGTATTCGTTCGTGGTCGATGATACTTCTCTCGCCACGAATGTAGGTACGTGTGCTATTGGCGTCTGTGGCAGCGAACGACCAACTAAGGCTAGTTACTGATTGGACTTGTTCCGGTGTGAGTCTGTGTGTGTGTGCGTGTGTATTTGTGTGCCCCATGTTATTGTGGCCCATGCTAAAAGGTCTGTGCAACAATGACATAAAATAACCAATTTGCATAGTTTAGCTAGATCAACGCTTCCTGCATTACTTAGACACACACACAATCACTTTGCATGGGAGAACTAAAGCTGGCCAGAACGATACCAACGAAAAACTCGGCGATACAATATAAAAATCGCACCATTTGCATAGGACACCGTCTGCAATGTCAGTGTATTTTTCCTGCTGTTTTTTGTTTTTACTTTTTTATTTGAATTTGCATAGTTTATGGGCAAGAAAACACTATCAGTGAGTAATTGATGAGAATAGAGGAGAAAAAAATTGCAAACAACATTTGAAAAAAGTTTAAAAATTTATTCATCTGTTTTTTTGTCCGTTGCAGAGCCAGACCAGGATATGTTATTTTGTGTTTTTGTTAAGTTTTTTCTTCATCCGTGTTTTTTTAACTCTTTTCAAACAATTGAAATTAATCGAGGATGTAACACGTTGCGTATGAGTGATTTTATTGTACATTACTCATGCAACGGAATGTCCGAGCCATGTTAAAGCACTTAAGATAGGTTTTTTATATTGAAGTGATTAACTGAAGTTTAAAACAAACACAAATTTCTATGAGGTTTGAGAGGCGTATGTTTTATATGTTTTTGCATAAATTTAATTTAATTTATCAAAAGTAGTAGTAGGGACGGATGAAAACCCTGGACCAATTTATTTGTGCTCAGTTTGTCGCATTCGCATCTTCGCCCATATCCAACCTTCGGTGAGATACAATAGATGTCAGGAGTGGGTGCATCTAAGGGGTTGCTCTGGACTTGTCCACGTGAGGGTCTACAACAGGAACTATGTTGCTGCATGCTGCGTGAATACATTCCGCAGCGAGTCGCCATCGGATTACGAAACTTCTTCGTCGTCAGATTATAAAACTCCCCCGCAGTCCCCTCAACAGCAACCGCACACGGAGCCTTTAACACCAGCCGTTGTTGTCCCAATCCCAGAAAATGCATCCTTTTTGCAATTTAATTGCAATGGACTCGGAGGTAAGATCGAGGAAATATTAGATTTCATGAGTCGGAAGCACATAAAGGTCGCGGCGGTGCAAGAAACCAGGCTAAACAACAACTGTAGCTGTAGAGTTAAGGAAGGATCTCACCAGAAGTGGAGGCGGGGGTTTAGCTTTTCTGTTGCATCAGTATGTCCAAACAAACCCATCTCGCTTGGGCCTGTATCTACTGACCCGTTCATGGAATGTATGGGGGTACTGCCGAGATAGAGTTGCTGAACGTATGCATCTCACCGAGGACTAGCTGCATCTCAGATTACGAGCCTGACATTAGCCCGCTTTTGGAAGGTCATAATCGTCTGGTCCTGTGGCATTCGTCCCCCGGAAACGACCAGAGAGGTACAGCGCTGGCTGAGCAGATTGATAGCTCTACGTTTTGCACGGTCAATGAGGACGCCCCTACCAGAATTAGAGGAGAGTGCCGCAGTTCGCCAGACATAACCTTCGTATCACCTGGTCTGACAAATTACGTCACCTGGCAACCCGTCATTTCCCTTGGATCAGACCTTCTCCCCATATTTGTCTCCATTAGCAGACCACCCGATTTCATCACCTCTGAACGCCGCACGTTCGTCAATCATAGGAAAGCTGATTTGCCGAGTTTCGGAGAGTTCACCAATCACCGCTTCAGAGAACTGCCCAATCCGTCTGATGTTCGGGTAGCGGAAAGGACGTTCCGAGACATCATCACAGCTGCAGCCGCTCGCCATATACCTGCTGGTCGAATAACCGAAGTAAGACCAAACTTCCCAGCAGAGTCGACGGGATTAGCAAATGAGCGTAATGAGCTACGTCGAGCCGACCCCAATGACCCCAGATTAAAGGAGCTGACACTGAAAGTTAACAGGCTGGTCGGCGAACATAAGCGAAACAAGTGGTTAAATCATCTGAAGAGTTGCAACATTGGAGCCGGTGTATGTGAATTGTGGGCAACGGTTAAGTCACTCTCGAACCCTGGACGGATGGAAGATAGGACCTCAATCACGTTTGGCCACGTTATGTTGACTGACCCGAAGAGGTGCGCAAGTTATTTCAATCGACAGTTTGTCGAGCACCCCGATCCTGGCGTCAGGTACCTTCCCTGATAACATCTGTGAAAAACTGAACATCTATTTGTCGAGCACCCCGATCCTGGCGTCAGGTACCTTCCCTGATAACATCTGTAAAAACTGAACATCTATTTAACCGATCTTACCACCTTTTTCCACGCGAGGAATATGCAGATTTCCTCCACAAAATCTACAGCCAATCTGTTCACCACATGTACAGCGCAGTTTGGAAGAGAATTGAATATCGTGATCGACGGTAGCAGAATTCCGACCACAAACTGCCCCAAAAATTTTAGGGGTCACATTCGACACTTCTTTCAAGTCGTGCGCGCACGCCGCAGCTATCTCCGACAAACTGAAAAGTAGGAACAAGGTCCTCAAGTCCCTTGCCGGCAGCACTTGGGGTGCAGATAAAGAAACCTTGTTGACCACATATAACGCGATAGGTCGGTATGTGGTAAGCTATGCGGCGCCAGTCTGGTCCCCGAGATTATGTGATACGAATTGGAAAAAGATTCAAACTTGCCATAATGCCGCCCTGAGAACAGCAACAGGGCGCCTCCTCAAATCTTCAGTGGACCATCTAAATGAGGAGGCAAAGATTCTTCCAGTAAAGCAACACAATGAGATGTTACCGTGTGAGCCATCCAAATCACCATATTGTGGGTAGGCCCGGCACATGCAGGCAGATCAGGAAGGATGTCCATGCTCTAGAGGGAGAGGTCCAACGATACAGGAGAGAACCCTAGATCAACAAGCGTATTAAGCAGGTTTAAATAGTATTCACACGGATGCAGTTGCCAAGGCCTTAAGCAGTTATAATGTGAATAAAGTCCTCGAAATACATCCCCCATCTATTGCAGCTGAGGAGCGTCAGCTGCCACGACAAACCAGAGTAGTTTTGGCTCAACTACACTCCGGATATTGCAGTCGCCTAAATTCTTATTGGGCGGAAATCGACCGCGCCGTGCAAGACATCTGCCCAGTATGTGGCATGGGCCCGCACGACACAAAACACATTTTCAACTGCCCAGCCAACCCTACTCATCTAACTCCAGTGGATCTGTGGTTACATCCCATCGAAGCAGCCACTTTCCAGGAACTGGAGATAGACCCAGAGCCAGATTGAACAAAAGAACTAACATACGAACATATTAACAAACACTGTTACAACAACAACAGAGATATAACTGTGGTCACAAGATCTTAGTAATTTCCTTAAACTGGTTAAACTGGATTAAAGCGCTAAAATGTTGGAATTTTACGGAGGAGGTACCTAAAGGAATGCACCAAAATAGTATATCTTGAAACTAGATCACATTTTGGGAGTCTTTCTTTCGACAGTAGGGGGTTTTTGAGCTCTTGGGTCACGGAAAAAAGTTGTAATATGGATTACAAGGATTACCTTCGACAAAAATTTCAAAGGAATCATCTGCATTTGAACGAAAATTTTAACTAATTATGAGGGAGGTACCCGAGGGTGTTACTCGATATAGACTTTCTAGGAACATGATGTATACTTGGAAAAAAATTACGATGTTGGTGCAGGCACGTCTTTATAAAGTCATTGAGCCAATATCTCAGGAAATATGGACTTGCCCTGAAAAAACTGTAACGTCGAAATACAGGCCGTTCAAAAAAATCAAAAAGATTCTAGAGCTGGCTTTCAACACTTTTCCGAAATTTTTTGAAATTGTGTGTAGGAGGAACGCGGAGGGGTGAACCGATAAAGTCCATATTCGAATCTGATTTATTTGTGGAAGAAAAATTAAAATTGAGTCAGAGCGGTGTGTCTTAAGGCACCAATGGTAGAAAAGTTTACGGGGGTTGAAATACTCAGGAAATATCTCCAACACAGAGGTACGTTTTGTCAACGTTGAAGATTTGAAGGCGGATGTGCATTTAACCACTGTGACAGAAGAACCAAATTTAGGACAAAATCGGTTGATCCGTTCTTGAGTCATCATACGCTCCAGGCAGCTAAACACACTGACG